>NC_092333.1:683065000-684552500 GCF_046630445.1 Rutidosis leptorrhynchoides
AAATATTGACATGAAAAGATGTGCAAACTCAACTTATTACCCCTGTATATTAAAACTCATGAAGATTTGTGTAGTTTCAATTGTTTGAGGTTGTAAAACTCATGAAGATTTGTGTAGTTTCAATTGTTTGAGGTTGTAGTTTTGACTTTGCGTTCACACTGCAATTGACCCCTCACCTTTGCCTCAATTTACATAACGACCCCTCAAGTTTTCATTTTCTCATGGGTAAAAAATGTAAATATACAATTTTATTAAAATAAAAGAAACAAATTCCACCCGAATCTTTAACGGGTCCTATCTTCTCGCTCGGTGCGAGTTAAATTTTTCCGAGCCCATCGTTCAACTCAAAAAAATCTTACGAACACAACGGGACTAACTATACGCGAAACGGACACTTAAAAAAATGCTCAATACATCGGACTATATTCAATACATATACACACCTATAATACGCACCGTTAACTATGAATACGCAACCCAAAGACCCCGCGACATCACGCGGGCTCCTTTTTCTAGTTAATACGAATAGATTTAAATTGTTGAAAAGATGTGTATATGTATAAGAAAAAGTTTAAAAACTTGGGGTTTTGAATTAAAATTTGAAAAATAACCCAGTCAACACTTTGTTTGAGATCTGCTACAAAACATGAATATTCTATTTACGTTCGCACGACGCTTCGATTAACTTTATCATTCTTTTCAACAAAATGATGCTTTTTATTTATCTATATATGTTGTCATTAAAATTTCAGGTGGGATAAAAATGAGGGCAAATGACCCGAAATGGTAACCTATGTTGTCAAATTTGACAAGGTAACCCCCAATTTCACTAAGCCCGAAATGGACTACAATTTAATTTTTGCGCATTAAAAGGACTGCGTGTTGAAAATTTTTAAAATTGAGGTAATATTCGTCAAATTCATTAACAATCGTTAATTAAAAATACACAATTAGTCCCTGAAGTTTCTTGAAAATTACACCCATCGTCCTCTTCATCACCTTCAATATCTACAATCCCAATCTGGGTTTTCAACTAGTCGTACCATGACATATCCTTAAATAGTAAGTTTGATTGTATAGTAGATAGCTATCTGGTAGTTCAACATCTCAAATCTCAAATACCATTTAACATAAAACTGAATTGACTAATAGACATAAACCCATATCAGTACAAACCTAATTTTTTTTTCCAAAAAGATACAGTAAAGCAGCTATTACACTAAAAAAAAAAAACTCAAGAACAGACTACAGAGAGTGAAGAAATACGTATATGAATATATATGTGTATGTATATATATATAAAATAACAGTTAGGTTTTAACAGGTAAACCCTAGAAAGGTAAACCCAGATAACGATCGGAAATCGGTCAGTTGCTACCGTGAAACAACCCCAAAAATTAAACAAGTTGTAACATGATCAACATAAACCAGCTTACTTTGCCATTTTTGGATCCGACGGTGAGAGGGTTAGGAAGCTTCATATGAACACCAAAATTGATCTCTATTTCTTCATGAAAAGTGTAGCATATCAATCATTGAACCTTCGTTGATCATCATCTAGACCAGAAACATCACACAAATCACGAATTCGAATGAAGAATAAACAGTTGACTTTTTAGAAATGAACTTTGACTTAGAAATTCGTCCTTGATTTTTCGATTTGAGATCTAAAAACTTGTAGAAAGATTAACGATGTGTTTTAGAACAACTCCACAGTTTTACATTTCCTCATTGCATTACAGATCGATCCAGTGGCTAAATCATGTTGAATGTTCGGTTTGAGATGAACACGATCCAATTATCTATGAATTATTTGTTGTTGATTCAATCTGATTATGCACGAAGCTTAGGATTTAAATAGAGATAACATTTTCCAGCTCAATTTGTATCTAGAATTATCATTGACGAATCTGGATTATTGGACGAATTTGTAATTAAGGTTGAAGATGAACTCCTATAGGGACCAATTTTGTACAAGGACCAATTTAAGTATAGGACCCATGGTGCAATTTTTTCTAGAGCTTTAGGGACCAATTTTGTATCTTTGACTAATGACCGTTGACAAAAATTACCTCAATTTTTAAAAATTATTGACGAATATTACCTCAATTTTAAAATTTTTTAACACGCAATCCTTTTAATGTGCAAAAATTAAATTGCAGTCCCTTTCGGGCTTAGTGAAATTGGAGGTTACCTTGATTGTCAAATTTGACAACATAGGTTACCCTTTCGGGCCATTTGCCCTAAAAATGAACTAGCTGATTCTAATCATTTACGACCAACTTTAAAACGATGAGTATATATACATTCAAAAGAAAGAGAATATAGTACTAAGTCTCAAGTTACTATGAAAGTAAAATATCCAGCAGCGAAACACAAGTGGATAAAACCGTTTTAAACCACGTAAAAAAAACACCACCTGACAACTTAACCCGCAGCTAAGCGCTGGCATATGTCACTCGTTCATACTAATTAGCAATGTCACGTTATAAACTACTAATTAGCATTGTCACTTTCTAATGTTGGCATGAGTTATGGCCCATCTCATGAAATGTCCCGTTCACATTGATTATAAACGTTCCATATTAATTGATTTCGTCGCGAGATTTTGACCGCTATATGAGACGTTTTTCAAAGACTGCATTCATTTTTAAAACAACCATAACCTTTATTTTTTCGATAAAGGTTTAAAAAGCATTACGTAGATTATCAAATAATGATAATCTAAAATATACCGTTTACACACGACCATTACATAATGGTTTACAATAAGAATATATTACATCAAAAATAAGTTTCTTGAATGCAGTTTTTACATAATATCATACAAGCATGGACTCCAAATCTTGTCCTTATTTTAGTATGGAACAGCGAAAGCTCTTAATAATCACCTGAGAATAAACATGCTTAAAACGTCAACA
This sequence comes from Rutidosis leptorrhynchoides, assembly GCF_046630445.1. NCBI lineage: Eukaryota > Viridiplantae > Streptophyta > Magnoliopsida > Asterales > Asteraceae > Rutidosis > Rutidosis leptorrhynchoides. Next base: position 683,067,922 of record NC_092333.1, read on the forward strand.
AAAATGTTGGTGAGTTATAGGTTTAACCTATATATTATCAAATCATAGTAATAGACCACAAGATTTCATATTTCAATATACATCCCATACATAGAGATAAAAATCATTCATACGGTGAACACCTGGTAACCGACATTAACAAGATGCATATACAATATCCCCATCATTCCGGGACACCCATCGGACATGATAAAATCGAAGTACTAAAGCATTCCAAATTCCAGAATGGGGCTTGTTGGGCCCGATAGATCTATCTTTAGGATTCGCGTCAATTTGGGGGTCTGTTCCCAAATTCTTAGGCTACCAAGCTAAAAAGGGGCATATTCGGCTTCAATCATTCACCCATGTAAAGTAGTTTCAATTACTTGTGTCTATTTCGTAAAATATTTATAAAATTGCATGTATTCTCATCCCAAAATATTAGATTTTAAAAGTGGGACTATAACTCACTTTCACAGATTTTTACTTCGTCGGAAAGTAAGACTTGACCACTGGTCGATTCACGAACCTATAACAAATATGTACATATATATCAAAGTATGTTCAAAATATATTTACAATATTTTTAATACGTTTTACTGTTTTAAGTTTATTAAGTCAGCTGTCCTCGTTAGTAACCAACATCTAGTTGTCCATAGTTAGATGTACAGAAATAAATCGATATATATTATCTTGAATCAATCCACGACCAAGTGTATACACGTCTCAGGCTAGATCACAACTCAAAGTATATATATTTTTGGAATCAACCTCAACCCTGTATAGCTAACTCCAACATTACTGCATATAGAGTGTCTATGGTTGTTCCAAATAACATATATACATGGGTCGATATGATATGTCAAAACATTTGCATACGTGTCTATGGTATCCCAAGATTATATAATATATTAGAATACATGCATAATACAATATGAGTTAGCTAGGATATGATATAGATTTGTTACCAATTTTCACGTAGCTACAACAAGCAAAAATATCCAATCTTGTTTTACCCATAACTTCTTCGTTTTAAATCCGGTTTGAGTGAATCCAATTGCTATGGTTTCATATTGAACTTAAGTTTATGAATATATACAGAAAAAGTATAAGTTTATAGTCGTAAATACAGGTTACAAGTTGTTTTTGTAAAGGTAGTCATTTCAGTCGAAAGAACGACGTCTAGATGACCATTTTGGAAAACATACTTCCACTTTGAGTTTAACCATGATTTTTGGATATAGTTTCATGTTCATAAGAAAAATCATTTTCCAAGAATAACAACTTTTAAATCAAAGTTTAACATAGTTTTTAATTAACTAACCCAAAACAGCCCGCGGTGTTACTACGACGGCGTATATCCAGTTTTACGGTGTTTTTCGTGTTTTCAGGTTTTAAATCATTAAGTTAGCATATCATAAAGATATAGAACATGTTTTTAGTTTATTTTAAAAGTCAACTTAGAAGGATTAACTTTTGTTTGTAAATAAGTTTAGAATTAACTAAACTATGTTCTAGTGATTACGAGTTTAAACCTTCGAATAAGATAGTTTTATATATATGAATCGAATGATGTTATGAACATCATTACTATCTCAAGTTTAGTAGGTAAACCTACTGGAAGTGACAAGAAATGATCTAGCTTCAAAGGATCTTGGATGGCTTGAAAGTTCTTGAAGTAGGATCATGACACAAAACAAGTTCAAGTAAGATTTTTACTCGAATTAAGATAGTTTATAGTTATAGAAATTGAATCAAAGTTTAAATATGAATATTACCTTGAATAAGAAAGATAAACTACTATAAATAACAAAGGATTCTTGATCTTAGATGATTACTTGGAATGGATTAGAAAGCTTGGAAGTAAACTAGTAAACTTGAAAGGATTTTCGAAGTGTTCTTGAAGTGTTCTTCCTAAGATGATTATAGCTTGATTCTTGAAGTAATTTTTAATGAAGATGATGATTAGCTACTGGAAAAATTCGTTCATAAGTGTGTGTGTGTGTGTGTGTGTGTGTGTGTGTGTTGAGAGAGAATTAGAAAGAGAATTGGAAGTGAAATGGAGTGAATGATGAGTGGTAAGTGGTGAGTGGGGTTAAACGGAGTTCTAGTTAGTTGACTAGTTCATGGTAGAAGTTAAAATTGATTAGTCATGCATGACATAATCAAGAGTGGAATCCGATGCTAGTTCCTATTGGTATATACCTATAGTAAGTACGTCTAGAAGCTGTGTATAATACGGGTATGAATACGACTAGAATTCTTGATGAAAAAAGAATGGGAATGTAACTGTAACCATTTTCGTTAAGTATGAGTGTTTTGATATATGTCTTGAAGTCTTCCAAAAGTATATTAATACATCTAAATACACTACATGTATATACATTTTAACTAAGTCGTTAAGTCATCGTTAGTCGTTACATGTAAGTGTTGTTTTGAAACCTTTAAGTTAACGATCTTATTTAATGTTGTTAACCCATTGTTTATTATATCTAATGAGATGTTAAATTATTATATTATCATAATATTATGATATATTAATATATTTAAATATGATATATATACATTTAAATGTCGTTACAACGATAATCGTTATATATATGCCTCGTTTCGAAATCCTTAAGTTAGTAGTCTTGTTTATACATATGTAGTTCATTGTTAATATACTTAATGATATGTTTACTTATCATAATACCATGTTAACTATATATATATATATATATATATATATATATATATATATATATATATATATATATATATATATATATATATATATATATATATATATATATATGACATCATATAGTTTTTACAAGTTTTAACGTTCATGAATCACCGGTCAACTTGGGTGGTCAATTGTCTATATAAAACCTATTTCAATTAATCAAGTCTTAACAAGTTTGATTGCTTAACATATTGGAAACACTTAATTATATAAATATCAATTTAAATTAATATATATAAACATGGAAAAGTTCGGGTCACTACAGTACCTACCCGTTAAATAAATTTCGTCCCGAAATTTTAAGCAGTTGGAGGTGTTGTCGTATCTTCTGGAAATAAGTGCGGGTATTTCTTCTTCATCTGATCTTCTCGTTCCCAGGTGAACTCGGGTCCTCTATGAGCATTTCATTGAACCTTAACAATTGGTATTTTGTTTTGCTTAAGTTTTTCAACTTCACGATCCATTATTTCGACGGGTTCTTCGATGAATTGAAGTTTTTCGTTGATTTGGATTTCGTCTAACGGAATAGTGAGATCTTCTTTAGCAAAACATTTCTTCAAATTTGAGACGTGGAAAGTGTTATGTACAGCTGTGAGTTGTTGTGGTAATTCAAGTCGGTAAGCAACTGGTCCGATACGATCAATAATCTTGAATGGTCCAATATACCTTGGATTTAACTTTCCCCGTTTACCAAATCGAACAACGCCTTTCCAAGGTGCAACTTTAAGCATGACCATCTCTCCAATTTCAAATTCTATATCTTTTCTTTTAATGTCCGCGTAGCTCTTTTGTCGACTTTGGGCAGTTTTCAACCGTTGTTGAATTTGGATGATCTTCTCGGTAGTTTCTTGTATTATCTCCGGACCCGTAATCTGTCTATCCCCCACTTTACTCCAACAAATCGGAGACCTGTACTTTCTACCATAAAGTGCTTCAAACGGTGCCATCTCAATGCTTGAATGTTAGCTGTTGTAGGAAAATTCTGCTAACGGTAGATGTCGATCCAACTGTTTCTGAAATCAATAAGACATGCTCGTAGCATGTCTTCAAGCGTTTGTATCATCCTTTCGCTCTGCCCATCAGTTTGTAGATGATAGGCAGTACTCATGTCTAGACTAGTTCCTAATGCTTGCTGTAATGTCTGCCAGAATCTTTAAATAAATCTGTCATCCCTATCAGAGATAATAGAGATTGGTATTCCATGTCTGGAGACGACTTCCTTCAAATACAGTCGTGCTAACTTCTCCATCTTGTCATCTTCTCTTATTGGCAGGAAGTGTGCTGATTTGGTGAGACGATCAACTATTACCCAAATAGTATCAAAACCACTTGCAGTCCTTGGCAATATAGTGATGAAATCCATGGTAATGTTTTCCCATTTCCATTCCGAGATTTCGGGTTGTTGAAGTAGACCTGACGGTTTCTGATGCTCAGCTTTGACCTTAGAACACGTCAAACATTCTCCTACATATTTAGCAACATCGGCTTTCATACCTGGCCACCAAAAATGTTTCTTAAGATCCTTGTACATCTTTTCCGTTCCAGGATGTATTGAGTATCTGGTTTTATGAGCTTCTCTAAGTACCATTTCTTTCATATCTTCAAATTTTGGTACCCAAATTCTTTCAGCCCTATACCAGGTTCCGTCTTTCTGAATATTAATATGTTTCTCCGATCCTTTGGGTATTTCATCCCTTAAGTTTCTCTCTTTTAAAACTCCTTATTGCGCCTCCTTTATTTGAGTAGTAAGGTTAGTGTGAATCATTATATTCATAGCTTTTACTTGAATAGGTTCTCTGTCCTTTCTGCTCAAGGCGTCGGTTACCACATTTGCCTTCCCCGGGTGGTAACGAATCTCAAAGTCGTAATCATTCAACAATTCAATCCATCTGCGCTGCCTCATGTTCAGTTGTTTCTGATTAAATATGTGTTGAAGACTTTTGTGGTCGGTATATATAATACTTTTGACCCCATATAAGTAGTGCCTCCAACTCTTTAATGCAAAAACAACCGCGTCTAATTCCAAATCATGTGTCATATAATTCTGCTCGTGAATCTTCAATTGTCTAGACGCATAAGCAATTACTTTCGTTCGTTGCATTAACACACAACCGAGACCTTACTTTGAGGCGTCATAATATATCACAAAATCATTATTCCCTTCAGGTAATGACAATATAGGTGCCGTAGTTAACTTTTTCTTCAACAATTGAAACGATTTTTCTTGTTCATCCTTCCATTCAAATTTCCTCCCTTTATGCGTTAACGCAATCAAGGGTTTTGCTATTTTGGAAAAATCTTGGATGAATCTCCTATAATAACCAGTTAGCCCTAAAAATTGGCGTATGTGTTTCGGAGTTTTCGGGGTTTCCCACTTTTCAACGGTTTCAATTTTTGCTGGATCCACTTGAATACCTTCTTTGTTCATGTAACATCCCGATTTTCTTATATATGACTTAAGGTGCGTATTTTTACCTTGTAAACATTTAATATTAACCGTGATCAATTATGTATAGTTTAAAGTGTTTATCGCGAAAGTTGTGTTGTTTTCCTATATTTTGAAGCTCTTATGTTATCGCGGGTTATAAAGGTTGTGGGTATATGTTCGATTGGTTAAAAGTGCAAGAAAATGTCCAAAAATCGAAGTCTAGAATGTGTGAGGCGCGCTTGTTAGGGTGTGAGGCACGCACGTATGAAGAAAAAGTGACCAGTCAAAAATTCCACTAGGTGCGCGGGGCGCACTTTCATGTGCGCGGCTCACAGAATTTACACTTGGTGCGCGGGGCGCGCATTATAGGTGCGCGGCTCACACAAATTACACTTGGTGAGCGGGGCGCGTATATAGTGTGCGCGGCGCGCACACCCTTGAATCAACATACCTTTTTATTTTGTAATTTAAAAGAAGGGTATGTTAGTCTTTTCACTTGGTGGCCGGTTTTGGGAGTCAAAAGCTGGTTCAAGCTTATCCAAAACTCATTCTTCACATTTTCATTTAATTAAAATCAAATCTAGAGAGAGAGATTGAGTTTTAGAGTGAGAGAGCTCATTTTGGAAGGGAAGAAGGCCAAATCTTGTCCAAGTCCGAGTTTTAAAGTTGTTCCTTGCGTCTCTAGCTACACTTTGATAGTCTCGGTAAGTTCTAACTCTATGTTTTGAGTCTTAATTGGTTAATGGATAGGTTTTTGGTTAATAGAGACTTGTATGATCTATTTGAGGGTAAATGGATGAATTTGGGTTATGTTGTTGTAATGAAACCCTAATAGCTACAATCTAGGGTTTTGGTCAAATGAAATGAGATTTGTAAGTGTTAATTGTGTTGTTAATCATTAAAACACTTGCTAAATGTTGAAAGAATTGTAAATGGGTTAAGTTTGACCAAGTTTGTAAGTTTAAGTGTTGAAATGGGTCAAAAGAGTAAAGTTGACCTAGTTTGGGTGAAATGGGTATGAATTACCCTAAGTTTGTGTTGGTTTAAGTTAGTAGACTTTAAATCACTACCTTTAGTGATATAACATGTGTTTTGGCCAATTAAGGGCGGTTTTGATGTAGTTGAGTTATTTAATGCAAATTGGGTCATTAAATGCTCAAGTATGTGTAATGTGGTTAATTCCACTAGTTGTGTAATTGAATGTGTACTTATGTAATAGGTACTTACTTTGAAGCATTCGGAAGCATTAAATCGCCACCGAGGTGTTAAGGTGAGTGGAATAATTATGCATGTACGTATATAATGTATTTATTTGTGTAGTATGAATGTGGCATTGTCGCGGTGTTTAAGACACCACATTCTAAGTAACGAGTAGTATTGTCGCGGTGTTTAAGACACTACTCATGATTGATTGACATGTGGTATTGTCGCAGTGTTTAAGGTACCACATTGTCATGGGAGTGGAATTGTCGCGGTGTTCAAGACACCACTCATTGTTTTGATTGATGTGTGGATTCGTCGCGGTGTTTAAGATGCCACGTTGTCATGAGGGTGAATTAGTCGCGGTGTTTAAGACATCACCCGGGGGAATTAGTGATTACGCAGTGTTTAAGTAACACTAATGGATGTTATGAACTTCGGCGGTCTTTCGAGTACCGTTCCCTTGTATGATCGGGTAACCATGGATGTGTGAATGTTGATTTAGCATATTAAATTATGAACTATATGCTATTGTTGGTTGCTAGCTTCTTGTTAATTGTGGATAGTAGTTTATGCATGATGTTTGCATGTTTGTCGAATTGCTAGCTCGTATGAGTTATTTTGTAAGTGATTGCAAGTAAGTAGGTTATATATGAACATGTATAATTATTGCATTCACTAAGCGTTAGCTTACCCCTCTCGTTGTTTATCTTTTTAGATGCAGGTGCGAATAAGGGCAAAGGGGTTGTTGGACACTAGATGTCCCTTGATGTTGCTTGTTGAAGCTCTTGAAGTTGGACTAGCGTTTTGGGTAGTTTAGCTCCAAACCATGCTCGAATTGTTGTTTGGATTAAAACTATCATTTTAATGGGTCAAACTTGTACTAAACTTAATTAATGGCCTTCGTGCCTTTTGTAAACATTTAGATTGTTGTATGTTTTAAATGGAATTTGAGGAATGGTTTACATCGTTAATTGGCGCGTAAATGTGTGTCATTTAAAAAAAAAAAAAATTTTTTTTGCATGGAATACGGGTTGGGTTGTTTCAAGTGGTATCAGAGCATGGTCTAAGGGATTTAGGCGACTTGAGATAGGTGCCTAGACTTAGACCTTATTGTGTGTACGCTTTATGCGGGTCTTGCAGGACTTTGGGTCTAATCGGGAATTATTAGTATTTTGGTTTATGTGAACTAACCTTGTGCTAATGGTTTGTGTTGGGTTTAGCAATCATCAAGCGAGATGAACGTGGTACTAGCAAGTTAATGCGACGTACTCGTGTAACAATGATTAGCTACCATTGTTACGGGTGCAAATCGTGTCAAACAAGTGATGTACGATGATTGTCGAGCAAGATGGGGTAGTGTGGTGTATATGTATATACATTCGTGTTAAGTCCTTTTGCTTCGTCGTTTAATCCTTTTCGTTTTATAGAATGAAGATGAGAAATGGACCCGATGTTGATAACGGGGGTATGAGTGAGGACGTTGAGTTCACAGTCAAGGTTGAGGCCATCTTTAAACGTTAAAAGGCGGAGTTCCTCGAGGATGTTAAGAAAATGTTTCTAGATACGATTGACGAGCAATTAGTCAATGTAGTCAAGGAGCAAGTAAAGGCCGTTCTTCACGAAGATAATGTGGAAAGACGAGACTTTTACTATAAGAACTTCAAGGATTCTCAACCTCCCACCTTTGAAGGTGAAAGAGACCCTCTTAAGAGTGCCCGATGGATCTCCGATATGGAGGGGGCTTTCCACACTTGTGAATGTCCTCTCGATAAGAAGACTAGGTACGGGAGTAGTATGTTGAGGGGCGATGCTAAAATGTGGTGGGACGCGAAGATCCAACTTTATGGCGAAGAACAATGCATGGAATTCACTTGGGATGAATTCAAGAAAGAGTTTTTCGATGAATACCGAACTCCGGCCGATCTTACTAGGCTTAAGGACGAGTTACGTTCCTTGAGGCAAGGGTCGATGGATTTGAACACTCTCAAATCCTTGTTTTTGTCCAAGACCCAATTTTGCCCGGAGTATGTCGGGAATGATAAGATGTTGAAAGAAGATTTCTATCGGATCTTGAATGATAGTTATCAAGAGAAGATAAGTGTGAATGTAGTGAAAAATTTTGATGAGTTGTTTAACATGGCTAAAGGTTTTGAGGCACTTGTGTTGAGAAAAAGTGGCTTTACCTTGGGCAAAAAGAAGTTTGAAGCTACTAGTCAATCGAATTTTTCTAACAAGAAGTATAAGAAGGGCTCCGAGAGTGTTGGAAGCATGAAGAAAGGTGCTTCGGGGGATTTTCCTTATTCTTGTCACAATTGTGGGCGAAGGGGGCATATGGCCCGTGATTGCACCAAACCATCTTCTACAACCAAACTCACTTGTTATAATTGTGGTAAGGAAGGGCACAAGAAGCCGGAATGTCCCGATTTGAATAATGATAATGTTAAGAGGTTAGAGAAGGCGGCAGGTACGGCCCGGGGGCGAAACTATTTGATGACCAATGATGAGGCCAAGCATTCGAATGAAGTTGTCTCAGGTACTTTCATGGTTAATTCTAATCCGGCAAGGATATTATTTGATAGCGGTGCTAATTTGTCTTTTGTGTCGCCTCGATTTGTGCCTAAGTTAAATAAACCACTAGTTAAGTTGAGTCGTCCGGTAGAAGTTGAAATAGCGGATGGCAAGACGGCGCTAGTGGTTGATGTGTGTGAAAATTGTAATGTTGTGTTTGGTACCGAAACGTTTAAAATCGATCTCATCCCGATGACTTTGGGTGAGTTTGATATTGTTGTTGGTATGGATTGGCTCGATCGTTATAGAGCCGATATTGCATGCCATGATAAGTTCATTCGTGTCAAGACCCCAAGTGGGGGAGAGTTGATTATTCATGGCAACAAACGAAGAAGACTCGTACCATTATGCACTTATGCACGGGCGCGACATTTTCTCAAGAGTGGTGGTATATGTTATCTTGCTCATGTAGTTGATACTCGTGATGAGCCACCACCTATTCGTGAAATCCCTGTGGTTAATGAATTTGAAGATGTTTTTCCGAATGAGTTACCGGGTGTTCCGGCGGAAAGACAAGTAGAATTTCGCATTGAGTTGGTTTCGGGAGCTACTCCCATTGCTAAAACTCCTTATCGTTTAGCGCCGACGGAAATGCAAGAGTTGTTAAATCAAACTCAAGAGTTACTTGAAAAGGGTTTCATTCGACCGAGCTCCTCGCCATGGGGTGCTCCGGTCTTATTTGTGAAAAAGAAAGATGGAAGTATGCGGATGTGCATCGATTATCAGGAGTTGAACAAAGTGACGATCAAGAATCGCTATCCTTTACCTAGGATTGACGATTTGTTTGACCAACTCCAAGGTGCAACGTATTTTTCTAAGATTGACCTACGGTCCGGCTATCATCAAGTGCGGGTCCGTGAGGAAGACATAGAGAAAACGGCTTTTCAAACTCGTTAAGGGCATTTTGAGTTTGTATTTATGCCTTTTGGTCTTACGAATGCACCGGCAGCATTCATGGATCTTATGAACCGAGTGTGCCAACCTATGTTGGACAAGTCGGTAATTGTGTTCATTGACGACATACTTATTTATTCTAAGAGTACGAAGGAACATGAACACCATTTGCGTGAAGTGTTGAAGACGTTGCGAAAGGAGAAATTGTATGCTAAGTTCTCCAAATGTGAATTTTGGCTAAGGGAAGTTCAATTTCTTGGCCATATTGTGAATCAGGAAGGTATTCAAGTAGACCCGGGGAAGATAGAAACGGTGAAGAGTTGGGGACAACCGACTATGCCTACGGAAATCTGAAGCTTTCTCGGATTGGCCGGTTATTATCGTCGGTTCATCCAAGACTTTTCCAAGATTGCTTCTCCTTTGACTAAATTGACGAGGAAGAACGTAAGATTCAATTGGGAGAACGAGCAAGAAATCGCTTTTCAATTGTTAAAAGAGAAATTGTGTCAAGCCCCGGTGTTAGTGTTGCCGGAAGGGGTAGAAGACATGACGGTTTATTGTGATGCTTCTTTAAATGGGCTCGGGTGTGTTCTAATGCAAAGGGGTAAAGTCATCGCTTACGCCTCTCGACAATTAAAGGAACACGAAAAGAGATACCCGACTCATGATATTGAATTGGCGGCGGTGGTTCATGCGTTGAAAATTTGGCGCCACTACTTGTATGGTGTCAAGTGAATGATTTATTCGGATCATAAGAGTTTGAAACATCTCTTTAGTCAACGAGATTTGAATTATCGTCAACGTAGGTGGATGGATGTGGTAAAGGATTATGATTGTGAAATACTTTATCATCCGGGTAAGGCGAACATGGTCTCGGATGCGTTGAGTAGAAAGAGTCAACATCCGACATTACAAGTAGGGTCGTTACGCATGATTATCACTAACGATTTCCTTGTAAAGCTTGGTGAGATTCAAATAGAGGCGTATGTTCACAACAAGCATGAAGAGCGGATTGTGGGACAAACGGAGTCCATTACTATAGGCTCGCGTGGTTTATTATCGTTTCAAGGAAGAGTGTGGGTACCTAAGATGGGTGGTAACCGACAAGTGCTACTTGATGAAGCACATAAGTCAAGGTACTCCATTCATCCAGGTGTAACAAAGATGTACTATGATTTGAAGAAAGATTATTGGTGGCCCGGTATGAAGCGTGATGTGGTTAAGTATGTTGAACAATGCATCACGTGTTTGCAAGTTAAAGCCGAACACCAAAAGCCGTACGGTAAGTTACAACCATTGGAAGTCCCGAAATGGAAATGGGAGCACATTACCATGGACTTCATTACCAAGTTACCAAAGACGGCGAGAACCCAATATGATACGATTTGGGTGATAGTTGATAGATTGACGAAGAGTGCTTTGTTTCTTCCCATTCGGGAAACGATATCATCGAAGACATTATCCAAGTTGTTCATCAAAGAGGTGATATCGAGACATGAGGTTCCTATATCTATTGTTTCGGATCGAGATACTCGTTTTACGTCCCGGTTTTGGAACAAGTTTCATGAAGATATGGGTACTCAATTGAAAATGAGCACGGCGTATCATCCTCAAACGGACGGTTAAACCGAGCGTATGAACCAAACGTTGGAGGATATGTTAAGGGCATGTATTATTGATTTTGGTGGTAGTTGGGATGAGCACTTACCATTGGTGGAATTCTCGTACAATAATAGTTACCACACTAGTATTGGAATGCCACCTTATGAAATGCTTTATAGGCATAGATGTCGAACTCCCATTTGTTGGGGAGAAGTGGGTCAACAAGAGATCGAAAGTTCCGATTTGGTTTTGGAGACGAATAGTAAAATTGAGATGATTCGGGCTCGACTTAAAGCGGCGCAAGATCGACAAAAGTCTTATGCCGATAAAGGTAGGAGAACGATTGAGTTTCAAGAAGGTGACATGGTGATGCTTAAGGTTTCTCCATGGAAGGGTGTTATCCAGTTTCGGAAACGAGGAAAGTTAGCTCCTCGGTTTATTGGTCCATTGAAGGTTTTGGCACGTGTTGGTGAGGTTGCTTATCGACTAGAGTTACCCGAAGAACTTGCGAGAATTCATAACACATTTCATGTTTCCCATCTTCGTAAGTGTCTTGCGGATGACTCGACTTGGGTGCCGTTAGATGAGATTACGTTGAATAATAAGTTAGAATATGCCGAAGAGCCGATTGCAATCCTTGATTAGAATGTTAAAATGTTGCGTAACAAAGAAGTTAGAACTTTCAAGGTGCAATGGCGACATCGAAAGGGTTCCGAATTTACGTGGGAATCCGAAGAGTTTGTTTCGGCTTGTCATGCGGCTTGGATCGCGAGGACGCGCTCTGATTCAAGTGGGAGAGAGTTGTAACATCCCGATTTTCTTATATATGACTTAAGGTGCGTATTTTTACCTTGTAAACGTTTAATATTAACCGTGATCAATTATGTATAGTTTAAAGTGTTTATCGCGAAAGTTGTGTTGTTTTCCTATATTTTGAAGCTCTTATGTTATCGCGGGTTATAAAGGTTGTGGGTATAAGTTCGATTGGTTAAAAGTGCAAGAAAATGTCCAAAAATCGAAGTCTAGAATGTGTGAGGCGCGCTTGTTAGGGTGTGAGGCGCGCACGTATGAAGAAAAAGTGACCAGTCAAAAATTACACTAGGTGCGCGGGGCGCACTTTCATGTGCGCGGCTCACAGAATTTACACTTGGTGCGTGGGGCGCGCATTATAGGTGCGCGGCTCACACAAATTACACTTGGTGCGCGGGGCGCGTATATAGTGTGCGCGGCGCGCACACCCCTGAATCATCATACCTTTTTATTTTGTAATTTAAAAGAAGGCTATGTTAGTCTTTTCACTTGGTGGCCGGTTTTGGGAGTCAAAAGCGGGTTCAAGCTTATCCAAAACTCATTCTTCACATTTTCATTTAATTAAAATCAAATCTAGAGAGAGAGATTGAGTTTTAGAGTGAGAGAGCTCATTTTGGAAGGGAAGAAGGCCAAATCTTGTCCAAGTCCAAGTTTTAAAGTTGTTCCTTGCGTCTCTAGCTACACTTTGATAGTCTCGGTAAGTTCTAACTCTATGTTTTGAGTCTTAATTGGTTAATGGCTAGGGTTTTGGTTAATAGAGACTTGTATGATCCATTTGAGGGTAAAATGGATGAATTTGGGTTATGTTGTTGTAATGAAACCCTAATAGCTACAATCTAGGGTTTTGGTCAAATGAAATGAGATTTGTAAGTGTTAATTGTGTTGTTAAGCATTAAAACACTTGCTAAATGTTGAAAGAATTGTAAATGGGTTAAGTTTGACCAAGTTTGTAAGTTTAAGTGTTGAAATGGGTCAAAAGAGTAAAGTTGACCTAGTTTGGGTGAAATGGGTATGAATTACCCTAAGTTTGTGTTGGTTTAAGTTAGTAGACTTTAAATCACCACCTTTAGTGATTTAACATGTGTTTTGGCCAATTAAGGGCGGTTTTGATGTAGTTGAGTTATTTAATGCAAATTGGGTCATTAAATGCTCAAGTATGTGTAATGTGGTTAATTCCACTAGTTGTGTAATTGAATGTGTACTTATGTAATAGGTACTTACTTTGAAGCATTCAGAAGCATTAAATCGCCACCGAGGTGTTAAGGTGAGTGGAATAATTATGCGTGTACGTATATAATGTATTTATTTGTGTAGTATGAATGTGGCATTGTCGCGGTGTTTAAGACACCACATTCTAAGTAACGAGTAGTATTGTCGTGGTGTTTAAGACACTACTCATGGTTGATTGACATGTGGTATTGTCGCGGTGTTTTAGACGCCACAATGTCATGGGAGTGGAATTGTCACGGTGTTCAAGACACCACTCATTGTTTTGATTGACGTGTGGATTCCTCGCGGTGTTTAAGACGCCACGTTGTCATGAGGGTGAATTAGTCACGATATTTAAGACATCACCCAGGGGAATTAGTGATTACGCGGTGTTTAAGTAACACTATTGGATGTTATGAACTCCGGCGGTCTTTCGAGTACCGTTTCCTTGTATGATTGGGTAACCATGGATGTGTGAATGTGTATTTAGCATATTAAATTATGAACTATATGCTATTGTTGGTTACTAGCTTCTTGTTAATTGTGGATAGTAGTTTATGCATGATGTTTGCATGTTTGTCGAATTGCTAGCTCGTATGAGGTATTTTGTAAGTGATTGCAAGTAAGTAGGTTATATATGAACATGTATAATTATTGCATTCACTAAGCATTAGCTTACCCCTCTCGTTGTTTATCTTTTTAGATGCAGGTGCAAATAAGGGCAAAGGGGTTGTTGGGCACTAGATGTCCCTTGATGTTGCTTGTTGAAGCTCTTGAAGTTGGCCTAGCGTTCTGGGTAGTTTAGCTCCAAACCATGCTCGAATTATTGTTTGGATTAAAACTATCATTTTAATGGGTCGAACTTGTATTAAACTTAATTAATGGCCTTCGTGCCTTTTGTAAGCATTTAGATTGTTGTATGTTTTAAATGGAATTTGGGGAATGGTTTACATCGTTAATTGGCGCATAAATGTGTGTCATTTAAAAAAAAAAAAAATTTTTTTTGCATGGAATACGGGTTGGGTTGTTTCAGTTCACTATATGACCGAGGAATTGAACTTCTTCCAACCAAAATGCACACTTTGAAAACTTAGCGTACAGTTTTTTTTTTTTAACAACTCTAGCACTTTTCTCAAATGTTCTTCAGGCTCTTGGCCATTCTTTGAGTAAATAAGTATGTCATCGATGAAAACAATGACAAACTTGTCAAGGTATGGTCCACACACTCGGTTCATGAGGTCCATGAACACAGCTGGTGCGTTAGTCAATCCAAACGGCATAACCATAAACTCGTAATGACCGTAACGCATCCTAAAAGCAGTCTTCGGAATATCATCCTCCTTTACCAGCATTTGATGATATCCAGAACGTAAATCAATCTTCGAATAAACCGACGAGCCTTGTAGTTGATTAAATAAGTCGTCGATTCTCGGTAGTGGGTAACAGTTCTTGATGGTAAGTTTGTTCAACTCTCGGTAGTCGATACACAACCTAAATGTACTATCCTTCTTCTTGACAAACAAAACAGGAGCTCCCCATGGTGATGTGCTTGGTCGAATGAAACCACGCTCTAAAAGTTCCTGTAACTGACTTTGTAATTCTTTCATTTCGCTGGGTGCGAGTCTGTATGGAGCACGAGCTATTGGTGCAGCTCCTGGTACAAGGTTTATTTGAAATTCAACGGATCGATGTGGGGGTAATTCCGGTAATTCTTTCGGAAATACATCGGGAAATTCTTTTGCGACAGGAACATCACTGATGTTCTTTTCTTCAGGTTTAACTTCCTTGATGTGTGCTAGAATGACGTAACAACCTTTTCTTATTAGTTTTTGCGCCTTCAAACTACTAATAAGATTAAATTTCGCATTGTTCTTTTCTCCGTACACCATTAAAGGTTTTTCCTTTTCACGCATAATGCGAATCGCATTTTTGTAACAAACGACATCTGCTCTCACCTTTTTCAACCAGTCCATACCAATTATTACATCAAAACTCCCTAACTCGACTGGTATTAAATCAATTATAAACGTTTCATCCCCAGTTTAATTTCTCTATCCCGACATATATTATCTGCTGAAATTAATTTACCGTTTGCTAATTCGAGTAAAAATTTACTATTCAAAGGCGTCAATGGGCAACTTAACTTAGCACAAAAATCTCTACTCATATAGCTTCTATCCGCACCCGAATCAAATAAAACATAAGCAGATTTATTATCAATAAGAAACGTACCCGTAACAAGCTCTGGGTCTTCCTGCGCTTCTGTCGTATTAATATTGAAAACTCTTCCGCGGCCCTGCCCATTAGTATCCTCCTGATTCGGGCAATTACTTCTAATGTGGCCCGGTTTTCCACATCCATAACAAACAAAGGCGACATTACTTGTTTCGCCACTATTTGTTCCTTTAGTTCTGTTAAACTTAGGTCCGTAGAACTTACACTTTTTCGCACCATGGCCAGTTCTTTTACACTTGGTGCAAAATGTCGTGCAGAACCCATTCTGGTGGTACTCTTCACACCTTTGGCATTTTTGGTTTTTGTTGCCGTTGTTGTTATTGAGGTTGTTATTGGGATTGTTATTGTTGTTGGAACGGTTGTTGTAGTTATTGTTGTTGTTGGAACGTTTGTTGTAGTTATTGTTGGGATTGCGGTTATTGTTGCGATTGTTGTTGTGGTTGTGGTTGTAATTGTTGTTGTTGTTGTATTGGTGACCCTTGTCACTGGTTTCTTCCCACTTTCTCTTGAGTTGTTTCGTGTTGGCTTCTTCAGCCGCCTGCTCTTTAATTCTTCCCTCAATCTGATTTATGAGTTTATGAGCCATTCGACTTGCCTTTTGTATGGAAGCGGGCTCGTGTGAACTCACATCTTCTTGAATCCTTACTGATAACCCTTTTATAAACGCGTCGATCTTCTCTTCTTCATCTTCGAACGTTCCTGGACATAATAGGCACAACTTTGTGAATCGTCGTTCATATGTGGTAATGTCAAACCCTTGTGTTCGTAACTCTCTAAGCTCTACCTTGAGCTTATTGACTTCGTTTCTAGGATGGTACTGCTCATTCATCAATTGCTTGAATGCCGACCACGATAGTGCGTAAGTAGCATTTTGCCCTACCTGTTCAAGATAGGTGTTCCACTACGTTAACGCAGTACCTGTGAAGGTATGAGTAGCGTACTTAACTTTATCCTCTTCAGTACACTTACTTATGGCAAACACCGATTCGACTTTCTCAGTCCACCGTTTCAATCCAATTGGTCCTTCAGTTCCATCAAATTCCAAAGGTTTGCAGGCAGTGAATTCTTTGTAGGAGCATCCTACACGATTTCTTGTGGAATTAGTTCCACTGCTAGATCCAGAGTTATTATTATTTTGCATCGCAGCCTGTACTGCGGCTATGTTTGCTGCAAGGAAAACACAGAAGTCTTACTCGCTCATGTTCAAATTCTGACGAGTCGCCGGTGCCATTTCCTTCAAAAATAGCGAAAAGAATTAAGTTAATCATATAGAATTTAAGAGTAGTCAATAGTATCTCGTAGCATTATATGAACTTATTTATAAAAGCCTTTTCTTCATATTAGCATTTTATAGTTTTAATTCGGGTAGTACCTACCCGTTAAGTTCATACTTACTAGCTACTATACAACTCAACTACTACGCTTCTATATGAAAAACTTATTACAATAATATTTCACGTTCAAACCTTTATACAATATTTTACAAACATACAATACCACTATTATACATATAAGATGAAATATAGCACATAATAACTTTGCTACTCGGCAGCTATAAAGGCAATTCTAGTTAATACGCAAGTCGTTCAGCAAAAGAAATAAAGACACGTAATTCATAAGTCCAGAAACAAGTCATGCATTCTGGTTTTACTAAGACGACTTCCCATCCTTGGTCTTGTGGAAAGTAACCGTTATGACCATTGGCTAGGCAGCATGTTTTAATGTCATCAAAAGGACGAGGGTTTCGTAATGCCCAACAGCCTCGTAGCAATCTAAAAACCTTGTTTCTCACCTCAACTACTGAATCCGTCACTTGTGGAAAGGTTTTATTTAAAAGTTGTAATCCGATGTTCTTTTTCTCACTTTGGTAAGAAGCGAACATCACTAACCTGTAAGCATAACATGCTTCTTTATGTTGCATGTTAGAAGCTCTTTCTAACTCGCGAAATCCTATGTTGGGATATGTTGAGTCAAAATAGGTTCTTAACCCGTAGCGTAAAATTGCATTTGGGTTTCCCGCATTTAATGCATTAAAGAAAACATGGCGTAACTTACGGTCTCCCCAATGTGATATACCCCAACTATCAAAGGAAAGCCTTTTATAAACAAAGGCATTTCTGGAAAGTCTTTCAAATGTTTGACAAGTTAATTTCACCATAACTAAATGTGCTGATGAATTCCGACCGACTCTAGACAAGATTTCCTCAATCATATCCTCTGGTAGGTCTTCTAAAATATTCGGTTGTCTACCCTTAACGTCCATTTTGTTTTTATACTGTAAAATAGAAAAGGATTAGATTCGTAAAAGATAAATAACAAACAATACAAGCAATTTTTACATAGAACATAAAAGTACAAGCACACTACAATACATATAATACACAACATGATTACAACTCCCTAATCTGAATCACTGGTTTCTTCTTCTTCGGAATTGGTTCACTTTCCTAATTTTCTAGGGATATATGGTGTTCCTCTAATACGAGCCGTCGTTTTCCACAATGGTTTAGAAAAACCTGGTAGTTTAGAGGTTTTCGGGTTATTGTTACACTTTAGGAAATACGGATGTTGCCGATACATATAAAGCTCATCGGAGTTGGAATCAGGTTTATCTATTTTTATACCTTTTTCTTTATTATTTTCTTTTGCCATATTAAATTGGGTCGAGGTTATTTCTATAACATCATCGGAATCCTCATCGGGATCCGATTCATCGAAAAATTGGTAATCTTCCCAATATTTTGCTTCCTCGGCGGAAACACCATTGACCATTTTTAACTTGGTCCGTTGGTTGAGGATTTTCTTTTATTTAAATGATTTAGTGTAGGTATCAATATTTCTTCCTCCGGAACCTCTTCTTCTTCCGGTTCCTCCTCTTCCGATTCCTCCTCTTCTGGTTCCTCTTCTTCCGGCTCCTCTTCTTCTGGTTCCTCCTCTTTCGGTTCCTCTTCAGGAATTTGTGAATCTTCCCAAAGTATATTCGACTCTTCATTATTATTAGGTGAGTCGATGAGATTTGTACTAGTGGTAGACATCTATCACACTGTAGTGACCCGAACTTTTCCATGTTTATATATATTAATTGAGATTGATATTTACATGATTAAATGTTTCCAACATGTTAAGCAATCAAACTTGTTAAGACTTGATTAATTGAAATATGTTTCATATAGACAATTGACCACCCAAGTTGACCGGTGATTCACGAACGTTAAAACTTGTAAAAACTATATGATGAAATATATATGGATATATATATAGTTAACATGATACTATGATAAGTAAACATATCATTAAGTATATTAACAATGAACTACATATGTAAAAACAAGACTACTAACTTAATGATTTTTAAATGAGACATATATGTAACGATTATCGTTGTAAAGACATTTAATGTATATATATCATATTAAGAGATATTCATACATGATAATATCATGATAATATAATAATTTAAAATCTCATTTGATATTATAAACATTGGGTTAACAACATTTAACAAGATCGTTAACCTAAAGGTTTCAAAACAACACTTACATGTAACGACTAACGATGACTTAACGACTCAGTTAAAATGTATATACATGTAGTGTTTTAATATGTATTTATACACTTTTGAAAGACTTCAATACACTTATCAAAATACTTCTACTTAACAAAAATTCTTACAATTACATCCTCGTTCAGCTTCATCAACAATTCTACTCGTATGCACCCGTATTCGTACTCGTACAATACACAGCTTTTAGATGTATGTACTATTGGTATATACACTCCAATGATCAGCTCTTAGCAGCCCATGTGAGTCACCTAACACATGTGGGAACCATCATTTTGCAACTAGCATGAAATATCTCATAAAATTACAAAAATATGAGTAATCATTCATGACTTATTTACATGAAAACAAAATTACATATCCTTTATATCTAATCCATAGACCAACTGTAGTGACCCGAACTTTTCCATGTTTATATATATTAATTGATATTGATATTTACATGATTAACTATTTCCAACATGTTAAGCAATCAAACTTGTTAAGACTTGATTAATTGAAATATGTTTCATATAGACAATTGACCACCCAAGTTGACCGGTGATTCACGAACGTTAAAACTTGTAAAAACTATATGATGACATATATATGGATATATATATAGTTAACATGATACTATGATAAGTAAACATATCATTAAGTATATTAACAATGAACTACATATGTAAAAACAAGACTACTAACTTAATGACTTTTAAACGAGACATATATGTAACGATTATCGTTGTAAAGACATTTAATGTATATATATCATATTAAGAGATATTCATACATGATAATCTCATGATAATATAATAATTTAAAATCTCATTTGATATTATAAACATTGGGTTAACAACATTTAACAAGATCGTTAACCTAAAGGTTTCAAAACAACACTTACATGTAACGACTAACGATGACTTAACGACTCAGTTAAAATGTATATACATGTAGTGTTTTAATATGTATTTATACACTTTTGAAAGACTTCAATACACTTATCAAAATACTTCTACTTAACAAAAATTCTTACAATTACATCCTTGTTCAGTTTCATCAACAATTCTACTCGTATGCACCCGTATTCGTACTCGTACAATACACAGCTTTTAGATGTATGTACTATTGGTATATACACTCCAATGATCAGCTCTTAGCAGCCCATGTGAGTCACCTAACACATGTGGGAACCATCATTTGGCAACTAGCATGAAATATCTCATAAAATTACAAAAATATGAGTAATCATTCATGACTTATTTACATGAAAACAAAATTACATATCCTTTATATCTAATCCATACACCAACGACCAAAAACACCTAAAAACACTTTAATTCTTCAATTTTCTTCATCTAATTGATCTCTCTCAAGTTCTATCTTCAAGTTCTAAGTGTTCTTCATATATTCTACAAGTTCTAGTTACATAAAATCAAGAATACTTTCAAGTTTGCTAGCTCACTTCCAATCTTGTAAGGTGATCATCCAACCTCAAGAAATCTTTGTTTCTTACAGTAGGTTATCATTCTAATACAAGGTAATAATCATATTCAAACTTTGGTTCAATTTCTATAACTATAACAATCTTATTTCAAGTGATGATCTTACTTGAACTTGTTTTCGTGTCATGATTCTGCTTCAAGAACTTCGAGCCATCCAAGGATCCGTTGAAGCTAGATCCATTTTTCTATTTTCCAGGAGGTTTATCCAAGGAAATTAAGGTAGTAATTATGTTCATAACATCATTCGATTCATACATATAAAGCTATCTTATTCGAAGGTTTAAACTTGTAATCACTAGAACATAGTTTAGTTAATTCTAAACTTGTTCGCAAACAAAAGTTAATCCTTCTAACTTGACTTTTAAAATCAACTAAACACATGTTCTATATCTATATGATATGCTAACTTAATGATTTAAAACCTGGAAACACAAAAAACACCGTAAAACCGGATTTACGCCGTCGTAGTAACACCGCGGGCTATTTTGGGTTAGTTAATTAAAAACTATGATAAAATTTGATTTAAAAGTTATTATTCTGAGAAAATGATTTTTATTATGAACATGAAACTATATCTAAAAATTATTGTTAAACTCAAAGTGGAAGTATGTTTTCTAAAATGGTCATCTAGACGTCGTTCTTTCGACTGAAATGACTACCCTTACAAAAATGACTTGTAACTTATTTTTCCGACAATAAACCTATACTTTTTCTGTTTAGATTCATAAAATAGAGTTCAATATGAAACTATAGCAATTTGATTCCCTCAAAACGGATTTAAAATGAAGAAGTTATGGGTAAAACAAGATTGGATAATTTTTCTCATTTTAGCTACGTGAAAATTGGTAACAAATCTATTCCAACCATAACTTAATCAACTTGTATTGTATATTATGTAATCTTGAGATACCATAGACACGTATACAATGTTTCGACCTATCATGTCGACACATCTATATATATTTCGGAACAACCATAGACACTCTATATGTGAATGTTGGAGTTAGCTATACAGGGTTGAGGTTGATTCCAAAATATATATAGTTTGAGTTGTGATCAATACTGAGATACATATACACTGGGTTGTGGATTGATTCAAGATAATATTTATCGATTTATTTCTGTACATCTAACTGTGGACAACTAGTTGTAGGTTACTAACGAGGACAGCTGACTTAATAAACTTAAAACATCAAAATATATTAAAAGTGTTGTAAATATATTTTGAACATACTTTGATATATATGTATATATTGTTATAGGTTCGTGAATCAACCAGTGGCCAAGTCTTACTTCTCGACGAAGTAAAAATCTGTGAAAGTGAGTTATAGTCCCACTTTTAAAATCTAATATTTTTGGGATGAGAATACATGCAGGTTTTTAAATGATTTACAAAATAGACACAAGTACGTGAAACTACATTCTATGGTTGAATTATCGAAATCGAATATGCCCCTTTTTATTAAGTCTGGTAATCTAAGAATTAGGGAACAGACACCCTAATTGACGCGAATCCTAAAGATAGATCTATTGGGCCTAACAAACTCCATTCAAAGTACCGGATGCTTTAGTACTTCGAAATTTATATCATATCCGAAGGGTGTCCCGGAATGATGGGGATATTCTTATATATGCATCTTGTTAATGTCGGTTACCAGGTGTTCACCATATGAATGATTTTTATCTCTATGTATGGGATGTGTATTGAAATATGAAATCTTGTGGTCTATTATTACGATTTGATATATATAGGTTAAACCTATAACTCACCAACATTTTTGTTGACGTTTAAAGCATGTTCATTCTCAGGTGAATACTAAGAGCTTCCGCTGTTGCATACTAAAATAAGGACAAGATTTGGAGTCCATGTTTGTATGATATTGTGTAAAAACTGCATTCAAGAAACTGATTTCGATGTAACATATTTGTATTGTAAACCATTATGTAATGGTCGTGTGTAAACAGGATATTTTAGATTATCATTATTTGATAATCTACGTAAAGCTTTTTGAACCTTTATTTATGAAATAAAGGTTATGGTTTGTTTTAAAAATGAATGCAGTCTTTGAAAAACGTCTCATATAGAGGTCAAAACCTCGCAACGAAATCAATTAATATGGAACGTTTTTAATCAATAAGAACGGGACATTTCAGTTGGTATCCGAGCGTTGGTCTTAGAGAACCAGAATTTTGCATTAGTGTGTCTTATCGAGTTTGTTAGGATGCATTAGTGAGTCTGGACTTCGACCGTGTTTACTTGAAAAATGATTGCTTAACAAATTTTGTTGGAAACTATATATTTTTAACATGTGAATATTATGTGATATATTAATCTCTTAACGCGTTTGATATTATGTGATAGATGTCTACCTCTAGAACAAGTCCCATTGATTCACCTAATAATAATGAAGAGTCAAATGTAAATTGGAATGATTCGTGGACTGATTCACAAGTTCCCGAAGAGGAACCGAAAGAAGAGTCGGAACCGGAAGAAGAATCGGAACCGGAAGAAGAATCGGAACCGGAAGAAGAAATAGAACCGGTGGGGAAAATAATAAAACGGTTAAGTAAAAGAAAATCCTCAACAAACCGACCAAGGTTAATTATGGTCAATGGTGTTTCCGCCAAGGAAGCAAAATATTGGGAGGATTACCAATTCTCCGATGAATCGGATTCCGACGAGAATTTCGATGATGTTATAGAAATTACCCCAACTGAATTTAAAAAGGCAAAAGAAAATAATAAGGGAAAGGGCATAAAAATAGAGAAATCTAATTCCAACCCCGATGAACTTTATATGTATCGTCAACCCCCGAAGTCCTTAAGTTGTAACAATGACCCGGGAACCTCTAAACCACCAGGTTTTTCTAAACCAATGTGGAAAACGATGGCTCGTATTAGGGGAACATCATATATCCCCAGAAACTTGGCAAAACGAACCAAAACCGAAGAAGAAGAAACAAGCGAGTCGGAATAAGATAGTTGTATTCGTGTGGTGTAATATATGTAATATAGTGTGCTTATGCTTTATGATATATGTAAAAATTGCTTGTATTAATAAGTATTTTTTTTTATGAATCTAACTCTTGTCTATTTTACAGTATAAAAACACAAAATGGATAGACAACCCAATATTTTAAGAGACCTACCCGGAGACATGATTGATGAAATCTTGTCTAGAGTCAGTCAGAATTCTTCGGCACAACTATTTAAGGCGAGATCAGTTTGTAAGACATTCGAAGAACGTTCCAAGAATGCCTTGGTTTATAAAAGGCTTTCGTTCGAAAGATGAGGGATATCACATTGGGAAATCCATAAGTTACGATGTGTTTACTTTGACGCATATATTGCGGGGAACCCAAATGCTATTTTACGCAATGGGTTAAGAAATTATTTTGACTCAATATATCCGAATATTGGACTTCATGAGTTAGAAAAAGCGGCTAACATGCAACATAAAGAAGCATGTTATGCTTACGGATTAGTAATGTTCGCTTCTCACCAAAGTGAGAACAAGAACATCGGGCTACAACTATTAAACAAAACGTTTCCACAAGTGACGGAGTCGGTAATTGGGGTAAGAAATGAGGTTTTTAGATTGTTACGGGACTGTTGGACATTACGTAACCCTCGTCCCTTTGACGACGTTACAACACGCTGTCTTATCAACGGCCATAACGGTTATGTTCCACAAGACCAAGGATGGGAAGTAATCCTAGTAAAACCAGAATGCATGACTTGTTTCTGGACGTATGAATTACGTGTCTTTATTGCCTTTGCTGAACGACTTGTGTACTAGCTAGAATTATCTTCACAACCATCTTGTATCAAATTTATTGTGTGCTATATTTCATGCTATATGTAAAATAAGCGGTATTGTAAGTTTGTAAAATATTGTGTAAAAGTTTGAACGCGAAATATTATTATAATCAGTTTTTCATATAGAATTGTAGTAGTTGAATTGTATATTAGCTACTAAGTATGAACTTAACGGGTAGGTACTACCCGAATTTAAACTTATAAAACGCTAATATGAAGAAAAAGCTTTTATAAATGAGTTCATATTATGCTACAAAATACTATTAACTACTCTTAATATTCTGTATGATTAACTTATTCCATTTGACTATTTTGAAGGAAATGGCACCGACTACTCGACACACCGTGAATATGAATGAAGAGGAATTCCGTACTTTTCTAGCTTCAAACATAGCCACAGTACAGGCTGCGCTACATACCAACAATAACCTTGGATCTAGCAGTACAGGAAATTGTGTAGGATGCACCTACAAAGAATTCACTGCCTGCAAACCTTTGGAATTTGATGGAACCGAAGGACCAATCGGATTGAAACGGTGGACCGAGAAGGTCGAATCGGTGTTTGCCATAAGTAAGTGTACTGAAGAGGACAAAGTGAAGTACGCTACGCATACCTTCACAGGTTCTGCGTTAACATGGTGGAATACCTATCTAGAGCAAGTGGGACAAGACGATGCGTACGCACTACCGTGGTCAGCATTCAAGCACTTGATGAACGAGAAGTACCGTCCCAGAACCGAGGTCAATAAGCTCAAGACAGAACTTAGAGGGATACGAACGCAAGGATTTGATATTACCACGTACGAAAGACGATTCACAGAATTGTGCCTATTGTGTCCGGGAGCATTCGAAGATGAAGAAGAGAAGATCGACGCGTTTGTGAAAGGATTACCGGAAAGAATCCAAGAAGATATAAGTTCACACGAGCCCGCCTCCATACAACAGGCATGTAGAATGGCTCACAAACTAGTGAACCAGATTGAAGAAAGAATTAAAGAACAGACTGCTGAAGAGGCCAATGTGAAGCAAGTCAAAAGAAAGTGGGAGGAAAACGGTGATAAGAATCACCAATACAACAACAACATCAATTACAACAATAATCGCAACAATTATCTCAACAATCGCAACATCAATCGCAACTACAACAAACGGCCCAACAACAACAACAACAACAATAACAGCAACTACAACAATCATCCCAACAATAATAATAACCGCAACAACAACAACAATCAGAAGCAGCTATGCCAAAGGTGTGAAAAGTATCACTCGGGGTTCTGCAACAAATTTTGCAACAAGTGTAAAAGAAATGGTCATAGCGCAGCGAAGTGTGAGGTCTATGGACCAGGGGTTAATAGAACGAAAGGAACAAATGGTGTCGGAACGAGTAATGGCGGAGCAAGTAGTGTCGGAGCAAGTTATGCCAATGTAGTTTGTTATAAATGTGGAAAACCGGGCCACATTATTAGAAATTGCCCGAACCAGGAGAACACGAATGGACAAGGCCGCGGAAGAGTTTTCAATATTAATGCGGCAGAGGCACAGGAAGACCCGGAGCTTGTTACGGGTACGTTTCTTATTGACAATAAATCTGCTTACGTTTTATTTGATTCGGGTGCGGATAGAAGCTATATGAGTAGAGATTTTTGAGCTAAATTAAGTTGTCCATTGACGCCTATGGATAGTAAATTTTTACTCGAATTAGCAAATGGTAAATTAATTTCAGCAGATAATATATGTCGGAATCGAGAAATTAAACTGGTTAGCGAAACATTTAAGATTGATTTGATACCAGTAGAGTTAGGGTGTTTTGATGTGATAATCGGTATGGACTGGTTGAAAGAAGTGAAAGCAGAGATCATTTGTTACAAAAATGCAATTTGCATTATACGAGAAAAAGGAAAACCCTTAATGGTGTACGGAGAAAAGGGCAACACGAAGCTACATCTTATTAGTAATTTGAAGGCACAAAAACTAATAAGAAAAGGTTGCTATGCTGTTCTAGCACAGGTCGAGAAAGTACAAACTGAAGAAAAGAGCATCAATGATGTTCCTATTGCAAAAGAATTTCCCGATGTATTTCCGAAAGAATTACCGGGATTACCCCCACATCAATCCGTTGAGTTTCAAATAGATTTTGTACCAGGAGCTGCACCAATAGCTCGTGCTCCTTACAGACTCGCACCCAGCGAGATGAAAGAACTGCAAAGCCAATTACAAGAACTTTTAGAGCGTGGTTTCATTCGACCAAGCACATCACCTTGGGGAGCTCCTGTTTTGTTTGTCAAGAAGAAAGATGGTACATTCAGGTTGTGTATCGACTACCGAGAGTTGAACAAACTTACCATCAAGAACCGCTACCCACTACCGAGAATCGATGACTTATTTGATTAACTACAAGGCTCGTCTGTTTATTCAAAGATTGACTTACGTTCCGGGTATCATCAAATGCGGGTGAAAGAAGATGATATTCCAAAGACTGCTTTCAGAACACGTTACGGTCATTATGAGTTTATGGTCATGTCGTTTGGTTTAACTAATGCACCAGTTGTGTTCATGGACCTTATGAACCGAGTGTGTGGACCATACCTTGACAAGTTTGTCATTGTTTTCATTGATGACATACTTATTTACTCAAAGAATGACCAAGAACACGGTGAACATTTGAGAAAGGTGTTAGAAGTATTGAGGAAGGAAGAATTGTACTCTAAGTTTTCAAAGTGTGCATTTTGGTTGGAAGAAGTTCAATTCCTCGGTCACATAGTGAACAAAGAAGGTATTAAGGTGGATCCGGCAAAGATAGAAATTGTTGAAAAGTGGGAAACCCCAAAAACTCCAAAACACATACGCCAGTTTTTAGGACTAGCTGGTTACTACAGAAGGTTCATCCAAGACTTTTCCAGAATAGCAAAACCCTTGACTGCATTAACGCATAAAGGGAAGAAATTTGAATGGAATGATGAACAAGAGAAAGCGTTTCAGTTATTGAAGAAAAAGCTAACTACGGAACCTATATTGTCATTGCCTGAAGGGAATGATGATTTTGTGATTTATTGTGACGCATCAAAGCAAGGTCTCGGTTGTGTATTAATGCAACGAACGAAGGTGATTGCTTATGCGTCTAGACAATTGAAAATTCACAAACAAAATTATACGACGCATGATTTAGAATTAGGCGCGGTTGTTTTTGCATTAAAGACTTGGAGGCACTACTTATATGGGGTCAAAAGTATTATATATACCGATCACAAAAGTCTTCAACACATATTTAATCAGAAACAACTGAATATGAGGCAGCGTAGGTGGATTGAATTGTTGAATGATTACGACTTTGAGATTCGTTACCACCCGGGGAAGGCAAATGTGGTAGCCGATGCCTTGAGCAGGAAGGACAGAGAACCCATTCGAGTAAAATCTATGAATATAATGATTCATAATAACCTTACTACTCAAATAAAGGAGGCGCAACAAGGAGTTTTAAAAGAGGGAAATTTAAAGGATGAAATACCCAAAGGATCGGAGAAGCATCTTAATATTCGGGAAGACGGAACCCGGTATAGGGCTGAAAGGATTTGAGTACCAAAATTTGGAGATATGAGAAAAATGGTACTTAGAGAAGCTCATAAAACCAGATACTCAATACATCCTGAAACGGGGAAGATGTACAAGGATCTCAAGAAACATTTTTGGTGGCCGGGTATGAAAGCCGATGTTGCTAAATACGTAGGAGAATGTTTGACGTGTTCTAAGGTCAAAGCTGAGCATCAGAAACCATCAGGTATACTTCAACAACCCGAAATCCAGGAATGGAAATGGGAAAACATTACCATGGATTTCATCACTAAATTGCCAAGGACTGCAAGTGGTTTTGATACTATTTGGGTAATAGTTGATCATCTCAATAAATCAGCACACTTCCTGCCAATAAGAGAAGATGACAAGATGGAGAAGTTAGCACGACTGTATTTGAAGGAAGTCATCTCCAGACATGGAATACCAATCTCTATTATCTCTGATAGGGATGGCAGATTTATTTCAAGATTCTGGAAGACATTACAGCAAGCATTAGGAACTTGTCTAGACATGAGTACTGCCTATCATCCACAAACTGATGGGCAGAGCGAAAGGACGATACAAACGCTTGAAGACATGCTATGAGCATGTGTTATTGATTTCGGAAACAGTTGGGATCGACATCTACCGTTAGCAGAATTTTCCTACAACAACAGCTACCATTCGAGCATTGAGATGGCGCCGTTTGAAGCACTTTATGGTAGAAAGTGCAGGTCTCCGATTTGTTGGAGTGAAGTGGGGGATAGACAGATTACGGGTCC
Source organism: Rutidosis leptorrhynchoides (assembly GCF_046630445.1). Taxonomy (NCBI): domain Eukaryota; kingdom Viridiplantae; phylum Streptophyta; class Magnoliopsida; order Asterales; family Asteraceae; genus Rutidosis; species Rutidosis leptorrhynchoides. Next base: position 683,096,777 of record NC_092333.1, read on the forward strand.
GGAGATTATACAAGAAACTACCGAGAAGATCATCCAAATTCAACAACATTTGAAAACCGCCCAAAGTCGACAAAAGAGCTGCGCTGACATTAAAAGAAAAGATATAGAATTTGAAATTGGAGAGATGGTCATGCTTAAAGTTGCACCTTGGAAAGGCGTTGTTCGATTTGGTAAACAAGGGAAATTAAATCCAAGGTATATTGGACCATTCAAGATTATTGATCGTGTCGGACCAGTAGCTTACCGACTTGAGTTACCTCAACAACTCACGGCTGTACATAACACTTTCCACGTCTCGAATTTGAAGAAATGTTTTGCTAAAGAAGATCTCACTATTCTGTTAGATGAAATCCAAATCAACGAAAAACTTCAATTCATCGAAGAACCCGTCGAAATAATGGAACGTGAGGTTAAAAGACTTAAGCAAAACAAGATACCAATTGTTAAGGTTCGATGGAATGCTTGTAGAGGACCCGAGTTCACCTGGGAGCGTGAAGATCAGATGAAGAAGAAATACCCGCATCTATTTCCAGAAGATTCGTCAACACCTTCAACAGCTTAAAATTTCGGGACGAAATTTATTTAACGGGTAGGTACTGTAGTGACCCGAACTTTTCCATGTTTATATATATTAATTGAGATTGATATTTACATGATTAACTGTTTCCAACATGTTAAGCAATCAAACTTGTTAAGACTTGATTAATTGAAATATGTTTCATATAGACAATTGACCACCCAAGTTGACCGGTGATTCACGAACGTTAAAACTTGTAAAAACTATATGATGACATATATATGGATATATATATAGTTAAAATGATACTATGATAAGTAAACATATCATTAAGTATATTAACAATGAACTACATATGTAAAAACAAGACTACTAACTTAATGATTTTTAAACGAGACATATATGTAACGATTATCGTTGTAAAGACATTTAATGTATATATATCATATTAAGAGATATTCATACATGATAATATCATGATAATATAATAATTTAAAATCTCATTTGATATTATAAACATTGGGTTAACAACATTTAACAAGATCGTTAACCTAAAGGTTTCAAAACAACACTTACATGTAACGACTAACGATGACTTAACGACTCAGTTAAAATGTATATACATGTAGTATTTTAATATGTATTTATACACTTTTGAAAGACTTCAATACACTTATCAAAATACTTCTACTTAACAAAAATGCTTACAATTACATCCTTGTTCAGTTTCATCAACAATTCTACTCGTATGCACCCGTATTCGTACTCGTACAATACACAGCTTTTAGATGTATGTACTATTGGTATATACACTCCAATGATCAGCTCTTAGCAGCCCATGTGAGTCACCTAACACATGTGGGAACCATCATTTGGCAACTAGCATGAAATATCTCATAAAATTACAAAAATATGAGTAATCATTCATGACTTATTTACATGAAAACAAAATTACATATCCTTTATATCTAATCCATACACCAATGACCAAAAACACCTACAAACACTTTCATTCTTCAATTTTCTTCATCTAATTGATCTCTCTCAAGTTCTATCTTCAAGTTCTAAGTGTTCTTCATATATTCTACAAGTTCTAGTTACATAAAATCAAGAATACTTTCAAGTTTGCTAGCTCACTTCCAATCTTGTAAGGTGATCATCCAACCTCAGGAAATCTTTGTTTATTACAGTAGGTTATCATTCTAATACAAGGTAATAATCATATTCAAACTTTGGTTCAATTTCTATAACTATAACAATCTTATTTCAAGTGATGATCTTACTTGAACTTGTTTTCGTGTCATGATTCTGCTTCAAGAACTTCGAGCCATCCAAGGATCAGTTGAAGCTAGATCCATTTTTCTCTTTTCCAGTAGGTTTATCCAAGGAACTTAAGGTAGTAATGATGTTCATAACATCATTCGATTCATACATATAAAGCTATCTTATTCGAAGGTTTAAACTTGTAATCACTAGGACATAGTTTAGTTAATTCTAAACTTGTTCGCAAACAAAACTTAATCCTTCTAACTTGACTTTTAAAATCAACTAAACACATGTTCTATATCTATATGATATGCTAACTTAATGATTTAAAACCTGGAAACACGAAAAACACCGTAAAACCGGATTTACGCCGTCGTAGTAACACCGCGGGCTGTTTTGGGTTAGTTAATTAAAACCTATGATAAACTTTGATTTAAAAGTTGTTATTATGAGAAAATGATTTTTATTATGAACATGAAACTATATGCAAAAATTATGGTTAAACTCAAAGTGGAAGTATGTTTTCTAAAATGGTCATCTAGACGTCGTTCTTTCGACTGAAATGACTACCCTTACAAAAATGACTTGTAACTTATTTTTCTGACTATAAACCTATACTTTTTCTGTTTAGATTCATAAAATAGAGTTCAATATGAAACCATAGCAATTTGATTCACTCAAAACGGATTTAAAATGAAGAAGTTATGGGTAAAACAAGATTGGATAATTTTTCTCATTTTAGCTACGTGAAAATTGGTAACAAATCTATTCCAACCATAACTTAATCAACTTGTATTGTATATTATGTAATCTTGAGATACCATAGACACGTATACAATGTTTCAACCTATCATGTCGACACATCTATATATATTTCGGAACAACCATAGACACTCTATATGTGAATGTTGGAGTTAGCTATACAGGGTTGAGGTTGATTCCAAAATATATATAGTTTGAGTTGTGATCAATACTGAGATACGTATACACTGGGTCGTGGATTGATTCAAGATAATATTTATCGATTTATTTCTGTACATCTAACTGTGGACAACTAGTTGTAGGTTACTAACGAGGACAGCTGACTTAATAAACTTAAAACATCAAAATATATTAAAAGTGTTGTAAATATATTTTGAACATACTTTGATATATATGTATATATTGTTATAGGTTCGTGAATCAACCAGTGGCCAAGTCTTACTTCTCGACGAAGTAAAAATCTGTGAAAGTGAGTTATAGTCCCACTTTTAAAATCTAATATTTTTGGGATGAGAATACATGCAGGTTTTATAAATGATTTACAAAATAGACACAAGTACGTGAAACTACATTCTATGGTTGAATTATCGAAATCGAATATGCCCCTTTTTATTAAGTCTGGTAATCTAAGAATTAGGGAACAGACACCCTAATTGACGCGAATCCTAAAGATAGATCTATTGGGCCTAACAAACTCCATCCAAAGTACCGGATGCTTTAGTACTTCGAAATTTATATCATATCCGAAGGGTGTCCCGGAATGATGGGGATATTCTTATATATGCATCTTGTTAATGTCGGTTACCAGGTGTTCACCATATGAATGATTTTTATCTCTATGTATGGGATGTGTATTGAAATATGAAATCTTGTGGTCTATTGTTACGATTTGATATATATAGGTTAAACCTATAACTCACCAACATTTTTGTTGACGTTTAAAGCATGTTCATTCTCAGGTGAATACTAAGAGCTTCCGCTGTTGCATACTAAAATAAGGACAAGATTTGGAGTCCATGTTTGTATGATATTGTGTAAAAACTGCATTCAAGAAACTGATTTCGATGTAACATATTTGTATTGTAAACCATTATGTAATAGTCGTGTGTAAACAGGATATTTTAGATTATCATTATTTGATAATCTACGTAAAGGTTTTTGAACCTTTATTTATGAAATAAAGGTTATGGTTTGTTTTAAAAATGAATGCAGTCTTTGAAAAAGGTCTCATATAGAGGTCAAAACCTCGCAACGAAATCAATTAATATGGAACGTTTTTAATCAATAAGAACGGGACATTTCACCAAATACCAAAAACACCTACAAATACTTTCATTCTTCAATTTTCTTCATCTAATTGATCTCTCTCAAGTTCTATCTTCAAGTTCTAAGTGTTCTTCATAAATTCTACAAGTTCTAGTTACATAAAAACCAAGAATACTTTCAAGTTTGCTAGCTCACTTCTAATCTTGTAAGGTGATCATCCAACCTCAAGAAATCCTTGTTTCTTACAGTAGGTTATCATTCTAATACAAGGTAATAATCATATTCAAACTTTGGTTCAATTTCTATAACTATAACAATCTTATTTCAAGTGATGATCTTACTTGAACTTGTTTTCGTGTCACGATTCTGCTTCAAGAACTTCAAACAATCCAAGGATCCGTTGAAGCTAGATCCATTTTTCTCTTTTCCAGTAGGTTTATCCAAGGAACTTAAGGTAGTAATGATGTTCATAACATCATTCGATTAATACATATAAAGCTATCTTATTCGAAGGTTTAAACTTGTAATCACTAGAACATAGTTTAGTTAATTCTAAACTTGTTCGCAAACAAAAGTTAATCCTTCTAACTTGACTTTTAAAATCAACTAAACACATGTTCTATATCTATATGATATGCTAACTTAATGATTTAAAACCTGGAAACACGAAAAACACCGTAAAACCGAATTTACGCCGTCGTAGTAACACCGCGGGCTGTTTTGGGTTAGTTAATTAAAAACTATGATAAACTTTGATTTAAAAGTTGTTATTCTGAGAAAATGATTTTTATTATGAACATGAAACTATATCCAAAAATTATGGTTAAACTCAAAGTGGAAGTATGTTTTCTAAAATGGTCATCTAGACGTCGTTCTTTCGACTGAAATGACTACCTTTACAAAAACGACTTGTAACTTATTTTTCCGACTATAAACCTATACTTTTTCTATTTAGATTCATAAAATAGAGTTCAATATGAAACCATAGCAATTTGATTCACTCAAAACGGATTTAAAATGAAGAAGTTATGGGTAAAACTAGATTGGATAATTTTTCTCATTTTAGCTACGTGAAAATTGGTAACAACTCTATTCCAACCATAACTTAATCAACTTGTATTGTATATTATGTAATCTTGAGATACCATAGACACGTATACAATGTTTCGACCTATCATGTCGACACATCTATATATATATTTCGGAACAACCATAGACACTCTATATGTGAATGTTGGAGTTAGCTATACAGGGTTGAGGTTGATTCCAAAATATATATAGTTTGAGTTGTGATCAATACTGAGATACGTATACACTGGGTCGTGGATTGATTCAAGATAATATTTATCGATTTATTTCTGTACATCTAACTGTGGACAACTAGTTGTAGGTTACTAACGAGGACAGCTGAGTTAATAAACTTAAAACATCAAAATATATTAAAAGTGTTGTAAATATATTTTGAACATACTTTGATATATATGTATATATTGTTATAGGTTCGTGAATCAACCTGTGGCCAAGTCTTACTTCCCGACGAAGTAAAAATATGTGAAAGTGAGTTATAGTCCCACTTTTAAAATCTAATATTTTTGGGATGAGAATACATGCAGGTTTTATAAATGATTTACAAAATAGACACAAGTACGTGAAACTACATTCTATGGTTGAATTATCGAAATCGAATATGCTTCTTTTTATTAAGTCTGGTAATCTAAGAATTAGGGAACAGACACCCTAATTGACGCGAATCCTAAAGATAGATCTATTGGGCCTAACAAACCCCATCTAAAGTACCAGATGCTTTAGTACTTCGAAATTTATATCATATCCGAAGGGTGTCCCGGAATGATGGGGATATTCTTATATATGCATCTTGTTAATGTCGGTTACCAGGTGTTCACCATATGAATGATTTTTATCTCTATGTATGGGATGTGTATTGAAATATGAAATCTTGTGGTCTATTATTACGATTTGATATATATAGGTTAAACCTATAACTCACCAACATTTTTGTTGACGTTTAAAGCATGTTCATTCTCAGGTGAATAATAAGAGCTTTCGCTGTTGCATACTAAAATAAGGACAAGATTTGGAGTCCATGTTTGTATGATATTGTGTAAAAACTGCATTCAAGAAACTGATTTCGATGTAACATATTTGTATTGTAAACCATTATGTAATGGTCGTGTGTAAACAGGATATTTTAGATTATCATTATTTGATAATCTACGTAAAGCTTTTTGAACCTTTATTTATGAAATAAAGGTTATGGTTTGTTTTAAAAATGAATGCAGTCTTTGAAAAACGTCTCATATAGAGGTCAAAACCTCGCAACGAAATCAATTAATATGGAACGTTTTTAATCAATAAGAACGGGACATTTCAGTTGGTATCCGAGCGTTGGTCTTAGAGAACCAAAATTTTGCATTAGTGTGTCTTATCGAGTTTGTTAGGATGCATTAGTGAGTCTGGACTTTGACCGTGTTTACTTGAAAAATGATTGCTTAACAAATTTTGTTGGAAACTATATATTTTTAACATGTGAATATTATGTGATATATTAATCTCTTAACGCGTTTGATATTATGTGATAGATTTCTACCTCTAGAACAAGTCCCATTGATTCACCTAATAATAATGAAGAGTCAAATGTAAATTGGAATGATTCGTGGACTGATTCACAAGTTCCCGAAGAGGAACCGGAAGAAGAGTCGGAACCGGAAGAAGAATCGGAACCGGAAGAAGAATCGGAACCGGATGAAGAAATCGAACCGGTGGGGAAAATAATAAAACGGTTAAGTAAAAGAAAATCCTCAACCAACCGACCAAGGTTAATTATGGTCAATGGTGTTTCCGCCAAGGAAGCAAAATATTGGGAGGATTACCAATTCTCCGATGAATCGGATTCCGACGAGAATTTCGATGATGTTATAGAAATCACCCCAACTGAATTTAAAAAGGCAAAAGAAAATAATAAGGGAAAGGGCATAAAAATAGAGAAATCTAATTCCAACCCCGATGAACTTTATATGTATCGTCAACCCCCGAAGTCCTTAAGTTGTAACAATGACCCGGGAACCTCTAAACCACCAGGTTTTTCTAAACCAATGTGGAAAACGACGGCTCGTATTAGGGGAACATCATATATCCCTAGAAACTTGGCAAAACGAACCAAAACCGAAGAAGAAGAAACAAGCGAGTCGGAATAAGATAGTTGTATTCGTGTGGTGTAATATATGTAATATAGTGTGCTTATGCTTTATGATATATGTAAAAATTGCTTGTATTAATAAGTATTTTTTTTTATGAATCTAACTCTTGTCTATTTTACAGTATAAAAACACAAAATGGATAGACAACCCAATATTTTAAGAGACCTACCCGGAGACATGATTGATGAAATCTTGTCTAGAGTCGGTCAGAATTCTTCGGCACAACTATTTAAGGCGAGATCAGTTTGTAAGACATTCGAAGAACGTTCCAAGAATGCCTTGGTTTATAAAAGGCTTTCGTTCGAAAGATGGGGGATATCACATAGGGAAATCCATAAGTTACGATGTGTTTACTCTGACGCATATATTGCGGGGAACCCAAATGCTATTTTACGCAATGGGTTAAGAAATTATTTTGACTCAATATATCCGAATATTGGACTTCGTGATTTAGAAAAAGCGGCTAACATGCAACATAAAGAAGCATGTTATGCTTACGGATTAGTAATGTTCGCTTCTCACCAAAGTGAGAACAAGAACATCGGGCTACAACTATTAAACAAAACGTTCCCACAAGTGACGGAGTCGGTAATTGGGGTAACAAATGAGGTTTTTAGATTGTTACGGGACTGTTGGACATTACGTAACCCTCGTCCCTTTGACGACATTACAACACGCTGTCTTATCAACGGCCATAACGGTTATGTTCCACAAGACCAAGGATGGGAAGTAATCCTAGTAAAACCAGAATGCATGACTTGTTTCTGGACGTATGAATTACGTGTCTTTATTGCCTTTGCTGAACGACTTGTGTACTAGCTAGAATTATCTTCACAACCATCTTGTATCAAATTTATTGTGTGCTATATTTCATGCTATATGTAAAATAAGCGGTATTGTAAGTTTGTAAAATATTGTGTAAAAGTTTGAACGCGAAATATTATTATAATCAGTTTTTCATATAGAATTGTAGTAGTTGAATTGTATATTAGCTACTAAGTATGAACTTAACGGGTAGGTACTACCCGAATTTAAACTTATAAAACGCTAATATGAAGAAAAAGCTTTTATAAATGAGTTCATATTATGCTACGAAATACTATTAACTACTCTTAATATTCTGTATGATTAACTTATTCCATTTGACTATTTTGAAGGAAATGGCACCGACTACTCGACACACCGTGAATATGAATGAAGAGGAATTCCGTACTTTTCTAGCTTCAAACATAGCCGCAGTACAGGCTGCGCTACATACCAACAATAACCTTGGATCTAGCAGTACAGGAAATTGTGTAGGATGCACCTACAAAGAATTCACTGCCTGCAAACCTTTGGAATTTGATGGAACCGAAGGACCGATCGGATTGAAACGGTGGACCGAGAAGGTCGAATCGGTGTTTGCCATAAGTAAGTGTACTGAAGAGGACAAAGTGAAGTATGCTACGCATACCTTCACAGGTTCTGCGTTAACATGGTGGAATACCTATCTAGAGCAAGTGGGACAAGACGATGCGTACGCACTACCGTGGTCAGCATTCAAGCACTTGATGAACGAGAAGTACCGTCCCAGAACCGAGGTCAATAAGCTCAAGACAGAACTTAGAGGGTTACGAACCCAAGGATTTGATATTACCACGTACGAAAGACGATTCACAGAATTGTGCCTATTGTGTCCGGGAGCATTCGAAGATGAGGAAGAGAAGTTCGACGCGTTTGTGAAAGGATTACCGGAAAGAATCCAAGAAGATATAAGTTCACACGAGCCCGCCTCCATACAACAGGCATGTAGAATGGCTCACAAACTAGTGAACCAGATTGAAGAAAGAATTAAAGAACAGACTGCTGAAGATGCCAATGTGAAGCAAGTCAAAAGAAAGTGGGAGGAAAACGGTGATAAGAATCACCAATACAACAACAACAGCAATTACAACAATAATCGCAACAATTATCCCAACAATCGCAACATCAATCGCAACTACAATAAACGGCCCAACAACAACAACAACAACAGCAACTACAACAATCATCCCAACAACAATAATAACCGAAACAACAACAACAATCAGAAGCAGCTATGCCAAAGGTGTGAAAAGTATCACTCGGGGTTCTGCACCAAATTTTGCAACAAGTGTAAAAGAAATGGTCATAGCGCGGCGAAGTGTGAGGTCTACGGACCAGGGGTTAATAGAACGAAAGGAACAAATGGTGTCAGAACGAGTAATGGCGGAGCAAGTAGTGTCGGAGCAAGTTATGCCAATGTAGTTTGTTATAAATGTGGAAAACCGGGCCACATTATTAGAAATTGCCCGAACCAGGAGAACACGAATGGACAAGGCCGCGGAAGAGTTTTCAATATTAATGCGGCAGAGGCACAGGAAGACCCAGAGCTTGTTACGGGTACGTTTCTTATTGACAATAAATCTGCTTACGTTTTATTTGATTCGGGTGCGGATAGAAGCTATATGAGTAGAGATTTTTGTGCTAAATTAAGTTGTCCATTGACGCCTTTGGATAGTAAATTTTTACTCGAATTAGAAAATGGTAAATTAATTTCAGCAGATAATATATGTCGGATTCGAGAAATTAAACTGGTTAGCGAAACATTTAAGATTGATTTGATACCAGTAGAGTTAGGGAGTTTTGATGTGATAATCGGTATGGACTGGTTGAAAGAATTGAAAGCAGAGATCGTTTGTTACAAAAATGCAATTCGCATTATACGAGAAAAAGGAAAACCCTTAATGGTGTACGGAGAAAAGGGCAACTCGAAGCTACATCTTATTAGTAATTTGAAGGCACAAAAACTAATAAGAAAAGGTTGCTATGCTGTTCTAGCACACGTCGAGAAAGTACAAACTAAAGAAAAGAGCATCAATGATGTTCCCATTGCAAAAGAATTTCCCGATGTATTTCCGAAAGAATTACCGGGATTACCCCCACATCGATCCGTTGAATTTCAAATAGATCTTGTACCAGGAGCTACACCAATAGATCGTGCTCCTTACAGACTCACACCCAGCGAGATGAAAGAACTGCAAAGCCAATTACAAGAACTTTTAGAGCGTGGTTTCATTCGACCAAGCACATCACCGTGGGGAGCTCCTGTTTTGTTTGTCAAGAAGAAAGATGGTACATTCAGGTTGTGTATCGACTACCGAGAGTTGAACAAACTTACCATCAAGAACCGCTACCCACTACCGAGAATCGACGACTTATTTGATCAACTACAAGGCTCTTCTGTTTATTCAAAGACTGACTTACGTTCCGGGTATCATCAAATGCGGGTGAAAGAAGATGATATTCCAAAGACTGCTTTCAGAACACGTTACGGTCATTACGAGGTTATGGTCATGCCGTTTAGTTTAACTAATGCATCAGCTGTGTTCATGGACCTTATGAACCGAGTGTGTGGACCATACCTTGACAAGTTTGTCATTGATTTCATTGATGACATACTTATTTACTTAAAGAATGACCAAGAACACGGTGAACATTTGAGAAAGGTGTTAGAAGTATTGAGGAAGAAAGAATTGTACGCTAAGTTTTCAAAGTGTGCATTTTGGTTGGAAGAAGTTCAATTCCTCGGTCACATAGTGAACAAAGAAGGTATTAAGGTGGATCCGGTAAAGATAGAAACTGTTGAAAAGTGGGAAACCCCAAAAACTCCGAAACACATACGCCAGTTTTTAGGACTAGCTGGTTACTACAGAAGGTTCATCCAAGACTTTTCCAGAATAGCAAAACCCTTGACTGCATTAACGCATAAAGGGAAGAAATTTGAATGGAATGATGAACAAGAGAAAGCGTTTCAGTTATTGAAGAAAAAGCTAACTACGGCACCTATATTGTCATTGCCTGAAGGGAATGATGATTTTGTGATTTATTGTGACGCATCAAAGCAAGGTCTTGGTTGTGTATTAATGCAACGAACGAAGGTGATTGCTTATGCGTCTAGACAATTGAAGATTCACGAACAAAATTATACGATGCATGATTTGGAATTAGGCGCGGTTGTTTTTGCATTAAAGACTTGGAGGCACTACTTATATGGGGTCAAAAGTATTATATATACCGACCACAAAAGTCTTCAACACATATTTAATTAGAAACAACTGAATATGAGGCAGCGTAGGTGGATTGAATTATTGAATGATTACGACTTTGAGATTCGTTACCACCCGGGGAAGGCAAATGTGGTAGCCGATTCCTTGAGCAGGAAGGACAGAGAACCCATTCGAGTAAAATCTATGAATATAATGATTCATAATAACATTACTACTCAAATAAAGGAGGCGCAACAAGGAGTTTTAAAAGAGGGAAATTTAAAGGATGAAATACCCAAAGGATCGGAGAAGCATCTTAATATTCGGGAAGACGGAACCCGGTATAGGGCTGAAAGGATTTGGGTACCAAAATTTGGAGATATGAGAGAAATGGTACTTAGAGAAGCTCATAAAACCAGATACTCAATACATCCTGGAACGGGGAAGATGTACAAGGATCTCAAGAAACATTTTTGGTGGCAGGGTATGGAAGCCGATGTTGCTAAATACGTAGGAGAATGTTTGACGTGTTCTAAGGTCAAAGTTGAGCATCAGAAACCATCAGGTCTACTTCAACAACCCGAAATCCCGGAATGGAAATGGGAAAACATTACCATGGATTTCATCACTAAATTGCCAAGGACTGCAAGTGGTTTTGATACTATTTGGGTAATAGTTGATCGTCTTACCAAATCAGCACACTTTCTGCCAATAAGAGAAGATGACAAGATGGAGAAGTTAGCACGACTGTATTTGAAGGAAGTCGTCTCCAGACATGGAATACCAATCTCTATTATCTCTGATAGGGATGGCAGATTTATTTCAAGATTCTGGCAGACATTACAGCAAGCATTAGGAACTCGTCTAGACATGAGTACTGCCTATCATCCACAAACTGATGGGCAGAGCGAAATGATGATACAAACGCTTGAAGACATGCTACGAGCATGTGTTATTGATTTCGGAAACAGTTGGGATCGACATCTACCGTTAGCAGAATTTTCCTACAACAACAGCTACCATTCAAGCATTGAGATGGCGCCGTTTGAAGCACTTTATGGTAGAAAGTGCAGGTCTCCAATTTGTTGGAGTGAAGTAGGGGATAGACAGATTACGGGTCCATAGATTATACAAGAAACTACCGAGAAGATCATCCAAATTCAACAACGGTTGAAAACCGCCCAAAGTCGACAAAAGAGCTACACTGACATTAAAAGAAAAGATATAGAATTTGAAATTGGAGAGATGGTCATGCTTAAAGTTGCACCTTGAAAAGGCGTTGTTCGATTTGGTAAACGAGGTAAATTAAATCCAAGGTATATTGGACCATTCAAGATTATTGATCGTGTCGGACCAGTAGCTTACCGACTTGAGTTACCTCAACAACTCACAGCTGTACATAACACTTTCCACGTCTCGAATTTGAAGAAATGTTTTGCTAAAGAAGATCTCACTATTCCGTTAGATGAAATCCAAATCAACGAAAAACTTCAATTCATCGAAGAACCCGTCGAAATAATGGATCGTGAGGTTAAAAGACTTAAGCAAAACAAGATACCAATTGTTAAGGTTTGATGGAATGCTCGTAGAGGACCCGAGTTCACCTGGGAGCATGAAGATCAGATGAAGAAGAAATACCCGCATCTATTTACAGAAGATTCGTCAACACCTTCAACAGCTTAAAATTTCGGGACGAAATTTATTTAACGGGTAGGTACTGTAGTGACCCGAACTTTTCCATGTTTATATATATTAATTGAGATTGAAATTTACATGATTAAATGTTTCCAACATATTAAGCAATCAAACTTTTTAAGACTTGATTAATTGAAATATGTTTCATATAGACAATTGACCACCCAAGTTGACCGGTGATTCACGAACGTTAAAACTTGTAAAAACTATATGATGACATATATATGGATATATATATATAGTTAACATGATACTATGATAAGTAAACATATCATTAAGTATATTAACAATGAACTACATATGTAAAAACAAGACTACTAACTTAATGATTTTTAAACGAGACATATATGTAACGATTATCGTTGTAAAGACATTTAATGTATATATATCATATTAAGAGATATTCATACATGATAATATCATGATAATATAATAATTTAAAATCTCATTTGATATTATAAACATTGGGTTAACAACATTTAACAAGATCGTTAACCTAAAGGTTTCAAAACAACACTTACATGTAACGACTAACGATGACTTAACGACTCAGTTAAAATGTATATACATGTAGTTTTTTAATATGTATTTATACAGTTTTGAAAGACTTCAATACACTTATCAAAATACTTCTACTTAACAAAAATTCTTACAATTACATCCTCGTTCAGTTTCATCAACAATTCTACTCGTATGCACCCGTATTCGTACTCGTACAATACACAGCTTTTAGATGTATGTACTATTGGTATATACACTCCAATGATCAGCTCTTAGCAGCCCATGTGAGTCACCTAACACATGTGGAAACCTTCATTTGGCAACTAGCATGAAATATCTCATAAAATTACAAAAATATGAGTAATCATTCATGACTTATTTACATGAAAACAAAATTACATATCCTTTATATCTAATCCATACACCAACGACCAAAAACACCTACAAACACTTTCATTCTTCAATTTTCTTCATCTAATTGATCTCTCTCAAGTTCTATCTTCAAGTTCTAAGTGTTCTTCATAAATTCTACAAGTTCTAGTTACATAAAAACCAAGAATACTTTCAAGTTTGCTAGCTCACTTCTAATCTTGTAAGGTGATCATCCAACCTCAAGAAATCTTTGTTTATTACAGTAGGTTATCATTATAATACAAGGTAATAATCATATTCAAACTTTGGTTCAATTTCTATAACTATAACAATCTTATTTCAAGTGATGATCTTACTTGAACTTGTTTTCGTGTCATGATTCTGCTTCAAGAACTTCGAGCCATCCAAGGATCCGTTGAAGCTAGATCCATTTTTCTATTTTCCAGTAGGTTTATCCAAGGAACTTAAGGTAGTAATGATATTCATAACATCATTCGATTCATACATATGAAGCTATCTTATTCGAAGGTTTAAACTTGTAATCACTAGAACATAGTTTAGTTAATTCTAAACTTGTTCGCAAACAAAAGTTAATCCTTCTAACTTGACTTTTAAAATTAACTAAATACATGTTCTATATCTATATGATATGCTAACTTAATGATTTAAAACCTGGAAATACGAAAAACACCGTAAAATCGGATTTACGCCGTCGTAGTAACACCGCGGGCTGTTTTGGGTTAGTTAATTAAAAACTATGATAAACTTTGATTTAAAAGTTGTTATTCTGAGAAAATGATTTTTATTATGAACATGAAACTATATCCAAAAATTATGGTTAAACTCAAAGTGGAAGTATGTTTTCTAAAATGGTCATCTAGACGTCGTTCTTTCGACTGAAATGACTACCTTTACAAAAATGACTTGTAACTTATTTTTCCGACTATAAACCTATACTTTTTCTGTTTAGATTCATAAAATAGAGTTCAATATGAAACCATAGCAATTTGATTCACTCAAAACGGATTTAAAATGAAGAAGTTATGGGTAAAACAAGATTGGATAATTTTTCTCATTTTAGCTACGTGAAAATTGGTAACAAATCTATTCCAACCATAACTTAATCAACTTGTATTGTGTAGCGACCCGACCAAATCATGTTTGACGGCGCCGGCTACTTCGGTCCCGTTGCGTGGTCATAAGTCTTTATCATGACGTTTGACCAAAATATGTCGCATCTATTTCATAAGTAAAAGGATGTTTCAAGTTTACAAATGTAGTTCAAAGACTAGGTACATTACAATGTTTAACGTACGAATGAAACCTATGCGACACAATTTAAAGTAGTCAAAAGATGCTCCAACTATGCATGTATACTCGACATCCAAGCAAGTATCAAAAAGAGTGCGGAAGCATGTATCAAGTAGCTTTCAAGGACCTGAGAAAAACATAGAAATCTGTCAACGAAAACGTTGGTGAAATCATAGGTTTGGGTAAGTAAGTACAAGTGAACCACAAGATTTTCAACAA
This sequence comes from Rutidosis leptorrhynchoides, assembly GCF_046630445.1. NCBI lineage: Eukaryota > Viridiplantae > Streptophyta > Magnoliopsida > Asterales > Asteraceae > Rutidosis > Rutidosis leptorrhynchoides. Next base: position 683,111,950 of record NC_092333.1, read on the forward strand.
TGATATAATAGTAATACATTCCAAAAGTTTGTTTCACGAGCACCCAATTATCAATGCTTAACATTCCTCCCATAGAACCCCATCACAATAGTGTTAGAACATACACTGTTTCTCGAAAATACATTTCATTCATAAACGGTAGCGAACCGTTTGAATGAGGGTTTGTCAAACCCATATGGCCATATAACATAAGTTCTCGCTTACACCCGGCAAGTGTAACTAATGATAATCGAATTGAGGATTTTTGTTCAAACTCGTATGTAGAATGTTTGTTTTCCTGTACTTGTGTTCACTTAATAAAAAGAAACGTTTATGTTTTCTCATCCCAAATGTAAGTGCAAAAGAGTTAAAGTGGGACTATGATCTCACCTTGAGCGGAAGAGTAAATAAGTACTTCGACAAGTAACGTGTGCAAAGAACAATGCTAGCCTTGACCTAAACAAATAGGTCGTATCAACAACGGTAACACAAAAGGTCAAAGATGTTCAATTAGTCCTATGGCTCGTTACGACTCGATTACGTAGCATGTGAATCAATTTGTCAAGTTTCATGCATGATACAAGTATAGAAACAAGTTAGGAATGTTACATAATCATTTGGTTAAGTGTGACAAAAAGTCAAACTTTGGTCGGTCAAAGTCAATGAAAAAGTCAACACGTTCGGGTCGGGTCCCGAACTATTTTTCTGAGGTTTTTAATCATATATGAGCATGTTAGAACAAGTTACATGTGAATCGGAGGTGCGTAGCATAGCAAACATTTTCCAAAAATGGACAAAGTTAGACAGCCTACTTTGGCGCGCCGCGCGGGTATATGGCCGCGCCATTACCTGTGCAGAGAAAACTGGCAGTTTTTAAGTTTTGTGCACGAACCTAACTTCAAACAATCACCATTTATGACCCGCAAACAACCAAAGCATGTATCTTATATCATCGGAAAGGTATTTTGACAAGGACAACAACTAAACACATTTCATCAATCACTTTTACATTTACAACAACCAAAATCACATTCAAAGCTCCTCATTAAATGCATTCAAGTTCATAAATGAAATTCGATGATTCGGCAACCAATTTATATGAATGATATGCCATTTCGAAGGTGATCAAGCATACAATACAACCTAACACTTACAAATAACATTTCATGTCATTCAAAGCATCAAAAGTTCATTTCAAGTTCATCAAACCCTAACCCAAATCCACCAAAACCAATAATCAAGTTTATGAAGTTTTCTAAAACAACCTACACATCAAATTGAAGCTAGTGTTACTAGTAATACATTTAATACTTGCACTTTACCATAAAAAAAACATTTAAGCAACCAAATTACCAAATCAAACACACCAAAGTTCATATTCAAGCTAGTTACTTCAAATAACGAAATCGAGCATATAAATCATATAATCATGTTAGACTTGAGCCATAGACACTAATTAACAACTTTATAAGTTAAAAACATCAAGAACACAAAATCTAGTGATTTTAGAAAGTTACCCAAACGAGATGTAATCGGTATGGAATCGAAGAGGAAGTTGCAAGGATTCCAAATATGAAATTAGTTTAGATTGAAGCTTGCTAGATTTTGATTAGATGATGAATCTTTGAAATGGTGTTTGAGAGAATTTGTGAAAGTATTAGAGAAAAATGGAAAAGAAAAGAAAAAAAATGAAAGGAGGAGGAAGAGTGTTGACTCTTTGACCTAGTCACCTCTTTGCTCCTTTGTCAAACTTAGTCCCTCAACTTTGGAAACGGGTGCGTGAATTACCTAAAAGAGATAATTTAAAACGCGTATTAACGGGAGATGTTATAAACACATAACGGAGTTTAAATAGTTAAACGGAAAAAGGCGGGATGTTACATTACCTACTCCTTAAAAGAAATTTCGTCCCGAAATTTTAAGTAGGCGTAGTAGTCGTTGTTTCTTCCTCGGGATCTTGCGTTTCCAGAGCCGGGAATAAATGAGGGTATTTCTTTTGCATTTGATCTTGCCTTTCCCAAGTAAACTCGGGTCCCCTTTTGGCGTTCCAACGGACTTTAACAATCGGGATTCGGCTTTGTTTCAATGTCTTGATGGAGGTGTCCACAATTCCAACCGGTTCTTCCACAAAATGAAGTTTGTCATCAATAGTAAGTTCCTCGAGAGGGATGACGATATCGGGTTCGGCAAGACACTTTTTCAAGTTAGATACATGGAAGGTAGGATGAACGTAGTTCAATTGAGGCGGAAGATCTAAACGATAAGCAACGGTTCCAATACGCTCCAAGATTTCGAAAGGACCTATATACCGCGGATTTAGCTTCCCGCGTTTCCCAAAATGGATTACACCCTTCCAAGGTGCGACTTTTAACATGACGCGGTCACCGACTTGAAATTCAAGGTCATTGCGTCTTTTGTCGGTATAGCACTTTTGACGACTCCGGGCCGTCCGAAGCCTATCTCGGATTTGAACGATCTTCTCGGTGGTTTCGTGAATAAGTTCGGGTCCGGTGATTTGTACGTCGCCTACTTCGGCCCAACAAAGAGGAGAACGGCATTTTCGGCCATATAATGCTTCAAATGGGGCGGCTTTTATACTCGCGTGATAACTATTGTTGTAAGAGAACTCGGCGAGAGGTAAGTGCTTGTCCCAAGCTTTTCCAAAATCAACCACGCAAGCTCGTAACATGTCCTCTAAGGTTTGAATTATACGTTCGCTTTGTCCATCAGTTTGAGGATGATATGCGGTGCTCATGTCTAAACGCGTTCCTAACGCTTCTTGCAAGGTACGCCAAAATCTAGAAACAAAACGGCCATCTCGGTCGGAGATAATCGATAAAGGTACACCGTGTCGGGCTACGATCTCCTTGATATAAAGTCGTGCAAGTTTCTCCATTTTGTCCGTTTCTTTCATGGCAAGGAAGTGTGCGGATTTGGTGAGACAGTCAACAATAACCCAAATGGTATCATAACCGCCTGTCATTTTTGGTAGTTTGGTGATAAAATCCATTGTTATTCTTTCCCACTTCCATTGCGGGATTTCGGGTTGTTGAAGTAATCCGGACGGTCTTTGGTGTTCGGCTTTGACTTTGGAACATGTCAAACACTTGGAAACATAAGTAGCTACGTCCCTTTTGATGTTCGGCCACCAATATAGTTGTTTAAGGTCGTGGTACATCTTATTGGCACCGGGGTGAATCGAGTATCGTGACTTATGGGCTTCATCTAAAATAAGGCTTCGTAGGTCCCCATAACTAGGCACCCAAATCCTTCCGGCGTAATATCGGAGTCCGGTCTCCCTAATTTTGAATCGAGAGACGAGAATGTTCAAGAGCTCGTGTGAAACGTTTTCATCCTTGAGAGCCTCATCTTGGGCTACCCGAATTTGGCTATTAAGGTTGGTGTGAATGGTGATGTTTAAAGCTCCGACACGAAGAGGCACCGCTCTTTCTTTTCGACTTAAGGCATCGGCTACTACATTTGCCTTTCCGGGATGGTAACGAAGCTCGCAATCGTAATCGTTTAAGGTTTCAATCCACCTTCGTTGTCTCATGTTTAGTTGCTTTTGATCGAAAATGTGTTGGAGACTTTTGTGGTCGGTAAAGATAGTACTCTTGGTTCCATAAAGATAGTGTCTCCACATTTTAAGTGCAAAGACAACGGCTCCGAGTTCGAGATCATGCGTCGTGTAGTTTCGTTCATGAATTTTGAGTTGTCGAGAAGCATAAGCAATGACTTTCGTTCGTTGCATCAATACACACCCAAAACCATGTTTCGAGGCATCGCAATATACAACAAAGTCATCATTGCCTTCGGGAAGTGACAAGATAGGAGCGGTGGTTAGCTTCGTTTTCAAGATTTGGAATGCGGATTCATGTTCGGTTGCCCAAACGAATTTTCTTCCCTTATGAGTTAACGTGGTTAGAGGACGAGCAACCAAAGAAAAATCCTTGATGAATCTACGGTAGTATCCGGCGAGACCCAAGAATTGACGGATGTGAGTAGGAGTAGTAGGAGTCTCCCATTTACTAATGGCTTCGATTTTCATTGGATCGACTTTAATACCTTGGTCACTTACAACATGACCAAGAAATTGAACTTCCTTTAACCAAAATTCACACTTGGAGAATTTGGCATAGAGTTGTTCTTGTCTTAAAAGTTCAAGCACAAGTCGGAGGTGTTCCTCGTGTTCTTCTTCGCTTTTTGAATAGACTAAAATATCATCGATGAACACGATAACGAATTTGTCAAGATACGGTTTGCACACGCGGTTCATAAGATCCATGAACACCGCCGGTGCGTTAGTGAGACCAAATGGCATTACAAGAAATTCATAACTACCATAACGAGTTCGGAAAGCGGTTTTGGAGACATCTTCCCCCTTAACCCTCAATTGATGATAACCCGAGCGGAGATCGATTTTTGAATATACACAAGACCCTTGTAATTGATCAAAGAGGTCATCGATGCGAGGAAGAGGATATCGGTTTTTAACCGTCAATTTGTTTAGTTCACGATAATCAATACACATTCGTAGGGATCCGTCTTTCTTTTTAACAAACAAAATCGGAGCGCCCCAAGGTGAATGGCTAGGTTGGATAAAACCACGATCAAGTAGTTCTTGGATTTGACTTTGCAATTCTTGCATTTCGAATGGAGCGAGTCTATATGGTGCACGTGCTACGGGTGCGGCTCCCGGAATAAGATCGATTTGGAATTCAACCGGTCGATGAGGTGGAAGACCCGGCAATTCATCGGGAAATACATCGGAATAGTCACTAACAATTGGCACATCATCGATGTGCTTCTCATCGGACTCGACTTTCTTAACATGAGCAAGGATCGCAAAACAACCCTTACGGAGTAGTTTTCTAACTTTAATACACGAAACGAGGTTGAGTCCGGTGCAACTCTTATCGCCATAGACGATCAAAGGTTCACCATTCTCGATAGGGATTCGGATTGCGTTAAGATCACAAAGGATGTGAGATTTCGTTTTGGCTAGCCAATTCATACCGATTATTACATCGAAGCTCCCTAGTTCCATGGGTATCAAGTCAATTTCAAACTCATTACCCAAAATGTTTAACGTACACCCCCGATAATATGTGTCGGCACTCAATAGTTTTCCATTGGCCACTTCAATGGTATAAGTGGTATCTAGTGGACGTGGTGGAGTATTAAAAGAATAAGTCAAAGTCTTGGATATAAAACTCTTATCGGCACCCGAATCGAATAAACAAGTAACATAAGTGTTGTTGAGAAGAAACGTACCCGTGACCAATTCATTATCATCTCGGGCTTCCTCGGTGTTGATGTTGAAAGCTCGGCCGCGCGTATTAGTGTTATCTTTCCTCTTCGGGCATGCATTTCTATAATGGCCCGTTTGGCCACATTCATAACAAGTGCCCGTTTTTGGTGCATTGGGCCCCTTTCGAGCGATGGGGCAACACTTTTACACTCATTGGCCTTATGACCAACTCCTTGGAACCGGTGGCAAATTAACTTGCCACATTCACCAAAGTGATGTTTGTTGCATTTGTTGCAAAGAGGTAGGTTCCCGGCATAACCCTTCTTGCCGTCGGAGGTGTAAGGCTTCTTAGCAAAGTTGTTGTTGCTTGATTGGGAGGGTTCCCACTTTCTTTTATTGCCGCCCGATTTATCCTCGGCCTTAGGTGCCGGAACTACAATTTCGTCAACCGTTTCTATCAATTTGCGGGCCATGTTCAAAGCTTCTTGATGATTAGTGGGTTTGGATGACATTACTCCGTGTTTGATACTCTTTAGAAGACCATCCATGTAAAGTTCAACCCTTAAAGCTTCGGGGTTCACAAGATTTGGGCACATCAAGGCTAGTTCGGAAAATCGTTGATTATAAGCCTTGAGATCATTTCCGATCGCCTTTAAAGTTCTTAGCTCTTGTTCGAGCCTTCGGGTTTCTTCACGAGGGAAATATTCGACAATCATCTTTTCCCTCAAGTCGGCCCAAGAGAGGGCGTGAGCTTCATCGGTACCCACCGATTGTACATAAGTATTCCACCATGTAAGAGCGACACCGGCGAAGGTGTGAGTGGAGTATTTGACCTTGTCTTGGTCCCGACAACCGCTTATGCTAAATACGGCTTCCGTTTGCTCAAACCATCGGGTGAGCACGACCGGTCCCCCGGTTCCATCAAAAGTGTGAGGTTTGCACCCCATGAAGGATTTGTAGGAGCACCCTTCGTTTGAGTTACCGGCTCCATTGTTGTTGTTGTTGTGGTTGTTGTTATTGTTGGAGGAGTGATCGGCCATGGCCGCTTCCACGGCGGTGGCTATCATTCGTTGTAGAGCTTGTTCGGGAGTCTCATGGCGTGGCACATGACGAGGAGGCATTGTTCCTTCAAAACACAAGAATACCGTTGATTAGTATTCTTAATAATACTAACCATGATATGGAATAAGGATAGAGAAAAAATTTTCCTTGACTCGCCTTAAATTCTTTATGTCATAATGTCGGAATGTTCATATGAGTCACCGTAATATAATCTCGGAAATTATATTACCCGGATTCATATGTGCATTCGACATCATTTCACTAAGTCAAGGTGGCGCGTCAATCAAATTAAACAACGTGAGATTAAGATGAAATAAAAGTAGATGTGAGTAGAAACGTTCGAGTATAATGCACAAGTAGTCAAGTAATTCCTACTTCAAGTCTATATGCCGGTTGTAGTCTAGACTCACTAATGTACCCTATGACTCGGGGTGGACACCAATGAACTCTAAATCCCTACAACCAACGCTCTGATACCATCTGTAGCGACCCGACCAAATCATGTTTGACGGCGCCGGCTACTTCGGTCCCGTTGCGTGGTCATAAGTCTTTATCATGACGTTTGACCAAAATATGTCGCATCTATTTCATAAGTAAAAGGATGTTTCAAGTTTACAAATGTAGTTCAAAGACTAGGTACATTACAATGTTTAACGTACGAATGAAACCTATGCGACACAATTTAAAGTAGTCAAAAGACGCTCCAACTATGCATGTATACTCGACATCCAAGCAAGTATCAAAAAGAGTGTGGAAGCATGTATCAAGTAGCTTTCAAGGACCTGAGAGAAACATAGAAATCTGTCAACGAAAACGTTGGTGAAATCATAGGTTTGGGTAAGTAAGTACAAGTGAACCACAATATTTGCAACAATGATATAATAGTAATACATTCCAAAAGTTTGTTTCACGAGCACCCAATTATCAATGCTTAACATTCCTCCCATAGAACCCCATCACAATAGTGTTAGAACATACACTGTTTCTCGAAAATACATTTCATTCGTAAACGGTAGCGAACCGTTTGAATGAGGGTTTGTCAAACCCATATGGCCATATAACATAAGTTCTCGCTTACACCCGACAAGTGTAACTAATGATAATCGAATTGAGGATTTTTGTTCAAAATTGTATGTAGAATGTTTGTTTTCCTGTACTTGTTTTCACTTAATAAAAAGAAACGTTTATGTTTTCTCATCCCAAATGTAAGTGCAAAAGAGTTAAAGTGGGACTATGATCTCACCTTGAGCGGAAGAGTAAATAAGTACTTCGACAAGTAACGTGTGCAAAGAACAATCCTAGCCTTGACCTAAACAAATAGGTCGTATCAACAACGGTAACACAAAAGGTCAAAGATGTTCAATTAGTCCTATGGCTCGTTACGACTCGATTACGTAGCATGTGAATCAATTTGTCAAGTTTCATGCATGATACAAGTATAGAAACAAGTTAGGAATGTTGCATAATCATTTGGTTAAGTTTGACAAAAAGTCAAACTTTGGTCGGTCAAAGTCAACGAAAAAGTCAACACGTTCGGGTCGGGTCCCGAACTATTTTTCTGAGGTTTTTAATCATATATGAGCATGTTAGAACAAGTTACATGTGAATCGGAGGTGCGTAGCATAGCAAACATTTTCTAAAAATGGACAAAGTTAGACAGCCTACTTTGGCGCGCCGCGCGGGTATATGGCGCGCCGCGCCATTACCTGTGCAGATAAAACTGGCAGTTTTTAAGTTTTGTGCACGAACCTAACTTCAAACAATCACCATTTATGACCCGCAAACAACCAAAGCATGTATCTTATATCATCGGAAAGGTATTTTGACAAGGACAACAACTAAACACATTTCATCAATCACTTTTACATTTACAACAACCAAAATCACATTCAAAGCTCCTCATTAAATGCATTCAAGTTCATAAATGAAATTCGATGATTCGGCAACCAATTTATATGAATGATATGCCGTTTCGAAGGTGATCAAGCATACAATACAACCTAACACTTACAAATAACATTTCATGTCATTCAAAGCATCAAAAGTTCATTTCAAGTTCATCAAACCCTAACCCAAATCCACCAAAACCAATAATCAAGTTTATGAAGTTTTCTAAAACAACCTACACATCAAATTGAAGCTAGTGTTACTAGTAATACATTTAATACTTGCACTTTATCATAAAAACAACATTTAAGCAACCAAATTACCAAATCAAACACACCAAAGTTCATATTCAAGCTAGTTACTTCAAATAATGAAATCGAGCATATAAATCATATAATCATGTTAGACTTGAGCCATAGACACTAATTAACAACTTTATAAGTTAAAAACATCAAGAACACAAAATCTAGTGATTTTAGAAAGTTACCCAAACGAGATGTAATCGGTATGGAATCGAAGAGGAAGTTGCAAGGATTCCAAATATGAAATTAGTTTAGATTGAAGCTTGCTAGATTTTGATTAGATGATGAATCTTTGAAATGGTGTTTGAGAGAATTTGTGAAAGTATTAGAGAAAAATGGAAAAGAAAAGAAAAAAAATGAAAGGAGGAGGAAGAGTGTTGACTCTTTGACCTAGTCACCTCTTTGCTCCTTTGTCAAACTTAGTCCCTCAACTTTGGAAACGGGTGCGTGAATTACCTAAACGAGATAATTTAAAACGCGTATTAACGGGAGATGTTATAAAATATAACGGAGTTTAAATAGTTAAACGGAAAAGTAAACGGAAAAAGGCGGGATGTTACATATTGTATATTATGTAATCTTGAGATACCATAGACACGTATACAATGTTTCGACCTATCATGTCGACACATCTATATATATTTCGGAACAACCATAGACACTCTATATGTGAATGTTGGAGTTAGCTATACATGGTTGAGGTTGATTCTAAAATATATATAGTTTGAGTTGTGATCAATACTGAGATACTTATACACTGGGTCGTGGATTGATTCAAGATGATATTTATCGATTTATTTCTGTACATCTAAGTGTGGACAACTAGTTGTAGGTTACTAACGAGGACAGCTGACTTAATAAACTTAAAACATCAAAATATATTAAAAGTGTTGTAAATATATTTTGAACATACTTTGATATATATGTATATATTGTTATAGGTTCGTGAATCAACCAGTGGCCAAGTCTTACTTCCCGACGAAGTAAAAATCTGTGAAAGTGAGTTATAGTCCCACTTTTAAAATCTAATATTTTTGAGATGAGAATACATGCAGGTTTTATAAATGATTTACAAAATAGACACAAGTACGTGAAACTACATTCTATGGTTGAATTATCGAAATCGAATATGCCCCTTTTTATTAAGTCTGGTAATCTAAGAATTAGGGAACAGACACCCTAATTGACGCGAATCCTAAAGATAGATCTATTGGGCCTAACAAACCCCATCCAAAGTACCGGATGCTTTAGTACTTCGAAATTTATGTCATATCCGAAGGGTTTCCCGGAATGATGGGGATATTCTTATATATGCATCTTGTTAATGTCGATTACCAGGTGTTCACCATATGAATGATTTTTATCTCTATGTATGGGATGTGTATTGAAATATGAAATCTTGTGGTCTATTATTATGATTTGATATATATATATAGGTTAAACCTATAACTCACCAACATTTTTGTTGACGTTTTAAGCATGTTTATTCTCAGGTGATTATTAAGAGCTTCCGCTGTCGCATACTTAAATAAGGACAAGATTTGGAGTCCATGCTTGTATGATATTGTGTAAAAACTGCATTCAAGAAACTTATTTTGTTGTAACATATTTGTATTGTAAACCATTATGTAATGGTCGTGTGTAAACAGGATATTTTAGATTATCATTATTTGATAATCTACGTAAAGCTTTTTAAACCTTTATTGATGAAATAAAGGTTATGGTTTGTTTTAAAATGAATGCAGTCTTTGAAAAACGTCTCATATAGAGGTCAAAACCTCGCAATGAAATCAATTAATATGGAACGTTTTTAATCAATAAGAACGGGAAATTTCACACACAATATTAAACACATTAAGAGGTTAATATATCACATAATAATTACATGTTAATAATATATAGTTTCCAACAAAAAAGTTAAGCAATCGTTTTTTTTTTTTTTTTTTTTTTTGAAGAAAAATACGGTCGAAGTCCAGACTCACTAATGCATCCTAACAAACTCGGTAAGACACACTAATGCAAAAATTCTGGTTCTCTAAGACCAACGCTCTGATACCAACTGAAATGTCCCGTTCATATTGTTTATAAACGTTCCATATTAATTGATTTCGTCGCGAGGTTTTGACCGCTATATGAGACGTTTTTCAAAGACTGCATTCATTTTTAAAACAACCATAACCTTTATTTTATCGATAAAGGTTTAAAAAGCATTACGTAGATTATCAAATAATGATAATCTAAAATATACCGTTTACACACGACCATTACATAATGGTTTACAATAAAAATATATTACATCAAAAATAAGTTTCTTGAATGCAGTTTTTACATAATATCATACAAGCATGGACTCCAAATCTTGTCCTTATTTTAGTATGAAACAGCAGAAGCTCTTAATAATCACCTGAGAATAAACATGCTTAAAACGTCAACAAAAATATTGGTGAGTTATAGGTTTAACCTATATATTATCAAATCATAGTAATCGACCACAAGATTTCATATTTCAATATACATCCCATACATAGAGATAAAAATCATTCATACGGTGAACACCTGGTAACCGACATTAACAAGATGCATATATAATATCCCCATCATTCCGGGACACCCATCGGACATGATAAAATCGAAGTACTAAAGCATTCCAAATTCCAGAATGGGGCTTGTTGGGCCCGATAGATCTATCTTTAGGATTCGCGTCAATTTGGGGGTCTGTTCCCAAATTCTTAGGCTACCAAGCTAAAAAGGGGCATATTCGGCTTCGATCATTCACCCATATAAAGTAGTTTCAATTACTTGTGTCTATTTCGTAAAATATTTATAAAATTGCATGTATTCTCATCCCAAAATATTAGATTTTAAAAGTGGGACTATAACTCACTTTCACAGATTTTTACTTCGTCGGGAAGTAAGACTTGGCCACTGGTTGATTCACGAACCTATAACAAATATGTACATATATATCAAAGTGTGTTCAAAATATATTTACAACATTTTTAATACGTTTTACTGTTTTAAGTTTATTAAGTCAGATGTCCTCGTTAGTAACCTACATCTAGTTGTCCATAGTTAGATGTACAGAAATAAATCGATATATATTATCTTGAATAATTCCACGACCCAGTGTATACACGTCTCAGGCTAGATCACAACTCAAAGTATATATATTTTTGGAATCAACCTCAACCCTGTATAGCTAACTCCAACATTACTGCATATAGAGTGTCTATGGTTGTTCCAAATAACATATATACATGGGTCGATATGATATGTCAAAACATTTGCATACGTGTCTATGGTATTCCAAGATTACATAATATATAAGAATACATGCATAATACAGTATGAGTTAGCTAGGATATGATATAGATTTGTTATCAATTTTCACGTAGCTGCAACAAGCAAAAATATTCAATCTTGTTTTACCTATAACTTCTTCGTTTTAAATACGTTTTGAGTGAATCCAATTGCTATGGTTTCATATTGAACTTAAGTTTATGAATCTATACAGAAAAATTATAAGTTTATAGTCATAAATATAGGTTACAAGTCGTTTTTGTAAAGGTAGTCATTTCAGTCGAAAGAACGACGTCTAGATGACCATTTTGGAAAACATACTTCCACTTTGAGTTTAACCATGATTTTTGGATATAGTTTCATGTTCATAAGAAAAATAATTTTCTCTGAAGAACAACTTTTAAATCAAAGTTTAACATAGTTTTTAATTAACTAACCCAAAACAGCCAGCGGTGTTACTACGACGGCGTATATCCAGTTTTACGGTGTTTTTCGTGTTTTCAGGTTTTAAATCATTAAGTTAGCATATCATAAAGATATAGAACATGTTTTTAGTTTATTTTAAAAGTCAAGTTAGAAGGATTAACTTTTGTTTGTGAACAAGTTTAGAATTAACTAAACTATGTTCTAGTGATTACGAGTTTAAACCTTCGAATAAGATAGTTTTATATATATGAATCGAATGATGTTATGGAAATCATTACTACCTCAAGTTTAGTAGGTAAACCTACTGGAAGTGACAAGAAATGATCTAGCTTCAAAGGATCTTGGATGGCTTGAAAGTTCTTGAAGTAGGATCATGACACAAAACAAGTTCAAGTAAGATTTTTACTCGAATTAAGATAGTTTATAGTTATAGAAATTGAATCAAAGTTTGAATATGAATATTACCTTGAATAAGAAAGATAACCTACTGTAAATAACAAAGGTTTCTTGATCTTAGATGATTACTTGGAATGGATTAGAAAGCTTGGAAGTAAACTAGTAAACTTGAAAGGATTTTCGAAGTGTTCTTCCTAAGATGATTATAGCTTGATTCTTGAAGTAATTTTTGATGAAGATGATGATTAGCTACTGGAAAAATTCATTCATAAGAGAGTTTGTGTGTGTGTGTGTGTGTGTGTGTTGAGAGAGAATTAGAAAGAGAATTGGAAGTGAAATGGAGTGAATGATGAGTGGTAAGTGGTGAGTGGTGAGTGAGGTTAAAAGGAGTTCTAGTTAGTTGACTAGTTCATGGTAGAAGTTAAAATTGATTAGTCATGCATGACATAATTAAGAGTAGAATCCCATGCTAGTTCCTATTGGTATATACCCATAGTAAGTACGTCTAGAAGCTGTGTATAATACGGGTATGAATACGACTAGAATTCTTGATGAAAAAAGAATGGGAATGTAACTGTAACCATTTTCGTTAAGTATGAGTGTTTTGATATATGTCTTGAAGTCTTCCAAAAGTATATTAATACATCTAAATACACTACATGTATATACATTTTAACTGAGTCGTTAAGTCATCGTTAGTCGTTACATGTAAGTGTTGTTTTGAAACCTTTAAGTTAACGATCTTATTTAATATTGTTAACCCATTGTTTATTATATCTAATGAGATGTTAAATTATTATATTATCATGATATTATGATATATTAATATATTTAAATATGATATATATACATTTAAATGTCGTTACAACGATAATCGTTATATATATGCCTCGTTTCGAAATCCTTAAGTTAGTAGTCTTGCTTATACATATGTAGTTCATTGTTAATATACTTAATGATATGTTTACTTATCATAATACCATGTTAACTATATATATATATATCCATATATATGACATCATATAATTTTTACAAGTTTTAACGTTCGTGAATCACCGGTCAACTTGGGTGGTCAATTGTCTATATAAAACCTATTTCAATTAATCAAGTCTTAACAAGTTTGATTGCTTAACATATTGGAAACACTTAATTATATAAATATCAATTTCAATTAATATATATAAACATGGAAAAGTTCGGGTCACTACATCTCATGCTGCTAATGTTCATTGTGAATCTTTTTTAGGCCCCTTCTAAAACTTTACCATACACCAACAAATAAATTTTTGACTATTAAACCCTTACTAACTTAAATAAAATTTCTTTTAAGATACTAGTTATACACGTTTGTTCTTCTAATGTCTTTTACAATCAACTCCTCAAACAAACCATAATTTATCCATAGATAAATGTATCTCTACCAGTATATCTTCTCCTCAACTCGTGGAAGATTCACAATCGCCCTCTCATAGATACCTCTGATTCTACATAAGTTACCAACGTGGTCTTCAAGTTTGATATAATCAAACCAAAAATCGTAATTTTCAGAATACTTTGTAACTTGCTTCTCAAAGTGAAGTCTCTTGCCCTCTGTATCGCCGACGTAAAAATTATCAAAATCAACCATAGCTCTATCGGTTTCCTCCATGGTTGCAAAACTCGTGCTACTCGACTGACTTCTCGGCGATAAGTCGATATAAATGTCACAGCGAGACATCGGCAGTCAACTCGACCACTTACTCGGTCAACCACCGGTCAAACACTGGTCAACGATGATTAGCGACGGCCAAATATCAAAGTGAAGTGCGGAGTCAATAGATCTATAAACGAGTTTAAGGGCGTTTCAATCTTGCCCCTGGTAAATTTCAACATTCACATTAGCTCCATTAATGCTTAGCCCTTTAAGCTTAATGATCTGCCATAAAAACTGTTATTGAACATATTAACACTATATATTTAAAATAAATAGCCATGGTATGCATATATGATTTGCATTTACCTTTTCAGCATCAAATGATGATACTAACAGCGTACAACTCATGTTGTACTTCTTTGTACCGAATGTATTATATGAACTTTTGTACACCTTTACATTGACTGCCCTTACCCTGTAATTTGTCAAAGATGATTAGATGAACAAAAAATAAAATTTAATCCAGACATGTAGCTTAAAGACTTAATTTGTTAAATATGATTAGATAAAACAAGAAATAAAAATTAATCCAAACACTTACACTTGCTTATTGTGGTGGACGATTTGAGATTACTAATTAAAATTCTCTCTTTTCTACAAGAGAAAAAAAGAAGAAGAAAAGTTAGCTAATGAAGATCAGTATGCATGACATAAACGTGTACGTAGCAAACGATAGAAATGCTTATAATTAACACCGATTAAAGGGGATTAATCGGTGATGACTCGGTCAACATCCGAATAATAGATCAAAGTTAAAATTGGTTGATTACTCCTCGTGTTGCACTTAAACATGGGCTTGTTGGGTTTTAAATATCTAACACAAATTATTGGATGTACAAAAACCATAGGTCATAGAACGCACAGGTGTGCACTTGCCACTTGTGTGTTGTTTATGTTCTGTTTTTCGTTATCATAGTAAAGTAATAGTACAATTCAAACATACCATCTTCTGTGAATAATTAGAAAGGTTGAGAAATTAATTTGACTAAATCCTCTGTATTTGTTTAGCTACCAAACTGGTTCAACTTCTGTGACGAATGCTTATCATTCTAAATAGTACGTAGTATCGTTTATGCTTGATCATTAAGCTAAAATCAAGTTTTTAACAGAAAACAGTACCAGATAGTCGAGAAAGGAAATCCAAATAAAACAAATGTGTTACTATCTTGCAAGTGATCACCACCTAACTCTTCTTCTAAGCCTCTTGTACTATGGCTTAATAGAGGTAACATTTCTTTATTTTTTAAGTCATTTAATCCAGTAATAAGTGATTTTAAAAAAAAACGAACTCACACATGTTATGCACAACCACACATATTATATACACATTGTCTCAAGCCAGACTCGCGCACACAAAATATTGATTATTTTCAGTAGCATTTTAGCACACGAGCATATGCCATTTGGTACTTTGGGACACAAATGACACTACTCTTGTTTAAGTCATTTAATCAAGTAATAAGTGTTCTTTTTTAAAAGTAAACTCACACATGTTATGCACAACCGCACATAGTATCTACACACTGTCTCAAGCAAGACTCACACACACAAAGAATTATTTCCAGTAGCATTGTGGCACTGGAGCATATGCCATTGTAAATTTATTGTTGCCTCATAGTACTTCAAAATATAGATACCAGATAGCCGAGAAAGTTATAAAAGTATACTGCATTCGGTTTATTTAGTAATAAAAAATATATTGCTTTTTAAAAAAAATTAATCTAAAATCAAGTTTGTAAAAGAAATCATTTTAATAATGTTTCATACCAAAAATGAAAATGATTTATTATCCTACCCAATATGCCTACCAATTGACCTACCCACTAATATGATGACATGTGGTATTATCTTTTTAATTAGTCAACACTTATTAATTTACTATGACTAAATTATTCTTTTCTTTAGAGTATTATACGAAGTTAAATTTATATTTATCAACCAACTCTAATATTTTATTCTTTTCTACACAACAGTTGCATATTGTTATCAAAATCATATACAGAGGATTATTTAACTTACATTTTAACCCCCTTAATCTTATTTATCCTACATTTTAACCCCTCAAGTTTAATAATCATCTCAATCTCATTATTACACAGATACAATTTAATACAACTACAGAGAGACACACTCTTTTATGATCTCGCTAAGTTTCCATAGTAGTCATTATCTTAACAAGAACTAAACAAACTAGAAACCTCAAAATGCAACAAAAATATGTCAAAAGTAGCGAATATATATATATATATATATATATATATATATATATATATATATATATATATATATATATATATATATATATACATATATATATATATGTGTGTGTGTATATATATATATATATATATGTATGTACACACACACACACACATATATATATGTATATATATATATATATATATATGTACACACACACACACACACACACATATATATATATATATATATATATATATATATATATATATATATATATATATATATATATATATATATATATATATCTATGTGTATGTATTATAATGTATACGTGTATCAGTGTATGTATATGTATGTATATGTACATCTATATAAAAAAATACCTATTTTAAAGCTCAGAAACACGTCATATTGATAGCTCTTGCGGTTAAATGTTGTTGAATCAAACGCCATGAAAGCTTCGCTTTATGTATCTTATTATACCACATTGAAACTGGAATAAATTTAGCACACAACAGATATAAAAAGGGTGAGTTTATAAGATATAAATATAAATAGTCAGTTTATAACAGAATACATAACAAAATTACATTTACATGGTTTAAAAAAATGTCATAAAGGCATTTGTTTGTGAGGGAGGTATTTGACGGTAGTGGGAATAATTAATAATTAATGTTATATAAAAATAGAAAATAAATGTAGCGTCGTAGATTTTGCTGTAGGAGTCATTTGTGTATTCTTATCGGTCTACAACAGAAATATTGGTTAAAAAAAATAAAAAACTAAAACAAAGAAGTAATTAAGCGTTAAAGTTAAAGACAGATACCTCTAAGTGTTTGGTGTCAAAAATTTTATAAAAGTAATGGTGGTGATGGTGATTTCAAATTGTTATTTTAGTTTTCTCTTCTAACGATTTCAATCGTTCCTTAATTTGCAGTAAAATCTTTTCCACTACAGTTTTTATTTAGGTAGTTAAAAAAATTAGAGATTAATTGGCTAAAAAAGGGGAATTTCGGGTTAAAGTAAGTTGAGGCAGAATGAGCCTAATTAGGGTTCCAAAGAAAGGGGAAACGTATGTGTGAACGAGAAGAAATGTTTAAGGAAAATAAAGGCCCGAAGTCTATATAAGCATTTTATTTTAATATATCCACGACCACCATGTCAAATATGATGACAAAATGAAAAATTCATGTTAGAGAAAAGTTACACCATTTTATAACAAAATTGCTTGGTTGAAGGGAATGGAGTATAAAGAATGAGCAAGGTTGCAGAAATCGGTTCTCGGGGAGTTCTCGGCAGGGTCTCCAAAACGAGAACTCGGAGAACTCGGGGAGTTATCGGCGGTTGACTTTCGTTGACTTTTGGGATTTTATCGAGTATTTTCCGAGATTTGACCGATTTTACCGAGATTTGACCGATTTTTTTGAGATTTGACCGATTTTTCCGAGATTTGACCGATTTTTGGTCGTTGACCGATTTTTTGACCGATTTCAAAACGAGTTCTCGCCAGGAATGAAATTCCGAGTTCTCGCCGAGTTCTCCCGATTTTTTCAACCATGAGAATGAGTATGATAATAATTGAAGTTGGTTGACAAGTTATAATGGGAATCCTCATTGCTTTAAACTAGTTAATGAGTCATTAACCCCAAAAATTAGGGGAATCCTCAATCCCACGTTATTAATTTTCTCTATCCCACATTTTTTTTTCTTTACGTATTTCCTAGTTTCTCTCTTTTGTAGTTCTTATCTCACAACTTTTAAATATTATTTTAAAATCCATCTCCATTGTTTTCGTCTTAACTGGTAGAAAGATTTCATCCACAAATTAATTAGTATCTCTATAGTTTATGATTTTTACTATGTTATATATTTTTTTAATTTCCTAAAAGTAAATATTAGGGTTGTTTGTGATTAGATTGTTAATAGAAAATATGTAACAGTGATTAATTTGCTTACTTTTTTTTTTTTTTTTTTTTTTTTTTTTTTTTTTTTTTTTGGATAATAACCACCAGCTACAAAATAATAATGATGCTATCAGTCAAGAATTTTATTTTTCTTTCTATCACTTCTTGATAGTTTACTGAATTTTATTAGTCCACAATTAAAAACTTCGAGAACGTGTGAATAAGTGGTATTTTGAATTAAGTGGTTAATTTGAGTTATTAAAGTTATTTCATGACTAAACACTAACCAAGCACCAACAATAGTACAGGAATACTCATTCCATTCCTTTACCATTCCTTTACCCTATGTAAACTTCAAAAACACCACTGAACTAAATCAGACACATATTACTACTAGATTGAAGCATTAAAATTCTGTTACTATTGTTGGAAACTAAACTTGATTTTGAGCCATGTGTTTGGATTTGGGCTTGCAAGTATACAAGTATATGGATCAAGATTGTAGTCCAATATCTAGAAACTTCTTGTAATATCTAGTAGTGAAAGTGAGTAGAAACATCTTGTAAAATATCTAAGATAATATTTAGGAAATATCTAGATAATACTTAGAAAATATCTAGATATTAGTAGATGATGGAGAGTTCTAGACTACTCCATTGAGTAGTATAAATAGAGGGCTTCACCCCTCATTTGTAATCAAGCAAAGCAACAAATCAAGTAATAAACAAAGCCTTCAAGATCAATCTTACTTCTAAATCATCAATCATCTCTCCCACAAATAATATACATAACCTCCTATTTCCAACAAATTGGTATCAAGAGCTTGGTTCGACAAGATGATGGCCAACAATGTCATCACATTTCCTCGCCTTACAAAGGATAATTATGATCGATGGAGCATCCAAATGAAGACCTTCCTAGGTGGATAAGACCTATGGGAGATTGTGGAGGAAGGCTATGAGGAACCTACTGAAAAAGGTTCTCTCAGCAAGGAGGAAAAACTATTGAAGACCAACGATCAAAAGGCTCTTTCCATCATTCAACAAAGTGTAGATGATGGAGCTTTTGAGAAAATTGCAAGTGCAACTACCGCCAAGAAAACATGGGAGATCTTAGAGAATTCTCACAAGGGAGTTGAAAAGGTGAAAAAGGTTCGACTACAAACACTACGAGGTGAGTTTGAATCCTTAAATAAGAAAGACTCTGAATCAATTTCCGATTATTTTACAAGAGTCTTGGCGGTTGTCAATCAATTAAAGAGGAATGGTGAAACTTTAAGTGATGTGAGGGTCATTGAGAAAATTCTTAGATCATTAGATTCAAAATTCGACTATATAGTCGTAGCCATTGAAGAATCTAAAGATCTAGATTCAATGACTATCGATGAACTCATGGGTTCACTACAAGCCCATGAAGAGAGGTTTAATAAGAAAAGTAAAGAACCTTTGGAGCAAGCTTTACAAGCAAAACTCTCTTTCAAGGAAGAGAACAGTGAAAAGACTCATAAAACGAGTCAACGAGGTCGTGGTCAAGTACGTGGCCGAGGACGAGGGCAAGGATATATCAAATGTGGAGGTTATAGTTCTTACAAAAATGAAGAAAGAAGTCAAGATTTTCACCCGACAAGAGGTCGCGGGAGAGGCTACACAAGTAGAAGGCCAAGGTATGACAATTCTCAAACCAAATGCTATAATTGTCATAAATTTGGCCACTATGCTTCGGAATGTGAAAAGTCAAACAATTACGTGCAAGAAAGAGCAAATTTTGCACAAGAAGATACTGAAGCCGTGGAAAACACTTTGTTACTAGCATGTAAAGGTGAAGATAACGGAGAATCGAATTTGTGGTATCTTGACACGGGTGCAAGCAACCATATGTGCGGTGACAAAAGCATGTTTGTGGAGTTAGACGAGGTAACAATTGGAAATATCACCTTTGGAGATTCCTCTAAAGTCCCGATTAAAGGCAAAGGTAAGATCCTCATCCGCTTGAAAAATGGAAGGCATCAATTTATCACTAACGTGTATTATGTGCCCAATATGAAGACGAATATACTGAGTATTGGACAACTCTTAGAGAAAGGCTATGATATTCATATGATAAATCGTACACTTTCTTTAAGAGACCAAAAAGGAGGTTTGATTGCTAAAGTGCCAATGTCAACGAATAGGATGTTTCTGCTAAATATTCAACATGACATTCCAAGATGTTTAAAAGCATGTTTCAAAGATAATACTTGGCTTTGGCACATGAGATACGGGCACTTAAATTTTGGAGGATTAAAATTATTATCAAGTAAAGGAATGGTGAAGGGTTTGCCTCCAATTAATCATCTGGATCAAATATGTGAGGGATGCCTTCTGGGAAAGCACTTCCGAAACAGTTTTCCAATAGAGGCTTCTAGTAGAGCGAAGAAACCTCTAGAACTTATTCACACGGATGTGTGTGGACCCATCAGTCCACCGTCTTTCGGTAAAAATAGATATTTTCTTCTATTCATTGATGATTTTAGTCGAAAGACATGGGTCTATTTTCTAAAAGAAAAGTCGGAAGCTTTTGGAATGTTCAAGAAGTTTAAAGCGTTTGTGGAGAATCAAAGTGGTCTCACCATAAAAGCGATGAGATCCGATCGTGGAGGAGAGTTCACATCCAAAGAATTCAAGAAATTTTGTGACAACAATGGCTTACGACGTCCTCTAACTCTTCCGTATTCACCTCAACAAAATGGTGTTGCGGAAAGAAAAAATAGGACCATTCTTGATATGGCCCGGAGTATATTAAAGAGCAAAAGGATGCCTAAGGAGTTTTGGGCTGAGGCAGTGGACTGTGCGATCTATCTAGCAAATCGGTCGCCCACTAGAAGCGTCAAGAACAAAACGCCCATTGAAGCTTGGAGTGGAAGGAAGCCCGGCATCTCACACCTTCGAGTGTTCGGAAGTGTGGCATATGCTCATGTGCCAGATCAGAAGAGGACGAAGCTCGATGATAAAAGCGAGAAACTCATATTCATGGGCTATGACTCAAGTTCGAAGGGTTACAAGTTATACAATCCCAAGACCGGTAAAGTAATCTCAAGTCGAGATGTGGTGTTCAATGAAGAAGCAACATGGGATTGGAATGCTCCCGAAGAGGAGAACTACGACTTTCTCCCTTATCCATTCGAGAGTACTGCAAGGAACGAAGAATATATAGAAGTTCAAGAACCTTCTAGTACACCATCTCCGCACTCTCCACGTACTCCAACCACTACACCTAATGAAGTGACACCAACATCAGGAGGAGAATCAAGTAGGCTACAACATCACACAAGGAGCATTGAGGAGTTGTACGAGGTAACCCAGCCTATGGAGGATCTATCATTGTTCTGTCTTCTTGCCGACTGTGAGCCAATAAGTTATGAAGATGCAGCAAAAAGCCAAAAGTGGAAACGTGCTATGGACGAAGAGATTCAAGCAATCGAGAAGAATAGTACGTGGGATCTTGCCACACTACCAAATGGGACATAAGGCTATTGGTGTAAAATGGGTGTACAAGGCCAAGAAGAATTCCAAAGGTGAAGTTGAAAGATATAAGGCAAGGTTGGTGGCGAAGGGATATAGTCAACGAGCCGGCATAGACTATGACGAGGTATTTGCTCCCGTCGCTCGTCTAGAAACTATAAGATTGATAATCTCACTTGCGGCTCAACATAATTGGAAGATTTATCAAATGGATGTCAAATCCGCGTTCCTTAATGGCCACTTAGAAGAAGAAGTATATATAGAACAACCTTTGGGATACATCGTGAAAGGCCAAGAGAATAAGGTGCTAAAATTGAAAAAGGCCTTATACGGGTTGAAGCAAGCGCCTCAGGCATGGAATAGAAGGATAGACAAGTATTTCCAACAGAATGACTTTACGAAATGCCCCCATGAGCATGCCCTCTACACCAAAGTTAGCAATGATGGAGATGTTATGATTGTGTGCCTATACGTGGATGACTTGATATTCACCGGTAGTAATCCCAAAATGTTTGAGGAGTTCAAGAAAGCAATGGTTCGGGAGTTTGAGATGACCGACATTGGACTTATGGCTTACTATCTTGGGATCGAGGTAAAACAAAAGAAAGAAGGAATATTCATATCCCAAGAAGGTTATGCGAATGAGGTGCTCAAGAAGTTTAAGATGAATGACTGCAAGTCAATGAACACACCGGTGGATTGCAATCTCAAATTGTCAAAAGATGATGAAGGATACTTGGTGGACCCAACACAATACAAGAGTTTGGTTGGAAGTCTGAGGTACCTAACCTGCACGAGGCCAGATATTCGCTACGGAGATATATGTGGATAACAAGTCTGCGATTGCTCTAGCAAAGAATCCGGTCTTCCATGATCGAAGCAAGCACATCGATACGAAATACCATTTCATCAGGGAGTGTGTTACAAATAAAGAGGTGCAAATAAAGTACACAAAGTCATTCGACCAAGTTGCTGATATTTTCACAAAGCCTCTAAAACACGAGACTTTTCAGAGATTACGGAATATGCTCGGAGTGACGAAATCAAGTTTAAGGGGGGCTGTTGGAAACTAAACTTGATTTTGGGCCATGTGTTTTGATTTGGGCTTGCAAGTATACAAGTATATGGATCAAGATTGTAGTCCAATATCTAGAAACTTCTTGTAATATCTAGTAGTGAAAGTGAGTAGAAACATCTTGTAAAATATCTAAGATAATATTTAGGAAATATCTAGATAATACTTAGAAAATATCTAGATATTAGTAGATGATGGAGAGTTCTAGACTACTCCATTGAGTAGTATAAATAGAGGGCTTCACCCCTCATTTGTAATCAAGCAAAGCAACAAATCAAGTAATAAACAAAGCCTTCAAGATCAATCTTACTTCTAAATCATCAATCATCTCTCTCACAAATAATATACATAACCTCCTATTTCCAACAACTATCATCATCAAGAACATTAACCAACTCCAAAAACAGAGATCTTATAAAAAAACAAAATATTTAAACATAAAACCCCAGAAATAGTAAATTGAAGAAAAAAGCTCGACGAGAAATAACTTACAAATTTATGGCGTAGTGGTTGAGAGTGGTGCGGTGGTGGGGGTGACTAGTCGGCCGGGTGACGATCTCGACCCGTTACGCTCAAATCAATTGAAACGTAGGTCAATGTCGGGTCAAGTGATCCTTGGTCTTCTCGCTCAACTTTCTCGGTGGTCAAACGAGCAGATCTACTCAAATCGTCATTAGATCTGCTTTTACTCAAACAAGCAGATCTACTTGAATTGTCAAGATCTAACGAGCAAAAGAAGTCCGGTGTCGTCGCCTGAAAATGCAAAAAAGAAAGAGAATAACGTGAAAAATAGAGAGTCGCTTGAAAAAGGTGAAAGAACACTGAATGCTGAGTCTGATATTAGGGTTTTCTTAAAATACAAAAGGTTGCGTGAATGTTGTGCCGAGAATAATACAAAAGGTTGCGTCTAAAACTGTGTTTGATGTGTAATAAAAGTAAAAGCTAATCTGGCCCACTCTCTGGGACCACATCAGTCTTCTCTGATCACCATTTATAAGTCGGGTTATAACCATAGGGTAAGAAGCTTACATATTAATGGAACATTTTTTAATTCACATTTTAGAAACCAAAATCCATTGTTGCATTTTCAAATTCAACCATAGGGTAACAAGCCTGAGAACATCCAACTGGCTTAAACATTGGGAGGTACATGCCTAGATATAAGAATTGAGCTAAATTGATCGCTAAGCATTTGTCAACCATCTTAAATGATACTGCCTACCTAATGTTATGGTTTACATTTTCATGTAAGCATATACAGTAGCAACCCTTACCTTACTATCGAAAGTTAAGCACTAAACTACTTTGGGCTTATGTGCCCAATTCATGGGTCTAAGTTTAGATGTCAAGCAATTAAACAACTATAAGCACCACCAAAAGAGCTAGGGTCTAACTTTACCGTGCTGCTATATACTAGTGATAAAGTTGAAATAAATACAGCTGAGACATAAAAAGTTAAATTACACAATTCAAATATAGAGTGGTAGTAAACAGAATTTAGACTTGTATCACATACACAGTATGATTACACTTTTTGTTTATTGGTTATGACCATTAATTAATGAATCTTTGTGAAGTGTTTCCCTTTTATGTTTCTAAGTACTTATGGTGTAACGTTGAAATTTGGTTCCAAAAGGATAGAATGGTTCGGGCTTTCTGTGTAGTTGATATTGCAGACTGAGCCGTATATGTGAATTCTAAATATTGAGGGGGCTCTAAATGTGTGTTAGCACCCGCCCAGTACATCTGCATCTAATCCGGGTTGTGCACAACTTTTTCTATAAGTTTAGATGGCACACGAAATGGCCTGAGCCAAACCTTGTTTTTCAGTAGGAATTTACCAAGTTCCAGACTGGTTTTGATTCCGTAAGATTGTATTAGTATTATAGATGATGATGTGTACGATATTCGAACATTCATGATGACATAATGTGTTTACTATTTTCAAATGATTAAAACGATTGTTGATATGATTATGACAATTTTGTAAGTGGACTATTTTGCCCTTAGGGTTTTATTATGTGTTTTATATGCTTTTATTTTTAATAATGTGAATAGTGTCATTTTATTATTGTGTTGAGATCAGTTTGTGACAAGGGTCACAGAACATGTTTGTTTATTTAATTTGGACTCCGTTAGGGCCGTCTAACGAAGTATGAAAGATTTTAGATAACTGATAAATACCCGTGTGTTGTGGGGTATGAGGTTGTAACCCCAAATTAAGTGTGAAACCAGCTATTTTCCTCTCATTTGTTCCTGAACCTTCCTCTCACTCACTCTCACCTAACTTCACCTCCTTCAAACAACCCTAAATCATTTGATCTCGAATTAAAGTTTGATTTTGGTGTCAAATCGTTCCTTGTGTTGTTGTGATTCTAACAAGGTAAAGTTTATTTGATTTCGTGATCAAATTGTAACATCCCGCGTTTTTCCTTTAAATTTATTTTTAACACCGTCTTTTTTTTTAGATAATATCTTTCGTTATCTAAATTCGTATCTTTCATTAACTAACGTTCTTAATATTCCCTTTATTTAATTATAACATCGCTCGTTAATTTGCGATTTTAAAATATTCGTTCGGTTAATTCATGCACCGCTTTTAAACTTGAGGGACCGAAGTTGCCAAGTGGGCAAAGTGGTGACTAGGTCAACTAGTCAACCACTTCACCACCACCACTCATTCAACCTCCTCTTTTTCTTTTCTTACTTCCCTTTTTCTCTCCATCTCAAGAACACACACTAACACCTATTTCACAAAATCATCATCTAAATCATTTCAAGGAAGCTTACAACAAAACGATTTGTACTTCTGGAATCCTCTCTTCATCCTCTACAACTTAACACCAATTTCATCTCGTTTGGGTAACATTTCTAAAACTCTAGATTTCATGTTCTTAGTGTTTTTGACTTGAAATGGTGTTAATTAGTGTCTATGGCTCAAGTCTAACATGAATATGTGTTTGGTTTGCTCGATTTGTTTATTTTGAGTAACTAGCTTGAATATGAAAAATGGGTTTGTTAAATCCTTGATTTTGGTTGATTAAATGTTGTTTAAATGTTAAAGTTCATGTATTAAATGTGTTACTAGCATCATTAGCTTCGTTTTGGTATGTTGGATGACATGAAAACCTTACATTAACATGATTAGTGATTTTATGATTTTTGGTTAGGGTTTGGTAGCCTTGAATGTGAATTTTGATGCATTAAATTCTTTTCAATGTTGTTTGTAAGTGTTTAGTAGTATTTTATGCGTAATTACCTACGAAACGGCGTATTATATGTGTGTATTAAGTTCCCGAATCATCTTATGCGTTTTATGAACTTGAAACTTTGATAACAAGCATTAAATGATCATTCGACGGGAATTCGGTTATTGAAAATTATGGATTTGATTGATGATATGTGTTTAGTTGTATTCTTTGTTAAATTACCTTTCCAACGATATAAGATACGTGTTTTGAATGTTTACGTTTCATAAGTTATGTTTGTTTGAAGTTTGGTTCGAGCCTACACATGAAAACAGCCCAGAATTTCTGTCAGGCATACGGAGCGGCGCGCCGATTTCTGAGTGGAGCGCTGAATGCCTACAAATGGCACCGAGGCTTTTCCTTGAAACGGAGCGGCGCGCCACTTATCTGAGCGGAGCGCCATTTGCCTGTTGTCCAAAAAGTCTCATTTACATTTAACTCTAACTATGTTACGCACCTCCGATTAACATGAAACTTGGCCAACATACTTATATATGCTTATCTTTCATAGAAAAATTGTCGGATACCCGACCCGACCCGTTGACTTTGACTTTGACCAAGTTTGACTTTTAGTCAAACTTAACCAAACACTTATGCAATTGTTCTAACGTGATTTTATACTTATATCTTGCATGAAACTTGACAACTTGATTTACATGCTATATTAATCGAGTTGTAACGAGCCATAGGACTAATTGAACACATTTCGCCCGACCTTGTGTCGTAACCGGTAATTTATACAACTTACTTGTTTAGGTCAAGGCTAAACAACTTTCATGCACACGTTTACTTTGTGAAGTACCTTTATACTCATGCACTCGAGGTGAGATCATAATCCCACCTTTTCAACAACTTTTATACTTTTAAATCGTGGGCTAAGAAACATATACTTTGTTACATCTTGTACTACTTACTTTTATGTTTTGAACACAAGTCCGATGAAACAAACATTCCACAGCGAGTTTGAACAAAAATCCTCAATTCGATTATCATTAGTTACACTTGCCGGGTGTAAGCGGGAACTTATGTTGTATGGCCATACGGGTTTGACAAACCCTCATCTGGATGGTTCGCTACCGTTAATTCAGATGGAATGTATTTTCGAGAAACAGTGTATGTTCTAACACTATTGTGATGGGGTTCTATGGAAGGAAAGTTAAGCCTTGATAATTGGGTGCTCGCGAACTTATTTTGGAATGCAAACTATTTGGATGATCAATTTTATGGGAATACTAAATCTTGTGGTTTAAAAATAACGTTTATTACTACATCTATGATTTCACCAACATTTTTCGTTGACAGTTTTCTATATGTTTCTCAGGTTCATACTTGGCTACTTAAGCACACTTTGATTAATTGCTTGGGGGTCAACCATGCATGCATACGCTAGGGATAGCATCTTTGAATTCAAACTTAAAGCATACATACTTACGCTATTTATAGCAACTGTGATTTTCAACTTATTATTTCGCAAGTTATTTCATTTATACTTTACAACTTTTGTAAACTTAAACTTGTTTTCGAACTGTTTGGTAAACTAAACTTTGTAAGTCTTGTACGTTTCAAATGAATGCGACATAATTTTGGTCAAACGCGTCTCATATAGGGACTACGACCACGTAACGGGACCTTAGTTAATGACGATTTTGTCGGGTCGTTACAGATGGTTTTAGAGCGTTGGTTGTAGGGAACTAGGATATTCATTAGTGTGTCTGACAGAGTCGTTAGGATGCATTAGTGAATCTAGACTACAACCGGATAGTTAGCCATTGTATTCTGACATACATTTGCTATAGATAGCACTTACTTGACTACTTGTGCATATCTACTTGAATCTTTCTTAGGTGAACTTCTTAATGGTACCAAATTTTCATCATACGAACCCGTACTCTGCCACTTTCAGGTAACACACGTAAATTCAAGATTCATACACGTAAGGATGACGACGACTTCATTAGTCACACTTGTTCGGGAACTCTGTCTCCCAGATTGTTTTTCGCCATCGTCTCAACTTACTATCGGTGTCACACCGGTGTTCCTTATTATCTACCACTTCTTGTTACTACCATCACTACTCTAGGTGATTATCGTCGTCACTACTTATCACTACGGTTGCGTACTACTCGTTATCATAATTCGTTACTCTTTTCGTACCTAATACATTATCATTTGACTTGAACCACATTGATGAAAACAATCATTTATACACTTCCCTCGGGAAACGCATCTTCAGAGTTGCACTAATTCTTTCTATTCAATACGAGTCACGTTAGACACGTCGTTACACTTTGTTCATTTTAAATCTTCACGATTACACAAACTTGAATCTATGGGGTGATGTGGGAATGGAGGTATGAGTTAGTATAATATAACGACACTCGATCAACGTGGTTATATTATAGTAAGTCATACCGAAGTTCTAATGACACGTGATGGTGGTTAGACTCGATCAACCTAACCACCACCATGTGCCATGTACATGACTTCATTTTTCTTGTTTGAACATCCGACAACTCCGAGAATACTGATAACAACCATACCCGGGACACATCGTCGATTATTGTCGAACCATATTTATGTTTCTGAATGAATGAAAAATTCTTTCGACTTCAAACATATGATACACGTGTATACTATCTCGTCTTCGCGCAGTTTTATCGATGAACTACGATATGCTTGTTATGCTCACATCGAGGTGGAAATTTCTCTCTCATTAAACTCGTACTTCTGTATAAGGAAATCTTTTATCTAAATTCTCAATGGAGGGATAGACTCTTCACGTTATACTAGTATTCACCACGAGGGTGAATAGTCCTAATGAACGTTTTTCAGAACCCGATACGAAACTTACTCTAATAAACGTCTTCGAAAACCGATAAATCTTCCGCGGCGCAAATTTCTTGAGAAACTTGTTCTAACTAACGTTTTCAAGTCCTAACGAACTTGTTCAAAATATATCTTAAGGAGATATACTTTGATTCGGATCGAGATCCTCGTTTCACTTCTAGACTTACAAAAAGCCTCGGGACCACGTTTAGACATGAGTACCGTACATCAACCACAACCCGATGGACTGAGCAAACATACGATTCAAACCTTGGAAACCGTAACACGAATTTGTGTTATCAACTTCAAATTTACTTGAGAAAAGTATTTGCCTTTAGCCGGATTCTAGCACTACAATAATTTTCATTCGAGTATTAACGCCACACCTTTCGAGAACTCATATAGCCACAATTGTCATTTTCTAAATTGTTGAACCGAAATAGGTGACATGCAAACCACCGGACCCGGACTAATTCATGAAATAACCGTTATGATCGTTCAAATCCAAGAAAGGCTCAAGACAGCCCGTAGTCGCCAAAAGAGCTATGCTGATGTTAGACGTAAACCTTTCAAATTCTAAGTGGGTAACCGCGTAACGTTAAAAGTCGCACCTTGAAAAGGTGTAATCCGTTTCGGGAAACGTAGAAAGATAAATCCGCGATATTTTTAACCCTTTTGAAATCTTGGGGCGTTTTGGACCCATTGCTTGCCGTTTAAATTTTCCGACTCATTTGAGCTCCGTTCATCCTACTTTCCATGTGTCGAACTTGAAAAAGTGTCTTGCCGAGCAAGAACTTGTTATTCCCTTTGATGAACTTACTATCGATGACGAACTCCACTTCCTAGGAGAACCGGTTGAAATTATAGATCGTGAAACTAAACTTTTAAACAGCGTAAAGGAAGTACCTTCACTTATTCGTAGAATTTGCAACGTGAGGTTTTGAAGAAGAAACAACGACTACTACTTCCAACTAAATTTCGGGACGAAATTTCTTTTAAGGTGTAGGTAATGTAACATCCCGCGTTTTTCTGTTAAATTTATTTTTAACCCCGTCTTTTTTTTTATAGATAATATCTTTTGCTATCTAAATTCGTATCTTTCGTTAACTAACGTTCTTAATATTTCCTTTATTTAATTATAACATCGCTCGTTAATTTGCATTTTTAAAATATTCGTTCGGTTAATTCACGCACCCGCTTTTAAACTTGAGGGACCGAAGTTGCTGTAGAGACCCGTCCTAATCCATCCGGACGAAGTCCATATCGATTACAAACGATTCACAACAGTTGATTACATCGCGAGGTAATTGACCTCTATATGATAAATTTTACAAACATTGCATTCGTTTTTAAAAGACAAACTTTCGTTACATCGACAGTTGACAGGCATGTAAAGCATTTCATAATATATCCAAATATAATTGACTTAATAATAATATTGATGAACTCAACGACTCGAATGCAACATCTTTTGAAATATGTCATGAATGACTCCAAGTAATATCTCTAATATGAGCAAATGTACAGCGGAAGATTTCTTTCGTACCTGAGAATAAACATGCTTTAAAGTGTCAACCAAAAGGTTGGTGAGTTCATTAGTTTATCATAAAGAATCATTTCATAATTTTAATAGACCACAAGATTTCATACTTCCATTTCTCATAATCATACGTCCCATGCATAGAGACAAAAATATCATTCATATGGATTGAACACCTGGTAACCGACATTCACAATATGCATATAAGAATATCCCCATCATTCCGGGATCCTCCTTCGGACATGATATAAATTTCGAAGTACTAAAGCATCCGGTACTTTGGATGGGGCTTGTTGGGCCCGATAGATCTATCTTTAGAGTTCGCGTCAATTAGGGTGTCTGTTCCCTAATTCTTAGATTACCAGACTTAATAAAAAGGGGCATATTCAGTTTCGATCATTCAACCATAGAACGTAATTTCGATTACTTGTGTCTATTTCGTAAAACAGTTATAAAAGTTGCGCATGTATTCTCAGCCCAAAAATATAAAGGGTAAAAAGGTAAATGAAACTCACAATACTGTATTTTGTAGTAAAAATACATATGACGACATTGAACAATGCAGGGTTGGCCTCGGATTCACGAACCTATATCAAGTATTAACACATTATAGTATAAATCAATTAAGTTTATATATTTGTTATGTATTAATTATTCTTATAATATATTATGATGCTTATTTGATATTTAATTAATGTTATATCAATAATATTAGTTGAAACATAATTTTATGTAATATTAGTATATTTTATGTAATAATATATTTACATATATATCTTTTGTTTTGTAAAATTAATAATTGTAGAAATACCTAAGGATAATAATAATAATATTAATAATAATAATAATTTTTAAAAGTATAAAACTACCTTAGGAGTCAGTTTTAAAAAGATTGCACCAAACCGGGCTCGAACCCGAGACCTCTCGCTCACTCATCAACACCCTTAACCATTCCTCCATTTCAGTTTTTCTGATTTATAATACAAACTCAAATACTTATCTATTACATGTTTCAACCCACTTCATCTTCTTCACCAAAATCTAAACAATCAAACAACTTCATTCTTAATAGTCAATTATCAAAATGGTTTTAGGACTTCTAAACAAACATGAAACAAAAAATAAAAATGTGTTCAATTTTGAGTTCGTTTTGGACAATCTTTACAACATGAAACATGTTTCAAATCATTCCTAAAAACTATTGAAATCGTCAATTGAACTTAAAACATCAAAACAAGCTCTAATTTCTCCAAGAACAAAACAGTTGACTTTTAACAATTTAACTTTGACTCGCAAATTCGAATTCGTTATCAAGAATTGGAACTTGAGATTTTGCAGGAAGTTTAAGTAAATGATTCCTAACAACTCTACATTTTTAGTTTGTGAAATTTGTTTCGAATTCACGTTAGTGTATATCACTGTGAAGAACTCAAGAACTCAAAAATTGATTTTTAGATTAAGAGTGTTATAGGTTATGATTACAACATGAATTGTGTTGCAAATCATTTCTATAATCTTTATGGATCATCAAATTAACTGGAGATATCAAAACAAACTCGAATTTGATTCAAGAACACTTAGTTGACTTTGAAAACCAAAACTTTGACTCTCAAATTAGAAATTAATAGAAAGAATTGAGGATTGAAAACTTACAGATAGTTTAGATAGACGATTCCTAACATGATTGCATTATTACATTTTGAAAATTTGTTCTAAATCAAAATATGGTAAAAAAGATAGATGTACAGAGTGTCGAGCTTATTTTCTGGGTTTTCTTTGTTTTCAACTCAAATTGCAGTTTGTAACTTATATAGAGTGATTAGGTACATGATTTAACAGTTAAATTGATTTCCAATTGATTTGTGAAGTAGACTTGTAACAAACTGGAGACATGAAGTACGTAAATTATTTTCATGTGAAAAAAAAAGAAAAAAAATTGATAGTTACTTCTAACAGAATGGGATTCCCTATTTTTATTTTTAATAAATATTAATAGTAAATACCCTAATAATATTAATAATAATTCTAATAAAATAACTAAATAATATCATAAAAATGATAATAAATAAAAATAAGAATTCGTTTAAATCATAAATAAATTTTAATCTTAATTATCTTGTACATTATTTTACATTTTCAATTCAAATGATTATTTTGTATTTTATTAATACAACTTAATATGCACTCTTATATTTATATATGTATATATATTTACATATTTATTTACACACAATTGTTCGTGAATCGTCGGAAATAGTCACAGGTTAAATGAATCTATATAAATAGTTCAAACATTTCGAGACTCAACATTACAGGCTTTGCTTATTGTGTTGGAACATATAAAGATTAAGTTTTAATTTGGTCGAAAATTTCCGGGTCGTCACAGTACCTACCCGTTAAAGAAATTTTGTCCCAAAATTTGAGTGGAATGTTCATGGCTGACAATAAGTATGTTTTCATGACGTATCCGAGCTAGAAATTAGAGTTTTATTATCAGTGAGTAATATAGGTAAAAAAAAATTTGATTACGCGAAGAGTATAATCGAAGCTATCGCAAGAGAGGGAACTGATGACGTAGTTATGATTGATTTCCGTAATTCATGGGATTTAAAGAAAATCTTCGTAATAAGATTTGGTTCTTCGGCGATATAGGAAATCAGATCTTCTTTGATTAAATGCAATAATCTGTTTCGATTGCTCTGTCGGATATTTTACTATAAATCCACTCCCTTCGTTTTCTTATTTTCACAGCTCACACCTTTCATTCTTTCTCCCCTGATTCACATTTTTAAAGCATTCATCAATATGCTCCATCCAGTTCTGATCCTTGATATACTCTTAACTTTCATATCTGTCATTCTTCTCTTTCATCTACCACCGGAGGATTATATTTACTTCTACTATTATCTTGGGGTTATAGTGTTTTTAATTTTTCCGTGCCTTTACGTGGCAATACGTATTGATATGCACGGTTTGTAATTTATGTGTTGTTGTCGAGCTTTATATTTTCTTTATATTCAAGAGTTCCATGCTTTCGTCTCCTCTTCCCGACTTCAAGTCAAGCGAATAATGGTCCGGAATTCGTAGATATGGATTTTGAAATGAACATAGTTAATGTTCTAGAAGGAAATCGTAATGGCACGATCTTGATTTTTCAAATTACTAGAATATTTGAAAAGATAGAACTATTAAGAATATATGTTCTTGATATACTTGGAGATTGGGTAGAATGTAAGAGTCGTGTAACATGGCACATGATGACGTTATGATCTGTGAATCATCACGTTCCATTAGAAACTCAGCATGACTTATTGTAATATAATCACGTTGATCAAGTGTCATTATATTATACTAACTCATGCATCAGTTCCCAACATTACTTCAATAACATTCATATTTCAAGCTCGAAAGTTTACAGAATATAGAAACTAACAGTTTCTATATGATGTAACACTGATAGCACGAAGAGATTAATGATTTCAGATAAGAATTGTTATGAAAATATTCTCGGAAATATCAAAGATATTTATGATGATATTTTCAGAATTTCTAAGATCGAATGTTGATGAAGAAAATCCTTTCGCAAGGATTTAGAATAAATAAGGAGCAAGATATTCACTAAAGACTTCATCAGAAACAGAATCATCAGGGTTCTTTATGTACAAGTTTAGTCCTTGTGATTTTCTCAGAGTCTCCTTCATGGTTTGCTCAATTCGTTTTTCAGTATCAAACTTCCTTTTGAGCTTTTCCAACGTATCTTTTTTTTTTTTATCAAACTTTTGACTGTTAAAATCATCCATAGTTTTTGTTGCTTCATTCAACTTTTCAAAATTTAGAGCATTAATTCACAGACTGTGTGCTTTTCTGAATTTCAGAATGGAAGATCATAGTTCTAAGAGATAAATGTTATATGGATACATATAACTGTTGATGTAGAAACGTTGTGAGACTCAAAATACAAATTTGCTGATTCCCGGTAATTGGTATGGCAGTTCTCGTTACAAGATGCGGATGAGTATATGATAGGGTTTCAATGAATAAATATAATGATTTGTCAGAGAGATTTAAGCCAAAAAAAAAAAAACAACGAGGCTGCTGGTACGTCTTCTGGTAATATGGTGGAATATAAAAGAATTCTCTGTTATAAAAAGGGTAATTGTATATATCAGGATTATAGTAAGGCTACTTCGAATGAAAAGTCGAATTTGACTTGCTGGAGCTGTGACAAAATTGGCTACTTTGAAAAGGGATCGCAAAGTTATTTTTGCTAATAAATGCCAAAGGATCTGATGCGGCTACATGTTAAACTTTTACTCAGTTGCCGAGAGTTTCTCAGGTGCATAACTATATGCATAAACCTTTCCTTCCGTAGATGAAGTGCGGTTGATTCATCCTATCGATTGAGGTGTTTTCAAGAATCGTGAAAGGTTTGAACGCAGATTGTAATCGTCAAGATACAGATGAGGTTTAAGATGAGATCAAGTGGCAAACTTGAAGATATGTTTAGTTTCATATGTTATAATCAATATTTTAATTCATTTTAATTATCCAATGTCGACAGTCCATATTTGATAGTCCACAATTAACAGTCCGATAATACATATATAGCTTAATATATAATATCCGAATTAATTAATACGTATCGGGACCCGTGTACATGTCTCAGACTCGATCACAACTCAAAGTATATATATTATTATAGAATCAACCTCAACCCTGTATAGAGAACTCGATCATTACTGCATATAGAGTGTCTATGGTGATTCCAAATAATATATATAGATGCATCGATATGATATGTCAAAACCTTGTATACGTGTCCCGATATTTAAAGTGCGTAAAATAAATAACAGGAATTAAATAACGATAACTAAAGTGCGTAAAGTAAATAACATAAATTAGATGACAATAAATAAAATTGCGGGAATGTAAATTGCGATAATTAAATTGCAATAAATAAAATGCGATAAATAGAATGTAATCAGTTAGCTAGGAACAGTTAGCTGGAACAGTTAGCATGGTTTCTTAATAAAATTCCATATTGTTAATTAGTCTGTTTCTAATCAATTTTTATTGTGTCCATTATTTCTTCATTATGCCACTTGTTGGATTCTGGTAAGTAAAAATCCAAATATGAAATTGAATTTGAATGAAAATGGTTATTCTGTGGTGAACGGATTCGTATATCGATAGATGTAGGTGGGATGGTAATCGACCGTTGAATCAGATTCGAAGACTATACAATGTAACTTATTAATGTGAAATCTTAAATATTTCTCGGGTATTACCTACCCGTTAAAATATTTTTACCATTAACAGTTTGTACGAAAGAATTTTTAATCACAATCTTTATGAAAATATATTTACATATATATTTTCTTCAGATGTAATTATGGATTTAATGAGTCAATGTGATATTAAACTCATCAGATTTACGATTAGAACTATGATACATAATCTCTAAAACATTAGAGTTTACATAATCGTCATGTCGAACGAAGATAAATGATGTAGAATGATTTGTGGAATGATAATTATACTCGAGGTACAGAATGAGATGTTGAGGCATGGATTGTTGAAACTTGGGTTGTTGGTGGTACTGGTGCCATTGGTGCTAAGGCTGGTGATGTTACTGGTGTTGGTGATACTGTTGATGATTGCAAATTGTATACCGTGCTCTCTAAAGTTAATACTCGAGCTCGGAGTTCTCTAACTTCTTCTACTAACCCGAGTTGTTTATCAATGTGAGGTAGAGGTCGGATATCTTCTTTAGTTTCATTAATGGTAGTTTCAAGACAAAAAATTCTTGCAAATAGGGTATAAACGGTATTGCGAACGGGTTCGCCGGTGAGCGGGTCAAGTACTCCAAGGTTAGGTGGTAGATTTGATTCATGATATGGAGTACCTTCTTCCTTTCTCCATAGGGTGAGTATGTCGCGAACCCATCCCCATTTTCTCCAGTAATCATGGTAGTTGATTGGTTGGTGTGCTCCTGTCACGCTGTCTTCGGATTCAGAGGAACTTGGTCGATTCGTAGAGGCCATCTTAAACGATCTCAGGAAAGATTTTTGGTATGAAGTGTTTAGTGGCATCAATTGATAGTTAGATGGTATTCTCAATGCATAATTTGCATAGATATATATAGTACCAGGATCCCTTAAATTAAGGAAAAATTTACAAGAGATATCAGGCAAGGTCTACAGTAACAGATACACTAAGATATGAATTGTCAGATACGCTAAGATATGAATTTTGTCTATACACTATTCATGCAGTCAATGCAGTAAAATGTGTCTAGACTAAGAATAATGAGTAGGTAATTTCCTAAGGATGATAAGCAGATGTTTTCCGATAAAAATGATAAGTAAAACTTTTGACATGCAGACACGGTCGAAGTCCAGACTCACTAATGCATCCTAACGACTATCAGTTAGGCACGCTAATGCAAGACCTGGTTCGCTAAGACCACCGCTCTGATACCAACTGTAGAGACCCGTCCTAATCCATCCGGACGAAGTCCATATCGATTACAAACGATTCACAACAGTTGATTACATCGCGAGGTAATTGACCTCTATATGATAAATTTTACAAACATTGCATTCGTTTTTAAAAGACAAACTTTCGTTACATCGACAGTTGACAGGCATGTAAAGCATTTCATAATATATCCAAATATAATTGACTTAATAATAATCTTGATGAACTCAACGACTCGAATGCAACATCTTTTGAAATATGTCATGAATGACTCCAAGTAATATCTCTAATATGAGCAAATGCACAGCGGAAGATTTCTTTCGTACCTGAGAATAAACATTCTTTAAAGTGTCAACCAAAAGGTTGGTGAGTTCATTAGATTATCATAAAGAATCATTTCATAATTTTAATAGACCACAAGATTTCATACTTCCATTTCTCATAATCATACGTCCCATGCATAGAGACAAAAATATCATTCATATGGATTGAACACCTGGTAACCGACATTCACAATATGCATATAAGAATATCCCCATCATTCCGGGATCCTCCTTCGGACATGATATAAATTTCGAAGTACTAAAGCATCTGGTACTTTGGATGGGGCTTGTTGGGCCCGATAGATCTATCTTTAGAGTTCGCGTCAATTAGGGTGTCTGTTCCCTAATTCTTAGATTACCGGACTTAATAAAAAGGGGCATATTCAGTTTCGATCATTCAACCATAGAACGTAATTTCGATTACTTGTGTCTATTTCGTAAAACAGTTATAAAAGTTGCGCATGTATTCTCAGCCCAAAAATATAAAGGGTAAAAAGGTAAATGAAACTCACAATACTGTATTTTGTAGTAACAATACATATGACGACATTGAACAATGCAGGGTTGGCCTCGGATTCACGAACCTATATCAAGTATTAACACATTATAGTATAAATCAATTAAGTTTATATATTTGTTATGTATTAATTATTCTTATAATATATTATGATACTTATTTGATATTTAATTAATGTTATATCAATAATATTAGTTGAAACATAATTTTATGTAATATTAGTATATTTTATGTAATAATATATTTACATATATATTTTTTGTTTTGTAAAATTAATAATTGTAGAAATACCTAAGGATAATAATAATAATATTAATAATAATAATAATTTTTAAAAGTATAAAACTACCTTAGGAGTCAGTTTTAAAAAGATTGCACCAAGCCGGGCTCGAACCCGAGACCTCTCGCTCACTCATCAACACCCTTAACCATTCCTCCATTTCAGTTTTTCTTATTTATAATACAAACCCAAATACTTATCTATTACATGTTTCAACCCACTTCATCTTCTTCACCAAAATCTAAACAATCAAACAACTTCATTCTTAATAGTCAATCATCAAAATGGTTTTAGGACTTCTAAACAAACATGAAACAAAAAATAAAAATGTGTTCATGATATAAAAAAAATGAGAAAAAAAACAAAAAAATCTTACTGCTTGCTGGTAGTCAAGAAAAAAAATTTGTTTTCAATTTTGAGTTCGTTTTGGACAATCTTTACAACATGAAACATGTTTCAAATCATTCCTAAAAACTATTGAAATCGTCAATTGAACTTAAAACATCAAAACAAGCTCTAATTTCTCCAAGAACAAAACAGTTGACTTTTGACAATTTAACTTTGACTCGCAAATTCGAATTCGTTATCAAGAATTGGAACTTGAGATTTTGCAGGAAGTTTAAGTAAATGATTCCTAACAACTCTACATTTTTAGTTTTTGAAATTTGTTTCGAATTCACGTTAGTGTATATCACTGTGAAGAACTCAAGAACTCAAAAATTAATTTTTAGATTAAGAGTGTTATAGGTTATGATTACAACATGAATTGTGTTGCAAATCGTTCCTATAATCTTTATGGATCATCAAATTAACTGGAGATATCAAAACAAAATCGAATTTGATTCAAGAACACTTAGTTGACTTTGAAAACCAAAACTTTGACTCTCAAATTAGAAATTAATAGAAAGAATTGAGCTTATTTTCTGGGTTTTCTTTGTTTTCAACTCAAATTGCAGTTTGTAACTTATATAGAGTGATTAGGTACATGATTTAACAGTTAAATTGATTTCCAATTGATTTGTGAAGTAGACTTGTAACAAACTAGAGACATGAAGTACGTAAATTATTTTCATGTGAAGAAAAAGAAAAAAATTGATAGTTACTTCTAACAGAATGGGATTCCCTATTTTTATTTTTAATAAATATTAATAGTAAATACCCTAATAATATTAATAATAATTCTAATAAAATAACTAAATAATATCATAAAAATGATAATAAATAAAAATAAGAATTCGTTTAAATCATAAATAAATTTTAATCTTAATTATCTTGTACATTATTTTATATTTTCAATTCAAATGATTATTTTGTATTTTATTAATACAACTTAATATGCACTCTTATATTTATATATGTATATATTTACATATTTATTTACACACAATTGTTCGTGAATCGTCAGAAATAGTCACAGGTTAAATGAATCTATATAAATAGTTCAAACATTTCGAGACTCAACATTACAGGCTTTGCTTATTGTGTTGGAACATATAAAGATTAAGTTTTAATTTGGTCAGAAATTTCCGGGTCGTCACAGTCGCCAAGTGGGCAAAGTGGTGACTAGGTCAACTAGTCAACCACTTCACCACCACCACTCATTCAACCTCCTCTTTTTCTTTTCTTACTTCCCTTTTTCTCTCCATCTCAAGAACACACACTAACACCCATTTCACAAAATCATCATCTAAATCATTTCAAGGAAGCTTACAACAAAACGATTTGTACTTTTGGAATCCTCTCTTCATCCTCTACAACTTGACACCAATTTTATCTCGTTTGGGTAACATTTCTAAAAATCTAGATTTCATGTTCTTAGTGTTTTTGACTTGAAATGGTGTTAATTAGTGTCTATGGCTCAAGTATAACATGAATATATATTTGGTTTGCTCGATTTGTTTGTTTTGAGTGACTAGCTTGAATATGAAAAATGGGTTTGTTAAATCCTTGATTTTGGTTGATTAAATGTTGTTTAAATGTTAAAGTTCATGTATTAAATGTTGTTTAAATGTTAAAATTCATGTATTAAATGTGTTACTAGCATCATTAGCTTCGTTTTGGTATGTTGGATGACATGAAAACCTTACATTAACATGATTAGTGATTTTATGATTTTTGGTTAGGGTTTGGTAGCCTTGAATGTGAATTTTGATGCATTAAATTCTTTTTAATGTTGTTCGTAAGTGTTTAGTAGTATTTTATGCGTAATTACCTACGAAACGGCGTATTATATGCGTGTATTAAGTTCCCGAATCATCTTATGCGTTTTATGAACTTGAAACTTTGATAACAAGCATTAAATGATCATTTGACGGGAATTCGGTTATTGAAAATGATGAATTTGATTGATGATATGTGTTTAGTTGTATTCCTTGTTAAATTACCTTTCTAACGATATAAGATACGTGTTTTGAATGTTTACGGTTCATAAGTTATGTTTGTTTGAAGTTTGGTTCGAGCCACACATGAAAACAGCCCAAAATTTCTGTCAGGCATACGGAGCGGTGCGCCACTTATCTGAGCAGAGCGCCATTTGCCTGTTGTCTAAAAAGTCTCATTTACGTTTAACTCCAACTATGTTACGCACCTCCGATTAACATGAAACTTGGTCAACATACTTATATATGCTTATCTTTCATAGAAAAATTGTCGGATACCCGACCTGACCCCGTTGACTTTGACTTTGACCAAGTTTGACTTTTAGTCAAACTTAACCAAACACTTATGCAATCGTTCTAACGTGCTTTTATACTTATATTCTGCATGAAACTTAACAACTTGATTTACATGCTATATTAATCGAGTTGTAACGAGCCATAGGACTAATTGAACACATTTTGCCCGACCTTGTGTCGTAACCGGTAATTTATACAACTTACTTGTTTAGATCAAGGCTAAGCAACTTTCATGCACACGTTTACTTTGTGAAGTACCTTTATACTCATGCACTCGAGATGAGATCATTGTCCCACCTTTTCAACAACTTTTATACTTTTAAATCGTGGGCTGAGAAACATATACTTTGTTACATCTTGTACTACTTACTTTTATGTTTTGAACACAAGTCCGATTAAACAAACATTCCACAACGAGTTTGAACAAAAATCCTCAATTCGATTATCATTAGTTACACTTGCCGGGTGTAAGCGGGAACTTATGTTGTATGGACATACGGGTTTGACAAACCCTCATCCGGACGGTTCGCTACCGTTAATTCGGATGGAATGTATTTTCGAGAAACAGTGTATGTTCTAACACTATTGTGATGGGGTTCTATGGAAGGAAAGTTAAGCCTTGATAATTGGGTGCTCGCGAACTTAT
This sequence comes from Rutidosis leptorrhynchoides, assembly GCF_046630445.1. NCBI lineage: Eukaryota > Viridiplantae > Streptophyta > Magnoliopsida > Asterales > Asteraceae > Rutidosis > Rutidosis leptorrhynchoides. The sequence goes on from NC_092333.1 coordinate 683,153,462, forward strand.
TTTGGAATGCAAACTATTTGGATGATCAATTTTATGGGAATACTAAATCTTGTGGTTCAAAAATAACGTTTATTACTACATCTATGATTTCACCAACGTTTTTCGTTGACAGTTTTCTATATGATTCTCAGGTTCATACTTGGCTACTTAAGCACACTTTGATTACTTGCTTGGGGGTCAACCATGCATGCATACGCTAGAGATAGCATCTTTGGATTCAAACTTAAAGCATACATACTTACGCTATTTATAGCAACTGTGATTTTCAACTTATTATGTCGCAAGTTATTTCATTTATACTTTACAACTTTTGTAAACTTAAACTTGTTATCGAACCGTTTGGTAAACTAAACTTTGTAAGTCTTGTACGTTTCAAATGAATGCGACATAATTTTGGTCAAACGCGTCTCATATAGGGACTACGACCACGTAACGGGACCTAAGTTAATGACGCCGTCAATGACGATTTTGTCGGGTCGTTACACAAATCCGTGTCAAAATGGGTGTTTTAGTCAAGTTTTATGAAAGTGGGTTTTAATGTCCAAATTGGTTCAATTTGTTGTTGTTTGTGCATAAAAGTTATGGTTTTATGTTTCTAAAAGGTTAGTGTAAAAGATGTAACCAGTTTTGAGGTCAAAAACGTGTCCAAAGTCGAGATTTGGTGATTTTGGGTTGAAACCCGTCACTTTGCTGCTATTGCAGCTGATGAACTACCTTCGGCCGATGGTCGTTGACCATCGACCGATGGTGAGGGACGATTGGCCGGTGGACAAGACCATCGACCGATAGTGTATGACTTCTGACCAGCGGATGTAATTTTGACGATCGACCGATTGGGGGAGACCATCGACCGATGGTGTGTTGACGATCGGTCGATGGATGGGACCATCTACCGATGGTCTTTGGCAGTGAAATTTTTTGACAAGTGTTGATTTATAGTCGTTATGCTGTCCGCGTGTTTTTATGATTTTCAGGATGTAAATTTCGAAAATGCATAAGTGTTAGTTGGACTTTTAGCGGCGTTTTTTGTGACTGATTTTCTGTACTGTGCTATTTTGTGTTAATGGATAGAAACTAACTTGATTTGCCTTATGTTCAGGTGATAAGGATAAGGAAGCCGCTCACTGATAGATTATCTGAGCTAGTTGCTGGTATTCGGTGAGTGGGTCTATCTCCGGATAGAGTTTAAGTAGCATATCATGCTACGGTGTTTGACTCTTTTACCATGCATAGTGTAGGGATTTCCATGTTAGAATAGTGTAGTATACCTAATGTTGTGTGTGAATTATGTGTACACCGTGTGAATGGCACCAGTCGGGCCTAGGGAGACTGGGGACTCGAGACCGTGCCTAGGAGAGGTTAGAATCTGTATGAGGTCAACAGTGCCTAGGGGAGGTTGGGTCAATAGGCTACTGATTGTGGAGTATAGTGTGAACGATGCACCCCTTGCATCTGGATAACTATACTGTGAATTGAGTAGCAGGGACTATCGGTAGACTCAAGCCCGATCAGCTGAGAGTCGTGTGCTCGTATAAGCTGTAGCGACCCCAAAAAATCGTCAATTGACGGCGTCGACTACTTAGGTCCCGTTGCGTGGTCATAGGTCTTTAACGTGACGTTTGACCAAAGATATGTCGCATTCCTTTCAAAAATAAAGATTGTTTCAAGGTTTACAAGAATTTGTTCATCCTAAAGTTACGTTACAAAGTTATAATTACATGTGAAACCTATGCGACACAGTTTTAAAGAAGTCAAAAGACGCTCCATGAAATGCATGTATACTCGACATCCAATGAAAGTATCAAATAATGAGCAAAAACATGTTTCACATATCGTTCAAAGACCTGAGAAAAACATAGAAATCTGTCAACGAAAACGTTGGTGAAATCATAGGTTTAAATAAGTAAGTGAGTAAAAGTAAGTCGAACCACAAGATTTGCAACATTGATAAAATAGTAATACATTCTAAAAGTTAATATTCACGAGCACCCAATTATCAAGGCTTAACATTCCGTCCGTTGATACCCCATTAATAGTGCTAGAACAACACTGTTTCCCGAAAATATATTTCATCCGTAGATGGTAGCGAACCGTCCTAGATGAGGGTTTGTCAAACCCATATGGCCATACAACATAAGTTCACGCCTACACTTACACCCTGCAAGTGTAACTAATGATAATCGAATTGAGGATTTCGTTCTAAACTCGTATGTAGAATGTTTGTTTTCCTGTACTTGTGTTCACTTAGTTAAAAAGAAACGTTTATGTTCTCTCATCCCAATTATAAGTTCAAAAGAGTAAAAGTGGGACTATGATATCACCTTGAGTGCAAGAGTGTAGTAGTACTTCAACAAGTAAATGTGCAAAGAACAATGCTAGTCTTGACCTAAACAAATAGGTTGTATCAATAATGGTAAACACGGTTGGTCAAAGATGTTCGATTAGTCCTATGGCTCGTTACGACTCAATTATATAGCATGTGAATTACATTGTCAAGTTTCATGCAAAATACAAGTATAAAAGCAAATTTAGAACGATTGCATACGTATTTGGTAAAGTTTGACTAAAAGTCAAACTTGGTCAAAGTCAACGAAAAAGTCAACGTGTTCGGGTCGGGTCTCGGACAATTTTTCTAAGCTTAGAAATCATATATAAGCATGTTGGCCAAGTTTCATGTCAATCGGAGGTGCGTAGCATAGTTAGAATTCAAATGAAAGTTGAAAAGTGAACAACCATCTGCCCACGCTTTAAGCCGCGCCGCGGCTGGAATACCCGCGCCGCGGGCTAACACTAGTTTTGAAGGTCGAGAATTTTGATGGTTTCAGACATCTGAGTTTGTGTTAAGCCGCGCCGCGGCTAGAGGAGCCGCGCCGCGGGCTAAAGCATGACAGGATACCTGTGCAGTTTTTAAGTGTAGGCTCGATCAAAACTTCAAACAAACGTAACTTATGAACCGTAAACATTCAAAACATGTATCTTATATCGTTGGAAAGGTAATTTAACAAGGAATAAAACTAAAGACATTTCATGAATAAAATCCATCATTAACAATAATGAAAACCTCAATAAATGATCGTTAAATGTTCAAAATCGAAGTTTCAAGTTCACAAAAATGCATTTTAAGTTTCGGGAATCCAATTCACACATATGATATGCCATTTTGAAGGTAATGAAACATGCATTACGACTAAATACTTACAATTAACATTTCATGGCATTCAAGCATCAAAAAGTTCATCTCAAGAACGATCAAACCCTAATCAAGAATCACAAAATCATTAATCATGTTTTTGAAGTTTTACAAATCAACCTACACATCAAAATGAAGCTAGTGATACTAGTAACACAATTAAAACATGAACTTTAACAATTTAACAACATTTAATCTTTCAAAATCAAAGATTAAGCAAACCCATTTTTAAGTGTTCAAACTAGTTACTCAAAACAACAAATCGAACAAATAAAACATATATTCATGTTATACACGAGCCATAGACACTAATTAACACTTTTATAATTCAAAAACATCAAGAACACCAAATCTAGTGATTTTAGAAAGTTGCCTAAATGAGATGAAATTGGTATCAAGATGTAGAGGATGAAGAGAGGATTCCAAATATGTAATTTGTTTTGATGTTTGCTTCTTGACCCAGATTTAGATGATGAATTAAGGATTTGGATATTTGAGAGTAAAAATGGAAGTAATAAAAATGGTGGAAGGTGAATCAAATGAATGGGTGGTGGTGGTGGTGGTGGTGACTAGTTAACCAAATTTGGCCAAGTGCTAAGATTAGTCCCTCAAGTTTCAAAGCGGGTGCAGGAATTAACCAAACGAATTATTTTAAATTACACGAGAGTACGGGAGATGTTATAATCCAATAACGAAAATATTAAGAATGTTAGCTAATGGAGGATACGAATCTAGATACGAAGGATATTATTAAAATAAAAAGACGGGCGTTAAAATAATTTAACGGAAAAATGCGGGATGTTACATTACCCACACCTTAAAAGAAATTTCGTCCCGAAATTTAGTTGGAAGTAATAGTCGATGTCTCTTCCTCGAGACCTTGCGTTGTCAATGCTATGAAAAAGTGAAGTTACGTCCTTGGGCATTCCCACCAATTTGACAGTCGAGATTTCAGTTTGTATTAAGACTTGGTTTTACGATCCACAATTTCAACCAGTTTCCCATGAAGGGGAGTTTACCATCAATAGTAAGTTTATCTAGGAGAATAGCACGTTCCCGTTCTGTAGGACACGTCTCTAAGTTTGTTGCATGGAACGTAGGGTAAACGGAAACTTAATTGAGTCAGAAGTTCTAAACGGTAGGAGCGGTTCCAATACGCCCCAAGGTTTCAAAAGGATTAATATATCGCGGTTTTAACTTTCCCTGGTTCCCGAAACGGATTACACCTTCCCAAGGTGCGGGTTCTCAATATTACACGGTTACTGACTTGGGATTCGAGAGGTTTATGTCGAGTATCGGTATAGCCCTTTTGGCGACTACGGGTCGTCTTGAGTCCTTCTCGGACTTGAACGATCTTAACTGTTATTTCTTGAATGAGTTCGGATTCGGTGGTCGGCTTGCCACATGATTTGGTCCAACGAATAGGGGTATGACATTGGCGGTCATATAGGGTTTCAGAAGTGCGGCGTTAATACACGAATGGTAACTACCGTAGTAAGAGGAATCAACTAAAAACAAAAATACGAGTTGGTAACCTTTCTTTCCCAGATTTGAATCGTATTATTTTTTTTTATTTTTTTATTTTTATTTTTTGCTTGTTCCGTCAGTTTGTGGATGATACGTGGTACTCTTGTTTAAACGTGTTTCTAAGGCTTCTTGTAAAACTAGAAGTGAAACGTGTATTTTGATCCGAGTTAATTGACAATGGTACACCGTGTTGGAGTAGAATCTCTTAAGATATGCTTGAACAAATTAGTTAGGGTTCGAAAACGTGGGTTGGGACAAGTTTTTGTTTCTCAAGGATTCCCGCGCCTTGGAAGATTTATCGATTTTTGAAAACGTTCGCTACAGCAAGTTTCTTATCGGGTTCCGGAAAATGTTCGTTAGGACTATTCACCCTTGTGGCGAATACCAGTGTAACTTGAAGAATCTCTCCCTCCGTGGAGAATTTACAATAAAAGATTTCCTTATACGAAAGTACGAACGAAAAAGATAGGAGTGAAATGAGGACTTAGAACAGGATGAGTTTATATCTTGAGGTAGCCATATCGCGCATCTAGTGGTCAAATGTTGAGACTGGGTGGGAAACGAGATAGTACACGTAGTTGTATAGTTCGGGGTTGAGTAGAAGTTGGCCGTATCAGGAGCATGAGGACGATAAGTCAAAAAAAAGAAAGAAGTATCCTTGGATTGGGTGTTATCTTAAGTTCCAGTAATATCAGACGGTAACGGTGAGATAACAGAGTTATGTAACATGGCATGTGATGACGAGGAGGTTGATCGGGTCCATGATTAAGTATTCAAATTTTTCGTGCCAAAATAACGAAATTCAGTTTCGTTGATTTCGAGTTGAGAGAGTATGCCCTTCAGGTGTTCACGTAGAAATATTTCCATATTTGAGTTCCATCTTGTGCTTCGCAAATTTGGCTAGTAAGATTGGTGTGAATGATCACGTTCAAAGTTCGGACACAGAGAGGTTTAATTCTTCCCTTAGTGAGTTAACGAGGTTAAAGGACGAGCAACACGAGAAAAGTCAGAAATGAATTTTTTTTTTTTTTTTTTTTTTTTTTTTGGTAACAACTGGCTAGGTCTAAGATTTTACGAATACAAGTCAGAGTCATGAGGGTTTCCCGATTACGTGTGGTTCCGATTGTGAGACGTATTGAAATACTTTGACCACTAACAACATGGTCAAAAGATTGGACTTCGTTTAACCAAAATTCTCACTTGGAGAATTCGGCGTAGAGTTGCTCTTTTCTCAAGAGTTCGAGCGTAAGATGGAGATGTCGTTCGTTTTCTTCTTTACTTGAATAGGTTTAGACATCATCTATAAACACGATAACGGATTCATCTAGATAAGTTTACAAACGCTGTTCAGGAGGCTTATGAATACAGGCGGAGGCCTAGATAATCGAACGGTACTAAAAGAAGTTTACAACTATCGTAGCGAGTTCTTAAAGCGGGTTAGGAGACATATTCTCCCTGATCTCTCAATTGATAATAATCGGAACAGAGGTCGGTTTGGAATATATGCGAGATTCATGTAAATAATCATGAGGTCATGGATACGAGGAAGAGGGTATCGGTTTCCAACCGAAAATTACTTAGTTCACAATAATCTATACATAATTGTAGGGAAACAATTTCTCCTTAACGAATAGGTTTTGAGCTCCTTAGTTCTATAGGTGTCAAGTCAAAATTCAAATTATCCACACAATAAGTTTAGCGTATATCCTCCGATAAAATTTATAGGTACTCAATATTTTTCCGTTGGTCACTTGAATTGCCTAAATAGTATCTAGGGGAAAAGGTGGAGTGCAAAGAGTACGAGTCAAAGCCTTGGTTATAAAATGTCTAACGCTAACCAAATCGAATAAGTATGAAATATGCGGGTTGTTGTGAAGAAACGTACCCGTGACTAGTCCATCGTCATCTCGGGCATCCTAGGTGTCGATGTTGAAAGTTCAACGGTGTGCGTTGGGGTTGGCTTTCTTCTTTGGGCACGCATTCCTAAAATGACCCATTTAGCCACATGCGTAGCAAGTGACCGACTTTTGTGTGTTGGGTCCCTTTTGTGTGACGGAGGTGGCACTTCCACAATGTTTGGCCATATGACCCCTTCCTTGGCATCATCGGCAAATTAGCTTGCCACATTCACCAAAGTGATGTTTGTGGCACTTGTTACAATAAGGTAGGTACCCGGCGTAACCTTTCTTACCGTCGGGGGTGAAGGATTTCTTGGTGAAGTTGTTGTTGTAGTTGCTCGATGGAGAGGCTTCCCATTTTCTTTTGTTGTTACCCGGTTGGTTCTCGGCCGTTGGTGCCGGCGCTTCAATTTCCTCCACCGTTTTTATAGATTGGCGGGCCATCGTTAAAGCCTCTTGTAGGTTGGCGGGTTTGGATGACATTACCCCGTGTTGAATGCTCTTAGGAAGGCCATCCATGTAAAGTTCAACTCTTAGGGAATCGGGAGTCATGAGGTTCGGACAACTTAAGGCTAGTTCGGCAAACCTTTGATTATAAGCTTCGAGGTCATTCCCGACCGTTTTTAAATTTCTTAGCCCCTGTCCGAGCCTTCGAGTCTCGTCGTGAGGGAAGTATTCGGTGATCATTCTTTCTCTTAATTCGGTCCAGGAGAGTGTGTGGGCTTCATCGATACCCACCGATTGTACGTACTTGTTCCACCATGAAAGAGCGATGTCGGTGAAAGTGAGGGTGGAAAACTTGACCTTATCTTGGTCCCGACAACCGCTTATGCTGAAAACGGATTCCGTTTGATCAAACCATCGGGTGAGAGCAACCGGTCCCCCGGTTCCATCGAAAGTGGGAGGATTGTACTTCATGAAGTTTTTGTAGGAGCAACCTTCGTTTGAATTACCGGGCCCACGATTGTTGTTGTGGTTGGAGAAGTGATCGGCCACGGCCGCACCTACGGCGGTGGTTATCATTCATTGAAAAGCTTGTTCCAGAGTTTCGGAAGAAGTATTGTGTTGACCTTGGTGAGTCATTGTTCCTTCATGACACAAGAATATCGTTGATTAGTATTCTCAATAATACTAATCGTGATATGGAATAAGGATAGAGAGAAAGTTTTTCCTTGACTCGCCTTAAATTCTTTATGTCGTAATGTCGGAACGTTCGTATGAACCACCGTAATATAATCCCGACAATTATATTACCCTGATTCATATGTGCATTCGACATTATTCTATAAAGTCAAGGTGGCAGGTCAATCAAATTAAACAACAAAAGATTTAGATGAAACAAGAGTTAGATATGAGTAAAAACGTTCGAGTATAATGCACAAGTAGTCAAGTAATTCCTACTTCAAGTCAATATGCCAGTTGTAGTCTAGACTCACTAATGTACCCTATGACTCGGGGTTGACACCAATGAACTCTAAATCCCTACAACCAATGCTCTGATACCACTTGTAGCGACCCCGACAAATCGTCAATTGACGGCGTCGACTACTTAGGTCCCGTTGCGTGGTCATAGGTCTTTAACGTGACGTTTGACCAAAGATATGTCGCATTCCTTTCAAAAATAAAGATTGTTTCAAGGTTTACAAGAATTTGTTCATCCTAAAGTTACGTTACAAAGTTATAATTACATGTGAAACCTATGCGACACAGTTTTAAAGAAGTCAAAAGACGCTCCATGAAATGCATGTATACTCGACATCCAATGCAAGTATCAAATAATGAGCGGAAGCATGTTTCACATATGGTTCAAAGACCTGAGAAAAACATAGAAATCTGTCAACGAAAACGTTGGTGAAATCATAGGTTTAAATAAGTAAGTGAGTAAAAGTAAGTCGAACCACAAGATTTGCAACATTGATAAAATAGTAATACATTCTAAAAGTTAATATTCACGAGCACCCAATTATCAAGGCTTAACATTCCATCCGTTGATACCCCATTAATAGTGCTAGAACAACACTGTTTCCCGAAAATATATTTCATCCGTAGACGGTAGCGAACTGTCCTAGATGAGGGTTTGTCAAACCCATATGGCCATACAACATAAGTTCACGCCTACACTTACACCCTGCAAGTGTAACTAATGATAATCGAATTGAGGATTTCGTTCTAAACTCGTATGTAGAATGTTTGTTTTCCTGTACTTGTGTTCACTTAGTTAAAAAGAAACGTTTATGTTTTCTCATCCCAATTATAAGTTCAAAAACCTTGAGTGCAAGAGTGTAGTAGTACTTCAACAAGTAAATGTGCAAAGAACAATGCTAGTCTTGACCTAAACAAATAGGTTGTATCAATAATGGTAAACAAGGTTGGTCAAAGATGTTCAATTAGTCCTATGGCTCGTTACGACTCAATTATATAGCATGTGAATCACGTTGTCAAGTTTCATGCAAAATACAAGTATAAAAGCAAATTTAGAACGATTGCATACGTATTTGGTTAAGTTTGACTAAAAGTCAAACTTGGTCAAAGTCAACGTGTTCGGGTCGGGTCTCGGACAATTTTTCTAAGCTTAGAAATCATATATAAGCATGTTGGTCAAGTTTCATGTCAATCGGAGTTGCGTAGCATAGTTAGAATTCAAATGAAAGTTGAAAAGTGAACAACCATCTGCCCACGCTTTAAGCCGCGCCGCGGCAGGAAGACCCGCGCCGCGGGCTAACACTAGTTTTGAAGGTCGAGAATTTTGATGGTTTCATACATCTGAGTTAGTGTTAAGCTACGCCGCGGCTAGAGGAGCCGCGCCGCGGGCTAAAGCATGACAGGATACCTGTGCAGTTTTTAAGTGTAGGCTCGATCAAAATTCAAACAAACGTAACTTATGAACCGTAAACATTCAAAACATGTATCTTATATCGTTGGAAAGGTAATTTGACAAGGAATACAACTAAACACATTTCATGAATCAAATCCATCATTAACAACAATGAAAACCTCAATAAATGATCGTTAAATGTTCAAAATCGAAGTTTCAAGTTCACAAAAATGCATTTTAAGTTTCGGGAATCCAATTCACACATATGATATGCCGTTTTGAAGGTAATGAAACATGAATTACTACTAAACACTTACAATTAATATTTCATGGCATTCAAGGATCAAAAAGTTCATCTCAAGAACGGTCAAACCCTAATCAAGAATCACAAAATCATTAATCATGTTTTTGAAGTTTTACAAATCAACCTACACATCAAAATGAAGCTAGTGATACTAGTAACACAATTAAAACATGAACTTTAACAATTTAATAACATTTAATCTTCCAAAATCAAAGATTAAGCAAACCCATTTTCAAGTGTTCAAACTAGTTACTCAAAACAACAAATCGAACAAACAAAACATACATTCATGTTATACACGAGCCATAGACACTAATTAACACTTTTATAATTCAAAAACATCAAGAACACCAAATCTAGTGATTTTAGAAAGTTACCCAAATGAGATGAAATTGGTATCAAGATGTAGAGGATGAAGAGAGGATTCCAAATATGTAATTTGTTTTGATGTTTGCTTCTTGACCCGGATTTAGATGATGAATTAAGGATTTGGATATTTGAGAGTAAAAATGGAAGTAATAAAAATGGTGGGAGGTGAATCAAATGAATGGGTGGTGGTGGTGGTGACTAGTTAACCAAATTTGGCCAAGTGCCAAGATTAGTCCCTCAAGTTTCAAAGCGTTGCGGGAATTAACCAAACGAATTATTTTAAATTACACGAGAGTACGGGAGATGTTATAATCCAATAACGAAAATATTAAGAATGTTAGCTAACGGAGGATACGAATCTAGATACGAAGGATATTATTAAAATAAAAAGACGGGCGTTAAAATAATTTAACGGAAAAATGCGGGATGTTACATAAGCCGCCGATCCTCGTATTGTCTTATTGTATGTTAGTTGGTAGTTAATAAGTGTTGTTGTTGGTATATAGTTTGTGTGTGGCTTAAGCTATATCTGTTAGATAGATTCTATTCACTTAGCGGTGCGCTAATCCCCCACATATTTTCCCCCTTGCAGGTTTAGATACTGCTAGTCGGGGTGGGTGCTAATGCAGAAGACAAGTTTGATAACCCTACTCTGATGTGGACTTTTGTTTAAATAATGTTTTGTAATAATGTAACATCGTTGTGTAAACTTAAACTTAATTACACAGTTTAATGTAATGACGTAACTTATATTGTGTTTATTAGTAAAGTCTTCCGCTGTGTATTTAAAAAAAAAAATTTGGCCGGTGTTACAAGTTGGTATCAGAGCATGGTTTGGCAGCAAGTACGTGCGCGTATTTTGTTCCCAAACCCTGAGGCAAGTCAAACATGTCTGTGGGAGTGGGGGTTAAGTGAAAATAGGATATATGTGTGTGTTAGTTGTGATTGAACTAACTGATATCCACTAAGCTTTTGTGTTAGCTGTTTTGTAGCACAGGTGTGGCTGATAGAAACGCAACTGGCCCATCCAACCCCGGAACATTCAGAGCACCAGAAGAGGGTGTTGAGTCTGATGATGATCAGAATAGTTACATCCTTCAGTTAGAAAGCAAGCTAAAAGAGGCTGAAGACAAAATTAATGAGCTTGAATTAGCGAGGCATTCTGGAAATGATGATACACCACCTGGCTTCCCAACTGCGCAATCCCAAACGATACCTAATGTGCACCAGAACCAGTTTCAGAATCAAATACCTAACCAATACTATATGCCACCACAAAACACTTTTACTTACCAAAATCTCATGATGATGAACCCATACCAAATGCAAATGTTTCATCAACCTTACATGCAACCACTCAAAAAGTGTACTTATAAGAACTTCCTTGATTTCAAACCCTCTGAGTTTTCTGGAAGTACTGATCTGACTGTAACTCTCAATTAGTTGCGAGAAATTGAAAGGGTATTTGAAGTGTGTCAGTGTGAACCCTGTAACATCCCGCATTTTTCCGTTATATTATTTTAACGCCCGTCTTTTTTTTTAAATAATATCTTCCGTTATCTAAATTCGTAGCTTTCGTTGACTAACGTTCTAAATATTTCCCTTATTTGGTTATAACATCTCCCGGTTACTCTAGCCTTTTTAAAATATTCGTTCGGTTAATTCACGCACCCGCTTTCAAACTCGAGGGACCGAAGTTGCCAAGGGGCCAAACTAGTTGACTAGGTCAACTAGTCAACCCCATCTCATCCATTCATTCATACTTCCACCTCCCTCCTTATTTTTCCTCTCTAGCTCAAGAACCCATTTTTAACATCTTCAAAGAATCATCATCTAAATCAATTCAAGCAAGCAAACATCAAAACAAATTACATATTCGTGATCCTCTCATCATCCTCTACATTTTGATACCAATTTCATCTCGTTTGGGTAACATTTCTAAAACTCTAGATTTCTCTAATTCGATTTATAGACTTTAAATGGTGTTAGTTAGTGTCTATGGCTCGAGTCTAGCATGAATATGTGATTTATTTGCTCGATCTTGTTGTTTTGCATAAACTAGCATGAACTTGAAATGGGTGTGCTTAATCTTTAATTTTGGGTGATTAAATGTTGTTATTATGTTAAAGCTCATGTGTTAAAGGTGTTACTAGCATCATTAGCTTCGTTTTGGTATGTTGGATGACATGAAAACCTTACATTAACTTGATTATTGATTTTGTGATTCTTGGTTAGGGTTTGATAGATCTTAAAACGAACATGTGATGCATTAAATGCTTTGCAATGTTATTTGTAAGTGTTTAGTTGTATTGTATGTGTAATTAGCTACAAAACGGCATATTGTATGTGTAAATTGAGCTCCCGAATCATGAAATGCGTTTTACGAACTTGAAACTTGAATGATGAACTTTTAACGATCATTCGACGAGGTTTTTGTTATTGTAGATGATTAACTTGATTGATGATATGTGTTTAGTTGTATTCCTTGTCAAAATACCTTTCTAATGATGTATGGCATGCGTTTTGAATGTTTTCAGTTCATGTGTTGTGTTTAATTGAAGTTTGGTCCGAGACTTAACAAAATTAAGCAAACAACACTTTTCATGTAGTAATGCGCGCCGCGCATCCTTGCGCGCGCCGTGCAAATGTGAAGGTGCAAATGCTTACCCCCTTTAGACAATTCCTGACCTGGTTCCACGCTTTAGTGCGCGTCGCGCATATTTGCACACACCGCGCACACCCCTGGCCCAAAAATCAGTTTTGTTTTACTTTTCAGAAAACCTTTCCCGCTTAACCGCAACTCCGATTTACATGAAACTTGGCCAACATGCTCACATATGATTATATAACTTAGAAAAATTGTCGGATACCCGACCTGACCCCGTTGACTTTGACTTTGACCAAGTTTGACTTTTAGTCAAACTTAACCAAAAACTTATGCAATCGTTCTAATCCTCTTTTATACTTGATTCTTGCATGAAACTTGACAACTTGATTCACATGCTATATAATCGAGTCGTAACGAGCCATAGGACTAATTGAACACATTTCTCCCGACCTTTTGTCGTAACCGTTAATTGATATAACTTACTTGTTTAGGTCAAGGCTAAGCAACTTGCATGCACACATTGACTTTGTGAAGTACTTTTATACTCGTGCACTCAAGGTGAGATCATAGTCCCATCTTTCAACAACTTTTATACTTTTAAATCATGGGGTGAGAAACATATACAGTTTTATACTACATACTTTTATATTTTAAAAAAAGTACGGAAACAAACATTTCACAGCGAGTTAGAAAAAAAAGCCTCAATTCGATTATCATTAGTTACACTTGCAGGGTGTAAGCGAGAACTTATATTATGTGATCACATGGGCTTGACGAGCCTCATTCGGACGGTTCACAACCGTTAGCGGATGAAATATATTTTCGGGTTTAGTGTATGTTCTAACACTACGCAACAGGGTGCAAAACAGTTAAGTCTTGATAATTGGGTGCTCGCGAACATACTTTTGGAATTCAAACGATTTGGATAATCAACTATACAAAATCTTGTGGTTCAAAAACAACGTTTACAAACACCTGTGATTTCACCAACATTTTTCGTTGACAGTTTTCTATATGTTTCTCGGGTTCATGAATGGCTATTTGATACATGCTTCCGCGTACACTTATACTTGCTTGGAGTCAAGCATACATGCATACATTCTGATTTCATGCTTGGGGTCAAGCATACATGCGCACACTTTGATATACTTGCTTGGGGTCAAGCATACATACTTACGCTATTTATAGCAACCGTGATTTTAAGCTAATTATGTCGCAAGTTATTTCATTTATACTTTATACTTTGGAAACTTAAACTTGTTGTCGATCCGCAACGGGACCTAAGTTAACGGCATCGTCAATGGCGACATAATTTTCATCCCAAAATGAATGCGACATAATTTTGGTCAAACGCGTCTCATATAGGGACTATGACCACGCAACGGGACCTAAGTTAACGGCATCGTCAATGGCGATTTTGTCGGCTCATTACAAACCCGAGCTGAAAGTAACATATGCTAGTCGACTGTTGAAAGGTAGGGCTATGATTTGGTAGGATTCTTTGATTTCCAGTATACCTAAAGAGCAAGTGAGTATGATCACATGGGAGCAGTTTCATGGGAAGGTGTGTGAACAGTATTGTAATCCGTTTGATATGAACCGAATCAAGACTGAGTTTCTTGAAATGAAGATGACACCTCAAATGACGATCGATGAGGTAGTAGAGAAGTATATGGATAAACTGAGGTTTGTACAACAATGGGTGCCAGATGAAGCGTCTCGTATCCAGCATTTTGTTAATATCATTTTGCCAGAGTACCGAACTTTTGTTAGAACAACTACATCGTTGTCTCAAGCTGTTGTGATGGCTAAGATGGTAGAAAGTGATGTTCAGGCCGCCAAAAACAGAATGTTTGGTAATGTGCTACAACAAGGTGGGCAAGTATCTGGTCAATCAGGATCTAAATCCAAGAAGTCTAGTGAGTTTAAATCGAAGGGTAAAAGTGGTCAGAGTAGTTCTGGGTCTGGATCAGGTAAAGGGAATTGGTGTCACACGTATCGATCTTCTCATAGTGGTCAGTGTTCTGAGGCTATAAGAAGATGTTTAAAGTGTGGTGTTGTTGGGCATGAGTCTTCAGCATGTCCGTATCCGAATAGTGTGTGTTGGAGTTGTCACAAACTAGGGCATCGTGCAGTTAGTTGTCCGTCGAAGAGTGGTAGTTCCGGGGCAGAGTCAGGGGCGCGTTCGGCATCAGCCGGAGGGTCAACTGCCTCGATTGGGCAAAAGAGGAAGAACCCTCCAACAACAGAGGCTAGAGCTTTTTAGATATCGGTTGAGAATGCCATGGCAACCAACGAAGGGATCACCGGTATGTTTCTAATCAACTCAATACCTGCTCGCGTATTGTTTGATTGCGGTGCCAATAGGTGTTTTATGTCCCTAGATTTCTGTGCTAAGTTGAAATTACCAGTTACTGTGTTACCCAAGCCAGTTAGTGTAGAAGTAGCCGATGGTAAGATCACACCCGTCACAACATATGTGTCTGGGGTTTGTATAGAGATCGAAGGGAAGTCTTTCCCGGTGACTTGTTTAGTGTTACATATTCCTAGCTTTGATGTAGTATTAGGAATGGATTGGTTGAGCTCGCTTAGGGCTAATATTAAGTGTGATACGAAAATGATTACCTTTCGTTCGACTGATGGAACCCGTGTTGTGGCCCGAGGGGAGCGGGGCGGGTATAATTTTCCGTTGATAACCATGATGAAAGCGAAAAAGTCGATAGCAAAGGGTTGTGAATCATTTCTTGCATATGTGATTGATGCGAAGAAAGAAAAGAAAACAGTGGTCGATATTCCGGTAGTATCAGAAATTGCCAAAGTGTTCCCAGATGAGTTACCAGGTCTGCCGCCGATAAGGGAAGTCGAATATAAGATTGAGTTGGTTCCTGGAACAACTCCTGTTGTAAAAGATCCTTACCGATTAGCGCCGTATGAAATCCGTGAAATGATGTCATAGATTCAAGAGTTATTAGATCGTGGGTTTCTCCGACCGAGTTCTTCACCGTGGGGTGCTCCGGTATTATTTGTTAAAAAGAAAGATGGGTCAATGCGTATGTGTATTAATTATCGTGAATTGAACAAAAGAACAGTGAAGAATAAGTATCCGTTACCTCGAATAGACGATTTGTTTGATCAGTTACAGGGTACTTCATTCTTTTCTAAGATAGACTTACGATCCGGGTATCATCAGGTTCATGTAGCTGAATCAGATATACCGAAAACAGCGTTCAGAACAAGGTATGGTCATTATGAATTTCTTGTCATGCCGTTTGGGTTGACGAATGCGCCATCAGTCTTCATGTATCTAATGAATAGAGTGTGTCGTCCGTTCTTAGATAAGTTTGTGATTGTGTTCATAGACGATATACTAGTGTATTCAAAGACAGAGATTGAACATGCTGAACTTCTGAGACAGGTTTTGAACTTGTTGAAACGTGAGCAACTATTTGTAAAATTTTCAAAATGTGAATTTTGGTTACATGAAGTGCAGTTTCTGGGTCATGTGATTTGTGCCAAAGGTATAAAGGTTAATCCGATAAAGATAGAAGCGGTAATGAATTGGAATTCTCCGAACACTCCGACTGAGATTAAGAGTTTTCTTGGATTGGCTGGGTATTATCGCAGGTTTATCAAAGATTTTTCTAAAATAGCAGGTCCATTGACTAAGTTGACTCGTAAAGATGTAGCATTTCGATGGACTGATGAACAGGAAAAGGCTTTTCAGATTTTAAAACAGCTACTGTGTCAGGCACCAGTGTTAGCTTTACCAGAAGGTTCAGACGACTTCGTGATATACTGTGATGCGTCATATGCTGGGTCGGGTTGTGTATTAATGCAAAAAGGTAAAGTAATCGCTTACGCCTCGCGACAGTTGAAAGTTCATGAGAAGAATTATCCAGTGCATGATTTTGAAATGGCTGCAGTAGTGTTTGCCTTGAAACTGTGGAGACACTATTTATATGGAACCCATTGTGTTATTTGTATAGATCACAAGAGTTTGCAGTATATCTTCTCACAGAAAGAATTGAATATGCGACAGAGACGGTGACAAGAGTTGATCAAAGATTATGATTGTGAAATTAAATACCATCCTGGTAAGGCTAATGTGGTTGTAGATGCGTTAAGTCGTAAAAAGTCAAGTGAAAATGTGAAATTCCTTCGTTTGAATATAACTTCAGATTTGATTAACAGCTTAAGAACCGTTCAGGCCTGTGCTTTGGAGGACGAACATATTAAATCCGAACAAATGACCAAACAAAAAGTAGACTTAATTGATGACTCACGTGGACTAAAGACCTTAAACAATCGTGTTTGGGTACCTAAGTTTGGAGATTTGAGGGATTTAATCATGACAGAAGCTCACAAATCCAGATTAACAGTACATCCGGGTAGTAATAAGATGTATCATGACATGAAAACAGTGTATTGGTGGCCAACAATGAAATCAGATATCGCCCGTTATGTCGAAAAGTGTCATATATGTGCTCAAGTGAAGGCAGAACATCAGAAACCTTATGGTTCGTTACGTCAGTTACAGATTCCAGAGTGGAAATGGGAACATATAACGATGGATTTTGTGACCAAATTACCTCGAACTCAGAAAAGACATGATATGATTTGGGTAATAGTGGATCTTCTAACTAAAAGTGCTCATTTTCTTGCTACTCATGAGACGGCTTTGTTAAGTGAGTTAGCCGATTTGTATGTGAAAGAAATAGTTAGTCAACATGGTGTGCCGTTATCGATCGTTTCAGACACAGATTCCAGATTTGTGTCAAATTTTTGGAATAGTCTTCAACAGAATCTGGGTACACGTGTGAATTTAAGTACAACTTATCATCCTCAGATAGACGGTCAGAGTGAAAGAACGATACAGACTTTGGAGGATATTTTAAGGGCTTGTGTGTTAGAATACGGTAGTTCTTGGGATACACATTTGCCATTGGTCGAATTCGCGTATAATAATTCATATCATTCGAGTATAGGGATGCCGCCCTATGAAATATTGTACAACCGTCGTTGCAGAACTCTGACTTATTGGTTAGAAGCCGGGGAGAAACAGTTTGCAGGTCCCGAAATTGTTCAAATGACAGCCGAAAAAGTTGCAATTGCGCGAGAAAAGTTGAAACCGCTAGAGATAGGCAGAAAATGTATGCTGATCCACGTAGACATCCGGTAACCTTTAGTGTGGGTGAACGAGTGTATCTGAAAGTTTCGCCGCGGAAAGGAGTTATCAGATTCGGTAAACGTGGTAAGTTAGCACTAAGATTTATTGGTCCATTTCCGATCAGTGAAGTGTTGAATGATTAGACTGTGGTGTTAGATCTTCCACCAGAGTTAGCCAGTATTCATAATACATTCAACGTATGTTATCTTCGTAAGTGTAAGTCGACGATGAAATGCAACTTCTTCCTTTAGAAGATTTAAGGGTCGACTTGAATAAGAAATTGGTGGAAGAACCGGTCCGTGTAGTTGACCGAAAGGTGACTAAGCTAAGAAAGAAAGAGATTCCAATGGTGCTGATTGAGTGGAAGCATAGTTCGGGGTCGAATCTTACGTGGGAGACGGAAGAGTTGATGAAGACCCGTTACACTCGTTTATTTGACCAAGACCAGATTCTGAGGAAGGAATCTCTTTAGGGGGTGGATTTGTAACAGACTAAAACCCGGGCTAGTTGTAAGTGGACTATTTTGCCCTTAGGGTTTTTTATGTGTTTTATATGCTTTTATTTTTAATAATGTGAATAGTGTTATTTTATTATTGTGTTGAGACCAGTTTGTGACAAGGGTCACATAACATGTTTGTTTATTTAATTTAGACTCCGTTAGGGCCGTCTAACGAAGTACAAAAGATTTTAGATAACTGATAAATACCCATGTGTTGTGGGGTATGAGGTTTTAACCCCAAATTAAGTGTGAGACCAGCTATTTTCCTCTCATTTGTTCCTGAACCTTCCTCTCACTCACTCTCACCTAACTTCACCTCATTCAAACAACCCTAAATCATTTGATCTCGAATTAAAGCTTGATTTTGGTGTCAAATCGTTCCTTGTTTTGTTGTGATTCTAACAAGGTAAAGTTTATTTGATTTCGTGATCAAACCAGTGTCAAAATGGGTGTTTTAGTCAAGTTTTATGAAAGTGGGTTTTGATGTCCAAATTGAATTTGTTGTTGTTTGTGCATAAAAGTTGTGGGTTTATGTTTCTAAAAGGTTAGTGTAAAAGATGTAACCAGTTTTGAGGTTAAAAACGTGTCCAAAGACGAGATTTGGTGATTTTGGGTTGAAACCCATCACTTTGCTGCTATTGCAGCTGATGAACTTCCTTCAACCGATGGTCGTTGTGAAATGTCCCGTTCTTATTGATTAAAAACGTTCCATATTAATTGATTTCGTTGCGAGGTTTTGACCTCTATATGAGACGTTTTTCAAAGACTGCATTCATTTTTAAAACAAACCATAACCTTTATTTCATAAATAAAGGTTTAAAAAGCTCTACGTAGATTATCAAATAATGATAATCTAAAATATCCTGTTTACACACGACCATTACATAATGGTTTACAATACAAATATGTTACATCGAAATCAGTTTCTTGAATGCAGTTTTTACACAATATCATACAAACATGGACTCCAAATCTTGTCCTTATTTTAGTATGCAACAGCGGAAGCTCTTAGTATTCACCTGAGAATAAACATGCTTTAAACGTCAACAAAAATGTTGGTGAGTTATAGGTTTAACCTATATATATCAAATCGTAACAATAGACCACAAGATTTCATACTTCAATACACATCCCATACATAGAGATAAAAATCATTCATATGGTGAACACCTGGTAACCGACATTAACAAGATGCATATATAAGAATATCCCCATCATTCCGGGACACCCTTCAGATAAGATATAAATTTCGAAGTACTAAAGCATCCGGTACTTTGGATGGGGTTTGTTAGGCCCAATAGATCTATCTTTAGGATTCGCATCAATTAGGGTGTCCGTTCCCTAATTCTTAGATTACCAGACTTAATAAAAAGGGGCATATTCGATTTCGATAATTCAACCATAGAATGTAGTTTCACGTACTTGTGTCTATTTTGTAAATCATTTATAAAACCTGCATGTATTCTCATCCCAAAAATATTAGATTTTAAAAGTGGGACTATAACTCACTTTCACAGATTTTTACTTCGTCGGGAAGTAAGACTTGGCCACTGGTTGATTCACGAACCTATAACAATATATACATATATATCAAAGTATGTTCAAAATATATTTACAACACTTTTAATATATTTTGATGTTTTAAGTTTATTAAGTCAGCTGTCCTCGTTAGTAACCTACAACTAGTTGTCCACAGTTAGATGTACAGAAATAAATCGATAAATATTATCTTGAATCAATCCATGACCCAGTGTATACGTATCTCAGTATTGATCACAACTCAAACTATATATATTTTGGAATCAACCTCAACCCTGTATAGCTAACTCCAATATTCACATATAGAGTGTCTATGGTTGTTCCGAAATATATATAGATGTGTCGACATGATAGGTCGAAATATTGTATACGTCTCTATGGTATCTCAAGATTACATAATATACAATACAGGTTGATTAAGTTATGGTTGGAATAGATTTGTTACCAATTTTCACGTAGCTAAAATGAGAACAATTATCCAATCTTGTTTTACCCATAACTTCTTCATTTTAAATCCGTTTTGAGTGAACCAAATTCCTATGGTTTCATATTGAACTCTATTTTATAAATCTAAACAGAAAAAGTATAGGTTTATAGTCGGAAAAATAAGTTACAAGTCATTTTTGTAAAGGTAGTCATTTCAGTCGAAAGAACGACGTCTAGATGACCATTTTAGAAAACATACTTCCACTTTATGTTTAACCATAATTTTTGGATATAGTTTCATGTTCATAATAAAAATCATTTTCCCAGAATAACAACTTTTAATTCAAAGTTTATCATAGTTTTTAATTAACTAACCCAAAACAACCCGCGGTGTTACTACGACGGCGTAAATCCGGTTTTACGGTGTTTTTCGTGTTTCCAGGTTTTAAATCATTAAGTTAGCATATCATATAGATATAGAACATGTGTTTAGTTGATTTTAAAAGTCAAGTTAGAAGGATTAACTTTTATTTGCGAACAAGTTTAGAATTAACTAAACTATGTTCTAGTGATTACAAGTTTAAACCTTCGAATAAGATAGCTTTATATGTATGAATCGAATGATGTTATGAACATCATTACTACCTCAAGTTCCTTGGATAAACCTACTGGAAATGAGAAAAATAGATCTAGCTTCAAAGGATCCTTGGATGGCTTGAAAGTTCTTGAAGCAGAATCATGACACGAAAACAATTTCAAGTAAGATTTCCACTCGAAATAAGATTGTTATATTTATAGAAATTGAATTAAAGTTTGAATATGATTATTACCTTGTATTAGAAAGATAACCTACTGTAAGTAACAAAGGTTTCTTGATCTTGGATGATTACTTGGAATGGATTTAGAAAACTTGGAAGTAAACTTGCAATCTTGGAAGTATTTTTGATTTTATGAAACTAGAACTTTTGGAATTTATGAAGAACACTTAGAACTTGAAGATAGAACTTGAGAGAGATCAATTAGATGAAGAAAATTGAAGAATGAAAGTGTTTGTAGGTGTTTTTGGTCGTTGGTGTATGGATTAGATATAAAGGATATGTAATTTTGTTTTCATGTAAATAAGTCATGAATGATTACTCATATTTTTGTAATTTTATGAGATATTTCATGCTAGTTGCCAAATGATGGTTCCCACATGTGTTAGGTGACTCACATGGGCTGCTAAGAGCTGATCATTGGAGTGTATATACCAATAGTACATACATCTAAAAGCTGTGTATTGTACGAGTACGAATACGGGTACATACGAGTAGAATTGTTGATGAAACTGAACGAGGATGTAATTGTAAGCATTTTTGTTAAGTAGAAGTATTTTGATAAGTGTCTTGAAGTCTTTCAAAAGTGTATGAATACATATTAAAACACTACATGTATATACATTTTAACTGAGTCGTTAAGTCATCGTTAGTCGTTACATGTAAATGTTGTTTTGAAACCTTTAGGTTAACGATCTTGTTGAATGTTGTTAACTCATTGTTTATTATAACAAATGAGATGTTAAATTGTTATATTATCATGATATTATGATATATAATATATCTTAGTATGATATATATACAGTTAAATGTCGTTACAACGATAATCGTTACATATATGTCTCGTTTCGAAATCATTAAGTTAATAGTCTTATTTTTACATATGTATTTCATTATTAATACACTTAATAATATATTTACTTATCATTTAACATAATTAACCAAGTGTATCAATATCTTAATATGATTCATATGTACCTAGTAAGACGTTGTTATAACGATAATCGTTATATATATCGTTTTCGAGTTTCTTAAATTAATAGTCTCATTTTTATGTATATAATGAAATGTCCCGTTCTTATTGATTAAAAACATTCCATATTAATTGATTTCGTTGCGAGGTTTTGACCTCTATATGAGAGGTTTTTCAAAGACTGCATTCATTTTAAAACATAACCATAACCTTTATTTCATCAATAAAGGTTTAAAAAGCTTTACGTAGATTATCAAATAATGATAATCTAAAATATCTTGTTTACACACGACCATTACATAATGGTTTACAATACAAATATGTTACAACAAAATAAGTTTCTTGAATGCAGTTTTTACACAATATCATACAAGCATAGACTCCAAATCTCGTCCTTATTTAAGTATGTGACAGCGGAAGCTCTTAATAATCACCTGAGAATAAACATGCTTAAAACGTCAACAAAAATGTTGGTGAGTTATAGGTTTAACCTATATATATCAAATCGTAACAATAGACCACAAGATTTCATATTTCAATATACATCCCATACATAGAGATAAAAATTATTCATATGGTGAACACCTGGTAACCGACATTAACAAGATGCATATATAAGAATATCCCCATCATTCCGGGACACCCTTCGGATATGATATAAATTTCGAAGTACTAAAGCATCCGGTACTTTGGATGGGGTTTGTTAGGCCCAATTGATCTATCTTTAGGATTCGCGTCAATTAGGGTGTCTGTTCCGAAATTCTTAGATTACCAGACTTAATAAAAAGGGGCATATTCGATTTCGATAATTCAACCATAGAATGTAGTTTCACGTACTTGTGTCTATTTTGTAAATCATTTATAAAACCTGCATGTATTCTCATCCCAAAAATATTAGATTTTAAAAGTGGGACTATAACTCACTTTCACAGATTTTTACTTCGTCGGGAAGTATGACTTGGTCACTGGTCGATTCATGAACCTATAAAAAATATGTATATATATATATATCAAAGTATGTTCAAAATATATTTACAACACTTTTAATACATTTTGATGTTTTAAGTTTATTAAGTCAGCTGTCCTCGTTAGTAACCTACAACTAGTTGTCCACAGTTAGATGTACAGAAATAAATTGATATATATTATCTTAAATCAATCCACGACCCAGTGTATACATATCTCAGTATTGATCACAAATCAAACTATATATATTTTGGAATCAACCCCAACCCTGTATAGCTAACTCCAACATTCACATATAGAGTGTCTATGGTTGTTTCGAAATATATATAGATGTGTCGACATGATAGGTCGAAACATTGTATACGTGTCTATGGTATCTCAAGATTACATAATATACAATACAAGTTGATTAAGTTATGGTTGGAATAGATTTGTTACCAATTTTCACGTAGCTAAAATGAGAAAAATTATCCAATCTTGTTTTACCCATAACTTCTTCATTTTAAATCCGTTTTGAGTGAATCAAATTGCTATGGTTTCATATTGAACTCTATTTTATGAATCTAAACAGAAAAAGTATAGGTTTATAGTCGGAAAAATAAGTTACAAGTCGTTTTTGTAAAGGTAGTCATTTCAGTCGAAAGAACGACGTCTAGATGACCATTTTAGAAAACATACTTCCACTTTGAGTTTAACCATAATTTTTGGATATAGTTTCATGTTCATAATAAAAATCATTTTCTCAGAATAACAACTTTTAAATCAAAGTTTATCATAGTTTTTAATTAACTAACCCAAAACAGCCCGCGGTGTTACTAATACGGCGTAAATCTGGTTTTACGGTGTTTTTCGTGTTTCCAGGTTTTAAATCATTTAGTTAGCATATCATATAGATATAGAACATGTGTTTAGTTGATTTTAAAAGTCAAGTTAGAAGGATTAACTTTTGTTTGCGAACAAGTTTAGAATTAACTAAACTATGTTCTAGTGATTACAAGTTTAAACCTTCGAATAAGATAGCTTTATATGTATGAATCGAATGATGTTATGAACATCATTACTACCTTAAGTTCCTTGGATAAACCTACTGGAAAAGAGAAAAATGGATCTAGCTTCAACGGATCCTTGGATGGCTCGAAGTTCTTGAAGCAGAATCATGACACGAAAACAAGTTCAAGTAAGATCATCACTTGAAATAAGATTGTTATAGTTATAGAATTTGAACCAAAGTTTGAATATGATTATTACCTTGTATTAGAATGATAACCTACTGTAAGAAACAAAGATTTCTTGAGGTTGGATGATCACCTTACAAGATTGGAAATGAGCTAGCAAACTTGAAAGTATTCTTGATTTTATGTAACTAGAACTTGTAGAATTTATGAAGAACACTTAGAACTTGAAGATAGAACTTGAGAGAGATCAATTAGATGAAGAAAATTGAAGAATGAAAGTGTTTGTAGGTGTTTTTGGTCGTTGGTGTATGGATTAGATATAAAGGATATGTAATTTTGTTTTCATGTAAATAAGTCATGAATGATTACTCATATTTTTGTAATTTTATGAGATATTTCATGCTAGTTGCCAAATGATGGTTCCCACATGTGTTAGGTGACTCACATGGGCTGCTAAAAGCTGATCATTGGAGTGTATATACCAATAGTACATACATATAAAATCTGTGTATTGTACGAGTACGAATACGGGTGCATACGAGTAGAATTGTTGATGAAACTGAACGAGGATATAATTGTAAGCATTTTTGTTAAGTAGAAGTATTTTGATAAGTGTATTGAAGTCTTTCAAAAGTGTATAAATACATATTTAAACACTAAATGTATATACATTTTAACTGAGTCGTTAAGTCATCGTTAGTCGTTACATGTAAGTGTTGTTTTGAAACCTTTAGGTTAACGATCTTGTTAAATGTTGTTAACCCAATGTTTATAATATCAAATGAGATTTTAAATTATTATATTATCATGATATTATCATGTATGAATATCTCTTAATATGATATATATACATTAAATGTCTTTACAACGATAATTTACATATATGTCTCGTTTAAAAATTATTAAGTTAGTAGTCTTGTTTTTACATATGTAGTTCATTGTTAATATACTTAATGATATGTTTACTTATCATAATATCATGTTAACTATATATATATATATATATATATATATATATATATATATATATATATATATATATATATATATATATATATATATATATATATATATATATATATATATATATATATCCATATATATGTCATCATATAGTTATTACAAGTTTTAACGTTCGTGAATCACCGGTCAACTTGGGTGGTCAATTGTCTATATGAAACATATTTCAATTAATCAAGTCTTAACAAGTTTAATTGCTTAACATGTTGGAAATATTTAATCATGTAAATATCAATATCAATTAATATATATAAACATGGAAAAGTTCGGGTCACTACAGTACCTACCCGTTAAATAAATTTCATCCCGAAATTTTAAGCTGTTGAAGGTGTTGACGAATCTTTTGGAAATAGATGCGGGTATTTCTTCTTCATCTGATCTTCACACTCCCAGGTGAACTCGGGTCCTCTACGAGCATTCCATCGAACCTTAACAATTGGTATCTTGTTTTGCTTAAGTATTTTAACCTCACGATCCATTATTTCGACGGGTTCTTCGATGAATTGAAGTTTTTCGTTGATTTGGATTTCATCTAACGGAATAGTGAGATCTTCTTTAGCAAAACATTTCTTCAAATTCGAGACGTGGAAAGTGTTATGTACAGCCGCGAGTTGTTGAGGTAACTCAAGTCGGTAAGCTACTGGTCCGACACGATCAATAATCTTGAATGGTCCAATATACCTTGGATTTAATTTCCCTCGTTTACCAAATCGAACAACGCCTTTCCAAGGTGCAACTTTAAGCATGACCATCTCTCCAATTTCAAATTCTATATCTTTTCTTTTAATGTCAGCGTAGCTCTTTTGTCGACTTTGGGCGGTTTTCAACCGTTGTTGAATTTGGATGATCTTCTCGGTAGTTTCTTGTATAATCTCCGGACCCGTAATCTGTCTATCCCCCACCTCACTCCAACAAATCGGAGACCTGCACTTTCTACCATAAAGTGCTTCAAACGGCGCCATCTCAATGCTTGAATGGTAGCTGTTGTTGTAGGAAAATTCTGCTAACGGTAGATGTCGATCCCAACTGTTTCCGAAATCAATAACACATGCTCGTAGCATGTCTTCAAGCGTTTGTATCGTCCTTTCGCTCTGCCCATCAGTTTGTGGATGATAGGCAGTACTCATGTCTAGACGAGTTCCTAATGCTTGCTGTAATGTCTGCCAGAATCTTGAAATAAATCTGCCATCCCTATCAGAGATAATAGAGATTGGTATTCCATGTCTGGAGACGACTTCCTTAAAATACAGTCGTGCTAACTTCTCCATCTTGTCATCTTCTCTTATTGGCAGGAAGTGTGCTGATTTAGTGAGACGATCAACTGTTACCCAAATAGTATCAAAACCACTTGCAGTCCTTGGCAATTTAGTGATGAAATCCATGGTAATGTTTTTCCATTTCCATTCTGGGATTTCGGGTTGTTGAGGTAGACCTGATGGTTTCTGATGTTCAGCTTTGACCTTAGAACACGTCAAACATTCTCCTACATATTTAGCAATATCGGCTTTCATACCTGGCCACCAAAAATGTTTCTTAAGATCCTTGTACATCTTCCCCGTTCCAGGATGTATTGAGTATCTGTTTTTATGAGCTTCTCTAAGTACCATTTCTCTCATATCTCCAAATTTTGGTACCCAAATTCTTTTAGCCCTATACCGGGTTCCGTCTTCCCGAATATTAAGATGCGTCTCCGATCCTTTGGGTATTTCATCCTTTAAATTTCCCTCTTTTAAAACTCCTTGTTGCGCCTCCTTTATTTGAGTAGTAAGGTTAGTGTGAATCATTATATTCATAGATTTTACTCGAATAGGTTCTCTGTCCTTTCTGCTCAAGGCGTCGGCTACCACATTTGCCTTCCCCGGGTGGTAACGAATCTCAAAGTCGTAATCATTCAACAATTCAATCCACCTACGCTGCCTCATATTCAGTTGTTTCTGATTAAATATGTGTTGAAGACTTTTGTGGTCGGTATATATAATACTTTTGACCCCATATAAATAGTGCCTCCAAGTCTTTAATGCAAAAACAACCGCGCCTAATTCCAAATCATGTGTCGTATAATTTTGTTCGTGAATCTTCAATTGTCTAGATGCATAACCAATCACCTTCGTTCGTTGCATTAATACACAACCGAGACCTTGCTTTGATGCGTCACAATAAATCACAAAATCATCATTCCCTTCAGGCAATGACAATATAGGTGCCGTAGTTAGCTTTTTCTTCAATAACTGAAACACTTTCTCTTGTTCATCATTCCATTCAAATTTCTTCCCTTTATGCGTTAATGCAGTCAAGGGTTTTGCTATTCTGGAAAAGTCTTGGATGAACCTTCTGTAGTAACCAGCTAGTCCTAAAAACTGGCGTATGTGTTTCGGATTTTTCGGGGTTTCCCACTTTTCAACAGTTTCTATCTTTGCCGGATCCACCTTAATACCTTCTTTGTTCACTATGTGACCGAGGAATTGAACTTCTTCCAACCAAAATGCACACTTTGAAAACTTAGCGTACAATTCTTCCTTCCTCAATACCTCTAACACCTTTCTCAAATGTTCACCGTGTTCTTGGTCATTCTTTGAGTAAATAAGTATGTCATCAATGAAAACAATGACAAACTTGTCAAGGTATGGTCCACACACTCGGTTCATAAGGTCCATGAACACAGCTGGTGCATTAGTTAAACCAAACGACATGACCATAAACTCGTAATGACCGTAACGTGTTCTGAAAGCAGTCTTTGGAATATCATCTTATTTCACCCACATTTGATGATACCCGGAACGTAAGTCAATCTTTGAATAAACAGACGAGCCTTGTAGTTGATCAAATAAGTCGTCGATTCTCGGTAGTGGGTAGCGGTTATTGATGGTAAGTTTGTTCAACTCTCGGTAGTCGATACACAACCTGAATGTACCATCTTTCTTCTTGACAAACAAAACAGGAGCTCCCCACGGTGATGTGCTTGGTCGAATGAAACCACGCTCTAAAAGTTCTTGTAATTGGCTTTGTAGTTCTTTCATCTCGCTGGGTGCGAGTCTGTAAGGAGCACGAGCTATTGGTGCAGCTCCTGGTACAAGATCTATTTGAAATTCAACGGATCGATGTGGGGGTAATCCCGGTAATTCTTTCGGAAATACATCGGGAAATTCTTTTGCAATGAGAACATCATTGATGCTCTTTTCTTCAGTTTGTACTTTCTCGACGTGTGCTAGAACAGCATAGCAACCTTTTCTTATTAGTTTTTGTGCCTTCAAATTACTAATAAGATGTAGCTTCAAGTTGCCCTTTTCTCCGTACACCATTAAGGGTTTTCCTTTTTCTCGTATAATGCGAATTGCATTTTTGTAACAAACGATCTCTGCTTTCACTTCTTTCAACCAGTCCATACCGATTATCACATCAAAACTCCCTAACTCTACTGGTATCAAATCAAACTTAAATGTTTCGCTAACCAGTTTAATTTCTCGATTCCGACATATATTATCTGCTGAAATTAATTTACCATTTGCTAATTCGAGTAAAAATTTACTATCCAAAGGCGTCAATGGACAACTTAATTTAGCACAAAAATCTCTACTCATATAGCTTCTATCCGCACCCGAATCAAATAAAACGTAAGCAGATTTATTGTCAATAAGAAACGTACCCGTAACAAGCTCCGGGTCTTCCTGTGCCTCTGCCGCATTAATATTGAAAACTCTTCCGCGGCCTTGTCCATTTGTGTTCTACTGGTTCGGGCAATTTCTAATAATGTGGCCTGGTTTTCCACATTTATAACAAACTACATTGGCATAACTTGCTCCGACACTACTTGCTCCGCCATTACTCGTTCCGACACCATTTGTTCCTTTCGTTCTATTAACCCCTGGTCCGTAGACCTCACACTTCGCCGCGCTATGACCATTTCTTTTACACTTGTTGAAAAATTTGGTGCAGAACCCCGAGTGATACTTTTCACACCTTTGGCATAGCTGCTTCTGATTATTGTTGTTGCGGTTATTATTGTTGTTGGGATGATTATTGTAGTTGCTGTTGTTGTTGTTGTTGTTGTTGTTGTTGTTGTTGTTTTTGTTGTTGTTGTTGTTGGGCCGTTTGTTGTAGTTGCGATTAATGTTGCGATTGTTGGGATAATTGTTGCGATTATTGTTGTAATTGCTGTTGTTGTTGTATTGGTGATTCTTATCACCGTTTTCCTCCCACTTTCTTTTGACTTGCTTCACATTGGCCTCTTCAGCAGTCTGTTCTTTAATTCTTTCTTCAATCTGGTTCACTAGTTTGTGAGCCATTCTACATGCCTGTTGTATGGAGGCGGGCTCGTGTGAACTTATATCTTCTTGGATTCTTTCCGGTAATCCTTTCACAAACGCGTCGATCTTCTCTTCCTCATCTTCGAATGCTCCCGGACACAATAGGCACAATTCTGTGAATCGTCTTTCGTACGTGGTAATATCAAATCCTTGGGTTCGTAACCCTCTAAGTTCTGTCTTGAGCTTATTGACCTCGGTTCTGGGACGTTACTTCTCGTTCATCAAGTGCTTGAATGCTGACCACGGTAGTGCGTACGCATCGTCTTGTCCCACTTGCTCTATATAGGTATTCCACCATGTTAACGCAGAAACTGTGAAGGTATGCATTGCGTACTTCACTTTGTCCTCTTCAGTACACTTACTTATGACAAACACCGATTCGACCTTCTCGGTCCACCGTTTCAATTCGATCGGTCCTTCGGTTCCATCAAATTCCAAAGGTTTGCAGGCAGTGAATTCTTTATAGGTGCATCCTACACGATTTCCTGTACTGCTAGATCCAAGGTTATTGTTGGTATGTAGCGCAGCCTGTACTGCAGCTATGTTTGAAGCTATAAAAGTACGGAATTCCTCTTCATTCATATTCACGGTGTGTCGAGTAGTCGGTGCCATTTCCTTCAAAATAGTCAAATGGAACAAGTTAATCATACAGAATATTAAGAGTAGTTAATAGTATTTCGTAGCATAATATGAACTCATTTATAAAAGCTTTTTCTTCATATTAGCGTTTTATAAGTTTAAATTCGGGTAGTACCTACTCGTTAAGTTCATACTTAGTAGCTAATATACAATTCAACTACTACAATTCTATATGAAAAACTGATTATAATAATATTTCGCGTTCAAACTTTTACACAATATTTTACAAACTTACAATACCGCTTATTTTACATATAGCATGAAATATAGCACACAATAAATTTGATACAAGATGGTTGTGAAGATAATTCTAGCTAGTACACAAGTAGTTCAGCAAAGGCAATAAAGACACGTAATTCATACGTCCAGAAACAAGTCATGCATTCTGGTTTTACTAGGATTACTTCCCATCCTTGGTCTTGTGGAACATAACCGTTATGGCCGTTGATAAGACAGCGTGTTGTAACGTCGTCAAAGGGACGAGGGTTACGTAATGTCCAACAGTCCCGTAACAATCTAAAAACCTCATTTCTTACCCCAATTACCGACTCCGTCACTTGTGGAAACGTTTTGTTTAATAGTTGTAGCCCGATGTTCTTGTTCTCACTTTGGTGAGAAGCGAACATTACTAATCCGTAAGCATAACATGCTTCTTTATGTTGCATGTTAGCCGCTTTTTCTAAATCACGAAGCCCAATATTCGGATATATTGAGTCAAAATAATTTCTTAACCCATTGCGTAAAATAGCATTTGGGTTCCCCAATATATGCGTCAAAGTAAACACATCGTAACTTATGGATTTCCCAATGTGATATCCCCCATCTTTCGAACGAAAGCCTTTTATAAACCAAGGCATTCTTGGAACGTTCTTCGAATGTCTTACAAACTGATCTCGCCTTAAATAGTTATGCCGAAGAATTTTGACCGACTCTAGACAAGATTTCATCAATCATGTCTCCGGGTAGGTCTCTTAAAATATTGGGTTATCTATCCATTTTGTGTTTTTATACTGTAAAATAGACAAGAGTTAGATTCATAAAAAAAATACTTATTAATACAAGCAATTTTTACATATATCATAAAGCATAAGCACACAATATTACATATATTACACCACATGAATAC
The DNA here is from genome assembly GCF_046630445.1 of Rutidosis leptorrhynchoides. NCBI lineage: Eukaryota > Viridiplantae > Streptophyta > Magnoliopsida > Asterales > Asteraceae > Rutidosis > Rutidosis leptorrhynchoides. Next base: position 683,184,822 of record NC_092333.1, read on the forward strand.
AACTATCTTATTCCGACTCGCTCGTTTCTTCTTCTTCGGTTTTGGTTCGTTTTGCCATGTTTCTAGGGATATATGATGTTCCCCTAATACTAGCTGTCGTTTTCCACAATGGTTTAGAAAAACCTGGTGGTTTAGAGGTTCCCGGGTCATTGTTACAACTTAAGGGCTTCGGGGGTTGACGATACATATTAAGTTCATCGGGGTTGGAATTAGATTTCTCTATTTTTATGCCCTTTCCCTTATTATTTTCTTTTGCCTTTTTAAATTCAGTTGGGGTAATTTCAATAACATCATCGAAATTCTCGTCGGAATCCGATTCATCGGAGAATTGGTAATCCTCCCAATATTTTGCTTCCTTGGCGGAAACCCCATTGACCATAATTAACCTTGGTCAGTTGGTTGAGGATTTTCTTTTACTTAACTGTTTTATTATTTCCCCCACCGGTTCTATTTCTTCATCCGGTTCCGATTCTTCTTCCGGTTCCGATTCTTCTTCCGGTTCCGACTCTTCTTCCGGTTCCTCTTCGGGAACTTGTGAATCAGTCCACGAATCATTCCAATTTACATTTGACTCTTCATTATTATTAGGTGAGTCAATGGGACTTGTTCTAGAGGTAGACATCTATCACATAATATCAAACGCGTTAAGAGATTAATATATCACATAATATTCACATGTTAAAAATATATAGTTTCCAACAAAATTTGTTAAGCAATCATTTTTCAAGTAAACACGGTCGAAGTCCAGACTTACTAATGCATCCTAACAAACTCGATAAGACACACTAATGCAAAATTCTGGTTCTCTAAGACCAACGCTCGGAAACCAACTGAAATGTCCCGTTCTTATTGATTAAAAACATTCCATATTAATTGATTTCGTTGCGAGGTTTTGACCTCTATATGAGACGTTTTTCAAAGACTGCATTCATTTTAAAACAAACCATAACCTTTATTTCATCAATAAAGGTTTAAAAAGCTTTACATAGATTATCAAATAGTGATAATCTAAAATATCCTGTTTACACACGACCATTACATAATGGTTTACAATACAAATATGTTACAACAAAATAAGTTTCTTGAATGCAGTTTTTACACAATATCATACAAGCATGGACTCCAAATCTCGTCCTTATTTAAGTATGCGACAGCGGAAGCTCTTAATAATCACCTGAGAATAAACATGCTTAAAACGTCAACAAAAATGTTGGTGAGTTATAGGTTTAACCTATATATATCAAATCGTAACAATAGACCACAAGATTTCATATTTCAATATACATCCCATACATAGAGATAAAAATTATTCATATGGTGAACACCTGGTAACCGACATTAACAAGATGCATATATAAGAATATCCCCATAATTCCGGGACACCCTTCGGATATGATATAAATTTCGAAGTACTAAAGCATCCGGTACTTTAGATGGGGTTTGTTAGGCCCAATAGATCTATCTTTAGGATTCGCGTCAATTAGGGTGTCTGTTCCCTAATTCTTAGATTACCAGACTTAATAAAAAGGGGCATATTCGATTTCGATAATTCAACCATAGAATGTAGTTTCACGTACTTTTGTCTATTTTGTAAATCATTTATAAAACCTGCATGTATTCTCATCCCAAAAATATTAGATTTTAAAAGTGGGACTATAACTCACTTTCACAGATTTTTACTTCGTCGGGAAGTAAGACTTGGCCACTGGTCGATTCACGAACCTATAACAAATATGTATATGTATATGTATATATATATATATATATATATATATATATATATATATATATATATATATATATATATATATATATATATATATCAAAGTATGTTCAAAATATATTTACAACACTTTTAATACATTTTGATGTTTTAAGTTTATTAAGTCAGCTGTCCTCGTTAGTAACCTACAACTAGTTGTCCACAGTTAGATGTACAGAAATAAATCGATATATATTATCTTGAATCAATCCACGACCCAGTGTATACATATCTCAGTATTGATCACAACTCAAACTATATATATTTTGGAATCAACCTCAACCATGTATAGCTAACTCCAACATTCACATATAGAGTGTCTATGGTTGTTCCGAAATATATATAGATGTGTCGACATGATAGGTCAAGACATTGTATACGTGTCTATGGTATCTCAAGATTACATAATATAAAATACAAGTTGATTAAGTTATGGTTGGAATAGATTTGTTACCAATTTTCACGTAGCTAAAATGAGAAAAATTATCCAATCTTGTTTTACCCATAACTTCTTCATTTTAAATCCGTTTTGAGTGAATCAAATTGCTATGGTTTCATATTGAAATCTATTTTATGAATATAAGCAGAAAAGGTATAGGTTTATAGTCGGAAAAATAAGTTACAAGTCGTTTTTGTAAAGGTAGTCATTTCAGTCGAAAGAACGACGTCTAGATGACCATTTTAGAAAACATACTTCCACTTTGAGTTTAACCATAATTTTTGGATATAGTTTCATGTTCATAATAAAAATCATTTTCTCAGAATAACAACTTTTAAATCAAAGTTTATCATAGTTTTTAATTAACTAACCCAAAACAGCCCGCGGTGTTACTACGACGGCGTAAATCTGGTTTTACGGTGTTTTTCGTGTTTCCAGGTTTTAAATCATTAAGTTAGCATATCATATAGATATAGAACATGTGTTTAGTTGATTTTAAAAGTCAAGTTAGAAGGATTAACTTTTGTTTGCGAACAAGTTTAGAATTAACTAAACTATGTTCTAGTGATTACAAGTTTAAACCTTCGAATAAGATAGCTTTATATGTATGAATCGAATGATGTTATGAACATCATTACTACCTTAAGTTCCTTGGATAAACCTACTGGAAAAGAGAAAAATGGATCTAGCTTCAACGGATCCTTGGATGGCTCGAAGTTCTTGAAGCAGAATCATGACACGAAAACAAGTTCAAGTAAGATCATCACTTGAAATAAGATTGTTATAGTTATAGAAATTGAACCAAAGTTTGAATATGATTATTACCTTGTATTAGAATGATAACCTACTGTAAGAAACAAAGATTTCTTGAGGTTGGATGATCACCTTACAAGATTGGAAGTGAGCTAGCAAACTTGAAAGTATTCTTGATTTTATGTAACTAGAACTTGTAGAATTTATGAAGAACACTTAGAACTTGAAGATAGAACTTGAGAGAGATCAATTAGATGAAGAAAATTGAAGAATGAAAGTGTTTGTAGGTGTTTTTGGTCGTTGGTGTATGGATTAGATATAAAGGATATGTAATTTTGTTTTCATGTAAATAAGTCATGAATGATTACTCATATTTTTGTAATTTTATGAGATATTTCATGCTAGTTGCCAAATGATGGTTCCCACATGTGTTAGGTGACTCACATGGGCTGCTAAGAGCTGATCATTGGAGTGTATATACCAATAGTACATACATATAAAAGCTGTGTATTGTACGAGTACGAATACGGGTGCATACGAGTAGAATTGTTGATGAAACTGAACGAGGATGTAATTGTAAGCATTTTTGTTAAGTAGAAGTATTTTGATAAGTGTATTGAAGTCTTTCAAAAGTGTATAAATACATATTAAAACACTACATGTATATACATTTTAACTGAGTCGTTAAGTCATCGTTAGTCGTTACATATAAGTGTTGTTTTGAAACCTTTAGGTTAACGATCTTGTTAAATGTTGTTAACCCAATGTTTATAATATCAAATGAGATTTTAAATTATTATATTATCATGATATTATCATGTATGAATATCTCTTAATATGATATATATACATTAAATGTCTTTACAACGATAATCGTTACATATATGTCTCGTTTAAAAATCATTAAGTTAGTAGTCTTGTTTTTACATATGTAGTTCATTGTTAATATACTTAATGATATGTTTACTTATCATAGTATCATGTTAACTATATATATATATCCATATATATGTCATCATATAGTTTTTACAAGTTTTAACGTTCGTGAATCACCGGTCAACTTGGGTGGTCAATTGTCTATATGAAACATATTTCAATTAATCAAGTCTTAACAAGTTTGATTGCTTAACATGTTGGAAACATTTAATCATGTAAATATCAATCTCAATTAATATATATAAACATGGAAAAGTTCGGGTCACTACATATAACCCATTGTTAAAATACCTAATGAGATACATACTTATAATAAAATCATGTTAACTATATATATAACCATATATATGTCATCGTATAGTTTTTACAAGTTTTAACGTTCGTGAATCACCGGTCAACTTGGGTGGTCAATTGTCTATATGAAACCTATTTCAATTAATCAAGTCTTAACAAGTTTGATTGCTTAACATGTTGGAAACACTTAATCATGTAAATAACAATTTCATTTAATATATATATAAACATGGATAAGTTCGGGTCACTACAGTACCTACCCGTTAAATAAATTTCGTCCCGAAATTTTAAGCAGTTGGAGGTGTTGACGTATCTTCTGGAAATAAATGCGGGTATTTCTTCTTCACCTGATCTTCACACTCCCAGGTGAACTCGGATCCTCTACGAGCATTCCATCGAACCTTAACAATTGGTATCTTGTTTTGCTTAAGTCTTTTAACCTCACGATCCATTATTTCGACGGGTTCTTCGATAAATTGAAGTTTTTCGTTGATTTGGATTTCATCTAACGAAATAGTGAGATCTTCTTTAGCAAAACATTTCTTCAAATTCGAGACGTGGAAATTGTTATGTACAGCCGCGAGTTGTTGAGGTAACTCAAGTCGGTAAGCTACTGGTCCGACAAGATCAATAATCTTGAATGGTCCAATATACCTTGGATTTAATTTCCCTCGTTTACCAAATCGAACAACGCCTTTCCAAGGTGCAACTTTAAGCATGACCATCTCTCCAATTTCAAATTCTATATCTTTTCTTTTAATGTCAGCGTAGCTCTTTTGTCGACTTTGGGCGGTTTTCAACCGTTGTTGAATTTGGATGATCTTCTCGGTAGTTTCTTGTATTATCTCCGGACCCGTAATCTGTCTATCCCCCACTTCACTCCAACAAATCGGAGACCTGCACTGAAATGTCCCGTTCTTATTGATTAAAAACGTTCCATATTAATTTATTTCGTTGCAAGGTTTTGATCTCTATATGAGACGTTTTTCAAAGACTGCATTCATTTTTAAAACAAACCATAACCTTTATTTCATAAATAAAGGTTTAAAAAGCTTTACGTAGATTATCAAATAATGATAATCTAAAATATCCTGTTTACACACGACCATTACATAATGGTTTACAATACAAATATGTTACATCGAAATCGGTTTCTTGAATGCAGTTTTTACACAATATCATACAAACATAGACTCCAAATCTTGTCCTTATTTTAGTATGCAACAGCGGAAGCTCTTAGTATTCACCTGAGAATAAACATGCTTTAAACGTCAACAAAAATGTTGGTGAGTTATAGGTTTAACCTATATATATATCAAATCGTAACAATAGACCACAAGATTTCATATTTCAATACACATCCCATACATAGAGATAAAAATCATTCATATGGTGAACACCTGGTAACCGACATTAACAAGATGCATATATAAGAATATCCCCATCATTCCGGGACACCCTTCGGATATGATATAAATTTCGAAGTACTAAAGCATCCGGTACTTTGGATGGGGTTTGTTAGGCCCAATAGATCTATCTTTAGGATTCGCGTCAATTAGAGTGTCTGTTCCCTAATTCTTAGATTACCAGACTTAATAAAAAGGGGCATATTCGATTTCGATAATTCAACCATAGAATGTAGTTTCACGTACTTGTGTCTATTTTGTAAATCATTTATAAAACCTGCATGTATTCTCATCCCAAAAATATTAGATTTTAAAAGTGGGACTATAACTCACTTTCACAGATTTTTACTTCGTCGGGAAGTAAGACTTGGCCACTGGTTGATTCATGAACCTATAATAATATATACATATATATCAAAGAATGTTCAAAATATATTTACAACACTTTTAATATATTTTGATGTTTTAAGTTTATTAAGTCAGCTGTCCTCGTTAGTAACCTACAACTAGTTGTCCACAGTTAGATGTACAGAAATAAATCGATAAATATTATCTTGAATCAATCCACGACCCAGTGTATACGTATCTCAGTATTGATCACAACTCAAACTATATATATTTTGGAATCAACCTCAACCCTGTATAGCTAACTCCAACATTCACATATAGAGTGTCTATGGTTGTTCCGAAATATATATAGATGTGTCGACATGATAGGTCGAAACATTGTATACGTGTCTATGGTATCTCAAGATTACATAATATACAATACAAGTTGATTAAGTTATGGTTGGAATAGATTTGTTACCAATTTTCACGTAGCTAAAATGAGAAAAATTATCCAATCTTGTTTTACCCATAACTTCTTCATTTTAAATCCGTTTTGAGTGAATCAAATTGCTATGGTTTCATATTGAACTCTATTTTATGAATCTAAACAGAAAAAGTACAGGTTTATAGTCGGAAAAATAAGTTACAAGTTGTTTTTTTAAAGGTAGTCATTTCAGTCGAAAGAACGACGTCTAGATGACTATTTTAGAAAACATACTTCCACTTTGAGTTTAACCATAATTTTTGGATATAGTTTCATGTTCATAATAAAAATCATTTTCTCAGAATAACAACTTTTAAATCAAAGTTTATCATAGCTTTTAATTAACTAACCCAAAACAGCCCGCGGTGTTACTACGACGGCGTACATCCGATTTTACGGTGTTTTTCGTGTTTCCAGGTTTTAAATCATTAAGTTAGCATATCATATAGATATAGAACATGTGTTTAGTTGATTTTAAAAGTCAAGTTAGAAGGATTAACTTTTGTTTGCGAACAAGTTTAGAATTAACTAAACTATGCTCTAGTGATTACAAGTTTAAACCTTCGAATAAGATAGCTTTATATATATGAATCGAATGATGTTATGAACATCATTACTACCTTAAGTTCCTTGGATAAACCTACTGGAAAAGAGAAAAATGGATCTAGCTTCAACGGATCCTTGGATGGCTCGAAGTTCTTGAAGCAGAATCATGACACGAAAACAAGTTCAAGTAAGATCATCACTTGAAATAAGATTGTTATAGTTATAGAAATTGAACCAAAGTTTGAATATGATTATTACCTTGTATTAGAATGATAACCTACTGTAAGAAACAAGGATTTCTTGAGGTTGGATGATCACCTTACAAGATTGGAAGTGAGCTAGCAAACTTGAAAGTATTCTTGATTTTATGTAACTAGAACTTGTAGAATATATGAAGAACACTTAGAACTTGAAGATAGAACTTGAGAGAGATCAATTAGATGAAGAAAATTGAAGAATGAAAGTGTTTGTAGGTGTTTTTGGTCGTTGGTGTATGGATTAGATATAAAGGATATGTAATTTTGTTTTCATGTAAATAAGTCATGAATGATTACTCATATTTTTGTAATTTTATGAGATATTTCATGCTAGTTGCCAAATGATGGTTCCCACATGTGTTAGGTGACTCACATGGGCTGCTAAGAGCTGATCATTGGAGTATATATACCAATAGTACATACATCTAAAAGCTGTGTATTGTACGAGTACGAATACGGGTGCATACGAGTAGAATTGTTGATGAAACTGAACGAGGATGTAATTGTAAGAATTTTTGTTAAGTAGAAGTATTTTGATAAGTGTATTGAAGTCTTTCAAAAGTGTATAAATACATATTAAAACACTACATGTATATACATTTTAACTGAGTCGTTAAGTCATCGTTAGTCGTTACATGTAAGTGTTGTTTTGAAACCTTTAGGTTAACGATCTTGTTAAATGTTGTTAACCCAATGTTTATAATATCAAATGAGATTTTAAATTATTATATTATCATGATATTATCATGTATGAATATCTCTTAATATGATATATATACATTAAATGTCTTTACAACGATAATCGTTACATATATGTCTCGTTTAAAAATCATTAAGTTAGTAGTCTTGTTTTTACATATGTAGTTCATTGTTAATATACTTAATGATATGTTTACTTATCATAGTATCATGTTAACTATATATATATCCATATATATGTCATCATATAGTTTTTACAAGTTTTAACGTTCGTGAATCACCGGTCAACTTGGGTGGTCAATTGTCTATATGAAACATATTTCAATTAATCAAGTCTTAACAAGTTTGATTGCTTAACATGTTGGAAACATTTAATCATGTAAATATCAATCTCAATTAATATATATAAACATGGAAAAGTTCGGGTCACTACATGCACTTTCTACCATAAAGTGCTTCAAACGGCGCCATCTCAATGCTTTAATGGTAGCTGTTGTTGTAGGAAAATTCTGCTAACAGTAAATGTCGATCCTAACTGTTTCCGAAATCAATAACACATGCTCGTAGCATGTCTTCAAGCGTTTGTATCGTCCTTTCGCTCTGCCCATCAGTTTGTGGATGATAGGCAGTACTCATGTCTAGACGAGTTCCTAATGCTTGCTGTAATGTCTGCCAGAATCTTGAAATAAATCTGCCATCCCTAACAGAGATATTAGAGATTGGTATTCCATGTCTGGAAATGACTTCCTTCAAATACAGTCGTGCTAACTTCTCCATCTTGTCATCTTCTCTTATTGGCAGTAAGTGTGCTGATTTGGTGAGACGATCAACTATTACCCAAATAGTATCAAAACCACTTGCAGTCCTTGGCAATTTAGTGATGAAATCCATGGTAATGTTTTCCCATTTCCATTCCGGGATTTCGGGTTGTTGAAGTAGACCTGATAGTTTCTGATGCACAGCTTTGACCTTAGAACACGTCAAACATTCTCCTAGGTATTTAGCAACATCGGCTTTCATACCCGGTCACCAAAAATGTTTCTTGAGATCCTTGTACATCTTCCCTGTTCCAGGATGTATTGAGTATCTGGTTTTATAGCTTCTCTAAGTACCATTTCTCTCATATCTCCAAATTTTGGTACCCAAATCCTTTCAGCCCTATACCGGGTTCCGTCTTCCCGAATATTAAGATGCTTCTCCGATCCTTTGGATATTTCATCCTTTAAATTTCCCTCTTTTAAAACTCCTTGTTGCGCCTCCTTTATTTGAGTAGTAAGGTTATTGTGAATCATTATATTCATAGTTTTTACTCGAATGGGTTCTCTGTCCTTCCTGCTCAAGGCGTCGGCTACCACATTTGCCTTTCCCGGGTGGTAACGAATCTCAAAGTCGTAATCATTCAACAATTCAATCCACCTACGCTGCCTCATAGTCAGTTGTTTCTGATTAAATATGTGTTGAAGACTTTTGTGGTCGGTATATATAATACTTTTGACCCCATATAAGTATTGCCTCCAAGTCTTTAATGCAAAAACAACCGCGCCTAATTCCAAATCATGCGTCGTATAATTTTGTTCATGAATCTTCAATTATCTAGACGCATAAGCAATCACCTTCGTTCGTTGCATTAATACACAACTGAGACCTTGCTTTGATGCGTCACAATAAATCACAAAATCATCATTCCCTTCAACAATGACAATATAGGTGCCGTAGTTAGCTTTTTCTTCAATAACTGGAACGCTTTCTCTTGTTCATCCTTCCATTCAAATTTCTTCCCTTTATGCGTTAATGCAGTCAAGGGTTTTGCTATTCTGGAAAAGTCTTGGATGAACCTTCTGTAGTAACCAGCTAGTCCTAAAAACTGGCGTATGTGTTTCGGAGTTTTCGGGGTTTCCCACTTTTCAACAATTTCTATCTTTGCCGGATCCACCTTAATACCTTCTTTGTTCACTATGTGACCGAGGAATTGAACTTCTTCCAACCAAAATGCACACTTTGAAAACTTAGCGTACAATTCTTCCTTCCTCAATACTTCTAACACCTTTCTCAAATGTTCACCGTGTTCTTGGTCATTCTTTGAGTAAATAAGTATGTCATCAATGAAAACAATGACAAACTTGTCAAGGTATGGCCCACACACTCGGTTCATAAGGTCCATGAACACAGCTGGTGCATTAGTTAAACCAAACGGCATGACCATAAACTCGCAATGATCGTAACGTGTTCTGAAAGCAGTCTTTGGAATATCATCTTCTTTCACCCGCATTTGATGATACCCGGAACATAAGTCAATCTTTGAATAAACAGACGAGCCTTGTAGTTGATCAAATAAGTCGTCGATTCTCGGTAGTGGGTAGCGGTTCTTAATGGTAAGTTTGTTCAACTCTCGGTAGTCGATACACAACCTGAATGTACCATCTTTCTCCTTGACAAACAAAACAGGAGCTCCCCACGGTGATGTGCTTGGTCGAATGAAACCACGCTCTAAAAGTTCTTGTAATTGGCTTTGCAGTTCTTTCATCTCGCTGGGTGCGAGTCTGTAAGGAGCACGAGCTATTGGTGCAGCTCCTGGTACAAGATCTATTTGAAATTCAACGGATCGATGTGGGGGTAATCCCGGTAATTCTTTCAGAAATACATCGGGAAATTCTTTTGCGACGGGAACATCATTGATGCTCTTTTCTTCAGTTTGTACTTTCTCGACGTGTGCTAGAACAGCATAGCAACCTTTTTTTATTAGTTTTTGTGCCTTCAGGTTACTAATAAGATTTAACTTTGCGTTGCTCTTTTCTCCGTACACCATTAAGGGTTTTCCTTTTTCTCGTATAATGCGAATTGCATTTTTGTAACAAACGATCTCTGCTTTCACTTCTCTCAACCAGTCAATACCGATTATCACATCAAAACTCCCTAACTCTACTGGTATCAAGTCAATCTTAAATGTTTCTCTAACTAGTTTAATTTCTTGATTCCGACATATATTATCTGCTGAAATTAATTTACCATTTGCTAATTCGAGTAAAAATTTACTATCCAAAGGCGTCAATGGGCAACTTAATTTAGCACAAAAATCTCTACTCATATAGCTTCTATCCGCACCCGAATCAAATAAAACGTAAGCAGATTTATTGTCAATAAGAAACGTACCCGTAACAAGCTCCGGGTCTTCCTGTGCCTCTGTCGCATTAATATTGAAAACTCTTCCGCAGCCTTGTCCATTAGTTTTCTCCTGGTTCGGGCAATTTCTAATAATGTGGCCCGGTTTTCCACATTTATAACAAACTACATTGGCATAACTTGCTCCGACACTACTTGCTCCGCCATTACTCGTTCCGACACCATTTGTTCCTTTCGTTCTGTTAACCCCTGGTCCATAGACCTCACACTTTGCCGCGCTATGACCATTTCTTTTACATTTGTTGCAAAATTTGGTGCAGAACCCCGAGTGATACTTTTCACACCTTTGGCATAGCTGCTTCTGATTGTTGTTGTTGTTGCGGTTGTTATTGTTGTTAGGATGATTGTTGTAGTTGCTGTAGTTGTTGTTGTTGTTATTGTTGTTGTTGTTGTTGTTGTTGTTGGGCCGTTTGTTGTAGTTGCGATTGATGTTGCGATTGTTGGGATAATTGTTGCGATTATTATTGTAATTGCTGTTGTTGTTGTTGTATTGGTGATTCTTATCACCGTTTTCCTCCCACTTTCTTTTGACTTGCTTCACATTGGGCTCTTCAGCCGTCCGTTCTTTGATTCTTTCCTCAATCTGGTTCACTAGTTTGTGAGCCATTCTACATGCCTGTTGTATGGAGGCGGGCTCGTGTGAACTTATATCTTCTTGGATTCTTTCCGGTAATCCTTTCACAAACGCATCGATCTTCTCTTCCTCATCTTCGAACGCTCCCGGACACAATAGGCACAATTCTGTGAATCGTCTTTCGTACGTGGTAATATCAAATCCTTGGGTTCGTAACCCTCTAAGTTCTGTCTTGAGCTTATTGACCTCGGTTCTGGGACGGTACTTCTCGTTCATCAAGTGCTTGAATGTTGACCACGGTAGTGCGTACGTATCATCTTGTCCCACTTGCTCTAGATAGGTATTCCACCATGTTAATGCAGAACCTGTAAAGGTATGCGTAGCGTACTTCACTTTGTCCTCTTCAGTGCACTTACTTATGGCAAACACCGATTCGACCTTCTCGGTCCACCGTTTCAATCCGATCGGTCCTTCGGTTCCATCAAATTCCAAAGGTTTGCAGGCAGTGAATTCTTTGTAGGTGCATCCTACACGATTCCCTGTACTGCTAGATCCAAGGTTATTGTTGGTATGTAGCGCAGCCTGTACTGCGGCTATGTTTGAAGCTAGAAAAGTACGGAATTCCTCTTCATTCATATTCACGGTGTGTCGAGTAGTCGGTGCCATTTCCTTCAAAATAGTCAAATGGAACAAGTTAATCATACAGAATATTAAGAGTAGTTAATAGTATTTCGTAGCATAATATGAACTCATTTATAAAAGCTTTTTCTTCATATTAGCGTTTTATAAGTTTAAATTCGGGTAGTACCTACCCGTTAAGTTCATACTTAGTAGTTAATATACAATTCAACTACTACAATTCTATATGAAAAACTGATTATAATAATATTTCGCATTCAAACTTTTATACAATATTTTACAAACTTACAATACCGCTTATTTTACATAAAGCATGAAATATAGCACACAATAACTTTGATACAAGATAGTTGTGAAGATAATTCTAGCTAGTACACAAGTCGTTCAGCAAAGGCAATAAAGACATGTAATTCATACGTCCAGAAACAAGTCATGCATTCTGGTTTTACTAGGACTACTTCCCATCCTTGGTCTTGTGGAACATAACCGTTATGGCCGTTGATAAGACAGCGTGTTGTAACGTCGTCAAAGGGACGAGGGTTACGTAATGTCCAACAGTCCCATAACAATCTAAAAACCTCATTTCTTACCCCAATTACTGACTCCGTCACTTGTGGGAACTTTTTGTTTAATAGTTGTAGCCCGATGTTCTTTTTCTCACTTTGGTGAGAAGCGAACATTACTAACCCGTAAGCATAGCATGCTTCTTTATGTTGCATGTTAGCCGCTTTTTCTAAATCATGAAGTCCTATATTCGGATACATTGAGTCAAAATAATTTCTTAACCCGTTGCGTAAAATAGCATTTGGGTTCCCCACAATATATGCGTCAAAGTAAACACATCGTAACTTATGGGTTTCCCAATGTGATATCCCCCATCTTTCAAACGAAAGTCTCTTATAAACCAAGGCATTCTTGGAAAGTTCTTCGAATGTCTTACAAACTGATTTCGCCGTAAATAGTTGTGCCGAAGAATTCTGACCGACTCTAGACAAGATTTCATCAATCATGTCTCCGGGTAGGTCTCTTAAAATATTGGGTTGTCTATCCATTTTGTGTTTTTATACTGTAAAATAGACAAGAGTTAGATTCATAAAAAAAATACTTATTAATACAAGCAATTTTTACATATATCATAAAGCATAAGCACACTATATTACATATATTACACCACACGAATACAACTATCTTATTCCGACTCGCTCGTTTCTTCTTCTTCGGTTTTGGTTCGTTTTGCCAAGTTTCAAGGGATATATGATGTTCCCCTAATACGAGCTGTCGTTTTCCACAACGGTTTAGAAAAACCTGGTGGTTTAGAGGTTCCCGGGTCATTGTTACAACTTAAGGGCTTCGGGGGTTGACGATACATATAAAGTTCATCGGGGTTGGAATTAGATTTCTCTATTTTTATGCCCTTTCCCTTATTATTTTCTTTTGCCTTTTTAAATTCAGTTGGGGTAATTTCTATAACATCATCGGAATTCTCGTCGGAATCCGATTCATCGGAGAATTGGTAATCCTCCCAATATTTTGCTTCCTTGGCGGAAACACCATTGACCATAATTAACCTTGGTTGGTTGGTTGAGGATTTTCTTTTACTTAACCGTTTTATTATTTCCCCACCGGTTCTATTTCCTCCTCCGATTCCTCCTCTTCCGGTTCTGATTCTTCTTCCGGTTCTGATTCTTCTTCCGGTTCTTCTTCGGGAACTTGTGAATCAGTCCAATATATATTCGACTCTTTGTTATTATTAGGTGAGTAAATGGGATTTGTGCTAGAGGTAGACATCTATCACACAATATCAAACATGTTAAGAGATTAATATATCACATAATATATACATGTTAATAATATATAGTTTCCAACAAAAATGTTAAGCAATCATTTTTAAAGAAAACATGGTCGAAGTCCAGACTCACTAATGCATCCTAACAAACTCGATAAGACACACTAATACAAATTTTCTGGTTCTCTAAGACCAACGCTCTGATACCAACTGAAATGTCCCGTTCTTATTGATTAAAAACGTTCCATATTAATTCATTTCGTTGCGAGGTTTTGACCTCTATATGAGACGTTTTTCAAAGACTGCATTCATTTTTAAAACAAACCATAACCTTTATTTCATAAATAAAGGTTTAAAAAGCTCTACGTAGATTATCAAATAATGATAATCTAAAATATCCTGTTTACACACGACCATTAAATAATGGTTTACAATACAAATATGTTACATCGAAATCAGTTTCTTGAATACAGTTTTTACACAATATCATACAAACATGGACTCCAAATCTTGTCCTTATTTTAGTATGCAACAGCGGAAGCTCTTAGTATTCACCTGAGAATAAACATGCTTTAAACGTCAACAAAAATGTTGGTGAGTTATAGGTTTAACCTATATATATCAAATCGTAAAAATAGACCACAAGATTTCATACTTCAATACACATCCCATACATAGAGATAAAAATTATTCATATGGTGAACACCTGGTAACCGACATTAACAAGATGCATATATAAGAATATCCCCATCATTCCGGGACACCCTTCGGATATGATATAAATTTCGAAGTACTAAAGCATCCGGTACTTTGGATGGGGTTTGTTAGGCCCAATAGATCTATCTTTAGGATTCGCGTCAATTAGGGTGTCTGTTTCCTAATTATTAGATTACCAGACTTAATAAAAAGGGGCATATTCGATTTCGATAATTCAACCATAGAATGTAGTTTTACGTACTTGTGTCTATTTTGTAAATCATTTATAAAACCTACATGTATTCTCATCCCAAAAATATTAGATTTTAAAAGTGGGACTATAACTCACTTTCACAGATTTTTACTTCGTCGGGAAGTAAGACTTGGCCATCGGTTGATTCACGAACCTATAACAATATATACATATATATCAAAGTATGTTCAAAATATATTTACAACACTTTTAATATATTTTGATGTTTTAAGTTTATTAAGTCAGCTGTCCTCGTTAGTAACCTACAACTAGTTGTCCACAGTTAGATGTACAGAAATAAATCGATAAATATTATCTTGAATCAATCCACGACCCAGTGTATACGTATCTCAGTATTGATCATAACTCAAACTATATATATTTTGGAATCAACCTCAACCCTGTATAGCTAACTCCAACATTCACATATAGAGTGTCTATGGTTGTTCCGAAATATATATAGATGTGTCGACATGATAGGTCGAAACATTGTATACGTGTCTATGGTATCTCAAGATTACATAATATACAATACAAGTTAATTAAGTTATGGTTGGAATAGATTTGTTACCAATTTTCACGTAGCTAAAATGAGAAAAATTATCCAATCTTGTTTTACCCATAACTTCTTCATTTTAAATCCGTTTTGGGTGAACCAAATTGCTATGGTTTCATATTGAACTCTATTTTATGAATCTAAACAGAAAAAGTATAGGTTTATAGTCAGAAAAATAAGTTACAAGTCATTTTTGTAAAGGTGGTCATTTCAGTCTAAAGAACAACGTCTAGATGACCATTTTAGAAAACATACTTCCACTTTGAGTTTAACCATAATTTTTGGATATAGTTTCATGTTCATAATAAAAATCATTTTCCCAGAATAACAACTTTTAAATCAAAGTTTATCATAGTTTTTAATTAACTAACCCAAAACAGCCCGCGGTGTTACTACGACGGCGTAAATCCGGTTTTACGGTGTTTTTCGTGTTTCCAGGTTTTAAATCATTAAGTTAGCATA
Organism: Rutidosis leptorrhynchoides; assembly: GCF_046630445.1. Taxonomy (NCBI): domain Eukaryota; kingdom Viridiplantae; phylum Streptophyta; class Magnoliopsida; order Asterales; family Asteraceae; genus Rutidosis; species Rutidosis leptorrhynchoides. Next base: position 683,200,874 of record NC_092333.1, read on the forward strand.
TCATATAGATATAGAACATGTGTTTAGTTGATTTTAAAAGTCAAGTTAGAAGGATTAACTTTTATTTGCGAACAAGTTTAGAATTAACTAAACTATGTTCTAGTGATTACAAGTTTAAACCTTCGAATAAGATAGCTTTATATGTATGAATCGAATGATGTTATGAACATCGTTACTACCTCAATTTCCTTGGATAAACCTACTGGAAATGAGAAAAATAGATCTAGCTTCAAAGGATCCTTGGATGGCTTGAAAGTTCTTGAAGCAGAATCATGACACGAAAACAATTTCAAGTAAGATTTCCACTCGAAATAAGATTGTTATAGTTATAGAAATTGAATTAAAGTTTGAATATGATTATTACATTGTATTAGAAAGATAACCTAATGTAAGTAACAAAGGTTTCTTGATCTTGGATGATTACTTGGAATGGATTTAGAAAACTTGGAAGTAAACTTGCAATCTTGGAAGTATTCTTGATTTTATGAAACTAGAACTTTTGGAATTTATGAAGAACACTTAGAACTTGAAGATAGAACTTGAGAGAGATCAATTAGATGAATAAAATTGAAGAATGAAAGTGTTTATAGGTGTTTTTGGTCGTTGGTGTATGGATTAGATATAAAGGATATGTAATTTTGTTTTCATGTAAATAAGTCATGAATGATTACTCATATTTTTGTAATTTTATGAGATATTTCATGCTAGTTGCCAAATGATGGTTCCCACATGTGTTAGGTGACTCACATGGGCTGCTAAGAGCTGATCATTGGAGTGTATATACCAATAGTACATACATCTAAAAGCTGTGTATTGTATGAGTACGAATACGGGTGCATACGAGTAGAATTGTTGATGAAACTGAACGAGGATGTAATTGTAAGCATTTTTGTTAAGTAGAAGTATTTTGATAAGTGTCTTGAAGTCTTTCAAAAGTGTATGAATACATATTAAAACACTACATGTATATACATTTTAACTGAGTCGTTAAGTCATCGTTAGTCGTTACATGTAAATGTTGTTTTGAAACCTTTAGGTTAACGATCTTGTTGAATGTTGTTAACTCATTGTTTATTATAACAAATGAGATGTTAAATTATTATATTATCATGATATTATGATATATAATATATCTTAGTATGATATATATACATTTAAATGTCGTTACAACGATAATCGTTACATATATGTCTCGTTTCGAAATCATTAAGTTAATAGTCTTATTTTTACATATGTATTTCATTGTTAATACACTTAATAATATATTTACTTATCATTTAACATAATTAACCAAGTGTATCAATATCTTAATATGATTCATATGTACCTAGTAAGACGTTGTTATAACGATAATCGTTATATATATCGTTTTCGAGTTTCTTAAATTAATAGTCTCATTTTTATGTATATAACTCATTGTTAAAATACCTAATGAGATACATACTTATAATAAAATCATGTTAACTATATATATAACCATATATATGTCATCGTATAGTTTTTACAAGTTTTAACGTTCGTGAATCACCGGTCAACTTGGGTGGTCAATTGTCTATATGAAACCTATTTCAATTAATCAAGTCTTAACAAGTTTGATTGCTTAACATGTTGGAAACACTTAATCATGTAAATAACAATTTCATTTAATATATATATAAACATGGAAAAGTTCGGGTCACTACAGTACCTACCCGTTAAATAAATTTCGTCCCGTAATTTTAAGCAGTTGGAGGTGTTAACGTATCTTCTGGAAATAAATGCGGGTATTTCTTCTTCATCTGATCTTCACGCTCCCAGGTGAACTCGGGTCCTCTACGAGCATTCCATCGAACCTTAACAATTGGTATCTTGTTTTGCTTAAGTCTTTTAACCTCACGATCCATTATTTCGACGGGTTCTTCGATAAATTGAAGTTTTTCGTTGATTTGGATTTCATCTAACGGAATAGTGAGATCTTCTTTAGCAAAAAATTTCTTCAAATTCGAGACGTGGAAAGTGTTATGTACAGCCGCGAGTTGTTGAGGTAACTCAAGTCGGTAAGCTACTGGTCCGACACGATCAATAATCTTGAATGGTCCAATATACCTTGGATTTAATTTCCCTCGTTTACCAAATCGAACAACGCCTTTCCAAGGTGCAACTTTAAGCATGACCATCTCTCCAATTTCAAATTCTATATCTTTTCTTTTAATGTCAGCGTAGCTCTTTTGTCGACTTTGGGCGGTTTTCAACCGTTGTTGAATTTAGATGATCTTCTCGGTAGTTTCTTATATTATCTCCGGACCCGTAATCTGTCTATCCCCCACTTCACTCCAACAAATCGGAGACCTGCACTTTCTACCATAAAGTGCTTCAAACGGCGCCATCTCAATGCTTGAATGGTAGCTGTTGTTGTAGGAAAATTCTGCTAACGGTAGATGTCGATCCCAACTGTTTCCGAAATCAATAACACATGCTCGTAGCATGTCTTCAAGCGTTTGTATCGTCCTTTCGCTCTGCCCATCAGTTTGTGGATGATAGGCAGTACTCATGTCTAGACGAGTTCCTAATGCTTGCTGTAATGTCTGCCAGAATCTTGAAATAAATCTGCCATCCCTATCAGAGATAATAGAGATTGGTATTCCATGTCTGGAAACGACTTCCTTCAAATACAGTCGTGCTAACTTCTCCATCTTGTCATCTTCTCTTATTGGCAGGAAGTGTGCTGATTTGGTGAGACGATCAACTATTACACAAATAGTATCAAAACCACTTGCAGTCCTTGGCAATTTAGTGATGAAATCCATGATAATGTTTTCCCATTTCCATTCCGGGATTTTGGGGTTGTTGAAGTAGACCTGATGGTTTCTGATGCTTAGCTTTGACCTTAGAACACGTCAAACATTCTCCTACGTATTTAGCAACATCGGCTTTCATACCCGGCCACCAAAAATGTTTCTTGAGATCCTTGTACATCTTCCCCGTTCCAGGATGTATTGAGTATCTGGTTTTATGAGCTTCTCTAAGTACCATTTCTCTCATATCTCCAAATTTTGGTACCCAAATCCTTTCAGCCCTATACCGGGTTCCGTCTTCCCGAATATTAAGATGCTTCTCCGATCCTTTGGGTATTTCATCCTTTAAATTTCCCTCTTTTAAAACTCCTTGTTGCGCCTCCTTTATTTGAGTAGTAAGGTTATTGTGAATCATTATATTCATAGATTTTACTCGAATAGGTTCTCTGTCCTTCCTGCTCAAGGCATCGGCTACCACATTTGCCTTTCCCGGGTGGTAACGAATCTCAAAGTCGTAATCATTCAACAATTCAATCCACCTATGCTGCCTCATATTCAGTTGTTTCTGATTAAATATGTGTTGAAGACTTTTGTGGTCGGTATATATAATACTTTTGACCCCATATAAGTAGTGCCTCCAAGTCTTTAATGCAAAAACAACCGCGCCTAATTCCAAATCATGCGTTGTATAATTTTGTTCATGAATCTTCAATTGTCTAGACGCATAAGCAATCACCTTCGTTCGTTGCATTAATACACAACCGAGACCTTGCTTTGATGCGTCACAATAAATCACAAAATCATCATTCCCTTCAGGCAATGACAATATAGGTGCCGTAGTTAGCTTTTTCTTCAATAACTGGAACGCTTTCTCTTGTTCATCCTTCCATTCAAATTTCTTCCCTTTATGCGTTAATGCAGTCAAGGGTTTTGCTATTCTGGAAAAGTCTTGGATGAACCTTCTGTAGTAACCAGCTAGTCCTAAAAACTGGCGTATGTGTTTCGGAGTTTTCGGGGTTTCCCACTTTTCAACAGTTTCTATCTTTGCCGGATCCACCTTAATACCTTCTTTGTTCACTATGTGACCGAGGAATTGAACTTCTTCTAACCAAAATGCACACTTTGAAAACTTAGCGTACAATTCTTCCTTCCTCAATACTTCTAACACCTTTTTCAAATGTTCACCGTGTTCTTGGTCATTCTTTGAGTAAATAAGTATGTCATCAATGAAAACAATGACAAACTTGTCAAGGTATGGTCCACACACTCGGTTCATAAGGTCCATGAACACAGCTGGTGCATTAGTTAAACCAAACGGCATGACCATAAACTCGTAATGACCGTAACGTGTTCTGAAAGCAGTCTTTGGAATATCATCTTCTTTCACCCGCATTTGATGATACCCGGAATGTAAGTCAATCTTTGAATAAACAGACGAGCCTTGTAGTTGATCAAAATTTAGCGGCGCTTAAGTGTTAGGTGGACTTTTAGCGTTAGGTGGACTTTTAGCGGCGCTTTTTGTGACTGATTTTCTGTACTATGCTGTTTTGTGTTAACGGACAGAAACTAACTTGATTTGCCTTATGTTCAGGTGATAAGGATAAGGAAGCCGCTCAGTGATAGATTATCTGAGCTAGTTGCAGGTATTCGGTGAGTGGGTCTATCTCCGGATAGAGTTTAAGTAGCATATCATGCTACGGTGTTTGACTCTTTTACCATGCATAGTGTAGGGATTGCCATGTTAGAATAATGTAGTATACCTGATGTTGTGTGTGAATTATGTGTACACCGTGTGAATGGCACCAGTCAGGCCTAAGGAGACTGGGGACTCGAGACCGTGCCTAGGAGAGGTTAGAGTCCGTATGAGGTCAACCGTGCCTAGGGGAGGTTGGGTCCATAGGCTACTGATTGTGGAGTATAGTGTGAAAGATGCACCCCCTGCATCTGGATAACTATACTGTGAATTGAGTAGCAGGGACTATCGGTAGACTCAAGCCTGATCAGCTAAGAGTCGTGTGCTTGTACAAGCCGCCGATCCTTGTATTGTCTTATTGTATGTTAGTTGGTAGTTAATAAGTGTTGTTGTTGGTATATAGCTTGTGTGTGGCTTAAGCTATATCTGTAAGATAGATTTCATTCACTTAGTGGTGCATTAATTGTCATACCCCATCCTAATCCATCCGGATGAAGTCCATATCAATTATAAACGATTCACAACAGTTGATTACATCGTGAGGTACTTGACCTCTATATGATACATTTTACAAACATTGCATTCGTTTTTGAAAAGACAATCTTTCGTTACATCGAAATTTGACGACATGCATACCATTTTATAATATATCTAACTATAATTGACTTAATAATAATCTTGATGAACTTAACGACTCGAATGCAACGTCTTTTGAAATATGTCATGAATGACTCCAAGTAATATCTTTAAAATGAGCAATTGCACAGCGGAAGATTTCTTTAACACCTGAGAATAAACATGCTTTAAAGTGTCAACCAAAAGGTTGGTGAGTTCATTAGTTTAACATAAATAATCATTTCTTAATTTTAATATACCACAAGATTTCATATTTCCATTTCTCATAAACATACGTCCCATGCATAGAGTCAAAAAAATATCATTCATATGGATTGAACACCTGGTAACCGACATTCACATATGCATATAAGAATATCCCCATCATTCCGAGATCCTCCTTCGGACATGATATAAATTTCGAAGTACTAAAGCATCCGGTACTTTGGATGGGGCTTGTTGGGCCCGATAGATCTATCTTTAGGATTCGCGTCAATTAGGGTGTCTGTTCCCTAATTCTTAGATTACCAGACTAAAAAGGGTGATATTCGATTCGATAATCCAACCATAGAATGTAGTTTCGATTACTTGTGTCTATTTCGTAAAACATTTATAAAAGCAGCGCATGTATTCTCAGTCCCAAAAATATATATTGCAAAAGCATTTAAAAAGGAGCAAATGAAACTCACCATATTGTATTTTATAGTAAAAATACATATTACGACATTTAACAAGTGTAGGGTTGGCCTTGGATTCACGAACCTATATCATTAGTATATATATTAACACATATAATAGTAATCGAATAGATTTATATTTTATTATTAGTGATATATTTGTTATATATAAATTTTTATATAAATAATCCTAATATATAATTTTATGAATTATTATGATAGTTGTAGTAATTATACTCTATATAGAAAATATTTATTTGTTATAATAATTTTGTTAATATGAAAGTAATAATGATAATAATAATAATAATAATATTAATAATAATATTGATACTAATAATAACCTAAATGATAATTTTATAAATTTTGATAAAAATGTTAATAATAATACTAATAACATTCACTAATGATAATAATAATAAAAATTTGAAAATAATGACAGTTATAATAATAATGATAATTTTAAAAGTGATGATACTTTTAAAAAAATGATAACTTTAATAATAATGTTAATAATAATAATAATAATAATAATAATAATAATAATAATAATAATAATAATAATAATAATAATAATAATAATAATAATAATAATAATAATCATAATAATAATAATAATAAGACTAATAATACTTAAGTAAATAAAAAAAATAAAAGAGTACAACCTTTGAAGCAAAACAAGCTCCTATAATTAAAATGCCAATGCCCGGGCTCTAACTCGCGACCTCTCGTTTAACACACAACAGCCTTAACCATCAATCTATGTCTGTTTTTCTGGAATTGTATGCATCTAATATCTATATATATCTCAGATATCTGTCACGTACAAGATCACAGCAGCAGGCCAGGTTTTACGGCCCAATCACTACAAATCTACGGCCCAACTGATTTGAAAGATGGATCACGGCCCAGAAATCAAAATAAACATAAGCCCAACACTTGATTTAATGTCCAACAAAAACAACAACAAAATGTTACGGTTTTCTTTCTTTTTTTTTATAAAAGAAAAGATAATATAAAGGCTTCTTTTAATAATTATCGTAGGGTAATCTGCTTAGCAGCTGTCTACCAATTTTTAGTGAGTGGGATTGAATTGTGCGTACATGTTGGCCACCACAGCAAGGGAGATCATGCATGATTCGTTTATAAAAAATTCCAAATGCTTTAGACAAAATAACAAGTGATACGTGGCCCCCAAAATCCCTTAGCAACTTGCTTATATACATCTGCATCTATATTGGATCCTCCCTTTTTTTCTTTATTCTATTATTTAAAACACCCACATGTATTGTTATACTTCTAAAACTAAGTGGGTTTCGATTATTTGTTTTGTATCTCTAACGAAGGAATAAACTATAAAAGTGGGTTGTGATAGAAAGATGGGTGATGTTCTCATGTGATGAAGGTTTGGTTTGCATACGAAAAGAAAAAAAAACAAAGAAGAGAAGAATATATCGTGATTGAGGAAATAAGCTGCAGCAACAACTGCAGTGTTGTACAGAAACAGAAACAAGGCCTGCAATAGCAGCAGTTCGTATAAAAAAAAATATAAGAAGTGTGTCCAGGTGAGAAATGGTTATTCTTGGCTGTTTAGTGGTGGTTTAAGGTCAAAGGTTGAAGGTGATATTGGGTTTAAGGTGATAGAATCATGGTGTCATGGGCATATCCATGAAGGTGACAAGAAGAAGAAAAAGAAAAGAGAGAGGTGATCGTGGTATTCGTGGGTTTGGTTGTTTAAAGTGGTGGTTGGAGTTAAGAAGAAGGTGGTTGATGGGTGTCGGTTCTAGGTGATTAATATAACCGTATAGTAGCGAACATGGTGGGTTTGTGTCAAAACCCGACCTTAACCATAAGGACGAATACAATAACATATGATTTCATCGCGAGGTATTGACCTCTATATGCGACATTTTTCAAAAACTGCATTCGTTTTTACAATACAAACCATAACTTTTATTGCAAATATAAGGTTTAAACAACATAATAATGATTATCGTTTAGCGATAATCTTAGCCTTACAAACTTTACATGTGATGATAACAACACGATTTCCAACGTATTTTACATTACAAATTCTCCGATATGCGGTTTTATTTTTGACACAAATATGCATACTCAAGATCTTGCTTAAATTCAACATGTTGCAGCGGAAGCTTTTAGTTATCACCTGAGAATAAACATGCTTAAAACTTCAACATAAAGTTGGTGAGATATAGGTTTAATGCCGGCAGCGTTATAAATATAGACCACAAGATTTCATATATAAACGTTTTAATAAAAATATCCTAAGTTGTTGAGCACTTGATAACCATACTTAACATTTAATCAATGTCGCATATTCCCTTTATTATGAAATCTTACTACACCGTACCAAGTGTAGTCACCGAAATGAAGTACTGTGCAACCGTTGAATACTGGTCGTCCAGTCCGGTTGGGGTTGTCAGGCCCGATAGATCTATCTTTAGGATTCGCGCCTACCGTACATAGACAAGTAGTTTAATGTTACCAAGCTAAGGGTATATTTCTGGTTTAAACCCACGTAGAATTAGTTTTAGTACTTGTGCCTATTTCGTAAAACATTAATAAAAACAGCGCATGTATTCTTAGTCCCAAAAATATATATAAAAGGGAGCAAATGAAACTCACTTTTGCCTTGAAGGTATTTAACTCGACTTGGTCTCCGATAGATATCACGAACCTAACCATATATATAATATATCAACATATTTTCTTTTCAAGTAATCGTTACATATATATATATATATATATATATATATATATATATATATATATATATATATATATATATATATATATATATATATATATATATATATATATATATATATATATATATATATATATATATATATATATATATATATGTACTTATAATACTTCTAATGTTTTTCTTAGTCCGTAGTTAGCAGTCCGATGTTAGTGGTCCACAATTAGTTGCTCAATAAAATAAATAAAGACCCCATCGTATTCTTATTGATCAGAATTAATCTCAACCCATGGTACCATGTTGTCAAATGACGTGTTGCGTACATAAAATACCGTGTTGTCAAATGACGTGTTGCGTACAATCATGAGGTCTTATGATTAATCTTCTCGTGTTGTTTACTGGTGGTCCTGAAATATATAAAATCAAATCATAAGTAATTATATATAAAATATCATATTAATTAGAAAAGATATGATTAATTTACTTTATCTCCAAATATTTTCGTAGCTAAACTAGCTTCAGATACCCAATCTTGTTTTAGTCGTAGTTTCTTCATCACAACTCCGTTTTTGTTGGTTCAACTTGCCACTTCCTTGGATCGAGTCAAATTTAAGAATATGAACTGAAAATACCTTAGTTTGTATTCGAAATCACAGGTTATAGGTCAAACTTTGGTGAAACTTATGAAAGTGATCATTTTCCATCATAAAAACAACATTTAATGATCATTTTTCTAAAAACACTTACACTTTGAGTTAAACCATGAAATTTTTATGTGTTAACATATTCATAAGAAAGATCATTTTTCCAGAACATGAACTTCCAATTCAAAGTTCAAGATGGTTTTTAATTATCCAACCCAAAATAGCCCCCGGTTGCACTCCGACGACGTAGATTCTGTTTTTAAGGTGTTCTTTATAAAACCAAGTTATATCTTGTTAAGTTAGCATATCATTATGATATATTACAGGTCTTGAAGTGTTTTAAAATTTAAGTTAGAAGGATCTATTTAGTTTGCAAACAAGTTTGAAATCATTCAAACTATGTTCTTGTTGTTAAAATTTTACAACATAAAATAAGATAGCTATATAATTATGAATCGAACAAGATTATGAACAAGGTTACTACCTCAAGTTACTTGGACAAAGTTACTGTAAGAGATAAGAAAAAATCTTGGAATCAAATAGTGGTGGAGTTAGATCAAAAGGTTGGAAGTATACTTCTTCAAATGGGTGGTTATTTTGATATGTTCTTGAAAGAGTTTTCTTATGGTGTTTAAGGCTTGTAATTGAAGCTAAATGATGGGAAAAATGCTTGGAGATGATCAAGTATGAAGTTAGGAGTATTTTGAGAGAGAAATGAGGGTGTAAGTATGAGAAAATGGAGTGAAAAAATGGTGTTCATTCATAAAAACATTTTTAGTTTATAAAGAAAGAAAAGGATTCCTAATTTTGTTTTCTTACTAATAATTCATGCTACTTGACAAATCCTAGTTACCTCATATCTAGGGCAGTAATAATGTTGATTAGGATGTTGATTTGATGTGTATATACCAATAGTAAATATGTATAGAAGCTGGGTATGATACGGGTACATATACCCTAGATATACGTATAGAAATCTTGAGAAAACGGAACGAGGATTCAAAAATAGCTATCTTTTGTAAATATACTTATTTTGTTTTATGTATATAAGTCCTTTAAAAGTGATTAAATACATATCTATACAATACATGTGTAAGCATTATAAGTTTTAAGTATTTATGTCAAAGAACGTTACGTATAGTTATCGTTTTGAAAACTTAAGTTAGTAGTTTCAAAATATACTTATAACTCATTGTTATTAGTACACAATGAGATGTTAAACCATCTTTAGATCATGTTAAATATATATAAATACATATATATACACAAACGTATAATTATCGTATGTTATATAGTTCGTGATATCATCGGTCAAATTGGACGGTCAAACGTTGTGTAAAACTCTTTTCAAAAATACAAGTCTCAACAATTTGGATTGCTTATCATGTTGGTAAGGTTTAATTTATGTAAATATTAATCTCATAAGTATAAAACGATTGGAAAAATTCGGGTCGTTACAGTACCTACCCGTTAAATAAATTTCGTCCCGAAATTTTAAAGTTGTACCTATTTTGCGTTGTCGGGAAACAAATGTGGGTACTTTTGTTTCATCTGATCCTCTCATTCCCAAGTAAACTTGGGACCCCTTCAAGCATTCCAACGAACCTTATTGATTGGTATGTTGCTCTGCTTGAGTCGTTTAACTTCACGGTCCATGATTTCGACTGGTTCTTCTATGAATTGTAGTTTCTCGTCGACTTGAATTTCTTCAAGAGGAATGGTGAGATCTTCCTTTGCAAGACATTTCTTAAGGTTTGAGACATGAAATGTATTATGTACTCCGGCGAGTTGTTATGGTAACTCGAGTCGATAAGCTACCGGTCCGATGCGTTCGATGATCTTGAACGGACCTACATACCTTGGGTTCAGTTTACCCCTTTTTCCAAAACGTATTACACCTTTCCAAGGTGACACCTTTAGTATAACCATGTCACCGATCTGAAACTCTAATGGTTTCCTTCGACATCCGCGTAGCTCTTTTGGTGACTACGGGCTGTTTTCAATCTCTCCTTGATTTGTACTATCTTCTCAGTCATTTCGTGTATGATCTCAGTACCAGTTAATTGTCGATCTCCTACTTCATTCCAATAGATAGGGGATCTACACTTCCTTCCATAAAGTGCTTCAAATGGTGCAGCTTTAATGCTCGCATGATAACTGTTATTATACGAGAATTCTGCTAATGGTAGATACTTATCCCATCCGTTTCCAAAATCAATCACACATGCCCTGAGCATGTCTTCAAGAGTCTGAATTGTTCTTTCACTCTGCCAGTCAGTTTGTGGATGATATGCGGTGCTCATATCCAAACGAGTTCCCAGGGCCTCCTGTAGTGATTGCCAAAACTTTGATGTAAATCTACTATCACGATCGGATATAATGGAAATAGGTATTCCATGCCTTGAAACAATTTCCTTTATGTATAATCGTAATAGTTTCTCCATTCTATCTGTTTCCTTTATAAGCAAGAAATGTGCAGATTTGGTGAGACGATCAACTATTACCCAAATGGTGTCATAACCCCAGGCAGTCTTAGGTAACTTTGTGATGAAATCCATGGTAATACCATCCCATTTCTATTCTGGGATTTCTAGTTGTTGAAGTAACCCTGACGGCTTCTGGTGTTCTGCTTTGACTTTGGAACAAGTTAAACATTCCCCAACATATGTTGCAACATCTGTCTTTAAATTAGGCCACCAATAATGCGTCTTAAGATCTTGATACATCTTTCCAACTCCAGGATGTATCGAGTATCTTGTCTTATGTGCCTCGTTCAATATCAACTTCCTTAATCCACCCAACTTTGGTACCCAAATACGGTTTGCAAAATATCGAATTCCGTCTTCCCGTATAACGAGTTGTTTCCCATACTTCTTCATTATTTCATTTCCTATGTTTTCTTTAGTAAGAGCTTCTCGTTGAGCCTCTTTGATTTGTGAGTTGAGATTCATGCGAATTTTTATGTTCATCCCTCGTACTCGAATTGGTTCCAGTTCCTTTCTGCTTAAAGCGTCGGCCACTACGTTCACTTTCCCGGGATGATAGTGAATTTCACAATCATAGTCGTTTATCAGCTCGACCCACCTACGTTGCCTCATGTTCAGCTGTTTCTGATCAAAAATATGTTGAAGGCTTTTATGATCAGTAAACACAGTGCATTTAACTCCATATAAATAGTGTCTCCATATCTTCAATGCAAACACTACTGCCCCCAATTCTAGATCATGCGTCATGTAATTCTGTTTGTGAATCTTCAATTGTCGAGTTGCGTATGCAATAACTTTCTTTCGTTGCATAAGGACGCAACCAAAACCCTGTCGCGAAGCGTCACAATATATCTCAAAATCATCGTTCCCTTTAGGTAACGATAAAATAGGTGCCGTAGTCAACTTCTTCTTCAGTAATTGAAATGCACTCTCCTACTCAGAAGTCCATTCGTCCTTCTTCCCTTTTTGCGTTAACGCTGTTAATGGTTTAGCTATTCGGGAAAAATCTTGAATAAACCTTCTATAATAACCAGCTAAACCCAAAAATTGGCGTATCTGCATTTGTGTCTTAGGAGTCTCCCATTTTTCAATGGCCTCAATTTTAACTGGATCAACCTGAATTCCTTTGATACTAACAACGTGGCCAAGAAATTGCACTTCTTTCAACCAAAATGCACACTTAGAAAATTTGGCGTATAACTGTTCTTTTCTTAACAATTCTAATACCAATCTTAAATGCTGCTCATGCTCTTGCTCACTCTTGGAATAGATAAGAATATCGTCAATGAAAACGATAACAAACTTATCTAAATACGGACTACAAACTCGATTCATGAGGTCCATGAATACAGCTGGCGCATTAGTCAACCCAAATGGCATAACCAAAAATTCGTAATGACCATAACGTGTCCGAAAAGCAGTTTTCAGAATATCTTCTTCTTTGACACGTAATTGATAATAGCCCGATCTTAAGTCGATTTTTGAGTACACACATGATCCTTGCAGTTGATCAAATAAGTCGTCAATTCTCGGTAGTGGATACCGATTCTTAATAGTTAACTTATTTAATTCACGATAATCTATACACATCCTAAAAGATCCATCTTTCTTCTTGGCGAATAAAATCAGAGCTCCCCACGGTGAAGTACTTGGTCATATGAATCCACGGTCCAGTAATTCTTTTAACTGACTCTGAAGTTCTTTTAACTCAGACGGTGCAAGTCTATATGGAGCACGAGCCACTGGTGCAGCTCCTGGTACTAGATCTATTTGAAATTCTACAGATCTAAATGGAGGTAATCCCGGCAACTCTTCCGAAAAGACTTCAGGAAAATCTCTTGCCACAGGCACGCCATTGATGCTCTTCACTTTTTCCTTCGTTTCAACTTTATTAACATGTGCTAAGATAGCATAACACCCTTTCTTCAAGCACTTTTGAGCTTTCAAACAACTAATGAGTTTTAGCTTTGAGTTACCCTTCTCTCCATAAATCATTACTGGCGTTTTATCCTTACGAGGAATGCGAATTGCCTTCTTGGCACACACAACTTCAGCTCCTATTTTGGACATCTAGTCCATGCTGACTATTACATCAAAACTTCCTAATTCTATGGGTATCAAATCAATCTTAAATATTTCTCCGGCAAAATTTATTTTACAATCACGGCAAATTTTATTGGCTTTAATTAGTTTACCATTAGCTAACTCAATCATGTACTTAGCATCTAGAGGTAATGATGAACAATTCAATTTAGCGTAAAAGTTTCTACTCACGTAACTTCTATCGGCACCAGTATTAAATATAATAGATGCGGATAAGTTATTAATGGTAAACGTACCCGTAACAAGCTCTAGGTCTTCACACGCCTCTCTAGCATTAATAACAAATGCTCTTCCACGTGTATATCCATTATTCTTCTCTGGATTCGGACACTGGCTCTTATAATGACCCTGTTTCCCACACCCATAACAGGTAACAGTGGCCAAGGCAGTTCTATTTGCATTAGTGGCAGGAGTCTTGGTGCCATTTGTATTTGTAACAGGAATCCGACAATCTTCAGCAAGATGACCCCTTCGATTACAATTTTCGCACACCATATTACAATAACCAGAGTGATGTTTGTGGCATCTGTTACATAAAGGATTTTGTCCTTTGTAACCTGAGTTCGAACCGCTACCCGCACCTTGCGTGGTTTCTTGTTTCTTGTTGGATTGTTGATGATTACCTTCCCACTTTCTTTTGTTTCCCGATGTCTTGACATCGGTGTTCTTATCCAGAATAATCTGGTCCATCAACTCATTTGCCATGGTGATGGCTTCATGAATAGTCTTGGGTTTCGATGCTGTAACATTTGCTTTGACATTTTTAGGCAAACCATCTTTGTACAGTTCTATCTTCCGTTCTTCGGTTGGTACCAATTCTGGACATAGCAAAGCTAATTCCATGAATCGCTGATTGTAGTTGGTGAGTTCAGTACCAACAACTTTTAGGCTTCGTAATTCAGATTCCAACTTCCTAACCTCGTTCCTTGGACAATACTCGTTGATTAGCATTGTTTTGAATTCTTCCCAGGGAGTATCATAAGCTACATCTCCTCCTACGGCCTTCACATAGTTTTTCACCACGTGAGTGCACTATCTTGTAAGGTGCACGATGCATACTTAGTCATGTCCTTCTCAATACAACCACTGATTTTAAACACAGACTCAATCTTTTCGATCCACCGGGTTAAACCGACCGGTCCTTCTGTTCCACTGAATTATGAGGGCTTGCAACCTTGAAAAGTTTTGTAGGTGCATCCCACACGAGGATTTGGGTTAACTGCAGCACCTCTTGCAGCCTCGACCCAAAACATTATGTCGTCCACTCGCTGATTGATGAGTTCCTCGATTTTTTGTTCTGTCATTCGGTTCAATCGCGCCATAATATTCAATAAGAATGAAAAAAATAATTATTCACATGGAATATTATAGATGTAGTGTGTATTTACAGAACTTCGTAGCTTATTAATAATATGAACCAGTTATTATTATAAAAGCTTTTTCTTCATATTAATGTTTTATAATTATATCTAGGGTAGTACCTACCCGTTAAAGTTCATACTTAATAGCTTAGTACGAAAATTAATTACTACCACTCAAATAATACTCAACCATGGAAAATTATTGCATTTCACACTTCACTATTTTACATATGCTTATCTTACATCAAACATTAAGCAAGCCACACTAGTAATATTATATAAAAAGTTATATGATCCCATGGTTTAAAACAACAACGCATCATTTAATCCAAAACGTTTGTGTTCAGAGAAATCGCTTAAAGGTTATCTTGATTGTCTCCCTGCATTTTGGCTGAGGGGCTGAAGAACTGGATGCCGGGATAGAACTAATAGGAATAGCGGGAATAGGGGTGGAAGTGTCTGGTGGAGTTGGTGCCACAACATCCTCACTAAACTCGGGTTTTGGATTTTCCAATTCAGTAGCCTTTCGTTTCTTTCCTCGTTCGAACTTGTCTTTCGTAATTTCCTGTATTTCTTCCTCCTCAGGATCACCTTCTGGTTCCTCTTCAATTGATTCATCCGGAACTTGTGAGTCTTCCCCAAAGGTGTCGTTTTCATCATCGGATAGGTTAATGACTGGAACACCATCTGAAGATTATGGTTAGGAGTCGCTGAATGTGATAATAAGTTCTAAGCCAGACATCTATCACATAACAACTAGCACGTTAATACCACATAATATTTACATATTAATTTTTAACCAACAAGGATAAGCAATAGTTTTCGAAATCAAACACGGTCAAAGTCTAGACTCACTAATGCATCCTAACAAACTCGATAAGACACACTAATGCAAATTTTCTGGTTCTCTAAGACCAACGCTCTGATACCACATGTCAAAACCCGACCTTAACCATAAGGACGAATACAATAACATATGATTTCATCGCGAGGTATTGACCTCTATATGCGACATTTTTCAAAAACTGCATTCGTTTTTACAATACAAACCATAGCTTTTATTGCAAATATAAGGTTTAAACAACATAATAATGATTATCGTTTAGCGATAATCTTAGCCTTACAAACTTTACATGTGATGATAACAACACGATTTCCAACGTATTTTACATTACAAATTCTCCGATATGCGGTTTTATTTTTGACACAAATATGCATACTCAAGATCTTGCTTAAATTCAACATGTTGCAGCGGAAGCTTTTAGTTATCACCTGATAATAAACATGCTTAAAACTTCAACATAAAGTTGGTGAGATATAGGTTTAATGCCGGCAGCGTTATAAATATAGACCACAAGATTTCATATATAAACGTTTTAATAAAAATATCCTAAGTTGTTGAGCACTTGATAACCATACTTAACATTTAATCAATGTCGCATATTCCCTTTATTATGAAATCTTACTACACCGTACCAAGTGTAGTCACCGAAATGAAGTACTGTGCAACCGTTGAATACTGTTCGTCCAGTCCGGTTGGGGTTGTCAGGCCCGATAGATCTATCTTTAGGATTCGCGCCTACCGTACATAGACAAGTAGTTTAATGTTACCAAGCTAAGGGTATATTTCTGGTTTAAACCCACGTAGAATTAGTTTTAGTACTTGTGCCTATTTCGTAAAACATTAATAAAAACAGCGCATGTATTCTCAGTCCCAAAAATATATATAAAAGGGAGCAAATGAAACTCACTTTTGCCTTGAAGGTATTTAACTCGACTTGGTCTCCGATAGATATCACGAACCTAACCATATATATAATATATCAACATATTTTCTTTTCAAGTAATTGTTATATATATATATATATATATATATATATATATATATATATATATATATATATATATATATATATATATATGTACTTATAATACTTCTAATGTTTTTCTTAGTCCGTAGTTAGCAGTCCGATGTTAGTGGTCCACAATTAGTTGCTCAATAAAATAAATAAAGACCCCATCGTATTCTTATTGATCAGAATTAATCTCAACCCATGGTACCATGTTGTCAAATGACGTGTTGCGTACATAAAGTACCGTGTTGTCAAATGACGTGTTGCGTACAATCATGAGGTCTTATGATTAATCTTCTCATGTTGTTTACGGGTGGTCCTGAAATATATAAAATCAAATCATAAGTAATTATATATAAAATATCACATTAATTAGAAAATATATGATTAATTTACTTTATCTCCAAATATTTTCGTAGCTAAACTAGCTTCGGATACCCAATCTTGTTTTAGTCGTAGTTTCTTCATTACAACTCCGTTTTTGTTGGTTCAACTTGCCACTTCCTTGGATCGAGTCAAATTTTAAGAATATGAACTGAAAATACCTTAGTTTGTATTCGAAATCACAGGTTATAGGTCAAACTTTGGTGAAACTTATGAAAGTGATCATTTTCCATCATAAAAACAACATTTAATGATCATTTTTCTAAAAACACTTACACTTTGAGTTAAACCATGAAATTTTTATGTGTTAACATATTCATAAGAAATATCATTTTTCCAGAACATGAACTTCCAATTCAAAGTTCAAGATGGTTTTTAATTATCCAACCTAAAACAGCCCCCGGTTGCACTCCGACGACGTAGATTCTGTTTTTAAGGTGTTCTTTATAAAACCAAGTTATATCTTGTTAAGTTAGCATATCATTATGATATATTATAGGTCTTGAAGTGTTTTAAAAGTTAAGTTAGAAGGATCTATTTAGTTTGCAAACAAGTTTGAAATCATTCAAACTATGTTCTTGTTGTTAAAATTTTACAACATAAAATAAGATAGCTATATAATTATGAATCGAACAAGATTATGAACAAGGTTACTACCTCAAGTTACTTGGAAAAAGTTACTGTAAGAGATAAGAAAAAATCTTGGAATCAAAGAGTGGTGGAGTTAGATCAAAAGGTTGGAAGTATACTTCTTCAAATGGGTGGTTATTTTGATATGTTCTTGAAAGAGTTTTCTTATGGTGTTTAAGGCTTGTAATTGAAGCTAAATGATGGGGAAAATGCTTGGAGATGATCAAGTATGAAGTTAGGAGTATTTTGAGAGAGAAATGAGGGTGTAAGTATGAGAAAATGGAGTGAAGAAATGGTGTTCATTCATAAAAACGTTTTTAGTTTATAAAGAAAGAAAATGATTCCTAATTTTGTTTTCTTACTAATAATTCATGCTACTTGAAAAATCCTAGTTACCTCATATCTAGGGCAGTAATAATGTTGATTAGGATGTTGATTTGATGTGTATATACCAATAGTAAATACGTATAGAAGCTGGGTATGATACGGGTACATATACCCTAGATATACGTATAGAAATCTTGAGAAAACGGAACGAGGATTCAAAAATAGCTATCTTTTGTAAATATACTTATTTTGTTTTATGTATATAAGTCCTTTAAAAGTGATTAAATACATATCTATACAATACATGTGTAAGCATTATAAGTTTTAAGTATTTATGTCAAAGAACGTTACGTATAGTTATCGTTTTGAAAACTTAAGTTAGTAGTTTCAAAATATACTTATAACTCATTGTTATTAGTACACAATGAGATGTTAAACCATCTTTAGATCATGTTAAATATATATAAATACATATATATACACAAACGTATAATTATCGTATGTTATATAGTTCGTGATATCATCGGTCAAATTGGACGGTCAAACGTTGTGTAAAACTCTTTTCAAAAACACAAGTCTCAACAATTTGGATTGCTTATCATGTTGGTAAGGTTTAATTTATGTAAATATTAATCTCATAAGTATAAAACGATTGGAAAAATCCGGGTCGTTACAGTTTGAATGGTGTTAGGTTGGCTTGCAAGTTAGGTGTAAGAAGCGACGGGTGAATGTTAGCTTGTGATTTTTGAACCAAAGCAGGAAACAAAATTAACATGATAATAGTGATATGGTGATTGTCTCGGTGATGGTTAATTGATTGTTTGTTTAAAGTTGTGATGGTGAAGAAATTGACTTAGGTTAATAAGCAAGAAAGAAGAGAGTTAGATAGGTAGATAGTTCTAATGCGAAAAAAAAAAGAAATAGATAGATAGTTAGTTAGTTGTATGCATTTCTTATGCATGTGGTAAATGTACATATTATATATACAGAGATAGATCAAAATGATTGTGATTGAAAACAGGGAAACATTGATTGAAGAAATATATATAAAGCAATCTCACATATTTCCATTTAAGTACAGTATAGCAGCCATTAGAATTGGATTCTTTCTGAAATTGGATTCATATCCTAACAAGTTTAGGAACACTAACAAAATTAATCACAGTATGATAGATATGTAAAACCGATTTTTGATTCTAAATTATATATATGGATTTTCTCTTTTTATAAATAATATTATTAATTAATAGTTATAATTTAATTATGTTAATAATAATAAAAATTACTAATAATAATAATTGTAGTCATACTCATAATAATGATAATAATTGTTAACTAATACATATATTAATAAGTAGTAATAATAATAATATTAATACTATTAATCTGATCAATGATAACAATAATAATTATACTAATAATCTTTTTACTAATACTAACAATATTTACATTTTTGTTTACACACAAATGTTCGTGAATCGTCGGCATGATTAAGGATTAACTAAGTCTATATAAACAGTTCAAAAATCTTTAGATTCAATTAAATAGACTTTGCTTATCGTGTCGAATTCATATAAAGATTAAGTTTAAATTTGGTCGGAAATTTCCGGGTCGTCACAGTACCTACCCGTTAAAGAAATTTCGTCCCGAAATTTAAGTGAGGTGGTCATGGCTAACAATAAAAATGTTTTCATGACTCATATAAGCTGATAAATAGAGTTTTATTACCATTGAGTAATATAGATAGGATAATTCGATTACTCGAAGAGTACGATTGAAGCTATCACGAAAGAGTGAAATGAGAAAGACAAATTTCAATCATAACTTTTGACTAGTCATGGTTGAATTCCGGAATTCAAGGGATTTAAAGAAAATCTTGGAAATCTATAAGATCTGATTCTTCGGGATTTAAGGGAATTAAGATCTCTCTAATTAAATACGGTGATCTGCCTCGATTACTTCGTCTGATATGTCCATTATAAATTAAACTCTTTTCGTTCCATAATTTTCACCTTTCCTATACTTTATTTCATGGTTCTTACATCCACAAGATTGTGAAAATGCTTAATCCAGTTCTAATCCTTGATATCTTCCTAATTATCATTTCTGTCATCCTTATTTTCAATCTTCCACCAGAAAACTCTGTTTACTTATACTATTACCTTGGGGTGATACTATTCTTAATTATATCGTGTCTTTATATTGCTATCCGTATTAATATCCACGATTTGTAATCTCCGTGTTGTTATTGGGCTTTATA
The DNA here is from genome assembly GCF_046630445.1 of Rutidosis leptorrhynchoides. NCBI lineage: Eukaryota > Viridiplantae > Streptophyta > Magnoliopsida > Asterales > Asteraceae > Rutidosis > Rutidosis leptorrhynchoides. Next base: position 683,221,409 of record NC_092333.1, read on the forward strand.
TTTTCTCTTATATTTTGGAGCTCTTTGCCTTTTTATTATCTTCTCGACCTCTAGTAAAGCGAGTAACGGTCCAGAATTCATAAGTATGGAGTTTCGAATGAACATCATGTTCTAAACAAGAAAGAACATATTAGCACGATTTGATTTGTTAAATTTCCAGAATCACTGAGAATAGAACTATCAAGAATATATTTTCTTGATATGTTCAGAAGTTAAGTAAAATGAAAGAGTTATGTAACATGGCACGTGATGACGTTATGGTCTGTGAATCATCACGTTTCATTAGAAACTCAGCATGACTTACTGTAATATAATTACGTTGATCAAGTGTCATTATATTATACTAACTCATGCATCAGTTTCCAACATTACTTCAATAACATTCGTATTTTAAGCTTGCAAGTTTACAGAATATAGAAACTAACAGTTTCTATATGATGTAACACTGATAGCACGAAGAGATTAATGATTTCAGATAAGAATAGTTATGAAAATATTTTCAAAAATATGGAGGATATTTATAATGAAAAATACGATGATATCTTGGAATTTCTAATATCGAAGGATGATGAAGAAAATTTGTCCGCAAGAGTTTGGAGTCAGAAGCAAGGTATTCGCTAAAGATTTCATCATAAACAGAATCATCAGGATTCTTAATGTACAAGTTTAGTCTTTGTGATTTGTTCAGAGACTCCTTCGTAGTTTGCTCAATCAATTTTTCAGTATCAAAATCTTTGAGCTTTTTCAACACTCCATTCTTTATCATCAAACTTTTGACTGTTAAGGCAGTCTTCAGTTTTCACTGCTTCATCAGCTTTTTCAAAACTCAGGAAACTGATTCATAAGCTAAAGCGCTTTTCGGAAATTCAGAATTGAAATTCGTAAATACAGAAGATAGAAGATATATATATATATATATATATATATATATATATATATATATATATATATATACATATATATATATATATATATATATATATATATATATAAATTGTTGTCATAGAATCGCTGAGAATTTCGAGATTATCGATTGATGCCTTCCGGTACTTGGTATGGTAATTATCGTTACACGATACCGATGAGTTCATGATAAGACTTCAATAGATAAATATATTGATTTGTCGTAGAGATTTGAGCCAAAGAGCAACGAGGTTGATGGTACGTCTGCTGATAATCAGATGGAATATAAAAGGTTCTCTGGTAACAATAAATGAGCACGCATATATATTAAGGTTATAATAAGGTTGTTTCGGACGAAAAGTCGAAGTTGACTTGTTGGAGCTGTGACAAAATTGGCTAATTTGGAAAGAGATTGAAAGGTAATTTTTGGTAATAACAACTCCCAAAGAGATAGCACAGATACGTTTTAAACATTAACTCAGGTTCCGAGTATTTTCAAGTGCATAACTATATGCATCAATCTTTTCTTCCGTGGATGAAGTACGGTTGGTTCATCCTCTCGATTGAAGTGTTTTCAAGAATTATGAAAGGTTTGAACGCAGATTGCAAATCATCAAGATACAAATGAGGTTTAGGATAAAATCAAGTGGCAAACTTGAAGAATTGTTTAGTTCCATATGTTATAATCAATATTTTAATTTATTTTAATTGTCCAATGTTGGTAGTCCTCAGTTGATAGTCCACAGTTAGCAATTCAATAATTCATATATAGTTTAATATATAATATTCGAATTAATTAATACGTATCGTGACCCGTGTACATGTCTCAGACTCGATCACAACTCAAACTATATATATATAGTTTAATATATATATATATATATATATATATATATATATATATATATATATATATATATATATATATATATATATATATATATATATATATATATAGATGCGTCGATATGATATGTCAAAACCTTGTATAGGTGTCCTGATATTTAAATGCGTAAATAACAGTATTTAAATGACGATAAATAAAGTGCGTAAAATAAATAACAGAAATTAAATGACGATAAATAAAATTGCGAGAATTAAAATTGCGATAAAATAAATTGCGATAATTAAATTGCGATAATTAAAATGTAATGCGGAATTAACAGTTAGCTAGGAACAGTTTGCTAGGATTTCGTTAGCGTGGATTCTTAACAAAATTCTCATAGTTAATTTGTTTGTTTCTAACAAATTTTATTTTGTCCAATGTTTTCTTCATTATGCCACTTATTGGATTCTGATAGGTAAAAATTCGAATATGAAATTGAGTGAAAATGGTTATTCTGTGGTGAACAGATTCGTATATCGGTGAATATAAATAGGACAGTAATTAATCGTTGAATCAGATTCGAAGAATGTATAGTGTAACTTATTAATGTGAAATCTTAAATATTCCTCGGGTATTACCTACCCGTTAAAATATTTTCATCATTAACAGTTTGTATAAAAGAACTTTTAATTACAATCTTTATGAAAACATATATACATATATATTTTCTCCAGATGTAATCATGGATTTAATGAGTTAATATGATATTAAACTCATTTGATTTACCGTTAAAACAAGGATATATAATCTCTAAAACATTATAGATTACATAATCTCCATGTAGAATGAAGATAAATGATGTAGAACGATACGTAGAACGATGATTATGCTTGAGGTATAGATTGCGAGGTTGAGACGTGTAATGATGTTGTTATTAGTACTGGTTTATGCTGCTGGTACTGCTGATGGTGGTACTGTTGATGTCGGTGCTACAAGTGTTGTTGGTGCTGAGGTTGGTGATGATGTTGGTGTAGTAAGTATAGCTTGTAGATCACGCACCATTCTTGTCAGGGTTTCTATCCTACCCTCTATCATTTCTATCCATCCACTCATCTGATTCGATAGATCTTGATTATCAATTCGAAGTTCCCTAACTTCTTCTAATATTCCCCTTCGATTGGTATTCGAAAGTAGAGGTTGAATATTTTCTGAGATTGCAGTAATGCGACCTTCGAGGTGGAAAACTTTAGCAAGAAGGGTGAATACAGTATTGCGCATAGGTTCACCGGTGAGTACATCGTTTTCTCCGATGTTAGGAGGTAAGTTTAGTTCACGGTAGGGCTCGCCTTCTTCATTTTTCCATCGAGTAAGTAAGTCTCGTACCCACCCCCATCTCCTCCAGAAATAAAAATAACTAAATGGTTGAGGAACTTCTGGTTCATTGACTTCGGAGTCTGCTTCAATATACATCTCGAAATCGCTTCCGGAACTAATGGAATCCAAGCTAGGTGTAGGATCCATCTCTCACGATCAGTTAAAGGGTTTTGATATGAAATGATTTTCGAATATCAAATGATATTTTAATTATATATAGAATATCTATACATAATTCCAAAGATCCCGTGAATTACGGAGAAAATTAAGGAAACGTGTCAGATAAAGTCTACAGTGACAGATACGCTAAGATATGGATTTTTGTCTAAACACTATTCATGCAATCAATGCAGTAAGATGTGTCTAGACTATGAATGATAAGCAGATGATTTCCGACTAGAAATGATAAGCAAAACTTTTGACATGCAGACACGGTCGAAGTCCAGACTCATTATTGCATCTAAACAACTATCAGTTAGACACACTAATGTAAGACCTGGTTCGCTAAGACCATCGCTCTGATACCAACTGTCATACCCCGTCCTAATCCATCCGGACGAAGTCCATATCGATTATAAACGATTCACAACAGTTGATTACATCGCGAGGTACTTGACCTCTATATGATACATTTTACAAACATTACATTCGTTTTTGAAAAGACAATCTTTCGTTACATCGAAAGTTGATGACATGCATACCATTTTATAATATATCTAACTATAATTGACTTAATAATAATCTTGATGAACTCAACGACTCGAATGCAACGTCTTTTGAAATATGTCATGAATGACTCCAAGTAATATCTTTAAAATGAGCAATTGCACAGCGGAAGATTTCTTTAACACCTGAGAATAAACATGCTTTAAAGTGTCAACCAAAAGGTTGGTGAGTTCATTAGTTTAACATAAATAATCATTTCCTAATTTTAATAGACCACAAGATTTCATATTTCCATTTCTCATAAACATACGTCCTATGCATAGAGTCAAAAATATCATTCATATGGATTGAACACCTGGTAACCGACATTCACATATGCATATAAGAATATCCCCATCATTCCGGGATCCTCCTTCGGACATGATATAAATTTCGAAGTACTAAAGCATCCGGTACTTTGGATGGGGCTTGTTGGGCCCGATAGATCTATCTTTAGGATTCGCGTCAATTAGGGTGTCTGTTCCCTAATTCTTAGATTACCAGACTAAAAAGGGTGATATTCGATTCGATAATCCAACCATAGAATGTAGTTTCGATTACTTGTGTCTATTTCGTAAAACATTTATAAAAGCAGCGCATGTATTCTCAGTCCCAAAAATATATATTGCAAAAGCATTTAAAAAAGGAGCAAATGAAACTCACCATATTGTATTTTGTAGTAAAAATACATATTACGACATTTAACAAGTGTAGGGTTGGCCTTGGATTCATGAACCTATATCATTAGTATATATATTAACACATATAATAGTAATCGAACAGATTTATATTTTATTATTAGTGATATATTTGTTATATATAAATCTTTATATAAATAATCCTAATATATAATTTTATGAATTATTATGATAGTTGTAGTAATTATACTCTATATAGAAAATATTTATTTGTTATAATAATTTTGTTAATATGAAAGTAATAATGATAATAATAATAATAATAATAATAATAATAATAATAATAATAATAATAATAATAATAATAATAATAATAATAATAATAATAATAATATTAATAATAATATTGATACTAATAATAACCTAAATGATAATTTTATAAATTTTGATAAAAATGTTAATAATAATACTAATAACATTCACTAATGATAATAATAATAAAAATTTGAAAATAATGACAGTTATAATAATAATGATAATTTTAATAGTGATGATACTTTTAAAAAAATGATAACTTTAATAATAACGTTAATAATAATATTAATAATAATAATAATAATAATATTAATAATAATAATAATAATAATAATAATAATAATCATAATAATAATAAGACTAATAATACTTAAGTAAATAAAAAAAATAAAAGAGTACAACCTTTGAAGCAAAACAAGCTCCTATAATTAAAATGCCAATGCCCGGGCTCAAACTCGCGACCTCTCGTTTAACACACAACAGCCTTAACCATCAATCTATGTCTATTTTTCTGAAATTGTATGCATCTAATATCTATATATATCTCAGATATCTGTCACGTACAAGATCACAGCAGCAGGCCAGGTTTTACGGCCCAATCACTACAAATCTACGGCCCAACTGATTTGAAAGATGGATCACGGCCCAGAAATCAAAATAAACATAAGCCCAACACTTGATTTAATGTCCAACAAAAACAACAAAAAAATGTTTACGGTTTTCTTTCTTTTTTTTATAAAAGAAAAGATAATATAAAGGCTTCTTTTAATAATTCTCGTAGGGTAATCTGCTTAGCAGCTGTCTACCAATTTTTAGTGAGTGGGATTGAATTGTGCGTACATGTTGGCCACCACATCAAGGGAGATCATGCAAGATTCGTTTATAAAAAATTCCAAGTGCTTTAGACAAAATAACAAGTGATACGTGGCCCCAAAAATCCCTTAGCAACTTGCTTATATACATCTACATCTATATTGGATCCTCCCTTTTTTCTTTAATCTATTATTTAAAACACCCACATGTATTATTATACTTCTAAAACTAAGTGGGTTTCGATTATTTGTTTTGTATCTCTAACGAAGGAATAAACTATAAAAGTGGGTTGTGATAGAAAGATGGGTGATGTTCTCATGTGATGAAGGTTTGGTTTGCATACGAACAGAAAAAAAAACAAAGAAGAGAAGAATATATCTTGATTGAGGAAATAAGCTGCAGCAACAACTGCAGTGTTGTACAGAAACAGAAACAAGGCCTGCAATAGCAGCAGTTCGTATAAAAAAAATATCAGAAGTGTGTCCAGGTGAGAAATGGTGATTCTTGGCTGTTAATTGGTGGTTTAAGGTCGAAGGTTGAAGGTGGTATTGGGTTTAAGGTGATAGAATCATGGTGTCGTGGACATATCCATGAAGGTGACAAGAAGAAGAAAAAGAAAAGAGAGAGGTGATCGTGGTATTCGTGGGTATGGTTGTTTAAAGTTGTGGTTCGAGTTAAGGAGAAGGTGGTTGATGGGTGTCGGTGCTAGGTGATTAATATAACCGTATAGTAGCGAACATGGTGGGTTTGAATGGTGTTAGGTTGGCTTGCAAGTTAGGTGTAAGAAGCGACGGGTGAATGTTAGCTTGTGATTTTTGAACCAAAGCAGGAAACAAAATTAACATGATAATAGTGATGTGGTGATTGTCTCGGTGATGGTTAATTGATTGTTTGTTTAAAGTTGTGATGGTGAAGAAATTGACTTAGGTTAATAAGCAAGAAAGAAGAGAATTAGATAGGTAGATAGTTCTAATGCGAAAAAAGAAGAAATAGATAAGTAGTTAGTTAGTTGTATGCATTTCTTATGCATGTGGTAAATGTACATATTATAAATACAGAGATAGAGCAAAATGATTGTGATTGAAAACAGGGAAACATTGATTGAAGAAATATCTATAAAGAAATTCCACATATTTCCATTTAAGTACAGTATAGCAGCCATTAGAATTGGATTCTTTCTGAAATTGGATTCATATCCTAACAAGTTAAGGAACACTAACAAAATTAATCACAGTATGATAGATATGTAAAACCGATTTTTGATTCTAAATTATATATATGGATTTTCTCTTTTTATAAATAATATTATTAATTAATAGTTATAATTTAATTATATTAATAATAATAAAAAATTACTAATAATAATTGTAGTCATACTCATAATAATGATAATAATTGTTAACTAATACATATATTAATAAGTAGTAATAATAATAATATTAATACTATTAATCTGATCAATGATAACAATAATAATTATACTAATAATCTTTTTACTAATACTAACAATATTTACATTTTTGTTTACATACAAATGTTCGTGAATCGTTGGCATGATCAAGGATTAACTAAGTCTATATAAACAGTTCAAAAATCTTTAGATTCAATTAAATAGACTTTGTTTATCGTGTCGAATTCATATAAAGATTAAGTTTAAATTTGGTCGGAAATTTCCGGGTCGTCACACTAATCCCCCACATATTTTTCCCCTTGCAGGTTTAGGTTCTGCTAGTCGGGGTGGGTGCTAATGCAGAAGACAAGTTTGACAACCCTACTATGATGTGGACTTTTGTTTAAATAATGTTTTGTAAAAATGTAACATCGTTGTGTAAACTTAAACTTAATTACACGGATTAATGTAATGACGTAACTTATATTGTGTTTATTAGTAAAGTCTTCCGCTGTGTATTTAAAAAAAAATAAAAATTTTTGGCCAGTGTTACAATGTTGAACGGGATTCTCTTATAAAGGCTCATGGTTTTGTGTAGGTTCGGTGCTTTGTGTAGAGGTTTGTATAGGTTCGGGCTCAATATTTTGTGTCAGGGTTGCATAGTTTCAAGGTTATCTTGTGTTAGAATGATTTGGAGTGTTTGAACAGTTTGAGAAGGTATCCATGTCATCCAACTTAGAGTGTCGTTACTTTCTTTCTCCCCCTCACTCGCAAGTTGGGTGTTGTAAAAATACTCCGTTTCGGTAAAATCACAGTTCATGAGAGTTGATGTTTCGTTTTTTGGATTATAACACTGATACCCTTTCTGATTAATACTATAACCAACCATGACACATTTCTCGGCACATGGGTCAAGTTTTGTACGCTCAATTTTTGGAACATGAACAAAGACCGAGCACCCAAAGACCCGTGGTTCAAGATTAAGTGAGGACGGAAGAGTAAAAAGGTGAGCTAAAGTATCCTGAGGGGTTTGTGACTTTTGTGCCAAGAATGTTAGTAGGTAATCGTTTTATAAGGTAAGTGGCAGTAGCAAGAGCTTCGGGCTAGAAAATCTTTGGAGCTTTAGATTCAATTAATAAAGCTCTAGTTATTTCTAAGAGTAGTCAATTTTTCTGTTCGGCTACACCATTTTGTTCAAGGGTATGAGCACAAGAAGTTTGATGAATAATTCTTTTTTCTTCGCAAAAAAGTTTCATGGACGTGTTAACAAATTCTCCACCATTATCAGATCGTAACATTTGTATATTTTTGTTAAACTGGGTTTTGACCATTTTATAGAAAAGAAAAAAAATTTCAAACACTTCTGATTTGTTGGTTAAAAAATAGATCCAGGTCATTCGTGTACAATCATCAATAAAAATGACAAAATATCTAAACGTTTTCCCCCAATTAATTGGAGCCGGTCCCCAAACATCAGAGTGAATTAAAGAAAAAGGTACATCTTTCCTAGTATTAGTGAGTTTAAACGTACTCCTGTGGCTTTTCGCCAAAATACAAGTTTCACAACTTAAAGTTATATTATACGGAAATAAACTAGGAAATAAAGAACGTAGATAGCCGACAGACGGGTGTCCCAACCTCTGATGCCATAACCAAGCTTCTCTCGTAGGTGTTCCGTGAGCAAGCAACACGGTACCTCGTTGAGAAACTTCGTCAATATAATATAGTCCCCCTTTTCAGTGCCACGCCCAATCACAATCCCCGTCCGGATATCCTGTAAGATGCAGAACGTCGGATATATAAGTACTTTACAATTTAATTCTTTGGCTACATGACTTACGTATAACAGCTTATGAGACAAAGCTGAAATATATAGACAATTAGGTAATTTAATCGTTGGTAAGATCTCAATAGTTCCACTATTTTTAACTTGAATAATTTCACCACTAGTAGTTTGAATTTTATTCCTTTTAGGTTTAGTTTTCAAAACAATATCGCTTTTATCAAAGGTCATGGTACCCGTTGCCCCACAATCGAGTATCCATGACCTAGTTTTAAAACCTTCTGAGACTATATTTGCTTCTGGTTGGGACCCTTCATCATTTGGTATTTTATTTAAGGCAGAATAACTATTACTACAAGGTATAATAAGTTCGGGCCTTTTAATTCTGATTTTTTTCTTTCATTTTGGGCATGTCCATTATTTGGACTGAATTAATCTTAGCAGTCTTAAGGTCTGGCCCAAATGTTTTACTAGACTTATTATGGCTCTTTTGTTTCTCCTTATTTAATTTATTACAAACATGACTAGGGCCCAAGTTCTTAGTAGGCTTATCAAGGCCCACTTGTTTAATCCCAATTAGGTTTTCAATTTGTTGTGTATACCCGTGACTAGTTCCCTTATCTGTACGTTTCTGTTCCCCAGATGAATGTCTATTCATCTTACCTAATTTCTTTATTCGTTTCTGTTCCCCAGATGAAGATTTGTTCATCTCACCTAGTCTTTTCACATAATCCAACATATCTTCTACCCGTTCATATTTTCTAGATTTAAATAAATCAACAAACGATTTACAGAATTTACCTTTAGTTGTTTTAGTTGAAACAATTCCTCCAAATCATGTTGATGTTGTTGGATCCGATTCAGTAGTGGTGGTTGGTGGTTCTGCCGTTGCTGCTACTGTAGCTTTACCCGATTTATTCCACCAATTCGGAAACCCTTTCAGCTTAAAACATTGGTCCTTTGTGTGCCTTGTTTTCCCACATTCAGCACAAACCAATTTTGATTTATCAACCTTGGAGAACGATTGCTTGGTACGATGATGATAGGAGGGTTTATTTGCAACAAGTCCAGAAGAAATTCCTTTCTGTAAATCATTTGAGGTTTGCCCTAAGATGTGTTGGTGAGCCACCTCCTTCTTTACAGCCACATATGCATCTTCAGGTGTCGGTAATGGATCTAATATTAAGATCTCTCTCTTAATTGTATCATGTTTTCGATCAAGTGCATTAAGAAACTGAAAAAGTTTTTGTTCAGTTTGAATTTTGTTGTAGATTATGATGTCAGTGGAACACTTCATTAGGTTTGGATCTCGTCTATCGATTTCTCCCCAAATTCCCTGCATCGTAATCCACAAATCTTCGAGCGACATGTTAGCTTGCTTATATCATTAGCTTTTACATGTAAATCGAAATTTTGAAGCTTGTCTTTGCCACTACTGTAAGTTGGCTGTAGGAAATTCAGTCAAGTTGCTGGCTAAATTTGGCTCTATATTTTGAATTAACCATGAGAACACGATCAAATCTTCTTGTTCCCATTGGTTAAATTCATCACTGTTGTCTTCTGGTGGCGGGTTTGATGTTAAGTGGTTTAGGAGATTTTTTGATTTACCTCCTATTGCCACTTTCATCATCCTAGCCTATAACGCGTAGTTTTGACTTGACAAACTGATGTTAATTTTCAAATTATCAGAAAGCTTTGGGCTATAATTCATGTTGGTTTTTAAAAGTTGACTTAATTGGGTGGCTAGATCATTGGTTTGGTTAACCGATTGGGTATGGATGATGTCTTCATCAGACATTGTGACCCTCAATCAGATTGGTAGATGATTGAAGCTTAATTATGAGTGTATTGATCTCAGATCTACACCATAAGCTCCGATACCATGTTTTTAAATGATTAAAACGATTGTTGATATGATTATGACAATGTATCTATTATTTCAAACAGATGAAGTGAATTACAAGTGTGTTTGAGTGTGTTTATATACACAATAATACCTAACAGACACTTCTAATTTAAGTATGGATCCAAAGTGACTTTGAAACGACTTTTACATAAGAGGAAATCTACTGTTAATAGAGTCGTTTGACTTTGATAATGGCATGTTGACTTCACCTTCTGGACAGCTGACTTTGTTGCTACATATGAGCCCTTGTGACCTTCTAAACTTGGAAATGATGAGATTATCTTTTCTCTGATCCAAAGTAGAATTACCCAAAAAGGTATGGTTGCTTGTTTTATTCTTTAACATTCACATCATAAAGCGTAAACGTGCCACACCTATAGATTGATTAAAGTCTATGTTGTGGACACTGAATGATCGTTTTAACCTCTTACAGAATCCACCAAGTCAAAGTGCCAAATAAAAGCCAAAGGAACATTAATTTCGTGGGTACATAAAATGTACACCATCATGTTGAATTTTTGTTCTACTACGTCTGAAATGTTATAAAGTTGAAAGATCACTTGTTTATTGGTTGTTCGCAAGAGATAATAACTTGACTATAATTCTGATTAATGCAGACTCAATTGATGTTGGAATTCATATCAAACCTAAAAAACATGTATGCCTATACTTCGATTTTTTACACAAAAACTCAGTTCCCCTACATTTATGTAGGGGTGCATACTCATGAGGTATTCGAGAGTACTCACTCGAGTGGTTAGTGTAAATTAATATTGCAACCTGATATGGCCGAAACGGATGGTTTTTATTCGCGCTGTGTCGTCAGGCTGTGGCTCGCCAGGATCAGCCACTCGTGGGAGGAAGGTACTGTTTTAAATTTATATTTAGCGGGGCTTAAATCTTACTACTCCTTATAAGTAAGGGAAGTATGACCTAGAGTCATATTTTTGAGATATCAGTAGAATCGAACCTATATTTAAGCCTAAGATAGTTAGGGAGTAGTGAATATTTATTTTTGGATTTCCTAATTTAAAAGACAGATAAAGTAAATGCGATAAAATTCGTAATTCAGATAAGGTTAAAGTGAGTGCATACTATGACTTCATCAGTTATTCTGCCGAGATTATAGAATTGCTGGTTCATGAATAGGCGGAGGCCCTGTATTCATTACACTGGTCCTAAACGCCCATGTCATAAGACATGTCACTGGGTACTGCGTTAGGCTTGAAGATTATGAATAGATAGCAACGTCCCTTACCCCCAACGCCCGTGCAGTCTGACTACAGGCATACACGTTCAGACGGCTCATCCAATTGAGAGACTCGGTTGGGTGACGTATTAACATTCCGAAATGGTCTAAACTTTCTTAAGCATAATAGAATACATGGTTTACCATATCCGAGAGACGTGATGCGTTTCAATGCTTTCGTTAATGATTGGTAAAAGATAGTTAGGCCCTTAAAAAGAGTTCAACCATAAAGAACACCATGGCCATGTCAAGCTGACTTCCATGAACACGTTCGGTTATCCTAACGGTCCAATCCTTTATGTGTCTAAACAAACAGTTCCTTAATTAACTAAGAATCCCTCAAGCGGGGTGCAATGCTTGAGACCGCGTTATGGTGCAGTGTACTGGTCAACACTAACCGGGTTCCATGACGTTACTTAGCAGAGGTACCGCTTACAACAACCGCTGTGCTTCAGTGTGCACGTACGAAGTTTATATGCTTGATGACTACACTAGCATGGTCTAGGACCGACAATGTACTAAGGGTCTAGTCAGATGTTTCACTACGAAAGAGTCCTCAGTCGGAATCTAAAGCTCGATAGACTTACTACAACCGGTGTGCCTCGGTCGATCTTACGTTGTATCCGATAGACTTCTCTTACCAAGGGGTGACACAGATAGTGTACTCTGAATCGGGATTCGCGACTTCCCAATAACAAAGCCTATAACTACGTTCTATTAGTTGAAAAAGCGATTGAGTTTAAAGCATAATCGAAAAGCATTTCGACAGCATACACAAACCATAATATTATTTCGGCATTATAACTGCTTACATCATAGCATACACTAAAGATAACTACTCGCTAATCATGGCAACAATATCATAAAACATTATATAAGATAAAGGATAGAAGTACCAGTAGATTAAACGAGTTCTGAATACAAAAATGACAACTTCAAGACTCCAGACCGCTCCTAATACAATCTTCAGCATTCTTCTCCGGGTACTAACGGAGTCGAAGGCCTTGAGAGTATGACTAATATTGTACAAGAGAGAGAAAGGAGTGAATTGAAGTGTATGTTGGAATGAATGACAAAGACCCTTTAAATAGACTAGGATTTTGCTAAAATACGGCTGGCTGGCAGTATGGCAGCCCGTATGGTGGGCCGTATTTGGCAGCCCATTTGACTGGCAGCCCGTTTCTTGGGGGCGTTTACTGGGCCGTTTGGCAGGCCATACCCCATACTGTCACGACCCGAAAAATTCGACTAATTTTAAATCAAACTCTCGATACGATATTGTATTTTCAACACGATAAGCAAAGTCTGTTAGGTTGAATCTCGAAAACTTTGAAACTATGTTCATATATTCAATTGACCTCTTGACTATTCCCGACGATTAACGAACAATTGTGCGTAATTAAAAATGTAAAATAATAATAATTAAGTATTATTAAAATGCATATGTATATATATATGATCCTTATTAATAATTATGATTATATGATAATATATATAAAAAATATATTTGTTATAGTATTATTATTATTAATTACTAATAGAATTATTATTATTAAAATTAATTATATATATAAAATCAAGGAAAAAGGATCCAAATCTGTTTTACATATCTATTAATCTGTATTATAAGTTACTTTATGTCAAGTGGGTACAAACGATTTCAATTAATCACAGTATACAAACAAAATCCCTTACAAATTAGTGTCAACTTCTACTTTTAAATCTTTGAAATTTAAGGCTACTAACTGTTTAACTTATAATTCATGTGATGAGATATTTTGTTTTAAAATTCATTTACTGTTTTACTTTGGAATTTGGTTAACCAAGTGCACTTACCTGCACATATATAATATACATATATATCTATTACATACACATATGCACATATATGCAGAAGAACCTCATCACCTCACCATTTTTAGTTATAAAACTCGATCACCATTTTTAACCATCACTAGTTGTGAATCACCTCCGCCACCAAAGCCACCACCGAGACTTCCATCACCACCATAGAACCATCACAACCGGCCACCTTTTCCACCTTAGAACACGATCATCATCTTCCTCTCTCTTCCATATCTGTCTTGTTGAACAGATCATAAAGCCATACGCAAATAACCACACGCACATACAAACTCCTATACATACGATATGTTTATATTTTCCAATCAAACAATCTACGAACAACTCAACAACAAGGCTACAACTATTAATGTTGTAGCAAGCGATTGTATTCCTGTATGTCTATTGAGGCCACCATCAACAAACAAGTCACTACTGCTGCTACGTGATTCTGTTTCTTGTTTCTAATCGATGACTCCATAAACCCATTATTTTATCACCCTACAAACTACCGATCTTCCAAGACACCGTATCACCTGCTACTCCATATTTTTTTCTATTTAATAACCTAACACCATGATCAAACCGCTACAGCAGCCTCCTCGTTTTCCGTGTACCGAAAAATGAATTTGAATAATGATGATTATGGTATACTAACGATAACGATGAAGGTGAGTAACAAAGTTGTTAAATGATAATTTTCACATATCCTTTTCTTGTTCCCTAAGTGGGCGACAACCACTAACACCCTTATGTAAAAAAAAATAAATAAATAAAGAAGAAGACGAAACTGTATAATAGCCTATCAAAAGTGAACGTTTGATTGTTCTTTTCCTGGACTGAAGCACAACAACGTCTTTAACGTGGGCCAAGTATGGTAATGGGCCGAGATCCAATTGATTATTGGGCTGAGGTTCATTTTTCTGCTGGGCTTTGGCTTTCTTGTTGAACCGGATGATCGATGGGCTTATGATGATGATGATACATGGTGATTCCCGAATCGATGATGATGTGATGATAAACGAAAACGTTTTAGTAATAAGTTGAAGTTATGGTGATGTATAGGTGATGAAAAGATGATAGAAGATGATAATAATACTTGATTAAAATGATGGTTTTAAATAAAAACAATAGAGCACGTTTTACATGATCAAATAAATATAAGTACGAGTTATATCAAGAAATATTGTATGGTTCAATGGTTAGTTGGTGTTGTGTTGATTGATTATGAGAGGTCATGGGTTCAAGCCCGGTCTTAAGCATTTTGTTGGGAAAAATTTATAAACTCCTTTAAAGGTAGAATTACTCATATTTATTATTATTATTAGTATTATTGTTATTATTATTATTATTATTATTATTATTATTATTATTATTATTATTATTATTATTAAAAGAATCATTATTTTTAAAATTATGATTTTTATTAAAAATTTTCACTAAAATTATAAGTATTGTCAATATTATTTTATCATATAAATATTAGTAACTTAAAAATATATTTAATACACATAACATAACTATATTAAATTCTTAATAATTTTTCATTTAAAAGTAACATTTTATTAAAAAGTATCATTTTTATTAAAGGTATCATTTTATCATTTATACTAAAGGTATCACTTTTAACCCTATTATCATTATCATTATTATTATCATTTTAGTATTATTATAATTTTAACAAACAAAGGATATATATATATATATATATATATATATATATATATATATATATATATATATATATATATATATATAAAATTTATTCGATTACAATTTTGTGTGTTAATATATATATAAATGATATAGGTTCGTGAATTCGAGGCCAACCCTGCATTGTTCAGTTTCGTCGTATGAATATTTTTACTACAAAATATCGTATCGTGAGTTTCATTTGCTCCCTTTTTAATTGTTTTTGCAATATATATTTTTGGGCTGAGAATACATGCGCTGCTTTTATAAATATTTACGAAATAGACACAAGTACTTAAAAATATATTCTACGTTGAGTTGTACCACTGACATACTTCCCTGTAGCTTGGTAACTACTATTTACATGTGGTATTGTAAACGCGAATCATGTTGATTGATCTATCGGGCCTGACAACCCCAACCGGACTGGACGACCAGTATTCAACGGTTGCACAGTACTTCGTTTCGGTGACTACACTTGGTACGGTGTAGTGAGATTTCATAATAAAGGGAATATGCGACGTGATTAAATGTTAAGTATGGTTACCAAGTGCTCAACCACTTAGAATGCATTATATACATTTGCGGGTGTATTATGTTTATGATGACGAAAAATCTTGTGGTCTATTAATATATTGAAATGATTATCATGATAAACCTATGAACTCACCAACCTTTTGGTTGACACTTTTAAGCATGTTTATTCTCAGGTACGAATTAAGTCTTCCGCTGTGCATTAGCTCATTTTAAGGATATTACTTGGAGTCGATCATCGCAATGGGACCAAATGTTGATGACTTCGTCCAGGTGGATAAGGACGGGTCGTCACAGGTGGTATCAGAGCGCTGGTCTTAGCGAACCAGGTCTTGCATTAGTGTCTTACCAGATACTGTTAGGATGCATTAGTGAGTCTGGACTTCGACCTTAGCTGCATATTATAAATATTGTTTATCATTCCTAGTGGAAAATTACCTGCTTATCATTCCTAAGTCTAGACATGACCTCCTGCACTTATTTGATAGATAGTGTACAGATAAATTCATATCTTAGCGTATCTGCTAATTCATATCTTAGCGTATCTATTACGATAAACTTTGCCTGATATCTCCCGTAAATTTCTCCGTAATTTAAGGAATCCTGGTACTATATATATCTATGCATATTATGTTTTGAGAATACCATCCAACTATCAGTTGCTGTCACTAAACGTTTCATACCAAAAATATTTTTCTGTGATCGCGAAAGATGGCCTCTACGAATCGTCCAAGTTCCTCTGACTCCGAAGACAGTGTGACGGGAGCACACCAACCAATCAACTAACGTGATTACTGGAGAAGATGGGGGTGGGTTCGCGACATACTCACCCTATGGAGAAGGGAAGAAGGTACTCCATATCATGAACCGAATCTACCACCTAACCTTGGAGTACTCGACCCGCTCACCGGCGAACCTGTTCGCAACACCGTTTATACCCTTTTTTGCTAGAATTTTTCGTCTTGAGACTACCATTAACGGAACTAGAGAAGATATCCGATCTCTACCTCACACTGATAACCAACCAGGGTTAGTAGAAGAAGTTAAAGAACTTCGAGCTCGAGTGCTAACCTTGGAGAATATGGTTCAAAACTTACAAGCACCAGCAGCATCACCGGCACTAACAGTACCACCAACAACAACATCCGCGTCACCAGCTTCGACATCTCATTCTGTACCTCGAGTATAATCATCGTTCTACATATCATTCTACATCGATTATCTTCGCTCGACATGGTGATTACGTAATTTCTAAAGTTTTAGAGATTATGTAATCTAGTATTACCGATAAATCAAATGAGTTTAATACCTTATTGACTCATTAAATCCATGATTACATCTGAATAAAATATATATGTATATATGTTTTCATAAAGAATGTAATTAATAATTCTTTTGTACAAATTGTTAATGGTGAAAATATTTTAACGGGTAGGTAATACCCGAGGAATATTTAGATTTCACATTAATAAGTTACACTGTACATTCTTTCAAATCTGATTCAACAGTCATTTACTATCATGTTTACATCTACAGATATACGTATCCATTCACCGCAGAATAATCATGTTCATCCAATTTCATATTTAGATTTTGATTTATCAAAAATCAAGTGGCTTAATGAAGGAAACATTTGACAAAATAAAATTTGTTAGAAACAAACAAATTAACTATGAGAAATTTTGTTAAGAATCCACGCTAACTGTTCCTAGCTAATTGTTCCCAGCTAACTGATTACACTTTATTTATCGCAATTTAATTATCGCAATTTACATTCTCGCAATTTTATTTATTGTCATTTAATTTCTGTTATTTACTTTACGCATTTTATTTATCGTCATTTAATTTCTGTATTTATTTTACGCACTTTAAATATCGGGACACGTATACAAGGTTTTGACATATCATATCGACGCATCTATATATATTATTTGGAATCACCATAGACACTCTATATGCAGTAATGATCGAGTTCTCTATATAGGGTTGAGGTTGATTCTATAATAATATATATACTTTGAGTTGTGGTCGAGTCTGAGACGTATACGGGTCACGACACGTATTAATTAATTCGAATATAATATAATAAACTATATATGAATTACTGGACTGTTAACTGTGGACTATCGACTGTGGACTAATAACATTGGACAATTAAAATGAATTAAAATATTGATTATAACATATGAAACTAAACAATTCTTCAAGTTTGCCACTTGAATTCATCTTAAACCTCATTTGTATCTCAACAATTACAACTTGCGTTCAAACCTTTCATGATTCTTGAAAACACTTCGATCGAGAAGATGAACCAACCGCACTTCATATACGGAAGAAAAGATTTATGCATATAGTTATGCACCTGAAAACACTCAGAACCTGAGTAAACGTTTAACACGTAGCCGTGCTAATTCCTTAGTGTTATTATTACCCAAAATAACATAATAATTCCTTTCAAAGTTACAAATTTTGTAACAGCTTCAGCAAGACAATTTCGACATTTCGTTCGAAACAACCTTATTATACCTTTGATATATATGCGTGCTCTTTTATTGTTACCGGGGAACCTTTCATATTCCACCATATTACCATCAGCGTTTAATCATCTAAAAACACAATTCTCTTGAAATCACCTCGGATTGATAACCGATGATTCAGATACGGCTGCATTAAATGCAGAGGAAACAGTAAAATTATAGATGGCCTAAATGGTCAAGAGTTTGTTGATAAAGAATGGAGTGTTGGGAACGCTCGATAGAAAATTTGGTACTGAAAAACGGATTTAGCTAACCATGAAGGAAACAAAGAACAAATACAAGGACCAAACTCTATAAAATCCAGGAAAATCTGGATCCGATGAAATCTTTAGAGAATATTTTGCTCCGTACTCATGTTAAAATCTTGTGAAAAATCTTTCTTCAGCAACCATCGAACTTAGAAATTCCAAAATATCATCATAAATATCTTCGATATTTCTGAGGATATTTTCATAAATATTCTTGTCCGAAATTATCTACCTCTTCGTGTTTTCTGTATTTCATTATATGGGAAACTCTGTAAAATCTAAGTATAAATTATGAATGAATTGTGGAGAAGTGTTGGGAATTGAAGCATGAGTTAGTATAATATAATGACACCCGGCCAAGGTGATTATATTACAGTAAGTCATGCTGAGTTTCTAATGAAACATGATGATGTTTCACAGTAGATTATACCATCATCATGTGTCATGTTACATAACTCTTTCATTCTACTTAACCTCTGAACATAACAAGAAAAATATATTCTTGATAGTTCCATCCTCAGGGATTATGGTAATATGATAAATCAAATCGTACTAATACATTCCTTCCTGCTTAGAACATTATAATCATTCGAAATTCTATATCTACGAATTCTGGACCATTATTCGCTTGATTTGAAGTCGGAAAGAGAAAACAAAAGCATAGAGCTTCGAAATATAAGGGAGAATATAAAGCCCGATAACAATGCATAAATTACAAACCGTGTATGTCAATGTTTATCGCAACATAAAGACATGGGAGAATTAAAAACACTAAAACCCCAAAGGCGAAGTAGAAGAAAGTGGATTCCTCTGGTGAAAGTTGGAAAAGGAGAATGAATGTTGCGATAGTAAGGATGAGGACAAGGATCAGAACTGGATTAAGCATTTTCACAATCATTTGAAAGTATGGATCGAGAAAGAAAGAATTGGAGTGGTGAAAATAATGGAAAGAAGGAAATTCATTTATAGAGAAGATACCAGACAAACCAATCGAGACAGATAATCGCATTAAATTAAAGAGGATCCTAATTTTCCATAAATCCCGAAGAATCAAATCCTATAGATTTCCAAGATTTCTTTTAAATTCCATGAATTCCGGAAATTCACTATGACTACGTCAAAAGTTAAATCTCTATCTCGATCTTTTGTGATAACTCCACTCATACGCTTCAAGTAATCGATTTGTTTTATCCATATTACTCAATGATGATAAAACTTTAATTATCAACTCATATTCGTTGTGAAAACATTTTTATTGTTAGTCATGACCACCACACTCAAATTTCGGGGACGAAATTTCTTTAACGGGTAGGTACTGTCACGACCCGAAAAATTTGACTAATTTTAAATCAAACTCTCGATACGATATTGTATTTTCAACACGATAAGCAAAGTCTGTTAGGTTGAATCTCGAAAACTTTGAAACTATGTTCATATATTCAATTGACCTCTTGACTATTCCCGACGATTAACGAACAATTGTGCGTAATTAAAAATGTAAAATAATAATAATTAAGTATTATTAAAATGCATATGTATATATATATGATCCTTATTAATAATTATGATTATATGATAATATATATAAAATATATTTGTTATAGTATTATTATTATTAATTACTAATAGAATTGTTATTATTAAAATTAATTATATAAATAAAATCAAGGAAAAAGGATCCAAATCTGTTTTACATATCTATTAATCTGTATTATAAGTTACTTTATGTCAAGTGGGTACAAACGATTTCAATTAATCACAGTATACAAACAAAATCCCGTACAAATTAGTGTCAACTTCTACTTTTAAATCTTTTAAATTTAAGGCTACTAACTGTTTAACTTATAATTCATGTGATGAGATATTTTGTTTTAAAATTCGTTTACTGTTTTACTTTGGAATTTGGTTAACCAAGTGCACTTACCTGCACATATATAATATACATATATATCTATTACATACACATATGCACATATATGCAGAAGAACCTCATCACCTCACCATTTTTAGTTATAAAACTCGATCACCATTTTTAACCATCACTAGTTGTGAATCACCTCCGCCACCAAAGCCACCACCGAGACTTCCATCACCACCATAGAACCATCACAACCGGCCACCTTTTCCACCTTAGAACACGATCATCATCTTCCTCTCTCTTCCATATCTGTCTTGTTGAACAGATCATAAAGCCATACGCAAATAACCACACGCATATACAAACTCCTATACATACGATATGTTTATATTTTCCAATCAAACAATCTACGAATAACTCAACAACAAGGCTACAACTATTAATGTTGCAGCAAGCGATTGTATTCCTGTATGTCTATTGAGGCCACCATCAACAAACAAGTCACTACTGCTGCTACGTGATTCTGTTTCTTGTTTCTAATCGATGACTCCATAAACCCATTATTTTATCACCCTACAAACTACCGATCTTCCAAGACACCATATCACCTGCTACTCCATATTTTTTTTCTATTTAATAACCTAACAGCATGATCAAACCGCTACAGCAGCTTCCTCATTTTCTGTGTACCGAAAAATGAATTTGAATAATGATGATTATGGTATACTAATGATAACGATGAAGGTGAGTAACAAAGTTGTTAAATGGTAATTTTCACATATCCTTTTCTTGTTCCCTAAGTGGGCGACAACCACTAACACCCTTATGTAAAAATAAAAAATAAATAAATAAATAAAGAAGAAGACGAAACTGCATAATGGCCTATCAAAAGTGAACGTTTGATTGTTCTTTTCCTGGACCGAAGCACAACAACGTCTTTAACATGGGCCAAGTATGGTAATGGGCCGAGATCCAATTGATTATTGGGCTGAGGTTCATTTTTCTGCTGGGCTTTGGCTTTCTTGTTGAACCGGATGATCGATGGGCTTATGATGATGATGATACATGGTGATTCCCGAATCGATGATGATGTGATGATAAACGAAAACGTTTTAGTAATAAGTTGAAGTTATGGTGGTGTATAGGTGATGAAAAGATGATAGAAGATGATAATAATACTTGATTAAAATGATGGTTTTAAATAAAAACAATAGAGCACGTTTTACATGATCAAATAAATATAAGTACGAGTTATATCAAGAAATATTGTATGGTTCAATGGTTAGTTGGTGTTGTGTTGATTGATTATGAGAGGTCATGGGTTCAAGCCCAGTCTTAAGCATTTTGTTGGGAAAAATTTATAAACTCCTTTAAAGGTAGCATTACTCATATTTATTATTATTATTAGTATTATTGTTATTATTATTATTATTATTATTATTAAAAGAATCATTATTTTTAAAATTATGATTTTTATTAAAATTTTCACTAAAATTATAAGTATTGTCAATATTATTTTATCATATAAATATTAGTAACTTAAAAATATATTTAATACACATAACATAACTATATTAAATTCTTAATAATTTTTCATTTTATCATATAAAAGTAACATTTTATTAAAAAGTATCATTTTTATTAAAGGTATCATTTTATCATTTATACTAAAGGTATCACTTTTAACCCTATTATTATTATCATTTTAGTATTATTATAATTTTAACAAACAAAGGATATATATATATATATATATATATATATATATATATATATATATATATATATATATATATATATATATATATATATATATATATATATATATATATATATATATATATATATATATATAATTTATTCGATTACAATTTTGTGTGTTAATATATATATAAATGATATAGGTTCGTGAATTCGAGGCCAACCCTTCATTGTTCAGTTTCATCGTATGAATATTTTTACTACAAAATATCGTATCGTGAGTTTCATTTGCTCCCTTTTTAATTGTTTTTGCAATATATATTTTTGGACTGAGAATACATGCGCTGCTTTTATAAATATTTACGAAATAGACACAAGTACTTAAAAATATATTCTACATTGAGTTGTACCACTGACATACTTCCCTGTAGCTTGGTAACTACTATTTACATGTGGTATTGTAAACGCGAATCCTGTTGATAGATCTATCGGGCCTGACACCCCCAACCGGACTTGACGACCAGTATTCAACGGTTGCACAGTACTTCGTTTCGGTGACTACACTTGGTACGGTGTAGTGAGATTTCATAATAAAGGGAATATGCGACGTGATTAAATGTAAGTATGGTTACCAAGTGCTCAACCACTTAGAATGCATTATATACATTTGCGGGTGTATTATGTTTATGATGACGAAAATCTTGTGGTCTATTAATATATTGAAATGATTATCATGATAAACCTATGAACTCACCAACCTTTTGGTTGACACTTTTAAGCATGTTTATTCTCAGGTACGAATTAAGTCTTCCGCTGTGCATTAGCTCATTTTAAGGATATTACTTGGAGTCGATCATCGCAATGGGACCAAATGTTGATGACTTCGTCCAGGTGGATAAGGACGGGTCGTCACACATACTGGCAGGCCATATGGCAGGCCGTATGGTAGGCCGTATTTGGTGCTGGTCAGCCTTGATTCCCTGGATCGTAACTTGATTTCTTGTCTTTCACCATTTTTGCTCTAGAATCTTCGTTTTAGCTCCGATTCTCTTGATTCTTTTTGCATCGCCTTCGTAATGACTTGTTCTTTAATTCTAACTAACAAAGTGGGTATTTTGCTGACAAAGTTCAAATCTTTCTTGTTTTTGGGCCTTAATACCGGGGTGAAAACGTGACTTTTTAGCCGATATCAAATATCCCACACTTAGACTTTGCTTGTCCTCAAGCAAACTCTCATTCTTAAGAATCTTTTTGGTGTTTCTTTTCTAATAGCCAAAGCAGTTTGCTTTTATTATAAGAGAAAAAAGATAAGGTGAGTCATCTATGTTAGGATTGAAATTATCTCTGCAAGCATGCGAGGAGGTTACATGACATAGGCTAGCTTTCACGGGTCACTCAAATCACTCAAGTGTTTATGGTTCCCTATAGATCTAAGAAATGAATACACTCATAGCCAGTCATGCTGCACCCATCGTCATAGGATTGATAAAGACTCAAATCCTTGCTACTACTGCGAGAACGGTAGTAATCTCAGCTTTATAGGTCATTTGTCAATGATGGGAAAGGAATTTTTGAGTGGTAGTGAAGTTGTTTTTGAGGAGTGAGATAAAAGGGTAATGCAGTCTTTATACAGACTTTTATTCGGATAGATAGGAGTGCTGAAGTATTTTGAGATGCACTTTTGAACTTTTCTTCAATTGATAATCGTCTTTGGTCGAGTTGTCTTTGGCGTTTCTCTTTATATAGTTCTGCTCATTTTCTCAGAACTTGAAAATCATTTATTTATTTATTTTTTTTATTTTTTTTGGGAGACTTCATCTCGAGAAACTTTTAGCCGTTAAACTTTTTCAAGACCTTTGCCATGATACTTGAGAGGTTTATAACATCGGGTTTTCGGAAGGAATCTCATTTTCTAGATTTTTCGAGAAATAGTAAAGGTGATGTGGATGTGGTGGTGGAGTAGAAGTAGTGGAGGTGCGGAAGGTTTATGTTTGACAAATGGCTAGCTATTTTGATTACAACCAAATCACGTTTCACTGCTTGGAGTTGTAGATCTAAAGCAAGTTCTGATTCTGAGCACAGACATCGGCACTCTCAATGAAAAATAGTGAAGCATTAAATATGAATGCTGGTCTTATTTGGGGTGCCTCACCATAATCAATTTAGGTCGATAATGCCTTAGTCATGCAATGCTCTATTAGAGATTTCAATCTAACAAGATTTTCACCTTACTTAAGCCTTATTTTTATTGATAAACGTTTCAGGTTTTCAAAAATACTCTTTTGAAAAGGGTTTCTTTTGCAAAAAATTTTGAAATTTTGCTTAAGGACTTGGAATCTTCGTAATGTGTTATTATAATACAGCATAAAAAGATACCAATATCCCACACTTAGACGAACATTGTCCTCAATGTTCCTAATGTCCCACACTTAGGAGTTTTGGGAGTATTTGTCTAGTGTTTTAATTGGGTGTTATCCCACACTAGTGATAAGCTAGGATGTGGCATAGTTTGAATCTTGAGCTAGTAGCGAGAAGAAAGAAATACCCCTTGCAGATGCGGCTGGTTTCCAATCCTTGCGTCTTTATCGGCTCATTTTTCATCCTTTATTCTTCTACTCTACTTTATTGCACGGGTTGCCTCCCGAGAAGCGCTTTTGTTTAAGGTCATTGGCTCGACCGTAGTGATGCTTCAAAAAGCAAACATTCCTCGCTGATGGTTGTGATCTTGGTCTTCTCGAGGGAATGTGAGTCTTGGTGGATAAATCCTGAGAAAGTGTCGGACCAATAGTGGTAACAGATCCGGTACTTCTCTTGAAGATCTTCTGAAGGATAAGTAGTGCGCAGTTTTGGCTCTTGATAAGTCTTGAAGTCCGATGAGAGTGTGGTCCACAGCTCTGCTGGTTGACCCATGAATGTCAATCATAGAAGCAGTGCTGGTGTTGATGATTTCTCTGATGGGATGCTCATTTAGGAGGTCTTCAAACAATGTCAGAAACTGTATCTTTAGAATTTTGAAGTCTTCAGAACGGTGATCTCCACAGTAAGAGTCTGTTGCTTTGCACAGATTAGTTAAGAGATGAAGCTGGAAAAAAGTGAACAGCAATCCTGATCCGAGTATTAATTTCACCTTCTTTGAGTAAATCTCCCGACATCCAGCTTTATATGTGAAACTAGGATCTGTGGATTCGTGGAAGATACGTGATAGCTGCTTTGTCACATAGGTGGCAATGTTGACTCGATCTGGTTCAAGATGAGAGAACGGATTGTTTCGCCTTGCTTCCTCCATAACAGCGTCTCGTAACTCTTTGATAATTAGATCAGCGTGGTGATCGATTGTTACGTAAATCACTAGTCTGTCTGGTGTGCTTTCGAAATTATCTCTATCCAAAAGAACAAAAAAGCTGTGAATATCCTCGATCATTTGCAAATCAGAGTGATAAGTCGGGCGTCCGGTGGAAAGATCCATATGCTTCCGGATGAGAGTCGGTAGTGCTCGTTGGTTTCGTGAGAACGGAAGTGCAGATCCGGCTAAGGCGATATAAATCCTAGAGTAAATGATCTTCTAATCTCGACAGAATCTTGTTTTAAGGATAGTGCGAACCACTGAATTGTGCTCTCGTTGCCTTTCTTCGTGATAGATATGATCGTGAAGAGAATTGATAAAGTCTTGAATGTGTTCTTCTGGGATTTCAACATCATTGTCTTCTCTATGGAGATAGAGGTGGTGTTCTTCTCTGATAGCCATAATTCGTTCGGTTAATCGTACCAAAAAATCAATGGTTGATTTTCGAATGGCTTCGAGAATGTCTTCAAATTCATCGGTATCATTGATGAAGGTAATCATGTCTGCGTGTGTGGATATAACCGGAATTCGATCTGAGTCCGGCTCCCCTTGACCTGGTTCGGTTGGAGAGTGCGAGTTATTCAGAATGTTTTCATGATGCTCTTCCTCGTCATCATCGGTGTCTTGTTCCTCTGAGGATGCGTCTGATGAACAGGTTTCTTCAGTATTCTGATCCTCCACTTTGATACTTGTAGGATCAATTTCTATATCCTTAACCTCAGCCTTGTCGGTCTTCTTCTTGAAGCGAATGATTAAACTATGATCTGTCGTCTCAAGCCTCGTTATTTCTTCATGACGCTCAGTGCTTGGAGCGGGTATTGTCGCAGTTTCTTTTACGTCTTCCATTTCCTCTTCCTCTTCAGATTCCTCCTCTTCCTCTATTTCTTTGCTGGGATCCTCTTCTTCCATTTCTGGGTCGTCTACAGACTATGATTCGACACCCATCTCGACATCATCGGCTGGTGGTGCAGACTCGTCATCGGAAGTGATCCTTCTGATGGAAATAGCAAACATTTCTGCCTGTCCAGAAAGATCGGTTGGTCGGTCAATTTTGAAGGTAACGCTCTCCCCATGTGATCGTAAGATCAAGGTTTGATTGTACACATCAATGACAGTCCTAGCCGTATTCATGAAAGGTCTTCCTAACACTACTGGTGTGTGTAGGTCTTCCTTAATATCCATCACTACAAAATCCGTAGGGTACAAGAATTTGTCAACTTTCACAAGACGTTCTCAACTATGCCCTTAGGATATCGAATTGTATGATCGGCAAGTTGGATTGTCATTTTAGTTGGTGATAAGTCTCCTAACTCTAATCTCTTGTAGAGAGAGTAGGGTATTAGGTTGATACTTGCTCCTAAATCTACTAGCGCATGAATTGTTCCAGATTGGTAGATTGAACATGGGAAAACGAATCGGCCCGTATCTCCTAGCTTAGGAGGTAGAGAGTTTCTGAGTAATGCAGAGTATTCTTCACTCAGTGGAATTTTGTTAGAGTCTGGTATCCTTTCCTTTGTAGAGGGAAGCCTTCGGATGTATCTCTTCTGGTTGGGAACATTGGACATGGTGTCCAGGAATCTTCCATCAAGTTTGAAGGAATCAAGCTTGGATGGTTCTTCTTGTAGCCTTCCAGGATAAGGTACGCAAACTGGAGTTTCAGGAGTCAGCTTCTGAGTATATGTCGATTTGTTCTTTAGCCTAGTTGACCTTTTCCACGGTTCTTCCTCTGGGATTACGGAATCCATTTGCTTTGCTTCTTCTATGTGGGGATTTTAGATAGTATTACTTGGCAATCTTCCCTGCGGTCGGGTTTCAAGGTGTTATGATAACTGACCGAGCTGCGTTTCCAAACTTTTAAGCAGAGCCAATTGATTTCTCATTAGTATCTCCGTCTGATCTTGTCTGGCTGCAGTTCTCTGATTTAGCTGTTGTTTTCCTTGAATGAACTGAGTTAACTGATCATCAGCTCCGAGAGTGGAGTTAGTTGCTTTTGTAATCTGTATGGTAGGGGAATTTTCCTCAACTGGGGGACCAGTGAGTGGAAGTGGTTGATCGTAGGTCAATTGAGATTGTTGGGCTGGATAAGGTGGATAGCGATAGCGGAAAGGTTGATTGCTTCGCTGAAATTGATTCACCCTAGGTGGTTGATTGAATCCGGGATTTGGTGGACGAGCTGGGTATTGGACGTAACAGACTGAACCGTCAGGGTTTTCGTACTCAACTTGATATTCTTCAGTAGGTTGCGGGTTGGTACAATTAACACAAGCTTGAGCTTGGTTAACCTGCTGCGGATGCGTCTTCAGTTCTCCGAGTTGTTTAGCAAGAGATTCCATCTTATCCGTGAGGGATTTGATGGACACCGTTTGATTGTTAAGTGCAGAGAGTGGCGCAGATGAAGATGCTATTTCACCACTGTTCCATTCATGATGATGCATTGTCATGTTCTCGAGCAATTCCCATGCTTCGTCTGCGGTTTGGTTCATCAGATTCCCTTGAGCTGCTGCATCGATCGTCGTCCTATGATTTACCTTAAGACCATTGTAGAAGGTACAGATTTGGGCTGACCGTTCTAGCTGGTGATTAGGGCATTTTTTTAGTAGGGTTTTGAATCGCACCCATGCAGTGTAAAGAGATTCATCATAACTTTGTTTGAAGTTAATGATGTCATTCTTCAGTTTGGTTTGTTTAGAAGGAGGGAAATATTTGGTTAGGAATTTAGTAGCCATCTCCGTCCATGACGTGAGGGAATCTTTTTCCAGTCCTTTGAACCAAGTTTGAGCATGATGAGTGAGAGAATAGGGGAACAAGTATAGCTGGACTATATCTTGTCCTATCTCTGGCTGTTTGTAGGAGTTCGAAAGAGATATGAATTTATCAAGGTGAGAATTAGGATCGTCATTCGGTAATCCATGAAACTGACAGCTATTCTGAATGAGCTGGATGATGTGATGTTTTAACTGGAACGAGTGTCCTTGAATCTCTGGAAATCTGATTGGTCCTCCTCGACCTTCAATCGAGGGTTTGGTATTTTCTGCTAAAGTAACGCGTAACGCCATTTGATTTCTGATTCATGCTTCCTTGCGTGCTTTAGAGATTATTGCGTCTGGATCAGGTACGAATAACAACGGCCCTGGTCTAGATCGGGTTTGGGTCATACACTAGGTATGCCTTTTTGTTTTTAATTTTTTGCAAATAAACTAAATTATAATAAGCTAAACTAATCTAATGTAATCTAATCTAGGGTAATCTAATTCTAAGGTAATCTAATTTAATCTAAGGTAATCTAATCTAAGGTAATCTAATTTAATTAACTAACTATCCTACGGTGGAATATGTTTTTGGTTCTGGCTACTGATTCCCTGGTATTTCGGTAATAGAGCTCCGCACTAACTACTCAACAAACCAAGTGGCCAGGCCGACTACGGAGAGGCATGATCATTTTGGTCCCAATATAATTGGCTACTGTTCGGAAAATCCAATAACCAAGTCAGTGTATAATTGTCTTTCTTAGACACCACTAAATTCTTGTGAATAAGTTCGATAGAGAGCAGTATTGCCTGATACCAGTTCCCCGGCAGCGGCGCTAAAAACTAGTATCCTCCTGTGATATGGCCGAAACGGACGGTTTTTATTCGCGCGGTGTCGTCAGGCCGCGGCTCGCCAGGATCAGCCACTCGTGGGAGGAAGGTACTGTTTTAAATTTATATTTAGCGGGGCTTAAATCTTACTACTCCTTATAAGTAAGGGAAGTATGACCTAGAGTCGTATTTTTGAGATATCAGTAGAATCGAACCTATATTTAAGCCTAAGATAGTTAGGGAGTAGTGAATATTTATTTTTGGATTTTCTAATTTATAAGACAGATAAAGTAAATGCGATAAAATTTGTAATTCAGATAAGGTTAAAGTGAGTGCATACTATGATTTCATCAGTTATTCTGTCGAGATTATGGAATGCTGGCTCATGAATAGGCAGAGGCCCTGTATTCATTACACTGGTCCTAAACGCCCCTGTCATAAGACATGTCACTGGGTACTGCGTTAGGCTTGAAGATTCTGAATAGACAGCAACGTCCCTTACCCCCGACGCCCGTGCAGTCTGACTACAGGCATACACGTTCAGACGGCTCATCCAATTGAGTGACTCGGTTGGGTGACATATTAACATTCCGAAATGGTCTAAACTTTCTTAATCATAATAGAATACATGGTTTACCATATCCGAGAGACGTGATGCGTTTCAATGCTTTTGTTAATGATTGGTAAAAGATAGTTAGGCCCTTAAAAAGAGTTCAACCATAAAGAACACCATGGCCAAGTCAAGCTGACTTCCATGAACACGTTCGGTTATCCTAACGGTCCAATCCTTTATGTGTCTAAACAAACAGTTCCTTAATTAACTAAGAATCCCTCAAGTGGGGTGCAATGCTTGAGACCGCGTTATGGTGCAGTGTACTGGTCAACACTAACCGGGTTCCATGGCCTTACTTAGCAGAGGTACAGCTTACAACAACCGTTGTGCTTTAGCGTGCACGTACGAAGTTTATATACTTGGTGACTACACTAGCATGGTCTAGGACCGACAATGTACTAAGGGTCTAGTCAGATGTTTCACTACTAAAGAGTCCTCAGTTGGAATCCAAAGCTCGATAGACTTACTACAACCGGTGTGCCTCGGTCGATCTTACATTGTATCCGATAGACTTCTCTTACCAAGGGGTGACACAGATAGTGTACTCTGAATCAAGGTTCGCGAATTCCCAATAACAGAGCCTATAACTACATTCTATTAGTTGGAAAAGCGATTGAGTTTAAAGCATAATCGGAAAGCATTTCGACAGCATACACAAACCATAATATTATTTCGGCATTATAACTGCTTACATCATAGCATACACTAAAGATAACTACTCGCTAATCATGGCAACAATATCATAAAACATTATATAAGATAAAGGATAGAAGTACCAGTAGATTAAACGAGTTCTGAATACAAAAGTGACAACTTCAAGACTCCAGACCGCTCCTAATACAATCTTCAGCGTTCTTCTCCGGGTACTAGGTTTCCCGCACGGAGTCGAAGACCTTGAGAGTATGACTAATATTGTACAAGAGAGAGAAAGAAATGAATTGAAGTGTGTGTTGGAATGAATGATAAAGACCTTTTAAATAGACTAGGATTTTGCCAAAATACGGCTGGCTGGCCATATGGCAGCCCGTATGGTGGGCTGTATTTGGCAGCCCGTTTGACTGGCAGACCATTTCTTAGGGGCGTTTGCTGGGCCGTTTGGTAGGCCGTACCCCATACTGGCAGGCCGTATGGTAGGCCGTATGGTAGGCCGTATTGGGTGCTGGTCAGCCTTGATTCCCTGGATCGTAACTTGATTTCTTGTCTTTCACCGTTTTTGCTCTAGAATCTTCGTTTTAGCACCGATTCTCTTGATTCTTTTTGCACCGCCTTCGTAATTACTTGTTCTTCAATTCTAACCGACGAAGTGGGTATTTTTCCGACAAAGTTCGAATCTTTCTTGTTTTTGGGCCTTAATACCGCGGTGAAAACGTGACTTTTTAGCCGATATCACAACCTTAATATGCAACATTTTGACCTTGAAACCAAGTTTTATTTCTAGTGTTGATTGTTTGCATACATACCCTAGGTGTTTATATCCGACTAACATAGGCTACCAATGATCACATTTATGTTGCAATGTACCTGAAGCATTGTTACACCTTTGGTACCACATTCTTTTCGCAGCTTCCTGAAGTAGTAGATGGCAGGAGCACTTGGAAATTATGTCTAATCCAATATGGTTAGTTGCAATGGTGTGTGATGACCCGGAAATTTCCGAACAAATTTAAACTTTAATCGTTATATGTTTCCGACACGATAAGCAAAGTTTGTTGAGTTGAATCTCAAGGATTTTAAAAGATGTTCATACATTCGTTTAACCTCGACCAAATTCCAATGATTCAAGAACCATTATATGAACGGATATGATTATATATGTATATGTGTATATATTATAACTTGAAAACATTAACAAAGTATTAGACGTATAATACTTTACATGAACGTAATTGTTTTAAAATATATTCAAATGATTATCGATGGAATTAGAAGATGATATCAAATGATTGATTTATCAGATACATTGATTACGAGTCTCTGTTAAGAGGTCCACTTTGACTTAGAAAACCTTTCCTTTTTAACAATATTCGGAATAAATGGTAAAGTGATCTTCGAGTAAGGACAAAGTGTCAAGTAGTGAGAGCATGTCAGATTGGTGGAAATTTCTGTTAAATTCCAATACATGCCTTACAATAATTGCCTCATGACTTTTGATAAGATAAATTAATTAACCTTCATATTAAGTATTGTGTAAGTGAAATTAGAGAATAGATATTTACAAGTTAAATAGATCTACATTTTACATTAAGATGATTCCTTACGTTTGATTTTCCTTTAGACTTAATTCTACGAGTCATGATTAAACTGGAAGTTAAAACCTTAAAACCTGATATAAATTATATATGATTTTTACTTTCATAAACGAAAACGTCATTTCGATATAATAGACTTTTTAAGAACATCTTATGACATAACAACTTCTACTAATATAACCTTTGTGATAAAATGATTTGGAATATTAAGTAATTGGAATATTAAAATGTCTTTGTAAACATTTTTTTATATAAATAAAATATATCAATTTTAAACTTTAAAAATACAAATGTTACGAAATAATATTTCTTATTACTTAAACGTTTTCAAGTAATATAAATTTGAATATTATTAGTTTTGAAAAACTATATATTATATATTGTCCCAAATTTATATTTCGAAATGAAAATATAAAAATATATATACTTTAACTTGGTCATAAAACGTCCTGATTTAAAATAATATATTTTGATAAACAACGAGTCACTGATTTATAGAAGCAAATGACCACAACGCTCAATTTTATAAATTACATTTATTATAAGGTAATTTATTGATGAGTAAGTCAAATTATTAATAAGGGTACACGTCGCGTAACGTAAAAGGCTAGTTTTCTAAACGTACGAAAGTGCGTTCGAAAAACCGAAAGTGGTACATATGTCGAGTGACAACATACGACTCAGGAACTAAAATTACAAATTAACTATGCACGAGAATATAATATAATATTTAATTAATTCTAAAGATTAAATATATTGTTTATTAAATAATATATATATTAAACATAAGAGAGTGTCGGCATACATGATTGATCGATGTGAGCTGTAGAAGACTCTCATGCTATCGCATGGAATCTTCTACACCAAGCCATGCGATCGCATGGTGAACAGGTACCAGAATTATTGAGTTCATTTCGCACGATGCAGTGTTTGTGTGTGTGTGTGTATATATATATATGTGTATATATATATATATATATATATATATATATATATATATATATATATATATATATATATATATATATATATATATCCTTATGCTATCGAATTCTCGCACACATACATAGATAATCAATTACTCTGTAATACATATTATTATTGATCATTCCTTTTATTATTTTTAGTACTAGTATTATTAATGAGTGTTATTATTAGTATTATACATAAAATATTACGATGGAGTGCTGTCCGAGTGATTTCAAAAAAAATGGTTTTTCGAGTGGGATAGGGCTAACGAAATTATAGGTTATAGCTATTGAGGTTACGATTAATGTTCGAGGGCATGCTCATGAGGTCAACCTAGTGTTTATCATCTCCGTTGCGTTTACGTACCTTTCCTGCAATATTGAATCTCAATATTGATACGTGAGTACTCATAATTTAATTTTTACATACTAATAGTGTATCCCTGACTAGTGCTCGAGTATATAGGATTATGCATGCATGTACTTTTGATATTGCCATTAGATAGGTTACGTTGAATCTTGAATTAGTTACATATGCGGTTAAGATAAGGTATAAGATATGCATGTCGTTGGAAAGCTAGCGAAAAATTAAGAACTTTTCATTTAGATATCAAATGGTTTCGATGAACGAATTAAAAGTTATAGTCAATTGAATTTTTGTATTATTATTAAAAATGATTATTATTATTATCGTCGTTATTATCGTCGTTTATAGTTTTTATCTAATTATTATTATTATTATTATTATTATTATTATTATTATTATTATTATTATTATTATTATTATTATTATTATTATTATCATCATCATCATCATCATTATCCATAAAAATTATTATAATTAAAAATTGTTATTTTATTATTATTACTATCCTTATTATCGTTAAAGTTATAATTAGTATTATCATCATAATATTTATTACCATTAGTACTATTATAACTAGAAACTAATATTATTAACACCTAATTATTATAATTACTATTATTATCATTAATATGAACGCGATATAAAAGACGGTTAAAAGTTATTAAATGAATCAATTAGGAAATAATGAGTATGAGTATCATGATGAAATTAAAATATTGTAGGATATGAAATTAGATAAAATTATCGTTCTTATTATTTTTATCATTACTATTATTATTAAAAGTATCGTTAGTATTAAAACTATCATTTTAACAAAAATTATCATTTTAATAGAAATATCATTGTTATTATTATCATTTTAAATAAAATTATTATTTTAAAGTCAATATTAAAAAGTATCGTAAATATTAAAGTTATCATAATTAGAATTATCATTTTATCATAATATCCTTTTTAGTAAATATTGATATTCTTATTAATAGAATAATAATAATTATTATTACAAAATAATACAACATTTACTTATTATTATTATCAATGTTATTTTATCAAATAAATATGTAATACAAATAATATAATTACCTTAATAAAACCTATCATAATATATTATGATATTAAATGAACTTTATAAATTTTATTACTTAAGATA
Organism: Rutidosis leptorrhynchoides; assembly: GCF_046630445.1. NCBI lineage: Eukaryota > Viridiplantae > Streptophyta > Magnoliopsida > Asterales > Asteraceae > Rutidosis > Rutidosis leptorrhynchoides. The sequence continues at coordinate 683,255,991 of NC_092333.1, forward strand.
TATAAAAGTATATTTTTATATAAAGTTTTATTTATCAATAAATGAATTGTATTATTTACTCTAATAAATCTTTTAAAAATATTTAAAAATATATAACGACGATATTTAAACTATATAATAATCATGTATAAATTTTGGAAATCATTTTGAGTCAAATTAACTTTTGTTGACTTTTGCATATTAGTCTCGAGCATTAGGATTGTGGTACACTAAGACTTGACCTAATTTGTTAAGACAAATATTGACCAATATATAAATATATATACTTAATTTAGGTTCGTGAATCCGAGGTCAACCTTGCACTTGTTCAGTGCCGTCATATGCATTATTGCTACGAAATACAGTTTTGTGAGTTTCATTTGCTCCCTTTTTAAATACTTTTACAATATATATTTTTGGGACTGAGAATACATGCGCTGCTTTTATAAATGTTTTACGAAATAGACACAAGTAATCGAAACTACATTCTATGGTTGGATTATCGAATCGAATATGCCCCTTTTTAGCTTGGTAGCGTAAGAATTAGGGAACAATACTCCTAATTGATGCGAATCCTAAAGATAGGTCTATGGGCCTAACAAACCCCATCCGAGGTACGGATGCTTTAGTACTTCGATTTTTATACAGACGAGAGGATTATATTTTAGGGATATTCTATATGCATCTTGTTAATGTCGGTTACCAGGTGTTCACCATATGAATGATTTTACCTTAATGTAGACGAGAGGATTCTGCTTGAGGATTATGTTTATGAAAAATGAAAATCTCGTCGTCTATTATATTATTGGAAATGATTTTACCTTTATGCGGACGAGAGGATTCTGCTATTGGAATTATGTTTAATAAAAAACTTGTGGTTTATTAAAATAATGGAAATGAATGATTATGATAAACTAATGAACTCACCAACCTTTTAGTCGACACTTGAAAGCATGTTTATTCTCAGGATTGAAAGAAATCTTCAAATGTGCATTTGCTCAATCTAAAGATATAACTTGGAGTCATTCATGGCATATTTCAAAAGACGTTGCATTCAAGTCGTTGAATTCAGTAAATATTATGATTAAGTAAATGACAGATTAAATCAATTATAGATGGATATTATGAAATGGTATGCATTTTGTCAACTTTCGATGTAATGAAAGTTGGTCTTTCAAAAAGAATGCAACGTTTGTAAAATATATCATATAGAGGTCAAATACCTCGCAATGTAATCATATGTTATTGTATTTGTTCTTATGGATTAGGACGGGTCTTTACATGGTGAATTAATCATATATATGTGAACTAGGTTGTAAAAGTTGCTATTGGAGACCGAGGTTGAAATAGGCGCGAGACGGGGTCAAATATATATTTAAAAGTTAACGTTGGTCAACGCCCATCTCGACCTTTAAGGTCCGACCATCTTGATGAAATGTCCCGTTCTTATTGATTAAAAACGTTCCATATTAATTGATTTCGTTGCGAGGTTTTGACCTCTATATGAGACGTTTTTCAAAGACTGCATTCATTTTTAAAACAAACCATAACCTTTATTTCATAGATAAAGGTTTTAAAAAGCTTTACGTAGATTATCAAATAATGATAATCTAAAATATCCTGTTTACACACGACCATTACATAATGGTTACAATACAAATATGTTACAACAAAATAAGTTTCTTGAATGCAGTTTTTACACAATATCATACAAGCATGGACTCCAAATCTCGTCCTTATTTAAGTATGCGACAGCGGAAGCTCTTAATAATCACCTGAGAATAAACATGCTTAAAACATCAACAAAAATGTTCGTGAGTTATAGGTTTAACCTATATATATCAAATCATAATAATAGACCACAAGATTTCATATTTCAATACACATCCCATACATAGAGATAAAAATCATTCATACGGTGAACACCTGGTAACCAACATTAACAAGATGCATATATAAGAATATCCCCATCATTCCGGGACACCCTTCGGATATGATATAAATTTCGAAGTACTAAAGCATCCGGTACTTTGGATGGGGTTTGTTAGGCCCAATAGATCTATCTTTAGGATTCGCGTCAATTAGGGTGTCTGTTCCCTAATTCTTAGATTACCAGACTTAATAAAAAGGGGCATATTCGATTTCGATAATTCAACCATAGAATGTAGTTTCACGTACTTGTGTCTATTTTGTAAATCATTTATAAAACCTGCATGTATTCTCATCCCAAAAATATTAGATTTTAAAAGTGGGACTATAACTCACTTTCACAGATTTTTACTTCGTCGGGAAGTAAGACTTGGCCACTGGTTGATTCACGAACCTATAACAATATATACATATATATCAAAGTATGTTCAAAATATATTTACAACACTTTTAATATATTTTGATGTTTTAAGTTTATTAAGTCAGCTGTCCTCGTTAGTAACCTACAACTAGTTGTCCACGGTTAGATGTACAGAAATAAATCGATAAATATTATCTTGAATCAATCCACGACCCAGTGTATACGTATCTCAGTATTGATCACAACTCAAACTATATATATATTGGAATCAACCTCAACCCTGTATAGCTAACTCCAACATTCACATATAGAGTGTCTATGGTTGTTCCGAAATATATATAGATGTGTCGACATGATAGGTCGAAACATTGTATACGTGTCTATGGTATCTCAAGATTACATAATATACAATACAAGTTGATTAAGTTATGGTTGGAATAGATTTGTTACCAATTTTCACGTAGCTAAAATGAGAAAAATTATCCAATCTTGTTTTACCCATAACTTCTTCATTTTAAATCCGTTTTGAGTGAATCAAATTGCTATGGTTTCATATTGAACTCTATTTTATGAATCTAAACAGAAAAAGTATAAGTTTATAGTCAGAAAAATAAGTTACAAGTCATTTTTGTAAAGGTAGTCATTTCAGTCGAAAGAACGACGTCTAGATGACCATTTTAGAAAACATACTTCCACTTTGAGTTTAACCATAATTTTTGGATATAGTTTCATGTTCATAATAAAAATCATTTTCTCAGAATAACAACTTTTAAATCAAAGTTTATCATAGTTTTTAATTAACTAACCCAAAACAGCCCGCGGTGTTACTACGACGGCGTAAATCCGGTTTTATGGTGTTTTTCGTGTTTCCAGGTTTTAAACCATTAAGTTAGCATATCATATAGATATAGAACATGTGTTTAGTTGATTTTAAAAGTCAAGTTAGAAGGATTAACTTTTGTTTGCGAACAAGTTTAGAATTAACTAAACTATGTTCTAGTGATTACAAGTTTAAACCTTCGAATAAGATAGCTTTATATGTATGAATCGAATGATGTTATGAACATCATTACTACCTTAAGTTCCTTGGATAAACCTACTGGAAAATAGAAAAATGGATCTAGCTTCAACGGATCCTTGAATGGCTCGAAGTTCTTGAAGCAGAATCATGACACGAAAACAAGTTCAAGTAAGATCATCACTTGAAATAAGATTGTTATAGTTATAGATATTGAACCAAAGTTTGAATATGATTATTACCTTGTATTAGAATGATAACCTACTGTAAGAAACAAAGATTTCTTGAGGTTGGATGATCACCTTACAAGATTGAAAGTGAGCTAGCAAACTTGAAAGTATTCTTGATTTTATGTAACTAGAACTTGTAGAATATATGAAGAACACTTAGAACTTGAAGATAGAACTTGAGAGAGATAAATTAGATGAAGAAAATTGAAGAATGAAAGTGTTTGTAGGTGTTTTTGGTCGTTGGTGTATGGATTAGATATAAATGATATGTAATTTTGTTTTCATGTAAATAAGTCATGAATGATTACTCATATTTTTGTAATTTTATGAGATATTTCATGCTAGTTGCCAAATGATGATTCCCACATGTGTTAGGTGACTCACATGGGCTGCTAAGAGCTGATCATTGGAGTGTATATACCAATAGTACATACATCTAAAAGCTGTGTATTGTACGAGTACGAATACGGGTGCATACGAGTAGAATTGTTGATGAAACTGAACGAGGATATAATTGTAAGCATTTTTGTTAAGTAGAAGTATTTTGATAAGTGTATTGAGGTCTTTAAAAAGTGTATAAATACATATTAAAACACTACATGTATATACATTTTAACTGAGTCGTTAAGTCATCGTTAGTCGTTACATGTAAGTGTTGTTTTGAAACCTTTAGGTTAACGATCTTGTTGAATGTTGTTAACCCAATGTTTATAATATCAAATGAGATTTTAAATTATTATATTATCATGATATTATCATGTATGAATATCTCTTAATATGATATATATACATTAAATGTCTTTACAACGATAATCGTTACATATATGTCTCGTTTAAAAATCATTAAGTTAGTAGTCTTGTTTTTACATATGTAGTTCATTGTTAATATACTTAATGATATGTTTACTTATCATAGTATCATGTTAACTATATATATATATCCATATATATGTCATCATATAGTTTTTACAAGTTTTAACGTTCGTGAATCACCGGTCAATTTGGGTGGTCAATTGTCTATATGAAACATATTTCAATTAATCAAGTCTTAACAAGTTTGATTGCTTAAAATGTTGGAAACATTTAATCATGTAAATATCAATCTCAATTAATATATATAAACATGGAAAAGTTCGGGTCACTACAGTACCTACCCGTTAAATAAATTTCGTCCCGAAATTTTAAGCTGTTGAAGGTGTTGACGAATCTTCTGGAAATAGATGCGGGTATTTCTTCTTTATCTGATCTTCATGCTCCCAGGTGAACTCGGGTCCTCTACGAGCATTCCATCGAACCTTAATAATTGGTATCTTGTTTTGCTTAAGTCTTTTAACCTCACGATCCATTATTTCGACGGGTTCTTCGATGAATTGGAGTTTTTCGTTGATTTGGATTTCATCTAATGGAATAGTGAGATCTTCTTTAGTAAAACATTTCTTCAAATTCGAGACGTGGAAAGTGTTATGTACAGCCGCGAGTTGTTGAGGTAACCAAAGTCGGTAAGCTACTGGTCCGACACGATCAATAATCTTGAATGGTCCAATATACCTTGGATTTAATTTTCCTCGTTTACCAAATCGAACAACGCCTTTCCAAGGTGCAACTTTAAGCATGACCATCTCTCCAATTTCAAATTCTATATCTTTTCTTTTAATGTCAGCGTAGCTCTTTTGTCGACTTTGGGCGGTTTTCAACCGTTGTTGAATTTGGATGATCTTCTCGGTAGTTTCTTGTATAATCTCCGGACCCGTAATCTGTCTATCCCCCACTTCACTCCAAGAAATCGGAGACCTGCACTTTCTACCATAAAGTGCTTCAAACGGCGCCATCTCAATGCTTGAATGGTAGCTGTTGTTGTAGGAAAATTCTGCTAACGGTAGATGTCGATCCCAACTGTTTCCGAAATCAATAACACATGCTCGTAACATGTCTTCAAGCGTTTGTATCGTCCTTTCGCTCTGCCCATCAGTTTGTGGATGATAGGCAGTACTCATGTCTAGACGAGTTCCTAATGCTTACTGTAATGTCTGCCAGAATCTTGAAATAAATCTACCATCCCTATCAGAGATAATAGAGATTGGTATTCCATGTCTGGAGACGACTTCCTTCAATTACAGTCGTGCTAACTTCTCCATCTTGTCATCTTCTCTTATTGGCAGGAAGTGTGCTGATTTGGTGAGACGATCAACTATTACCCAAATAGTATCAAAACCACTTGCAGTCCTTGGCAATTTAGTGATGAAATCCATGGTAATGTTTTCCCATTTCCATTTCGGGATTTCGGGTTATTGAAGTAGACCTGATGGTTTCTGATGCTCAGCTTTGACCTTAGAACACGTCAAACATTCTCCTACGTATTTAGCAACATCGGCTTTCATACCCGGCCACCAAAAATGTTTCTTGAGATCCTTGTACATCTTCCCCGTTCCAGGATGTATTGAGTATCTGGTTTTATGAGCTTCTCTAAGTACCATTTCTGTCATATCTCCAAATTTTGGTACCCAAATCCTTTCAGCCCTATACCGGGTTCCGTCTTCCCGAATATTAAGATGCTTCTCCGATCCTTTGGGTATTTCATCCTTTAAATTTCCCTCTTTTAAAACTCCTTGTTGCGCCTCCTTTATTTGAGTAGTAAGGTTATTATGAATCATTATATTCATAGATTTTACTCGAATGGGTTCTCTGTCCTTCCTGCTCAAGGCATCGGCTACCACATTTGCCTTCCCCGAGTGGTAATGAATCTCAAAATCGTAATCATTCAATAATTCAATCCACCTACGCTGCCTCATATTCAGTTGTTTCTGATTAAATATGTGTTGAAGACTTTTGTGGTTGGTATATATAATACTTTTGACCCCATATAAGTAGTGCCTCCAAGTCTTTAATGCAAAAACAACCGCGCCTAATTCCAAATCATGTGTCGTATAATTTTGTTCGTGAATCTTCAATTGTCTAGACGCATAAGCAATCACCTTCGTTTGTTGCATTAATACACAACCGAGACCTTGCTTTGATGCGTCACAATAAATCACAAAATCATCTTTCCCTTCAGGCAATGACAATATAGGTGCCATAGTTAGCTTTTTCTTCAATAACTGAAACGCTTTCTCTTGTTCATCATTCCATTCAAATTTCTTCCCTTTATGCGTTAATGCAGTCAAGGGTTTTGCTATTCTGGAAAAGTCTTGGATGAACCTTCTGTAGTAACCAGCTAATCCTAAAAACTGGCGTATGTGTTTCGGAGTTTTCGGGGTTTCCCACTTTTCAACAGTTTCTATCTTTGCCAGATCCACCTTAATACCTTCTTTGTTCACTATGTGACCGAGGAATTGAACTTCTTCCAACCAAAATGCACACTTTGAAAACTTAGCGTACAATTCTTCCTTCCTCAATACTTCTAACACCTTTCTCAAATGTTCACCGTGTTCTTGGTCATTCTTCGAGTAAATAAGTATGTCATCAATGAAAACAATAACAAACTTGTCAAGGTATGGTCCACACACTCGGTTCATAAGGTCCATGAACACAGCTGGTGCATTAGTTAAACCAAACGGTATGACCATAAACTCGTAATAACCGTAACGTGTTCTAAAAGCAGTCTTTGGAATATCATCTTCTTTCACCCGCATTTGATGATACCCGGAACGTAAGTCAATCTTTGAATAAACAGACGAGCCGTGTAGTTGATCAAATAAGTCGTCGATTCTCGGTAGTGGGTAGCGGTTCTTGATGGTAAGTTTGTTCAACTCTCGGTAGTCGATACACAACCTGAATGTACCATCTTTCTTCTTGACAAACAAAACAGGAGCTCCCCACGGTGATGTGCTTGGTCGAATGAAACCACGCTCTAAAAGTTCTTGTAATTGGCTTTGCAGTTCTTTCATCTCGCTGGGTGTGAGTCTGTAAGGAGCACGAGCTATTGGTGCAGCTCCTGGTACAAGATCTATTTGAAATTTAACGGATCGATGTGGGGGTAATCCCGGTAATTCTTTCGGAAATACATCGGGAAATTCTTTTGCAATGGGAACATCATTGATGCTCTTTTCTTCAGTTTGTACTTTCTCGACGTGTGCTAGAACAGCATAGCAACCTTTTCTTATTAGTTTTTGTGCCTTCAAATTACTAATAAGATGTAGCTTCGTGTTGCCCTTTTCTCCGTACACCATTAAGGGTTTTCCTTTTTCTCGTATAATGCGAATTGCATTTTTGTAACAAACGATCTCTGCTTTCACTTCTTTCAACCAGTCCATACCGATTATCACATCAAAACTCCCTAACTCTACTTGTATCAAATCAATCTTAAATGTTTCGCTAACCAGTTTAATTTCTCGATTCCGACATATATTATCTGCTGAAATTAATTTACCATTTGCTAATTCGAGTAAAAATTTACTATCCAAAGGCGTCAATGGACAACTTAATTTAGCACAAAAATCTCTACTCATATAGCTTCTATCCGCACCCGAATCAAATAAAACGTAAGCAGATTTATTGTCAATAAGAAACGTACCCGTAACAAGCTCCGGGTCTTCTTGTGCCTCTGCCGCATTAATATTGAAAACTCTTCCGCGGCCTTGTCCATTCGTGTTCTCCTGGTTTGGGTAATTTCTAATAATGTGGCCCGATTTTCCACATTTATAACAAACTACATTGGCATAACTTGCTCCGACACTACTTGCTCCGCCATTACTCGTTCTGACACCATTTGTTCCTTTCGTTCTATTAACCCCTGGTCCATAGACCTCACACTTCGCTGCGCTATGACCATTTCTTTTACACTTGTTGCAAAATTTGGTGCAGAACCCCGAGTGATACTTTTCACACCTTTGGCATAGCTGCTTCTGATTGTTGTTGTTGTTGCGGTTATTATTGTTGTTGGGATGATTGTTGTAGTTGCTGTTGTTGTTGTTGTTGTTGGGCCATTTGTTGTAGTTGCGATTGATGTTACGATTGTTGGGATAATTGTTGCGATTATTGTTGTAATTGCTGTTGTTGTTGTATTGGTGATTCTTATCACCGTTTTCCTCCCACTTTCTTTTGACTTGCTTCACATTGGCCTCTTCAGCAGTCTGTTCTTTAATTCTTTCTTCAATCTGGTTCACTAGTTTGTGAGCCATTCTACATGCCTGTTGTATGGAGGCGGGCTCGTGTGAACTTATATCTTCTTGGATTCTTTCCGGTAATCCTTTCACAAATGCGTCGATCTTCTCTTCCTCATCTTCGAATGCTCCAGGACACAATAGGCACAATTCTGTGAATCGTCTTTCGTACGTGGTAATATCAAATCCTTGGGTTCGTAACCCTCTAAGTTCTGTCTTGAGCTTATTGACCTCGATTCTGGGACGGTACTTCTCGTTCATCAAGTGCTTGAATGCTGACCACGGTAGTGCGTACGCATCGTCTTATCCCACTTGCTCTAGATAGGTATTCCACCATGTTAACGCAGAACCTGTGAAGGTATGCATAGCGTACTTCACTTTGTCCTCTTCAGTACACTTACTTATGGCAAACACCGATTCGACCTTCTCGGTCCACGGTTTCAATCCGATCGGTCCTTCGGTTCCATCAAATTCCAAAGGTTTGCAGGCAGTGAATTCTTTGTAGGTGCATCCTACACGATTTCCTGTACTGCTAGATCCAAGGTTATTGTTGGTGTGTTGCGCAGCCTGTACTGCGGCTATGTTTGAAGCTAGAAAAGTACGGAATTCCTCTTCATTCATATTCACGGTGTGTCGAGTAGTCGGTGTCATTTCCTTCAAAATAGTCAAATGGAACAAGTTAATCATACAGAATATTAAGAGTAGTTAATAGTATTTCATAGCATAATATGAACTCATTTATAAAAGCTTTTTCTTCATATTAGCATTTTATAAGTTTAAATTCGGGTAGTACCTACCCGTTAAGTTCATACTTAGTAGCTAATATACAATTCAACTACTACAATTCTATATGAAAAACTGATTATAATAATATTTCGCGTTCAAACTTTTACACAATATTTTACAAACTTACAATACCGCTTATTTTACATATAGCATGAAATATAGCACACAATAAATTTGATACAAGATGGTTGTGAAGATAATTCTAGCTAGTACACAAGTCGTTCAGCAAAGGCAATAAAGACACGTAATTCATACGTCCAGAAACAAGTCATGCATTCTGGTTTTACTAGGATTACTTCCCATCCTTGGTCTTGTGGAACATAACCGTTATGGCTGTTGATAAGACAGCGTGTTGTAACGTCGTCAAAGGGACGAGGGTTACGTAATGTCCAACAGTCCCGTAACAATCTAAAAACCTCATTTCTTACCCCAATTACCAACTCCGTCACTTGTGGGAACGTTTTGTTTAATAGTTGTAGCCCGATGTTCTTGTTCTCACTTTGGTGAGAAGCGAACATTACTAATCCGTAAGCATAACATGCTTCTTTATGTTGCATGTTAGCCGCTTTTTCTAAATCACGAAGTCCAATATTCGGATATATTGAGTCAAAATAATTTCTTAACCCATTGCGTAAAATAGCATTTGGGTTCCCCGCAATATATGCATCAAAGTAAACACATCGTAACTTATGGGTTTCCCAATGTGATATCCCCCATCTTTCGAACGAAAGCCTTTTATAAACCAAGGCATTCTTGGAACGTTCTTCGAATGTCTTACAAACTGATCTCGCCTTAAATAGTTGTGCCGAAGAATTCTGACCGACTCTAGACAAGATTTCATCAATCATGTCTCCGGGTAGGTCTCTTAAAATATTGGGTTGTCTATCCATTTTGTGTTTTTATACTGTAAAATAGACAAGAGTTAGATTCATAAAAAAAAAATACTTATTAATACAAGCAATTTTTACATATATCATAAAGCATAAGCACACTATATTACATATATTACACCACACGAATACAACTATCTTATTCCAACTCGCTTGTTTCTTCTTCTTCGGTTTTGGTTCGTTTTGCCAAGTTTCTAGGGATATATGATGTTCCCCTAATACGAGCCGCCGTTTTCCACATTGATTTAGAAAAACCTGGTGGTTTAGAGGTTCCCGGGTCATTGTTACAACTTAAGGACTTCGGGGGTTGACGATACATATAAAGTTCATCGGGGTTGGAATTAGATTTCTCTATTTTTATGCCCTTTCCCTTATTATTTTCTTTTGCCTTTTTAAATTCAGTTAGGGTAATTTCTATAACATCATCGGAATTCTCGTTGGAATCCGATTCATCGGAGAATTGGTAATCCTCCCAATATTTTACTTCCTTGGCGGAAACACCATTGACCATAATTAACTTTGGTCGGTTGGTTGAGGATTTTCTTTTACTTAACCGTTTTATTATTTCCCCCACCGGTTCTATTTCTTCATCCGGTTCCGATTCTTCTTCCGGTTCCGATTCTTCTTCCGGTTCCGACTCTTCTTCCGGTTCCTCTTCGGGAACTTGTGAATCAGTCCACGAATCATTCCAATTTACATTTGACCCTTCATTATTATTAGGTGAGTCAATGGGACTTGTTCTAGAGGTAGACATCTATCACATAATATCAAACGCGTTAAGAGATTAATATATCACATAATATTTACATGTTAAAAACAAAAATATATAGTTTCCAACAAAATTTGTTAAGCAATCATTTTTCAAGTAAACACGGTCGAAGTCCAGACTCACTAATGCATCCTAACAAGCTCGATAAGACACACTAATGCAAAATTCTGGTTCTCTAAGACCAACGCTCGGATACCAACTGAAATGTCCCGTTCTTATTGATTAAAAACGTTCCATATTAATTGATTTCGTTGCGAGGTTTTGACCTCTATATGAGACGTTTTTCAAAGACTGCATTCATTTTTAAAACAAACCATAACCTTTATTTCATAGATAAAGGTTTTAAAAAGCTTTACGTAGATTATCAAATAATGATAATCTAAAATATCCTGTTTACACACGACCATTACATAATGGTTACAATACAAATATGTTACAACAAAATAAGTTTCTTGAATGCAGTTTTTACACAATATCATACAAGCATGGACTCCAAATCTCGTCCTTATTTAAGTATGCGACAGCGGAAGCTCTTAATAATCACCTGAGAATAAACATGCTTAAAACATTAACAAAAATGTTGGTGAGTTATAGGTTTAACCTATATATATATATCAAATCATAATAATAGACCACAAGATTTCATATTTCAATACACATCCCATACATAGAGATAAAAATTATTCATACGGTGAACACCTGGTAACCGACATTAACAAGATGCATATATAAGAATATCCCCATCATTCCGGGACACCCTTCGAATATGATATAAATTTCGAAGTACTAAAGCATCCGGTACTTTGGATGGGGTTTGTTAGGCCCAATAGATCTATCTTTAGGATTCGCGTCAATTAGGGTGTCTGTTCCCTAATTCTTAGATTACCAGACTTAATAAAAAGGGGCATATTCGATTTCGATAATTCAACCATAGAATATAGTTTCACGTACTTGTGTCTATTTTGTAAATCATTTATAAAACCTGCATGTATTCTCATCCCAAAAATATTAGATTTTAAAAGTGGGACTATAACTCACTTTCACAGATTTTTACTTCGTCGGGAAGTAAGACTTGGTCACTGGTTGATTCACGAACCTATAACAATATATACATATATATCAAAGTATGTTCAAAATATATTTACAACACTTTTAATATATTTTGATGTTTTAAGTTTATTAAGTCAGCTGTCCTCGTTAGTAACCTACAACTAGTTGTCCACAGTTAGATGTACAGAAATAAATCGATAAATATTATCTTGAATCAATCCATGACCCAGTGTATACGTATCTCAGTATTGATCACAACTCAAACTATATATATATTGGAATCAACCTCAACCCTGTATAGCTAACTCCAACATTCACATATAGAGTGTCTATGGTTGTTCCGAAATATATATAGATGTGTCGACATGATAGGTCGAAACATTGTATACGTGTCTATGGTATCTCAAGATTACATAATATACAATACAAGTTGATTAAGTTATGGTTGGAATAGATTTGTTACCAATTTTCACGTAGCTAAAATGAGAAAAATTATCCAATCTTGTTTTACCCATAACTTCTTCATTTTAAATCCGTTTTGAGTGAATCAAATTGCTATGGTTTCATATTGAACTCTATTTTATGAATCTAAACAGAAAAAGTATAGGTTTATAGTCGGAAAAATAAGTTACAAGTCGTTTTTGTAAAGGTAGTCATTTCAGTCGAAAGAACGACGTCTAGATGACCATTTTAGAAAACATACTTCCACTTTGAGTTTAACCATAATTTTTAGATATAGTTTCATGTTCATAATAAAAATCATTTTCTCAGAATAACAACTTTTAAATCAAAGTTTATCATAGTTTTTAATTAACTAACCCAAAACAGCCCGCGGTGTTACTACGACGGCGTAAATCCGGTTTTATGGTGTTTTTCGTGTTTCCAGGTTTTAAACCATTAAGTTAGCATATCATATAGATATAGAACATGTGTTTAGTTGATTTTAAAAGTCAAGTTAGAAGGATTAACTTTTGTTTGCGAACAAGTTTAGAATTAACTAAACTATGTTCTAGTGATTACAAGTTTAAACCTTCGAATAAGATAGCTTTATATGTATGAATCGAATGATGTTATGAACATCATTACTACCTTAAGTTCCTTGGATAAACCTACTGGAAAATAGAAAAATGGATCTAGCTTCAACGGATCCTTGGATGGCTCGAAGTTCTTGAAGCAGAATCATGACACGAAAACAAGTTCAAGTAAGATCATCACTTGAAATAAGATTGTTATAGTTATAGATATTGAACCAAAGTTTGAATATGATTATTACCTTGTATTAGAATGATAACCTACTGTAAGAAACAAAGATTTCTTGAGGTTGGATGATCACCTTACAAGATTGGAAGTGAGCTAGCAAACTTGAAAGTATTCTTGATTTTATGTAACTAGAACTTGTAGAATATATGAAGAACACTTAGAACTTGAAGATAGAACTTGAGAGAGATAAATTAGATGAAGAAAATTGAAGAATGAAAGTGTTTGTAGGTGTTTTTGGTCGTTGGTGTATGGATTAGATATAAAGGATATGTAATTTTGTTTTCATGTAAATAAGTCATGAATGATTACTCATATTTTTGTAATTTTATGAGATATTTCATGCTAGTTGACAAATGATGGTTCCCACATGTGTTAGGTGACTCACATGGGCTGCTAAGAGCTGATCATTGGAGTGTATATACCAATAGTACATACATCTAAAAGCTGTGTATTGTACGAGTACGAATACGGGTGCATACGAGTAGAATTGTTGATGAAACTGAACGAGGATGTAATTGTAAGCATTTTTGTTAAGTAGAAGTATTTTGATAAGTGTATTGAAGTCTTTAAAAAGTGTATAAATACATAATAAAACACTACATGTATATACATTTTAACTGAGTCGTTAAGTCATCGTTAGTCGTTACATGTAAGTGTTGTTTTGAAACCTTTAGGTTAACGATCTTGTTGAATGTTGTTAACCCAATGTTTATAATATCAAATGAGATTTTAAATTATTATATTATCATGATATTATCATGTATGAATATCTCTTAATATGATATATATACATTAAATGTCTTTACAACGATAATCGTTACATATATGTCTCGTTTAAAAATCATTAAGTTAGTAGTCTTGTTTTTACATATGTAGTTCATTGTTAATATACTTAATGATATATTTACTTATCATAGTATCATGTTAACTATATATATATCCATATATATGTCATCATATAGTTTTTACAAGTTTTAACGTTCGTGAATCACCGGTCAACTTGGGTGGTCAATTGTCTATATGAAACATATTTCAATTAATCAAGTCTTAACAAGTTTGATTGCTTAACATGTTGGAAACATTTAATCATGTAAATATCAATCTCAATTAATATATATAAACATGGAAAAGTTCGGGTCACTACACTTGACCCAGTGTCGCGCCTTTTACAACCATGACCAACGTTGACTTTTAAATATATATTTATATTGTACCTATAATCGCTATCACCGTTAATTTATTACAACAAATAAAACTGTTGGTTAAATGTTGGTTAATGAACTAAACGACAAACTTAAGTATGATGATTAACCAAAGAATAGGTTTTGATGATGACACATACATATGCATATGTGATGACTGAAATCTTAACATAAAACATGCAAGGTCACTAATCCATACTTTATCTTGCAAATGACCAAGTCAAACATAGCTTAAAGAATAGAATTAATGTTCAGCAAAATACACGGTCAAGGTACGATCGACCGCACAGCTAGCCGCAGAACCCCAAACTGAATTGCAACGCAGTTTTATGAAAACAAGTTGCACGGTCGCCACCACGGTCAACCGCAGTGCGACCGCAATTTTCTCTGTTACCAATTTTGACCAAAAAAAGTTTGACTAGTTCCCGACATCTATAATTCATGAAACCTTTCTCAACATGCTTAGAATAGATGCTCTCTCCATACTCAATTGAGTTTTGGTCATAAAAACACTAATTGCGGTTATACGCCTAATCACATCTTAATGACAAATTAACCAATACTAGGCATAACAAATAAGTGTTAATCAACAACTTGTGATCTTAATTCTTATCTAGACATCCTAAGTATGATCATCAAGTACCAACACACTTAAGCCAATGTCACTAGAACAATAATTGCTATTGAAAATGACTTAGTGATTAATTAAGGCTAAATGAGGAACAATGCTCTCAAGTATAACTAAGTAATGACTTGTAATCCTAAAATACACTTAGATACATTTAGGATGGTCACCTAGTCCCAACTAGAGATTGCTCTTCCCTTGTGCATGTGTTGGACATTAATGTGTGCTTACACATTAATCAAGCAATATGTTATATTGCAATTAAACTTGTTAAAAGCTTGAATTATAAGTTATGCAAGTATATCTATATGATTGATCCTAGAATAACTATCTCTTTCTATGTGTAAGTATTACTTGCTACTTGCCAATATGCTTAATACTCATAAACTTGTCAACTTGATTAATATGTTTGCTATGTTCTTACTAGTTAGGATTCAAGTAACTAATCTACTCTAATAAATTAAGTGTAAAATGGTTCACAATGAAATTATAGTCAATTGTCTATTTGGCCTAGTATAAGTAACTAAGTGTGATTGCTTATTCAAGTATGACTTAACTTTGATGTCTCTACATACTTAATGATTATCTTAGAAAGACATCATTCAATTAATCTCTACCTAAACTCAAATGGAACATGATTTGTGATTAATTGAAACTAGGAAGTTAATGACATAGTGACTAGTCTTTAGAATTGAACCAAAGGCATTAATGTGACTAACTAAGTCTTGACCAAACTGAGATTTCCCAAAATATCAATCAAGACACTTCTCCAAGAATGTTGGGTTTACCACTTTTAGAATGTTAAGTCAGTTTCATGCAATAGGACCAAATCTCACACACTTAATGCATATAGTACTTGTATAGGATGTTTGGTTTCTTTTGCAGGTGCTAGAAGGAGTAAAGGTGCCAAAATGTGGTGTTCAAATTTGAGTCAAACGATTATACAACAGATACCAAATTTGGACTGGAGCATGCACGGTCGACCGTGCTGGCAACCGTGTGTCAACGGCTATTTTTTGAATCCCACTATAAAAGGCAAATATTAAAGAGCATTTGAAGCTGACCCTCTTGCATATTTCAAAGGCTTATTTCAAGAGATCACAAGGGCTCTAATTACTACTCAAATGTGATCAAGCAAGAGAAGATTCTATGATCTTATAGATATAGAATTTGGTTGTGGTAAACTTACTAATCAAAATCATTAATCTTGTGAGTTTACTTAGTGTAATGTATGTCCTAGTATTGTCTTAGTATCACCATTATAAAGTGTATAAATCTTGTAACTTCAATTAGTAGAAGCATAGGCTAGGTTAGTGATCTACTTCCTTAAAGGGACTTAGGAAGTTGATTAATCTTATTTGGAGATTAATACTTGTCCAAGGTGAAGACAAGTTGATCTAGGTTGGAGTTGATCTTTCAAAGGGATAGAAAGATTAGGTTTGTTGTCTATCAAAGAAGTTGAAGACTTGTAAATCGGATCTCCACCGGGTTTGGAGAAAAGTGCTTAATGAAGCAACAAATTCCGATTAGTGTAATCGGGGAGTGGATTAAGGTGGATTAGTTAACATCCACCAGAACCACTATAAATCCTTGTGTCTATGTTCTTTACATTACTTCATTTATTATTTTGAACATATACACTACACATATCAAGTTTGAGTTGAATTGGTTGATCAAAGTTAATCGAATTTGGTGATCAATCGAAAAAATGTTAAAAACGTATTAAGTAACTATTCACCCCCCCCCCCTCTAGTTACTTACAATTGGTATCAGAGCGGTTGCTCAAATCATTGCTCTATAAACAATTGTGAAAGTGTCAAAATTCGTTTTGTGCAAAAACTTGAGTCAATGATTCTCGGATCAACTCAAACTATGGGATACTTGGAAGAATTTGTGAAAGAAGCACCAATCTTTGATAAGATGGATATTGATGTGTGGAAATTAAGATTTGAGGCTTTTCTCAAATCCAAGGATTACTACTTGTGGAGAATAATCAAAGTAGGAGACTTTGTTCCACAAGCTAGTTCAAGACTAGTGAAGTCAACATTTCAAAACAATGATGTTTTGAAACAATTTGATGCAATTTCACTACTTCATGGAATTCTTCCTAGTGAAGAAAGATTAAAGATAATTTCATGTGAAAGTGCAAAGGAATGTTGGGATTCACTATGTTCTCAAGAAGAAGAAAACTCTAGGAGATTAAAGGGTAAAGGAATAGGGAAGGATTTGGAAAAGCTTGGTGATTCTCAAGAAAATGGTTTGAATGAAAATGAAGACTTTTGCCTCATGAGTTCTTGGGATGATCTAAATCAAGATGGTCAAAGTGAAGAAGAGGTTGAATCTTCTTTCAAAGAAGATGATGTCTCAAGCATGGATTGCAATGAGGTACATGTATTCTATCCTTCTAATTATGAATAATTGTTAGATGATTACAAGACTATTAAATTTATGTATGATAGTAGTCGTGACAAAGTAAAACTTTTAGAGAAAGAATTACACAATGTAGACAACTTAACAAAGTTTTAATTGATGAAAATAACACCTTGAAAAGAAAACTTGAAAGGATAACTAATTATGATTTATCAAAAGATAAACTTGTAATGAACATATGTCATGACTCTAGCAAACACAAGTCATGTAATCAAAGTCCATTGTCAATTATTATAAGAATTGAGAACATGGGAAAAATGGATCAAGCTAATAATTCAATGGTAGGGATAAGTCAAGGATTGAGTAATCTTAAAATCAATCAAAACCAATGATCAAAAATGCTAATGAGAATAACCTTCTCAAAAAGACTTTGTATTAATGAAAGGTTTTTCTTACAAATGCAAATTTATTTTTAAAAAATAATTTTAAAAGATTAAGTGAAGGAAGCTTACATGCATTAGGATTGTGTGTTTATGTGAAACTATGTATTGCATGCTAACAAGATTGATGCGTTTTGTGTATACTATGTGCATGATTGAATATATATATATATATATATATATATATATATATATATATATATATATATATACACACACACACACACACACATATAAATATAGTATATTACGTGTCATTGATGATTAAACATCGAGAGGATGTAATCATTCAATGTTAGTAAAATAAAACTTGTCCTCAAGTATTCTATAGAACCTAAGAATCGTCAAAACGCGCTCAAAGAAAGAAGAAGTGAAGAAATGGGTGATCAGAAGAATCCACGGCAGCATCACGGCTGACCGTATACCCAACCGCAGACTCATGTCCTGATTCGTATGAAAATTTCTGTACGGCTAACACCACGGTCGACCGTGCTTCGACCGTGCGTGGTCTGATTCTGTTTTAAATTAAATAAAACCCTCACTTTTACTTCACTCCCACTCACTTCAAAACACACGCACTTTGCACATGGCTGAGGAGACCGACCGCACGAAGAAGAACGCTCATTCCTTCAATCTCAATTCCTACTTTCAGTATGATTAATCCTTGCTTTTATAGCATTCAATTGTGTTTGTATGATGAATTAGGGTTATGAAGAAACCCTAACTAGAATGAATCAAAACTTAAATTGATGCAAACAATCAAAATTGTTCTTGAAGAACAACTTGGAAACGATTGTAGTAGTACCTATCTATGCGTAAATTTAACATTGAATAATTCTAGAGTTCATTATACATCTAGGTTAGATTTTCATAGAATCATTGTTCATATGATATAAATGACATTGTTGCAAATTGAGTGTAATAATGTTGGATGTCAAAACATGTGTTGATGATGATCTCAAAAGTCTAGAACACATATGAACTTTGTGAAAATCTTAATCTAGTTGCAAACTCATTGACACTAATGAAGAGTGAAAATGTGAAGAACATTAACATCAAAACATCTAAGTATTGATGATAATTAAAGTTTGCAAAACTTGTTGCCTACAATTGAATTATACACTTTGAATTAATTTGAAGTATCATTGTGTAAAAAATGGCAAGAGGAAAAGGCAAGACCATTGTAGCAAAAAGAAAAGACTCATACGATCCACCATCTGATCTTAAAGAGAGAATTGCCTACAACGTTGAATTTCTGACAGGAAGAAAAATTGCTGAAGGGAGAAGAGTTGCTCACACTGAAATGCCTGAACTTGTAAGGCAGTTTGAAAAACTCAAATGAAAATCCTTTCTTACTCTAAATGGTCATATCCATCCCTCACTCATTCGAGAATTTTACGCTAACTTCAACTTCGTGAATGATGAAGTATTCTTCAATCTTTTGGGCGTTAATTATTGTTATTCACTCAAGGATTTTTGGATCATGCTGGATGTTCCCACTGAGGGAGAAAAATTTTACAATAGGCAACATGATCTTTCAAATCTTCCTGACTTCATTTCAGACAAAACTCCTCTAATCGATACATTGTGCAAGGATGATGCTCCAAGAGCTGAAATTGAGAAATCTGGTGTACAAGGATTACACCTTCGTCATGAGTATGACACTTGGAACAAAATCATCATCCACAACATCTATTGCAAATCCGGTAATCACTCAATTGTCCATGCCACTCAATTTCCTCTGATGTGGTGCTTAGAAAATGACATCAAAGTAAACATAGGCTATCTCATGGCATCAAGGATGAACGGAACTGTTACGGAAACCACTCGTGCATTACCCTACGGACTATATCTCAATAAAGTGTTTGATTATTTGGGTGTTACAAGTGATAACTTTCATCAACCTACACTTTCCATATTCAAAGGACCAAAAACCTCAGAAGTAACCACCTGAAAACGAAAAAGAACGACAAGTGAAGCAGGGACCAGTAGAGAAAATAGTGTGATACCTGACAGTGAAGATGAAGAAGCTGATGAACAATTTCAAGAGTGTAAAATAATGGCAAAGATGGACAAAATCTACAAGGAACAAATTAAGAACCTCAAAAAGGAGTCAAAAATTGTGAAGATGATGAAAGGGGTAATGAAGAAGTTGACCTGCAAGACAAGCGATACGGAGGATGAAAAATCAAGTGCATCAATCTAAGAATTCCTTGAAGAAGGATAATTATGGTGAGGAATGTGTAAAACGATTATGCTATGACTCTATGATTGAATATAGACATGATGTGTTTAAATATTGTAATACTTTAATCTGTTAAAAGACTTGAAATTATGTGGCAGATAACATGCGGTCGAAGGTACGGTTGACCGTGACCTTGACCGAAAATTGACTGCAATTCACTCAAGTCTCATTAAAATGCACACCAATAACACATCAATATCACTATCTTCCAAACAACATCCAAAAGCAAACAAATTTAACTCCAACTTTAAAATTCTTGAACAAAGCAATTACTCAAAATGGATAGAAATCCTTCACTCAAGACTCCTTAAATTGAGAAATCTTAAAGAACATCTTGCACCCCAAAGCAATGAGTTCTTCAAAACCCTTTGTTTTCTCAAACTCCAAATATCACTCTAATCTCAAAATGTCAAAAGTTCTAAACAAACTTCCATGTGA
Source organism: Rutidosis leptorrhynchoides (assembly GCF_046630445.1). NCBI lineage: Eukaryota > Viridiplantae > Streptophyta > Magnoliopsida > Asterales > Asteraceae > Rutidosis > Rutidosis leptorrhynchoides. The sequence goes on from NC_092333.1 coordinate 683,276,682, forward strand.
TGAAAAGAAGAACTCTCAAGATGATTCAAGAGACATCCAAGAAGAACATGAAGTGTTCTATGACTATCCTACTCTTCAAAAAGAGTTTAACAAAATTGGATGGGGATCATTTCTCTCACTCAAAACCTACACTTTTCCCTCACTTGTCAAACAATTCTATTCAAAGTTTGAATTTACCACTAACAAAAAGGTGAAATTTACCCTGTTTGATCAAGAACATGTGATGACACTCAAGCGATTTGGCTACATCCTTAGAGTGCCAACAAAAAGAGTTGAGTTTTATGATTCTAAGAATCATATACAACTCCTTCCCAAGTTCATTCCAAGAAGAGCACTAACCTCACTATTCATTGATCCCGAACTCAAACTAAGCACTCTCTGTCAAAAAGGCGTCTTTGACAGCGATATTCGAGCAGAATATGGAACATGCAAATCGATCATAAGTCACAACATTTTTTTCAGAAAACAAGGTGACGATCAAATGTCCATAACTGAACTTGGACTCATGTGGTGTCTAACCAAGTCCATACCAGTGAATCTTGCCTTCATAATGGCTTCAAGGATGCAAGACCTCAAACAAGATCTTACGCAGCCTTATCCCTATGGTCGCCGCTTGACGTTCTTGTTCAAGCATCTTGACGCATTGAACCTCACATCCTCTTCAGGAAACAAATGCACCATCACCCATGCTTAATTCCATCAAGATGTGTTCAAGCATTCTAAGAAGATTGATCTAATGTACTTTCCATGCATATTTTCATATATGTATCACTATGTTTCGTGTTTGGTTTGAATAAAATGTGTGCTTGTTATGTTTTAATATATGCTTTCCAACGTGCACAATTTAAGGGGGAGCTTTGCTCTAAGGGCGAGCTTAGTTCTAGGGGAGCTAACCTTTTTGCTTCGACAAAAGGGGGAGAAAGATGGATACAAGTGATTGTTAACACTTGCGTATTTATAGCAAAATGTCCCTCATCACTTATATGTTTATCATCATCAAAAAGGGGGAGAATGTTGGTTGAATGTTGGCTAACGAACTAAACAACAAACTTAAGTACGATGATTAACCAAAGAATATGTTTTGATGATGACACATACATATGCATAAGTGATGACTGACATCTTAACATAAAACACGCAAGGTCACTAATCCATACTTTATCTTGCAAATGACCAAGTCAAACATAGCTTAAAGAATATAATTAATGTTCAGCTAAATGCACGGTCAAGGTACGGTCGACCGCACAGCTAGCCGCAGAACCCCAAACTGAATTGCAACGCAGTTTTATGAAAACAAGTTGCAGGGTCACCACCACGGTCAACCGCAGTGCGACCGCAGTTTTCTCTGTTACCAATTTTGACCAAATAAAGTTTGACTAGTTCCCGACATCTATAATTCATGAAATCTTTCTTAACATGCTTAGAATAGATGCCCTCTCCATACTCAATTGAGTTTTGGTCATAAAAACACTAATTGTGGTTAATCACGTCTAATGACATCTTAATGAAAAATTAACCAAGATTAGGCATAACACATAAGTGTTAATCAACAACTTGTGATCTTAATTCTTATCTAGACATCCTAAGTATGATCATCAAGTACCAACACACTTAAGCCAATGTAACTAGAACAATAATTGCTATTGAAAATGACTTAGTGATTAATTAAGGCTAAATGAGGAACAATGCTCTCAAGTATAACTAAGTAATGAATTGTAATCCTAAAATACACTTAGATACATTTAGGATGGTCACCAAGTCCTAACTAGAGATTGCTCTTCCCTTGTGCATGTGTTGGACATTAATGTGTGCTTACACATTAATCAAGCAATATGTTATATTGCAATTAAGCTTGTTAAAAGCTTGAATTATAAGTTGTGCAAGTATCTATATGATTGATCCTAGAATAACTATCTCTTGCTATGTGTGAGTATTACTTGCTACTTGCCAATATGCTTAATATTCATAAACTTGTCAACTTGATTAATATGTTTGCTATGTTCTTACTAGTTAGGATTCAAGTAACTAATCTACTCCAATAAATTATGTGTAAAATGGTTCACAATGAAATTATAGTCAATTATCTATTTGGTCTAGTCTAAGTAACTAAGTGTGATTGCTTATTCAAGTATGACTTAACTTTGATGTCTCTACATACTTAATGATTATCTTAGAAAGACATTATTCAATTAATCTCTACCTAAACTCAAATGGAACATGATTTGTGATTAATTGAAACTAGGAAGTTAATGACATAGTGACTAGTCTTTAGAATTGAACCAAAGGCATTAATGTGACTAACTAAGTCTTGACCAAACTGAGATTTCCCAAAATATCAATCAAGACACTTCTCCAAGAATGTTGGGTTTACCACTTTTGGAATGTTAAGTCACTTTCATGCAATAAGACCAATACTCACACACTTAATGCATATAGTACTTGTATAGGATGTTTGGTTTCTTTTTCAGGTGCTAGAAGGAGTAAAGGTGCCAAAATGTGGTGTTCAAATTTGAGTCAAACGGCTATACAACGGATAACAAATTTGGACTGGAGCACGCACGGTCGAACCACGATCGACCGTGCTGGCAACCGTGTGTCAACGGCTATTTTTTGAATCCCACTATAAAAGGCAAACATTAAAGAGCATTTGAAGCTGATCCTCTTGAATATTTTAAAGGCTTATTTCAAGAGATCACAAGGGCTCTAATTACTACTCAGATGTGATCAAGCAAGAGAAGATTCTATGATCTTATAGATATAGAATTTGGTTGTTGTAAACTTACTAATCAAAATCATTAATCTTGTGAGTTTACTTAGTGTAATGTATGTCCTAGTATTGTCTTAGGATCATCATTACAAAGTGTATAAGTCTTGTAACTTCAATTAGTAGAAGCATAGGCTAGGTTAGTGATCTACTTTCTTAAAGGGACTTAGGAAGTTGATTAATCTTATTTGGAGATTAATACTTGTCCTAGGTGAAGACAAGTTGATCTAGGTTGGAGTTGATCTTTCAAAGGGATAGACAGATTAGGTTTGTTGTCTACCAAAGAAGTTGAAGACTTGTAAATTGAATCTCCACCGGGTTTGAAGAAAAGTGCTTAGTGAAGCAACAAATCCCGATTAGTGTAATCGGGGAGTGGATTAAGGTGGATTAGTTAACATTCACCCGAACCACTATAAATCCTTGTGTCTATGTTCTTTACATTACTTCATTTATCATTTTGAACATATACACTACACACATCAAGCTTGAGTTGAATTGGTTGATCAAAGTTAATCGAATTTAGTGATCAATCGAAAAAGTGTTAAAAATGTATTAAGTAACTATTCACCCCCACCCCCTCTAGTTACCTACAAAAACTAAAATACGACAATTTTGACTTATTTTATCGACTTTTTCTGACTCTGTCCCAACTTTTGACCGATAGTCACCAATTTGTACTTTTGATCGAGACGGTCGAGACGGAGATGGCACGGGTAGTTACTAAACAGCCGCAACGGCTGCCAAAACGGCACGGGATGGGTCGTTTGCAACCATGTTGGGGACTAGTGTGTTGAGACTTTGTAGTAACTAATTGGCCAAGCTGGAGACTAATCGAACATTGACCAACTTTGACTTTGACTTTATTTTACATATTTTGACTGTAGTTTACATACTTTAACTGATTTTGACCGAATAAATCTGGCTTTGAACTAATAAGTCCGACTTTGACCAACGAGATTAGCCTTTAAGAAATTTAACAGAATAAATCGGCAAAGCCGGAGACTAGTCGGGTAATAGTCAGACTACTTCAAAGTTACTTCAAAATCCTGACTAGTCGAGGAATTTTACAACCACGTATGTGAATCATATACGTATAGTTGTAAAAAGAATTTACCAAACATAAGGGGTTCAGTGATAACTAGATTGTTGATCAAGTCCAGCTTATTTGTTCAATTGTATGCGGAGGCTAATTCATATGGTTAATTGCAAGGTCATTCAGTGTCACGCTTTTATGACTCCCCTCTTGTGCAATGCTTATGTATCTCCTAACCTGTTAAGAAGAGCGTTGTAATGATAACAACCATAATAAAGACACTATGAATCGAATGTTTTGTTCTTGAAAGAGAAAATTCTTGCACTTAATCAGTACTTATATATACATTGTCCTAAATGGAACTTGAACCCTCAACCTCAGGCCAATAGATAACTTTTTGGTACAATGTATCTCATCATCAATTTTTGTGAACAGGAAATAAAATCAACCGAAGAGTAGGAAAAATTGAATAAACAAGTAAGTTTCTGAATCAGTTCTATGATGTCAATTTTTTTTGGAATATATAATTAATTTTATAGATTAAAACAATTCAGGCTTGCCTGAGTGGCCACCGAGTTGCCCAATGAAGCACGCCACCCGGGTTCAATTCCTGGGTATGCCAAATTGTTCAAAAGGGGAGTGTGACTAGAGAGTGCGCATAATGCGCAATTCACCCGGTACCAGGTCCTGTGCTCGGGGGGCTTGATTACCCGAGGTTTTACCTTCTATGGGGGAGCCAATGTGCTCGTTCATATGAGGGTTTCCTCACTTACCAAAAAAATAAAAAAAAAATTAGATGGACATAACTAGCCATTTTTCTACTTACCTTATTCAATAAAATTAATTATAGATTATAGATAAACTAGCATAGAGTAAATCTTGTGTAAATGTTAAAACTAGTATGAAGTATTAGATCTTGTATACTTACATGTCTGTTTTGTGTCATTTGATTTTATTGTTCATTTTTAACTTCCCTTTCATGTATTATCTGATCTGATAGTTACATGCCCATATCTGATGCCTTGCTTGCTTCAAATGTTGTTTTTGGGGGTGCTTGTACAGTTGTACTCTAAAGCATCTTTTTATATGCTTTCTATGTCTAAATTTGCTTCAAACATACTAGAACTGCAATGAAATTAAGTACAGCTAAAGTGAACAAGATGTTTAACTTATAGGTTGCAACTCTAAAACAGAATGGTGCAGCAGCAGCAAGAGGAGATAATAATAATAATGATGGTGATGGAGGTCTGGACGACATTGCAACTAACCATATAAATTCACCTCAACTTGTTACACTTCCTCTTTTCTAATAGCTAGCTTGATAGATAGATAGATAGATAGATAGATAGATCTGCTTACTACAACACAACCTATTCTACATTTTATTCCGGATCTTTAAAGATAGAAAGTTTAAGGCTTGAGATCAGCCAATACTCCAATGAAAACAGAAAAGACATTGGGTTCTTTTATATCTTAGAGTATTAAAGATTAAAGATTCATTTCATTTGCTTGTATTTGTACACCAACTGGGTTATGGTTGTACTAACATCAGATGTATTCAAGGGAATACTGATTTTCTTGTATGGTTTTAGATAGGTAGCTTTAATTTTAGAAGGAGACTCATTTGCCTAACAACTTTTTATGCATACTCTTGTTGGGAGTGTGAATCGAATTAAACAAGGAATCACAAACTAAATGAGGAGCTGCTGATGTTTCTTATCTTGCGATCGTGAGTGTTCTTACACTCTGGATGTCGCGATCACGAAGGGTGGTTCAACAAGCTCGCGTGTGGGAAATTGTGACTCGCGACTGGAGTTTTTGCTTGATGTGCTTCTCGCTATCGCGAGAAAATACAAAGAGGGAGACTAGCGATCGTGAGTCTGGGCTGACGGGAGAAAAATCTAGAAAACTCGTTTTCTTGCTCCCAAAGCTATTTCTTTGTATTGTTTTGCCTATTTAAGCATCCTATTGTAACCCACGCATGTATCCACAAAAATTATCAATAAAATAACTCTCTTTAGTGGCTGAGGATTAAAGTAATCATCATTGATTACGTATAACCTCGTTAAATTCTTCTGTCTTTATTTTTCTTGCTAGTTTCTTCGCATACATCAAATATTTTTTCGTTTATTGTAAGTGGATTTGATAACTTGGGATTATCAAGTCTTGTTAGGGCTCACGCACTTGTTCCTAACAAGTAGTATCAAATCTTAGGCTCGGTTTTCACGGGAACAATAGCGGAAAAGAACGATGTAAAAATTGATAAGTTTGATGGGAATGATTTTAGCTTTTAAAAGAGGCAAATTAAAGATGTGCTCTATCAAAAGAAGATTTACCAACCCTTAAAGGGGGTTAAATCGAAAGGAATGGAGCAAAGTGAATGGGATTTTTTGGATAGGCAAGCCCTAAGGGTTGTTCGGTTTTCTCTAGCCAAGAACGTTGCTTAGAACATTGTGGGTTAAACCACAACTTCAGGATTGATTGCGGCATTATCCAACATGTATGAGAAGCCATCCGATTTGAACAAAGTTTTCTTGATTCGACAATTGGTGAATGCTAGGATGATGGAGGATTCCTCGGTGTCGAATCATGTTAAGGAATTTAATTTGATTTTAACTCGGTTGAAATCGGTGAATATTAAATTCCACGATGAGCTTGAGGCGTTGTTTTTGCTATCTTCATTGCCCATAGTTGGGCCAGCACGGTAACGACGGTTAGTGGTTCATCCGGAACTACTAAACTCACTTTTGAAGGAATCCATGATTTGATTCTTAGCGAAGGCATTCGTAGGAAAGATTCGAATGGGAGTTCGGGTTCCGTTTTAAGTGTTAGTCGGGGAAGAGCTAGATCAAGAAGTCCATCAAGGAGTAAGAATGTTATGTGTTGGAATTTTCAACAAGTTGGTCACTATAAGTCAAAGTGTACGAGCCTTAAGTCGGGTGGGAGCATGGTGACTACGGTGATCGAAGATGCGTTGATGTGTCAGGAAGAGGTTCTTGACGAATCTTGGGTTTTAGATTCGGGTGCCTCGTATCATGTTACCCATACATGAACGAGATGATGAACTTCAAGGAGTACTCCGGTAAGGTTCGATTTGTGAATGGGAGTACACTTGATATTGCGGGTATTGGTAATCTTGTGGTTAGACACTTGAATTATGCATGGATCTTGAGGAATGTGCAGTTCTTTCAAAAGATCTAGAGTCGGTTGATCTCGGCTTGGAAATTGGATGGCGATAATTGTCATGTTTTATTTGGAGATCAAAAGTGGGTAGTGTTTAAAGGAGATTATGTGGTTGCTCAAGGGTACAAAAGGGGAACCATGTATATGGTTAACGTTCCTTATAAAGAGTTGCTAGGTGATTTTGTGTGTGTTAAAAGTCCTAGCGTGATAATGTTTTTCGGTATTGTTGAGAGGTCTTGTTTGAGTGGGAGCTCAAAAGAAGTTAAAGCTAGTGGAAATTCAGGTCGAATTGGGTACACTGGAGCTTTTGTCACTTCGGGAAGATCTTCGCCAATGGCAACTTTGTTGCGATCGGCCGAGGTAGATGAACAAGAAATTTTTATGAGAGTCACTGTTAAAGATACATTCGTACAGTGGGAACTGCGCTCTGGATGAAAAATCGGGTTTGTCCAAATTCGTGCACACGTATATGGTCAGTGTTCCAATGGTGAAAGCAAAGGTGTTAAAGTGGACGATTAAGTGTGCGAAAGTGCTCTCGTGTAAGGTCTTGATTGGTACTGTCCACATGATTGTTCTACCGGCGGGTTTGTTCTTTGTTGGTCCGACTCTGAGAGCATTAGCGATACAACCATGCACACGCACGGTCCGTTTATTGTAGTATGGTCTTACTCTGAGGGCATTTGAAAATTTCAAAATATAAAGAGTATATCGTTAAACAGCAGTGGTGAATTTTATCGTTGAATTTTTTTTATTATTAAATACCCGTAAAAACGTATAGGAGATCATTAAATTTAACTATGGGATCTCATATAGTCGTAGGATTTTTGATTTTTTGAAGCTAAACAACTACTAATTATGAAAGGTATTTTTTTAAAAAATTAGGACACCTTTAAATTTTCATTCTAAATTTTGCCATTGTTAAACATACTAGGATTTGGAGACATTTCAACCAAGGAAAATTGGTCAAAATGACCTCATTTCTAAAAGTGTTTGAAAAAATGCCCTTAAATAATTGTAGTTACAAATATGTTCATGATCAAGCATCACACACCACACATGATGTGTGATCAGGGAGTGTTTTTACAATTACAACTTTTTAAGACCACTTTTTAAACACTTTTGAAAATGAACTCATTTTCACCAATTTATCTTCAACTAATTTCGCCGTTGTTTATGTAACTTAGGAAGTGGCGCATTAGCTTACTCTTTTTACTTTGTTAGAACCAATTATGTTGGACGACTCAAAAGAAGATACAATTCAATGGGTTCATTCGGTGGAAAAGATATATACGGTTGCTGATGAAGTGTGGGTCATGTTTATGTTTTCTCGTAATGTTAATGTGGACTTCGATTGGGTAAAGATTGTATGGAACCCGAAAGTTCCTTCTAAGGTTGCATTTTTTTCATTGACTTACAATACATGGGGGCGTGCCGGTCAAAAAATTTCTAAGATTTTGACATTGTTTAAGTGAAGACATGGATGACAAGTGTTTGTGGTGCGCCAATTATATCGAATCCGTAGATCATCTATTGATTCATTGTTTGTATTCTCACAAAATATGGACCACTTTGTTTAATTGGTGGAATATTAATTAGATTATTCCCGCTTCCATTGAGAAATTTTCGGTGGATTGGTGTGGAGGCATGGGCATAAAGGCAAACGCATTTTGGTATCTCATTGGGCCGGCAACCATATGGGCGATTTGGTTAGCAAGGAATGATGTAGTGTTCAATAACAAGTATACTTGTTGGGCATCCTTAGCGTCACGTATAAATTTTAAGGTTTTTGAATGGCTCGTCAATGCAAAAATGTGCCCAAGTCATCATTTTTATATTTGGGAGTCACAACCATGGTTGTTAAGTTGAGATTGAGCATTAAAGAGGTGGCGGTTTTTTGGTTTTTGTTGTGGTTATAGAAGAAACTTGGGTCACCACAGAAGTTACTAAATTGGTGTCAAGTGTTTTTATGTTGAGGCTGTTTTAATGTATTTTTGTTTTTTGGCACATCATGTGTATTGTATGAATATGACTTGAGCATGTAAATTCATCACAATAGCTCTGTTTGATTGTTATGGTAGTTCACTATTGGGTGAAATACCATTTCAATTCAATTCATGTTTTTTGATATATATATTGTTAGCCTGGAACAATTTGGATCAGAATGGCTCGCCATCATCATTTCCTTATTTAAGAGATTTGTATAGCTGTGCAGAGTGCTCCAACGGCTAGGTCTTCATATTGAATACCTTCCATATTTGTTTAGACTCCTCTCCATAATTAGGATTGTAATCCCTGTATAAATAGCTAGCTTCTCCTTGTAACAAAACACACAATCAATATACAAAAGCTTTATACAATCATCTATATATAATTCTGTTTTGTCTCAATATGGCATCAGAGCTAGTGTAGTGATCTTGATCAAACTACACTTTCTGATTCAATCATTTGCCTTTTTTTTCTAATTCAAATTAGCTACCATGTCTGATGGAGACGGCAGCTACCAATCAACCAATGATTTGGCTAGTCAATTGACTAGTTTTCTGAAAACCAACATGTTCCAGCAACCAAAACTTTCAGGCACCTTGAAAATAAGTTTAAGTCTGAATAGTTCAAATTATGCCTTGTGGTCAAGGATGATTAAGGTTGCCATTGGAGAAAAATCCAAGGCCCTCCTCAATCATCTAACAACCAACCCACCAGAAACTACAGATGAAAAATATGAACAATGGGAGCAGGAAGACCTGATTGTGTTTTCTTGGCTCATTCAGAACATTGAACCAAACTTAGCAAGCAATCTCACCGAATTCCAAACTGCAAAAACGCTATGGGATGCACTGGTAACAACATACAGCTCTGGAAGGGACAAGTTGCAGACTTTTGATCTCCATGTCAGAGCAAATGAAATCAAGCAATCCGGTAAGTCAATCGAAGACCTCTGGATCAGTTTACAGGGTATATGGGGGGAAATTGAAAGAAGAGACCCAAACCCAATGAAATGCTCAATTGATATTGTCACTTATAACAAACTTAGATCCGAACAGAAACTATTTCAATTTTTAAATGCCTTGGATCATAAACATGACAATATCAAAAGAGAAATGCTTAGAATCGATCCATTACCCACTGCCGAAAAAGCATATGCTGCTGTCCGAAAAGAGAGTGCACACCAAAGCATATTTGGTGCTAAATCCGATGCTCCTTCCCACTCCGGCATCGCAACCGGACTTGTAGCTTCAAAATCAAAAGAATCTGACGGGTTTGGGCTAGTTTCAAAAAACCAACGCCGGTCAGACTATTCTCAGTCATCATCCCGGGATAAAGATCACGTCGAATGTACCAAGTGTAGTATGAAACGTCATACGAAAGAACAATGCTTCAAGGTGATTGGATACCCAGAGTAGTGGAACAACGGACACAAAAAAGGGAAAGCAGCAGTGGCGGCGGCTACCGGAGGTAACCAATCGACCAACAACTCCGGCGCCACCGCTAGTGGTGGATTTGGATTACTTGCGGCTGAGCAACCTTCATCGACTGAAGGCGAAGGTATGAACGATCGAGGGTTTTTTAACCCTAAATCAGGTACCAATTTTTCTATTACCCCCCTCAAGAACCTGGTTTGTGATAAATTCCCCCAAAACTTGTTAAATAATAATAATAATAATAATAATAATAATAATAATAATAATAATAATAATAATAATAATAATAATAATAATAATAATAATAATAATAATAATAATAATAATAATAATTTTTGTAAATTAGACACCACGTTTAAAAACAAATCTAAAAATAAACCTTTTTTGCAAAAAGAACTCTTAAATAATTTTTCTAACGTAAACTGTGTTTCAAATAAAATTAAAAGTGATGAATGGATCATTGATTGTGGTGCAACCGATACCATGACCTGTGATAAAAATGATATTTGCCTAAAATCAAAACCGAACAAAGATAAAATTAAAACTGCTAATGGTGGGGTAATTCAGGTTAAAGGGGGAGGAATGATTGAAATATCACAATGTTGAAACTAAACAATTGTTTATATGCTCCTGCCCTCTCACACAAATTACTATCTGTTAGCCATGTCACAAAGGAACTTAATTGCACCGTATTATTACACCCGACCTTTTGTATCTTACAGGACCTCAGAACGGGGGAGATAATTGGTCGTGGTACTAAGCGAGATGGGTTATACTACATTGATGAGGTGATCCAAAATGGTACTGTTATGCTAGCTCATGGGACACCTAACCGACAAGCTTGGCTATGGCATAGACGTTTAGGTCATCCTTCCGCTAGTTATCTAAGTATTTTATTTCCTAGTTTATTTTCTTCAAATAAAACACTTCAGTGCGAAACTTGTATTTTGGCAAAAAGCCATCAGAATTCTTTTAAAACTAGTAATACGAAAACTGAACGTCCTTTTGCCTTGATTCATTCTGATGTTTGGGGGCCAGCAAAGGTTAATGGGGGACATAATTTTTGATATTTCCTATTATTTATTGATGATTGTACCCGTATGACATGGACTTATTTTCTTACAAACAAATCCGAAGTCTTTAATAAATTTACTTCTTTTTATACCATGGTTCAAACTCAATTTAATTGTAACATACAAGTCCTAAGATCCAACAATGGGGGGGAATTCGTTAACACCCAAATGAAACAATTCTGCCAAGAAAATGGTATTATCCATTAGACCTCTTGCCCTCATACCCCCCAACAAAATGGGGTCGCTGAAAGGAAAAATCGTATCCTTTTAGAAATAACACGGGCTTTAATGATCGAGTCTAATGTTCCAAAATCTTTCTGGCCGGAAGCTCTTGCCACGGCAACTTATCTCGTGAATAGACTTCCAACCAGAGCCCTTGACCTAAAAACCCCCCCCCCCCTTCAAGCCCTAACCAAATTTTATAAACCCCCGTCAAATTTGACCCTCCAACCTCGGGTTTTTGGGTGCTCTGTGTTTGTTCATATACCTAAAACAGAACGATCCAAACTTGACCCTTGTGCTGAAAAATGTGTTTTTGTCGGTTATGGGGTCAACCAGAAGGGGTATAGATGTTATAGCCTTAAAAAACGGCACATGTTCACTACCATGAACTGTGATTTTCTTGAGACTGAATACTTCTACACTACCCAACACACGAGTCAGGGGGAGACTGAGTCAAATGACACTGTGAGTTGGCTAGATATACCTTCATCAGAAGAAGTTAATAACAGTACCAAATCTCAGTATGATCCACCCGTCAGTACCACTTCTGAAAGTCCTCCCGATAACACTGGAAATACTGAGGTAAGTACCGAATCTTCTGAAACTGATTCTACTAATCATGAAAATCAAGAGAATGTTTCAGAACAGGAAAGCAATACAGGTCAGCATGAATCAAAAGGGCCTGAACAACAATCTGAATCTCAACAACAATCTGAATCTCAACAACAATCTGAATCCCAGCAAACAAACCAACAGCCCGAGCCTGAACAACCATATGTGCTACCCCCCGAGAGCAAATAGGGGAATTCCTCCAAAACGATATGATCCAGATCGAGAAGCCCTCCGGTCAAGGTACCCAATGGCAAATATTGCTAAAGGAAATCTATCAAAAGAAGCAAAAACTTTCACTTCCGCGATATACTCTGAAGAAATCCCAACAACAGTAGAACAAGCCCTAAAATCAAAGAAATGGAAGGAAGCAATGGAAACAGAAATGAAAGCTCTAAAGACAAATAACACTTGGGAAAAATGCATCCTTCCAAACTCAAAGAAACCTGTTGGATGTCGTTGGGTGTTCACAATTAAACATAAAGCAGACGGTACAGTTGAAAGATACAAAGCTCGTCTCGTAGCAAAGGGATATACTCAAACTTATGGAGTCGATTACTCTGAAACTTTCTCACCCGTAGCCAAAATTGATACTATCAAAGTTTTATTCTCTGTTGCTGCAAATAAAGATTGGCCTCTCCATCAATTTGATGTAAAAAATGCCTTCTTACATGGAGAACTCAAAGAGGAAGTCTACATGGAAGCACCTCCTGGTTTCACGTCAGACTTCAAAAACAGGGTAGTCTGTCGCCTTAAAAAATCTCTATATGGACTAAAACAATCCCCGAGGGCTTGGTTTGGGCGCTTTACTTTAGCAATGAAAAATTATGGTTTTAAACAAAGTAACTCCGATCACACATTATTTCTTAAACGAAGAAACAATTTAATCACTTGTCTCCTCATCTATGTAGATGATATGATCATAACAGGAAATGATAAAGAAGAAATTTTTAAACTAAAAAACAATTTATTTAAAGAGTTTGAAATGAAAGATTTAGGGAGACTTAAATATTTCTTGGGGATTGAAGTACTACGCTCTCAACAAGGGATCTTTATATGCCAAAAGAAATATGTTCTTGATCTCCTTGCTGAAACAGGAATGGTCGACTGCAAGCCTGCCGACACTCCTATGATTCCAAATCAAAGGTTGTACATGGAAGAAGACGCTAAACCCGCTGACAGAACTCAGTATCAAAAAATTGTGGGAAAACTTATCTATCTTGCTCACACTCGTCCAGACATAGCACATGCTGTGGGAGTGGTGAGTCAATTCATGCACCAACCTCAACGTCATCATATGGATGCAGTTTGGAGAATTATCAAGTATTTAAAAGGAACAGCAGGACACGGAGTTTTATTTACAAAGAACAATAACCTTGAAACCCAAGTTTATACAGATGCTGGCTACGGAGGAGAAAAAGGAGATAGAAGGTCTACATCAGGATATTTTACCCTTGTTGGAGGAAATCTTGTCACATGGAAAAGTAAGAAGCAAAAGGTAGTCGTTCTCTCAAGTGCCGAAGCCGAATTTAGAGGTATTGCTAAAGGCGTAACTGAGGCCTTATGGATCCGGAAACTTTTAACAGAAATTGGCTTCCCACTCAAAAAATCTATCAAGATCTTCTGCGACAACGAAGCCGCAATAGCTATCTCAGAAAATCCTGTCCAACATGACCGAACCAAACACGTTGAGATAGACAGGCATTTCATTAAAGAAAAACTTGAAGCCGAAATCATATCTCTTCCATCTGTCAGATCAGAGGACCAGTTAGCAGACATCTTAACCAAATCAGTCAATGGAAGAGCATTCCATGAAGTTCTCATCAAGTTGAATATCGGGAATCCCACTATTCAACGTGCGGGGGAGTGTTAGACTGGAACAATTTGGATCAGAATGGCTCACCATCATCATTTCCTTATTTAAGAGATTTGTATAGCTGTGCAGAGTGCTCCAACGGCTAGGTCTTCATATTGAATACCTTCCATATTTGTTTAGGCTCCTCTCCATAATTAGGATTGTAATCCCTGTATAAATAGCTAGCTTCTCCTTGTAACAAAACACACAATCAATATACAAAAGCTTTATACAATCATCCATATACAATTCTGTTTTGTCTCGATATATATATATAAGGCTTAGTGGGTCATTGGCCACGCACATGAACCCATTACAATTTTTTATTATAATTTCTTTTTGTGACGATATATTGGCCCACTCAATAAATGACGTGCGAAATAAAATCTGTCTTCGTATGTGGCATTCTGTGTTAATACTCAAAAAATCCATGGAACGTTATACGTTTATTGAAGAAGTTAATCTACATAGTATACACATCAACAATTAAAGGTATGTAAATTTATACTTGTATTAAGGTTATATCTCAAGATATGTACCTAAATAGGTGCTTTGAAAATTTTCGATATATTACTGTCACGGGCGAATCTACGCTATAAGGTGTGGGGTTCTATGACTTCATTAATGGGGAAAAAAAATATACAATGTACACTCCAAATTGCATAGAACACCACTAAATAGCTATATGACCTCGTATATTTTTAAAATTTAAGGTTTTTTTGAGGTAAACAACCACTAACCCTTTAAATATAACTAGTTTTCGAAAAAAAAAATTAGGAACCCATTGAATTTTCATTCTTGGATTCGCCACTTATTACTAGGAGGCTACATATGAGAGAATTGATCTATGCATTGTCTGGCTTTGATTTAAGTTTTTTTTCATCATTAGGCAAGTATTTTCTATTTGTTTCTGTCCTAATCAAAATTACTGAAATTGCATATTTCTAATGTACGTCGATGAAATATTTGAAATCAACATGATACACCTAGTTCATAGCGACATGTTTAGTTTGATGAACACCAAACGTTTAATCAAATGCCTGAAAGAAGTATCGGAAGAAAAACCAACATACTTTGAAAGCTAGCTCGAAATAATGACTCACTAAAATCACACGTGCAACCTCAAACGTTAAACCTTTTACTAACCGAATAGTCAAGGAATACTATTTAACAAGCGTTGCTAATAAATAGGTGCTTTGAGAATTTTCGATGTATTATTGTTGGAAGCTACTTATGAGAGAATTGAGCTATGCATTGTCTGAACAACCGATGGGTTTGATTTAGGATTTTTCATCGTTAGGTAAGGATTTTCTATTTATTTTTGTCCTAATCAAAATTACTGAAATTACATATTTCTAATGTACAATGATGAAATAATTGAAATCAACATGATTAGTTTGATGAATACCAAGCGTTTGATCAAATGCCTAAAAAAAATATCGGAAGAAAAACCAACATACTTTGAAAGCTAGCTCGAAATAATGACTCAATAAAATCATACATTTGACCTCAAACGTCAAACCTTTTTACTAACCGAAAAAGCAAGGAATAGTATTCTACAAACCTTGGTAATAGTAAATTAATGATTCATGAATGAGAGTATATGTATCATTGTTTTCCTTATGATTTATCAGTTCCTATCACTCCTAATTTACTTAAATATGTCCATTTATCAGTTTTTGAATTTGTAAAAGAGTTGCTTTTAATCAGTTGGCATTAACAAACAGCAAGCTGTTTAACAAACAGCAAGCTGTTCCCGGTAGCGGTGGAGGGTTGGCTTGCCGTTTACCCGGGGTTTACCTGCGGTGGGGGGCCAATGTGCTCTGGCCCATAGTGGGGTTCCTCGTCAAAAAAAAAAAAAAAAAAAAAAAAAAAAAAAAACAAGCTGTTTTCACTCTATTGTAAGTTTTACTCAGAGTTGTTATTTATTGTCTTTTTCCATTCATTCATTTCGTTTATAATTAGCAAACATTCAGATTTTTTTTGCAGAAATTACTTATGTGTGTGTATTTTAAAAGAAGTGTAATATTCATTAGGTGTTATTACTTATTAGTGTCACTAAACCTAACCATATTTGTATAAAATACGAATAAAGGTTTTCCCTATCCAAGCTATTCAGGGTGGGTAAGTTTTGTTTTACTAAAATGTACATGGCTTAATTGGGTTATTTCATAACCGTATATGACCCTTTCCCTAGCTACCCCTCCCAGGATATGTTGTTACTCAAGTATGATCATGAGTCCTGAAGAGAATATCAGGACTCTAACTATTACGTAATATGTATGTTGATATAAATTTTTACAAAAAAGAACATTATCGGGTTTGTGAAAAGGTCAACCTTAATGCTTATACATATACTATGTTGAAGTGGTTGTTGATGCAAAGAACAAAGATGTGAGAAGTTTGTATATGATCATGTTATGAACTGTTAGTTTGTATCTGTTTATGTTATGAGCTGTTAGTTGCTGATGCAAAGAACAAAGCTTATACAAACCGGTTTTATGTAGTTGGGTTAAGCCATTAACACTAGACCACCAATAACCGAATTCTAGGTCAAAGCTATAAATGCTGACAACAGAGGAAATTAACAATAATAAATAAAGTAATGTGAAAGTCCATTTCTTTCACATGCCAATGCCAAAACAAATAACAAATGAACGTTAATATCGTTCATCAATTATAAATTCTATAGTTATAGTTAACAGTAATTAAAAATTAATAAATAATATTGGTTTCAAACTTTAGGTCATCGCAACATAACAAAATATCAATTAAGTTTGACTTTACTTATTCAACTTTGATTTATAGTAAAATCATAATCATGGATTATATTATCAAAAGTTTAGTCAAATATTCTCTTTAATTCATGCACCAAAGTATATGATGTGCTGGTACTTTAAGTTTTAATGTATGTACATTGTGGTACATACATTAATGATACCGCAACCCGCAGGCGCACCGCGAATGTATGCGGACAATCACTATTGTGCGTATGCGTGTTCTTGTGTGCGGTATGCGGCGTGCGAATGCCTTTGTTCCCGGTACGGCGGTTGCTTAGCTGTCAAGAAAATATCTTTTACATAATTATATCCGTGATTCGGGGGAGTCAGTTATGGATGAGATTATGATGATCTGGGACGGTTCAAGAATTAGGGTTTGCCTATAAATACAAACCCTGATCATCGTTTACCGGACACAGCACATTACGTAACCATCGCATACGATACACATTACGTAAAACAGCATCATTCAACATCTTTTCAAGGTTAACAGGTTAGTCTTTTGTAAGCTAGTACCTACGACCTTATTTGGGGCCTTCCGATCAGCGACCGCTATCGAAGGTGGACTTAATCACTTGGCCACCCCGCCGACATCATCATGTCGGCCAGGGTTATTCACGGTAGCCGGACCGGAGAGCCACGTTCTAAGATCCTTAAACCCCTCTTTACGTATTGAGCAGGCATATTAAACCCCTCGGTTAAAATATGCATAATCAAGTGGTGCTTTCATTGAGAGTCGAATTAATTCAAGACTGTTTAATTGCTTTTTCTTTTAAGGTTTTGAATTGTATGACTCGTTATTTACAAAATTTTTGAATTTTTTCTTTAACAGTATCATGACTTCCGAGGAATAATCGGAACATACCCAAACAGATGTTCAGAACGCACCGTCTGGTAGTCAACATACACCGGTTATGACTACGGAGGCCGCTACTCAGGCGGGATACACGATATACCCTCCACCTATATCCGGCGAACCCTTTCAGAGGTACAAGCCGATATATTCAGACAGGGTCACACCGCCAAGAGCAAACTCACCAGTCACAACCACGCGGCTGGACTTTTCGTCAGTGGATCCAAGGGTCATCTTTGCAGGCGCTGGCGGTGGAACAACGGGGCCGCATGTGGTTTGCTGCGGCCAGGTACCTATTTACAGTACCACTGTTTCAATACCTCTGCATACGCAGAGCATTCAGCAGAATTCTTCATTTACACCGTTGCAACCTTGGCAACCACCGCGCCCAGTTTCACAATTTTTAACTCCTGCGGATCCGCAGGCGTTACTTAATAGTTGGGGATTTGGGGTCATCCCAGATGCGAACTCTCATTGGGCGCCGATACAGTTGGGCTTTTAAGTGTGTATCCTCAAGTTTCGCAGATATCTGCGCCACAGGTTTCGCTTCCTTTACAGCCACCTGTGTACTCTGCGTCTTCAAGTTATCCCTCTTTTCCAACGCAGAAGCCTTGGTCATATCCGCAGACGCAGGGTCAACCTTGGCAAAATGTTCAAGGGCAGGCAAATCTTGCAAGTCAATTCATGCAGGCCGCACCTCCCGATATGGTTCACTTATTTTCACAACCTGACTTTGTTCAGGACATGATGAAGCGTTTCTTTGCAAATTTGAAAGGGGATCCTGTTAAACCACCCTTCGAGCTACCGACTACCTTTGACAAGTTTCCTCCGCATATATCCGCGTACCCGTTTCCATCAGCACCAAAGATACCTAGCACGTTGGGTACTTACAATGGCCTGACCGATCCAGATGATTTTTTACAGCGCTTCGAAGGCGCAATGCGCACTCAAGGCTGGGTGGATCCGGTTGCGTGTCAGATATTTCCTATGACACTACAGGGTATTGCTCGTGAGTGGTTTAATAAGTTGCCGGCGGGTAGTATTGCCGGGTTTATGGATCTGCGGATGAAGTTTTTACTGCAATATCAGAATCAGAGACCACGCAAGCGCACTCACATTAAATGCCATGACATCGTGCAGAAGCCCAAGGAATCTTTGGGCGAATTTCTCACAAGGTATACTAATGAGTGCCTGCGTATACCAGATCTCCAACCAGAGCAACAGATTTCCGGACTCATACATGGTATAAACTCAGAACGTCATCCAACACTGGTAAGGCGTCTGCGCCATACAGTCCCAACAACTTATGCCGAGGCGCTTAATGAATGCCACGACTATATGCGGAGTGGCGAAGATAATGACATTCCAACAGCTAGCTCACGCAACGAGAGAAAGGACGATGATGATCGTTCGCGCGATCAAGGTCGCGGTAACAACTCTCGTGGAAGGTATCCTAGCGGTGGTCCAATCAGGAATGATAAAGGGAAATCAAGTGGCAATTATCGAAACAATAATCAGCGCGGCATCAATAATCAGAACTATGCGCTACTAAAAAGTTTGTCCAAAACGCCCAAGGAAATTTTGGCAACGGAGCCAGTATGCGCGACCTTCGCGGTTCCAACTCCGCTTACAGAATTTGGCAAGCGGGACAAAACAAAGTATTGTGAATTTCATGACGATTATGGTCACGATACCAATCGATGTAAAAATTTGATGGAACGGGTTCTGGAAGCGCTTCGCGCAGGCAAGTTGGATCATCTAAAACCACCTAAAAGGGACAAGGGAAAGGCCGCAGAAGAGGCTCCGAAGTCTAAGACTTTCGCGTGGCAGAAAGTTGACAAAGCGAAAAATGCCGACTTAACCATTAACATGGTTGACGCAGAGAAAATCAGCCAGCGGAGAAAGTACAACGATCATCAGGATTGGGAGCTTCTCCCGATCACTTTCCCTCCTGTAATGTCAATTGATTCTATTAATGAGCCCATTATCATCAAGTCTCGCATCCCCGATTGCGGAATCCAGGTTAAGCGCATGCATGTTGACACTGGCAGCGGTGTCGATATTATGTATGAGCATTGTTATCGTTTCCTTCCGGCAGAAGTCAAAGCGCAGTTACGTCAGCCTGATATTACGCTATCAGGGTTCTCTGGAGAAAACTGGTGGCCGCTAGGCCGAATAGAATTAATGATAGAGCTTACGGATGACAGGAACCCGCAGATGATCAGGCGTGAATTGGTCGATTTTTATGTGGTTCGTTCAACTTCACGATATAATGCACTGCTAGGGAGAAACTTTATACAGCGTTTTAACATTATCCCATCGGTAGTGCATGGTTTGATTAAGTTTCCCACAGTAGGAGGCGTTGCCACAGTTGCGTCACATCAAGCAACCGAGCTGTGTGGCTCTGTCGCGTCTGTAAGCGCTCCTAGCGTAGGAGAGCAACTTGCAAACTGTGCAGTAATAGCAAATCGCTTGCATCCGGATAAGCGAATTAAAATCGGCGCAGGCTTGTCAGCCGAAACGAAGGGCAAGTTGCATGGAATACTGTCAGCTAACGCAGATATTTTCGCATGGCGCGAGTCAGACATGACAGGGGTTTCGCGAGATATTGCGGAGCATAAGTTAAACGTCAATCCATCATTGACACCCGTTAGGCAAAAGAAGCGGCATATGGCCCTAGACCGCAGTGATTGGTTGTGCGCAGAGGTGGACAACCTTGTCAAAGCAGGCATTCTGCGGGAAGTGCGTTATCAGACATGGGTTGCAAATCCTGTGTTGGTAAAAAAGGCTGACGGTAACTGGAGGATGTGCGTTGATTTCAAAGATATCAATAAGGCATGTCCCAAGGACAATTACCCTCTCCCGGAGATAGACTGGAAGGTAGAATCACTATCGGGATTTAGGTACAAGTGTTTTCTGGACGCGTACAAGGGTTATCACCAAATCTTAATGGCTGCGGAGGATGAGGACAAGACTGCTTTTCATACGCCGCAGGGTATTTATTGTTACACGAAGATGCCTTTCGGTTTAAAGAATGCTGGCGCGACCTATCAGCGTGTAATTGACGCAGCATTCAAGCACCAAATCGGTAGAAATCTTGAAGCGTACATCGACGACTTGGTAATTAAAAGTAACACCGAAGAAGACATGCTCGCAGACATCCTGGAAACGTTTGCATCTCTGCGCAGGATCAACGTGAAGCTTAACCCGCTAAAATGTAGTTTTGGGGAGGAGGAAGGCAAGTTTTTAGGTCATGTGGTGACAGCGCGGGGTATCAAGGCCAATCCAAAAAAGATTGAAGCCATTGATAATTTGCCATCTCCGAAGACAAAGAAAGATGTGCAGAGTCTAACGGGGAAGCTTGCGGCTATCACACGGTTTCTGTCGAAAGCCGCAGAACGACAGTTGCCATTCTTCAATACTTTGAAAAATTGTTTGAAGAAAAAAGACTTCGTATGGACTCAGGAAGCGGAATCAGCCTTTCAGGAGATGAAAAAGGTGCTTGCAGAATTACCAACACTTACTGCGCCAGTATCAGGAGAAACGCTAACGATGTACCTCGCGGCATCGAAGGAAGCTGTCAGCTCAGTCCTCATCGTGGATCGCGGAAAGGTAATCCACTAATTTACATGCTTTATTTATATCGCAGAAATTTAACGACTGAGGTTTTTCTCAGACGCAAATGCCGGTCTACTTCGTAAGCAAGATGCTGACATCAAGCGAAGTAAACTACTCACCAATAGAAAAGCTTGTATATGCGCTGGTCCATACGGCACGGCGTTTGCGCCGATATTTTCAAGCACATCCAATCGTGGTTCTAACTGATCAACCAATCAAACAGGTTGGTAAACGCCTACTTTGCGGCAATGATCGGGGTTACCGCATTGACTAACGCAATCATTTTTCTTTCAGGTGTTGTACAAGCCTGAGATTTCTGGCCGAATGGCTAAGTGGGCAGTTAAATTAGGTGAACATGAAATAAATTTTTCTTCGCGCAGTGCGGTTAAGGGTCAAATACTTGCTGATTACCTAGCAGAATTACCTGCGGAGGTCGAGGCATCAGCAGAACATCAGGATCCACCTGCACCAACTTTGTCACCATGGGAATTGTACACCGATGGTGCATGCAGCGCATCTGGTGCAGGTGCCGGTGTAATTTTAACAGGCCCGGATGGCGAAGAGCATACATACGCACTGCGGTTTAATTTTGCTGTTACAAACAACGAAGCAGAGTATGAGGCTCTGTTAGCAGGTATGCGCATTGCGCATAGGTTAAATGTTAAAATTTTGCACGCTTATGTGGATTCAAAGCTAGTATGCAGTCAAGTCAGCGGAGATTTCGAAGCGCATGACATAGCCATGCAGCAATATCTATCGCTTGTTCACAACCTCGCTGACCAGTTTGAAGCTTTTCAAATCTCCCACGTAATGCGGGGGCAAAATAAGAAAGCGGATGCGCTAAGCAAACTGGCTGCCTTGGCTTTTGATCATATGGGGAAGAAAGTTCTAATAGAAGAACTCAATGCGAAATCCATTGTTATGATGCCTTTAGTGGCACCAGTCGAGGAATCAAGCTCAACATGGATGACGCCCATCGTGGCTTTTCTGCGGGATGGCACTTCTCCTGCAGATTCCGCTGATGCAAAGAAAGTCCGCGTTAAGGCACCGCTGTATGCCCTTGAGGGTAACGTCCTATATCGAAAGAATTATTTGGGACCGCACTTAAGGTGCATTGGCCCGAAAGAGGCGGAGGAAGTTGTACGCGAGGTGCATGAGGGTGCATGCGCACTCCATTCGGGGCACAGGTCCATTGTGTCAAAAATAATGCGGCTAGGATATTATTGGCCCACCATGTACGCGGATACTGCGCGCATAGTTAAGCAATGTGAATCATGCCAAATACATGCACCTATTAGCAGAGCACCTGCGCATCCAATGATGCCAGTCTCCTCACCGTGGCCATTCTGCAAATAGGCAATCGACATAGTCGGACCATTCCCAAAAGGCCGAGGTAATTTTATCATTTATTTTCTTAACATGTTACTCACATCAGTACCTTACGCACATTCTGCACACGCAGGAAACATCAAATTCTTGATTGTTGCAATCGACTATTTCACAAAGTGGGTCGAAGCGAGACCGCTGGCAGCAATCTCAGGAAAAAGGGTTCGAAATTTTGTATGGGAAGACATCGTCTGTCGATTTGGTATACCAAACGAAATTGTTAGCGATAACGGTACGCAGTTCGCGGGTGACCCTTTTCGCAGCTGGTGCGCGGAGCTTAATATTAAGCAAACTTTTACATCTGTCACGCATCCGCAGGCGAATGGCCAGTGCGAAGTCACCAACCGGGATATAGTAGCTGGAATCAAAGCTAGGTTGGGTCATGGTCGCGTTGGTTGGGTGGATGAACTACCGAAGGTTTTATGGGCGCATAGAACAACACCCAAAGCAAGCACTGGTGAGACCCCGTTCAGTTTGGTCTATGGATCAGAAGCTGTTGTATCCGCAGAAATTGGGGTACCAACGTTCCGCATACAAAATTTTGATGAGCAAAATAACTCTGAAGCTTTGCGGGAAAATCTTAAATTACTGGAAGAGCGCAGACTCTCTGCGGCTGTCAACGAAGCAAATAACAAGCAAAAAATTGCAAAGTACTATAATCAGCGTGTGCGTTCGCGCTCTTACAAGTGCGGTGACTTGGTTTGGCGTCAAAACGACGCAAGTCATGCGGAAGATACTGGGAAGCTGGGCCCCCGTTGGGAAGGTCCATACAGGGTAGCGAAGGCAAACAATACCGGGGCGTACCATCTCGAGACACTAGATGGAAAACCTGTGAAACGCACTTGGCATGCGACGTTATTGAAAAAATGTTATATGTAGCTAGGTGGACCTGATCACTCCAGTTTATTGTAGCACATTATTTTTTTCTATGTATTTTTCGTCCGTTTGGATGTGTCGCGGTTGTAATGGTGATTAATGCCAATTAAATATTTACTCGCGCATACTTTTGTTGTTTAAATCTTTTTTGTATGCGGTTCCTGCCTACTTAACGGGTGTCCTCTAGCCCCCGTGCGGCAGAAGCCTGTTTGGTTACAAGGCTAGACGTTAACGGCAGGCAAAGGGAATTGGTTTTCCCCTAGCCAAGCGCCACGCAGACTAGATGGCTGCAAAGTCGACTTAAAAAATTACAAGCATTGGTTTGCTTGTGCGTAATTACTCTCGCATTGGTTTGCGTGAGGAACTCAAAGCATAAAAACATTGGCTTGTTTTTAGTTGCGTTGCTTACCATACAGCTATAGTGCACCTCTAGTACATGACAAAGCGATAACGCAGTAGCTTTCGAGTCTAAATTATTAAAGGGTAATTGTTAAAGTATTGTTTTATTTTACGCAGTAATACCCGCATACGCATGAGTTTTGGTTAACTATGCGCATGGGCATGCGGTTCACATTTTGTTTTGATTCGCGATATATAAACAAATAAACACACTACGCATGCATATCAGGAATATATATACATCAAATTAAGTTGTTACATAAGAGGTAATTGTTTGTAACGCCTGCCCAACACGGGACTTAGGGCTGCAAAAATACAAATACCTGCCTAAGCATAGGACTTACGGCGCAATCCAACACTAATAATCCTCCTTTAAAAACCCATCGATTGACATGTTCGGGTCCGCAGCGAATGCGTTGATTAGGGGGATAGGGATGGACGTGATGGCTTCTTCCGCCTCCATTAACGCTGCAGCCGTTCCCTCTTTTAGCTTCTTTTGAACGATGTCGGGGAACGGCGGTGTTAGACCGCAAGCTTGGATTACCTCCTGCACAGCCTTGTTGATCTCATGGTCCCTGACCGCATCAATGTAGGCATTAAACTTGTCAGACACAGGCTCTGAGTCCATCACCTTTTGCGCAATGGTAGGGAGTGCGGTGCGCAGCTTCGCTTGATCCGTCTCTGCCAGCTCGCGGTTGGTTACCGCGTCATCCCTTTCCCTCGTAACTTTCTCAAGCTCCGAACGCAAACGTTCTTGTAATGACCCGAAAATTTGCGACTAAATTTAAACTTAATCTTTAAAGGATTAATGATTTCGACACGATAAACAAAGTCTGTAAAACTGAATCTCAAAATTTTTGAACTATTCAAGTACCCTTCAATTTTCTCAACGATTCGCGAACAATTATATGTAAATAGATACATATATATACTATAACTTGAAAACGTAACAAAGTTTTAATTGCATAATACCGTACATTAAACTTATTGGTTTATATATCTAATTAAATATATATGATTTCAAGTTATTTAGTAAACGATAGTAACATTCGATTATTGATTTGATTGATATTTAGATAAGTTAACTAAAACGTTTAAGATGAACCAGTAAAACACTAATTTGATAAAGTATTTTCAAATTGCTACAGTACCCAAAATGCTACAGTGTTTTCGAAAATCACTATTTGCTACAGTAAAATTGACTTTGCTACAGTTTCTTGCTACAGTAAAAATTGACTTTGCTACAGTAACTTTGCTACAGTAAAACACTATTTTAAAAATGTATTTTAACAAATAGTGAGACGATGATTTATAGAAGTAAATGACCAAAATACTCGAAAGTTTAAGATATACTTTGAGTGGTATAGTTTAGGAATAATTTAAGGCTATATTTTAACAAAGGTACGAGTCACGAAATGTAAAATGCAAGTTTTCTCAGCTACGAAAGGACATTCGAGAAACCGGAACCGGGACATAAGTCAAGTAACAACGTACGACTTATCGGAACAAAAGTTACAAGTTAACTATGCACGTAAATATAATATAACATATAAATAATTATATAAATTAAATATAATATATATTATATTTAAATATGTCGACAAACTAAAATACAAAACGATTGTGAGCTGGAAAAAGAGGCCATGCGATCGCATGGCCATTGTGCCTCAGACCCATGCGATCGCATGGGAAGGCTGGGCAGGCAACCTCTATAAATTCAGTCGAATTCTTCCATTTTTTACACATATATTACTCCGTATTTATATTATTATTATTATTATTATTATTATTAATCTTATTATTATTACTAGTAGTATTAATATTATACATAAAATACTACGACGAGGTCTTGAGCGTGTCACTTTCAAAACGAGTTTCCGAGCGAGCTAGAGCTAAGGAAAATATGGGTTATTACCAAGGAGGTTATGGGTAATGTTCGGGGGTATTTTTGTGAAGCAAACCTCGTGTTTATCATCTCCGATGCGTCTACGTGCTTTCCTACAATATTGTATATCAATATTTAACTGTGAGTTTCATATGATCCCTTTTACTCAATATATTTTTGGGCTGAGAATACATGCGACTGTTTATAAATACTGAAAATACTAGATTTATATGCGTGAGTTTCATATGATCCCTTTTACTCAATATATTTTTGGGCTGAGAATACATGCGACTGTTTATAAATACTGAAAATACTAGATTTATATGCGTGAGTTTCATTTGATCCCTTTTTCTCTTTACATTTTTGGGCTGAGAATACATGCGCAGTTTTATAAACTGTTTTACTAAATGGATACAAATACTAAAACTGATTTTGTGTGAGTTTCATTTGCTCCCTTTTTAATTGCTTTTGCAATCTATATTTTTGGGCTGAGAATACATGCACTTTATTTTAAACGCAATGGATACAAGTACATACTAAATTCTACACTGAGTTTGAACCAAAAATCCCTTAGCTTTGGTAACTAGTAACTGCCAGTTATAAGAACTGGTGGGCGCGAGTAGTAGTATATGGATCCATAGGGCTTGATATCCCCGTCCGAGCTAGAGCACTAGCCTTTTAACGGACGTATGCTATTTGAGAAGCGTACACGTTGGTTTGCGTGTATTATTAAGATGATTATACAAAGGGTACAAATTATATAAGCATTAAAGTTTAGTTACCAGGGTGCTCAATTTTGTAGAACCGATTGATAAACGTTTCGGATGAAACAACTGAAATCTTGTGATCCACCTTTTATGTAAAACCTATTGATAAACGTTTTGAATAAAACAACTGAACTTTTGTAATCCACATTGATATACGGATTATGTGTAATATTAAAACTATGAACTCACCAACCTTTGTGTTGACACTTGTTAGCATGTTTATTCTCAGGATTCTAGAAGTCTTCCGCTGTTTGCTTATACGTGATACAAGATATGTGCTTGGAGTCATACATGCTATATACAAGAAACTTGCATTCATCAAACCATTACCATGTATCTTATTTTGACTGTATTGTCAACAGATGTATTATTGTAAACCATTTAAATGGTGATTGTCTATACGTAGAAATCATCAGATGTTAAAAACCTGGAATTTATATATTCATTTATGAAATACCTTTTCAAACGAATACAATGTTACAAAATGTATCACATAGAGGTCAAATACCTCGCAATGAAATCAATGAATGACGTGTTCGTCCATATGGATTTGGAGCGATCGTCACAGTTCTGCATCCCCCTTCGCCTGCTCAACCGCACCAACCAGCTCACGGCTCTTTTTTCTTTCCTCAATCAGCGCGGCTTTGGTTTCATTCGCGGTCGACTCAACCGCCTTACGCGCCTCCTCAGCAGCATCCCTATCCTTCTTGACCTGATCTACACCCGCCTGCAGAAGTCCCAGCTCTACCTCTTTGCGCAAAGCTAGCTGGTATATGCTGGAAGAGCGGCGGGCCTGATCCGCAAACATGCCGAAAAATACAAGGCCGTTTTGAATAAAGGCATTGTGTGCCTGGTTAAACGGTAGAGCGGCCAGTTGCTCGCGGAATTCGTCCGGAAAGATTTGCTGCAGGAATGCAGACTGCTCTGCGGCATTTTCTGCGGAAGACTGTGTGAGTTGGCTGAGGTTGGCAACGCGGAAGCTACCTTGCGGAGGAGTTGGTGTGGAATCGGAATCCACGTGTATTGTCTTATCCTTTGATGTGGCGGTAGCTTGGAGATCTGGGTTGACCCGCGGGGTGGACGGCTGCGTCTCCTCCACATGCTCTGCATATCAGTAAATAGTTATAACGTGAACTTTATTATGCGGTGAAGACGCAAGAAATGGACGCTTACCAGTGATGGGGGGAAGTAGTTCTGCGGAGCGTGGCTCGATTGGAACAAAGTTATCGTTCCGCATGTCCTCCCTTTGTTTGGGAGTCATCTTCTTCTTCTTCTGCTGAGCCGCAGAGGTCTCAGCTGCTTTGCGTTTGTTGCAGGATGCCGCCGGCGATTGCTCCACGTTTTCGCTAGTTTTCTCCTGCTCTAGCTGTACGTTCACATCTTGCTTGCGGAAGGAGATTCCCGCAATCTCTTCCGCAGTCAGCACCTTCTTCATCCTCATTTCTGCAAAGATACGCGCATGCGTTAGATAATATACATACAAAAACAGTTTAGTACGCGATTATACTATTCCTACCCTTTCCATCCGGTCCGACTATGGCTGGGCGCACATCCTCCCATGGCCAGTGTGCGGATATCTTCCCTAGCCGCAGCATTACGTTCCCATATGATCGATGCACTAGCTGTGCGTTTGCACACTCCGCTAATAGTTTCCTTTCATCCTCATCCAGGGCGGGGGTCTTGTTTACATCCTTCTCCACCTTCTCGAACCATATCAGCGTTTGCGGGAAGTTTGCACTCACCACAGTTTGGTCGACGAAAAAGAATGTCTCTTTCCAATTCCCCGCATTCGATTTTGGGGTCTTGGTGAAGTTTTGACGAGCGAAGAAGGTGAACCACGATTTGTGGTGGTGAGCTAGTCGGAATAAATGGCAAAACACCTTCACCAGGGGCACTTTCTTGAGTGCAACGCACCACATCTCGAACAAGACTATTTTTCCTATAGCGTAAGGGTGTAACTGACCTAATCCGACCTTAAAATGATCTAGCACGCCCAGGAAGAAATCAGTGGGAGGAACCCTAAAGTTGCCATGCTTAAAAGCATGTTCGTAAATAGCCACCTTTTTCTCCGGTGGCTCGTGGGCTCGCTGATTGGACAAAGGGGGCACCGGATTGTACTTGGCTAAGGGAGGATACTGTTTCACTAAGTAATCTATGTGCTTCTGCTCTATAACAGACTCTACGCTATCTACATACGTCTCGTTAGCTTTAGTCATTTTCTAGGAGTAATCGAATGAATACTAACCTTTAAATGGTGGCCGGAATGTTCGATTTTTGATCGGAATTCAAATTGGCAGCGTAACGAGGAAGCTTGAAGCAGGAAAGTGGAAATGAGCTGCGAAATGGAGTATTTATAGGGCAGATTGGATGGAGTGGTGTGATCGTGGCTATACACGTGTTATGCAATCGACGGCCAGCACTTTATTTGTGCGCGTGGATGCCAGTTGGGTATGATTACATGTGCGCGCGTGGTTGGCACGCGCCTGACACATTGCCACTTTATGTCATGTCCGCCGAATGGGCTTATGCGATTGTGACAGGCATTTAATGACATCGAGGCGCACGCGGAATATTAAATGCTAGCCGTTATCTTGTTTTTTCTTTCGCTTAATAGTTTGATATCATACGCCTCGTGCCATATAACATCAAACTGGGGGGACATAATGATACCGCAACCCGCAGGCGCACCGCGAATGTATGCGGACAATCACTATTGTGCGTATGCGTGTTCTTGTGTGCGGTATGCGGCGTGCGAATGCCTTTGTTCCCGGTACGGCGGTTGCTTAGCTGTCAAGAAAATATCTTTTCCATAATTATATCCGTGATTCGGGGGAGTCAGTTATGGATGAGATTATGATGATCTGGGACGGTTCAAGAATTAGGGTTTGCCTATAAATACAAACCCTGATCATCGTTTACCGGACACAGCACATTACGTAACCATCGCATACAATACACATTACGTATAACAGCATCATTCAGCATCTTTTCAAGGTTAACAGGTTAGTCTTTTGTAAGCTAGTACCTACGACCTTATTTGAGGCCTTCCGATCAGCGACCGCTATCGAAGGTGGACTTAATCACTTGGCCACCCCGCCGACATCATCATGTCGGCCAGGGTTATTCACGGTAGCCGGACCGGAGAGCCACGTTCTAAGATCCTTAAACCCCTCTTTACGTATTGAGCAGGCATATTAAACCCCTCGGTTAAAATATGCATGATCATACATCGACTTATGTTTATTTATGTCTTTATCAAGTGTCTTAATTTATTTCTATGTGCACTTTTTTTAAATAAAACAGGGTGTTAATTATTATATTATAATTTAATTTATTCTTAATTACAAAGAACAATACAGAAGCCAACAAAGATCTAATAAAATGTTGACTGATCAATCAGGCAATCACCAGCCAAAATTGTTGTCAAATAAGTCTGCCACCGGCTTATAATATTAATCAGAATCAGAATAATATGAATATGAATTGGCTAGCAGCCGTCACTAAAATACTCACCCAAATTAATTAACTGGACCCACTTGTTAGATGTCAACCAGCTTTCTGACCCATTTGAAAGCAGATGCAATAATTCATTCTTGATGCTAAAACATATAGACTAGTATTAATATACCATGCAAATATCATCTGTATTATTATTAGTATCATTATCATTATCATTATTATCATTATCACCCCAATTAAAGGAACAACTTCATAAATGGATACCACAATCCCTATATTCATATTTTTCAATTTACTACTAGTTTCTGTCAATGCTGTTGACACAATAGCTATAAATCAAACCATAAGAGATGGTCAAACCATTGTTTCGGCCCAAGAAACATTCGAGCTCGGGTTCTTTAGCCTAGGCAACACAACCGAAGATCGATACTTAGGCATACGTTACAACCGGCTAGCCACAGGCACGGTTGCCTGGATCGCGAATCGAGACACACCAATCATAAACAATTCTGGTGAGTTAACTCTTCATCATGATGGAGTTTTAGTTCTTCGTGACTCGACCACCAATACAATCATTTGGTCATCAAATTCTTCACCAAAAACCGGAAACCTGGTGGGTAAATTGCTAGACAATGGGAATTTTATGGTGTTTAACGAAGAAAATGGGCCGGATAACTACATTTGGCAGACATTTGATCATGCTGTAAACACGTTTCTTCCGGGAGTTAGATTCGGGAGGGATTTAAAAAGGGGTGTCGTTAGAAACGTTACGTCATGGAAAAGCGTTGATAATCCGTCTGAGGGCCCGTTTATGGTGTATTGGGAGTTTAGTGGGTACCCACAAGTATTTCAAAAAAATGGTGATGTGATTCAGTTTAGGCTTGGAATTTGGAATGGTCTTGGGTTTACAGGGATGCCTGCAAGTATGAAGCCAAATCCGATTTTCAAATTGCAGTACGTTTCAAATGAAATAGAGACCTACTCGTATTTTGATTTAATTGACCCATCTGTTCTTAGTAGAATGACGTTAAGTCCATCGGGGGATATGAGTTGGTGGAATTGGATTAATAGAACTCAAGGTTGGGTTCTGTTTTTGTCCCCAACGGTTGATAATTGTGTTCGATATGGGTTGTGTGGTGTTTATGGAAGTTGCGATATCGAACAATCGCCATCTTGTGGGTGTTTGAAAGGATTTATTCCTAAAAAACCTGACCAATGGGGTGTTTCTGATTGGACAAGTGGATGTCGAAGGGAAATCGCGCTGGATTGTGTTGCTGGAGATGGGTTTCGAAAGTATTCGAATGTGAAATTACCAGATACTCGACAATCATGGTTTGATAGGAATATGACATTGGAGCAATGTGAGATGAAATGTAGAAATGAGTGTAATTGCACGGCTTATACGACTTTGGATATTAAAGATAATATCGGTTGTTTGTTATGGTATGATGAATTAATCGATATGAGGTTGTTTACAAATGGGCAAGATATATATATAAGGATGGCCGCCGCAGAAATAGGTAAACATTTTGTTACTTTATTTGGTAGGCTAAAAGTATGTCTCTTTATATTGAATGTATGAACTTTTGATCATGATGTTTTATTTGGTTACAGCAAAAGATAAGAAGGTTTCGAACAAGAAGGTACGGGTCACTGTCATTATTATTCCTATAGCAGTGGGTTTAGCTATTTTACTAGTACTATGCGTGTTGACGATCAAGATGAAAAGAATGCGAAAGCCGAAGCAGGTACCAGGTAACTAGTTTATTTTTATAATTAGTTTGATCTTAAATTTATCTTATTCGTCTGTGCATTGTCGTTTGATCCAATCATAGATCCTGTATTTGCAGTATCACATGATCCAGTTAAGCAAAAAGACATTATTGATCTACCATTGTTTAGTTTGTCACAGTTGGTCGTTGCGACAGACAACTTCTCATTTAGAAATAAGCTTGGGGAGGGAGGTTTTGGACCAGTTTATAAAGTACTATTCTTTCTTGACTCCTAAGTTAAATATATGGATATTAGTTTAATTATATTTTTTATTATTACATGTGCCTGTAACCATCTTCTTGTGAATAATTAGGGATTTTTAGAGGACGGGCAAGAAATTGCCGTGAAGCGGCTCTCGACTAATTCTACACAAGGAGTTGAAGAATTCAAAAATGAGGTTTTGTTCATATCGAAGCTTCAACATCGTAATCTAGTCAGAACTATAGGATTTTGCGTCGAAGGGCAAGAAAGGATGTTAATCTACGAGTACATGCCTAACAAAGGCCTCGACTTGTTTATATTTGGTAAGTTTAAATTACTAATCTTTAGCTTCAATGAAATCATTCGATCAAGAAAACAGAACTAATGCATTTAGACCTTTGTCAGATGAAAGTACTGAAAGTGAAAGACTTAACTGGTCACAACGTTACTATATTATTAATGGTATCGCTCGGGGTCTACTTTATCTTCATCAAGATTCTCGACTAAGAATCATCCATAGAGACCTCAAAGCCGCCAACATTTTGTTAGATCATGACATGAATCCTAAGATATCTGACTTTGGTCTTGCAAGAAGCTTCGGAGGAAATGAAACCGAAACAAATACCAAAAGAGTGGTCGGAACATAGTAAGAATGTTTTTATAACTCTTTATGTTATCTACTACTACTACTACTACTTCTTTTTAATCCGTGTTAACTTTTTATTATTACATACATCATTAATATAAATTTTAATAATTTGATGTAGCGGATACATGTCTCCTGAGTATGCTGGAGACGGAATCTTTTCAGTAAAATCAGATGTATTCAGCTTCGGTGTTTTAGTACTCGAGATAGTAAGCGGGAAGAAAAACAGAGGATTCATTCATGCAGATCATTGTCACAACCTTCTTGGACATGTAAAATAATTAAATCATGTTTGACTTTTTTCAAAATTATGAATTTATGATTATGATTAAGGAATAATTAAATTTAATAATGTAGGCATGGAGACTTCAAAAAGAAGGGAAAAGTTTGGAACTTGTTGATGCATCTTTATTTGAGACAGACGATATACATCAGGTGGTGTTAGCAATCCATGTGGGCTTGTTATGTGTTCAACGAAACCCGGGAGATAGACCCAATATGTCTACAGTTGTTATGATGTTAAGTAGTGATGGTCAGTTGCCAGAACCGAACCCACCTGGTTTTTATACAGAAGGTGATAGATTTGGACCTGTGAATTTTTCTAGCATACGTTCAAATGGCTCGAACAATGAAGTCACGATTACATGTTTAAGTCCTAGATGAGTCTTAGTAATTGGTAAGATGTAAATGTGGCGTTAGTTTTTGCAGTTGAATTTTCATTTGGGATTCTTTGTGATATTATTTTGCCTCGCCTCACTTTAAGTGCTTTTGTGGTCATTAATTAAGTGATCTCTACGACTTGCATCTTGTTATTTGCTACGTTAAGTTGCTTTTAAAGCTAGAGAATTAATTTCTAATCCTGCATTAAGAAATTTAGTTCTTAAGTTCATGTCTCTAGCGTAGAAATTATGTCACACGTGATGATTTTTCTACTAAAAGTCATACTATCGACATCATCCACAACTTAAGTGGGTCAGCTCAACAATTTCATTTCATACCACCATTTAAAATGATAGAATAAGTACCTTAGAGCTCACTACTTTAAATATAAACTTAATTATGCGTGTCGCTTATGTGATTTGTTCTATACTAAAAGGTGCCGTTTATGTGATTTGTTCTAAACTAAAAGTTGTGTCTTTTTTTCTTTTTAACAGTGATTGGGATCACCTGAGGGGGACTAAACCACCCGTTGCGATCATCTCCGGTTTCGACTATGCCGATGCAGCGATAATAACCCCACCCCCATCGCTGCCCGGGAGGAAACCTTGAAACCGATCCAAAGGCACAGCCAAGTAAAACCCCCCTCCGCTTTACCCCAAACGATATGGTAAATGTGTCATGGGTGGATACTTCATGGCAGAGATGAAATTGTGTTTTTAATATGTAGCCAACGGGGGTCGAACTCCTGACCTCCCCTAAAGGAGGCATGCCACCAACCGCTGGACCACATAAAATCTATCATTCTTGTGGTTTGTAGTTATGTGGATCGTTTTCTCATCAAACGTCCCAAGGGCCAATATTTTTCCCAGTCAATAAATGAGTAAATACATAAAATGTATATACTTTGTTGACTCTGTCATTTTGGGTCTGTCATTTTGGGAGTAAATGGTCGTTTGAGTCGTTGGAAATAAACGAAAGGAAATTCGTTTTTTTATGAAGGATGAAGACGGAAATGCAGAGGCCCACAAAATTAATTTGTGTTAGATATTTGGGACGGTCATGGACTCCAACGAAAATGAATATTTATTTGTTTTATTTTAATACGGAGTCCTAAATTTAAATTTGGTCACGGTACAATTCCATGACTCGTCTTTTTTTTTTTTTTTCCTATTTGTTTGATTTTCATATTGAATTTTAAATTTAATAATTATTATTTTTTAATAAATACGTTTATTTTTAAACTTATGCGGAGTATAAGGTATTAAATTTAATGAATAAATGTATTTAAATAGATACTCCCTCCATCCCAAATTTATTTTGTCCCCAGACAAAAAACGTATAGTTTAAGAAAAAGTACCTGACATATGTACTTTTCTGTTAACTTTTCAGTTTTACCCCTTACATTTTACATATTTTTTTTTGTCTAACATGTATAAAGTAGGAGGGCACAAAAGAAATTTATCACATTATTTTTTTTTTATTTATGTAAGTGAACGATTAATTTGAAACATCTAAAAAATGAATACTGAACCATAGATATAGGAGGGAAGGAGTAATTATTAATTCATTAATAAGTGGGTTTCGATTTTTTATATAAGTATGTGGTTGTTAACATGCGGTCTTTTAAAATGCATTGAGGTTGTGCTGACATCCATTGACCATCAATAAATATATGTAGAACGCGTGTTTCTAAGAGCACTGGGAGTGGTGATCCAGGTCACTTGGCATGTAAGACCTGACTTGCTGAGTCAGAAAAAAGTGGGGAGTGGTGACCTACGTCACTTGGGGTATGTCAGTTTTTATTTTTTATCATTATTTTAATGATTTTAAATATAACATAAATTAATATAATTATAAGAATCAATATAAATAGAAATAACTTCATTAAAAATAAAAATCACACATTACATTAAATAATTAAAAATTATAATTCCTAAAAATAAAAAAATAAAGCAAACATTACAAATATGAGTTGAGTTAGTTGTATATATAGAAGATTAAAAAAAAAAACAACTAGCCCTTATATTCAATTTTTATTTTAATTTTTATATTTTTTTATTAACCATGCAATTAATTGTGTCGCATATGCGACTGACCCGAGGGAAAACGAGCAACAGCGACGCGAACGGGGAGTGGGTGACTAAGTCACTTGGGGTGCGACATGAGGGAGACGGGGTACCACTCCGGGAGCTCTAATCGAAGCATAGCAAACGGCAAAGACTTGTGACAATATGATGAAACATATCAAAGAAACGAGAGGGGTAGTCCACATGTAACCGAAAAATAAGCATATGATTAACCAAAACCACCAAATACCATCAAATCGCCGACCAAACACCAACGAAACCTTAAATTAACTTAAAGAAGCAGGAATCATCAACGACTATCACCGCAAATTACAAGCTATTTCTATTTCTAGACTAGAAGATCATTCAAAACCCCATATATCTAATAGAATACAGGTAACAAATTCCCTTTGGCAGGCCAACATGTAATTACTTTTAGAGAACAAAAGTTATTCTGTCTTATAAACAAAAGTTGGAAAGTTTTATGAGCCACCACTAGTCAACAGGGGCGATTTTATGAAGGGACAAGCTGGGGCAGTCGCGCTCAGTTGATTTGAAATTTTCAGTGTAAAAATTTTAGATTTTTCGACTTTGCCTCCGGTGGATTTTTTTTTTTTCCCCAAAACCTTCAAATTTTGTCCCAAAACCTTCAAATTTTGCCCAAAAACCTTCAAATTTTACCCCAAAACCTTCAAATTTTGCCCACAAACCTTTAAATTTTGCCCCAAAAACTCCATAATTTGCCTAAAAATCTCCATTTTTTTCCCAAAACCTCTATATTTTGCTGAAAAAAAATTGCTACATTTTTATTTTGTATTTTTACCCCCGGTGAAAAAAAATCCTGGTACCGACCTTGCTAGTCAATGATCCGGTCTATTATCTTGTCTTATTATTTACCGAATACGAAGTATATATAAATATAATCAATCATTATAGTATTTATCAATCAACAATCCTTACCTGACACTATGAATGTGACAACTATATATGAACCAATTCCTGTATAGAAACACAACTTTGACCGGTCAACCTCAATAATTTTCTTGACTTTTGAATGCCATAAGCAAAGTATAAAATAAATAATCATTCCACTTAGAGAAAGCAAAGTACCACAATGGAAAAACTAACCATACTCTACCTTTGCTTTCATGCCTTATTTACATGTATCATTGCAACAGACACCCTGACCATAAACCAAACCCTTAAAGATGGTGATACAATTGTCTCATCCCAAAACTACTTCGAGCTCGGGTTCTTTAGCCCGACCAACACGACCCAAGACCGATACTTAGGCATATGGTACAAACAGCTTGCAAACGGACCCGTTATTTGGGTTGCCAATAGAGAAACTCCTATTGGTAACAAATCGGGCGAGCTAACTCTAAACCTTGGAGGTTTATTGGTGCTACGTGACTCGACCACCAACAGAATTATCTGGTCGTCGAATTTAACCAGAAACGCTCCAAACGTGGTGGCCCAGTTATTGGATGACTCAAATTTTATGGTTTTTGATGATCAAAGCGGGCCCGAAAATTACATTTGGCAGAGTTTTGATTATCCAACAGATACGATTATGCCGGATATGAAATTTGGAAGGAATTTAAAAAGAGGTGTAGTTACAAATTATACATCATGGAAGAGTGATGATGATCCTTCAAAGGGACAATATATGATTTATATGGATTTTAATGGGCTCCCACAAATATTTCAAAAAAAAGGTAATGATATTCAATATAGATTAGGATCTTGGAATGGGGTGGCATATAGTGGCAACTCGAATAACCAGCCTAATCCGATTTATCGAAACTGGTATTCTTCTGATGAAAATGAGGTTTCGGCTGTATACGAATTGCTAAACAAGTCGGTTCTTACTAGGTTGACTATAAGTCCAGAAGGAAACATGGGTCAATGGTATTGGGTCAACCGAACGCAAGGATGGGTCATGTATACATCACTAACAACAGATAGTTGTGAACGATTTGAGTTGTGTGGGGTTTATGGTAGTTGTGACATCAATTTGTCTCCTAATTGTGGGTGTTTAAGAGGGTTTGTACCGAAAAGGCCGGATCAATGGGATATAGCCGATTGGTCGAGTGGTTGTCAAAGGGAAATCGCGTTAGATTGTGGTGTTGGTGAAGGGTTTCGGAAGTATTCGTTTATGAAATTACCCGATACTCGAGAATCGTGGTTTGATAGAAGTATGAGTGTGGAGCAATGCAGGGTGAAGTGTAAAAATGAGTGTAATTGTACGGCTTATGCGACTTTGGACATTAGACTTGGTACTGGTTGTTTAATATGGTACAACGAGTTGAACGATATGAGAGTACTTCCAGATAACGGGCAAGACATTTTCATACGGATGTCCGCTATTGAATTAGGTAAAAACCTTTTATATCTTACTGTATGAAAATATATATATTACTCTGTATAAGATTATAACCATGAAATTTTGTATCTTTTGCAGAAAAAGATAAAATTGGTTCAAGAAGTAAGAAGAAAGTTTGGGCCATTGCCATCCCTGTTGCTCTAGGATCAGTCATAACAATAGGACTATGTATTATGATCCTTATTAAAAAGAAGAAGGCAAAAGGTAAACATGATGTGAACCTATTTTCTTTGTTCATATAGCTATTTTGTGTTAATGCAGACTTAGTACTCTGTTTCTATAGGGAGACATATTGTTGAAAAGGACGGTCTATACCTCCCGATGTTCAATTTATCAACATTAAGTGTTGCAACCAACAACTTCTCGGTTGGTAACAAGCTTGGAGAGGGTGGATTTGGGCCGGTTTATAAGGTACCATTCTTTTTTGGATTTTGCTACGACGGCAGTCGTTAACATGCATGAATTCATTGTACATTTGCATAACCGCCATCTGAAAGTCAATCTCAACGTCTATGTACAATATAATTATGCAGGTTAACGACAACTTTAAGGGTTGTTGTTAGCAAAATCATTTTTAGTTAATTTATTGTATTTATTTATTATACTATATACTATGTATTAGAAATAAATAAAGCATACTTGTGTAGGGAGTTCTTGAGGATGGACAAGAAGTTGCAGTCAAACGGCTTTCAATAGGTTCTAATCAAGGGGACGAAGAGTTCAAGAATGAAGTTATCTTCATTTCCAAGCTTCAACATAGAAATCTTGTCAAAATTTTAGGTTATTGCATCGAAGGGGTGGAAAAATTACTAGTTTACGAGTATATGCCTAACAGCAGCCTCGATTTCCTTCTATTTGGTAAGTTAAATGTAAGATATTATATACTACAAGAACAGGTTCCATTCATGGTTTCAAGAAAACCAAGTAACGTATCAATAATATTTTGAACAGATGACACAAAAAGCAAAAGACTTGATTGGCCACAACGATTCCAAATTATCAATGGAATCGCTCGAGGTTTACTATATCTTCATCAAGATTCTCAGCTTTTGATCATCCATAGAGACCTGAAAGCTGCCAACATTTTACTTGATTGTGATATGAACCCGAAGATATCAGATTTTGGCCTTGCAAGAAGCTTTGGAGGAACTGATACCGCCACAAATACTAACAAAGTTGTTGGGACATAGTAAGATTTCATTATTCACAAACACTATTGTATTGTATGACCCATGAAATGATAATGTATAATTTTATAAATCTAACATGTATATAATTTTATGTAGTGGATATATGTCACCAGAGTATGCAGGGGATGGGATCTTTTCAATAAAATCAGATGTATTTAGCTTTGGTGTTTTAATATTGGAGATTGTTAGTGGAAAGAAAAATAGAGGATTTTATGATGAAGCTACATTTCAGAATCTTCTTGGACACGTAAGCAAAATGAACAATTCTACTTGCAGGGTACTAAATAAGTTACAGTTTGATGAAAGTTGTATGTTAATTCAATAATTTCAGGCATGGACACTCTACAAAGAAAAAAAGACTTTGGATTTAGCTGATTCATCATTGGTGAACTCGAACTGTATACATGAGTTGTTGCGGTGTATTCATGTTGCTTTGTTATGTGTTCAGCATAACGCTAATGATAGACCAAATATGTCTGCAGTGGTTACGATGTTGAGTGGTGAAGGTCAATTACCAGATCCTGAACAACCTGGTTTTTACGCTGAAAAAGATGGAAAATTTGGGCCAGAAACTTCATATGGCATACAGACAAAAAGCTCAAACAATGATACAACGTTTATAGATGTGGAGTCTAGATAAAGAAGATAACCATTCTTAAGTATTTGGAGACTGTAGTTATGTACCCAAAAAAGGGAAAAAAGATATTGAGAATTTTGAACACAATTTTATTTTATGCATTGACTTACTAGTTAGCCTGATATTTAAAGACCATCAGCTAGAATTTAACATCCAAGCCCATTTCCAACTCAAGCCTATGACCAAATCAGAAGCAGACCTTTTTGTACTATAAACATGAAGTGGGATTGAGTATTAGTATTGTTGTAGTTGTAATTTAGATTTAGACTGTTGTATTCTGGAAGATTATTGATTATAAAAAGTGCATTATAATTATAATATCATTTTAACTCTTTATCTTTATATCAAAATTTTGACTTTAACTATTTATATTACGAGTAATATG
Source organism: Rutidosis leptorrhynchoides (assembly GCF_046630445.1). Classification (NCBI taxonomy): domain Eukaryota; kingdom Viridiplantae; phylum Streptophyta; class Magnoliopsida; order Asterales; family Asteraceae; genus Rutidosis; species Rutidosis leptorrhynchoides. The sequence continues at coordinate 683,316,807 of NC_092333.1, forward strand.
ATGATTTTTCTTTCTACTTCCGTACTTCTGTTAATAATTTTATCATCATTATTAATCGATGTTAAATTTTCACTTTACCTTACCAAATACTCCTTCCGTCACATTTTTACTGCCTATCTTATCTTATTAGTTCATGTTTGTTCGGGAAAAAGAAAATCCACTTATATAAAATAGCTATTAAAAATCATTTAACTGATTAAGGAATATAAAAAAACAAACTCACAAACATAAAATGAATACATGCATATTAACTACGTGAACACACAAAATAACAAATATACCACCATTGCCCAACCCCCAAAACAACTAAAGTTGTATTTGTTTACTTCTTAATTAACAGCTTTCACTATACCATTCGGCATTCAACACGTTTGTTACGTTTATTTCTTACCTCTGAATAATATATGACGCTAAATAATTCAGCATTCAGTGCTGAACCATTTAGAGTAAAAACACTCTCTTGACCATTAAGCACCTAAATTTTCAGTAATATTTTCCTCAAATCGTACCCATAACACATATTAATAATGTAATTTTACCAGATTCATATGTCATTCAAAATGATTATCAAACACCTTATATTCAAAATGATTATCAAACAGTTTATTTTCATACAGAACTAAGTTTATTCAAAACCTTAAAACCATTCAAATTATAAACCAATCAACTCTAAATCATTCAGTTTTAGCAAACCCAGCCTAAGCCTAAAAAACAACAAGCAACTCTTCAAATCTATACAAAGAGTATAAGTGAGGATAACCCACGAATAAGAAGTTTACGTAGACTTTTATATCGCTTACAAAAACAGAATATTAAAAAGATGTCATCAATAATTTAACATGAAAAAAGTCAGCACAAATCAACAGCATATAAAACCAAAAAAATGGCAAAACACTAGCTGGTACACAATTAACACATAGGTATATTACATTATTTCACATTGTTGTCACACAGAAGCCAGTCACACAACTGGCAGACACAATACTTACTCATTATAAAACTAGCACAATTTTTTCTACCATAAACAAATCTCATGTATCATACCAAATTCAAACACAAGAGAGAAAAAATTGACTACTTAAGTTCACCTCGACTTTGCAGACTGCAATGCCTTCTGACCATCCTGCACGTTGTAAATAAAGAGATTAAGTAGGCTTATATGACTAACAAATATATTCAGAAAACTTCAAAGCGTATGAATACAGGTATATTGTCCTGCACACGCCCCCACTGATGCCATGCTAGTGGGTATGAAGCTTCAAAGTTCATAAACAAGTCAAAACATGTAAATTTGAACAAATTGAAACGGGTACTTGGCCCATAATATTGCCATTAAAAGAGTTACTTACTTCTATCCACAAAAAGAGTTGTAAGAATATAGTTATTGTAAATTAATATCTATTAATACTATATATACTCGGGTACATTTTAAAAACTATCTTGATTTTGATTTGCACCACTTGTCGAATTAGACAAAACGACACTCCTCAACCTATCCATAAGTAATTGGGTCAAATATGCCACTTACTAATGCAATCCACTTTCGATTATGACATTATGTGAATCCTTACCTTTAAACGGAAGAACCACACAAAACCATTCCATCGAGCTCCTGCCAACAGACAAATGCAGAAAGTTAGAAAAACCAATAATATAAGATAACCAAACAGCAACTCCAGACCTGGCTTTGAAATTAAATTAACTAATTACATATATACAAATTCTCAATAACTTTAGAACTAACTTTCTAATAATGGCAATATATGACATAGGGGTAAGCTTCACAGCTTACAACTTTTTCATGAATATGAAGCAGGTAATTGATGATAAGATCACAAGAATGTAGATAATTCATCATCGTAGCTAGACGAATGAGTAAGTGGCAGTTTTGATCAATTACGATCAGTACTGCAAATGGCAAATTATTTCTACTTGTTTCACCATTCGTGCATAAATGACATAGCACGCTTTTCTATTGCAGCATAAAACATTGGCATACTCTAAATCTATCATCCATAAACTGAAATAAAAGAAAGATAATATAGTTTGCAATCTTTTTGAGTATAGGTTGACTAGTTTCCTTGTTTATCTTGTTTCTAGCATAAACAGCATAGTTAGAGGGTATTAGTCATCAAAAACAAGGAACAAGATTATTTAATCTTTAATCTGTCACAAGTATAACTGATATGACTTCCTAAGCAGAAAACATGAAAAACCGCCCATAACTCAGGCCACAAAAACAGATAACCGCCAACCACAATCCTTGACACCAAGTTGCAATTATAAGCTTTTAAAAAGTAAGCAGAATACCAAAATATGTAATTCATACCAAAATAACTATAATTTGAAAATTTCATGGACGTCACAAATAGAATCGTTCAAACTTTCTACAAACTAAAAAATATGTAATTCATACCAAAATAACTATAATTTGAAAATTTCATGGACGTCACAAATAGAATCGTTCAAACTTTCTACAAACTAAAAAATATGTTCTCGCATCAAGAAAGGCAATAACGAACTATTGTAAAACGAATATGCATCATATATCACCTATACAAGAATGCCAATATCAAACCAGGCATTTAAATCTCAACACCAACTAATTAATGCATTAAAATAACAATCTTATTAACACATCACAACCATAATGTCAATACATAAACAGTAAATCAAACACTCATATATATATATTGATAACAAAAGTACTAACATTTCTTCTCATCAGTAGCATCATGAAACTCAGATTCATCATCTTCATCATCAGCATCAGCTGTAGCAACCGAAACAATCGGTTCACCTGGTGCAGCACCAGCATCTTTTTCATCAGGATACCTAACAACAACAACTGGACACACACAATGACGCACACAGTAATCACTAACACTTCCTAGCCTTCCATCACTCCCTCGTTTTGTCGCACCAAAACCTCGGCTTCCCATAATCACAGCACTTAACCCTAACCTCTCAACTTCCAAACAAAGCCTCTCTTTCATATCATGATCCTTAACAATATGGATTTTATACGGTATGTGCGCGTCCACAAGAGGCTGTGCTAAGTCCGCAGATTTAGTAGTAGTAAAAGTATCAAAATCATCTTCTAATTTTGACTTGGTATCTTCATTATCCGTATCGACGATTGATAGGTCAACGGAGCCCCAATCGGCGCCGTAGAGGACGGAAGTAGGACGGACGTGGATCAGGATCACGGCGTCACCGGGACGGAGGTACTGATGGACCGCCCACTTGACGGCAAAAGCACTCTCGTCACTGAGATCTACGGCGATGCCAATACGGCGTTGGGCGCCGGCGGTAGGGGTTTCGGTGGCGGAAGGATTGGCAGTTGGACGGAAACGAGGAGAAGATGATTTGACTTTGATGGCGGCGAGGGAAGGTAAGTCGGAATCTGGTAGGGGTTTTGAGGGTTGCATTGTTGTTGAAATTAGGGCTTGACAGTAGGTTGAAATTAAAGAATTTTGCGAGTGGATCGGTGGAAGTGTTTTTTGGTGGTTTTATTATGCGAAAGAGATGCCGTAAATAATTGGGGGGTTTCAGGGCAGGGTTATTCGGGTCGGATACGACTTTTTTTGAAAAATGTGTTCACGTATAATTTTAAATTTAATTTAGGTTTAAATAAATAACCAAATTGACTTTCAATTAATTCAAACTCCAACGCGTTTTATTAACTCAAATCTATATTATAACTATGTCAAAAGTTGTACTTTGTTTGTCAAATGTGTTTTCTTTAAAATTCATGAGATCCACACTGAAAGAGTCAAATGTCAAAAAAGTATATTCATCACATCTCCACACATGTGACAAGAGTAATCATCATCTCACTACAGCATGAATTTTAATTCTTGTCGCGAGTGGAGATTGAACATGCGCCTATTTTATATTAAAGTTTTCACATGACAAGTCACAGCTTCAAATTATCGAGTACCACTGTGCTATTGCTAAATTAGTTATATACAATTGAACTAGACTCTAACTACATTAAGCAAATTCTAATTACTAAAAATAAACAATTGAAATATTATAACCCACTTCTTCGCATAACACAAATTGAGATCCTCATTAGACACTAAATCTTCACCATGCGTTTGAGAACAAGAACTTGTAACAACCTAATTAAAGTGTACCCTATAACACGTATGAAGCCCAAAAAAACTATGATCATCGATCCCACCAAAACACCTACAAATAATATAAGGGCGAAACACCTGGAACCGAAAATACTGAAACTCACACCATTAAAAGCTGACATAAATTAAATATCTTCAAAGACATTCAACTCCACCTAAATTTCAATAGATAGAAACCTCAAAACAAAATTATAGTCACTAAGACGGAAACACATTCAACGTGAAAAAAATAAATTGTCAATGTGGCCAAATAAATCTAACTGATTTGTAATTATAAATAAGTAAAACTAATACAAATAGATAAACTCAAAAAAATCATTGTTTCTTATAAGTTTAGCTATGGTTATTTTTGTCCGGGTGTAAATTTTTGAATCCATTCAATTTTTTTCCATCGTTAGCAAATGGCAAAAATAATGCAAAGTTTAGCGTTTGTTTACCTCTTAATGGAATTGTTCAACAATGAATACTGATTCATTCTTCATTCAGCGCGTTGTTTCTGACATCTGAATGACATATGATGCTGAATGGTTCAACATTTAGTGCTGAACCATTCAGAGTTGAAACACTCTTAACCATTACTGAGTTGAAATTTTATGTAATATTCTTCTAATTCGTACCCTGAACACTTATCAAATAAATATATTGAAGTTTTGGTTAATGCTAGTCGATAATAAGTTGATTTAATCAATTCATATTGTTTATCTAAAATGATTATCAAGCAGCATATTGTCACTCAGAACTAAATCCATTCAGAACCTCTTAATCGTTCAGATTATGAATCATTTAGTGCTTAATCGTTCAGATTATCAAACGCATTCTAAAAGAAAACGTTCTCAACCAAAGTACAACAAGTGAATGAAAATGCTCGAAGTTAGAAAGCGAGAGCAAACTATAACTATTTAATACCGAACCTCAACTACACTAAAAAAAGAAATCACAAATCGAACAAATCTAAACTGAGAAAATAAGACACAAAATACCACGACCAAAACGCGCTCCATTTATACCTACGAACACAAAACACTCGAAAGCAACAAATCGACGAAACAATACTACCACCGAACTATGGAGCTTCTGTTGGTGTGCGAAGCGAGTTAAACAAGAATTCGGTTCAACAGACAAGGCGCGCCGCGGCCTATCCTAGGCGCGACGCGGCCTAGAGTGTGAACAGGGGGCGAGCTGAAGGAAAACTTCTGTTTTGGATTCTGCCTTGGAGGCGCGGTGCGGCTATCCCTGGCGCGACGCGGTTTCGTCTGCGAGGAAGTTTCCAAAATCGAGTTTTCTTGTTCCCAAAGCTATTTCTTTGTTTAGTTTTTACCTATTTAAGCATCTTATTGTAACCCATACATGTATCCACGAATTTTATCAATAAAGAACTCTCTTTGGTGGCCGAGGATTAAAGTAAACATTCGTGATTACATATAACCTCGTTAAATTCTCTTGTCTTTATCGTTTTTGCTAGTTTTTTCGTATACATCAACTATTTTCGTTTATTGAAAGTGGGTTTGATAACCTAGGGTTATCAAGTCTTGTTAGGGCTCACGTGCTTCATTCCTAACAAGTGGTATCAGAGCTTCGGTTCGGTTTCACGGGAACAATGGCGGAAAAGAGTGATGTGAAGATTGATAAGTTTGATGGGAATGATTTTAGATTTTAGAAGATTCAAATAGAAGATGTGTTCTATCAAAAGAAGCTTTACCAACCGTTGAAGGGTGTTAAACCGGAAGAGATGACTCAAGGAGAGTGGGAGTTGTTGGATAGGCAAGCCCTAGGAGTTGTACGACTTTCTCTGGCCAAGAACATTGCTTACAACATCGTGGGTGAAACCACAATGGCAGGATTGCTTGCGGCTTTATCTAACATGTATGAAAAGCCATCCGCTTTGAATAAAGTTTTCTTGATTCGGCTATTGGTGAAAGCCAGGATGATAGAGGGTTCCTCGGCGGCGGATCATGTTAACGAATTTAATTCGATTTTAACACAGTTGAAATCGGTGAATATTAAATTCGATGATGAGCTTGAGGCATTGTTTTTGCTATCTTCATTGCCTGATAGTTGAGCCGGTACGGTTACGGCGGTTAGTGGTTCAACCGGAACTACTAAGTTAACTTTTGAAGGAATCCGGGATTTGATTCTTAGCGAAGGTATTTGTAGGAAAGACTCGAATGGAAGTACGGGTTCGTTTCTTAGTGTTACTCGGGGAAGAGCTAGGTCAAGAAGTCCGTCAAAGAGCAAGAACGTGGTGTGTTGGAATTGTCAACAAGTTGGTCACTATAAGTAAAAGTGCCCGAGTCTTAAGTAGGGTGGGAGCGTATCGACTATGGTGATCGAAGATGCGTTGATGTGCCAAAAAGAGGTTCTTGACGAATCTTGGGTTTTAGATTCGGGTGCCTCGTATCATGTTACCCCATACATGAACGAGATGGTGAACTTCAAGGAATACTCCGGTAAGGTTCGAGTTGCGAATGAGAGTATACTTGATATTGCGGGTATTAGTGATCTCATGGTTAGACACTTGAATTATGCTTGGATCTTGAGAAATGTGCGGTTCGTTCCAAAGCTTAAGAGTCGGTTGATTTTGGTTGGGCAATTGGATGACGATAATTGTCATGTCCTAGTTGGAGATCAAAAGTGGGTAGTGTTTAAGGGAGATTATGTAGTTGCTCGCGGATTTAAAAGGGGACCCATGTTTGTAATAACCTGGAAAATTTCGACTAAATTTAAACCAAACTCTCGATACGATTTAAATTATTTGACACGTTAAGCAAAGTCTGTTAGGTTGAGTTTCAAAAATTTTTGAACTGTTTCATATATCCATTTGACCTTCGACTGTTTCCGACGATTCACGAACAATTGTGTGTAAATATATATATATATATATATATATATATATATATATATATATATATATATATATATATATATATATATATATATATATATATATATATATATATATATATATATATATATATATATATATGAAGTTTGATACGCATAATTTGTTATATTAATATCATTATTATTATGACTGAGATTAATAAAATTATTATAAGTAATGTTACTTTTACAACTTATTATTATCATTAATGTTATTATTATTATTAATAATATTAATAGCATTATTATTAATAAATATCCTCATTCTTGTTATTTATATTATTATTATTATTATTTTTATTAATAATATTAAAAGAATAATTATTATTAATATATATTTATATTTATTATTAATATTAATTATACATATAAAATTCATACTGAGAGATACCAGAATTCGTTTCCCTTCAACATCAACTTTATAAATTTTTGTTTCTGTCTCTGAATTGGTTACAAATCGAATTGAATCACAGGTACACAACAAAATCTGATAGGATCAAAATCAGATATAATAATTCAGTAAGATACAAAATATGTTAGATATTAATCAGATAAAGGAATTGAATTATGTTTCATATCACAATCAGAATTCATATTTTTCTTCCATTTGATCCTGCTCACGATTCTGTAATCCGTCGACTGTCCTTCTTTCCCCTACTCAAGATTCTTGGACGACTTCAATTAAACACTACAAAACAATTTCAATCGAATTTTGTTAGCCATCCTTATCTATTGTTTATTTTCTTTATTCTCTTGATTGAAATTCATGTACTTCTTGTCTGCAATCCGCTACCAGTCGAAATCAAACCTCATTAGAAACAAAATCTGTCAGAAATAAATATCAAATAAGTGTATGAATTTGTTACCACTCATATTCAACTTGTATATATATGTTTTTTTATCTGTACCCGATTAATTCTTCTGTCGATCCAATCAAAGCTACGAAACAAACTGTAATCGAATCTTGTGTTGTATATATCGTACGAATCTGTTACACTTCACTATCTGCTTTATTTTTCTTGTTTGTTTCTCCCTGACTCGAATATTGATGTCGACCATAGCTGCACAATAAACCAAATCGATCGTACATTTGAGTTCTAATACAATCATTCAAATGCACAATATATATATCCGCTACTGCAATTGGTAAAAATAAAAATAGAGATATTAAGATACATACACATATATTACTTACACATATATAAACACCCACCTCGGGTATCACCTTCAATATTCGATCAACAACCTACAACCTTTATAATCACCAAATCAAAACTCAATGATCATCTTCTTCTATCTCTTTCTGTTTGCATTCGAATATCATCTCCAACCTTTAAACAACTACCACAAACTACCATCTAAGAACACCCATAATCATCGTCATCTTTAACCACCACAAAACGCCACTCTCTCTACTCTATCTCTCTCTCTCTCCACTTTCTTCTTCCTCTTCTTCGTAGACCATCAACCACTACACTTGATCACCCAAAAGCAACCCACAACTTAATCATACAACCATCGTAAACTGCCATTCCTTATGATCATTTCCTGTTTAGTTGTTAACCCAGAGCTGAGACCTCCTTTGTCCTTATTTTATGCTCGATGAACCTCCTTCAAGACCCACAAAAACTAGATGCTACTACACCCATTTTTCTGTTTCTATTAGTTGATAAAAACCACAACCATAGGCCAACTAAACCCTTACCACTGCAACCACCATTTTTTTTTTTTGCTATTACTTTGTTGCGTTAACTGCTACTGCTATCATACGATGCTGTATGCTTCTACAATTTCTGTTCAGCAAAAAAAAAAAAAGGAAAACAAGATAGAATCAAGTAATGAAATTAATTGTTTGGAGTTGCTTTACGAATAAAAGAAGAGGAGAGGGAGGTTATTATATGAACGTGTTCTTGGATTCTCAATCCCATGCTCACCATCTAAATTATTGCTAATACTTGATTGGTTATTCTTTGCTTTGCTGCTAATTTTTAACCACCCCACTTATATAAAGAATTCAATTACCATTTCGTTCCTTTTTCTTTTTGACTGAACATTAGAAAAGTGATAACCCCACTATGAAATTTTATGATTTCATAATACAGCTACGCGTTTCTTTTTTTTCTTGTAACCGACAGACATCAAACTAAAAACCCCATAATCCACGATTTATTTGATACGGTACAAGATAGCAGGCCTTTGGAAATCATTGACTATGGGCCGTAAACTTGTTTGTTATTGGGTTACTTATCTCTTGGGCCTTAGTGGGCTACGGGATCAACCTACAAAACCTGCAAACCATTGATTAACCAGCGCTGTAAATAAAATAATAACAACGATGAGGCTGGAGGAAAGTTTATCATGAGGGTGATCATGTGGTGACATGAATGAGGTTTATGATGTTGATATAGATGATGAGGTTTATGATAAACGAAAGTGAATGATGAATGATGTTGTTAATGTGAAAGACGATGATTAACTCAAACAATCACCATGTACCTGCAACTAGTACTGTTGATGATTTCTTTCTGGTTCGACTGATACCTCAACCAAAACCATTGTTGTTTCTTTCTATTCCTGGTTAAGATCGAACCCTACAACTCCCAACTACTTTAAAATTCGCTAGCCATTTAATAAACCTAAATCAAAATTTGACTACAAACAAAATTGGACTTATTTAATTTGGGCCGCAGGCCACTAAACCAAGAATTTGGTTATGTCTTAGGCCTTTAAGGTAATTCTTGTTGGACGAATTATGACGATGGGTATGAAGAAGAAAACAGACGGATATAATGGTTAAAACGATTTAGGGAATTAATTATAACAGAAAAGCTAGGCAGAGCAGACAGTTGGGAGTGTTTGTGTGTAACGAGAGGTCTTGGGTTCGAGCCCGGGCATAGGCATTTATTTTTGGAACTTTTTCTTGAGAGGTATCTATTATTATCACTCTTATTATTATTAATATTATTATTATTATTATTATTATTATTATTATTATTATTATTATTATTATTATTATTATTATAATACTAAAATCAATATTAGTTATTATTATCATTAACATTAATTTTATTATCATTATTATTATATGGTATTATTATTACTACGAATAAAATGCCTATTTTTATTATCAAAATTATTAATACCATTAGTAAATATAATTATTATTATTATTATTATCATCATCATTATTATTATTATTATTATTATAATTATTATTGTTAATATTTCAAAAGAATACAACACTTTATTCATTATCATTATTAATATTATTTTATCAGGTAAATACTTATATATAAAACATATATAAAAGTATATAAATATATAACAATTGAAATAATATACAACTTGTTCGATTACGATTATATGTTTTAATAAATATAATTGATATTGGTTCGTGAATCCAAGGCCAACCCTGCATTGTTCAGTTCCGTCGTATGCATATTTTTACTACAAAATATCGTATTGTGAGTTCATTTGATTCCCTTTTACTCTTTATATTTTTGGGACTGAGAATACATGCGCTGTTTTTACAACTGTTTTATTAAATGCCTTTGAAATCTATATTTTTGAACTAAGAATACATGAGATGCTTTTATAAATGTTTGACGAGATAGACACAAGCAAAACATTTCTCGAATGAATTATTATACAGACAGAGGTTCTGTTGATTATTATTGAATTAGTTGGACGTTATAATTGCCACTAATTGATGTGAATATTACCCCTTTATTATTATAGCTTGGTAACCTAAGAATTAGGAAATGGGTATGGCCCCTAATTCACGCGAATCCTAAAGGTAGCTACCGGGTTTAACACCCTCACCCAGAATGTTCACTAGACAGAAGAGCTAGTGGACGTGGTGTTTAGTACTTCAAGGTTTATATATTATTACAGACTGAAAGTTCTGTTTATTTTGGGGATATGATTGATGCGCATTAAATGTTAAGGTCGGTTACCAAGCTAAGCAAAGAAAGCAAATTGAATGTTATATATTGAGAGAATGATTTTTATACACAGGTTATGTGTATGATATTTTGTACACGAGATATGTGTATGTAACAGACTGAAACCCGGGCTAGTTGTAAGTTGCCTATTTTGCCCTTAGGGTTTGTGCTTAGTCTTAAGTGCTTTTATTTTAATTATTTTATTAGTGTTTTATTATAATTGTGTTGTGACCAGTTTGTGACAAGGGTCCCAGAACAGGTTGGTTTATTTAATTTGAACTCCGTTAGGACCACCTAAGGAGATACGAAAGGTTATCAGATAAGATAACTGGTAAATACCCGTGTGTTGTGGGGTATGGGTTTTAATACCCACTTAAGAGTGTAAACTGCTTCTATTTTCTCATTTCTCGACTTTTCTCAAACAAGTACGTACCAAACTTATCTCATCTCAAACCCTAATTGATCTAAGTCTTAAATTGGATTATGAGGCTTTAAGGATTGATTCATATCATCCTTGTGATCATTTATCCAGGTTTGTTAGCTTGAATTCGTGCTTTAATTCATAGAAATTGGGTTTTGGGTGTAAATGGGTTTTTGATGAATTTTGAGCTTGAATCTTCATATTATGTGTTTGTATGTGTTAATTGATGTTAGAAATAGGTTGTATATATGTTTAGTAGCTTCCATGTGCTTCAAATTTGATCAAAATCGCTCAAAAATCGAGTTTTTGGGGAAAAAATCACGAAATCAGCGAATGTGTTCGAACCAGTTGCTACAGTATTTTGCTACAGTACCCGAGTTGCTACAGTGCCCGAGTTGCTACAGTTCCTGAGTTGCTACAGTGTCGCTATTTGCTACAGCACCGAGTTGCTACAGTGTTTGGTATTTGCTACAGTGTCACTATTGCTACAGTACCCGAGTTGCTACAGTGCCCGAGTTATTACAGTGTCGCTATTTGCTACAGTACCGAGTTGCTACAGTACCACTATTTGCTACAGTACTTTTATGAAATTGAAACAGGCGTAACTTTCAAAACGTAACTCCGTTTTTGATGAATAAACTATCGTTAGAATCGTAATAAAGAATACTTTTCAATGGTGAACTTTTAAGAAACTAGATCAAATTGTTTTTAGGCCGGAAAAGGAGTTTTAGTGTGTATGTCATGTTTTGCACGCACCTGTATGCCATTATTGAATGGAGTCATGATGTAGACTCATAAAATTATGAATATATGGTGTTATGACCTAGTTAATTGTATGAAATGATTATATTATTTATTGGATATGTACATTAACTTTGTTTGTGTTGTTCTCAGGTTATAAGGACAAGGAGGAAGCTCAGAAATAATAACTGAGCAGTTGCTGGTAATTGGTGAGTGGGTCTATCTCCGGATAGAGTTTAAGTAGCATATCATGCTACTATGGTTGACTCTTTTACCATGCATAGTGTAGAAATTTCCATGTTAGAATAATATAGTATGCCTGATGTTGTATGTGATTTATGTGTACACTGTGTGAATGGCACCAGTCGGGCTTAGGGAGACTGGGGACTCGAGACCGTGCCTAGGAGAGGTTAGAGTCCGTATGAGGTCAACCGTGCCTAGGGGAGGTTGGGTCCATAGGCTACTGATTTTAGAGTATAGTGTGAACGATGCATCCCCTGCATCTGGATAACTATACTGTGAATTGAGTAGCAGGGACTATCGGTAGACTCAAGTCCGATCAGCTAAGAGTCGTGTGCTCGTACAAGCCGTCGATCCTCGTATTGTCTTATTGTATGCTAGTTGGTAGTTAGCATGTGTTGTTGTTAGTATATAGCTTGTGTGTGACTTAAGCTATATCTGTTAGATAGATTCCATTCACTTAGCGGTGCGCTAATCCAACACATATTCTCCCCTTGCAGGTTTACGTACTACTATTCGGGATGGGTGCTGTTGCAGAAGACATGTTTGACAACCCAACTCTGATGTGGACTTTTGTATAAATAACGTTTTGTGATAACGTAACACCGTTGTGTAAACTTAAACTTAATTACTCAGATTAATGTAATGACGCGACTTATAGTGTGTTTGTTAATAAAGTCTTCCGCTGTGTTTTAAAAAAAAATTGCCGGTGTTACAAGTTGGTATCAGAGCATGGTTTGGCAGCAAATACGTACGCGTATTTTGTTCCCAAACCCTGAAGCAAGTCAAACATGTCTGTGGGAGTGGGGGCTAAGTGAAAATAGGATATACGTGAGTTAGTTGTGATTGAACTAACTGTTATCCACTAAGCTTTTGTGTGAGATGTTTTGTAGCACAGGTATGGCTGATAGAAACGTAACTGGCCCCTCCAACCCCGGAACATTCAGAGCACCAGAAGAGGGTGTTGAGTCGGATGATGATCAGAGTAGTTACATCCTTCAGTTAGAAAGCAAGCTAAAAGAGGCTGAGGATAAAATTAATGAGCTTGAATTGGCGAGGCATTCTGGAAATGATGATACACCACCTGGATTCCCAACCGCGCAATCCCAAACGATACCTAATGTGCCCCAGAACCAGTTTCAGAATCAAATACCTAACCAATATTATATACCACCACAAAACACCTTTACTTACCAAAATCCCATGATGATGAATCCATACCAAATGCAAATGTTCCAACAACCTTACATGCAACCATCCAAAAGGTGTACTTATAAAAATTTTTGTGATTGCAAACCCTCCGAGTTCTCTGGAAGTACTGATCCGACTGTAACTCTCAATTGGTTGCGAGAAGTTGAAAGGGTATTTGAAGCGTGTCAGTGTGAACCCGAGCTGAAGGTAACATATGCTAGTAGACTGTTGAAAGGTAGGGCTATGATTTGGTGGGATTCTTTGATTTCCAGTATACCGAAAGAGCAAGTGAGTATGATCACATGGGAGCAGTTTTATGGAAAGGTGTGTGAACAGTATTGTAATCCATTTGATATGAACCGAATCAAGACTGAGTTTCTTGAAATGAAGATGACACCTCAAATGACGATCGATGAGGTAGTAGAGAAGTTTATGGATAAACTGAGGTTTTTACAACAATGGGTGCCAGACGAATCATCTCGTATTCAGCATTTTGTTAATATTATTCTGCCAGAGTACCGAACTTTTGTTAGAACAGCTACATCATTGTCTCAAGCTGTTGTGATGGCTAAGATGGTAGAAAGTGATGTTCAGGCCGCCAGAAACAGAATGTTTGGTAATGTGCTACAACAAGGTGGGCAAGTATCTGGTCAATCAGGATTTAAATCCAAGAAGTCTAGTGGGTTTAAATCGAAGGGTAAAATTGGTCAGAGTAGTACTGGATCTGGATCAGGTAAAGGGAATTGGTGTCACACGTGTCGATCTTCTCACAGTGGTCAGTGTTCTGAGGCTACAAGAAGATGCTTAAAGTGTGGTGTTGTTGGGCATGAGTCTTCAGCATGTCCGTATCCGAATAGTGTGTGTTGGACTTGTCACAAACCAGGGCATCGTGCAGTTAGTTGTCCGTCGAAGAGTGGTAGTTCTGGGGCAGGGTCAGGGGCGCGTTCAGCATCAGCTGGAGGGTCAACTGCCTCGAGTGGGCAGAAGAGGAAGAACCCTTCAACAGCAGAGGCTAGAGCTTTTCAGATGTCGGTTGAGAATGCTGTGGCAACCGACGAAGTAATCACCGGTATGTTTCTAATCAACTCAATACCTGCTCGTGTATTGTTTGATTGTGGTGCCAATAGGTGTTTTATGTCCCTAGATTTCTGTGCTAAGTTGAATTTACCAGCTACTATGTTACCCAAGCCGGTTAGTGTAGAAGTAGCTGATGGTAAGACCACACCCGTCACAACCTATGTGACTGGGGTTTGTATAGAGATCGAAGGGAAGTCTTTTCCGGTGACTTGTTTAGTGTTACCTATTCCTAGCTTTGATGTAGTACTAGGAATGGATTGGTTGAGCTCGCTTAGGGCTAATATTAAGTGTGATAGGAAAATGATTACCTTTCGTTCGACCGATGGAACCCGTATTGTGGCCCGAGGGGAGCGGGGAGGGTATAATTTTCCGTTGATAACCATGATGAAAGTAAAAAAGTCAATGGCAAAGGGTTGTGAATCATTTCTTGCATATGTGATTGATGCGAAGAAAGAAAAGAAAACAGTGGCCGATATTCCGATAGTATCAGAATTTTCCGAAGTATTCCCAGATGAGTTACCAGGTCTGCCGCCGGTAAGGGAAGTCGAATATAAGATTGAGTTGGTTCCTGGAACAACTCCAGTTGCAAAAGCTCCATACCGATTAGCGCCGTCTGAAATCCATGAAATGATGTCACAGATTCAAGAACTATTAGATCGTGGGTTTATCCGACTGAGTTCTTCACCCTGGGGTGCTCCGGTATTGTTTGTTAAAAAGAAAGATGGGTCAATGAGTATGTGTATTGATTATCGTGAATTGAACAAAAGAACAGTGAAGAATAAGTATCTGTTACCTCGAATAGACGATTTGTTCGATCAGTTACAGGGTGCTTCATTCTTTTCTAAGATATACTTACGATCCGGATATCATCAAGTTCGTGTTGCTGAATCAGATATTCCGAAAACATCGTTCAGAACAAGGTATGGTCATTATGAATTTCTTGTCATGCCATTTGGGTTGACGAATGCGCCAGCAATCTTCATAGATCTAATGAATAGAGTGTGTCGCCCGTTCTTAGATAAGTTTGTGATTGTGTTTATAGATGATATACTAGTGTATTCAAAGACCGAAAGTGAACATGCTGAACATCTGAGACAGGTTTTGAACATGTTAAAACGTGAACAACTATTTGCAAAATTTTCAAAGTGTGAATTTTGGTTACGTGAAGTGCAGTTTTTGGGTCATGTGATTTGTGCCGAGGGTATAAAAGTTGATCCGACAAAGATAGAAGCGGTAATGAATTGGAATTCTCCGAAGACTTCGACTGAGATTAAGAGTTTTCTGGGATTAGCCGGTTATTATCGCAGATTTATCAAGGATTTCTCAAAAATAGCGGGTCCGTTGACTAAGTTGACTCGTAAAGATGTAGCCTTTCGATGGACTGATGAACAGGAAAAGGATTTTCAGATTTTGAAACAGCTACTGTGTCAGGCACCTGTATTAGCTTTACCAGAAGGTTCAGACGACTTCGTGGTATACTGTGATGCGTCATTTGCTGGGTTGGGTTGTGTATTAATGCAAAAAGATAAAGTAATCGCTTACGCCTCGCGACAGTTGAAAGTTCATGAGAAGAATTATCCAGTGCATGATCTTGAAATGGTTGCAGTAGTGTTTGCTTTGAAACTGTGGAGACACTATTTGTATGGAACCCATTGTGTTATATGTACAGATCACAAGAGTTTGCAGTATATCTTCTCACAGAAAGAATTGAATATGCGTCAGAGACGATGGCAAGAGTTAGTCAAAGATTACGATTGTGAAATTAAATACCATCCGTGTGACGACTCGAAAATTTCCGACCAAATTTAAACTTAACCTTTATATGTTTCCGACACGATAAGCAGAATTTGTAATGTTGAATCTCAAAAAGTTTGGAACTACATTCATATAATCAATTATCCTTTGACCGTGTTCGACGATTCACGAACAATTATGTGTATATAGATATGTATATATAATATATAATATTAACTGAAAACATTAACAAAGTATTAGATATATGATACTTTACATGAACGTATTTGTTTCGATATATTTATTGACAGAATTAAGAGATAATATCAAATGATTGAATTATCAGATACATTATGATATGATTACGGGCCTATGTTATGAGGTCCACTGTGATTTAAGAAATCTATTCTTTATGACCACTCATTACTTAACTAGTATGATAAAATAACGATATTTATATTTTATTTTATCAAATATATAACGATTTAAATTAATATTATATATATTTATACCCGTATTATACGTACATAGTTTTATACTTTTACTATACTTTAACTTTACCTTTACTTTACTTTAACTTTAATAATTCATACTTTAATAATTCACTTTAATAATTCACTTTAATAATTCATACTTTAATAATTCACTTTAATAATTCATACTTTAATAATTCACTTTAATAATTCATACTTTAATAATTCACTTTAATAATTCATACTTTAATAATTCACTTTAATAATTTATACTTTAATAATTCACTTTAATAATTCAAAAATCTGTTATAAATAGAATTCAATAGGTTTTATTATTTCATAGAAACTTGAAAATATATTTCTCTAAACTCTCTCAATCGAATTACACATATATATTTTCTTTGTATTATTTCAAGATATTATTAGTATACATAAAATATTACGACGGAGTGATGTCCGAGTGATTTCAAAATAGTTTTTTTTAAATGAGTCGAAGCTAAGGAAATTATGGGTTATCGCTATGGAGGTGATGGGTATGGTTTATGGGTATGCTCGTGAGGTCAATCTAGTGTTTATCATCTCCGTTGCGTCTACGTACTTTCCTGCAATATTGAATCTCAATATTGATACGTGAGCACTCATAACTTAACTTTTATATATCAATAGTGTATCCCTGACTAGTGCTCGAGTATATAGGATTATGCATGCTTGTACATTCGATATTGTCCTTAGATAGGTTTGTTGAATCCTGAATTAGATACATATGCTACTGAGATAGGGTATATGATATGCATGTCATTGGAAAGCTAGCGAAAAATTAAGAACTTTTCATTTAGATATCGAATGGTTTTAATGAACGGATTAGAAGTTATAGTCAACTGAATTTTAGTATTATTGTTAAAATGATTATTATTACTATCGTCGTTATTATTTTAATAGAAATATCATTGTTATTATAAAATATCATTATTACTATTATGTTAGTATTATCATTTTATCATAATAACATTTTTAGTAAATATAAATATTGTTATTTTTTTATAGAATAATAATAATTATTATTACAAAATAATATAACTTTTACTTATTATTATTATGATCAATATTATTTTATCAAATAAATAGGGGATACAAAGATATTTTTCACCACGCGTAATATAATTACATTAATAATACTTACCACTATAGTTTTACGATATTAAGTGAACTTTATAAATTTTACTACTTAAGATATATAAAAGTATATTTTATCATATATAAACGTTAATATAAATTTTTATTAATAAATGACTTTTATTATTATAAAATCTAATAAATATATTTAAATATATAAAATGACTATAGTTAAGTTATATAATAAACACGTATAAATTTTAGAAGTCATTTTGGATTAAGTTGACTTTTGTTGACTTTTGCATATTAGTCTCGAGCATTAGGATTGTGGTACACTATGACTTGACCAAAAATTGTTAGACAAATATTGACCAACATATAAATATATATAATTAATATAGGATCGTGAATCCGAGGCCAACCTTGCACTTGTTAAATGACGTTATATGTATTTTTACTACGAAATACAGTATGGTGAGTTTCATTACTCCCTTTTTATATATATTTTTGGGCTGAGAATACATGCGCTGTTTTATAAATGTTTTACGAAATAGGCACAAGTACGAAAACTAATTCTACATGGGTTTAAACCAGAAATATACCCTTAGCTTGGTAACATTAAACTACTTGTCTATGTACGGTAGGCGCGAATCCTAAAGATAGATCTATTGGGCCTGACAAACCCCATCCTGACTATGGGATGCTTTAGTACTTCGAGGTTATTTTAAACACACCTGATCTGGTGTACTTCAGAGGGTAAAACATGAACGTTAAGGCTTGTTACCGGGTGCCTACAATTATAGAATACTTTTATACACTCGCGAGTGTACGGATATTTATAGAAACTGAAATCTTGTGGTCTATTACTATTACGGAAATGATTGATTATGATAAACTAATGAACTCACCAACCTTTTGGTTGACACTTTAAAGCATGTTTATTCTCAGGTATTAAAGAAATCTTCCGCTGTGCATTAGCTCATTTTAAGGATATTACTTGGAGTCATTCATGACATACTTTGAAAGACGTTGCATTCGAGTCGTTGAGTTCATCAAGATTAATATTAAGTCAATTATAGTTGGATGTAATATGAAATGGTATGCATGCCGTCAATTTTTGATGTAAAGAAAGTTTGTCTTTTAAAAACGAATTCAATGTTTGTAAAATGTATCATATAGAGGTCAAATACCTCGCGATGTAATCAACTATTGTGAATCGTTTATAATGTATATGAACGGATCCTTTCAGTTGGTATCAGAGCGGTGGTCTTAGCGAACCAGGTCTTGCATTAGTGTGTCTAACTGATAGTTATTAAGATGCATCAGTGAGTCTGGACTTCGACCGTGTCTGCATGTCAAAAGTTTTGCTTATCATTTTTAGTCTGAAATCATCTACTTACCACCCTTAGGAAATTACCTGCTTGTCATTCTTAAGTCTAGACGCGTTTTCTTACATTTATTACATAATAGTGTATAGACGAATTCTTATCTTAGCATATCTGTTACTGTGAACTTTGACTGACATCTTTCAAAGATTCCTCCGTAATTTATGGGATTTTGGTATTATATATACATATGTAAATTATGTATTGAAGAATACCAAATCTAAATTCTACAATCTATTTCATACAAAAAAATTCTTTCCCTGATCATACAAGATGGATTCCTCAACCAGTTTGAGTTCCTCGGATTCCGACAGCTATGCCGATATGGATTTCCACATGAGCTCCGAAAGCAGCGTGACCGGAATGGATCAACCACTTAGCCATCATCTATTCTGGATGAATTGGGGATGGGTTCGTAATCTACTTAACCATTGGAGACAAGAAGAAGGTGATCCCTTTCATCCACCACATTGCCCTCTTGGCAATGAACCTGAAGCACTTACTGGCGAACCTGTCCGAAACACCATTTTCTCTCTCATTTCCAGAGTATCTCGTCATGATTATATACTATACCAAATTCTAGATCTTATTTATCCGCTCGTCCGAACTGACAATCACCCCGGTGTAATAGAAGAAGTCAACGAGCTTCGCGCTCGGGTAGTGGCTTTGGAGAATATGGTGCAAAGGTTATAAACACCAGCAGCAGCACCAGCAGCATAACCAATACCACCATCAACAACATCAACAGTACCATTACCACCACCAACAACAACCGCATCGCAAACCTCAACTTCACAATCTGTCCCACGAGCATCGACGTCATACGCCATGTAGATACCAAGGAATACCACAACGATTAAGTATTGATTCATAACTTCATTGGGGAAACATTCTACGGCGATTATGTAATTTCTAAAGTTTAGAAATTATCTATCCTAGCCTTAACCATAAATCAAATGAGTTTAATTTAATATTAACTCATTAAATCTATATTACATCTGAAGAAATATACACATATATATTTCCATAAAGACTGTAATAAAATTTTTTTGTACAAAATATTAATTGTGAATTTTTTTTTAACGGGTAGGTAATACCCGAGAGATATATAAATTCACAATTAATATGTTACATTCTTCGAATCTGATTCAGCAAGTCATCCATTATACTCCCTACTTTCACAACAATATACATTCTTTTATAGAAATCAAAACAACCATACTCATTCAAAATCTAATTACATATTCTGATTTTAAAATCTCAGAATTCAATTCAAGATATAACCGAAATCATCACTCTTAGATTCCTACATCTTTCAAAACTATACTTTGACTTCAAAACTGTCCTAGAACCTCATTTCTATTCATGGAACTCACAAAAATATTTGTATCATTCAAAATCTTAGAACATCATATGTATATTAACAATTACAATATGTGTTCAAACACTTCAAAATTCCTAAAGACATGCGAGATGATTATCCGACCACACATTACCCACTGTCATGCACCTGAAAAGCTCTCGAAACCAAAGTTATAGTTTAACATGTATCCATGTCAGATCCTTTGATATTTATTACCAAATATAATTTTTCGATCTCTTTCCAAAATAGACAGTTTTGTTACAGCTCCAGCAAATCACCTTCATTTGTTTATACGAATAAACCCTTCATCATGGTTACCGGGGAACCTTTCATATCTCGTCACATTAGCAGTAAACTTATCAACAACTTCATTAACCTTCGACTTAAGCCTCTCCGAAAATCCACTATACTTATTCATTAAAACCCCATCATGTACTTACCTACATCCTGTAACAATAATTGTCACACCAACTACTGGGAATTAGCAATCAGTATTTTGAATTTCGCGACAATTTTACGTTAAAAGTTATATGTATACATATAACGTCTATCTCCTAGACTTACATACTTCGAATGTGAATTTTCTGAAAAATATCCCAAACTATGAACTAGTTCTCCGAAATTGGAAAAATGCTGATGAAGCAGCAAAAACTGTAAACGACTTTAACAGTCAAAAGTTTGATGATAAAGAATAGTATGGTGGTAAAGCTGAGAAAAAGAGAAGGTTTGAAACTGGAAAATAGATTGAGCAGACCATGAAGGAGGATGTGGACAAATCACAAAGACTAAACCTGCCTTCAAAGGATTCAAATGTTTTAGTGTCTACTGAAATCATTAGCAAACACCTTACTTCTTATTCTAAACCTTCACAGACAAATCTTCTTCATCATCCATCTATGTTAAGAATTCTAAGATATTATCGTATCTTTTATTATAAATATCTTCGATATTCCTGAAGATATTTTCACAACTATTCTTATCCGAAATCTTTTATCTCTTCGCAATATCTGTGTTACAACATAAAAAGAAACTGTCTTAGTTTCTAAATTCTGAATAAAAAAAAATTCGAATTTAAAATAGGAATGTTTTTAAAGCAGTGTTGGGAACTGAAACATGAGTTAGTATAATATAATGACACTTGATCAACGTGATTATATTACAGTAAGTCATGCTGAGTTTCTAATGGAACGTGATGATTCATAGAACATACCATCATCATGTACTATTTACACGACTCTTACATTCTACCCAATTTTCAAACATATTAAGAACATATCATCTTGATAGCTCTATATTTTCAGATATTCTGGTAAGTTGCCAAATTAAGATCGTGCCATTACGATTTTCTTCTTGGAACATTAACTATGTTCATCCAAAAATTCATATCTACGAATTCTGGACCATTATCCGCTTGACTTAAGGCTGGGAAGAGAAAATGAAAGCATGAAGCTCCGAAATATAATGGAGAATATAAAGCCCGATAACAACCTCGAAATTACAAACCGTGTATATCAATGCGTATAGCAATATAAAGACATGGGAGAATGAAAAAACAATAACCCCAAGGTAATGGTAGAAGAAAATAACTTCCTCCGGTGGTAGATGAAAAAGAAGAATGACAGATATGAAAGTTAAGAGTATATCAAGAATCAATACTGGATGAAGCATATTAACGAATGCTTTAAAGTATGAATTAGGGAGAAAGACTAGAAGGTGTGAGCTGTGGAAATAAATAAACGAAAGGGGTGGATTTATAGTAAAATATCAGACAGAGAAATCGAGACAGATTATCGCATTTAATCAAAGAAGGTCATGATTTTCTTAATCGCCGAAGAACCAAATCTTATTGCAAAGATTTTCTTTAAATCCAATGAATTCTGGAAATCAATCATAACTACGTCATCGGTTAAAATAAATATACGTTTACTCATTTCACTCTCTTGCGATAGCTTCACTTATACTCTTCGCGTAATCAAACTGTTTTATCTATATTACTCAATGATGATAAAACTCTATTTATCAACTCATATTCGTCATGAAAACATTTTTATAGTTAGCCATGACGACCTCGATCAAATTTCGGGACGAAATTTCTTTAACGGGTAGGTACTGTGACGACCCGAAAATTTCCGACCAAATTTAAACTTAACCTTTATATGTTTTCGACACGATAAGCAGAATTTGTAATATTGAATCTCAAAAAGTTTGGAACTACATTCATGTAATCAATTATCCTTTGACCGTGTTCGACGATTCACGAACAATTATGTGTATATAGATATGTATATATAATATATAATATTAACTGAAAACTAACAAAGTATTAGATATATGATACTTTACATGAACGTATTTGTTTCGATATATTTATTGACAGAATTAAGAGATAATATCAAATGATTGAATTATCAGATACATTATGATATGATTACGGGCCTATGTTATGAGGTCCACTGTGATTTAAGAAATCTATTCTTTTTGACCACTCATTACTTAACTAGTATGATAAAATAACGATATTTATATTTTATTTTATCAAATATATATAACGATTTAAATTAATATTATATATATTTATACGCGTATTATACGTACACAGTTTTATACTTTTACTATACTTTAACTTTACCTTTACTTTACTTTTACTTTACTTTAACTTTAATAATTCATACTTTAATAATTTACTTTAATAATTCATACTTTAATAATTCACTTTAATAATTCACTTTAATAATTCATACTTTAATAATTCACTTTAATAATTCATACTTTAATAATTCACTTTAATAATTCATACTTTAATAATTCACTTTAATAATTTATACTTTAATAATTCAAAAATCTATTATAAATAGAATTCAATAGGTTTTATTATTTCATAGAAACTTGAAAATATATTTCTCTAAACTCTCTCAATCGAATTACACATATATATTTTCTTTGTATTATTTCAAGATATTATTAGTATACATAAAATATTACGACGGAGTGATGTCCGAGTGATTTCAAAATAGTTTTTTTTAAATGAGTCGAAGCTAAGGAAATTATGGGTTATAGCTATGGAGGTGATGGGTATGGTTTATGGGTATGCTCGTGAGGTCAATCTAGTGTTTATCATCTCCGTTGCGTCTACGTACTTTCCTGCAATATTGAATCTCAATATTGATACGTGAGCACTCATAACTTAACTTTTATATATCAATAGTGTATCCCTGACTAGTGCTCGAGTATATAGGATTATGCATGCTTGTACATTCGATATTGTCCTTAGATAGGTTTGTTGAATCCTGAATTAGATACATATGCTACTGAGATAGGGTATATGATATGCATGTCATTGGAAAGCTAGCGAAAAATTAAGAACTTTTCAATTAGATATCGAATGGTTTTGATGAACGGATTAGAAGTTATAGTCAACTGAATTTTAGTATTATTGTTAAAATGATTATTATTACTATCGTCGTTATTATTTTAATAGAAATATCATTGTTATTATAAAATATCATTATTACTATTATGTTAGTATTATCATTTTATCATAATAACATTTTTAGTAAATATAAATATTGTTATTTTTTTATAGAATAATAATAATTATTATTACAAAATAATACAACTTTTACTTATTATTATTATGATCAATATTATTTTATCAAATAAATAGGGGATACAGAGATATTTTTCACCACGCGTAATATAATTACATTAATAATACTTACCACTATAGTTTTACGATATTAAGTGAACTTTATAAATTTTACTACTTAAGATATATAAAAGTATATTTTATCATATATAAACGTTAATATAAATTTTTATTAATAAATGACTTTTATTATTATAAAATCTAATAAATATATTTAAATATATAAAATGACTATAGTTAAGTTATATAATAAACACGTATAAATTTTAGAAGTCATTTTGGGTTAAGTTGACTTTTGTTGACTTTGCATATTAGTCTCGAGTATTAGGATTGTGGTACACTATGACTTGACCAAAAATTGTTAGACAAATATTGACCAACATATAAATATATATAATTAATATAGGATCGTGAATCCGAGGCCAACCTTGCACTTGTTAAATGACGTTATATGTATTTTTACTACGAAATACAGTATGGTGAGTTTCATTACTCCCTTTTTATATATATTTTTGGGCTGAGAATACATGCGCTGTTTTATAAATGTTTTACGAAATAGGCACAAGTACGAAAACTAATTCTACGTGGGTTTAAACCAGAAATATACCCTTAGCTTGGTAACATTAAACTACTTGTCTATGTACGGTAGGCGCGAATCCTAAAGATAGATCTATTGGGCCTGACCAACCCCATCCTGACTATGGGATGCTTTAGTACTTCGAGGTTATTTTAAACACACCTGATCTGGTGTACTTCAGAGGGTAAAACATGAACGTTAAGGCTTGTTACCGGGTGCCTACAATTATAGAATACTTTTATACACTCGCGAGTGTACGGATATTTATAGAAACTGAAATCTTGTGGTCTATTACTATTACGGAAATGATTGATTATGATAAACTAATGAACTCACCAACCTTTTGGTTGACACTTTAAAGCATGTTTATTCTCAGGTATTAAAGAAATCTTCCGCTGTGCATTAGCTCATTTTAAGGATATTACTTGGAGTCATTCATGACATACTTTGAAAGACGTTGCATTCGAGTCGTTGAGTTCATCAAGATTAATATTAAGTCAATTATAGTTGGATGTAATATGAAATGGTATGCATGCCGTCAATTTTTGATGTAAAGAAAGTTTGTCTTTTAAAAACGAATGCAATGTTTGTAAAACGTATCATATAGAGGTCAAATACCTCGCGATGTAATCAACTATTGTGAATCGTTTATAATGTATATGAACGGATCCTTTCAGTTGGTATCAGAGCGGTGGTCTTAGCGAACCAGGTCTTGCATTAGTGTGTCTAACTGATAGTTGTTAAGATGCATCAGTGAGTCTGGACTTCGACCGTGTCTGCATGTCAAAAGTTTTGCTTATCATTTTTAGTCTGAAATCATCTACTTACCACCCTTAGGAAATTACCTGCTTGTCATTATTAAGTCTAGACGCGTTTTCTTACATTTATTGCATAATAGTGTATAGACGAATTCTTATCTTAGCATATCTGTTACTGTGAACTTTGACTGACATCTTTCAAAGATTCCTCCGTAATTTATGGGATTTTGGTATTATATATACATATGTAAATTATGTATTGAAGAATACCAAATCTAAATTCTACAATCTATTTCATACAAAAAAATTCTTTCCCTGATCATACAAGATGGATCCCTCAACCAGTTTGAGTTCCTCGGATTCCGACAGCTATGCCGATATGGATTTCCACATGAGCTCCGAAAGCAGCGTGACCGGAATGGATCAACCAATTAGCCATCATCTATTCTGGATGAATTGGGGATGGGTTCGTAATCTACTTAACCATTGGAGACAAGAAGAAGGTGATCCCTTTCATCCACCACATTGCCCTCTTGGCAATGAACCTGAAGCACTTACTGGCGAACCTGTCCGAAACACCATTTTCTCTCTCATTTCCAGAGTATCTCGTCATGATTATATACTACACCAAATTCTAGATCTTATTTATCCGCTCGTCCGAACTGACAATCACCCCGGTGTAATAGAAGAAGTCAACGAGCTTCGCGCTCGGGTAGTGGCTTTGGAGAATATGGTGCAAAGGTTACAAACACCAGCAGCAGCACCAGCAGCATAACCAGTACCACCATCAACAACATCAACAGTACCATTACCACCACCAACAACAACCGCATCGCAAACCTCAACTTCACAATCTGTCCCACGAGCATCGACGTCATACGCCATGTAGATACCAAGGAATACCACAACGATTAAGTATTGATTCATAACTTCATTGGGGAAACATTCTACGGCGATTATGTAATTTCTAAAGTTTAGAAATTATCTATCCTAGCCTTAACCATAAATCAAATGAGTTTAATTTAATATTAACTCATTAAATCTATATTACATCTGAAGAAATATACACATATATATTTCCATAAAGACTGTAATAAATTTTTTTTGTACAAAATATTAATTGTGAATTTTTTTTGTACAAAATATTAATTGTGAATTTTTTTTTTAACGGGTAGGTAATACCCGAGAGATATATAAATTCACAATTAATATGTTACATTCTTCGAATCTGATTCAGCAAGTCATCCATTATACTCCCTACTTTCACAACAATATACATTCTTTTATAGAAATCAAAACAACCATACTCATTCAAAATCTAATTACATATTCTGATTTTAAAATCTCAGAATTCGATTCAAGATATAACCGAAATCATCACTCTTAGATTCCTACATCTTTCAAAACTATACTTTGACTTCAAAACTGTCCTAGAACCTCATTTCTATTCATGGACTTAATTGATGACTCACGTGGACTAAAGACCTTAAACAGTCGTGTTTGGGTGCCTAAGCTTGGAGATTTGAGGGATTTAATCATGACAGAAGCTCACAAATCCAGATTAATAGTACATCCAGGTAGTAATAAGATGTATCATGATTTGAAAACAGTGTATTGGTGGCCAACAATGAAAACAGATATCTCTCGATATGTCGAAAAGTGTCATATATGTGCTCAAGTGAAGGCAGAACATCAGAAACCTTATGGTTCGTTACGCCAGTTACAGATTCCAGAATGGAAGTGGGAACATATAACGATGGATTTTGTGACAAAATTACCTCGAACTCAGAAAAGACATGATATGATTTGGGTAATAGTGGATCGTCTAACCAAAAGTGCTCATTTTCTTGCTACTCGTGAAACAGCTTCATTAAGTGAGTTAGCTGAATTGTATGTGAAAGAGATAGTTAGTCGACATGGTGTGCCGTTATCGATTATTTCAGACAGGGATTCTAGATTTGTGTCGAATTTCTGGAATAGTCTTCAACAAAATCTCGGTACACGTGTAAATTTAAGTACAGCTTATCATTCTCAAATAGACGGTCAGAGTGAAAGAACGATACAGACTTTGGAGGATATGTTAAGGGCTTGTGTGTTAGAATACGGTGGTTCGTGGGATACACATTTGCCGTTGGTTGAATTCGCGTATAATAATTCATATCATTCGAGTATAGGGATGCCGCCCTATGAAATGTTATACGGTCGTCGTTGCAGAACTCCGACTTGTTGGTTAGAAGCTGGGGAGAAACAGTTTGCAGGTCCCGAAATTGTTCAAATGACAGCCGAAAAAGTTGCAATTGCTCGAGAAAAGTTGAAAGCCGCTAGAGACAGGCAGAAAATGTATGTTGATCCGCGTAGACGTCCGGTAACCTTTAATGTGGGTGAACGAGTGTATCTGAAAGTTTCGCCGTGGAAAGGGGTTATCAGATTCGGTAAACGTGGTAAGTTAGCACCGAGATTTATTGGTCCGTTTCCGATCAGTGAAGTGTTGAATGATCAGACTGTGGTGTTAGATCTTCCGCCAGAGTTAGCTGGTATTCATAATACATTCAACGTATATTATCTTCGTAAGTGTAAAGTCGACGATGAAACACAACTTCTTCCTTTAGAAGATTTAAGGGTCGATTTGAATAAGAAATTGGTGGAAGAGCCGGTCCGTGTGGTTGACCATAAGGTGACTAAGCTGAGAAAGAAAGAGATTCCGATGGTGTTGATTGAGTGGAAACACAGTTTGGGTTCTAATTTTACGTGGGAGACAGAAGAGTTGATGAGAACTCGCTACCCTCATTTGTTTGATCAAGATCAGATTCCGAGGACGGAATCTTCTTAAGGGGGGTGGATTTGTAACAGACTGAAACCCGGGCTAGTTGTAAGTTGTCTATTTTGCCCTTAGGGTTTGTGCTTAGTCTTAAGTGCTTTTATTTTAATTATTTTATTAGTGTTTTATTATAATTGTGTTGTGACCAGTTTGTGACAAGGGTCCCAGAACAGGTTGGTTTATTTAATTTGAACTCCGTTAGGACCACCTAAGGAGATACGAAAGGTTATCAGATAAGATAACTGGTAAATACCCGTGTGTTGTAGGGTATGGGTTTTAATACCCACTTAAGAGTGTAAACTGCTTCTATTTTCTCATTTCTAGACTTTTCTCAAACAAGTACGTACCAAACTTATCTCATCTCAAACCCTAATTGAGCTAAGTCTTAAATTGGATTATGAGGCTTTAAGGATTGATTCATATCATCCTTGTGATCATTTATCCAGGTTTGTTAGCTTGAATTCGTGCTTTAATTCATAAAAATTGGGTTTTGGGTGTAAATGGGTTTTTGATGAATTTTGAGCTTGAATCTTCATATTATGTGTTTGTATGTGTTAATTGATGTTAGAAATAGGTTGTATATATGTTTAGTAGCTTCCATGTGCTTAAAATTTGATCAAAATCGCTCAAAAATCGAGTTTTTGGGGAAAAAATCACGAAATCAGCGAATGTGTTCGAACCAGTTGCTACAGTATTTTGCTACAGTATCGAGTTGCTACAGTGCCTGAGTTGCTACAGTGTCACTATTTGCTACAGCACCGAGTTGCTACAGTGTCACTATTTGCTACAGCGCCGAGTGCTACAGTGTCACTATTTGCTACAGTGTTCGTTATTTGCTACAGTGTCACTATTGCTACAGTACCAGAGTTGCTACAGTGCCCGAGTTGTTATAGTGTCACTATTTGCTATAGTACCAAGTTGCTACAGTGTCACTATTTGCTACAGTACGAGTTGCTACAGTGCCACTATTTGCTACAGTACCTTTTATGAAATTGAAACGGGCGTAACTTTCAAAACGTAAACTCCGTTTTTGATGAATAAACTATCGTTAGAATCGTAATAAAGAATAATTTTCAATGGTGAACTTTTAAGAAACTAGATCAAATTGTTTTTAGGCTGGAAAAGGAGTTTTAGTGTGTATGTCATGTTTTGCACGCACCTGTATGCCATTATTGAATGGAGTCATGATGTAGACTCATAAAATCATGAATATATGGTGTTATGACCTAGTTAATTATATGAAATGATTATATTATTTATTGGATATGTACATTAATTTTGTTTGTGTTGTTCTCAGGTTATAAGGACAAGGAGGAAGCTCAGAAATAATAACTGTGCAGTTGCTGGTAATTGGTGAGTGGGTCTATATCCGGATAGAGTTTAAGTAGCATATCATGCTACTATGGTTGACTCTTTTACCATGCATAGTGTAGAAATTTCCATGTTAGAATAATATAGTATGCCTGATGTTGTATGTGATTTATGTGTACACTGTGTGAATGGCACCAGTCGGGCTTAGGGAGACTGGGGACTCGAGACCGTGCCTAGGAGAGGTTAGAGTCCGTATGAGGTCAACCGTGCCTAGGGGAGGTTGGGTCCATAGGCTACTGATTTTAGAGTATAGTTTGAACGATGCATCCCCTGCATCTGGATAACTATACTGTGAATTGAGTAGCAGGGACTATCGGTAGACTCAAGTCCGATCAGCTAAGAGTCGTGTGCTCGTACAAGCCGCCGATCCTCGTATTTTCTTATTGTATGCTAGTTGGTAGTTAGCATGTGTTGTTGTTAGTATATAGCTTGTGTGTGACTTAAGCTATATCTGTTAGATAGATTCCATTCACTTAGCGGTGCGCTAATCCCCCACATATTCTCCCCTTGCAGGTTTACGTACTGCTAGTCGGGATGGGTGCTGTTGCAGAAGACATGTTTGACAACCCAACTCTGATGTGGACTTTTGTATAAATAATGTTTTGTGATAACGTAACACCGTTGTGTAAACTTAAACTTAATTACTCAGATTAATGTAATGACGCAACTTATAGTGTGTTTGTTAATAAAGTCTTCCGCTGTGTTTTAAAAAAAAAAAAAAATTGCCGGTGTTACAGTGTACGTTATAAAGAATTGTTGAAAAGTGGTTTTGTACACGAGATATGTGTAATGTATTTAAAAGAAATCGCATGAACATTACAGGTGGGTATAAGATTCGGGCCCATTTGTACCATGCACATTTAAATCTTGTGGTCTATCAAAATTATGAATTTTATTGTTTATGATAAACCTATGAACTCACCAACCTTTTAGTTGACACTTTTAAAACATATTTATTCTCAGGTCTGAAAGAAATCTTCCACTGTGCATTTGCTCATTTTAAAGATATTACATGGAGTCGTTCATGGCATATAGAGATCAGAACCTCGCAATGGGACTATCTGTTGAAGACTTCGTTCAGGTGGATTAGGATGGGTCGTTATAGGTGGTATCATAGTGGTGGTCTTAGCAAACCAGGTCTTGCATTAGTGAGTCTGGACTTCGACCTAGTAGTTGTTAGGATACATTAATGAGTTTAGACTTGGACCTTGTCTACATGTCAAAAGCTTGCATACCATTCCTTGTCGAAAAATATCTCCTTATCATTTTCAGTCTCAACAGGTCTTACTGCAATTATTGCATAGCTGGTGTACAGACAAATTCATATCCCATCACATTAAACCTTGTCTGACACGTTCCCTTAATTTCCTCCGTAATCTACGGGATCTTCTGTACTATATATAGGTATTCTATGTAATTAGAATATCATCTGATATCCGAAAATCATTTCATATCGGAAACCCTTTATCTAACCATACCAGATGGAACTCGCAACTAGTTCAAATTCCTTAGATTCCGACAACCATTCCGATATGGATTTTCACTCGAGCTCCGAAAGCAGAGTAACCAGAATAGATCAACCAATTATCCATCATCAATTCTGGATGAATTGGGGATGTGTACGTAGTCACCTTAATCATTGGAGATAAGAAAAAGGCGATCCTTTCCACCAATCAAATTGCCCACTCGGCGAAGAACATGAAGCACTTACCGGCGAACCAGTTTGAATCACCATCTTCACTCTCATTTTCAGGGTATCTCACCACGACTGTATAATATCTCATATTCTAAACCTTATTCATCCGCTCGTTTCAACCAACAATCATCCAGGAGTAATAGAAGAAGTCAACGAGCTTCGCGCCCGAGTAACAACTTTGGAGAATATGGTGCATAACTTACAAACACCAGCGCATCACCGGCATCAATAACTGTACCACCAACAACACTAGCCTCAACATCACAAACTATACCTCGAGCATAACCTTCGTTTTACATCTTATTCTACACTAATTATTTTCGTTCTACATCAATTTTATTTGTTCTACATCTTGTTCTACATCAATTTTCTTCGTTCTACATCTTGTTCTACATCGATTATTTACATTCTACATATCGTTCTACATCATTTATCTTCATTCTACATGGCGATTATGTAATCTCTAATGCTTTAGAGATTATGTATTCTAGTTCTAACGGTAAATAAAATGAGTTTAATACTATATTGACTCATTAAATCCATGATTACATCTGAAGAAAATATATATGTATATATATTTTCATAAAGATTGTAATTAAAAGTTCTTTTGTACAAACTGTTAATGGTGAAAATATTTTAATGGGTAGGTAATACCCGAGGAATATTTAGTTTTCACATTAATAAGTTACACTGTACATTCTTCAATTCAGATTCAGCAGTCATTAACAATACTACCCAAATCCACACATATACGTATCTGTTCATCAAAGAACAACTATTTTCATTCAAATTCAATTTCATATTCGGATTTTGGCCGATCAGAATCCAAGTCAAGATTTGACAAGTGGCATAATGAAGAAAATAATGGACAAAATAAAATTGATTAGTAACCAAATAATTAACTACGTAAAACTTTAAACCTATACTAACCAAATCCTAGCTAACTGTTCCTATACCCATTATGACTAATTCCTTATTACATTTTATTTATTGTCATTTTAATTATCGCAATTTTAATACTCGCAATTTTATTTATCGTAATTTAAATACTGTTATTTATTTTATGCACTTTAAATATCGTCGGATAAATCGGGACACATGTACACAATATGTTGATTAATTCTAAAAATTATATACTGGACCATTGGACTATTGGACTACTAACCTTGAACAATTAAAAAAAGTATTAAAAGAGTCAGAAATATTAATAATAACACTTTTTGATTTAAAATAATCGTTAATAAGTTACATCTTCTACAGTTAAATATTTTCTCAAGTTGCCACTTGATTCCATCTTAAACATCATTTATATCTTGACGATTACAATCTTCGTTCAAACTCTTCAAACTCTTGAACACACCCCGGAATGATAACCAATGATTCAGATTTGAGAATGTTGATAAAGCAGCAAAAGCTATAGATGGTCTCAATGGTCAAAATTTTGATAATAAAAGAATGGTACGTTGGAAAAGCTCGAAAAATGATCAAAATCTTCTTTCCTCATTATGAATATCTTCAATATTTCTATGATATCGTTATATCTTCTTTAATCATAAATATCCTCAACATTTCCGAAGGTATCCTTATATCTTATCCATTCGTAATTATCTTAGCCGTCATTCTATCCTTAGTACACCGTATCAAAAATTATTTTGATTTCTAAAAATCAGTGAAACCCTGAAGTTTTAAATCCTTTGATATTTTAGAGTAATATTTGAATGAAAGCATGGGCTAATGTAATATAATGACACTTGAATAACGTGATTATATTACAGTAAGTCATGCGGAAGTTCTAATGGATTGTGATGGTGGTAATGCTTTATCAACCTTACTATCACCATGAAACGTGTTACTTGACTGTTATATTCATCATGAAACTGAACTTGACCCGAGAAGGCCATTCATAAAACTATATGCATATCAATCTCGAATAAAAACTCTAATCTTATCATTTTCTTCTTCGATGAAATATTCTTAGACGATTAAAATCTTTCTATTGAGAATATGAGTTCATATTTGGTACTAAAACATTCCTGAATGCAATACTAACTGTCACCACTCAAATTTAGGGACGAAATTTCTTTAACGGGTAGGTACTGTAATAACCCGAAAAATTTCGACTAAATATAAACCAAACTCTCGATACGATTTAAATTATTTGACACGTTAAGCAAAGTCTGTTAGGTTGAGTTTCAAAAATTTTTGAACTGTTTCATATATCCATTTGACCTACGACTGTTTTCGACGATTCACGAATAATTGTGTGTAAATAAATATATATATATATATATATATATATATATATATATATATATATATATATATATATATATATATATATATATATATATATATATATATATATGGATATGAAGTTTGATACGCATAATTTGTTATATTAATATCAATGTTAATATCATTATTATTATGACCGAGATTAATAAAATTATTATAAATAATGTTACTTTTACAACTTATTATTATCATTAATGTTATTATTATTAATAATAATATTAATAGTATTATTATTAATAAATATCCTCATTCTTGTTATTTATATTATTATTATTATTTTTATTAATAATATTAAAAGAATAATTATTATTAAAATATATATTTATATTTATTATTAATATTAATTATACATATAAAATTCATACTGAGAGATACCAGAATTCGTTTCCCTTCAACATCAACTTTATAAATTTTTGTTTTTTGTCTCTAAATTGGTTACAAATTGAATTGAATCACAGGTACACAACAAAATCTGATAGGATCAAAATCAGATATAATAATTCAGTAAGATACAAATTTTTTTAGATATTAATCAGATAAAGGAATCGAATTCTGTTTCATATCACAATCAGAATTCATATTTTTCTTCCATTTGATCCTGCTCACGATTCTGTAATCTGTCGACTGTCCTTTTTTCCCCTGCTCAAGATTCTTAGACGACTTCAATTAAATACTACAAAACAATTTCAATCGAATTTTGTTAGCCATCCTTATCTATTGTTTATCTTCTTTATTCACTTGATTTAAATTCATGTACTTCTTGTCTGCAATCCGCTACCAGTCGAAATCAAACCTCATTAGAAACAAAATCTGTCAGAAATAAATATCAAATAAGTGTACGAATTTATTACCAGTCATATTCAACTTGTATATATATATATTTTTTTATCTGTACCCGATTGATTCTTCTGTCGACCCAATCAAAGCTACGAAACAAACTGTAATCGAATCTTGTGCTGTATATATCGTACGAATCTGTTACACTTCACTATCTGCTTTATTTTTCTTGTTTGTTTCTCCCTGACTCGAATATTGCTGTCGACCATAGCTGCACAACAAACCAAATCGATCGTACATTTGAGTTCTAATACAATCATTCAAATGCACAATATATATATATATATATATATATATATATATATATATATATATATATATATATATATATATATATATATATATATATATATATATATATATATATATATCTGCTACTGCAATTGGTAAAAATAAAAGCACAGATATTAAGATATATACACATATATTACTTACACATATATAAACACCCACCTCGGGTATCACCTTTAATATTCGATCAACAACCTGCAACCTTTATAATCACCAAATCAAAACTCAATGATCATCTTCTTCTATCTCTTTCTGTTTGCATTCGAATACCATCTCCAACCTTTGAACAACTACCACAAACTACCATCTAAGAACACCCATAATCACCGTCATCTTTAACCATCACAAAACGCCACTCTCTCTCCTCTCTCTCTCTCTCTCTCTCTACTTTCTTCTTCTTCTTCTTCTTCTTATTCGTAGACCATCAACCACTACACTTGATCACCCAAAAGCAACCCACAACTCAATCATACAACCATCGTAAACTGCCATTCCTAATGATCATTTCTTGTTTAGTTGTTAACCCAGAGCTGAGACTACCTTTGTCCTTATTTTATGCTCCATGAACCTCCTGCAAGACCCACGAAAAGTAGCTACTACTACACCCATTTTTCTATTTCTATTAGTTGATAAAAACCACAACCACAGCCCAACTAAACCCTTACCAGTGCAACCACCATTTTTTTTTTTTGCTATTACTTTGTTGCGTTAACTGCTACTGCTATCATACGCTGCAGTATGCTTCTACTATTTCTGTTCAGTGAAAAAAAAAGAAAACAAGATAGAATGAAGTAATGAAATTAATTGTTTGGAGTTGCTTTACGAATAAAAGAAGAGGAGAGGGAGGTTATTATAAGAACGTGTTCTTGGATTCTCAATCCCATGCTCACCATCTGAAATGTCCCGTTCTTATTGATTAAAAACGTTCCATATTAATTGATTTCGTTGCGAGGTTTTGACCTCTATATGAGACGTTTTTCAAAGACTGCATTTAT
Organism: Rutidosis leptorrhynchoides; assembly: GCF_046630445.1. Classification (NCBI taxonomy): domain Eukaryota; kingdom Viridiplantae; phylum Streptophyta; class Magnoliopsida; order Asterales; family Asteraceae; genus Rutidosis; species Rutidosis leptorrhynchoides. The sequence continues at coordinate 683,352,798 of NC_092333.1, forward strand.
TTTTAAAACAAACCATAACCTTTATTTCATAGATAAAGGTTTTAAAAAGCTTTACGTAGATTATCAAATAATGATAATCTAAAATATCCTGTTTACACATGACCATTACATAATGGTTTACAATACAAATATGTTACAACAAAATAAGTTTCTTGAATGCAGTTTTTACACAATATCATACAAGCATGGACTCCAAATCTCGTCCTTATTTAAGTATGCGACAGCGGAAGCTCTTAATAATCACCTGAGAATAAACATGCTTAAAACGTCAACAAAAATGTTGGTGAGTTATAGGTTTAACCTATATATATCAAATCATAATAATAGACCACAAGATTTCATATTTCAATACACATCCCATACATAGAGATAAAAATCATTCATATAGTGAACACCTGGTAACCGACAATAACAAGATGCATATATAAGAATATCCCCATCATTCCGGGACACCCTTCGGATATGATATAAATTTCGAAGTACTAAAGCATCCGGTACTTTGGATGGGGTTTGTTAGGCCCAATAGATCTATCTTTAGGATTCGCGTCAATTAGGGTGTCTGTTCCCTAATTCTTAGATTACCAGACTTAATAAAAAGGGGCATATTCGATTTCGATAATTCAACCATAGAATGTAGTTTCACGTACTTGTGTCTATTTTGTAAATCATTTATAAAACCTGCATGTATTCTCATCCCAAAAATATTAGATTTTAAAAGTGGGACTATAACTCACTTTCACAGATTTTTACTTCGTCGGGAAGTAAGACTTGGCCACTGGTTGATTCACGAACCTATAACAATATATACATATATATCAAAGTATGTTCAAAATATATTTACAACACTTTTAATATATTTTGATGTTTTAAATTTATTAAGTCAGCTGTCCTCGTTAGTAACCTACAACTAGTTGTCCACAGTTAGATGTACAGAAATAAATCGATAAATATTATCTTGAATCAATCCACGACCCAGTGTATACGTATCTTAGTATTGATCACAACTCAAACTATATATATTTTGGAATCAACCTCAACCCTGTATAGCTAACTCCAACATTCACATATAGAGTGTCTATGGTTGTTCCGAAATATATATAGATGTGTCGACATGATAGGTCGAAACATTGTATACGTGTCTATGGTATCTCAAGATTACATAATATACAATACAAGTTGATTAAGTTATGGTTGGAATAGATTTGTTACCAATTTTCACGTAGCTAAAATGAGAAAAATTATCCAATCTTGTTTTACCCATAACTTCTTCATTTTAAATCCGTTTTGAGTGAATCAAATTGTTATGGTTTCATATTGAACTCTATTTTATGAATCTAAACAGAAAAAGTATAGGTTTATAGTCAGAAAAATAAGTTACAAGTCATTTTTGTAAAGGTAGTCATTTCAGTCGAAAGAACGACGTCTAGATGACCATTTTAGAAAACATACTTCCACTTTGAGTTTAACCATAATTTTTGGATATAGTTTCATGTTCATAATAAAAATCATTTTCTCAGAATAACAACTTTTAAATCAAAGTTTATCATAGTTTTTTATTAACTAACCCAAAACAGCCCGCGGTGTTACTACGACGGCGTAAATCCGGTTTTACGGTGTTTTTCGTGTTTCCAGGTTTTAAATCATTAAGTTAGCATATCATATAGATATAGAACATGTGTTTAGTTGATTTTAAAAGTCAAGTTAGAAGGATTAACTTTTGTTTGCGAACAAGTTTAGAATTAACTAAACTATGTTCTAGTGATTACAAGTTTAAACCTTCGAATAAGATAGCTTTATATGTATGAATCGAATGATGTTATGAACATCATTACTACCTTAATTTCCTTGGATAAACCTACTGGAAAATAGAAAAATGGATCTAGCTTCAACGGATCCTTGGATGGCTCGAAGTTCTTGAAGCAGAATCATGACACGAAAACAAGTTCAGGTAAGATCATCACTTGAAATAAGATTGTTATAGTTATAGAAATTGAACCAAAGTTTGAATATGATTATTACCTTGTATTAGAATGATAACCTACTGTAAGAAACAAAGATTTGTTGAGGTTGGATGATCACCTTACAAGATTGGAAGTGAGCTAGCAAACTTAAAAGTATTCTTGATTTTATGTAACTAGAACTTGTAGAATTTATGAAGAACACTTAGAACTTGAAGATGGAACTTGAGAGAGATCAATTAGATGAAGAAAATTGAAGAATGAAAGTGTTTGTAGGTGTTTTTGGTCGTTGGTGTATGGATTAGATATAAAGGATATGTAATTTTGTTTTCATGTAAATAAGTCATGAATGATTACTCATATTTTTGTAATTTTATGAGATATTTCATGCTAGTTGCCAAATGATGGTTCCCACATGTGTTAGGTGACTCACATGGGCTGCTAAGAGCTGATCATTGGAGTGTATATACCAATAGTACATACATCTAAAAGCTGTGTATTGTACGAGTACGAATACGGGTGCATACGAGTAGAATTGTTGATGAAACTGAACGAGGATGTAATTGTAAGCATTTTTGTTAAGTAGAAGTATTTTGATAAGTGTATTGAAGTCTTTCAAAAGTGTATAAATACATATTAAAACACTACATGTATATACATTTTAACTGAGTCGTTAAGTCATCGTTAGTCGTTACATGTAAATGTTGTTTTGAAACCTTTAGGTTAACGATCTTGTTAAATGTTGTTAACCCAATGTTTATAATATCAAAAGAGATTTTAAATTATTATATTATCATGATATTATGATGTACGAATATCTCTTAATATGATATATATACATTAAATGTCGTTACAACGATAATCGTTACATATATGTCTCGTTTCAAAATCATTAAGTTAGTAGTCTTGTTTTTACATATGTAGTTCATTGTTAATATACTTAATGATATGTTTAATTATCATAATATAATGTTAACTATATATATAACCATATATATGTCATCATATAGTTTTTACAAGTTTTAACGTTCGTGAATCACCGGTCAACTTGGGTGGTCAATTGTCTATATGAAACCTATTTCAATTAATCAAGTCTTAACAAGTTTGATTGCTTAACATGTTGGAAAAATTTAATCATGTAAATATCAATCTCAATTAATATATATAAACATGAAAAAGTTCGGGTCACTACACCATCTAAATTATTGCTAATACTTGATTGGTTATTCTTTGATTTGCTGCTACTTTTTAACCACCCCACTTATTTAAAGAATCCAATTACCATTTCGTTCCTTTTTCTTTTTGACTAAACATTAGAAAAGTGATAACCCTACTATGAAATTTTATGATATCATAATACAGCTACGCGTTTCTTTTCTTTCTTGTAACCGACAGACATCAAACTAAAAACCCCACTATCCACGATTTATTTGATATGGTACAAGATAGCAGGCCTTTGGAAATGATTGACCGTGGGCCGTAAACTTGTTTGTTATTGGGTTACTTATCTCTTGGGCCTTAGTGGGCTACGGGATCAACCTACAAAACCTGCAAACCATTGATTAACCAGCGCTGTAAATAAAATAATAACAACGATGAGGCTGGAGGAAAGTTTATCATGAGGGTGATCCTGTGGTGACATGAATGAGGTTTACGATGTTGATATAGATGATGAGGCTTATGATAAACGAAAGTGAATGATGAATGGTGTTGTTAATGAGAAAGACGATGATTAACTCAAACAATCACCATGTACCTGCAACTAGTACTGTTGATGATTTATTTCTGGTTCGACTGATACCTCAACCGAAACCATTGTTGTTTCTTTCTATTCTTGGTTAAGATCGAACCCTACAACTCCCAACTACTTTAAAGTTCGCTAGCCATTCAATAAACCTAAATCAAAATTTGACTACAAACAAAATTGGACTTATTTAATTTGGGCCGCAGGCCACTAAACCAGGAATTGGGTTATGTCTTAGGCCTTTAAGGTAATTCTTGTTGGACGATTTATGACGATGGGTATGAAGAAGAAAACAGACGGATATAATGGTTAAAATGATTTAGGGAATTAATTATAACAGAAAAGCCAGGCAGAGCAGACGGTTGGGAGTGTTTGTTTGTAACGAGAGGTCTTGGGTTCGAGCCCGGGCATAGGCATTTATTTTTGAAACTTTTTCTTGAGAGGTAGCTATTATTATCACTATTATTATTATTATTATTATTATTATTATTATTATTATTATTATTATTATTATTATTATTATTATTATTATTATTATTATTATTATTATTATAATACTAAAATCAATATTAGTTATTATTATCATTAAAATTAATTTTATTATCATTATTATTATATGGTATTATTATTACTAGGAATAAAATGCCTATTTTTATTATCAAAATTATTAATACCATTAGTAAATATAATTATTATTATTATCATCATCATTATTATTATTATTATTAATATGATTATTATTGTTAATATTTCAAAAGAATACAATGCTTTATTCATTATCATTATTAATATTATTTTATTAGGTAAATACTTATATATAAAACATATATAAAAGTATATAAGTATATAACAATTGAAATAATATACAGCTTGTTCGATTACGATTATATGTTTTAATAAATATAATTGATATAGGTTCGTGAATCCGAGGCCAACCCTGCATTGTTCAGTTCCGTCGTATGCATATTTTTACTACAAAATATCGTATTGTAAGTTCATTTGATTCCCTTTTACTCTTTATATTTTTGGGACTGAGAATACATGCGCTGTTTTTACAACTGTTTTATTAAATGCCTTTGAAATCTATATTTTTGGACTAAGAATACATGAGATGCTTTTATAAGTGTTTGATGAGATAGACACAAGCAAAACATTCCTCGAATGAATTATTATACAGACAGAAGTTTTGTTGATTATTATTGAATTAGTTGGACGTTATAATTGCCACTAATTGATGTGAATATTTCCCCTTGATTATTACAGCTTGGTAACCTAAGAATTAGGAAACGGGTATGGCCACTAATTCACGCGAATCCTAAAGGTAGCTACCGGGTTTAACACCCCCACCCAGAATGTTCACTAGACGGAAGAGCTAGTGGGCGTGGTGTTTAGTACTTCGAGGTTTATATATTATTACAGACTGAAAGTTCTGTTTATTTTAGGGATATGATTGATGCGCATTAAATGTTAAGGTCGGTTACCAAGCCAAGCAAAGAAAGCAAATTGAATGTTATATATCGAGAGAATGATTTTTATACACAGGTTATGTGTATGATATTTTGTACACGAGATATGTGTATGGTTATAAAGAATTGTTGAAAAGTGGTTTTGTACACGAGATATGTGTACTGTATTTAAAAGAAATCGCATGTACATTACATGTGGGTATAGGATTTGGGCCCATTTGTACCATACACAATTAAATCTTGTGGTCTATCAAAATTATGAATTTTATTGTTTATGATAAACCTATGAACTCACTAACCTTTTAGTTGACTCTTTTAAAACATGTTTATTCTCAGGTCTGAAAGAAATCTTTCGCTGTGTATTTGCTCATTTTAAAGATATTACATGGAGTCGTTCATGGCATATAGAGGCTAGAACCTCGCAATGGGACTATATGTTGAAGACTTCGTTCAGGTGGATTAGGACGGGTCGTTATAGGTGATATCAGAGCGGTGGTCTTAGTGAACCAGGTCTTGCATTAGTGTCTGGACTTCGACCTAGTAGTTGTTAGGATACATTAATGAGTTTAGACTTTTACCTTGTCTGCATGTCAAAAGTTTGCATATCATTCCTTGTCGAAAAATATCTCCTTATCATTTTCAGTCTCGATACGTCTTACTGCAATTATTGCATAGCTGGTATACAGATAAATTCATATCCCAACACATTAAACCTTGTCTGACACGTTCCCTTAATTCCCTCCGTAATCTACGGGATCTTCTGTACTATATATAGGTATTCTATGTAATTAGAATATCATCTGATATCTGAAAATCATTTCATATCGAAAACCCTTTATCTAACCATACAAGATGGAACTCGCAACTAGTTCAAATTCCTTAGATTCCGACAACCATTTCGATATGGATTTTCACTCGAGCTCCGAAAGCAGTGTAACCGGAATGGATCAACCAATTAGCCATCATCAATTCTGGATGAATTGGGGATGTGTACATAGTCGCCTTAATCATTGGAGATAAGAAGAAGGCGATCCTTTCCACCAACCAAAATGCCCACTCGGCAAAGAACATGAAGCACTTACCGGCGAACCAGTTCGAATCACCATCTTCACTCTCATTTTCAGGGTATCTCGCCACGACTATATAATATCTCATATTCTAAACCTTATTCATCCGCTCGTTTCAACCAACAATCATCCAGGAGTAATAGAAGAAGTCAACGAGCTTCGCGCCCGAGTAACAACTTTGGAGAATATGGTGCACAACTTACAAACACCAGCAGCATCACCGGCATCAACAACTGTACCACCAACAACACTAGCCTCAACATCACAAACTATACCTCGAGCATAACCTTCGTTCTACATCTTATTCTACACCAATTATTTTCGTTCTACATGTTGTTCTACATCAATTTTATTCGTTCTACATCTTGTTCTACATCAATTTTCTTCGTTCTACATCGATTATTTACGTTCTACATATCATTCTACATCATTTATCTTCGTTCTACATGGCGATTATGTAATCTCTAATGTTTTAGAGATTATGTATTCTAGTTCTAACGGTAAATCAAATGAGTTTAATACTATATTGACTCATTAAATCCATGATTACATCTGAAAAATATATATATGTGTATATATATATATATATATATATATATATATATATATATATATATATATTCATAAAGATTGTAATTAAAAGCTCTTTTGTACAAACTGTTAATGGTAAAAATATTTTAACGGGTAGGTAATACCCGAGGAATATTTAGTTTTCACATTAATAAGTTACATTGTACATTCTTCAATTCAGATTCAGCAGTCATTAACAATACTGCCCAAATCCACACATATACGTATCTGTTCATCAAAGAACAACTATTTTCATTCAAATTCAATTTTATATTCGGATTTTAACCGATCAGAATCCAAGTCAAGATTTGACAAGTGGCATAATGAAGAAAATAATGGACAAAATAAAATTGATTAGTAACTAAATAATTAACTATGTAAAACTTTAAACCTATACTAACCAAATCCTAGCTAACTGTTCCTATACCCGTTATGACTAATTCCTTATTACATTTTATTTATTGTCATTTTAATTGTCGCAATTTTAATACTCGCAATTTTATTTATCGTCATTTAAATACTGTTATTTATTTTACGCACTTTAAATATCGTCGGATAAATCGGGACACATGTACACAATATGTTGATTAATTCTAAAAATTATATAATGGACCATTGGACTATTGGACTACTAACCTTGGACAATTAAAAAAAAGTATTAAAAGAGTCGGAAATATTAATTATAACACTTTTTGATTTAAAATAATCGTTAATAAGTTACATCTTCTACAGTTAAATATTTTCTCAAGTTGCCACTTGATTCCATCTTAAACATCATTTATATATTGACGATTACAATCTTCGTTCAAACTCTTCAAACTCTTGAACACACCTCGGAATGATAACCAATGATTCAGATTTGAGAATGCTGATGAAGCAGCAAAAGCTATAGATGGTCTTAATGGTCAAAAGTTTGATAATAAAAGAATGGTACGTTGGAAAAGCTCAAAAAACGATCGAAATCTTCTTTCCTCATTATGAATATCTTCAATATTTCTATGATATCGTTATATATTCTTTAATCATAAATATCCTCGACATTTCTGAAGGTATCCTTATATCGTATCCATTCGTAATTATCTTCGCCGTCATTCTATCCTTAGTACACCGTATCAAAAATTATTTTGATTTCTAAAAATCAGTGAAACCCTGAAGTTTTAAATCCTTTGATATTTTAGAGTAATATTTGAATGAAAGCATGGGTTAATGTAATATAATAACACTTGATCAACGTAATTATATTACAGTAAGTCATGCAGAAGTTCTAATGGATTGTGGGTGGTAATGCTTTATCAACCTTACTATCACCATGAAACATGTTACTTGACTTGTATTCATCATGAACCATGTTACTTGACTCTTATATTCATCATGAAACTGAACTTGACCCGAGAAGGCCATTCATAAAACTATCTGCATATCAATCTCGAATAAAAACTCTAATCTTATCATTTTCTTCTTCGATGAAATATTCTTAGACGATTAAAATCTTTCTATTGAGAATATGAGTACATATTTGGTACTAGAACATTCCTGAATGCAATACTAACTGTCACCACTCAAATTTCGGGACGAAATTTCTTTAACGGGTAGGTACTGTAATAACCCGGAAAATTTCGACTAAATTTAAACCAAACTCTCGATACGACTTAAATTATTTGACACATTAAGCAAAGTCTGTTAGGTTAAGTTTCAAAATTTTTTGAACTGTTTCATATATCCATTTGACCTTCGACTGTTTCCGACGATTCACGAATAATTTTGTGTAAATAAATATGTGTATATATATATATATATATATATATATATATATATATATATATATATATATATATATATATATATATATATATGGATATGAAGTTTGATACGCACAATTTGTTATATTAATATCAATGTTAATATCATTATTATTATGACTGAGATTAATAAAATTATTATAAGTAATGTTACTTTTACAACTTATTATTATCATTAATGTTATTATTATTATTAATAATATTAATAGTATTGTTATTAATAAATATCCTCATTCTTGTTATTTATATTATTATTATTTTTTTTATTAATAATATTAAAAGAATAATTATTATTAATATATATTTATATTTATTATTAATATTAATTATACATATAAAATTCATACTGAGAGATACCAGAATTCGTTTCCCTTCAACATCAACTTTATAAATTTTTGTTTTCTGTCTCTGAATTAGTTACAAATCGAATTGAATCACAGGTACACAACAAAATCTTATAGGATCAAAATCAGACATAATAATTCAGTAAGATACAAAATTTGTTAGATATTAATCAGATAAAGGAATCGAATTCTGTTTCATATCACAATATGAATTCATATTTTTCTTCCATTTGATCCTGCTCACAATTCTGTAATCTGTCGACTGTCCTTCTTTCCCCTGCTCAAGATTCTTGGACGACTTCAATTAAACACTACAAAACAATTTCAATCGAATTTTGTTAGCCATCCTTATCTATTGTTTATTTTCTTTATTCTTTTGATTGAAATTCATGTACTTCTTGTCTGCAATTCGCTACCAGTCAAAATCAAACCTCATTAGAAACAAAATCTGTCAGAAATAAATATCAAATAAGTGTACGAATTTTTTACCAGTCATATTCAGCTTGTATATTTTTTTTTATCTGTACCCGATTGATTCTTCTGTCGACCCAATCAAAGCTACGAAACAAACTGTAATCGAATCTTGTGCTGTATATATCATACGAATCTGTTATACTTCACTATCTGCTTTATTTTTCTTGTTTGTTTCTCCCTGACTCGAATATTGCTGTCGACCATAGCTGCACAACAAACCAAATCGATCGTACATTTGAGTTCTAATACAATCATTCAAATGCACAATATATATATATATATCCGCTACTGCAATTGGTAAAAATAAAAACAGAGATATTAAGATACATACACATATATTACTTACACATATATAAATACCCACCTCGGGTATCACCTTCAATATTCGATCAACAACCTGCAACCTTTATAATCACCAAATCAAAACTCAATGATCATCTTCTTCTATCTCTTTCTGTTTGCATTCGAATACCATCTCCAACCTTTGAACAACTACCACAAACTACCATCTAAGAACACCCATAATCACCGTCATCTTTAACCATCACAAAACGCCACTCTCTCTCCTCTATCTCTCTCTCTCCACTTTCTTCTTCTTCTTCTTCGTAGATCATCAGCCACTACACTTGATCACCCAAAATCAACCCACAACTCAATCATACAACCATCGTAAACTGCCATTCCTTATGATCATTTCCTGTTTAGTTGTTAACCCAGAGCCGAGACCACCTTTGTCCTTATTTTATGCTCGATGAACCTCCTGAAAGACCCACGAAAACTAGCTGCTACTACACCCATTTTTCTGTTTCTATTAGTTGATAAAAACCACAACCACAGCCCAACTAAACCCATACCACTGCAACCACCATTTTTTTTTGTTATTACTTTGTTGCGTTAACTGCTACTGCTATCATACGCTGTTGTATGCTTCTACTATTTCTGTTCAGCAAAAAAAAGGAAAACAAGATAGAATGAAGTAATGAAATTAATTGTTTGGAGTTGCTTTATGAATAAAAGAAGAGGAGAGGGAGGTTATTATAAGAACGTGTTCTTGGATTCTCAATCCCATGCTCACCATCTAAATTATTGCTAATACTTGATTGGTTATTCTTTGATTTGCTGCTACTTTTTAACCACCCCAATTATTTAAAGAATCCAATTACCATTTCGTTCCTTTTTCTTTTTGACTGAACATTAGAAAAGTGATAACCCCACTATGAAATTTTATGATATCATAATACAGCTACGCGTTTCTTTTCTTTCTTGTAACCGACAGACATCAAACTAAAAACCCCACTATCCACGATTTATTTGATATGGTACAAGATAGCAGGCCTTTGGAAATGATTGACCGTGGGCCGTAAACTTGTTTGTTATTGGGTTACTTATCTTTTGGGCCTTAGTGGGCTACGGGATCAACCTACAAAACCTGCAAACCATTGATTAACCAGCGCTATAAATAAAATAATAACAACGATGAGGCTAGAGGAAAGTTTATCATGAGGGTGATCCTGTGGTGACATGAATGAGGTTTACGATGTTGATATAGATGATGAGGCTTATGATAAACGAAAGTGAATGATGAATGGTGTTGTTAATGAGAAAGACGATGATTAACTCAAACAATCACCATGTACCTGCAACTAGTACTGTTGATGATTTATTTCTGGTTCGACTGATACCTCAACCGAAACCATTGTTGTTTCTTTCTATTCTTGGTTAAGATCGAACCCTACAACTCCCAACTACTTTAAAAATCGCTAGCCATTTAATAAACCTAAATCAAAATTTGACTACAAACAAAATTGGACTTATTTAATTTGGGCCGCAGGCCACTAAACCAGGAATTGGGTTATGTCTTAGGTCTTTAAGGTAATTCTTGTTGGACGATTTATGACGATGGGTATGAAGAAGAAAACAGACGGATATAATGGTTAAAACGATTTAGGGAATTAATTATAACAGAAAAGCCAGGCAGAGCAGACGGTTGGGAGTGTTTATGCGTAACGAGAGGTCTTGGGTTCGAGCCCGGACATAGGCATTTATTTTTGGAACTTTTTCTTGAGTGGTAGCTATTATTATCACTCTTATTATTATTATTATTATTATTATTATTATTATTATTATTATTATTATTATTATTATTATTATTATTATTATTATTATTATTATTATTATTATTATTATTATTATTATAATACTAAAATCAATATTAGTTATTATTATCATTAACATTAATTTTATTATCATTATTATTATATGGTATTATTATTACTACGAATAAAATGCCTATTTTTATTATCAAAATTATTAATACCATTACTAAATATAATTATTATTATTATTATCATTATTATTATCATTATTATTATTATTATTATTATTATTATTATTATTAATATGATTATTATTGTTAATATTTCAAAAGAATACAACGCTTTATTCATTATCATTATTAATATTATTTTATCAGGCAAATACTTATATATAAAACATATATAAAAGTATATAAATATATAACAATTGAAATAATATACAACTTGTTCGATTACGATTATATGTTTTAATAAATATAATTGATATATGTTCGTGAATTCGAGGCTAACCCTGCATTGTTCAGTTCTGTTGTATGCATATTTTTACTATAAAATATCGTATTGTGAGTTCATTTGATTCCCTTTTACTCTTTATATTTTTGGGACTGAGAATACATGCGCTGTTTTTACAACTGTTTTATTAAATGCCTTTGAAATCTATATTTTTGGACTAAGAATACATGAGATGCTTTTATAAATGTTTGACGAGATAGACACAAGCAAAACATTCCTCAAATGAATTATTATACAGACAGAAGTTTTGTTGATTATTATTGAATTGGTTGGACGTTATAATTGCCACTAATTGATGTGAATATTTTCCCTTGATTATTATAGCTTGGTAACCTAAGAATTAGGAAACTGGTATGGCCCCTAATTCACGCGAATCCTAAAGGTAGCTACCGAGTTTAACACCCCCACCCAAAATGTTCACTAGACGAAAGAGCTAGTGGGCGTGGTGTTTAGTACTTCGAGGTTTATATATTATTACAGACTGAAAGTTCTGTTTATTTTGGGGATATGATTGATGCGCATTAAATGTTAAGGTCGGTTACCAAGCCAAGCAAAGAAAGCAAATTGAATGTTATATATCGAGAGAATGATTTTTATACACAGGTTATGTGTATGATATTTTGTACACGAGATATGTGTACGGTTATAAAGAATTGTTGAAAAGTGGTTTTGTACACGAGATATGTGTACTGTATTTAAAAGAAATCGCATGTACATTACAGGTGGGTATAGGATTCGGGCCCATTTGTACCATGCACATTTAAATCTTGTGGTCTATCAAAATTATGAATTTTATTGTTTATGATAAACCTATGAACTCACCAACCTTTTAGTTGACACTTTTAAAACATGTTTATTCTCAGGTCTGAAAGAAATCTTCTGCTGTACATTTGCTCATTTTAAAGATATTACATGGAGTCGTTCATGGCATATAGAGGTCAGAACCTCGCAATGGGACCATCTGTTGAAGACTTCGTCTAGGTGGATTAAGACGGGTCGTTATAATGTATATGGTTGAAGTTCCTAAAGAGGAATGGCTAGGTGATTTTGTGGATGTCAAAAGTCCTAGCATGCTAATGCTTTCCGGAATTGTTGAGGGATCATGTTTGAGTGGGAGCTCAAAAGAAATTGAAGCTAGTGAAAATTCGGGTCGAATTGGGTACACTAGAGCTTTCGGTACTTCAGGTAGATCTTCTCCAATGACAACCTTGTTGTGATAGACCGAGGAAGATGAACAAGATGTTTTCTTAAGAGTCATGGTTAATGATACATCCGTACAATGGGAGTTGGCTCGGGATAGAAAATCGGGTTTGTCAAAAGATGTGCGCACGTATGTGGTCGATGTTCCAATGGTGAAAGCAAAGGCGGTTATGTGGAAGATCAAGGGTGTGACTGCGTTCTCACACGGCTGCCTTGATGGTGTTATCCACATGTTTGATCTACCGGCGGATTTATTCTTTGTTGAAAAGTTGAATCGGGTGGATGATATTGTGTACGGGTGGATCGCTTGGGCGATGGGGTTAATTGGGTCGGGTCGGACTCAAACGACCCGTTATCTCCAAAAATAAGGAGGTATGTGCCATAGCCAAAGAGAGGGTCTTGTTTCCCAAGCTAGTAACAAATGGATCGAATTATAGCTCAGCGGTATTTTTTTATGTCGAAAGACTTCACTTGTTCGAAGGTTATCGAATGAAGTGCGGTGTGATCCAGGTGCAAATCCGGCGGTATCAAAAGGAGGTAAATTAGCGGGTCAAGTTGTTATTGTGGGATGATGATGTTGATGATGTCAGGTTAAGATGTATGTTGTTTAACGTCTCTTCGAGTGGGAGATTGTTGGTGTGCGAAGCGAGTTAAACAAGAATTCGGTTCAACAGACAAGGCGCGCCGCGGCCTATCCTAGGCGCGACGCGGCCTATAGAGTGAACAGGGGTCGAGCTGAAGGAAAAATTCTGTTTTGGATTTTGCCTTGGAGGCGCGGCGCGGCTATCCCTGGCGCGACGCGGTTTCATCTAGGAGGAAGTTTCCAAAATCGAGTTTTCTTGTTCCCAAAGCTATTTCTTTGTTTAGTTTTTGCCTATTTAAGCATCTTATTGTAACCCATACATGTATCCACGAATTTTATCAATAAAGGAACTCTCTTTGGTGGCCGAGGATTAAAGTAATCATTCGTGATTACATATAACCTCGTTAAATTCTCTTGTCTTTATCGTTTTTGCTAGTTTCTTCGTATGCATCAACTATTTTCGTTTATTGAAAGTGGGTTTCATAATCTAGGGTTATCAAGTCTTTTTAGGACTCACGTGCTTCATTCCTAACAGCTTCTTCATTTTACCATTTAAAGTCTCACGATTAATCCTTTTTCCTGCCCGATTAAGGATTGATGCTCAACTTGATTTGGAACCACTCAATTTCTAGCAACATTTTGACGTCTTTACTATTGTCATAAAGTGCATTACATCTCATCCCATAGTCGGATATTCACGTGTATAGATAGATATGTAATTAAATAAGGCTCATAATTCAAAATGACTTATTCCATATAAGTTATTTTAACTAGTGAAATGACCCGTGAAATTACGAGTTTGTTTAAACGAAACAATTTAATAAATGTTTTAGGTATTGAGTGAACGTAAATGCTAAAGTCATTTAGTTTAATGACCCGTGGAACCACAGAGTCCGACTAAAAAACTCGTCAGCTGAACATTTCATCAAACACCTAAAATGCATATTAAACAATTCACATCCAATCATAAGAGATAATATTGGTTGTCATTTTATTTTAAAAGTGTAAATTAAAATATAAATTTAGAATTGGTTTCCGTCTATCTAGCTTTTATATCTTCTCGTACTTAATTCAAAATAATTAATTAAAACAATTCAAAATTATTTAATTTTAATAATTAAAATATTTTTTAATAACATTTAATAATAATTAATTAATAAGATTTAATTTTAATTTAAAATTATTTAGATTAATGAAATCACTCATCATGCTTAGATTTTTTTCTTTTATTTTTTGATTTATTTTAATAAAAGAATTAGGCAAATAATGACATCATTATTATAGAATTTTAATAAAAACTATAGAAGATATCCATGTAACTTTTTATTCCCAAAAGATTCATACTTCAAATTCCAAAGGAACCTTCAACTCAAATGAAATAGACTTCAACACTATACATACATATCGTTTCAGTAGAGTTCTATCATTAACGCCAATTCAACCGTCATCACATGTCTACGGTCTTGGAAGGCAATATATATATATATATATATATATATATATATATATATATATATATATATATAGTCAAAAGTTAAAACGAGAACAAAAAAAAAAGCGAGAGCTGCGAGAACTATTAAATTACAAGGATTTTCACATTTGAGTAGGTTGAATCGCATATAAATATTGATGGAAAGTAAGATTGAACAAAAAATAGTTTGAAAAACCTATAGTTTAACTATATAATTAAATATATAATTTTTCGTTCACATGTGCAGATGTGTTTGTGTAACATGCAAACATTTCATATAATTCAAAATTGAACATGTATTTGTGGTTGTGAACATTTCTTTGACAATGATATGAACATTAGATATTACTTACATCCAATTTATTGAATATAAATGCATATAAACCATGTAATAGGGCTTGCATGAATATGATTAGCGTCAATCTCCAATAGGGCATGCATGAATATGAAAAGGTTCAATTTCTAGCAGGGTTTAAAAGGATGGAGAAAAGGGAAGAAAAGAAAAATAGTCACTCTTTTTAGGTCCACCGTCGGCCACTTTCGTTCCTCTACGGTCTCCATTAATGGGATTTCTTCTCAGAACCTAGTCCCTTATTGTGACAACAAAAGAGAATTCTAAATTGCATCTCTAAAAATCATAAGGATAGCCCTTAGCGCTAAGGTTAGAAAAATTCAATCCAAATTATATTAGTAATTCCTCCGCTTTTCATTTTTGTAAAGAAACTACTAATGACAAACATTATGATTGTTATCAAGAATTCAATTATTAAATTATTGCAAAATTAGTGGTACATTGAATAGTATTTTTTAAGGAGGTGATTGATTCTATTATAGTATAATTATTTTTGTATGTCTTAATTCTTTAATGACAACTTTAAGACCTTCTCTAACACAACGTGCTCACCCTTATTTTGGACCTAACACGCCTCCAACACGCATCCAACGCGTCATGTTGGTGGCACTTGCTAGTGGCACGGGAAGAAAGAGGGGCGTGTTAGCACATGTCATTTTTTAGTTAGTATATTCATTTTATCTAACTTTTAATTATATTTTAACACATCATTTGAACGCTACTCAACACAAAACTTCATTATTTTTAAATGTATCAACACTCATTCGACGTCATAGCCAAACCCCACTCTGCCTCCAACACGCCTAATTTTACCTTCACTATTAAAAATGGTATCATTAACATTTTCCTTTTTTTACTAAACATTATAAAAAATTAATTTCCTTTCCGTCAACTAATTTTCACTTGCCATTTTATCAGTTTGCTTTGATCTCCCCATTATTAGTCTCAAGTTCAGAAGTAACCGAACTTTACTTCCATGGCCGCCTTCAAGCTAACTCCCACAATTCCTTATCATGTATGGACTAATTTTGTTTTGCTTTTCTACATTTGTTCAATTTCTTCTTCTTCTTTTTTTTTTTTTTTTGAAAGAATTTCTTCTTTATTTAAACCTCTAATTTCATTCCATTTCAATTAATTTCAGAAATGTATATCCGGCATAAATAATAATGTGTCATCACCGACCAAATTGGGACTAATATCTGAAAGGAGGATGAAGGTCACGTGCCAGGCAGCAAACATCACCTCTGCCGACCCTGTTTCCGTTATGGACCGGAGAAAGCTAATGAAGCTGTTGCTATTCGGTGCCGTTGGTTTACCCGCAGCCGGCATCTTGGTTCCTTTTTTCGTTCAACCCTCGTTAGTTAGTTCTCCTATTTTACCCTAATTATTTATTTTAATATTTTTATTTGTTTTTTATCACTACAATTCTACAAATGGTCATGTTATGTTTGTGTATACTTTATTTTAGGTTTTTGACCCACTGCCATATGATGTTTTAGGAGTATTTGTAAAGGAAAATTAAATAAATAATTATGGACACTGAATTTTTCTAAATAGTCGTAACATTTGAAACTGTTTATAAAGTACATAAATTGCCACTTATTAGTGAATGTATCAAGTCAAAAGTTGTTTTGGGCATTGATGCCGAGTTTGTGAGATTGATACTTTGAAGATCGACTTGAAAACCAAGATGATAATGAAACAATTCAGCGTTAAAAAAATTAATTTATTGTTTTTAATTTCTGGTGGGGAATTGAAACAGTTCAGGGAGTTTTGGAGGTGGGATTGCAGCTACGGATGAGTTTGGTAATGATATTATAGCATCAGAATGGCTAGGACCCGGAGACAGATCCCTTACTCGGGGCTTAAACGTAACGAATTTTATCCATCTTCTGCTTATTAAGACTGTGTAGAGAAGACAAAAAAAATTATTGCGGGTGCTGGGAAGTGCTTATAATTGGGTTATAATTTGGATTAAAGCCATGGATCGCCTATGTACTTATATTTTTTTAGGTGAACAACCCATTTAATTAGAATGATACAGTATCATTTAACTTTTTAAAGTAGCATCTACTAGATCTTCTTAATTTGACACTATCATATCAAGAAAAAAAGTGTTTGGGATGTTGTGATCTCGGAACAAATATGTAAATAAGTTGGCGACCGTGCTTTAACCCTAAAATTGAAATAGAAATGTGTTGTTGTTTGTTTTAGGTGGCACATTGGTCTATTTGCCAGTGCATTTTATCTCAAATGGGTGAAATAAAAAAAAAAGGTAGCCAAAAGGAAACATCTCAAATGGGTCGGTATGGTTGAAACTAGAAAGTATTTCAAAGTCTCTAATAGCATACAACCTTCTAAGTCCTTTTACTTGGAGATTTAAATTAAAATGGGTAAAAGTAGGAGGTTTTGTTGTTCATATTACCCAGGGTGGGTGAGTATATTTACTTAAACGTACGTGACCTAATCAGGTTATTTTGTGACCGTTTCTAACCCTTTTGTTGGTCGCCCCAAAATGTCTGCTGCCTACTACTGATGTTTGAACCTGGGACCTCTTGTGATGATATTAGGATAACAACCACTAGGCCATCTTGTGATGATGAGATGGTTTGGAGATTTACGATTATTATTACAGTAATAATATGGTTTCATAATCATATTTAAAGCTTTACCCAATCTATTTCACCTTGTACTAATAATCATCCATTTCAACCCGAACCCATTTTGTTTCCCAATCTGCCCAGCTTGGCACATCTATATAAGTTTATAGAATCCCTTGCGTACAACTTTTGTATGTGACGACATTGTACATAAATGTATAGGGAGACCCTACATACCTTATGGTCGAAAACAATAGAACTCTTGCAACGTATGGGATTAATGCAGTATGCACTCATTTGGGGTGTATTGTACCATGGAACACGGTGAAGAAAAAGTTTATGTGCCCTTGTCATGGTTCTCAGTATGATAACGATGGTAGAGTTCTAAGTGGTCCTGCTTCTCTGGTAAGCCCCTTTTTCTCCAAAATCATTACATGTACAAGTTTTAAAGCTTGAGGCGTAAGTCGCTGATGCAAGTTTGTGTATTAACAGCCTTTGGAACTCGCTCATGTGGATATAGATGATGACAAAGTGGTATGCACTCCATGGACAGAAACTGATTTCAGAACAGGTGATGTTCCATGGTGGTCATAGAAACTATTACTCCGTAATAAGTGTTCTCTTGTAATTCTTGTTTTAGCTTGTATTTTTTCGGTTAAATCTAGTTTTGGAATTAGAATTTGATTGTAATGGATATGGGTAGGGCCGTAGGCAGGTAGGCTAGATATGGACATGATAATTCAGGCTTGGACAGATATACGCAGCGTCACCTATTTTTGGGATACATTGCACCTATTATGTTATGTTACGATAATTCAGGCTTGGACATTATCAAACATCACCTATTATGTTATGTTAGACTCGCTTCTGCAAAATACAGCACATGTACATGCAGGTAAAAAGGGGGTAAAACCGACCCTCTGGCGGCCCCACACCGGCCGGTCCCACTGCCAACATGTTTTACATACACTTTTGCTTAAAAATGGATGGGTTGTATTGTTTGAACTTTGAACCATTGAACCAAATTGTGGAAACAAAACAGAATCAATAGCTTAGGTTGGGGTTTTGGGCCCTACACTTGAGGTTAATAAGTTGTAGGTGTTGAGTTATGTTTCTTGTTGCAGTTTTCCGATACGACAACTCGACAAGGTGATTGATGTCCTCTTGATGTTGTTACTGTTTGACTTGTTTGGTATATTTCAAATTGACCATCTGATTTGCTGAAGCTAAATAACGGAGTAATGCAATTAATGTAGGGATTTTCAATTTTTGTGTGTGTGTGTGTGTGTGTGTGTGGCAAAAAAAAACATGTATATTTAAATAGATCGACCGTAAAGATCAAGCATATTACAAAGTTGAACAGATCTGGTGATCTGAAGTTCGTGATCGAACTCCAACAATACAACAAATTAATACATGTGTGCACTACTTTGACAAACCCAATACACCTTAAAAAATATAAGCGGCTACACTACCTATCTAAGTCCCTATCAGAATCCACACCTATCAAAAATTCATCCCCCAAGCCTTGCCTGGAAAGACCACCCGTTTCATAACCACACCATCCCGGGCCAATAAGCAACATATGAACCTCAGCAAACCAACGAAACTTCATCCCGCCAGGAACTCAAGAACACCTCCCTTGAGACCAAAAAACCCAAGAAAGCCCCCAAATAAAGACCTATCCACCGTACGGGCGGTCGAGAAGCCCTTAAGGACCCCATTAATGGTTAAGCCTATCCTTAAGAAATTAAGACATGCTTCGTTTACTTCTACATTAATAACAACCACTCAAATTGACTTTTTTTCTTCTTTTTTTTTTTGTGGCAAAAAACTTGAAAATATATTAAAAAAGACCGATTTCACAAAATGGTGAAGAAAGGCTGAAGAGATACAGACCATCAAAATGGGTTACACATTACTTCCCATTTGATATGTACATTACATATCCAAAACTTCAAACTCTCTATCACAGTAGCTATTATAAACTATAATGCCACAACAAATTAAAGTGAATACTACAAAAGCAACCAAGGTTGAGAGCTCCAAACATAAAATTGGTGACTCTCGCATATCTTCGCATTAACGATCCACTGAAGAAATAGAGCCGTCCCTAGCGCACCAAATAGCCCAACAAATGTAGACTCCGTTGAACACCAATTCGTTCCTAGCGCACCAAATAGCCCATATAGAAGCCGCCCCAAAAAAGGACCAAAATTTACTCGCCTTAATACCTATCCCATTATTCCAATCTTGTGAGAATTCGAGAATAGACAGAGGCATGGTCCATTTCACATTCCACCAAAGAAATAGAGCCGTCCAAACTTTGTGAGTCCAAGAACAATGTAGAAGCAAGTGATCTATAGACTCTACGAACTCCAAACACCAACCACATTTGTCATCCGAACCATCTCTCAAACATTGTCTATAACTCAAAACTTCGCGAACCGGGATCCCTCCTTGAATCGCTAGCCAATGAAAAATGGCTATCTTCGAGGGTACGTTTTTATTCCATATTACACTTAACCAATTAATCTCTTCCTCCAAGTTAGAAGAAATCATTACCCTCACCCCTTCTTTAACCGTATAAATCTTATCCACCGAATGCACCCATTGAATTACATCTTCATTGGACAAGTGAAAACTTATATGGCTCAATAAAGCATTTAGGGTAGCAACTTGGATATTCTCATATTCGTTAAGCTCATGCACAAAACCAAAGTCCTAACTCATTACACCATTGACATCAAACACCCCCATATCCGCAATCCGCCCGTCTTTTTTGGAGGTTAACCGATAAAGCGTCGGAAATTGATCTTTTAATTTAGACACTTCTATCCAAATATCATTCCAAAAAGAAATGTGTGTACCTTTTCCGATCTTCCAACGCAAACTTTGTGGACTAAGAATGTTAAACAACTCGTCCGTATTTTGAAGTTTCAACATTTCACGCCACACATACGAGACCTTGTTCCTATTTATTTGTGTCACATCTGAGAGCAAATTCCCACAGTATGACCTTTCAAATGACTTCTCCACTATGACCTTCCAAGTTGCTTCCTTGTTGTGATTAAATTTTGTCCACCATTTAACTAATAAAGTCAATTTTTTTAGCCTTAGAGGTATAATTCCCAAGCCTCCACATTCAGTACACTTTATCTACCATACTCAATGCTTAAGTTATTATTTTTAAGAATAGCTTTTAGAGTAATCGTTAGATAAATTCATTAATGATTTACAGAGTATTACATTTGTTACAAGCCCAAGTATGATAAAGCCCCACAGGCCCAAGTTGAGTTCCAAATCATTTATAGATATTAGACACGTCTTGGAAATAAATCAAGTAATGATGACTGCATTATTATGCATTAATTTTGTATCCATTAATAAATCGTAGTGCATAAAGGAATAACATTCTTATCATCTACAGCTCACTCTCACCGCCCTAATCAAACCCATCAATTATAAATTTATAATGCTATCTCCATGCTTTCTAATATTGCAACGTCTATCATTTAACTTTTTTTATTTTTTATTTTTTTTTATTTTATTATAATGGAATAAATAGCAATCGCAATTTTAATTCAGGTCTGACTTTCACCATCTGCTTTAGCAAAACTGAAATTAACTAAGTACAGTAGTAAATTTTAGCGTGTGGCATATAATACAAAATTTTACCTAAATGTTAAAAAGCAATATTTAACGTACTGCCAAAGAAACAATATAGAATTTGAAATAGAGTTTGATTAATGTGCGTATCATGTCACACGTTAAGGTATCAAATTCCGTCACAAAAATAAATGTTAATATTTTTAAACTCATTAAAATTAATCTAATTTGCTATGCATATAAAATTACAAAATTTTCTATTAAAGAGAATCACGATTTTACTACATTCTAACGTTAAAGAATCATTGAGCAAGCGGCCGGTGTCAATATCACATTGTGCGTTATCTCTGAAGAAAATGAAATACACTAACCTATACACGGAAAATACACTAACCCAACACCAACCATCTAATTAACATTCCCCCATAACTATTCTCTAATGCGTTGGCAAAAAAGTGATTCTCCTCAAATAAAGGCCAGACTACACTTTTAAAAAGAATATACCGATCAGCCCAAAAGTTGTTTACGTGGCAGATGTTTCACGTTATTTGTTGATTGTGTATTGAGTGTCGCTGACACGCAATGGAGGGGGCTTAACAACGCTCACAGGCACCGGTGTTGGTTAAATTGTGGTGTTGTGTTTAATCATGAAAGTTTCGACTTCAAACAGCTGGGATACACCGATTATTAATATTCAATTAAATTCGATCTAATATTACTTTTCGTTAATTTCACTTACCCCTTTCACGTGTATTTAGTATACAAATCACCCCCTATTACTTTTCTTATATTTCTATACCATTTCCTTTATAAAAAGATGTTACAAGGTAAGTGCAACGACACATGAAATTTTATAGGCGCATATGATGACTATCCAAAAGGATTTTGAAAGAGGAAAAAAAAAACAAATTTTAGATTAAGCATCTACAAAATTATAAACTAGACGAATTACGAGTAATATATAAGACTATTATGTGTCAAGAGCACACGATAATGATGTACATAAATACTTAAATATTCGCCCTATATAATAATAATAGAAATACAACTTGTATCAATTCATTTATGTTATATTAAAATAATGGATTAGTTATGGTTTCAAATGATAAATGTATGATTATATATTGATATAACATATAATTCGCCATTGATACAAATTATAAATTTCTTTTTACGTGGGTAGAGAAACGACTTCTCCTCTATTATATGATAAAAAAAGAATTGTATACATCTCACATCTCTCATCTCTCATACCTCGTGTATTGTTGTTATTGTGAAAGATGTAAATAACAAAAGAGTATTAATATTCTAAGATAAATTGTTGAATATACATTCTGTAAAAATTTCAAACTAATATCTTACTGTATGATAACTCAATAAGATTGTTTTGTTAATACTCTGTATAATACAACATATATATATATATATATATATATATATATATATATATATATATATATATATATATATATATATATATATATATATATATATATATATATATATATATAAATCGCCATTTAGAACAAAATACACCGTATATAAATATTAATATAACTATAATTATATAACATATAATATAATAATAATAATAATAATAATAATAATAATAATAATAATAATAATAATAATAATAATAATAATAATAATAATAAGCATCGACATAATATTGTTCGGGATTCCCTTGTTGATGTTTGTTATCGCTCTGGGATTTCAGCGAGAAAGGAGGTTGACATTGGGTTGTCTGGAGGGAACGACATGGCCCTCAGACCTGCAGATGTGTTACTTTATTCCTGAGATTGTGGTCGCGATGTTTGTGTTGACTTGACAGGGTCTTCTCCTTTGACGCAGTCTGGGCTTTCTGACTTTGTCCCTGGACGTGCTGTGGTTGATGCGGCTCGTCGGAAGCGGGTCAAGTACGAATCTAACTGTCAGGCGATTGGTTATGGTTTCATTCCTTTGTCATTTTCTTCCCTGGGGGAATTAGAGAAGGAGGCTGTTTCTTTGCTAAAACGGGTTCAGAAGAGTTCGATGGCGCAAGATATTAGTGCCGGTGCTGCTGCTCATATTTTTACTAGGATAGGTTTTACTATTGCTAGAAGTGTGGGGGCCCAGATTGTCTCTAGGCTTCCCACTAATTTTTTGTAAGTTTTAAAACTTTTAAGTTTTTTATTATTATTATTATAATAATAATAATAATAATAATAATAATAATAATTACAGAAAAATTTGCGAAAAGCAAAAGTTAGGGGAAGATATTGTAAGGTATTAAACTTAAAGGTGCAATAAGTATATATAGTATAGATTAGAGGCTCATAAGGTCATTCGATAGAAAATGTACCATTTGAGTAGAGAAGTACAAAACAGAAAACAGCCATTAAAGACACAGCTTAATTTCCTGAAACTTCCTTAAATTCGATAGAAGTCGCATTATCACTTTCACCACCAAAAGTGTGACCAACGGACTTTAAATTTAAATTCCAATTAAGTCACCTTCCATAACCGTTCATTTCAATTTCATTACCGTTATTTCCTCTTTACCCTAAAATTTAAATTCCTTTCACCGGAGTTTAGTAATGGCTATCTCCGACCACCGGCGTACACACTCAGACGGAAAGCAGTGGAGGTTATTTCCGTTTTGGCAATCAGGAGCAGCTTCTTCGTCGCCAACTCAGCATCCACAATTTCGGAGTCAGAATAGCCACGAAAACGGCGTCGTATCGAACATTCGTTCTTCTAATAAAGCGTCATCTGTAGCAAAATCGATTCTACCAGCTAGAAGACGTCTCCGTCTTGATCCATCGAATAACCTCTATTTTCCTTGTAAGTATATTTTGTTAATTATATCGCATGTTAAGTTAGTTTGTTAATAACTAAATATTCGTGTAAATTATTTTGTTTTGAATCTATTTAGCCCGCGTTTACAGTTTACACACCGACACATATTGACTGATAATAATAATTATGTCATCGTTGAGATTCTTTTAATAATAATTGTATGCCATAGTTTGACAATAATATATGTCATAGTTGACTTTTGTACGTATATCAACAACTGGTATTGACATTGGTTAAAATGATTAGGTTGGGGAGGGAAAATAACAATAAAAACAAGAATAATTACTGTATAAGACAGTTGGGAGGGTAAAAAATTTCAGTGTTGACCAATGACTTGGCTAGCTTTGATGGGAGAACAATGTTAGATGTTTGATTTTGATATATTGTTTATCATGGTTTTTGAAATTGTAGACATTAGCGATTCCCGGATTATAACTCAATGGAGTTCCGAATATTTTTTCAATACTAAATATATTTGAATTTTATTTTAGTGGTAGTTTACTTTCAAAAAACTAAAAATTCGAAAAATATATGGGGGCCGAGTAGTAAAATTTAGTGGTGTCCTATACAATTTAAATGAATAACTATCAATCTGAAAAAAATATATGGGGTCTTGTGGTTAAATTTAGTGGTGTCCTATACAATTTAAAAGGTATTATTACTAGACTCGCCGCCACTGATTGTAGATGAGCCAGGAAAACAAGTCAGGAGTGCAGTTCGGATAAAGAATCAGAGCAGATCTCATGTTGCTTTTAAGGTATGTTAGATAACTTCTGGTTAAAGGCAATTGATGGAGCATCCATGAACGTGTTATTTATCATGCATTTTCATGATTGTTTTAGTTTCAAACTACCGCACCAAAGAGCTGTTACATGCGACCTCCTGGTGGTATTTTGGCTCCTGGAGAAAGCATTATTGCTACAGGTAATGATTTCTTCATGAATTAACACACAATACAATGTTGGATGTGGAATTTATATCATATGATATGTAAAGTTATAGCTGCATATATGTGTGTTTGATTGGCTTAATATATGTGATGGGCAGTCTTCAAGTTTGTTGAACAGCCAGATAAAAACGAAAAACAGTTTAAAGAGAAAAGCAAGGTTAAGTTTAAAATCATGAGCCTCAAGGTCAAGGAAGGAACGGATTTTGCTCCAGAATTGGTAACCATTTTATCATGTGTAACATCTATTTACTATTTTGAAAAGCTGTATCGTCAGCAATTTAAGTCTGCTATTTTTCTTGTTATAGTTTGATGAGCAAAAGGATGACGTAGTTGTTGAACGAATTCTACGTGTTATTTTCTTAAATGCAGAACGTTCTACGCCTGTAAGTAAAAAATAACATTTGTCCAGTGTCGATTCTAGGATTATAATTCAATGGGGTTCCGAAAAATTTCAGTACTAATTATATATTTGAATGCTATTTTAGTGGTAGTTTACGTTCAAAAAGCTACAAATTTGAAAAATATAAGGGGTCCGAGTATTTAATTTACCGGTGTGCTATACAATTAAAAAAAACTATAAATTTGAAAAATATATGGGGTCCTGTAGTTATTTAGTGTGTCCTATACAATTTAAAGGGTATTTTCTAAAAACAAATTCAGGGTATTTTCTAAAAACAAATTTCAAATTAGTGGTGGCCCGTGACCCAACGAGCGTGTAGCTAGATTCACCATTGCTTTTGTCGCTTTATATTAAAAAGTGAAAGTTATAAGGCTTTTCCTGTCCAGTTTACCTGAAGGGCGAGTATATTTACTTTGGTGTCACTCTATATAAGCAGTTGTTTATATTTTCTGCATTATGTTGTCTATGATCATTATATATAATTGACATGAAGAATTAATGTTAAATTCATTCAGGCAATGGAAAAACTGAAGCATCAGCTGGCTGAAGCTGAAGTTGAGCTAGAATTACGCAAGAAACCTCAAATAGATACTGGCTTAAAAGTTGTTGGGCAAGGCCTTGTTATTGATGAATGGGTAAGTTACTGCGTTTTACTAGCAGTCCGTTTACAATGGATATATAAAGTGTATGAACATTAATATCAATTTAGTCCGAGTCTAAAATTAACATTTATCAGATTGTTACTAGCCATTCTTCTTATGGAACAAATACTATAATGACATACTAACTTCCAAGTCCTATTATTATATGATATATTTGTAACAGAAAGAGCGAAGGGAGAAATACCTTGCACGACAACAGGTGGAGGCTGTGGATTTGATGTGAATAGAAGAGTACGTTATCATCAGCTTGTAAATTATTTCTTTCAGTAACCTCCTTCATGCTCTGGTGATGCCATATATATGTTAGCGGTTTCACAGAGGTGTATACAGGTGGATGCGTAAGCATATTGAAATCAGCATCGTTTATAAGACTGAAGCTTCTTGTGCGCTTTACCTAGTAAGTGATGGACCTTATTCTTTTTAACAAGTTTAAATATTTGAAGATTAGTAATGTAAATGTGACCCTATATATTCTTGAATAATGAGCTATAGAAATAAACCACATACGGAGTATTATTTATTTTATTTTCTTTTCATGTTTTATGTTGAATGTTGAATTTGATATTTATCAAATACGATGGATGATATATTCGGGAGGGAGGTGATCCTCACACACTACTTTTTGACCCATCTACACTTTTGTCTCATAAATTCACAGTTATACCCTAAATTAATCTAGGGAGAACTTATATTATTATTCCAAGTATAGTTAAGTGTAAAATAGTAAATTAGTTGTAGATGGATCAAAAAGTAGTCTGTGGGGATCACCTCTCTATTCGATAGGCTGAAATGTCTTAATATCATAAATTTTCATAAATTTTTGCAAATCAAGCGTTTTGGACAGCTTGGGCTAAAACAACTCGATACTACCCTCTCTGCACCCCGGGCTCATACTTTATGCACGTTGGAGTCTTGTACTAACTAACCGAAGTACCTAGACTTAGAGCATAGATATTGCAGCATTTGTGCCCAAAACCACGCCTTAGTAGCATCAGAAATGCCCCACAAACGCCTTCAGTGGGGCGTTTGTGGTGAAATTAGTTTGGGCGTTGGTGTTTGAGAAATGGAAGAGGTTAGATGCGTTTGTGGGTTTTAATTATTATTTTAATTCTTTTCCTACCTTTTCACCACTTTTTATCCCAACTTCCAATTATATTTTGCCACGTCACCCACAATCCTTTCCAACAACCTTCCCCATCACAACCCCATCTTTGCCACCTCACAAGCATACCCCCCAAAAAAACCCTCATCGATTCACGTCACAAACACCAATATCCGTCTTAAATCCTTTTTCTAGGATCTCTTATGACCAATCCACGATTCCCAACTTTAAATGGCCTAGATCATCACTACCTGGAAACCCTTCTATGGGCAATCCCTAGTGATTGGTGCCCCACCCATCATTCCCTATACCATTATGGGTATGGGGATGGGGTTTTGGATCAATGAATTCTCCACTTGCTACGGAAAGAATATCGAGATTAGTCTCCTTGCCGGACATGGTCTTTTTTTTTTTTTTTTTTAAAAAAAACCTTGTCTGCTCGGGAGAACAACTTACATGTTGTTTATAACAGTGAGGTGCACGTTCCGGACACGCTCCTTCGAATCAGTTGTTCTCTTCTTGGATTAAAAATATATGTGGTCTTAACATGTAATCCATCAACTGATCAAAGTCCCACTTTTAACAATCTTGATCTCCAATGGTCCTATTTGTTAGACTAGAGATTATGGTTAGCCCATTTAGTATAGTCCGGCCCGTTTGTGGGTTTAGGATTTCTACGGTTTCTATGTAGTTAGTATAAACTAGTTATCGAACCCTCGCTTCGTGCCGGGGGTTCGATTTTCAATGTATTTTATTGTGTTTAGTTTGTAAAATTATTTCGTGGCTAACGATCATGTCGTTGAAGCGCAACTCGAGTCGAACTAAAAGGTATAACCCGTCAAAGATTTAAATGTTATTTGACATCTCCGCGTTTCGCCATGGAATTGTCGACTTTTAAAAATCTAACGCAAATCAACGTGTATGAAAAATACCTCAAATATTTATCGTTTTTTAAAAAGCGCCCGTTTTGCCTATAGTTAGTGCATTGTGTTCCTAAAATTATTTCGAGTTTAACGATGGTGTCGGAAAAATTTAACTCGTTGCGAGCGAGAAGATATAACCCGTTGAATATTTGGGTGGAGTTTAGTTAAGATTTTTTATAAAAATAGTTATTTGACACCTTACCCCTGTTTGGGGGGCCTTTTTTTATTTATTTTAAGGTGGGGGCTTTATTTGGAAAAAGGAAGGAAAAAGTAAAAAAAAAAGTGAAAGGACGAAAAAGCCCCTGATTACTATTCATCAATTTTGTCTAATAGTTAATATAGTAATAGTAATACCAATCAATAGAACATTATAACCTACCGGGTTTTATCCTTTAACATGGTATCAAAGCTTAGGTCTGATCCGATCCGAGACCTAGTCGGCTACCTCGTGCCGCTGCCTCTATGCCACCCGTCATCTACCTATCACCATCTAGGTCTGATCCTTTAACACTGTTAACTCATCTAAAACTCCCCTTATATGTAATAGGTGTTCAATGACTCATATTGTCAGACAAACATGAAGTCCCTTTAATCACTTTAATGCCTTGTGCCTGGAAAAAAATTTAGATACATAAATGCAGTGATGTGTTTTATTAGCTCTGTGGTTAGAGGTTTGAGAATCTCTTGTGAAAACCAAGCTCAATCCTTTTGGGCCTCCCTTAAAAGAAAATTGTAAGTCATATCATACGAATTATTATGCCCACATACTAAAACTCACTCGAAATCTTGTCGTTCCAATTGTTTTAGAATGTCGTTTTGAGTTTGCGTTCACACTACAAGCGGTCCCACAACTTCTGCTAAATTTACACAACAGCTTCTCAAATTTACACTTTTTCAGGAGTAAAAATTGTAAATATATATTTTTATTAAAATAAAAGAAACTAACTCCACCCGAATTTATAACGGGCCCTATCTTTTCGCTCGGTGCGAGTTAAATTTTCCCGAGACCACCGTTCAACTCGAAAAAATCTTACGAACCCAACGGGACTAACTATACGCGAAACAGACACTTCTCAAAAAAACGCTAAACACCTCGGGCTATTTTCTATACATATACATACACTAATAATTAACAACCCAAACTACCTACATCATATCGATGGTTATGTTTCCATTTTTTACACAATCTTCCTGACGTTAAAAACGCATATGCCATTAGGTATACTAGCAAAGCGTTTTTATTTCCATAAATACATAACGCTACGTTAACTATGATTATGTAACCCGAAAGGCACCGCGGCATCGCGCGGGCCACTTTTCTAGTTACATACAATTAGAAACTCATGAAACCTTTGTTAATAACATGTACCGACAAATCGATTTGCATTAATATGTAACCAACAAAACTAGACCATACTCAAATGACCCAAACCCGAAAATTTTGACCACACTCAAATTACTCAAACCTAAACTCAATTACTTACACAACACTCAAATTACTCAAAGAAGCCTATGCTTTTTTGAATCCTATCATAGTATAGATAATCCAACCATTTTTGACTTTTGAGACATAAATAGTTATATGTTTATTAATAGTTACCTTAACCTTAATATTATTTAAAAAATTGACATATTTGACCTGAAACCGACCCATTAACAGGAAATTGACCTAAAATACCCGTTCACCTGACTAATAAAAGGGGCAACTTTGGTCAAGTCCGGGTTAACATGTTTGGGCTGGGTCAAAATACTCAACACGGTTATCAAATCGGGCTGGTCAATCCTGACCCAACCTGAATTGCCTCCCTAACTGTTAGGCCTCTACAAGAATAAAGCTTCCTGTACTTTTAAGTGATGGACCTTCTTTTTAAGTAGGTTTATTGAGCAGTAATGTAACTTTATGTCTGATAATGACTAATGAGAGTATAAAGAATTAATTGAACTATCCTGTCTTTAAATTTCTTTATATTGAATTGAATATTTGTATCAGATATGACCTGGATATATTCTATATGATGCAGTGTCTTAAATTCATGTTCAAAAAGTGTGAATTCTCTACATCAATTTCTCAAAATTAATATCTAGATCGGGATGTCTATGTCGCATTTAAATTATGTAGTAGTGTACATCTTTATTTCACTTTTGTTTCAAACTTTATAAAACAAATAGGAAAAGGAAAGCTGCATAGTGGATTAGTTGTTGTACTGATACACTGAACAATATTCATAAGACAATACTAGATTGTGATAACCTTAACTTACTATCTTTGCATGGACCACAATAACTAATGAGACAAAAAACTGTACCCGGTTTTAGCAGTTGGTTTACCTTTAGTAGTTTAACAGACTCTCCTTCCAAATTAACCTCATCCTTTTCTACCTCTTTATAAACCCACAACCAGATTCTCAGACTCAAAAAACAATCATCTGAACTTTAAAAAAAAAAAAAAGATAAAACTTTCATCACCTCAATGTTTCAGAAATGAAAATGGTCGACAAGGCTTTCTTTATCGTCACAATGGGAGCGGTAATGGGACTAAGACATCAAATACTTAGACCCAAATCGCACACCGTATGGCATATAGTTGGTCCATCGGTGTCCCAGACCAGCCTGTGTCCGGTTGCAGCAGAATCATCACACCAAGTCTCAACCAAAACACACAAGTCTAAAGATGTCAAAGAACCATTAAGGACTGTAGCCTATCTAAGCTGTTGGGGTCCATATCAATAAGCACAACAATCTTCTTCATTATGTAATATCCGTATATGTTATATAAATTAGCCAGGCTCTGTATTCATGATGTAACTCATACGAGTACAATTTAAGCACCCCAACTTCTACAAAAGTTCAATATATACAGTTGCATCAAATCAAATTTTCACAGATAAAATAAAAAGAGTAAATGAAACGAAAATGTTTATTATTAATCATTTAAAATGATTTTTATTTTATTTCATAATAATAATAATAATAATAATATAGTCACATTACACTTGAACAATTTCATTCTTCATTTCTTGCAAACAATCCCATTTCCATGAAACAATCCTTTAGCAGAACAATCCAAAGCACCATTCTCCATCACCTCATCATTCTTCTTCTTTATTACAACATTATTAGAATCAAATATACAAGTTGCACAATCAGCCACAAGTAATGAACTTGTTTTATACTTATCTTCACCTCCCACAACCGCCATTGCGACACCTGCCTTAGCCGGATTCTTGAAATCCGGCTGATAAGTCCTTCCCAACACCCCTTCAACCTCGTCCGAAAGCCCCATAAACTTAAACTGAACTTCCAAATGAGCAAAACAATCATCAGCAGGCACTTTGTAGCTGTGGATTTTGTCATCTTCTGCGGTCACTGGGACCACATTTGCCAAGATCTCAACAACGCCTTCTACGGTCACCATGACACTATTAACCGCCGAAGTTCGCTCAACTTTAACTTGGTCATCTGATGACTTCCACGTGGAGAAACCACCAATTGGTAGTGAAATATCTTCGTTATCGTAGGAGAATTTTAGGTGGTCGATTTCGTTGTCCCATGTTGCGGATTTGGTGGCTTCTAAAGAGAAAGTGTGGGAGTTGAAGAGGAGACCCAATGCTTGGATCCATGTGAAGTCCCTAGATCGACCCACGGGTCGGTGCCCGATGAAACGACCGTTGATTTGAAGGTTAGGATCGGAGATTAAGCTGAAATGCTCATTAACCTGACCGTGAAAGTAGAACACAATGCCGTCTCCCCCGATCAACCGTGGGTCATAGCATGCTGATCCCGGGCTATTGCAGTTTGCTTTCGGATCTACAATATAATTAGAAAACACAAGGACACGTTAGTTTAAGTAATAAATAAAGATGCAACATTAATAAGTTTGTCGTTCCAAAAAAAAAAAAAAAAAAAAAAAAAATACACAGTTTAGAGGAACACCTCTATACCGCTATAAAAAGTCATTTGTTATTTTGAAAGTATATTTTAAATATACTTTCAAAATGTGAAGTATGGAAAGATAAATTAACAAAGAGATGTTACTTTTGCATTCGGGTTTGCATTTAGGGGAATAGCAATCGATGCGACAAACTTTAGCTTTGGGTTCATTCGAGACACTCGAGGGGCACTCGGAAGGACAATAAAGGGTTTTCCCTGCGCAACGCGACCAAGGACCACAGTAAGAGCTTGAATAACCTCTCACTTGTACTGTGATTGCACTAACAACTGCAATTGTTGCCAAAAAGATCAAGATTGAAGTCTTTGTAGTTGCCATTGTTTTGTTTGAATTGGATTGATTTGTAATGGAATGAAGTGTGTGTAAATGCTCTATTTATAGCTTGTTATTTTCATGTAGCTTGTCATGTATGTAAATGGGATTCATTCACCTATTTATGTCAACGACATAACTTGTGAAATCCTGTAGCTTTTACCTCAATCTATGGCAATTATATGTGTTCTCCATGATTCAAGATATTATACTTAAAAATAGGGTTAAAGCCAAAAATATGCTACAAACTTACACAAATGTACTTATGTCGCCCACAAACCCATTTCCGTCCTACTGTCGCGTACAAACTTATAAAAAATGTATCAATGTTAACATTTTGTTACGGGTTACCTGCTGAACCGGTAAACTTAATTATTTAACTTATTTTTTTCATTTTATATGTCCCGATGTCGCCCATATACTTTAGTTGTGTTCCGATGTCGCCCATATACTTTCAGTTTCTGTTCCGATGTATCATCGACGTGTCAAGACTACCTAGAAGCCACGTCATCAATTGTTTTCGTTACAGGAAAAAAAAGTATAGTGGGCGGCATCAGCACATTTTTTATAAGTTTGTAGGCGACAGTAGGACGGAAATGGGTTTGTGGGCGACATCGGTACATTTGTGTAAGTTTGTAGCCTATTTTTGGCTTTAACCCTTAAAAATATTACAATATTTATGTATCTTATGGATTCAAGATGTTTATTTTGTATAGTTTGCCTTTAACGTTGGTTTTTAAAAAGAATTTGTTATAAATTATGGAACTAAGTAAAAAATCTTGTTTCTTGTTATGTATGATAAAGAAAATGAAAAATGATGAAAAACCAAATTAACTGGAGTATTACTCAAAGCATGTTAAGAGAATGCTAACAAACGAGTCTTAAAAAGAAAAAGTGATCATATGGAGTACAACTTGATGTAACTTAAAATCAAGTAAAAGTCATATATTTTTTCGTGAAAACAACTCGATCACTTGAATGTTACGGAGTAATTAATTGGTTATCTCAGCATATATTTATACTAGATTTATGAGCCCGTGCGTTGCACGGG
Organism: Rutidosis leptorrhynchoides; assembly: GCF_046630445.1. NCBI lineage: Eukaryota > Viridiplantae > Streptophyta > Magnoliopsida > Asterales > Asteraceae > Rutidosis > Rutidosis leptorrhynchoides. The sequence goes on from NC_092333.1 coordinate 683,386,830, forward strand.
GACTCATCCGCAAACATTAGTGGTTTTTAAAATTATATACAACTATAAATAAGAAACGTACAACTATATAAATAAAGGAGAATGGAATTTGTTTAACTGTGTTTCAACAAATGTACAACTATTATATTGAAGTAAAGGAGAAAGAAATACTTTTTATACATTTACAATGATGAAAGCCGTCATTATTGATAATATTTGTATTGAAAACAAATTTATTGAATCAAAGATTCACATCACATGTGATAATTCTTATACCATATGTCCGTCTGTTTTACATTTACTTGATTCCTATAGTTTGATGTTATAATGTTCATATACTTTGCAATTTGTCTTTCAAAACATTCTTTTGGAATCGGCTTTAACAGATTCGTGTCCACTGTTCATAGACTAAGGATACTCACCTGTAGACCAAAAGGAAACAATCATGTAACTCGATCCCCTTCGAGAATTAGGTAAACAGAAGATATAAACCACACACTTAGTGCCATAGTCATGCTAGTGACATTTGGATGTAAGCATACCAGAAAACAATATGTTTGGTAAAGTACTTCCGGACACCAGAACCTCCAATTGATCACCTGCACATCATGAAAATGTTAAAACGGTACATCAAAAAGATTTGATGAAATAAGTGTGTGTGATTAAACTAAATTAAGGGATTTAATATGGCTAAAATCAAGGAAAATTAAACTGAAAAGTATTTTCACTTTAGATATAAAAAATATACAAACCAACCCATTTTTAAGTAAATGGGTTGGGATTGACACATCTACAGTACCAAAATCACATAGCCTTGTGTCCTCTTTAGCAACGGTTTTCTGAAATGCTAGATTCAATTTTGAGAATGTCTTCAACAATAATTGTTAAACAATCAATCTCCTTTAAGATAATCACTATTTCAACCACTTGGTTGGGATGCATGCTGTTCCACAAAGTATTCTACATAGTTGAACATATAACATATATTTAGAAAAGAAAAAAAATCAGAATAAATATATTATAAATTTTTCTAAGTAAAAGAAACACTAATTCTAAGTTGCGAGTAGTACATTTTCCGCTCTTAAAAAACCGTTTTAAACAGTCATATCGACATAGTAATGATAGTTAGTTTCCTCAAAATATCATGTCAATGATCTATACATTCTTCATAATCACTCAGTTAATGATCTGCTAACCATAATCTAACATGAAATGAAAATGCTCCAATGATAACAAAACATACATATACATATAAATATTATTCCTTGATCACTATACCAACACTGACACAAACATGGATTATGTACATAAAAAAAGTTAAAACACATCACCATAACCTGTAGATTTGTATCTTATAAGATTTCATACCCTCATGACCCATACTACACTTGCATCTAATGTGTTTAGGTTTTTATTTATTTATTTGATATAAGAGAAGAAAAATAAGTGGTTTACCTGTTCTAAACCAAATTATTTCTTAAAACTTTACAAATCTAAATGAATTTTAATTTCTTGTTTCAACTGAAATGGTTCAAAATAAGCAACAGTCAATGGGTCTAAGTAACTGAAATGGGTCAAACTAAGTTATAGTCAGCTGAATTAGGTTAAAATTAGTAGCACTCAACTTTTGTTTTTTAAAACTTTACATATTGATATGAATCAAGATAAGTAACAATCTACGGGTTAAAACTAATTTTGAAAACTCTAAATTTGCTTAAATTGATATATCAAACATGCCCACATTCACTGTAATTTATTTTAACTATTCTTAAAGTCCTATATTGATTGATATTTATTTTGACACTTACTTGCCTAAAAAGGTGAAGTGTTCAAATAGTTAGAATCATGAGTTTCTATCATGTATGCTATGATTTTTAACTAACAGTGAAAATAAGTACTATAGTCAACCTCTTTTTCTTAAAGTAACAAATAGTCAACTGAAATGGGTCAAAATAAGTAACATATGACTTCTGCTTCTTAAAACTTTATATACTGAGATGGGTCAAAATAAGTAAGAACAATGGATCGTATACAATTATGACCCATAACAACTATGCAAATGTAAAAATCACACAAATCTAAATAGCAGTAGCAGTTATAACCCATATAAGATCTAATGATGCAAAAAAGGCCTAAATCCCAGCAGCAGTAAACTTGAATGTATTTAAAAGTGATTTTCAAGGCACCAAAATGTTCAAATTAACTTAAATCGATATACGGGATATGCCTATATTAACTCTTATATTATTATGACATTTATAGGCTCAAATAGGTTAATTGTCTAGATAGTCAGGACTATGAGTTTCTATCATTATTTTTCAATTTTATTGTCCAACCACTTACAAAACACTTATGAGCCAACAAAATAGTTATATAATTTTATTTATAGCATTGTAATACTTACATATAGGGATCCAACAGAATACAACAGTATGCGGTACGTGCAGTAGGTGCATTCGTCCTCAGTTTGCAATCGATCCAAGTGCGATAAACGTTTGCCTCCAATACCTTATTGATATCATTTATACTTTAACCTGCTCGTCAAATCAAAACGTTGTTGAACAATAGCTGCATACACGATCACAGTTCTCTAAATCTCAATAATAACTTGTTACCCTACGATAATTCAAAAAAAAAAAAAAAAACAAAACCAAAAAAAAACTATAAGTACATAAAATGAATATAAATAGCAACAATTACTTTACATAATATTAAGAAAGAAGTTATACCATCAACATCTCTGACAAATAACTACTCCGAAGCCAACGATCATCAGCTACATAATTAATAAAAATCAAAGCGTTAATAACAATGGAATCAAACTAATTATACAAACTTTCGTGTAAGAACATGAAAGCATTCCCATTTGTAAGAACATCGATATCGCCAGGCACTTAAACATAAACACATATGGACGTTGTGTAATCACACGGAGCACCGCCAATTGTTGGCAGATAATGAACAACACTAACACTATCACCACCAATTGTTGTCACGGCATTCAGTAACGGTTGTGATGTTACAGTTGGATATATTGAACCAACACCTAACATATCAAATGAGTCACCAGGCACAGTACCACTATAATTTCACGTCTTACGTTTCTTTCTATACGACATGATAATAATTAAAACTAACAATACACTACGCAATGTATTAATCATCAAAGTCAAGCAAACAATGACAACAATATATCCCATACAGGCATACAGCAGTAGTAGCAACATAAGTAATAGAAATATATTATCAGTAAAACATAGTGGGTTTCACATATATAAATTAAAACTATAATTACAAATAGTAACAACCCAAATATATTACCATACCTTCACAAAATTTAGCAATTTAACACCAGTAAAATCATCGAACACAGCAACTCTGTAACGAAAAAATAAACGGAAAAAATTATTCCAATTTTTTTTTTAAAGAACAAAAAAGTTGAAATACTATACGTGTTAACATTACAAACACAAAAGTTAAATGCAGGTTAAAAACTTGAGTCGGCAAACCTACAACAACTGAATTGAAGTTTAGTAAATGAAAGCAAATAACAACAAACTACAAAATAATTAGCAAAATATAGTAAGGAACCTTCATTGATAACGATATGGGATGCAATCGGCCTATGACTATCAAAAAAATCAAATAACGATACCTAATCGGAGAACCTTCATTGATTCAAATTGCTCGCTTGACAATTGGCGTTCAAAGTTAGTGTTAATATTAGAATTTTTTACAGACCATTGATAATTACATTGGAAAATTAATCAAACACAAGATGTAAAATAATAGTAACCAATGTTTGTAACACATAACAATGGTGTTTGATAATGCTAAAAACGAACATATATTTCATAGCATTATCTTTCAAGAAAGACAAGCTTTTAGTTGCAATTGTTCTATTTACAATTGATATTCGTTTAAATATTAGAAGGTGAAGACAAAAGACAGATTCGACGATTTGAAGACGCAAATGACCAAAACGCTAAAAAGTACAAAATACAATCCAACTGGTTCAATTTATTGATGAGAAACGTCTAAAAGTTACAAGAGTACAAGACGCAAAACACAAAGTACAAGATATTAAATCGTACGAAAGGACGTTCGAAAATCCGGAACCGGGACATGAACCAACTAACAACGCGCGACGCAACGGAGCTAAAATTACAAGTCAACTATGCACATGAATATAATATAATATATAAATAATTCTTAAAATTATATATATATATATATATATATATATATATATATATATATATATATATATATATATATATATATATATATATATATATATATATATATATATATATATATATATATATATATTGTATGTATTATATATTAAAAACCGTCGGCAAACTAGCAAACAAGCGAATGTGAGCTGTCCCAGAGGGTCATGCGATCGTATGGCCAGACAGTGTTAAATCCATGCGATCGCATGGCAGGAAGTAGCTGGCACATCTATAAATTGAAGCATTTTTCGGACGAATGATACACAATATTCAATCTCTCTCACTCTCAATATATATATTTATATCTATATTTTAACTTTAATTTTAATTTTAAGCTAATAATAATAAGGTTATAGTGGCGAATGTTTTAAGTTTGTAAGTCGAAACTCTGTCCGTGTAACGCTACGCTATTAATACTCATTATAAGTTATGTTCAACCTTTTTAAATTAATGTCTCGTAGCTAAGTTATTATTATGCTTATTTAAATTGAAGTAATCGTGATGTTGGGCTAAAATATTAAAGACGGGGTAATTGGGCTTTGGACCATAATTGGGGTTTGGACAAAAGATCGACACTTGTGGAAATTGGACTATGGGCTATTAATGGACTTTATATTTGTTTAACTGAATGATAGTTCGTTAATTTAATATAGAGATTTATAATTTGACGTATATATAAATAAGCATATACACTCGATCGGACACGATGGGCGGGATATTTATAAATACGAATTATTGTTCATTTGACCGGACACGGGAATGGATTAATAGTCAATAGACTCATTAAAACAGAGGTGGATTATGTACAAGGACACTTGGCGTAATTGTTAACAAAGTATTAAAACCTTGGGTTACACGCAGTCGATATCCTGGTGTAATTATTAAACAAAGTATTAAGATCTTGTTACAGTTTAAGTCCCCAATTAGTTAGAATATTTGACTTCGGGTATAAGGATAATTTGACGAGGACACTCGCACTTTATATTTATGACTGATGGACTGTTATGGACAAAAATCGTATGGACATATTGAATAATCCAGGACAAAGAACAATTAACCCATGGTAATAAATTAAAATCAACACGTCGAACATCATGATTACGGAAGTTTAAATAAGCATAATTCCTTTATATTATATCTCATCGCACTTTTATTTACTGCAATTTTATTTATCGTCATTTTAATTATCGCACTTTTATTTACTGCAATTTTATTTATCGTCATTTTAATTATCGCACTTTTATTTACTGTAATTTTATTTACTGTCATTTTATTTATCGCAATTTTATTATCGTCATTTACTTTACGCTTTAAATTAAGTTATATTTATTTTTAATTTTTCACATTAGGTTTTAATTGTGACTTAAGACATAAAATCGACAAACCGGTCACTAAACGGTAAAAACCCCCTATTTATAATAATAATACTACTTATATATATATATGTATATATATATATGTATATATATACACATATGTATATATATATATGTATATATACACATATATATATATATACACATATATATATATACACATATATATATATACATATATATCTATATATATATATATTTATATTTTTACAATTATAGGTTAAAATAATTATAGCGTTAAACTTGTTTACTGTATCCCTGTGGAACGAACCGGACTTACTAAAAACTACACTACTGTACGATTAGGTACACTGCCTATAAGTGTTGTAGCAAGGTTTAGGTATATCCATTCTATAAATAAATAAATAACTTGTGTAAAATTGTATCGTATTTAATAGTATTTCGTAATAAATATATAACTATTTCATATACACCTCGCATAACATCAAGTAATTTTTGGCGCCGCTGCCGGGGAAACTTAACACCGAAGCGAAATGCTATTTACTAAAAAAAAAAAAAGTTTATTAAGTTTTAATTTATTGTCATAAAAATACGTTTTAAATATTAAAAATAATGATTTAAAACATAAAAAAAAGAGTAAAACGAAAATATATATTTTATAAAGTATAAAAGTATTTTTTTTACATCTTAAAAATATAAGTGTATTTTAATTACTTATTTTAAATTTTGTAAAATTATAAAGTATAAAGTAAAAAAAAAAAAAATATAAACGATTGAACCTGCAATTTTTGAGTCTGCACTCCAGCTGAACCTAAAGCTCATGCGATCGCATGAGCCCAGGCCTTAAAACCCATGCCACCGCATGGTCCTTTCTGACACGTCTGAACCTGGTACGGATTAGGGTTTTTTTTAATTATTATTATTATTAATTAATTAGGATTAGGGTTTTAATTAAATAATAATTAGTTTTAATTTTATTTAATTTGTATTTTTAAGTTATAATTAGTTTTATTAAATATATAAACTTAATACTTTTATAAAATAATAATATAAATATAATATTTTTATAAAATTGTAATTTTATCATTTTTTTATTTTTATAAATTGTATATTTTGTATCTTTTTATTCGTAATTTGTATTTTTCGTTCTTAATTAGTTTTAAATCTAATATTTTGCCGTAGTATTTTATATTTCTAGATTTTAGACTTTGCCGTAAAATCTCTTAAGTGCTTTTTCTATAGACTAAGATTTAGGTGCTTTAGAATTTTGCGACGGCGTTTTAAGATTTTAGTACTTTTAAGTAATTGCCGTTTTTCGTTTAGAATACCTTTTAAGCTTTAATATATTTAGACGCTAAGTTTTGACGCGCTACTTTCTTTTTATTTTTTTCGACGCTTATTTTTCGACTTCTTATTTTTCGACGCACTTTTTCTTTTTCATTCCGACGCTCTAGTTTTTAGGACTTAGAATTTTTTCTATTTCTTCTCTAAAATTTCGAAACGAATTTTTTTTTATTTTAAGCGGTTAAATTGATAGACATCCAAATTTTCTGGTTCGTAGTAATAGTTGGATTTGTTAGTGGCGAGTTGTGGGCTTTCGATTTAAAGGGTCCTGGCTACCTGCTGCATCTATTGGCTATTCGAAACGTGGGCAAAATCAGAAAAGTCTATTAATTTGATAACTTATATAATTTTTTATCTTTTATAACTAATAGGATATTCAGTGAATGCACCGAGCAAAACGTTCACCACCTTTCATACGTTCGCCACCTGTAACTCGATCAAGACATCTTGCCAATATTGTCGCCGTTGATTTTTCTTTAGAATCGTCATCTAGTCGACCAAGTACTTCAATTCAAATTTTCGATAATCCATTTTTTAAACCCGATCTCACAATTGAGAATCCGGAGGATACTCAAGGACAATTCAGAGATCCTGAACCACTAATCATTCCTCCTGAACCACAAATCACTCATCCAGAGATTGTCGAGGAAGAAACCATTAAATCAAAATCCTCCAGTGATTCAGATTCAACAAATTCAATCATGGAAAATCTGGAACCTCTAAGTATGGAATACCGAATGAGGGCTAAACGCACTGGCCAAGGTCATGCAATTACTCAACCAGACATTAATGCGCCAGATTATGAAATCAAAGGACAAATCTTACACATGGTAACTAATCAATGCCAATTTAGTGGTGCGCCGAAGGAAGATCCAAATGAACATCTTCGAACCTTTAATAGGATCTGTACTCTATTTAAAATCCGAGAAGTGGAGGATGAACAGATATATCTCATGTTATTTGAAATGTCCCGTTCTTATTGATTAAAAACGTTCCATATTAATTGATTTCGTTGCGAGGTTTTGACCTCTATATGAGACGTTTTTCAAAGACTGCATTCATTTTTAAAACAAACCATAACCTTTATTTCATAAATAAAGGTTTAAAAAGCTTTACGTAGATTATCAAATAATGATAATCTAAAATATCCTGTTTACACACGACCATTACATAATGGTTTACAATACAAATATGTTACATCGAAATCAGTTTCTTGAATGCAGTTTTTACACAATATCATACAAACATGGACTCCAAATCTTGTCCTTATTTTAGTATGCAACAGCGGAAGCTCTTAGTATTCACCTGAGAATAAACATGCTTTAAACGTCAACAAAAAAATGTTGGTGAGTTATAGGTTTAACCTATATGTATCAAATCGTAACAATAGACCACAAGATTTCATATTTTAATACACATCCCATACATAGAGATAAAAATCATTCATATGGTGAACACCTGGTAACCGACATTAACAAGATGCATATATATAAGAATATCCCCATCATTCCGAGACACCCTTCGGATATGATATAAATTTCGAAGTACTAAAGCATCCGGTACTTTGGATGGGGTTTGTTAGGCCCAATAGATCTATCTTTAGGATTCGCGTCAATTAGGGTGTCTGTTCCCTAATTCTTAGATTACCAGACTTAATAAAAAGGGGCATATTCGATTTCGATAATTCAACCATAGAGTGTAGTTTCACGTACTTGTGTCTATTTTGTAAATCATTTATAAAACCTGCATGTATTCTCATCCCAAAAATATTAGATTTTAAAAGTGGGACTATAACTCACTTTCACAGATTTTTACTTCGTCGAGAAGTAAGACTTGGCCACTGTTGATTCACGAACCTATAACAATATATACATATATATTAAAGTATGTTCAAAATATATTTACAACACTTTTAATATATTTTGATGTTTTAAGTTTATTAAGTCAGCTGTCCTCGTTAGTAACCTACAACTAGTTGTCCACAGTTAGATGTACAGAAATAAATCGATAAATATTATCTTGAATCAATCCACGACCCAGTGTATACGTATCTCAGTATTGATCACAACTCAAACTATATATATTTTGGAATCAACCTCAACCCTGTATAGCTAACTCCAACATTCACATATAGAGTGTCTATGGTTGTTCCGAAATATATATAGATGTGTCGACATGATAGGTCGAAACATTGTATACGTCTATGGTATCTCAAGATTACATAATATACAATACAAGTTGATTAAGTTATGGTTGGAATAGATTTATTACCAATTTTCACGTAGCTAAAATGAGAAAAATTATCCAATCTTGTTTTACCCATAACTTCATCATTTTAAATCCGTTTTGAGTGAATCAAATTGCTATGGTTTCATATTGAACTCTATTTTATGAATCTAAACAGAAAAGTATAGGTTTATAGTCAAAAAAATAAGTTACAAGTCGTTTTTGTAAAGGTAGTCATTTCAGTCGAAAGAACGACGTCTAGATGACCATTTTAGAAAACATACTTCCACTTTGAGTTTAACCATAATTTTTGGATATAGTTTCATGTTCATAATAAAAATCATTTTCTCAGAATAACAACTTTTAAATCAAAGTTTATCATAGTTTTTAATTAACTAACCCAAAACAGCCCGCGGTGTTACTATGACGGCGTAAATCCGGTTTTACGGTATTTTTTGTGTTTCCAGGTTTTAAATCATTAAGTTAGCATATCATATAGATATAGAACATGTGTGTAGTTAATTTTAAAACTCAAGTTAGAAGGATTAACTTTTGTTTGTGAACAAGTTTAGAATTAACTAAACTATGTTCTAGTGATTACGAGTTTAAACCTTCGAGTAAGATAGTTTTATATATATGAATCGAATGATGTTATGAACATCATTACTACCTCAAGTTTAGTAGGTAAACCTACTGGAAGTGACAATAAATGATCTAGCTTCAAAGGATCTTGGATGGCTTGAAAGTTCTTGAAGTAGGATCATGACACAAAAACAAGTTCAAGTAAGATTTTTAATCGAATTAAGATAGTTTATAGTTATAGAAATTGAATCAAAGTTTGAATATGAATATTACCTTGAATAAGAAAGATAACCTACTGTATATAACAAAGGTTTCTTGATCTTAGATGATTACTTGGAATGGATTAGAAAGCTTGGAAGTAAATTAGTAAACTTGAAGGGATTTTTGAAGTGTTCTTGAAGTGTTCTTCCTATGATGATTATAGCTTGATTCTTGAAGTGATTTTTGATGAATATGATGATTAACTACTGGAAAAATACGTTCATAATAGTGTGTGTGTGTGTTGAGAGAGAATTAGAAAGAGAATTGGAAGTAAAATGGAGTGAATGATGAGTGGTAATTGGTGAGTGGTGAGTGGGGTTAAAAGGAGTTCTAGTTAGTTGACTAGCTCATGGTAGAAGTTAAAATTGATTAGTCATACATGATATAATCAAGAGTGGAATCCCATGCTAGTTCCTATTGGTATATACTCATAGTAAGTACGTTTTGAAGCTGTGTATAATACGGGTAAGAATACGACTAGAATTCTTGATGAAAGAAAAGAATGGAAAAGTAACTGTAACCATTTTCGTTAAGTATGAGTGTTTTGATATATGTCTTGAAGTCTTCCAAAAGTATTTTAATACATCTAAATACACTACATGTATATACATTTTAACTGAGTCGTTAAGTCATCGTTAGTCGTTACATGTAAGTGTTGTTTTGAAACCTTTAAGTTAACGATCTCAATTAATGTTGTTAACCCATTGTTTATTATATCTAATGAGATGTTAAATTATTATATTATAATGATATTATGATGTATTAATATATCTTAATATGATATATATACATTTAAATGTCGTTACAACGATAATCGTTACATATATGTCTCGTTTCGAAATCCTTAAGTTAGTAGTCTTGTTTATATGTATATAACTCATTGTTAATATACTTATGTACATACTTAGTTATCATAATCTCATGTTAACCATATGTATATCCATATATATATCGTCATGTCGTTTTTACAAGTTTTAACGTTCGTGAATCGCCGGTCAACTTGGGTGGTCAATTGTCTATATGAAACATATTTCAATTAATCAAGTCTTAACAAGTTTGATTGCTTAACATGTTGGAAACATTTAATCATGTAAATATCAATCTCAATTAATATATATAAACATGGAAAAGTTCGGGTCACTACAGTACCTACCCGTTAAATAAATTTCGTCCCGAAATTTTAAGCTGTTGAAGGTGTTGACGAATCTTCTGGAAATAGATGCGGGTATTTCTTCTTCATCTGATCTTCACGCTCCCAGGTGAACCCGGGTCCTCTACAAGCATTCCATCGAACCTTAACAATTGGTATCTTGTTTTGCTTAAGTCTTTTAACCTCACGATCCATTATTTCGACGGGTTCTTCGATGAATTGGAGTTTTTCGTTGATTTGGATTTCATCTAACGGAATAGTGAGATCTTCTTTAGCAAAACATTTCTTCAAATTCGAGACGTGGAAAGTGTTATGTACAGTCACGAGTTGTTGAGGTAACTCAAGTCGGTAAGCTACTGGTCCGACACGATCAATAATCTTGAATGGTCCAATATACCTTGGATTTAATTTCCCTCGTTTACCAAATCGAACAACGCCTTTCCAAGGTGCAACTTTAAGCATGACCATCTCTCCAATTTCAAATTCTATATCTTTTCTTTTAATGTCAGCGTAGCTCTTTTGTCGACTTTGGGCGGTTTTCAACCGTTGTTGAATTTGGATGATCTTCTCGGTAGTTTCTTGTATAATCTTCGGACCCGTAATCTGTCTATCCCCTACTTCACTCCAACAAATCGGAGACCTGCACTTTCTACCATAAAGTGCTTCAAACGGCGCCATCTCAATGCTTGAATGGTAGCTGTTGTTGTAGGAAAATTCTGCTAACGGTAGATGTCGATCCCAACTGTTTCCGAAATCAATAACACATGCTCGTAGCATGTCTTCAAGCATTTGTATCGTCCTTTCACTCTGCCCATCAGTTTGTGGATGATAGACAGTACTCATGTCTAGACGAGTTCCTAATGCTTGCTGTAATGTCTGCCAGAATCTTGAAATAAATCTGCCATCCCTATCAGAGATAATAGAGATTGGTATTCCATGTCTGGAGACGACTTCCTTCAAATACAGTCGTGCTAACTTCTCCATCTTGTCATCTTCTCTTATTGGCAGGAAGTGTGCTGATTTGGTGAGACGATCAACTATTACCCAAATAGTATCAAAACCACTTGCAGTCCTTGGCAATTTAGTGATGAAATCCATGGTAATGTTTTCCCATTTCCATTCCGGGATTTCGGGTTGTTGAAGTAGACCTGATGGTTTCTGATGCTCAGCTTTGACCTTAGAACACGTCAAACATTCTCCTACGTATTTAGCAACATCGGCTTTCATACCCGGCCACCAAAAATGTTTCTTGAGATCCTTATACATCTTCCCCGTTCCAGGATGTATTGAGTATCTGGTTTTATGAGCTTCTCTAAGTACCATTTCTCTCATATCTCCAAATTTTGGTACCCAAATCCTTTCAGCCCTATACCGGGTTCCGTCTTCCCGAATATTAAGATGTTTCTCCGATCCTTTGGGTATTTCATCCTTTAAATTTCCCTCTTTTAAAACTCCTTGTTGCGCCTCCTTTATCTTAGTAGTAAGGTTATTATGAATCATTATATTCATAGATTTTACTCGAATGGGTTCTCTGTCCTTCCTGCTCAAGGCATCGGCTACCACATTTGCCTTCCCCGGGTGGTAACGAATCTCAAAGTCGTAATCATTCAATAATTCAATCCACCTACGCTGCCTCATATTCAGTTGTTTCTGATTAAATATGTGTTGAAGACTTTTGTGGTCGGTATATATAATACTTTTGACCCCATATAAGTAGTGCCTCCAAGTCTTTAATGCAAAAACAACCGCGCCTAATTCCAAATCATGCATCGTATAATTTTGTTCGTGAATCTTCAATTGTCTAGACGCATAAACAATCACCTTCGTTCGTTGCATTAATACACAACCGAGACCTTGCTTTGATGCGTCACAATAAATCACAAAATCATCATTCCCTTCAGGCAATGACAATATAGGTGCCGTAGTTAGCTTTTTCTTCAATAACTGAAACGCTTTCTCTTGTTCATCATTCCATTCAAATTTCTTCCCTTTATGCGTTAATGTAGTTAAGGGTTTTGCTATTCTGGAAAAGTCTTGGATGAACCTTCTGTAGTAACCAGCTAGTCCTAAAAACTGGCGTATGTGTTTCGGAGTTTTCGGGGTTTCCCACTTTTCAACAGTTTCTATCTTTGCCGGATCCACCTTAATACCTTCTTTGTTCACTATGTGACCGAGGAATTGAACTTCTTCCAACCAAAATGCACACTTTGAAAACTTAGCGTACAATTCTTCCTTCCTCAATACTTCTAACACCTTTCTCAAATGTTCACCGTGTTCTTGGTCATTCTTTGAGTAAATAAGTATGTCATCAATGAAAACAATGACAAACTTGTCAAGGTATGGTCCACACACTCGGTTCATAAGGTCCATGAACACAGCTGGTGCATTAGTTAAACCAAACGGCATGACCATAAACTCGTAATGACCGTAACGTGTTCTGAAAGTAGTCTTTGAAATATCATCTTCTTTCACCCGCATTTGGTGATACCCGGAACGTAAGTCAATCTTTGAATAAACAGACGAGCCTTGTAGTTGATCAAATAAGTCGTCGATTCTCGGTAGTGGGTAGCGGTTCTTGATGGTAAGTTTGTTCAACTCTCGGTAGTCGATACACAACCTGAATGTACCATCTTTCTTCTTGACAAACAAAACAGGAGCTCCCCACGGTGATGTGCTTGGTCGAATGAAACCAAGCTCTAAAAGTTCTTGTAATTGGCTTTGCAGTTCTTTCATCTCGCTGGGTGCGAGTCTGTAAGGAGCACGAGCTATTGGTGCAGCTCCTGGTACAAGATCTATTTGAAATTCAACGGATCGCTGTGGGGGTAATCCCGGTAATTCTTTCGGAAATACATCGGGAAATTCTTTTGCAATGGGAGCATCATTGATGCTCTTTTCTTCAGTTTGTACTTTCTCGACCTATGCTAGAACAGCATAGCAACCTTTTCTTATTAGTTTTTATGCCTTCAAATTACTAATAATATGTGGCTTCGTGTTGCCCTTTTCTCCGTACACCATTAAGGGTTTTCCTTTTTCTCGTATAATGCGAATTGCATTTTTGTAACAAACGATCTCTGCTTTCACTTCTTTCAACCAGTCCATACCGATTATCATATCAAAACTCCCTAACTCTACTGGTATCAAATCAATCTTAAATGTTTCGCTAACCAGTTTAATTTCTCGATTCCGACATATATTATCTGCTGAAATTAATTTACCATTTGCTAATTCGAGTAAAAATTTACTATCCAAAGGCGTTAATGGACAACTTAATTTAGCACAAAAATCTCTACTCATATAGCTTCTATCCGCACCCGAATCAAATAAAACGTAAGAAGATTTATTGTCAATAAGAAACGTACCCGTAACAAGCTCCGGGTCTTCCTGTGCCTCTGCCGCATTAATATTGAAAACTCTTCCGCGGCCTTGTCCATTCGTGTTCTCCTGGTTCGGGCAATTTCTAATAATGTGGCCCGGTTTTCCACATTTATAACAAACTACATTGGCATAACTTGCTCCGACACTACTTGCTCCGCCATTACTCGTTCCGACACCATTTGTTCCTTTCGTTCTATTAACCCCTGGTCCGTAGACCTCACACTTCACCGCGCTATGACCATTTCTTTTACACTTGTTGCAAAATTTGGTGCAGAACCCCGAGTGATACTTTTCACACCTTTGGCATAGCTGCTTCTGATTGTTGTTGTTGCGGTTATTATTGTTGTTGGATGATTGTTGTAGTTGCTGTTGTTGTTGTTGTTGTTGTTGTTGTTGGACCGTTTGTTGTAGTTGCGATTGATGTTGCGATTGTTGGGATAATTGTTTCGATTATTGTTGTAATTGCTGTTGTTGTTGTATTGGTGATTCTTATCACCGTTTTCCTCCCACTTTCTTTTGACTTGCTTCACATTGGCCTCTTCAGCAGTCTGTTCTTTAATTCTTTCTTCAATCTGGTTCACTAGTTTGTGAGCCATTCTACATGCCTGTTGTATGGAGGCGGGCTCGTGTGAACTTATATCTTCTTGGATTCTTTCCGGTAATCCTTTCACAAACGCGTCGATCTTCTCTTCCTCATCTTCGAATGCTCCCGGACACAATAGGCACAATTCTGTGAATCATATTTCGTACGTGGTAATATCAAATCCTTGGGTTCGTAACCCTCTAAGTTCTGTCTTGAGCTTATTGACCTCGGTTCTGGGACGGTACTTCTCGTTCATCAAGTGCTTGAATGCTGACCACGGTAGTGCGTACGCATCGTCTTGTCCCACTTGCTCTAGATAGGTATTCCACCATGTTAATGCAGAACCTGTGAAGGTATGCGTAGCGTACTTCACTTTGTCCTCTTCAGTACACTTACTTATGGCAAACACTGATTCGACCTTCTCGGTCCACAGTTTCAATCCGATTGGTCCTTCAGTTCCATCAAATTCCAAAGGTTTGCAGGCAGTGAATTCTTTGTAGGTGCATCCTACACGATTTCCTGTACTGCTAGATCCAAGGTTATTGTTGGTATGTAGCGCAGCCTGTACTGCGGCTATGTTTGAAGCTAAGAAATTACGGAATTCCTCTTCATTCATATTCACGGTGTGTCGAGTAGTCGGTGCCATTTCCTTCAAAATAGTCAAATGGAACAAGTTAATCATACAGAATATTAAGAGTAGTTAATAGTATTTCGTAGCATAATATGAACTCATTTATAAAAGCTTTTTCTTCATATTAGCGTTTTATAAGTTTAAATTCGGGTAGTACCTACCCGTTAAGTTCATACTTAGTAGCTAATATACAATTCAACTACTACAATTCTATATGAAAAACTGATTATAATAATATTTCGCGTTCAAACTTTTATACAATATTTTACAAACTTACAATACCTCTTATTTTACATAAAGCATGAAATATAGCACACAATAACTTTGATACAAGATAGTTGTGAAGATAATTCTAGCTAGTACACAAGTCGTTCAGCAAAGGCAATAAAGACACGTAATTCATACGTCCAGAAACAAGTCATGCATTCTGGTTTTACTAGGACTACTTCCCATCCTTGGTCTTGTGGAACATAACCGTTATGGCCGTTGATAAGACAGCGTGTTGTAACGTCGTCAAAGGGACGAGGGTTACGTAATGACCAACAGTCTCGTAATAACCTAAAAACCTCATTTCTTACCCCAATTACCGACTCCGTCACTTGTGGGAACGTTTTGTTTAATAGTTGTAGCCCGATGTTCTTGTTCTCACTTTGGTGAGAAGCGAACATTACTAACCCGTAAGCATAACATGCTTCTTTATGTTGCATGTTAGCCGCTTTTTCTAAATCACGAAGTCCTATATTCGGATATACTGAGTCAAAATAATTTCTTAACCCGTTGCGTAAAATAGCATTTGGGTTCCCCGCAATATATGCGTCAAAGTAAACACATCGTAACTTATGGATTTCCCAATGTGATATCCCCCATCTTTCGAACGAAAGCCTTTTATAAACCAAGGCATTCTTGGAACGTTCTTCGAATGTCTTACAAACTGATCTCTCCTTAAATAGTTGTGCCGAAGAATTCTGACCGACTCTAGACAAGATTTCATCAATCATGTCTCCGGGTAGGTCTCTTAAAATATTGGGTTGTCTATCCATTTTGTGTTTTTATACTGTAAAATAGACAAGAGTTAGATTCATAAAAAAAATACTTATTAATACAAGCAATTTTTACATATATCATAAAGCATAAGCACACTATATTACATATATTACACCACACGAATACAACTATCTTATTCCGACTCGCTTGTTTCTTCTTCTTCGGTTTTGGTTAGTTTTGCTAAGTTTCTAGGGATATATGATGTTCCCCTAATACGAACCGTCGTTTTCCACATTGGTTTAGAAAAACCTGGTGGTTTAGAGGTTCCCGGGTCATTGTTACAACTTAAGGACTTCGGGGGTTGACGATACATATAAAGTTCATCGGGGTTGGAATTGGATTTCTCTATTTTTATGCCCTTTCCCTTATTATTTTCTTTTGCCTTTTTAAATTCAGTTGGGGTAATTTCTATAACATCATCGGAATTCTCGTCAGAATCCGATTCATCGGAGAATTGGTAATCCTCCCAATATTTTGCTTCCTTAGCGGAAACACCATTGACCATAATTAACCTTGGTCGGTTGGTTGAGGATTTTATTTTACTTAACCGTTTTATTATTTCCCCCACCGGTTCTATTTCTTCATCCGGTTCCGATTCTTCTTCCGGTTCCGATTCTTCTTCTGGTTCCGACTCTTCTTCCGGTTCCTCTTCGAGAACTTGTGAATCAGTCCACGAATCATTTCAATTTACATTTGACTCTTCATTATTATTAGGTGAGTCAATGGGACTTGTTCTAGAGGTAGACATCTATCACATAATATCAAACGCGTTAAGAGATTAATATATCACATAATATTCACATGTTAAAAATATATAGTTTCCAACAAAATTTGTTAAGCAATCATTTTTCAAGTAAACACGGTCGAAGTCCAGACTCACTAATGCATCCTAACAAACTCGATAAGACACACTAATGCAAAATTCTGGTTCTCTAAGACCAACGCTCGGATACCAACTGAAATGTCCCGTTCTTATTGATTAAAAACGTTCCATATTAATTGATTTCGTTGCGAGGTTTTGACCTCTATATGAGACGTTTTTCAAAGACTGCATTCATTTTTAAAACAAACCATAACCTTTATTTCATAAATAAAGGTTTAAAAAGCTTTACGTAGATTATCAAATAATGATAATCTAAAATATCCTGTTTACAAACGACCATTACATAATGGTTTACAATACAAATATGTTACATCGAAATCAGTTTCTTGAATGCAGTTTTTACACAATATCATACAAACATGGACTCCAAATCTTGTCCTTATTTTAGTATGCAACAGCGGAAGCTCTTAGTATTCACCTGAGAATAAACATGCTTTAAACGTCAACAAAAAAATGTTGGTGAGTTATAGGTTTAACCTATATGTATCAAATCGTAACAATAGACCACAAAATTTCATATTTTAATACACATCCCATACATAGAGATAAAAATCATTCATATGGTGAACACCTGGTAACCGACATTAACAAGATGCATATATATAAGAATATCCCCATCATTCCGGGACACCCTTCGGATATGATATAAATTTCGAAGTACTAAAGCATCCGGTACTTTGGATGGGGTTTGTTAGGCCCAATAGATCTATCTTTAGGATTCGCGTCAATTAGGGTGTCTGTTCCCTAATTCTTAGATTACCAGACTTAATAAAAAGGGGCATATTCGATTTCGATAATTCAACCATAGAGTATAGTTTCACGTACTTGTGTCTATTTTGTAAATCATTTATAAAACCTGCATGTATTCTCATCCCAAAAATATTAGATTTTAAAAGTGGGACTATAACTCACTTTCACAGATTTTTACTTCATCGAGAAGTAAGACTTGGCCACTGTTGATTCACGAACCTATAACAATATATACATATATATTAAAGTATGTTCAAAATATATTTACAACACTTTTAATATATTTTGATGTTTTAAGTTTATTAAGTCAGCTGTCCTCGTTAGTAACCTACAACTAGTTGTCCACAGTTAGATGTACAGAAATAAATCGATAAATATTATCTTGAATCAATCCACGACCCAGTGTATACGTATTTCAGTATTGATCACAACTCAAACTATATATATTTTGGAATCAACCTCAACCCTGTATAGCTAACTCCAACATTCACATATAGAGTGTCTATGGTTGTTCCGAAATATATATAGATGTGTCGACATGATAGGTCGAAACATTGTATACGTGTCTATGGTATCTTAAGATTACATAATATACAATACAAGTTGATTAAGTTATGGTTGGAATAGATATGTTACCAATTTTCACGTAGCTAAAATGAGAAAAATTATCCAATCTTGTTTTACCCATAACTTCTTTATTTTAAATCCGTTTTGAGTGAATCAAATTGCTATGGTTTCATATTGAACTCTATTTTATGAATCTAAATAGAAAAGTATAGGTTTATAGTCGGAAAAATAAGTTACAAGTCATTTTTGTAAAGGTAGTCATTTCAGAGAACGACGTCTAGATGACCATTTTAGAAAACATACTTCCACTTTGAGTTTAACCATAATTTTTGGATATAGTTTCATGTTCATAATAAAAATCATTTTCTCAGAATAACAACTTTTAAATCAAAGTTTATCATAGTTTTTAATTAACTAACCCAAAACAGCCCGCGGTGTTACTACGACGGCGTAAATCCGGTTTTACGGTGTTTTTCGTGTTTCCAGGTTTTAAATCATTAAGTTAGCATATCATATAGATATAGAACATGTGTGTAGTTAATTTTAAAAGTCAAGTTAGAAGGATTAACTTTTGTTTGCGAACAAGTTTAGAATTAACTAAACTATGTTCTAGTGATTACGAGTTTAAACCTTCGAATAAGATAGTTTTATATATATGAATCGAATGATGTTATGAACATCATTACTACCTCAAGTTTAGTAGGTAAACCTACTGGAAGTGACAATAAATGATCTAGCTTCAAAGGATCTTGGATGGCTTGAAAGTTCTTGAAGTAGGATCATGACACAAAAACAAGTTCAAGTAAGATTTTTACTCGAATTAAGATAGTTTATAGTTATAGAAATTGAATCAAAGTTTGAATATGAATATTACCTTGAATAAGAAAGATAACCTACTGTATATAACAAAGGTTTCTTGATCTTAGATGATTACTTGGAATGGATTAGAAAGCTTGGAAGTAAATTAGTAAACTTGAAGGGATTTTTGAAGTGTTCTTCCTATGATGATTATAGCTTGATTCTTGAAGTGATTTTTGATGAAGATGATGATTAACTACTGGAAAAATACATTCATAATAGTGTATGTGTGTTGAGAGAGAATTAGAAAGAGAATTGAAAGTGAAATGGAGTGAATGATGAGTGGTAATTGGTGAGTGGTGAGTGGGGTTAAAAGGAGTTCTAGTTAGTTGACTAGCTCATGGTAGAAGTTAAAATTGATTATTCATATATGACATAATCAAGAGTGGAATCCCATGCTAGTTCCTATTGGTATATACTCATAGTAAGTACGTTTTGAAGCTGTGTATAATACGGGTAAGAATACGACTAGAATTCTTGATGAAAGAAAAGAATGGAAAAGTAACTGTAACCATTTTCTTTAAGTATGAGTGTTTTGATATATGTCTTGAAGTCTTCCAAAAGTATTTTAATACATCTAAATACACTACATGTATATATTTTAACTGAGTCGTTAAGTCATCGTTAGTCGTTACATGTAAGTGTTGTTTTGAAACCTTTAAGTTAACGATCTCAATTAATGTTGTTAACCCATTGTTTATTATATCTAATGAGATGTTAAATTATTATATTATCATGATATTATGATATATTAATATATCTTAATATGATATATATACATTTAAATGTCGTTACAACGATAATCGTTACATATATGTCTCGTTTCAAAATCCTTAAGTTAGTAGTCTTGTTTATATGTATATAACTCATTGTTAATATACTTATGGAGATACTTACTTATCATAATCTCATGTTAACCAAATGTATATCCATATATATATTGTCATATCGTTTTTACAAGTTTTAACGTTCGTGAATCGCCGGTCAACTTGGGTGGTCAATTGTCTATATGAAACATATTTCAATTAATCAAGTCTTAACAAGTTTGATTGCTTAACATGTTGGAAACATTTAATCATGTAAATATCAATCTCAATTAATATATATAAACATGGAAAAGTTCGGGTCACTACATTATTTCCCTGGACTTTAAAGGGAGAAGCCAAAGATTGGTTAGAATCGTTACCTGAAGGGGCGATTGATACATGGGATGTCTTAGTTGAAAAATTTCTTAAACAATTCTTTCCGGCATCTAAAGCCGTGAGACTTCAAAGAGAAATTGTTACGTTCACACAAAAGCAAATGAAACTCTATATGAGGCGTGGGCAAGATTTGGAAAGTTGTTGAGAGGATGTCCGCAACATGGTTTAGACACTTATCAAATAGTACAAATATTCTACCAAGGATAAGACATCACTACAAGAAAAGACATCGACATAGCAGTTGGTGGTTCCATTATGAAGAAAACCGCAACTGAAGCTTACAAAATTATTGATAACACTGCTTCCCACTCACATGAGTGGCACCAAGAAAAAGATATTGTTAGATCATCTAAAGCAGCTAGAGCCAATTCTAGCGATGACTTTGATTCCATGTCCGCAAAGATAGATGCTTTCGAGAGACGAATAGAAAAGATGACTAAAGATATTCACTCAATACGAATTAGTTGTGAGCAGTGTGGAGGACCACATTTGACAAAAGATTATCTCAGTATTGAACAAACAATGGAACAACGAGAGAATGTTTCATACATAAACCAAAGGCCTGAAAATAATTATCAGAATAATTATCAACCGCCAAGACCAAACTACAATCAAAATCAGAATTATAACCGAAATGTTCTATACAACAACCAACAAGGTCCTAGCAATCAACAAGTATCCAATAATACTTACAATCAGCAAAGACCTATTTTTCCAATTAAACCACCACAAACCGATGATAAAAAGCCAAATTTAGAAGACATGATGTCGAAGCTAGTTGAATCTCAAACGCAGTTTTTCACATCCCAGAAACAAACCAATGAACAAAATGCTCAAGCATTTAGAAATCAACAAGCTTCTATTCAAAATTTGGAACAAGAAGTAAGTAATCTAGCAAGGTTGATAGGTGAAAGAAAACTGGGGAGTCTACCTAGCGATACAAATGCTAACCCCCGGAATAAAACATCTAAAGTCATTACCACAAGAAGTGGTATTACACTTAAACCACCTGAAATGCCTGTAAATTCTGATGACGCTATTCCTAATACACAGGCAACACAGCCTGAGCTAGATAAGGAAACAGAACCGGTAGTTGAAAAGGTTAATGAAGATAACACAGTTAAGGCAAAACCTTATGTTAAACCATACCAACCACCGCTTCCTTACCTGAGCAAAATGAGAAAAGAAAGACTTGAAGCCGAGCAATCCAAATTCTTGGATATGTTTAAACAAATAAATGTAAATCTTTCTTTCATTGATGTGATTTCAGGAATGCCAAGGTATGCTAAATTCCTGAAAGATCTAATCACAAATAGAAAGAAAATGGAAGAACTGTCGGTTGTTACAATGAATGCTAATTGTTCTGCAGTGTTGTTGAATAAGATACCAGAAAAATTATCTGATCCAGGAAGTTTCACAATTCCATGTTTTCTGGGTAGTCTTAGTTCAATAGAAGCATTGGCAGATTAATGTGCTAGTATAAATCTAATGCCGTATTCACTATACGCTAAACTAGACCTCGGAGAATTGAAACAAACACGAATAAGTATACAACTAGCCGATCGATCAGTAAAATATCCTAGAGGGATAATGGAGAACATGCTAGTTAAACTTGATACTTTAGTATTTCCAGTAGACTTTGTTATTCTGGACATGGAAGAAGATTCTCGAGTTCCTCTCATATTAGGAAGACCATTTTTAAACACGACTAAAGCAATAAAAGACGTGTTCGGTAAAAAATTGACCCTAAGTATAGAGGACGAGAGTGTTACCTTTTCTGTTGATAGAGCCATGCAACAACCGCAATATGCAAATGATACTTGTTATTATATTTAAACTATAGATTCACATACAGAATTGTTAGAAGAATTTCCAGAATTATAAGGAACAGGAGAATGTTCTTTAGGAGAAGGAACTGAACCAATTGATGAAACTGAAATGTTAGCCGCACTTATGGCTAATGAATATGAACCAACAACAGAAGAACTTCAAATGCTAAAAGAGGAAGACAGATATCGATACAAATCATCGATAGAAGAACCACCGACATTAGACTTAAAGCCACTTCCAAACCATTTGGAATACGCTTATTTACATGGTGAATCTGAATTATCTGTAATAATATCGTCTTCTCTTACAGAAAATGAAAAATCTCAACTCATTTCTGTGCTAAAAGCTCATAAACCAGCTATTGCATGGAAGATTCATGACATTAAAGGCATAAGTCCTTCGTATTGCACACATAAAATCCTTATGGAAGAAGGCCATAAAACCTATGTGCAACGCCAACGAAGACTAATACCTAATATGCAAAATGTTGTCAAGAAAGAAATTATTAAACTGTTAGATGCAGGTTTAATTTATCCAATCTCTGATAGTCCATGGGTAAGCCCAGTTCAATGTGTACCTAAGAAGGGTGGCATGACTGTCATCACAAATGAAAAAAATGAGCTTATTCCTATTAGGACTAAAACAGGATGGCGTGTTTGTATTGATTATAGAAAATTAAATGACGCCACCAGAAAAGATCACTTTCCCTTACCTTTCATTGATCAAATGTTGGAAAGGTTAGCTGGAAACAGTTACTATTGTTTTATTGACGGTTTCTCCGGATACTTTCAAATTCCAATAGCACCCGAGGATCAAGAGAAAACCATTTCATGTGCCCTTATGGTACTTTTGCTTACAAACGCATGCCATTTGGACTTTGCAACGCCCCTGCAACCTTTCAAAGGTGCATGATGGCAATTTTTCATGACATGATAGAAGAATGCATGGAAGTTTTCATGGATGACTTTTCAGTCTTCGGTGATACATTTGAATCATGCCTAGTTAATCTTGAACGAATGCTTATTAGATGCGAGCAATCAAATCTAGTACTTAATTGGGAAAAATGCCATTTCATGGTTAAAGAAGGCATCGTTTTTGGTCATAAAATTTCAAAGGAAGGAATTGAAGTGGATAGAGCTAAAGTAGATGTAATTGCTAAACTTCCACATCCCACCAATGTTAGAGGAGTTAGGAGTTTTCTAGGGCATGCAGGTTTTTACCGACGTTTCATAAAAGATTTTTCTAAAATTGCCACTCCTATGAATAAACTCCTAGAAAAGGATGCTCCATTCATCTTTTCAGATGAATGCATCAAATCTTTTAATATTCTTAAAGAAAAACTCACTAATGCGCCGATCATGATAACTCCAAATTGGAATCTACCATTTGAACTCATGTGCGATGCAAGTGATTTTGCAATGGGAGCCGTTTTAGGACAAAGGATTGAAAAATGATTTCAACCTATTTATTACGCTAGTAAGACATTACAAGGAGCACAAACAAATTACACCACTACTGAAAAAGAACTCCTTGCTATTGTTTTTTCTTTTGACAAATTTCGTTCATATCTCGTTCTAGCAAAAACGGTGGTATATACTGACCATTCTGCTCTTAGATACCTATTTTTAAAACAAGATGCTAAACCACGATTAATCCGTTGGATCTTACTCTTACAAGAGTTCGATATTGAAATCCGAGACAAAAAAGGAGCAGAAAATCTCGCCGCTGATCATCTTTCTCGTCTTGAAAATCCTGAATTAGAAGTTCTAAATGAATCGGCCATACAAGATAACTTTCCTGATGAATATCTATTGAAAATCGATTATAGTGAAATTCCATGGTTTGCAAACTATGCAAACTATTTAGTATGTGGATTCATTGAAAAGGGTTGTCGTACCAAAAACGAAAGAAATTCTTTAGTGATATAAAACACTATTTCTGGGAAGATCCACATTTATTCAAAAGTTGTCAT
The DNA here is from genome assembly GCF_046630445.1 of Rutidosis leptorrhynchoides. Taxonomy (NCBI): domain Eukaryota; kingdom Viridiplantae; phylum Streptophyta; class Magnoliopsida; order Asterales; family Asteraceae; genus Rutidosis; species Rutidosis leptorrhynchoides. Next base: position 683,411,642 of record NC_092333.1, read on the forward strand.
GATGGAATAATACGCCGATGTGTATTCGGGGATGAAGCTAGTCAAATCTTAAACCATTGTCACACAGGACCAACAGGAGGGCATTATGGGCCTCAACTCGCAGCAAGAAAAGTCTACGACGCTGGATTCTATTGGCCTACAATTTTCAAAGACGCGCACCTTCTTTGTAAATCCTGTGATGCTTGTCAAAGTGCCAGAAAAATAATTCAACGTGATGAAATGCAAAAAAATGTCCTTCAAGTATGTGATGTATTTGACATTTGGGGTATTAACTTTATGGGTCCATTTTCAAAATCTCATAATAATCTCTACATTCTCGTTGCCATTGATTATATATCTAATTGGGCAGAAGCACAAGCTCTCCCTACTAACGATGCACGAGTTGTAGTCAACTTCTTAAAATGTCTTTTTGCTAGGTTCGGAACACCAAAAGCTTTAATAAGTGATCGGGGTACTCATTTTTGTAATAATCAACTTGAGAAAGTTCTCAAAAGATATGGAGTAACTCATAAAATCTCAACCGCTTATCATCCACAAACAAGTGGACAAGTTGAAAATACCAACCGAGCTTTAAAACGTATTCTTAGAGAAAACCGTAGGATCAAATCCGAAGAAATGGTCTATGAAATTGGAGGATGCACTCTGGGCTTTTAGAACAGCCTACAAAACTCCAATTGGCACCACACCTTTTAGACTCGTTTACGGAAAAACATGTCACCTTCCAGTAGAAATTGAGCACAAAGCATTTTGGGCTTTGAAGACATGTAATCTTGATTTACATGAAGCCGGACGTCTACGGTTAAGTCAATTAAATGAATTAGAAGAATTAAGACATGAAGCATATAAAAATTCGTTAATCTATAAGGAAAGAACGAAGAAATGGCATGATAAAAGAATCAGAAGTTCAAAAGAATTTAAAGAAGGAGACAGAGTTCTTCTTTTCAATTCACGATTCAAGTTATTTCCTGGAAAATTGAAATCAAGATGGTCTGGACCATTCATAGTCAAAAGAGTTTTCCCATACGGAACAGTAGAGTTAATAAATTCAAATGGGATTGAATTTAAGGTTAATGGTCACAGAGTTAAACATTACATAGATAATCCAATGGAAGTTGAAGATGAAGTTAATCACAATTTCGATACCACAACTAACTAAGTGTGGAAAGTTTCGAATCTTTTTAGGGTAATATACATTTATGTTAGAGTTAGATATTCTGTTTTCGTGTAGTTTTCGAAAATAGAATCCGAATGGTCTTTCCCTAGCAGACCCTAAAGAACTAGTCTTCTCCCTCCATTCTGAATTTTTATTTTTTTAGGTTTTACGAGATGAAGAATTCCTTTGATCTGAACCATGGTCTACTACTACACGCTATGATTACTAAACGTAATAATAACATCTTCCCGAGTGAACTGGTATCATTCATAAGAGGAAAAATGGACGAAGTGAGGAAAGAACTCAGGAAAGATCATCATAAGATACATTTTGGTAAAGGAAAATCAAAATCTGCAACAAAAAGAAGAGCACGACACCTTGAAAGATGTCATAAATGCGGAAAATGGTCACATGAAGGTAAATGTTTGAACAATCAAATATATTCAAATACCAAATTTGTTACTCTATGCAGAGAAGGACCGTTCATATGTTTAGAAGAAAAGTTATTGAAGAATCAAGGTTACGCTTATGTAGCTATGGAAAATCAAATCACACGACTCTCTTATGAGTCGGCTAAAGCAGGTCTCTGAGAGTTCTATCTCATAGGTAAGTATGTACAGTTTTTATTTGTTTTTATTTATTGCTTTTAACCTTTTGATAATAAACGTTGAATCGTTCGCTATAAAGTATTAAATTGATATTCAATAAAATTAGGTATGCGAAACCGAAATTATTGATATCATACAAAAATTTATTACATCACTGCGAAATTTACCGTTTATTCTTAAGGTATAAATATCTTTAATCAATCAATCCAAAAATATTTCAAAAATTCATCAGGAGTAAAACTAGGTAAAATATCCGAAATTACTTTACCCAAAAGAGGGGCATATATTTTTGATAATATTTGATTGATTAAAGTGGGATAAAAGACCAAAAAGTTTTTTTTTCATTTTAATTTTTACCTTGTTTTTAAAATTAATATATAAATATTAAATTATTATTGTAAAATTTTAAAATCAATATATTTAAGTTTTTAAATATTTTAAAAAAATTAATATTTTTAAAATAAGTTTGTAAAATTAATGTATAAAAATATTAATGATATTTATATGAATTTTTAATTTTATGCATTTTAAATTTAAGTTTGGTGTGAATTTAAAAACAAAAATTTACTTTATTTCATTAAGTTAAAAATTTGATTTCTAAAAATTCGTCTTGAGTTGAAGACTAGGTCGTTGAACCGAAATTGCTTTATCTAAGGGAGGGACGAGAAATTTTATTATCATTATTTTTAATCTTATTTGATTTAAAGTATGCCAAAAACATATAAAACAAAATCTTTGCTTTTAAAATGACGCTTAAAAAGTGACAAATTTTAAAATTTTGTTGAGAGACGAACTAGGACAACGATCCGAAACGCCCTCATTCTTAAAAGAAACAAATTTTCAAAATTTATTAATTTATGTTTTATTAGTTAAAGGTTTATATATATATATATATATATATATATATATATATATATATATATATATATATATATATATATATATATATATATATATATATATATATATATATATATATATATATATATATATATATATATATATATATATGTAGTGACCCGAACTTTTCCATGTTTATATATATTAATTGAGATTGATATTTACATGATTAAATATTTCCAACATGTTAAGCAATCAAACTTGTTAAGACTTGATTAATTGAAATAGGTTTCATATAGACAATTGACCACCCAAGTTGACCGGTGATTCACGAACGTTAAAACTTGTAAAAACTATATGATGACATATATATGGTTATATATATAGTTAACATGATATTATGATAAGTAAACATATCATTAAGTATATTAACAATGAACTACATATGTAAAAACAAGACTACTAACTTAATGATTTTGAAACGAGACATATATGTAACGATTATCGTTGTAACGACATTTAATGTATATATATCATATTAAGAGATATTCGTACATCATAATATCATGATAATATAATAATTTAAAATCTCTTTTGATATTATAAACATTGGGTTAACAACATTTAACAAGATCGTTAACCTAAAGGTTTCAAAACAACATTTACATGTAACGACTAACGATGACTTAACGACTCAGTTAAAATGTATATACATGTAGTGTTTTAATATGTATTCATACACTTTTGAAAGACTTCAAGACACTTATCAAAATACTTCTACTTAACAAAAATGCTTACAATTACATCCTCGTTCAGTTTCATCAACAATTCTACTCGTATGCACCCGTATTCGTACTCGTACAATACACAGCTTTTAGATGTATGTACTATTGGTATATACACTCCAATGATCAGCTCTTAGCAGACCATGTGAGTCACCTAACACATGTGGGAACCATCATTTGACAACTAGCATGAAATATCTCATAAAATTACAAAAATATGAGTAATCATTCATGACTTATTTACATGAAAACAAAATTACATATCCTTTATATCTAATCCATACACCAACGACCAAAAACACCTACAAACACTTTCATTCTTCAATTTTCTTCATCTAATTGATCTCTCTCAAGTTCTATCTTCAAGTTCTAAGTGTTCTTCATAAATTCCAAAAGTTCTAGTTTCATAAAATCAAGAATACTTTCAAGTTTGCTAGCTCACTTCCAATCTTGTAAGGTGATCATCCAACCTCAAGAAATCTTTGTTTCTTACAGTAGGTTATCATTCTAATACAAGGTAATAATCATATTCAAACTTTGGTTCAATTTCTATAACTATAACAATCTTATTTCAAGTGATGATCTTACTTGAACTTGTTTTCGTGTCATGATTCTGCTTCAAGAACTTCGAGCCATCCAAGGATCCATTGAAGCTAGATCCATTTTTCTCTTTTATAGTAGGTTTATCCAAGGAACTTAAGGTAGTAATGATGTTCATAACATCATTCAATTCAAACATATAAAGCTATCTTATTCGAAGGTTTAAACTTGTAATCACTAGAACATAGTTTAGTTAATTCTAAACTTGTTCGCAAACAAAAATTAATCCTTCTAACTTGACTTTTAAAATCAACTAAACACATGTTCTATATCTATATGATATGCTAACTTAATGATTTAAAACCTGGAAACACGAAAAACACCGTAAAACCGGATTTACGCCGTCGTAGTAACACCGCGGGCTGTTTTGGGTTAGTTAATTAAAAACTATGATAAACTTTGATTTTAAAGTTGTTATTCTGAGAAAATGATTTTTATTATGAACATGAAACTATATCCAAAAATTATGATTAAACTCAAAGTGGAAGTATGTTTTCTAAAATGGTCATCTAGACGTCGTTCTTTCGACTGAAATGACTACCTTTACAAAAACGACTTGTAACTTATTTTTCCGACTATAAACCTATACTTTTCTGTTTAGATTCATAAAATAGAGTTCAATATGAAACCATAGCAATTTGATTCACTCAAAACGGATTTAAAATGAAGAAGTTATGGGTAAAACAAGATTGGGTAATTTTTCTCATTTTAGCTACGTGAAAATTGGTAACAAATCTATTCCAACCATAACTTAATCAACTTGTATTGTATATTATGTAATCTTGAGATACCATAGACACGTATACAATGTTTCGACCTATCATGTCGACACATCTATATATATTTCGGAACAACCATAGACACTCTATATGTGAATGTTGGAGTTAGCTATACAGGGTTGAGGTTGATTCCAAAATATATATAGTTTGAGTTGTGATCAATACTGAGATACGTATACACTGGGTCGTGGATTGATTCAAGATAATATTTATCGATTTATTTCTGTACATCTAACTGTGGACAACTAGTTGTAGGTTACTAACGAGGACAGCTGACTTAATAAACTTAAAACATCAAAATATATTAAAAGTGTTGTAAATATATTTTAAACATACTTTGATATATATGTATATATTGTTATAGGTTCGTGAATCAACCAGTGGCCAAGTCTTACTTCCCGACGAAGTAAAAATCTGTGAAAGTGAGTTATAGTCCCACTTTTAAAATCTAATATTTTTGGGATGAGAATACATGCAGGTTTTATAAATGATTTACAAAATAGACACAAGTACGTGAAACTACATTCTATGGTTGAATTATCGAAATCGAATATGCCCCTTTTTATTAAGTCTGGTAATCTAAGAATTAGGGAACAGACACCCTAATTGACGCGAATCCTAAAGATAGATCTATTGGGCCTAACAAACCCCATCCAAAGTACCGGATGCTTTAGTACTTCGAAATTTATATCATATCCGAAGGGTGTCCCAGAATGATGGGGATATTCTTATATATGCATCTTGTTAATGTCGGTTACCAGGTGTTCACCATATGAATGATTTTTATCTCTATGTATGGGATGTGTATTGAAATATGAAATCTTGTGGTCTATTGTTACGATTTGATATATATAGGTTAAACCTATAACTCACCAACATTTTTGTTGACGTTTAAAGCATGTTTATTCTCAGGTGAATATTAAGAGCTTCCGCTGTTACATACTAAAATAAGGACAAGATTTGGAGTCCATGTTTGTATGATATTGTGTAAAAACTGCATTCAAGAAACTGATTTCGATGTAACATATTTGTATTGTAAACCATTATGTAATGGTCGTGTGTAAACAGGATATTTTAGATTATCATTATTTGATAATCTACGTAAAGCTTTTTAAACCTTTATTTATGAAATAAAGGTTATGGTTTGTTTTAAAAATGAATGCAGTCTTTGAAAAACGTCTCATATAGAGGTCAAAACCTCGCAACGAAATCAATTAATATGGAACGTTTTTAATCAATAAGAACGGGACATTTCAGTTGGTATCAGAGCGTTGGTCTTAGAGAACCAGAAAATTTGCATTAGTGTGTCTTATCGAGTTTGTTAGGATGCATTAGTGAGTCTGGACTTCGACCGTGTTTTCTTTAAAAATGATTGCTTAACATTTTTGTTGGAAACTATATATTTTTAACATATGAATATTATGTGATATATTAATCTCTTAACGTGTTTGATATTATGTGATAGATGTCTACCTCTAGAACAAGTCCCATTGACTCACCTAATAATAATGAAGAGTCAAATGTAAATTGGAATGATTCGTGGACTGATTCACAAGTTCCCGAAGAGGAACCGGAAGAAGAGTCGGAACCGGAAGAAGAATCGGAACCGGAAGAAGAATCGGAACCGGAAGAAGAAATAGAACCGGTGGGGGAAATAATAAAACGGTTAAGTAAAAGAGAATCCTCAACCAACCGACCAAGGTTAATTATGGTCAATGGTGTTTCCGCCAAGGAAGCAAAATATTGGGAGGATTACCAATTCTCCGATGAATCGGATTCCGACGAGAATTCCGATGATGTTATAGAAATTACCCCAACTGAATTTAAAAAGGCAAAAGAAAATAATAAGGGAAAGAGCATAAAAATAGAGAAATCTAATTCCAACCCCGATGAACTTTATATGTATCGTCAACCCCCGAAGTCCTTAAGTTGTAACAATGACCCGGGAACCTCTAAACCACCAGGTTTTTCTAAACCAATGTGGACAACGACGGCTCGTATTAGGGGAACATCATATATCCCTAGAAACTTGGCAAAACGAACCAAAACCGAAGAAGAAAAAACGAGCGAGTCGGAATAAGATTGTTGTATTTGTGTGGTGTAATATATGTAATATAGTGTGCTTATGCTTTATGATATATGTAAAAAAAAAATTGCTTGTATTAATAAGTATTTTTTTATGAATCTAACTCTTGTCTATTTTACAGTTTAAAAACACAAAATGGATAGACAACCCAATATTTTAAGAGACCTACCCGGAGACATGATTGATGAAATCTTGTCTAGAGTCGGTCAGAATTCCTCGGCACAACTATTTAAGGCGAGATCAGTTTGTAAGACATTCGAAGAACGTTCCAAGAATGTCTTGGTTTATAAGAGACTTTCGTTTGAAAGATGGGGGATATCACATTGGGAAACCCATAAGTTACGATGTGTTTACTTTGACGCATATATTGCAGGGAACCCAAATGCTATTTTACGCAACGGGTTAAGAAATTATTTTGACTCAATATATCCAAATATTGGACTTCGTGATTTAGAAAAAGCGGCTAACATGCAACATAAAGAAGCATGTTATGCTTACGGATTAGTAATGTTCGCTTCTCACCAAAGTGAGAACAAGAACATCGGGCTACAACTATTAAACAAAACGTTTCCACAAGTGACGGAGTCGGTAATTGGGGTAAGAAATGAGGTTTTTAGATTGTTACGGGACTGTTGGACATTACGTAACCCTCGTCCCTTTGACGACGTTACAACACGCTGTCTTATCAACGGCCATAACGGTTATGTTCCACAAGACCAAGGATGGGAAGTAGTCCTAGTAAAACCAGAATGCATGACTTGTTTCTGGACGTATGAATTACGTGTCTTTATTGCCTTTGCTGAACGACTTGTGTACTAGCTAGAATTATCTTCACAACTATCTTGTATCAAAGTTATTGTGTGCTATATTTCATGCTTTATGTAAAATAAGAGGTATTGTAAGTTTGTAAAATATTGTATAAAAGTTTGAACGCGAAATATTATTATAATCAGTTTTTCATATAGAATTGTAGTAGTTGAATTGTATATTAGCTACTAAGTATGAACTTAACGGGTAGGTACTACCCGAATTTAAACTTATAAAACGCTAATATGAAGAAAAAGCTTTTATAAATGAGTTCATATTATGCTACGAAATACTATTAACTACTCTTAATATTCTGTATGATTAACTTGTTCCATTTGACTATTTTGAAGGAAATGGCACCGACTACTCGACACACCGTGAATATGAATGAAGAGGAATTCCGTACTTTTCTAGCTTCAAACATAGCCGCAGTACAGGCTGCGCTACATACCAACAATAACCTTGGATCTAGCAGTACAGGAAATCGTGTAGGATGCACCTACAAAGAATTCACTGCCTGCAAACCTTTGGAATTTGATGGAACCGAAGGACCGATCGGATTGAAACGGTGGACCGAGAAGGTCGAATCGGTGTTTGCCATAAGTAAGTGTACTGAAGAGGACAAAGTAAAGTACGCTACGCATACCTTCACAAGTTCTGCGTTAACATGGTGGAATACCTATCTAGAGCAAGTGGGACAAGACGATGCGTACGCACTACCGTGGTCAGCATTCAAGCACTTGATGAACGAGAAGTACCGTCCCAGAACCGAGGTCAATAAGCTCAAGACAGAACTTAGAGGGTTACGAACCCAAGGATTTGATATTACCACGTACGAAAGATGATTCACAGAATTGTGCCTATTGTGTCCGGGAGCATTCGAAGATGAGGAAGAGAAGATCGACGCGTTTGTGAAAGGATTACCGGAAAGAATCCAAGAAGATATAAGTTCACACGAGCCCGCCTCCATACAACAGGCATGTAGAATGGCTCACAAACTCGTGAACCAAATTAAAGAAAGAATTAAAGAACAGACTGCTGAAGAGGCCAATGTGAAGCAAGTCAAAAGAAAGTGGGAGGAAAACGGTGATAAGAATCACCAATACAACAACAATAATTACAACAATAATCGCAACAATTATCCCAACAATCGCAACATCAATCGCAACTACAACAAACGGCCCAACAACAACAACAACAACAACAACAACAACAACAGCAACTACAACAATCATCCCAACAACAATAATAACCGCAACAACAACAACAATCAGAAGCAGCTATGTCAAAGGTGTGAAAAGTATCACTCGGGGTTCTGCACCAAATTTTGCAACAAGTGTAAAAGAAATGGTCATAGCGCGGCGAAGTGTGAGGTCTACGGACCAGGGGTTAATAGAACGAAAGGAACAAATGGTGTCGGAACGAGTAATGGCGGTGCAAGTAGTGTCGGAGCAAGTTATGCCAATGTAGTTTGTTATAAATGTGGAAAACCGGGCCACATTATTAGAAATTGCCTGAACCAGGAGAACACAAATGGACAAGGCCGCGGAAGAGTTTTCAATATTAATGCGGCATAGGCACAAGAAGACCCGGATCTTGTTACGGGTACGTTTCTTATTGACAATAAATCTGCTTACGTTTTATTTGATTCGGGTGCGGATAGAAGCTATATGAGTAGAGATTTTTGTGCTAAATTAAGTTGTCCATTGACGCCTTTGGATAGTAAATTTTTACTCGAATTAGCAAATGGTAAATTAATTTCAGCAGATAATATATGTCGGAATCGAGAAATTAAACTGGTTAGCGAAACATTTAAGATTGATTTGATACCAGTAGAGTTAGGGAGTTTTGATGTGATAGTCGGTATGGACTGGTTGAAAGAAGTGAAAGCAGAGATCGTTTGTTACAAAAATGCAATTCGCATTATACGAGAAAAAGGAAAACCCTTAATGGTGTACGGAGAAAAGGGCAACACGAAGCTACATCTTATTAGTAATTTGAAGGCACAAAAACTAATAAGAAAAGGTTGCTATGCTGTTCTAGCACACGTCGAGAAAGTACAAACTGAAGAAAAGAGCATCAATGATGTTCTCATTGCAAAAGAATTTCCCGATGTATTTCCGAAAGAATTACCGGGATTACCCCCACATCGATCCGTTGAATTTCAAATAGATCTTGTACCAGGAGCTGCACCAATAGCTCGTGCTCCTTACAGACTCGCACCCAGCGAGATGAAAGAACTGCAAAGCCAATTACAAGAACTTTTAGAGCGTGGTTTCATTCGACCAAGCACATCACCGTGGGGAGCTCCTGTTTTGTTTGTCAAGAAGAAAGATGGTACATTCAGGTTGTGTATCGACTACCGAGAGTTGAACAAACTTACCATCAAGAACCGCTACCCACTACCGAGAATCGACGACTTATTTGATCAACTACAAGGCTCGTCTGTTTATTCAAAGATTGACTTACGTTCCGGGTATCATCAAATGCGGGTGAAAGAAGATGATATTCCAAAGACTGCTTTCAGAACACGTTACGGTCATTACGAGTTTATGGTCATGCCATTTGGTTTAACTAATGCACCAGCTGTGTTCATGGACCTTATGAACCGAGTGTGTGGACCATACCTTGACAAGTTTGTCATTGTTTTCATTGATGACATACTTATTTACTCAAAGAATGACCAAGAACACGGTGAACATTTGAGAAAGGTGTTAGAAGTATTGAGGAAGGAAGAATTGTACGCTAAGTTTTCAAAGTGTGCATTTTGGTTGGAAGAAGTTCAATTCCTCGGTCACATAGTGAACAAAGAAGGTATTAAGGTGGATCCGGCAAAGATAGAAACTGTTGAAAAGTGGGAAACCCCGAAAACTCCGAAACACATACGCCAGTTTTTAGGACTAGCTGGTTACTACAGAAGGTTCATCCAAGACTTTTCCAGAATAGCAAAACCCTTGACTGCATTAACGCATAAAGGGAAGAAATTTGAATGGAATGATGAACAAGAGAAAGCGTTTCAGTTATTGAAGAAAAAGCTAACTACGGCACCTATATTGTCATTGCCTGAAGGGAATGATGATTTTGTGATTTATTGTGATGCATCAAAGCAAGGTCTCGGTTGTGTATTAATGCAACGAACGAAGGTGATTGCTTATGCGTCTAGACAATTGAAGATTCACGAACAAAATTATACGACGCATGATTTGGAATTAGGCGCGGTTGTTTTTGCATTAAAGACTTGGAGGCACTACTTATATGGGGTCAAAAGTATTATATATACCGACCACAAAAGTCTTCAACACATATTTAATCAGAAACAACTGAATATGAGGCAGCGTAGGTGGATTGAATTATTGAATGATTACGACTTTGAGATTCGTTACCACCCGGGGAAGGCAAATGTGGTAGCCGATGCCTTGAGCAGGAAGGACAGAGAACCCATTCGAGTAAAATCTATGAATATAATGATTCATAATAACATTACTACTCAAATAAAGGAGGCGCAACAAGGAGTTTTAAAAGAGGGAAATTTAAAGGATGAAATACCCAAAGGATCGGAGAAGCATCTTAATATTCGGGAAGACGGAACCCGGTATAGGGCTGAAAGGATTTGGGTACCACAATTTGGAGATATGAGAGAAATGGTACTTAGAGAAGCTCATAAAACCAGATACTCAATACATCCTGGAACGGGGAAGATGTACAAGGATCTCAAGAAACATTTTTGGTGGCCGGGTATGAAAGCCGATGTTGCTAAATACGTAGGAGAATGTTTGACGTGTTCTAAGGTCAAAGCTGAGCATCAGAAACCATCAGGTCTACTTCAACAACCCGAAATCCCGGAATGGAAATGGGAAAACATTACCATGGATTTCATCACTAAATTGCCAAGGACTGCAAGTGGTTTTGATACTATTTGGGTAATAGTTGATCGTCTCACCAAATCAGCACACTTCCTGCCAATAAGAGAAGATGACAAGATGGAGAAGTTAGCACGACTGTATTTGAAGGAAGTCGTCTCCAGACATGGAATACCAATCTCTATTATCTCTGATAGGGATGGTAGATTTATTTCAAGATTCTGGCATACATTACAGCAAGCATTAGGAACTCGTCTAGACATGAGTACTGCCTATCATCCACAAACTGATGGGCAGAGCGAAAGGACAATACAAACGCTTGAAGACATGCTACGAGCATGTGTTATTGATTTTGGAAACCGTTGGGATCGACATCTACCGTTAGCAGAATTTTCCTACAACAACAGCTACCATTCAAGCATTGAGATGGCGCCGTTTGAAGCACTTTATGGTAGAAAGTGCAGGTCTCCGATTTGTTGGAGTGAAGTGGGGGATAGACAGATTACGGGTCCGGAGATTATACAAGAAACTACCGAGAAGATCATCCAAATTCAACAACGGTTGAAAACCGCCCAAAGTCGACAAAAGAGCTACGCTGACATTAAAAGAAAAGATATAGAATTTGAAATTGGAGAGATGGTCATGCTTAAAGTTGCACCTTGGAAAGGCGTTGTTCGATTTGGTAAACGAGGGAAATTAAATCCAAGGTATATTGGACCATTCAAGATTATTGATCGTGTCGGACCAGTAGCTTACCAACTTGAGTTACCTCAGCAACTCGCGGCTGTACATAATACTTTCCACATCTCGAATTTGAAGAAATGTTTTGCTAAAGAAGATCTCACTATTCCGTTAGATGAAATCCAAATTAACAAAAAAACTCCAATTCATCGAAGAACCCGTCGAAATAATGGATCGTGAGGTTAAAAGACTTAAGCAAAACAAGATACCAATTGTTAAGGTTCGATGGAATGCTCGTAGAGGACCCGAGTTCACCTGGGAGCGTGAAGATCAGATGAAGAAGAAATACCCGCATCTATTTCCAGAAGATTCGTCAACACCTTCAACAGCTTAAAATTTCGGGACGAAATTTATTTAACGGGTAGGTACTGTAGTGACCCGAACTTTTCCATGTTTATATATATTAATTGAGATTGATATTTACATGATTAAATGTTTCCAACATGTTAAGCAATCAAACTTGTTAAGACTTGATTAATTGAAATAGGTTTCATATAGACAATTGACCACCCAAGTTGACCGGTGATTCACGAACGTTAAAACTTGTAAAAACTATATGATGACATATATATGGTTATATATATAGTTAACATGATATTATGATAAGTAAACATATCATTAAGTATATTAACAATGAACTACATATGTAAAAACAAGACTGCTAACTTAATGATTTTGAAACGAGACATATATGTAACGATTATCGTTGTAACGACATTTAATGTATATATATCATATTAAGAGATATTCGTACATCATAATATCATGATAATATAATAATTTAAAATCTCTTTTGATATTATAAACATTGGGTTAACAACATTTAACAAGATCGTTAACCTAAAGGTTTCAAAACAACATTTACATGTAACGACTAACGATGACTTAACGACTCAGTTAAAATGTATATACATGTAGTGTTTTAATATGTATTCATACACTTTTGAAAGACTTCAAGACACTTATCAAAATACTTCTACTTAACAAAAATGCTTACAATTACATCCTCGTTCAGTTTCATCAACAATTCTACTCGTATGCACCCGTATTCGTACTCGTACAATACACAGCTTTTAGATGTATGTACTATTGGTATATACACTCCAATGATCAGCTCTTAGCAGCCCATGTGAGTCACCTAACACATGTGGGAACCATCATTTGGCAAGTAGCATGAAATATCTCATAAAATTACAAAAATATGAGTAATCATTCATGACTTATTTACATGAAAACAAAATTACATATCCTTTATATCTAATCCATACACCAACGACCAAAAATACCTACAAACACTTTCATTCTTCAATTTTCTTCATCTAATTGATCTCTCTCAAGTTCTATCTTCAAGTTCTAAGTGTTCTTCATAAATTCCAAAAGTTCTAGTTTCATAAAATCAAGAATACTTTCAAGTTTGCTAGCTCACTTCCAATCTTGTAAGGTGATCATCCAACCTCAAGAAATCTTTGTTTCTTACAGTAGGTTATCATTCTAATACAAGGTAATAATCATATTCAAACTTTGGTTCAATTTCTATAACTATAACAATCTTATTTCAAGTGATGATCTTACTTGAACTTGTTTTCGTGTCATGATTCTGCTTCAAGAACTTCGAGCCATCCAAGGATCCATTGAAGCTAGATCCATTTTTCTATTTTCCAGTAGGTTTATCCAAGGAACTTAAGGTAGTAATGATGTTCATAACATCATTCAATTCAAACATATAAAGCTATCTTATTCGAAGGTTTAAACTTGTAATCACTAGAACATAGTTTAGTTAATTCTAAACTTGTTCGCAAACAAAAATTAATCCTTCTAACTTGACTTTTAAAATCAACTAAACACATGTTCTATATCTATATGATATGCTAACTTAATGATTTAAAACCTGGAAACACGAAAAACACCGTAAAACCGGATTTACGCCGTCGTAGTAACACCGCGGGCTGTTTTGGGTTAGTTAATTAAAAACTATGATAAACTTTGATTTTAAAGTTGTTATTCTGAGAAAATGATTTTTATTATGAACATGAAACTATATCCAAAAATTATGATTAAACTCAAAGTGGAAGTATGTTTTCTAAAATGGTCATCTAGACGTCGTTCTTTCGACTGAAATGACTACCTTTACAAAAATGACTTGTAACTTATTTTTCCGACTATAAACCTATACTTTTCTGTTTAGATTCATAAAATAGAGTTCAATATGAAACCATAGCAATTTGATTCACTCAAAACGGATTTAAAATGAAGAAGTTATGGGTAAAACAAGATTGGATAATTTTTCTCATTTTAGCTACGTGAAAATTGGTAACAAATCTATTCCAACCATAACTTAATCAACTTGTATTGTATATTATGTAATCTTGAGATACCATAGACACGTATACAATGTTTTGACCTATCATGTTGACACATCTATATATATTTCGGAACAACCATAGACACTCTATATGTGAATGTTGGAGTTAGCTATACAGGGTTGAGGTTGATTCCAAAATATATATAGTTTGAGTTGTGATCAATACTGAGATACGTATACACTGGGTCGTTGATTGATTCAAGATAATATTTATCAATTTATTTCTGTACATCTAACTGTGGACAACTAGTTGTAGGTTACTAACGAGGACAGCTGACTTAATAAACTTAAAACATCAAAATATATTAAAAGTGTTGTAAATATATTTTAAACATACTTTGATATATATGTATATATTGTTATAGGTTCGTGAATCAACCAGTGGCCAAGTCTTACTTCCCGACGAAGTAAAAATCTGTGAAAGTGAGTTATAGTCCCACTTTTAAAATCTAATATTTTTGGGATGAGAATACATGCAGGTTTTATAAATGATTTACAAAATAGACACAAGTACGTGAAACTACATTCTATGGTTGAATTATCGAAATCGAATATGCCCCTTTTTATTAAGTCTGGTAATCTAAGAATTAGGGAACAGACACCCTAATTGACGCGAATCCTAAAGATAGATCTATTGGGCCTAACAAACCCCATCCAAAGTACCGGATGCTTTAGTACTTCGAAATTTATATCATATCCGAAGGGTGTCCCGGAATGATGGGGATATTCTTATATATGCATCTTGTTAATGTCGGTTACCAGGTGTTCACCATATGAATGATTTTTATCTCTATGTATGGGATGTGTATTGAAATATGAAATCTTGTGGTCTATTGTTATGATTTGATATATATAGGTTAAACCTATAACTCACCAACATTTTTGTTGACGTTTAAAGCATGTTTATTCTCAGGTGAATATTAAGAGCTTCCGCTGTTGCATACTAAAATAAGGACAAGATTTGGAGTCCATGTTTGTATGATATTGTGTAAAAACTGCATTCAAGAAACTGATTTCGATGTAACATATTTGTATTGTAAACCATTATGTAATGGTCGTGTGTAAACAGGATATTTTAGATTATCATTATTTGATAATCTACGTAAAGCTTTTTAAACCTTTATTTATGAAATAAAGGTTATGGTTTGTTTTAAAAATGAATGCAGTCTTTGAAAAACGTCTCATATAGAGGTCAAAACCTCGCAACGAAATCAATTAATATGGAACGTTTTTAATCAATAAGAACGGGACATTTCAATATATATATATATATATATATATATATATATATATATATATATATATATATATATATATATATATATATATATATATATATATATATATATATATATATAAAGGGGAAATAACCCCATGCGATCGCATGGGGTTTTTACTAGAAATCCATGCGGTCGCATGGTGCAAAAATTCTGGGGAGATTACAAAAGTCCAGTCGCCTGTTCTGTTCTATCTCATAACACACACAAACATACACGAACTCATCCATAAACACTCTCAAATTTCACCAAATTTTCATCAAAATTCACCAAATTTCTCACAAAAATCAGCTACAATCATGCCTTTTCTCAGATGGGGAAGCAAAAAGATAAAGATTTCACCCCTAAACTCATAAATTTTCTAATTTTTGTGATAATTTCAATTATTTGCAATAATACTAGTTTGATAATTTTTAGTGTAATTAGAATTAAATTGTTAGTATATTATGCATGTATAACCTAGATTGATGCTATTTAACATGATTTGAAGCCAAAAACTTCAAAATTTTTAGAAATCTAGGGTTTGTGTTCTTGAGCAATTTGGGGCTTTTTGATATAAACAGGGTATGGCCGATTTTTGTCATGAATTATTGCTAAATTAAGTAGTGTAACATGTTTAGGTAGCTAAATGATCCAAACTTTGATCCTAAACATGATTTTTGAGAATTAAAGTGGACTTTTTAAGTCTAAAATTCATGAACTTGATTAAATTGACGTAAATGCCATTTGAAACTTGTTTAATTGCTAGTAATGATTATTTTAACATGTTATTTGAGTTGAATGCTTATGAACTTTGTAAACATTTTCATATATGCTTATTTGAAAAAGTGTAGAATTGATAAAAATATGAAAATGAGCATGAGTTTAATATGGATTAAACATGTCATTGTAATTATTTCAAGTTGTTATTTTGCTAACACTAATGCATGTTTGGATGCACAAATTTTGTGTTTAATGTGTTTTGCAGAAATATACCGAATCTGGCGGTGCATCATCATCCAGATAACCTGAAAACGAACCACAGCTAGAAATGCAATATGAGCCACAATATGAACCAGAACCTGAACAGGAACAACAACAAGAACAACAATATCATAATGATCAACACATACCATATTATGATCCGGAACAAGAATATGTTAATGCCTACGTACAATTTCTGATTCATCCAATAATAGAACATCCAACGATTCATGAAGAGCTGTTGCATCCCAATTTGAGATTTGAACGAAGCTGGAGAGCTTACCCGACGTACCAAAGTAACAAATTTAAACTGGTAACGAAAAATGTAGAAGTACCGAGGGTAATCGATTGGGAGCCTTTGGAAAGGGTCCAACTAGCTAACCCAGTAAGACTGCTACTGATCCAAAGGTATGTGAACTCTTCTTTTCCTGATTGGGAACGTTTATTCACCATTCGTAGGCCTGTATATAAGGAATGGTGTGTTGAGCTTATGAGTACTATATCACTTGATACGGATGTAGTTAGGTTAGACGATAGGAATTTTCTTAGATTTTTACTTGGCCGTAGGATGTATAGGATGTCCATGCTGGACATGGCCAGGGCTTTACAGATTTATACTCCCACTGAATTACTATTACCTGATTGTATATAAATTTGATTTATCATGGTGAAAAGTGATGTTAAAGCAAAGGGGTACAAAATAGTTATATTTTTACTACAAAATACTATTAAATACGATACAATTTTACACAAGTTATTTATTTATTTATAGAGTGGATATACCTAAACCTTGCTACAACACTTATAAGCAGTGTACCTAATTGTACAGTAGTGTAGTTTTTAGTAAGTCCGGTTCGTCCACAGGGAACTTAGCCAAGTTTAATGCTATATTTTTAAAAACTATATTTGTAAAAATATAAATATATATATATAAGTAGTATTATTATAAAAAAGGGGTTTTTACCGTTTAATGACCGGTTTGTCGATTTTAAAACTTTAGTCGCAGTTAAAACCTAATGTAAAATATTAAATATATAAAAGACTTAATTTAAAGCGTAAAGTAAATAACAATAATTAAAGTGCGATAAATAAAATGACAATAAATAAAATTGCGATAAAAAGTATGATAATTAAAATGACAATAAATTAAAGTGCGATAATTAAAAGTGCAATTAAATATGAAATAAAAGAATTATGCTTATTTAAACTTCCGTAATCATGATGTTTGACGTGTTGATTTTAGTTTATTACCATGGGTTAATTGTCCTTTGTCCTGGATTATTTAATATGTCCGTCTGGTTTTTGTCCATAACAGTCCATCAGTCATAAATATAAAGTGCGAGTGTCCTTGTCAAATTATCCTTATATCCGAAGTCAAATATTCCAACTAACTGGGGACTTAAACTGTAACAAGGTCTTAATACTTTGTTTAATAATTACACTAGGATATCGACTGCGTGTAACCCAATGTTTTAATACTTTGTTAACAATTACGCCAAGTGTCCTTGTACATAATTCACCCCTGTTTTAATGAGTCCATTAGCTATTAATCCATTCCCGTGTTCGGTTAAATGAACGTTTATTAGTACTTATAAATATCCCGCCCATCGTGTCCGATCGAGTGTATATGGTTATTTATAGGTACGTCCAATTGTAAATCTTTATATTAAATTAACAAACTACCATTTAATTAAAAAAATATAAAGCCCATTAATAGCCCATAGTCTAATTTCCACAAGTGTCGTTCTTTTGTCCAAACCTCAATTATGGTACAAAGCCCAATTACCCCGTCTTTAATATTTAGCCCAACATCACGATTACTTCGGCTTAAATAAGCATAATAATAACTTAGCTACGAGACATTAATTTAAAAAGGTTGAACATAACTTACAATGATTAAAAATAGCGTAGCGTTACACGGACAGAATTTCGACTTCCACCCTTACAACATTCGCTAACATACCCTTATTATTAAAATTAAAATTAAAATTAAAATTAAAATTAAAATTAAAATTAAAATTAAAATTAAAATTAAAATTAAAATTATAATATATATATGTATATATATATATATATATATATATATATATATATATATATATATATATATATATATATATATATATATATATATATATATATATATATATACGTTGATAGATGAAGAAGAGAAAAAGATGTGTTTAAACTGGCCAAAACACGCAAAATTTATAGGATGTCACCAGAAACTGTTCACCATGCGATCGCATGGGTTTATAACGGCCAGGCCATGCGATCGTATGGCCTACTTTTCCAGCTCACATGACTTTGTTTCTTAGCTTACCGACGGTTTAATAAATAAATATAATATATATATAATTTTAAGAATTAATTATATATTATATTATATTCATGTGCATAGTTGACTTGTAATTTTTAGTCCGTTGCGTCGAGCGTTGAGAGATGACTTTGGTCCCGGTTCTGGATTTTCGAACGTCCTTGCGTACAATTTAATATCTTGTATTTTGCCTTTCGCGTCTTGTACTCTTGTAATTTTGAGACGTTTCTCATTAATAATTTGAACCACTTTGATTGTACTTTGTACTTTTGAGCTTTTTGGTCGTTTGCGTCTTCAATTCGTCGAATCTGTCTTTTATCTTCACATTTTATTATTTAAACGAATATCACTTGTAAATAGAACAATTGCAACTAAAAGCTTGTCTTTCTTGAGGGATAATGCTATGAAATATATGTTCATTTTTAGCATTATTAAATATTCCCACACTTGAGCGTTGCTTGTCCTCAAGCAATATAGTCTTGAAATAAAATACATACTAGAATCACTTCTTTATTCTTCACACTTTGTACATCAGTGATTTTTATACGGCGGTATGAACAATGGTAGTAACGATGTGGTTTACAGTCCCACATGACTATAAAAATTTAGATCCTTTAGGAAATTGGATCTTTATGAAAACATTTGATCTTTTGAAAATTCAATCTAGCTTTTACCCTAGATAAGTTTTCCGGAATAACCCTTCACCGGTGTTTGCAAAATTGTTTTTGTGGGTTTTGTGGGTTTCAGATTTGAAATTTTTAGCTCAAAACTTGCAGTTTTGTGTCACCCACTTGCTAACCTTGTATTAGGAAAACAACACGTCCTGTATACTTGCTACGTATATTACCTTTCGGTAAACTACCGTACAGTTGTAAAGGAAAGCGTTGAACAAGCAACTGTTAAGGCAATGTCCATGACATGCTTTTAATTATGGTCTATAACGTGTCGGATGCGATTACTATCCTTTGTAGGAGCAATAGTAAAGATCACCCTATAGTTTTTCGGTCTGGCACAAGGTCCTGTCTTTGACCATGCTATGCAACCACCGTTCTTACGGTTGACACCCGATTTGATTCAGGTGACCTAATGAATTCCAGGTGAATTCCTAGGATTTTACGTTCAATGGTAATGAACGCATTAAAAATGGGTTTTTCAGAAAACAAATCGGTTTGTAATTTTGATCAAAATATTTTCTCGTTCAAGCTCGAGTTTAGATATCATCGAATTCCATGAGTTTGTAATTCTCAATCTTTAAAAGTCAATCTCTAGAATTGAGTAATATCAGTCTTAAAAGCTGATTTTTGATCTTTAAGGAGATTATCCTTTCTGGGGATCTGATTCATTAGTCTTATCAAGCTAATTTGCACGGCGCCCTCCCCATTTTACGAGATAGATCCTCTCATGGTTAGGATAAGTCTGACCACTTGGCGACCCTGTTTGATGCTGAGGTTCGTGGATTTCCAGCTGATTTTCGAGAAAACTTTTCAAGGTTTTTCGTAGACTCTACAACTGGTCTGTACGACAACTTCCTGACCTAAATCAAGAAGCGCGTTTCTTTTTCGGAAGATTTTACTTCCTTTTAATGATGGAATTGATTCATCGTATAGATCCATCTTTCTTTCAAATATCTTACAATTTACCGGGTAAAACGGTTAATTTTGTCCAAAACAAAAGTATCTTCAATTATTTGTACAAAAATATGTGATATATGTTTTAAATAACTTGGTAAATTTTTCCCACACTTGGCTTTTATTTTCCTTTCTTTGCCTTTTTATTGTCCTCTATTCCATTTTAAATGAATTCTAACATTTGGGTTGTTTCTCAATT
The DNA here is from genome assembly GCF_046630445.1 of Rutidosis leptorrhynchoides. Taxonomy (NCBI): domain Eukaryota; kingdom Viridiplantae; phylum Streptophyta; class Magnoliopsida; order Asterales; family Asteraceae; genus Rutidosis; species Rutidosis leptorrhynchoides. The sequence continues at coordinate 683,432,647 of NC_092333.1, forward strand.
TATGTCTTTTCTGAGGTAATAATAATTTCGGTGTTAACACCTAGTTTTATTGTTCATAAATATGTATAAACATGATTTTGAATTCATTTATTTAAAAATTTTAAAATTTTTTACTAGAATTGGGTAGTCAGTATATAAGACTAGGGCTGTTCTTTATTATCAGAGAGCACTAGATTCTAATACAACTACTGCGTTACTAGTATTTTTAATGGTAACTAAGTGTATAAGTTAAAATTTAAATAAAAATCCGAAAGAATTTAACCCCTTCCCACACTTAAGATCTTGCAATGCCCTCATTTGCAAGAAATCAGTAACAATTTAAATTATTAAGGGTGATTAGCGTAGAAAAATGATTAAATTTTACCAAAGTTTCCAAACATATTGGCGTTTGTATGTTGAATGATAAATGGTGTACATCATTTGTTCATTCCGTCTTATTGTTACATCACATTTGTTTTTCGTTTTGTCGTCAAAATTAGTAGCTTTTGCTGAACTTAATGCCAGTCTTTGAAAATGCATTGTTTTACCCTGTTGTGTACAATGGACAATATACATACCATACAAATAATAACATGCATGGTAATTTGAAATGGGACTTTAACATCCCACTTTCAAATTAAATATGAAATATTAGTACAATATAATAAAAATATTAAACATTACAATAAAAGTATCACAAATATTATATGTTTAAACATAAATAAATAGAAATAATAAAAATAAAAATCATAGAAATCACCACCGGGAACTATATCAATCTGGATAGGGGTTCCAGTTCATGTCGTCGGTCGGGTTCCATGGTTGGTGATAGGTGTACTGGTAGGCCTGATTAGGGTCGTAGAGAGTAAATGGTTGTCTCATCTCGGGCTGGTGTGGAGGATAGTAAGCGGGTCGGGTCGGTACGTAGTGATCCTGAGGTGATAGCCGACTCATGATCTGACGCTGATGATAGTCCCATCTATCATGCTGTCGTTGCCTGGAATGCTCGTACTCATTCCGGGCTTGCCACTGCTCGTATCGATTATATTTATCCTGGTTTTTCATTTCTACCTCATCTATACACTGGTAGACGTCAGTCATAGCCTCCCTAATGACATCCCTAATGTCATCTGCTTCCTACATTTCCTCATCTGAACCTCTCTCTACCTGTAGATGACGACCAACATAGGGTACTGCCTGATTGCGTCTGCTCTTCAATACCTTAGCACCCTGATAGACCTTCAATCCTAAAGTATCACCCTGTTCCCTACATACCATAAGTGGACCCCCTTGATCCCTATCTACACCCAAATACTCTCCAATGAGAGTAACAAAAATACCTCTTCCTATTATTCCCCCTTCCTGTATTCTTTCCACTATCTTAGACAAATAAAAACCAACACAGTAGGGGATATTAACAAAGCCTCTTGGGTCTCAAATACACTTAAGGTAGAATAAATCATGTAAGGTCATTTTCTCCTTGTTGTGACCTCTCTGTGTAATCGAGTTAGTCAGAAATCTATGAATTATACGAAGCTCGGCTCTGTGAATATGTAAGTAGGTATGTGTTCCTGCCCGCCCAAAAACATTATAATATGACATACGCCTCCAGACGGCGTTAGCATCAAAATTCCTATCTACCCTTTCACCATGATAAATCAAATTCATACAATCGGGTAGTAGTAATTCAGCGGGCGTATATATCTGTAAAACCCTGGCCATGTCCAGCATGGACATCCTGTACATCCTACGGCCAAGTATAAATCTAAGAAAACTTCTATCATCTAACCTAACTACATCCGCATTAAGTGAAATAGTACTCATAAGCTCAACGCACCATTCCTTATATACAGGCCTACGAATGGTGAATAAACGTTCTCAATCGGGAAAAGAAGAGCTGCTATACCTTTGGATCAGATGCTGTCTAACCGAGTTAGCAAGTTGGACCTTTTCCAAAGGATACCAATCGATTACCCTTGGCACTTCTACATTTTTCGTTACCAGTTTGAATTTGTTACTTTGATATGTCGGGTAATCTCTCCAACTTCGATCAAACCTCAGATTAGGATGCAACTGTTCTTCATGAATCGTTGGGTGTTGTACTATCGGATGCATTGGAAATACTACGTAGGCATCAATATATTCTAGTTGCGGATCATAATAAGGTACGTGTTGAAATGTCCCGTTCTTATTGATTAAAAACGTTCCATATTAATTGATTTCGTTGCGAGGTTTTGACCTCTATATGAGACGTTTTTCAAAGACTGCATTCATTTTTAAAACAAACCATAACCTTTATTTGATAGATAAAGGTTTTAAAAAGCTTTACGTAGATTATCAAATAATGATAATCTAAAATATCATGTTTACACACGACCATTACATAATGGTTTACAATACAAATATGTTACAACAAAATAAGTTTCTTGAATGCAGTTTTTACACAATATCATACAAGCATGGACTCCAAATCTCGTCCTTATTTAAGTATGCGACAGCGGAAGCTCTTAATAATCACCTGAGAATAAACATGCTTAAAACGTCAACAAAAATATTGGTGAGTTATAGGTTTAACCTATATATATCAAATCATAATAATAGACCACAAGATTTCATATTTCAATACACATCCCATACATAGAGATAAAAATCATTCATATGGTGAACACCTGGTAACCGACATTAACAAGATGCATATATAAGAATATCCCCATCATTCCGGGACACCCTTCGGATATGATATAAATTTCGAAGTACTAAAGCATCCGGTACTTTGGATGGGGTTTGTTAGGCCCAATAGATCTATCTTTAGGATTCGCGTCAATTAGGGTGTCTGTTCCCTAATTCTTAGATTACCAGACTTAATAAAAAGGGGCATATTCAATTTCGATAATTCAACCATAGAATGTAGTTTCACGTACTTGTGTCTATTTTGTAAATCATTTATAAAACCTGCATGTATTCTCATCCCAAAAATATTAGATTTTAAAAGTGGGACTATAACTCACTTTCACAGATTTTTACTTTGTCGGGAAGTAAGACTTGTCCACTGGTTGATTCACGAACCTATAACAATATATACATATATATCAAAGTATGTTCAAAATATATTTACAACACTTTTAATATATTTTGATGTTTTAAGTTTATTAAGTCAGCTGTCCTCGTTAGTAACCTATAACTAGTTGTCCACAATTAGATGTACAGAAATAAATCGATAAATATTATCTTGAATCAATCCACGACCCTGTGTATACGTATCTCAGTATTGATCACAACTCAAACTATATATATTTTGGAATCAACCTCAACCCTGTATAGCTAACTCCAACATTCACATATAGAGTGTCTATGGTTGTTCCGAAATATATATAGATGTGTCGACATGATAGGTCGAAACATTGTATACGTGTCTATGGTATCTCAAGATTACATAATATACAATACAAGTTGATTAAGTTATGGTTGGAATAGATTTGTTACCAATTTAGCTAAAATGAGAAAAATTATCCAATCTTGTTTTACCCATAACTTCTTCATTTTAAATCCGTTTTGAGTGAATCAAATTGCTATGGTTTCATATTGAAATTTATTTTATGAATCTAAACAGAAAAAGTATAGGTTTATAGTCGGAAAAATATGTTACAAGTCTTTTTTGTAAAGGTAGTCATTTCAGTCGAAAGAACGACGTCTAGATGACCATTTTAGAAAACATACTTTCACTTTGAGTTTAACCATAATTTTTGGATATAGTTTCATGTTCATAATAAAAATCATCTTCTCAGAATAACAACTTTTAAATCAAATTTTATCATAGTTTTTAATTAACTAACCCAAAACAGCCCGCGGTGTTACTACGACGGCGTAAATCCGGTTTTACGGTGTTTTTCGTGTTTTCAGGTTTTAAATCATTAAGTTAGCATATCATATAGATATAGAACATGTATTTAGTTGATTTTAAAAGTCAAGTTAGAAGGATTAACTTTTGTTTGCGAACAAGTTTAGAATTAACTAAACTATGTTCTAGTGATTACAAGTTTAAACCTTCGAATAAGATAGCTTTATATGTATGAATCGAATGATGTTATGAACATCATTACTACCTTAAGTTCCTTGGATAAACCTACTGGAAAAGGGAAAAATGGATCTAGCTTCAACGGATCCTTGGATGGCTCGAAGTTCTTGAAGCAGAATCATGACACGAAAACAAGTTCAAGTAAGATCATCACTTGAAATAAGATTGTTATAGTTATAGAAATTGAACCAAAGTTTGAATATGATTATTAACTTGTATTAGAATGATAACCTACTGTAAGAAACAAAGATTTCTTGAGGTTGGATGATCACCTTACAAGATTGGAAGTGAGCTAGCAAACTTGAAAGTATTCTTGATTTTATGTAACTAGAACTTGTAAAATATATGAAGAACACTTAGAACTTGAAGATAGAACTTGAGAGAGATCAATTAGATGAAGAAAATTGAAGAATGAAAGTGTTTGTAGGTGTTTTTGGTCTTTGGTGTATGGATTAGATATAAAGGATATGTAATTTTGTTTTCATGTAAATAAGTCATGAATGATTACTCATATTTTTGTAATTTTATGAGATATTTCATGCTAGTTGCCAAATGATGGTTCCCACATGTGTTAGGTGACTCACATGGGCTGCTAAGAGCTGATCATTGGAGTGTATATACCAATAGTACATACATCTAAAAGCTGTGTATTGTACGAGTACGAATACGGGTGCATACGAGTAGAATTGTTGATGAAACTGAACGAGGATGTAATTGTAAGCATTTTTGTTAAGTAGAAGTATTTTGATAAGTGTCTTGAAGTCTTTCAAAAGTGTATGAATACATATTAAAACACTACATGTATATACATTTTAACTGAGTCGTTAAGTCATCGTTAGTCGTTACCTGTAAATGTTGTTTTGAAACCTTTAGGTTAACGATCTTGTTGAATGTTGTTAACCCATTGTTTATTATAACAAATGAGATGTTAAATTATTATATTATCATGATATTATGATATATAATATATCTTAGTATGATGTATATACAGTTAAATGTCGTTACAACGATAATCGTTACATATATGTCTCGTTTCGAAATCATTAAGTTAGTAGTCTTATTTTTACATATGTATTTCATTGTTAATACACTTAATAATATATTTACTTATCATTTAACATAATTAACCAAGTGTATCAATATCTTAATATGATTCATATGTACCTAGTAAGACGTTGTTATAACGATAATCGTTATATATATCGTTTTCGAGTTTATTAAATTAATAGTCTCATTTTTATGTATATAACTCATTGTTAAAATACCTAATGAGATACATACTTATAATAAAAACATGTTAACTATATATATAACCATATATATGTCATTGTATAGTTTTTACAAGTTTTAACGTTCGTGAATCACCGGTCAACTTGGGTGGTCAATTGTCTATATGAAACATATTTCAATTAATCAAGTCTTAACAAGTTTGATTGCTTAACATGTTGGAAACATTTAATAATGTAAATATCAATCTCAATTAATATATATAAACATGCAAAAGTTCGGGTCACTACACGTGTTGATCAGGTTGTTGTTGTTGTTGTTGTTGTTCCTGTTGTTGCTCCTGTTCAGGTTCATATTGCATTTCTGGTTCAGGTTCTGGATGTAGTGACCCGAACTTTTCCATGTTTATATATATTAAATGAAATTGATATTTATATGATTAAATGTTTCCAACATATTAAGCAATCAAACTTGTTAAGACTTGATTAATTGGAATAGGTTTCATATAGACAAATGACCACCCAAGTTGACCGGTGATTCACGAACGTTAAAACTTGTAAAAACTATAAAATGACATATATATGGTTATATATATAGTTAACATGATTTTATTATAAGTATGTATCTCATTAGGTATTTTAACAATGAGTTATATACATAAAAATGAGACTATTAAATTAAGAAACTCGAAACGATATATATAACGATTATCGTTACAACAACGTCTTACTAGGTACATATGAATCATATTAAGATATTGATACACTTGGTTAATTATGTTAAATGATAAGTAAATATATCATTAAGTGTATTAACAATGAACTACATATGTAAAAATAAGACTACTAACTTAATGATTACGAAATGAGACTTATATGTAACGATTATCGTTGTAACGATATTTTAATGTTTATATCATATTAAGAGATATTCATATATCATAATATCATGATAATATAATAATTTAACATCTCATTTGATATAATAAACATTGGGTTAACAACATTAATTGAGATCGTTAACTTAAAGGTTTCAAAACAACACTTACATGTAACGACTAACGAAGACTTAACGACTCCATTAGAATGTATATACATGTTGTGTTTTGATATGTATTATTACACTTTTGAAAGAATTCAAGACACATATCAAAGTACTTCTACGTAACAAAAATGCTTACAATTACATCCTCGTTCAGTTTCATCAACAATTCTACTCGTATGCACCCGTATTCGTACTCGTACAATACACAGCTTTTAGATGTATGTACTATTGGTATATACACTCCAATGATCAGCTCTTAGCAACCCATGTGAGTCACCTAACACATGTGGGAACCATTATTTGGCAACTAGCATGAAATATCTCATAAAATTACAAAAATATTAGTAATCATTCATGACTTATTTACATGAAAACAAAATTACATATCCTTTATATCTAATCCATATACCAACGACAAAAAACACCTACAAACACTTTAATTCTTCAATTTTCTTCATCTGATTGATCTCTCTCAAGTTCCATCTTCAAGTTCTAAGTGTTCTTCATAAATTCCATAAGTATAGTTTCATAAAAATCAAGAATACTTCCAAGTTTGCAAGTTTACTTCCAAGCTTTCTAATCCATTCCAAGTAATCATCTAAGATCAAGGAACCTTTGTTATTCATAGTAGGTTATCTTTCTAATTCAAGGTAATATTCATATTCAAACTTTGATTCAATTTCTACAACTATAACAATCTTATTTCGAGTGAAAATCTTACTTGAACTGTTTTCGTGTCATGATTCTGTTTCAAGAACTTTCAAGCCATCCAAGGATCCTTTGAAGCTAGATCCATTTTTTTCATTTCCAGTAGTTTTATCCAGAAAACTTGAGATAGTAATGATGTTCATAACATCATTCGATTCATACATATAAAGCTATCTTATTCGAAGGTTTAAACTTGTAATCACTAGAACATAGTTTAGTTAATTCTAAACTTGTTCTCAAACAAAAGTTAATCCTTCTAACTTGACTTTTAAAATAAACTAAACAAATGTTCTATATCTATATGATATGCTAACTTAATGATTTAAAACCTGGAAACACGATGAACACCATAAAATCGGATATACGCCGTCGTAGTGAAACTGGGGGCGGTTTTGGTTTGGATAATTAAAAACTATGATAAACTTTGATTTAAAAGTTGTTCTTCTGGGAAAATGATTTTTCATATGAACATGAAACTATATCCAAAAATCTTGGTTAAACTCAAAGTGAAAGTATGTTTTTCAAAATGGTCATCAAGATGTCGTTCTTTCGACGGAAATGACTACCTCTTTAGTAATTGACATGTAACTTAAATTTCTAACTATAAACCTATACTTTTTCTATTTGGATTCTTAAATTAGAGTTCAATATAAAACCATAGCAATTTGATTCACTCAAAACGGATTTAAAATGAAGAAGTTATGGGTAAAACAAGATTGGATATTTTTGATCTTTTTAGCTACGGGAAATGTTTAACAAATCTATACAAATCATATCCTAGCTAACTTATATTGTATTATACATGTATTCTAATATATTATATAATCTTGGGATACCATAGACACGTATGCAAATGTTTTGACATATCATATCGACCCATGTATATATTATTTGGAACAACCATAGACACTCTATATGCAGTAATGTTGGAGTTAGCTATACAGGGTTGAGGTTGATTCCAAAAATATATATACTTTGAGTTATGATCTAGCCTGAGACGTGTATACACTGGGTCATGGATTGATTCAAGATAATATATATCGATTTATTTCTGTACATCTAACTGTGGACAACTAGTTGTAGGTTACTAACGAGGACAGCTGACTTAATACACTCAAATCTTTAAAACATAATAAAAATGGTTGTAATTATATTTTGATCATACTTTGATATATATGTACATATTTGTATAGGTTCGTGAATCGATCCGTGGCCAAGTCTTATTTCCGAGGAAGGAAATATCTGTGAAAGTGAGTTATAGTCCCACTTTTAAAATCTAATATTTTTGAGATGAGAATACATGCAGGTTTTATAAATGACTAACAAAATAGACACAAGTATGTGAAACTACATTCTATGGTTGAATTATTGAAATCGAATATGCCCCTTTTTATTAAGTCTGGTAATCTAAGAATTAGGGAACAGACACCCTAATTGACTCGAATCCTAAAGATAGATCTATTGGGCCTAACAAACCCCATTCAAAGTATCGGATGCTTTAGTACTTCAAAATTTATATCATATCCGAAGGGTGTCTCGGAATGATGGGGATATTCTTATATATGCATCTTGTTAGTGTCGGTTACCAGGTGTTCACCATATGAATGATTTTTATCTCTATGTATGGGATGTGTATTGAAATATGAAATCTTGTGGTCTATTATTACGATTTGATATATATAGGTTAAACCTATAACTCACCAACATTTTTGTTGACGTTTAAAGCATGTTTATTCTCAGGTGAATACTAAGAGCTTCCGCTGTTGCATACTAAAATAAGGACAAGATTTGGAGTCCATGTTTGTATGATATTGTGTAAAAACTGCATTCAAGAAATATATGTCGATGTAATATATTTCTATTGTAAACCATTATGTAATGGTCGTGTGTAAACAATATATTTTAGATTATCATTGTTTGATAATCTACGTAATGTTTTTAAAACCGTTATTGATAAAATAAAGGTTATGGTTGTTTTAAAATTGAATGCAGTCTTTGAAAAACGTCTCATATAGAGGTCAAAATCTCGCAACGAAATCAATTAATATGGAACGTTTATAATCAATATGAACGGGACATTTCAGTTGGCATCAGAGCTGGTATAACGCTGTCCATGTGTGGCGGGTTAATCATAAAGGAGGTTCTCACAGTGTTACCTGTCACGAAGCATTGACTCTTACTCCTTGCGATCCCTTACGAGGGTTGGCAGTAGCCGAGAGGCAGGCCCTAAAATCAATATCTGAGGTACACTCAGTGGTCACCAGACGGTTAGCTGGGAAGGCACTGGGTGGGACGGTGGTTGTCCCCAACTGTATTTCAGTTGGTATTCGAGCGTTGGTCTTAGAGAACCAAAAAATTTACATTAGTGTGTCTTATCGAGTTTGTTAGGATGCATTAGTGAGTATGGACTTCGACCGTGTTTTCTTTAAAAAGGATTGCTTAACATTTTTGTTGGAAACTATATATTATTAACATGTAAATATTATGTGATATATTAATCTCTTAACATGTTTGATATTGTGTGATAGATGTCTACCTCTGGCACAAATCCCATTGACTCACCTAATAATAACGAAGAGTCGAATATATATTGGCAAGATTCACAAGTTCCCGAAGAACCGGAAGAAGAAGAAATGGAATCGGAAGAAGAGGAACCAGAAGATGAGGAACCAGAAGAAGAGGAACCGGAAGAAGAAGAGGTTCCGGAGGGGGGAATAGTAGGAACCACAGAAAACTGGTCAAATAAAAGAAAACCCTCAACCAATGGACCAAAGTTAATAATGGTCAATGGTGTTTCCGCTAAGGAAGCAAAATATTGGGAAAATTACCAATTTTCCGATGAATTGGATCCTGATGAGGATTCCGATGATGTTATAGAAATTACCCCGACCCATTTTAATGAGGCAAAAGAAAATAATAAGGAAAAAGGCATCAAAATAGAAAAATCTGATTCCGACCCCGATGAACTTTATATGTACCGTCAACACCCGTATTTTCAATATCGTGACAATAACCCGGGAACCTCTAAACCACCAGGTTTTTCTAAACCAATGTGGAAAACGACGACTCGTATTAGAGGAACATCATATATCCCTAGAAGATTAGGAAAAAGAACCAAGTCCGAAGAAGAAGAAACCAGTGATTTAGATTAGAGGGGTGTGAGCATATTGTGTAATAAATGTATTGTAGTGTGTTTGTACTTTTATGTTCTATGAAAAAATTGCTTGTATTGTTTGTTATTACGAATCTAATCCTTGTCTATTTTACAGTATAAAAACAAAATGGACGTTAAGGGTAGACAACCGAATATTTTAGAAGACCTACCAGAGGATATGATTGAGGAAATCTTGTCTAGAGTCGGTCAGAATTCATCAGCACATTTAGTTATGGCAAAATTAACTTGTCAAACATTTGAAAGACTTTACAGAAATGCCTTAGTTTATAAAAGGCTTTCCTTTGATAGGTGGGGTATATCACATTGGGGAGACTTTAAGTTACGCCGTGTTTTCTTTAAAGCGTTAAATGCGGGGAACCCAAATGCAATTTTACGCTACGGGTTAAGAACCTATTTTGACTCAACATATCCCAAGATAGGATTTCGTGAATTAGAAAGAGCTTCTAACATGCAACATAAAGAAGCATGTTATGCTTACGGGTTAGTGATGTTCGCTTCTTACCAAAGTGAGAAAAAGAACATCGGATTGCAGCTTTTAAATAAAACTTTCCCACAAGTGACGGATTCAGTAATCGGGGTGAGAAACAAGGTTTTTAGATTATTACGGGGCTGTTGGACATTACGAAACCCTCGTCCTTTTGACGACATTACAACATGCTGCCTAGCTAATGGTCATAATGGTTATTTTCCACAAGACCAAGGATGGGAAGTCGTCTTTGTAAAACCAGAATGCATGACTTGTTTATGGACTTATGAACTACGTGTCTTTATTTTCTTTGCTGAACAACTTGCGTATTAACTAGATTTATCTTCAAAACTGTCCTGTATCATAGTGTACTATATTTCATGTTATATATAATATAGCGAAGTTGTAAGTTTGAAAAATATTTGTATGTGATATATTATTATAATCAGTTTTTCATATGGAATTGTAGTAGTTGAATTGTATATTAACTACTAAGTATGAACTTAACGGGTAGGTAGTACCCGAATTTAAACTTATAAAACGCTAATATGAAGAAAAAGCTTTTACAAATGAGTTCATATTATGCTACGAGATACTATTGACTACTCTTAATATTCTGTATGATTAAATTGTTTCATTTGACTATTTTGAAGGAAATGGCACCGACTACTCGACACACCTTGAATATGAGCGAAGAGGAATTTCGTGCCTTTCTTGCTTCAAACATAGCCGCAGTACATGCCGTGCTACATACCAACAATAACTCTGAATCTATCAATACAGCTAACGGCGCAAGAAATCGTGTAGGATGCTCCTACAAGGAATTCACTGCCTGCAAACCTTCAGAATTTGATGGGATCGAAGGACCAATCGGATTGAAACGGTGGACCGAGAAAGTTGAATCGGTGTTTGCCATAAGTAAGTGTGCTGAAGGAGACAAAGTAAAGTACGCTACACATACCTTCACAGGTATTGTGTTAACATAGTGGAATACCTATCTAGAGCAAGTGGGATAATATGCTGTTTACGCGCTACCATGGTCAGCATTCAAGCACTTGATGAACGAGAAGTACCGTCCCAGAACCGAGGTCAATAAGCTCAAGTCAGAACTTAGAGGGTTACGAACACAGGGATTCGATATTACTTCGTTCGAAAGACGATTCACAGAATTGTGCCTATTGTGTCCGAGAGCATTCGAAGATGAGGAAGAGAAGTTCAACGCGTTTGTGAAAGGGTTACCGGAGAGAATCTAAGAAGATATAAGTTCACACGAGCCTGCCTCCATACAAAAGGCATGTAGAATGGCTCACAAACTAGTGAACCAGATTGAGGGAAGAATTAAAGAACAGGCGGCCGAAGAGGCCAACGTGAAGTTAGTTAAAAGAAAGTGGGAGGAAAACGGTGATAAGAGTCACCAAAACAACAACAACTATCCCAACAATCGCAACTACAACAAACGGCACAACAACAACAACAACTACAACAATCATCCCAACAACAATAACAACTGCAACAACAACAACAATCAGAAGCAGCTATGCCAAAGGTGTGAAAAGTATCACTCGGGGTTCTGCACCAAATTTTGAAACAAGTGTAAAAGAAATGGTCATAGCGCGGTGAAGTGTGAGGTCTACGGACCAGGGGTTAACAGAACGAAAGGAACAAATGGTGTCGGAACGAGTAATGGCGGAGCAAGTAGTGTCGGAGCAAGTTATGCCAATGTAGTTTGTTAGAAATGTGGAAAACTGGGCCACATTATTAGAAATTACCCAAACCAGGAGAACACGAATGGACAAGGCCGCGGAAGAGTTTTCAATATTAATGCGGCAGAGGCACAGGAAGACCCGGAGCTTGTTACGGGTACGTTTCTTATTGACAATAAATCTGCTTACGTTTTATTTGATTCAGGTGCGGATAGAAGCTATATGAGTAGAGATTTTTGTGCTAAATTAAGTTGTCCATTGATGCCGTTGGATAGTAAATTTTTACTCGAATTAGCAAATGGTAAATTAATTTCAGCAGATAATATATGCCGGAATCGAGAAATTAAACTGGGTAGCGAAATATTTAAGATTGATTTGATACCAATAGAGTTAGGGAGTTTTGATGTAATAGTTGTCATGGACTGGCTGAAGAAGATGAAAGCAGAGATCGTATGTTATAAAAATGCAATTCGCATTGTACGAGAAGAAGGAGAACCCTTAATGGTGTATGGAGAAAAGGGCAACACGAAGCTACATCTTATTAGTAATTTGAAGGCACAAAAACTAATAAGAAAAGGTTGCTATGCTGTTCTAGCACACGTCGAGAAAGTACAAACTGAAGAAAAGAGCATCAATGATGTTCCCGTCGCAAAAGAATTTCCCGATGTATTTCTGAAAGAATTACCGGGACTACCTCCACATCGATCTATTGAATTTCAAATAGATCTTGTACCAGGAGCTGCACTAATAGCTCGTGCTCCTTACAGACTCACACCCAGCGAGATGAAAGAACTGCAAAGCTAACTGCAAGAACTATTAGAACGTGGTTTCATTCGACCAAGCACATCACCATGGGGAGCTCCTGTTTTGTTTGTCAAGAAGAAGGATGGTACATTTAGGTTGTGTATTGACTACAGAGAGTTGAATAAACTTACCATCAAAAACCGTTATCCACTACCGAGAATTGACGACTTATTTGATCAACTACAAGGCTCGTCGGTTTATTCGAAAATTGATTTACGTTCTGGATATCATCAAATGCGAGTAAAGGAGGATGATATTCCAAAAACTGCTTTTAGGACGCGTTATGGTCATTACGAGTTTATGGTTATGCTGTTTGGATTGACTAACGCACCAGCTGTGTTCATGGACCTTATGAACCGAGTGTGTGGGCCATATCTTGACAAGTTTGTCATTATTTTCATCGATGACATACTTATTTACTCAAAGAATGATCAAGAGCACGAAGAACATTTGAGAAAAGTGCTAGAAGTATTGAGGAAAGAAAAACTGTACGCTAAGTTTTCAAAGTGTGCATTTTGGTTGGAAGAAGTTCAATTCCTCGGTCACATAGTGAACAAAGAAGGTATCCAGGTGGACCCGGCAAAGATCGAAACCGTTGAAAAATGGGAAACCCCAAAAACTCTGAAGCATATACGTCAATTTTTAGGATTGGCTGGTTACTACAGAAGATTCATCCAAGATTTCTCCAAAATAGCAAAACCCTTGACTGCATTAACGCATAAAGGGAAGAAATTTGAATGGAAGGATGAACAAGAGAAGGCATTTCAGTTATTGAAGAAAAAGCTAACTACGGCACCTATATTATCATTGCCTGAAGGGAATGATGATTTTGTGATTTATTGTGACGCATCAAAGCAAGGTCTCAGTTGTGTATTAATGCAATGAACGAAGGTGACTGCTTATGCATCTAGACAATTGAAGATTCACGAGCAAAATTATACAACTCACGATTTGGAATTGGGTGCTGTTGTTTTTGCATTAAAGACTTGGAGGTATTATTTATATGGAGTCAAAAGTATTATATATACCGACCACAAAAGTCTCCAACATATATTTAATCAGAAGCAACTGAATATGAGACAACGCAGGTGGATTGAACTGCTGAATGATTATGATTTTGAGATTCGATACCACCCGGGGAAGGCGAATGTGGTAGCTGACGCTTTGAGTAGAAAGGACAGAGAACCTATACGGGTAAAAGCTATGAATATAATTATTCGTACTAACCTTACTACTCAAATAAAGGAGGCGCAACAGGGGGTTATAAAAGAAGGAAAGTTGAAGAATGAGATACCAAATGGATCAGAGAAACATCTTATTATTCGGGAAGACGGAACCCGATATAGGGCTGATAGAATTTGGGTACCAAGGTTTGGAGATGTGAGAGAAATGGTACTTAAAGAAGCACATAAAACCAGATATTCAATACATCCCAGAGCGGGGAAGATGTATAAAGATCTCAAGAAACACTTTTGGTGGCCGGGTATGAAAGCCGATATTGCTAAATATGTAGGAGAATGTTTGACGTGTTCTAAGGTCAAAGCTGAACATCAGAAACCATCAGGTCTACTATAACAACCTGAAATCCCGGAATGGAAATGGGAAAACATTACCATGGATTTCATTACTAAATTGCCAAGGACTGCAAGTGGTTATGATACTATTTGGGTAATAGTTGATCGTCTCATCAAGTCAGCACACTTCCTGCCAATGAGAGAAGATGACAAAATGGAGAAGTTGGCACGATTGTATTTGAAGGAGTTTGTCTCCAGACATGGAATACCCGTCTCTATTATCTCTGATAGGGATGGTAGATTTGTTTCAAGGTTCTGACAGACGTTTCAACAAGCATTGGGGACTCGTCTAGACATGAGTACTGCCTATCATCTACAAAGTGATGGGCAGAGTAAAAGAAAGATACAAACGCTTGAAGACATGCTACAAGCATGTGTTATTGATTTCGGAAACAGTTGGGATCGACACCTACCGTTAGCAGAATTTTCCTACAACAACAGTTATCATTCTAGTATTGAGATGGCGCCGTTTGAGGCACTTTATGGTATAAAGTGCAGGTCTCCGATTTGTTGGAATGAAGTGGGGGATAGACAGATTACGGGTCCGGAGATAATACAAGAAACTACCGAGAAAATCATCCAAATTCAACAACGATTGAAAACCACCCAGAGTCGACAAAAGAGCTACGCGGACAGTAAAAGAAAAGATATAGAGTTTGAAATTGGAGAAATGGTCATGCTTAAGGTTTCACCTTGGAAAGGCGTTGTTCGATTTGGTAAACGAGGGAAACTAAATCCAAGGTACATTGGACCATTCAAGATTATAGATCGTGTCGGACCAATAGCTTACCAACTGGAGCTACCTCAACAACTCGCGGCTGTACATAACACTTTCCACGTCCCGAATTTGAAGAAATGTTTTGCTAAAGAAGATCTCACTATTCCGTTGGACGAAATCCAAATCAATGAAAAACTTCAATTCATTGAAGAACCCGTCGAAATAATGGATCGTGAGGTTAAGAGACTTAAACAAAACAAGATACCGATTGTTAAGGTTTGATGGAATGCTCGTAGAGGACCCGAGTTCACCTGGGAGCGTGAAGATCAGATATAGAAGAAATACCCACATCTATTTCCAGAAGATTCGTCAACACTTTCAACAGCTTAAAATTTCGGGACGAAATTTATTTAACGGGTAGGTACTGTTGTGACCCGAACTTTTCCATGTTTATATATATTAAATGAAATTTATATTTATATAATTAAGTGTTTCCAACATGTTAAGTAATCAAACTTGTTAAGACTTGATTAATTGGAATAGGTTTCATATAGACAAATGACCACCCAAGTTGACCGGTGATTCACGAACGTTAAAACTTGTAAAAACTATACAATGACATATATATGGTTATATATATATAGTTAACATGATTTTATTATAAGTATGTATCTCATTAGGTATTTTAACAATAAGTTATATACATAAAAATGTGACTATTAAATTAAGAAACTCGAAACGATATATATATAACGATTATCGTTACAACAACGTCTTACTAGGTACATATGAATCATATTAAGATATTGATACACTTGGTTAATTATGTTAAATGATAAGTAAATATATCATTAAGTGTATTAACAATGAACTACATATGTAAAAATAAGACTACTAACTTAATGATTACGAAACGACTTATATGTAACGATTATCGTTGTAACGATATTTTAATGTTTATATCATAATAAGAGATATTCATACATCATAATATCATGATAATATAATAATTTAACATCTCATTTGATATAATAAACATTGGGTTAACAACATTAATTGAGATCGTTAACTTAAAGGTTTCAAAACAACACTTACATGTAACGACTAACGAAGACTTAACGACTCCATTAGAATGTATATACATGTTGTGTTTTGATATGTATTCTTACACTTTTGAAAGACTTCAAGACACATATCAAAGTACTTCTACTTAACAAAAATGCTTACAATTATATCCTCGTTCAGTTTCATCAACAATTCTACTCGTATGCACCCGTATTCGTACACGTACAATACACAGCTTTTAGATGTATGTACTATTGGTATATACACTCCAATGATCAGCTCTTAGCAGCCCATGTGAGTCACCTAACACATGTGGGAACCATCATTTGGCAACTAGCATGAAATATCTCATAAAATTACAAAAATATTAGTAATCATTCATGACTTATTTACATGAAAACAAAATTACATATCCTTTATATCTAATCCATATACCAACGACCAAAAACACCTACCAACACTTTTATTCTTCAATTTTCTTCATCTAATTGATCTCTCTCAAGTTCCATCTTCAAGTTCTAAGTGTTCTTCATAAATTCCATAAGTATAGTTTCATAAAAATCAAGAATACTTCCAAGTTTGCAAGTTTACTTCCAAGCTTTCTAATCCATTCCAAGTAATCATCTAAGATCAAGGAACCTTTGTTATTTATAGTAGGTTATCTTTCTAATTCAATGTAATATTCATATTCAAACTTTGATTCAATTTCTACAACTATAACAATCTTATTTCGAGTGAAAATCTTACTTGAACTGTTTTCGTGTCATGATTCTGTTTCAAGAACTTTCAAGCCATCCAAGGATCCTTTGAAGCTAGATCTATTTTTCTCATTTCCAGTAGTTTTATCCAGAAAACTTGAGGTAGTAATGATGTTCATAACATCATTCGATTCATACATATAAAGCTATCTTATTCGAAGGTTTAAACTTGTAATCACTAGAACATAGTTTAGTTAATTCTAAACTTGTTCTCAAACAAAAGTTAATCCTTCTAACTTGAATTTTAAAATAAACTAAACACATGTTCTATATCTATATGATATGCTAACTTAATGATTTAAAACCTGGAAACACGATGAACACCATAAAATCGGATATACGCCGTCGTAGTGAAACTGGGGGCGGTTTTGATTTGGATAATTAAAAACTATGATAAACTTTGATTTAAAAGTTGTTCTTCTGGGAAAATGATTTTTCATATGAACATGAAACTATATCCAAAAATCTTGGTTAAACTCAAAGTGATAGTATGTTTTTCAAAATAGTCATCAAGATGTCGTTCTTTCGACGGAAATGACTACCTCTTTAGTAATTGACATGTAACTTAAATTTCATACTATAAACCTATACTTTTTCTATTTGCATTCTTAAATTAGAGTTCAATATGAAACCATAGCAATTTGATTCACTCAAAACGGATTTAAAATGAAGAAGTTATGGGTAAAACAAGATTGGATATTTTTGATCTTTTTAGCTACGGGAAATGTTTAACAAATCTATACAAATCATATCCTAGCTAACTTATATTGTATTATACATGTATTCTAATATATTATGTAATCTTGGGATACCATAGACACGTATGCAAATGTTTTGACATATCATATCGACCCATGTATATATATTATTTGGAACAACCATAGACACTCTATATGCAGTAATGTTGGAGTTAGCTATACAGGGTTGTGGTTGATTCCAAAAATATATATACTTTGAGTTATGATTTAGCCTGAGACGTGTATACACTGGGTCGTGGATTGATTCAAGATAATATATATCGATTTATTTCTGTACATCTAACTGTGGACAACTAGTTGTAGGTTACTAACGAGGACAGCTGACTTAATACACTCAAATCTTTGAAACATAATAAAAATGGTTTTAATTATATTTTGATCATACTTTGATATATATGTACATATTTGTATAGGTTCGTGAATCGATCCGTGGCCAAGTCTTATTTCCGAGGAAGGAAATATCTGTGAAAGTGAGTTATAGTCCCACTTTTAAAATCTAATATTTTTGGGATGAGAATACATGCAGGTTTTATAAATGACTAACAAAATAGACACAAGTATGTGAAACTACATTCTATGGTTGAATTATCGAAATCGAATATGCCCCTTTTTATTAAGTCTGGTATTCTAAGAATTAGGGAACAGACACCCTAATTGACTCGAATCCTAAAGATAGATCTATTGGGCCTTGTAACATCCCGCCTTTTTCCGTCAACTTTTCCGTTTAACTATTTAAGTTCCGTTAGATGTTTATAACACATCTCGTTAATATGCGTTTGAATTATCTTGTTAGGTAATTCCCGCACCCGATTTAAGTTGAGGGACCAATCTTGCCAATTGTTGAAACTTGTGACTAGGTCAAAGAGTCAAACTCTCATTTCTATCCATTCATTCATCTCTTCCAATTTCTTAATACTTCAACTTTTCCTCTCAACTTCAAGAACAAAGATTCATCATCCAAAACCGAGCTAGTGATCTTCTTGCCAAACAAAATACATATTTGAACTCCTCGTGATCTCCTCTTCGATTTCATACCGGTTTCATCAATTTTGGGTAACTTTCTAAAATCACTAATCTTTGTGTTCTTGAGATTTTTAAGTTATAAGTTTGTTAATTAGTATCTATGGCTCAAGTCTAGTTTGTTTATGTGTTTTGTATGCTCGTTTTTGATATGTTGGAGTAACTAGTTCATATGGAAAGTTAACATGCTTAATCTTGAGTTTTAAGTGTTCATGTGTTGTTAGATGCTAAGACTTCATGTTTTAATCTTGTTCCTAGTGTTACTAGCTTCATTATGATGTAAAGATTGATCAAAGAAATCTCTTAAACTTGATTATGAAATTTGGTAACTTTTGGTTAGGGTTTCATGAACTAGGAATGGATTTTGATGCATTAAATGACATGAAGTGTTAATTATAAGTGTTAAGTTGTGTTGTATGCTTAATTACCTTCGAAACGGCATATCGTACATGTAAATTGGTTGCCCGAATCATGAAATGCATATTTGGAACTTGAACCTTGATTATGGACGTTTAAATGCGGTTTTGGGGTGTGTAAGTGTTGAATTGCTTGATTAAATGTGTCTAGGTGTTTTCCTCGTCAAATTACCTTTCCGGTGATATAAAATACATGTTCTAATTGTTTGCGGTTTGTAATTTGGGTTGGTTTGATTGTTGGTTCGTGCACTTAGAGTTGCAGCAAACAGGGCCTGCAACCCAACCAGGACGCCGTCTTGCAACTTGGGACGCCGTCCCAATCTTTATATTGGGACGCCGTCTAGCAACCTGGGACGCCGTCCCAACCTTCATATTGGGACGCCGTCTAGGCCTTTTGGGACGCCGTCCCATAAGCCTAAAGTGGGCTGTTTTGGTTGTCATTTAACGAAAAATGTTTGGGACGTTCTAGACCTCCATTTCACATGAGACTTGTTCCAACATGCTTATATATGATTAAAAACTTCAGAAAATTCGTTCGAGGCCCGACCCGAACGTGTTGACTTTTTCGTTGACTTTGACCCGACCAAGTTTGACTTTTAATCAAACTTGACCAATTACTTATGTAATCTTTCTAACTTGTTTCTATACGTGTACCTTGCATGAAACTTGACTATTTGCTTCACATGCTTCGTAATCGAGTCGTATTGAGCCATAGGACTAATTGAACAACTTTGACCCCTCGTGACTTTCGTTATTGATACAACCTATTTGTTTAGGTCAAGACTAGCATTGTTACTGCACGTTTACTTGTCGAAGTACTTTTTGGTTCGTGCATACAAGGTGAGATCATAGTCCCACTTTTACTCTTTTTGAACTTACATTTGGGATGAGAAAACATAAACATTTCTTTTACTAAGTGAACACAAGTACAGGAAAACAAACATTCTACATACGAGTTTAGAACAAAATCCTCAATTCGATTATCATTAGTTACACTTGCCGGGTGTAAGCGAGAACTTATGTTGTATGGATCCATATGGGTTTGACAAACCCTCATTTAAACGGTTCGCTACCGTTTACGAATGAAATATATTTTCGAGAAACAGTGTATGTTCTAGCACTAAGTGATGGGGTTCAATGGAAGGAAATGTTAAGCATTGATAATTGGGTGCTCGTGAAACAAACTTTTGGAATGTATTTACTATTATTTCATTGATGCAAATCTTGTGGTTCACTTGTACTTACTTACTTAAACCTATGATTTCACCAACGTTTTCGTTGACAGATTTCTATGTTTTTCTCAGGTCCTTGAACGATACATGATACATGCTTCCGCTCATTATTTGATACTTGCATTGGATGTCGAGTATATGTGCTTTTCATGGAGCGTCTTTTGACTTTACTTTAAACCGTGTCGCCTAGATTTCATCCGTATTATAACGTTGTAACTTAACTATTGGTTGAACAATTCTTGTAAACTTTGGGAACAATCTTTATTATGAAATGAAGGCGACATATTTTGGTCAAACTTTGTCTTAAAGACTTATGACCACGTAACGGGACCTAAGTAGACGGCGCCGTCAAACATAATTTGGTCGGGTCGCTACAGATGGTATCAGAGCGTTGGTTGTAGGGATTTAGAGTTCATTAGTGTCAACCCCGAGTCATAGGGTACATTGGTGAGTCTAGACTACAACTGGCATATAGACTTGAAGTAGGAATTACTTGACTACTTGTGCATTTATACTCGTACGCTTCTACTCATATCTACTCTTAGTTCATCCTAATCTCACGTCGTTTAATTTGATTGACGCGCCACCTTGACTATATGAAATGATGTCGAATGCACATATGAATCAGGGTAATATAATTTCCGGGATTATATTACGGTGACTCATATGAACGTTCCGACATTTTGACATAAAGAATTTAAGGCGAGTCGAGGAAAAACTTCTCTTTATCTTTATTCTATATCACGGTTAGTATTATTGAGAATACTAATCAATGATATTCTTGTGTCTTGAAGGAACAATGGCTCCTCGTCGTGTACGCCGCAATGAAACTCCCGAACAAGCTCTCGAACGGATGATAGCAACCGCCGTAGATGCGGCCATGGCCGGTCACTCATCCAACAACAATAATAATAACAACCACAACAACAACAACAACAACAACAACAACAACAATGGAGCCGGAAACTCAAACGAGGGATGCTCCTATAAAGCTTTCATGGGGTGCAAACCTCACACTTTTGATGGAACCGGGGGACCGGTCGTGCTCACCCGATGGTTTGAGCAAACGGAAGCCGTCTTTAGCATAAGCGGTTGTCGGGACCAAGACAAGGTCAAATACTCCACTCACACTTTCTCCGGAATTGCTCTAACATGGTGGAACACCTATGTTCAATCGGTGGGTACCGATGAGGCTCATGCCCTCTCTTGGGCCGATCTAAAGGAAAAGATGATTGTTGAATATTTTCCGCGCGAAGAAACCCGAAAGCTTGAGGAAGAACTAAGAGCTTTGAAAGCGGTCGGAAACGATCTTAAAGCTTATAATCAACGCTTCGCCGAACTATCTTTGATGTGTCCTAATCTTGTTAACCCCGAATCTCAAAGGATTGAGCTCTACATGCTCGGTCTTCCAAAAAGCATCAAACAAGGGGTGATGTCATCCAAACCCACTACTCATCAAGCCGCTATGAACATGGCTCGCCAACTAATTGAAACGGTTGACGAAATCGTAGTTCCGGCACCTAAGGCCGAGGATAAATCGGGCGGCAACAAAAGAAAGTGGGAACCCTCCCAATCAAGCAACAACAACTTTGCCAAGAAATCTTTCACTTCCGACGGCAAGAAGGGTTATGCCGGGAACCTACCTCTTTGCAACAAATGCAACAAACATCACTTTGGCGAATGTAGTAAGTTAATTTGCCACCGGTGCCAAGGAGTTGGTCATAAGGCCAACGATTGTAAAAGTGCCACTCCCGTCGCTCGAAAGTGGCCCAATGCACCAAAGACGGGCACTTGTTACGAATGTGGCCAAACGGGTCATTATAGAAATGCATGCCCAAAGAAGAAAGATAACCCCAATACGCGCGGCCGAGCTTTCAACATCAACACCGAGGAAGCCCGGGATGACACTGAACTAGTCACGGGTACGTTTCTTCTCAACAATTCTTATGTCTCTTGCTTATTCGATTCGGGTGCCGATAAATGCTTTGTATCCAAGACTTTGACTCATTCTTTTAGCACTCCACCTCTTCCATTAGACACCCCTTATACCATTGAAGTGGCTAACGGGAAACTATTAAGTGCCTACACATATTACCGGGGGTGTGCGTTAAACATTTTGGGTAAGGAATTTGAAATTGACTTGATACCCATGGAACTAGGAAGCTTTGATGTAATAATCGGTATGAATTGGTTAGTCAAAACGAAATCTCACATCCTTTGTGATCTTAACGCAATCCGAATTCCTATCGAGAATGGTGAACCTTTGATTGTTTATGGCGATAAGAGTTGCACCAGACTCAATCTCGTTTCGTGCCTTAAAGTTAGAAAACTACTCCGTAAGGGTTGTTTTGCGATCCTTGCCCACGTTAAGAAAGTCGAGTCCGATGAGAAGCATATCGATGATGTGCCAATTGTTAGTGACTTTTCCGATGTATTTCCCGACGAATTGCCGGGTCTTCCACCTCATCGACCTGTTGAATTCCAAATCGATCTTATTCCGGGAGCCGCACCCGTAGCACGTGCACCATATAGACTCGCTCCATCTGAAATGCAAGAATTGCAAAGTCAAATCCAAGAACTACTTGATCGAGGTTTCATCCAACCTAGCCATTCACCTTGGGGCGCTCCGATTTTGTTTGTTAAAAAGAAAGACGGATCCCTACGAATGTGCATTGATTATCGTGAACTAAATAAATTGACGGTTAAGAACCGATATCCTCTTCCTCGCATCGATGACCTCTTTGATCAACTACAAGGGTCTTGTGTATATTCAAAAATCGATCTCCGCTCGGGTTATCATCAATTAAGGGTTAAGGGGGAAGATGTCTCCAAAACCGCTTTCCGAACTCGTTATGGTAGTTATGAATTCCTTGTCATGCCATTTGGTCTCACTAACGCACCGGCGGTGTTCATGGATCTTATGAACCGCGTGTGCAAACCGTATCTCGATAAATTCGTTATTGTGTTCATCGATGACATATTGATTTATTCTAAAAATGAAGAAGAGCACGAACAACATCTCCGACTTGTGCTTGAACTTTTAAGACAAGAACAACTCTATGCCAAATTCTCCAAGTGTGAATTTTGGTTAAAGGAAGTTCAGTTTCTTGGTCATGTTGTAAGTGATCAAGGTATTAAAGTCGATCCCACGAAAATCGAAGCCATTAGGAAATGGGAGACTCCTACTACTCCTACTCACATTCGTCAATTTTTGGGTCTCGCCGGGTACTATCGTAGATTCATCGAAAATTTCTCTTTGGTTGCACGTCCTCTAACCGCATTGACTCACAAGGGAAAGAAATTCATTTGGGCGACCGAACATGAATCCGCATTCCAAATCTTGAAAACGAAGCTAACCACCGCTCCTATCTTGTCACTCCCCGAAGGCAATGATGACTTTGTTGTATATTGCGATGCCTCAAAACATGGTTTTGGGTGTGTATTGATGCAACGAACGAAAGTCATTGCTTATGCTTCTCGACAACTCAAAATTCATGAACGAAACTATACGACACATGATCTCGAACTCGGAGCCGTTGTCTTTGCACTTAAAATGTGGAGACACTATCTTTACGGGACCAAGAGTACTATCTTTACCGACCACAAAAGCCTCCAACACATTTTCGATCAAAAGCAACTAAACATGAGACAACGAAGGTGGATTGAAACCTTAAACGATTACGATTGCGAGCTTCGTTACCATCCCGGGAAGGCAAATGTAGTAGCCGATGCCTTAAGTCGAAAAGAAAGAGCGGTGCCTCTTCGTGTCCGAGCTTTAAACATCACCATTCACACCAACCTTAATAGCCAAATTCGGGTAGCCCAAGATGAGGCTCTCAAGGATGAAAACATCTCTCTCGAACACTTGAACGTCCTCACCTCTCGATTCGAAGTTAAAGAAACCGGACTCCGATATTTCGCCGGAAGAATTTGGGTGCCTAGTTTTGGGGATCTACGAAGCCTTATTTTAGATGAAGCCCATAAGTCACGATACTCGATTCACCCCGGTGCTAATAAGATGTACCACGACCTTAAACAACTATATTGGTGGCCGAACATCAAAAAGGACGTAGCTACTTATGTTTCCAAGTGTTTGACATGTTCCAAGGTCAAAGCCGAACACCAAAGACCGTCCGGACTACTTCAACAACCCGAGATCCCGCAATGGAAGTGGGAAAGGATAACGATGGATTTTATCACCAAGCTACCAAAAACGACGGGCGGTTATGATACCATTTGGGTTATTGTTGACCGTCTCACCAAATCCGCACACTTCCTTGCCATGAAAGAAACGGACAAAATGGAGAAACTTGCACAACTTTACATTAAGGAGATCGTAGCCCGACACGGTGTACCTTTATCGATTATCTCCGACCGAGATGGCCGTTTCGTTTCTAGATTTTGGCGTACATTGCAAGAAGCGTTGGGAACGCGTTTAGATATGAGCACCGCATATCAT
Organism: Rutidosis leptorrhynchoides; assembly: GCF_046630445.1. NCBI lineage: Eukaryota > Viridiplantae > Streptophyta > Magnoliopsida > Asterales > Asteraceae > Rutidosis > Rutidosis leptorrhynchoides. Next base: position 683,457,828 of record NC_092333.1, read on the forward strand.
CCTCAAACCGATGGACAAAGCGAACGTACAATTCAAACCTTAGAGGACATGTTACGAGCTTGCGTGGTTGATTTCGGAAAAGCTTGGGACAAGCACTTACCTCTCGCCGAGTTCTCTTACAATAATAGTTATCACGCGAGTATAAAGGCCGCACCTTTTGAAGCGCTATATGGCCGCAAATGTCGTTCACCTCTTTGTTGGGCCGAGGTAGGCGACGTGCAAATCACCGGACCCGAACTCATTCACGAAACCACCGAGAAAATCGTTCAAATCCGAGATAGGCTTAGGACGGCCCGAAGTCGTCAAAAGAGCTATACCGACAAACGACGCAACGATCTTGAATTTCAAGTCGGTGACCGAGTAATGTTAAAAGTCGCACCTTGGAAGGGTGTAATCCGTTTTGGGAAACGCGGGAAGCTAAATCCGCGGTATATTGGTCCTTTCGAAATCTTGGAGCGTATTGGAACCGTTGCTTATCGTTTAGATCTTCCACCTCAATTGAACTCCGTTCATCCTACCTTCCATGTATCTAACTTGAAAAAGTGTCTTGCCGAACCCGATATCGTCATCCCTCTCGAAGAACTTACTATTGATGACAAACTTCATTTTGTGGAGGAACCGGTTGAAATTGTGGACACCTCCGTCAAGACATTGAAACAAAGCCGAATTCCGATTGTCAAAGTTCGTTGGAATGCCAAAAGAGGACCCGAGTTTACTTGGGAAAGACAAGATCAAATGCAAAGGAAGTATCCTCATCTATTCGTGAATTCGGAAACGCAAGATCTCGAGGAAGAAACAACGACTACTACGCCTACCTAAATTTCGGGACGAAATTTCTTTTAAGGTGTAGGTAATGTAACATCCCGCCTTTTTCCGTCAACTTTTCCGTTTAACTATTTAAGTTCCGTTAGATGTTTATAACACATCTCGTTAATATGCGTTTGAATTATCTTGTTAGGTAATTCCCGCACCCGATTTAAGTTGAGGGACCAATCTTGCCAATTGTTGAAACTTGTGACTAGGTCAAAGAGTCAAACTCTCATTTCTATCCATTCATTCATCTCTTCCAATTTCTTAATACTTCAACTTTTCCTCTCAACTTCAAGAACAAAGATTCATCATCCAAAACCGAGCTAGTGATCTTCTTGCCAAACAAAATACATATTTGAACTCCTCGTGATCTCCTCTTCGATTTCATACCGGTTTCATCAATTTTGGGTAACTTTCTAAAATCACTAATCTTTGTGTTCTTGAGATTTTTAAGTTATAAGTTTGTTAATTAGTATCTATGGCTCAAGTCTAGTTTGTTTATGTGTTTTGTATGCTCGTTTTTGATATGTTGGAGTAACTAGTTCATATGGAAAGTTAACATGCTTAATCTTGAGTTTTAAGTGTTCATGTGTTGTTAGATGCTAAGACTTCATGTTTTAATCTTGTTCCTAGTGTTACTAGCTTCATTAAGATGTGAACATTGATCAAAGAAATCTCTTAAACTTGATTATGAAATTTGGTAACTTTTGGTTAGGGTTTCATGAACTAGGAATGGATTTTGATGCATTAAATGACATGAAGTGTTAATTATAAGTGTTAAGTTGTGTTGTATGCTTAATTACCTTCGAAACGGCATATCGTACATGTAAATTGGTTGCCCGAATCATGAAATGCATATTTGGAACTTGAACCTTGATTATGGACATTTAAATGCGGTTTTGGGGTGTGTAAGTGTTGAATTGCTTGATGAAATGTGTCTAGGTGTTTTCCTCGTCAAATTACCTTTCCGGTGATATAAAATACATGTTCTAATTGTTTGCGGTTTGTAATTTGGGTTGGTTTGATTGTTGGTTCGTGCACTTAGAGTTGCAGCAAACAGGGCCTGCAACCCAACCAGGACGCCGTCTTGCAACTTGGGACGCCGTCCCAATCTTTATATTGGGACGCCGTCTAGCAACCTGGGACGCCGTCCCAACCTTCATATTGGGACGCCGTCTAGGCCTTTTGGGACGCCGTCCCATAAGCCTAAAGTGGGCTGTTTTGGTTGTCATTTAACGAAAAATGTTTGGGACGTTCTAGACCTCCGTTTCACATGAGACTTGTTCCAACATGCTTATATATGATTAAAAACTTCAGAAAATTCGTTCGAGGCCCGACCCGAACGTGTTGACTTTTTCGTTGACTTTGACCCGACCAAGTTTGACTTTTAATCAAACTTGACCAATTACTTATGTAATCTTTCTAACTTGTTTCTATACGTGTACCTTGCATGAAACTTGACTATTTGCTTCACATGCTTCGTAATCGAGTCGTATTGAGCCATAGGACTAATTGAACAACTTTGACCCCTCGTGACTTTCGTTATTGATACAACCTATTTGTTTAGGTCAAGACTAGCATTGTTACTGCACGTTTACTTGTCGAAGTACTTTTTGGTTCGTGCATACAAGGTGAGATCATAGTCCCACTTTTACTCTTTTTGAACTTACATTTGGGATGAGAAAACATAAACATTTCTTTTACTAAGTGAACACAAGTACAGGAAAACAAACATTCTACATACGAGTTTAGAACAAAATCCTCAATTCGATTATCATTAGTTACACTTGCCGGGTGTAAGCGAGAACTTATGTTGTATGGATCCATATGGGTTTGACAAACCCTCATTTAAACGGTTCGCTACCGTTTACGAATGAAATATATTTTCGAGAAACAGTGTATGTTCTAGCACTAAGTGATGGGGTTCAATGGAAGGAAATGTTAAGCATTGATAATTGGGTGCTCGTGAAACAAACTTTTGGAATGTATTTACTATTATTTCATTGATGCAAATCTTGTGGTTCACTTGTACTTACTTACTTAAACCTATGATTTCACCAACGTTTTCGTTGACAGATTTCTATGTTTTTCTCAGGTCCTTGAACGATACATGATACATGCTTCCGCTCATTATTTGATACTTGCATTGGATGTCGAGTATATGTGCTTTTCATGGAGCGTCTTTTGACTTTACTTTAAACCGTGTCGCCTAGATTTCATCCGTATTATAACGTTGTAACTTAACTATTGGTTGAACAATTCTTGTAAACTTTGGGAACAATCTTTATTATGAAATGAAGGCGACATATTTTGGTCAAACTTTGTCTTAAAGACTTATGACCACGTAACGGGACCTAAGTAGACGGCGCCGTCAAACATAATTTGGTCGGGTCGCTACAGGCCTAACAAACCCCATCCAAAGTACCGAATGCTTTAGTACTTCGAAATTTATATCATATCCGAAGGGTGTCCCGGAATGATGGGGATATTCTTATATATGCATCTTGTTAATGTCGGTTACCAGGTGTTCACCATATGAATGATTTTTATCTCTATGTATGGGATGTGTATTGAAATATGAAATCTTGTGGTCTATTGTTACGATTTGATATATATAGGTTAAACCTATAACTCACCAACATTTTTGTTGACGTTTAAAGCATGTTTATTCTCAGGTGAATACTAAGAGCTTCCGCTGTTGCATACTAAAATAAGGACAAGATTTGGAGTCCATGTTTGTATGATATTGTGTAAAAACTGCATTCAAGAAACATATGTCGATGTAATATATTTCTATTGTAAACCATTATGTAATGGTCGTGTGTAAACAGTATATTTTAGATTATCATTGTTTGATAATCTACGTAATGTTTTTAAAACCTTTATTGATAAAATAAAGGTTAAGGTTGTTTTAAAAATGAATGCAGTCTTTGAAAAACGTCTCATATAGAGGTCAAAACCTCGCAACGAAATCAATTAATATGGAACGTTTATAATAAATATGAACGGGACATTTCAGTTGGCATCAGAGCTGGTATAATGCCGTCCATGTGTGGCGGGTTAATCATAAAGGAGGTTCTCACATTGTTACCTGTGACGAAGCATTGACTCTTACTCCTTGCGATCCCTTACGAGGGTTGGCAGTAGCCGAGAGGCAGGCCCTAAAATCAGTATCTGAGGTACACTCAGTGGTCACCAGGTGGTTAGCTGGGAAGGCACTGGGTGGGACGGTGGTTGTCCCCAACTATATTTCAGTTGGTATCCGAGCGTTGGTCTTAGAGAACCAGAAAATTTGCATTAGTGTGTCTTATCGAGTTTGTTAGGATGCATTAGTGAGTCTGGACTTCGACCGTGTTTTCTTTAAAAATGATTGCTTAACATTTTTGTTGGAAACTATATATTATTAACATGTAAATATTATGTGATATATTAATCTCTTAACATGTTTGATATTGTGTGATAGATGTCTACCGCTAGCACAAATCCCATTGACTCACCTAATAATAACGAAGAGTCGAATATATATTGGCAAGATTCACAAGTTCCCGAAGAATTGGAAGAAGAGGAAACGGAACCGGAAGAAGAGGAACCAGAAGAAGAGGAACCGGAAGAAGAAGAGGTTCCGGAGGGGGAATAGTAGGAACCACAGAAAACCGGTCAAATAAAAGAAAATCCTCAACCAATGGACCAAAGTTAATAATGGTCAATGGTGTTTCCGCTAAGGAAGCAAAATATTGGGAAAATTACTAATTTTCTGGTGAATCGGATCATGATGAGGATTCCGATGATGTTATAGAAATTACCCCGACCGAATTTAATGAAGCAAAAGAAAATAATAAGGAAAAATGCATCAAAATAGGATGAGGGCATTTCAGATCGTTGTCCTAGTCCGTCCCTCGACAAAATTTAAAAATTTGTCATTTTTAAGCGCGGTTTTAAAAGTAAAGATTTTTGGGTTTTTTAATGTTTTTGACATACTTTAATTCAATAAGATTAAAAATAATGATAATAAAAATTCTCGTCCCTCCATTGGGTAGAGCAATTTCGGTTCAACGACCTAGTTTTCAACTCACGACGAATTTTAAAAATCAAAATTTTAACTTAATGAAATAAAGTACATTTTTGTTTTTAAATTTACAGTAAACTTAAATTTAAAATGCATAAAATTAAAAATTCATATTATTAAAATTAAAAATTCATACCAAACTTATATTATATTTTTGTTTTTATATATACAAACTTATATTAAAAATATTAATTTTTAAATATTTACAAACTTAAATATATTGATTTAAAAAGTTTACAATATTAATTTAATATTTATATATTAATTTTAAAAACATGGTAAAAATTAAAATAAAAAAATCTTTTTGGTCTTTTATCCCACTTTAATCAATCAAATATTATCAAAAATATACGCCCCTCTTTTCGGTAAAGTAATTTCGGTTCAACGACCTAGTTTTACTCCTGACGAATTTTTGAAATATTTTGGGTTGATTGATTAAAGATATTTATACCTTAAGAATAAACGGTAAATTTCGCAGTGATGTAATAAATTTTTGTATGATATCAATAATTTCGGTTACGCATACCTAATTTTATTGAATACCAATTTAATACTTTATAGCGAACGATTCAGCGTTTATTATCAAAAGGTTAAAAGCAATAAAAATAAAAATAAAAACTGTACATACTTACCTATGAGAAAGAATTCTCAGAGACCTGCTTTAGCTGACTCATAGGAGAGTCATGTGATTTGGTTCTCCATAGCTACGTAAGCATAACCTCGATTCTTCAATATCTTTTCTTCTAAACATATGAACGGTCCTTCTCTGCATAGAGTAACAAATTCGGTATTTGAATATGTTTGATTATTTGAACATTTACCTTCGTGTGACCATTTTCCGCATTTGTAACATCTTTCAAGGTGTCGTGCTCTTCTTTTTGTTGCGGATTTTGATTTTCCTTTTCCAAAATGTATCTTATGATGATCTTTTCTGAGTTCTTTTCTTACTCCGTCCATTTTTTCTCTTATGAATGATACCAGTTCACTCGAAAGTGTGTCATTATTACGTTTAGTAATCACAGCGTGTAGCATTAGACCATGGTTCAGATCAAAGGAATTCTTCATCTCGTAAAACCTAAAAAAAAAATAAAAATTCAGAATGGGGGGAGAAGACTAGTTCTTTAGGGTCTGCTAGGGAAAGACCATTCAGATTCCATTCTCGGAAACTACACGAAAACAGAATATCTAACTCTAACAGAAATATATATTACCCTAAAAAGATTAGAACCTTCCCACACTTAGTTAGTTGTGGTGTCGAAATTGTGATTAACTTCATCTTCAACTTCCATTAGATTATCTATGTAATGTTTGACTCTGTGACCATTAACTTTAAATTCAACTCCATTTGAATTTATTAATTCTACTGTTCTGTACGGGAAAACTCTTTTGACTATGAATGGTCCAGACCATCTTGATTTCAATTTTCCAGGAAATAGCTTGAATCGTGAATTGAAAAGAAGAACTCTGTCTCCTTCTTTAAATTCTTTTGAACTTCTGATTCTTTTATCATGCCATTTCTTCGTTCTTTCCTTATAGATTAACGAATTTTCATATGCTTCATGTCTTAATTCTTCTAATTCGTTTAATTGACTTAACCGAAGACGTTTGGCTTCATGTAAATCAAGATTACATATCTTCAAAGCCTAAAATGCTCTGTGTTCAATTTCTACTGGAAGATGACATGCTTTTCCGTAAACGAGTTTAAAAGGTGTGGTTCCAATTGAAGTTTTGTAGGTTGTTCTAAAAGCCCAGAGTGCATCCTCCAATTTCATGGACCATTCCTTTGGATTTGATCATATGGTTTTCTCTAGAATACGTTTTAAAGCTCGGTTGGTATTTTCAACTTGTCCACTTGTTTGTGGATGATAAGCGGTTGAGATTTTATGAGTTACTCCATATCTTTTGAGAACTTTCTCAAGTTGATTATTACAAAAATGAGTACCCCGATCACTTATTAAAGCTTTCGGTGTTCTGAACCTAGCAAAAAGACGTTTTAAAAAGTTGACTACAACTCGTGCATCGTTAGTTGGAAGAGCTTGTGCTTTCGCCCATTTAGATACATAATCAATGGCAACGAGAATGTAGAGATTATTATGAGATTTTGGAAATGGACCCATGAAGTCAATACCCCAAATGTCAAATACTTCACATACTTAAATGATATTTTGTGGCATTTCATCACGTTGACTTATTTTTCCGGCCCTTTGACAAGCATCACAGGATTTGCAAAGAAGGTGTGCATCTTTGAAAATTGTAGGCCAATAGAATCCAACATCGTAAACTTTTCTTGCTGTGAGTTGAGGCCCATAATGCCCTCCTGTTGGTCCTGTGTGACAATGGTTTAAGATTTGACTAGCTTCATCTCCGAATACACATCGGCGTATTATTCTATCGGGACAACTTTTAAACAAATGTGGATCTTCCCAGAAATAGTGTTTTATATCACTAAAGAATTTCTTTCGTTTTTGGTACGACAACCCTTTTTCAAGGAATCCACATACTAAGTAGTTTGCATAGTCTGCAAACCATGGAATTTCATTATAATCTATCTTCAATAGATATTCATCAGGAAAATTATCTTGTATGGCCGATTCATTTAGAACTTGTAATTCAGGATTTTCAAGACGAGAAAGATGATCAGCGGCGAGATTTTCTGCTCCCTTTTTGTCTCGGATTTCAATATCGAACTCTTGTAAGAGTAAGATCCAACAGATTAATCTTGGTTTAGCATCTTGTTTCGAAAATAGGTATCTAAGAGCAGAATGGTCGGTATAGACCACCGTTTTAGCTAGAACGAGATATGAACGAAATTTGTCAAAAGCAAAGACAATAGCAAGGAGTTCTTTTTCAGTAGTTGTGTAATTTGTTTGTGCTCCTTGTAACGTCTTACTAGCATAATATATAGGTTGAAATCATTTTTCAATCCTTTGTCCTAAAACGGCTCCCATTGCAAAATTACTTGCATCGCACATTAGTTCAAACGGTAAATTCCAATTTGGAGTTATCATGATCGGCGCATTAGTGAGTTTTTCTTTAAGAATATTAAAAGATTTGATACATTCATCTGAAAAGATGAATGGAGCATCCTTTTCTAGGAGTTTATTCATAGGAGTGGCAATTTTAGAAAAATCTTTTATGAAACATCGGTAAAAACTGGCATGCCCTAGAAAACTCCTAACTCCTATAACATTGGTGGGATGTGAAAGTTTAGCAATTACATCTACTTTAGCTCTATCCACTTCAATTCCTTCCTTTGAAATTTTATGTCCAAGAACGATGCCTTCTTTAACCATGAAATGGCATTTTTCCCAATTAAGAACTAGATTTGATTGTTCGCATCTAATAAGCATTCGTTCAAGATTAACTAGACATGATTCAAATGTATCATCGAAGACTAAAAAGTCATCCATGAAAACTTCCATGCATTCTTCTATCATGTCGTGAAAAATCGCCATCATGCACCTTTGAAAGGTTGCAGGGGCGTTGCAAAGTCCAAATAGCATGCGTTTGTAAGCAAGAGTACCATAAGGGCACGTGAACGTGGTTTTCTCTTGGTCCTCGGGTGCTATTGGAATTTGAAAATATCCGAAAAAACCATCAAGAAAAACTATTTCCGGCTAATCTTTTCAACATTTGATCAATGAAAGGTAAGGGAAAGTGATCTTTTTTAGTGGCGTCATTTAATTTTCTCTAATCAATACAAACACGCCATCCTGTTACAGTCCTAGTAGGAATAAGCTCATTTTTATCATTTGTGATGACAGTCATGCCACCCTTCTTAGGTACACATTGAACTGGGCTTACCCATGGACTATCAGAGATTGGATAAATTAAACCTGCATCTAGTAGTTTAATAATTTCTTTCTTAACAACATCTTGCATATTAGGATTTAGTCTTCTTTGGCGTTGCACATACGTTTTATGACCTTCTTCCATAAGGATTTTATGTGTGCAATACGAAGGACTTATTCCTTTAATGTCATGAATCTTCCATGCAATAGCTGGTTTATGAGCTTTTAGCACAGAAATGAGTTGAGATTTTTCATTTTTCGTAAGAGAAGACGATATTATTACAGGTAATTCAGATTCACCATGTAAATAAGTATATTCTAAATGATTTGGAAGTGGCTTTAACTCTAATGTCGGTGGTTCTTCTATCGATGATTTATATCGATATCTGTCTTTTTCTTTTAGCATTTGAATTTCTTCTGTTGTTGGTTCATATCCATTAGCCATAAGTGTAGCTAACATTTCAGTTTTATCAATTGGTTCAGTTCCTTCTCCTAAAGAACATTCTCCTATTCCTTGTAATTCTGGAAATTCTTCTAACAATTATGCATGTGAATCTATAGTTTGAATATAATAACACGTATCATCTGCAGATTGCGGTTGTTGCATGGCTCTATCAATAGAAAAGGTAACACTCTCGTCCTCTATACTTAGGGTCAGTTTCTTACCAAACACGTCTATTATTGCTTTAGCCGTGTTTAAGAATGGTCTTCCTAATATGAGAGGAACTCGAGAATCTTCTTCCATGTCCAGAATAACAAAATCTACTGGAAATACTAAAGTACCAACTTTAAATAGCATGTTTTCCATTATCCCTCTAGGATATTTTACTGATCGATCGGCTAGTTGTATACTTATTCGTGTTGGTTTCAATTCTCCAAGGTCTAGTTTAGCGTATAGTGAATACGGCATTAAATTTATACTAGCACCTAAGTCTGCCAATGCTTCTATTGAACTAAGACTACCCAGAAAACATGGAATTGTGAAACTTCCTAGATCTGATAATTTTTTGGTATCTTATTCAACAGTACTGCAGAACAATTAGCATTCATTGTAACAGCCGAGAGTTCTTCCATTTTCTTTCTATTTGTGATTAGATCTTTCAAGAATTTGGCATATCTAGGCATTCCTGAAATCACATCAATGAAAGAAAGATTTACATTTATCTGTTTAAACATGTCCAAGAATTTGGATTGCTCGGCTTCAAGTCTCTCTTTTCTCATTTTACTTGGGTAAGGAAGTGATGGTTGGTATGGTTTAACATAAGGTTTAGCTTTAACTGTGTTATCTTCATTAACCTTTTCAACTACCGGTTATATTTCATTATCTTGCTCAGGTTGTGGTTCTTGTGGAGTAGGAATAGCGTCATCAGAAATTACAGGTATTTCAGGTGGTTTAAGTGTAATACCACTTCTTGTGGTAATGGCTTTAGCTGTTTCATTCTGGCAGTTAGCATTTGTATCACTAGGTAGACTTCCCGGTTTTCTTTCACCTATCAACCTTGCTAGGTTGCTTACTTTTTGTTCCAGATTTTGAATAGAAGCTTGTTGATTTCTAAATGCTTGAGCATTTTGTTCATTGGTTTATTTCTGAGATGTGAAAAATTGATTTTGAGATTCAACTAGCTTCGACATCATATCTTCTATATTTGGCTTTTTATCATCGGTTTGTGGTGGTTTGTTTTGAAAATTAGGTCTTTGCTGATTGTAAGTATTATTGGATACTTATTGATTGCTAGGACCTTGTTGGTTGTTGTATGGAACATTTCGGTTATAATTCTAGTTTTGATTGTAGATTGGTCTTGGCGGTTGATAATTATTCTGATAATTATTTCCAGGTCTTTGGTTCATATATGAAACATTCTCTCTTTGTTCCATTGTTTGTTCAATACTGAGACAATCTTTTGTTAAATGTGGTCCTCCACACTGCTCACAACTAATTCGTATTGAGTGAATATCTTTAGTCATCTTTTCCATTCGTCTCTCGACAGTATCTATCTTTGCGGAAATGGAATCGAAGTCATGGCTTGAATCGGCTCTAGCAGCTTTAGATGATCTAACGATATCTTTTTCTTGATGCCACTCATGTGAGTGGGAAGCAGTGTTATCAATAATTTTGTAAGCGTCAGTTGCGGTTTTCTTCATAATGGAACCACCAGCTGCTATATCGATGTCTTTTCTTGTAGTGATGTCACATCTTTGGTAGAATATTTGTACTATTTGACAGGTGTCTAAACCATGTTGCAGACATCCTCTTAATAACTTTCCAAATCTTGTCCACGCTTCATATAGAGTTTCATTTGGCTTTTGCGTGAACGTAACAATTTCTCCTTGAAGTCTCACGACTTTAGATACCGGAAAGAATTGTTTAAGAAAATTTTCAACTAAAACGTCCCATGTATCAATCGCCCCTTCAGGTAACGATTCTAACCAATCTTTGGCTTCTCCTTTAAAGTCCAGGGAAATAACATGAGATATATCCGTTCATCCTCCACTTCTCTTATTTTGAATAAAGTACAAATCCTATTAAAAGTTCGAAGATGTTCATTTGGATCTTCCTTCGGTGCACCACTAAATTGGCATTGATTTGTTACCATGTGTAGGATTTGTCCTTTGATTTCATAATCTGGTGCATTAATGTCTTGTTGAGTAATTGCGTGACCTTGGTCAGTGCGTTTAGCTCTCATTCGGTCTTCCATACTTAGAGGTTCCAGATTTTTCATGATTGAATTTGTTGAATCTGAATCACTAGAGGATTTTGATTTAATGGGTTGTTCCTCGACAATCTCCGTTTGAATGATTGGTGGTTCCGGAGGAAAGATTAATGGTTCAGGATCTCTGAATTGTCCCTAAATATCCTCCGGATTCTCAATTGTGAGGTCGGGTTCAAAAAATGGATTATCGAAAATTTGAATTGGAGTACTTGGTCGACTAGATAACGATTCTAAAGAAAAATCAACGACGACAATATTGGCTAGATGTCTTGATCGAGTTACAGGTGGTGAACGTATAAAAGGTGGTGAACGTTTTGCTCGGTGCATTCACTGAATATCCTATTAGTTATAAAAAAAATAAAAATTATATAAGTTATCAAATTAATAGACTTTTCTGATTTTGCCCACGTTTCGAATAGCCAATAGATGCAACAGGTAGCCAGGACCCTTTAAATCGGAAGCCCACAACTCGCCACTAACAAATCCAACTATTACTACGAACCAGAAAATTTTAGATGTCTATCAATTTAACCACTTAAAATAATTTTTTCGTTGAAGTTTAAAGAAATTTTAGAGAAGAAATAGAAAATTCTATGTCCTAAAAACTAGAGCGTCGTGAAATAAGAAAGAAAAAGAGCGCGTCGGAAAAATGTCAAAAAATAAATGGTCGAAAAATAATAAAAAGAACGTAGCGCGTCGAAACTTAAAAGTCTAAAAACTAAGAATTAAAAGTTGCGTCTAAAAGTATTAAAGCTTAAAAGAAATTCTATATCCAAAACAGTATAAACTTAAAAAGGTACTAAAATCTTAAAAAGGCGTCGCAAAATTCTAAAGCACCTAAATCTTAGTCTAAAGGAAAAGCACTTAAGGGATTTTACGGCGAAGCCTAAAAATCTAGAAATAAAAATAACTATGGCAAAAACTATGACTTAAAACTAAATACGAACGAAAAATACAAATATTACGCTAAAACAAATAAAAAGATACAAAATATAAAAATAAACTTAAAGTTGTAAAAAGTACAATTTTTATGAAAATATTATTTTTATATTTTTATTTTATAAAAGTATTAATTTTATAATTTATTAAAACTAATTAAAACTAAAAATACAAATTAAATCTAAAAACTAAATTAATATTAGAAATTAATTAACTAATAAACCCTAATTAGGGTTTTAATAATAATAATAATAATAATAATAATTAATCCGTAATTAATGCAGTACTAGGATCAGATGTGGTGTGTCCGATCAGCTCATGCGATGGCATGAGCTGAACGTTGTAATTCCATGCGGTCGCATGGTGCTCGGATCCAGTTCAGAAGTTGGGCTTCTACAGTACCAGGCCGAGTGATTACTTATATTTTGTTTTCTGTTTTATAAATATATAAAGTATTTATATAAGATAAATAAAAAAAACTTATATTTTTACAAAAAAAACTACCTATTAGTTTTTTGTAACTAAAAGAAAATACAAACTTTTTAATTTTTTTTTTTATATTTTGAACAACTCTTAAAAATATATATTTTTTGTTTTTCTTTTTATATTTTTGTATTTTTAATATTTAAAACGTATTTTTACAAAAGCGTATTTTTACAAAAGTAAACTAATTTTTTTTATATATAGCGTTTCGCTTCCGGCGTTTAAGCAGTTCCCCGACAGCGGCGCCAAAAATACTTGATGTTAATGCGAAGGGGTACAAAATAGTTATATTTTTACTACAAAATATTATTAAATACGATACAATTTTACACAAGTTTTTTATTTATTTATAGAGTGGATATACCTAAACCTTGCTACAACACTTATAGGCAGTGTACCTAATCGTACAGTAGTGTAGTTTTTAGTAAGTCCGGTTCATCCACAGGGAACTTAGCCAAGTTTAATGCTATATTTTTAAAAACTATATTTGTAAAAATATAATATATATATATATATATATATATATATATATATATATATATATATATATATATATATATATATATATATATATATATATATATATATATATATATATATATATATATATATATATAAGTAGTATTATTATAAAAAGGGTGTTTTTACCGTTTAATGACCGGTTTGTCGATTTTAAAACTTTAGTCGCAGTTAAAATCTAATGTAAAATATTAAATATATAAAAGACTTAATTTAAAGCGTAAAGTAAATAACAATAATTAAAGTGCAATAAATTAAAGTGCGATAAATAAAATGACAATAAATAAAATTGCGATAAAAAGTACGATAATTAAAAAGACAATAAATTAAAGTGTGATAATTAAAAGTGCAATTAAATATGAAATAAAAGAATTATGCTTATTTAAACTTGCGTAATCATGATGTTTGACATGTTGATTTTAGTTTATTACCATGGGTTAATTGTCCTTTGTCCTGGATTATTTAATATGTCCGTCTGATTTTTGTCCATAACAGTCCATCAGTCATAAATATAAAGTGAGAGTGTCCTCGTCAAATTATCCTTATTTCTGAAGTCAAATATTCTAACTAATTGGGGACTTAAACTGTAACAAGGTCTTAATACTTTGTTTAATAATTACACCAGGATATCGACTGCGTGTAACCCAAGGTTTTAATACTTTGTTAACAATTACGCCAAGTGTCATTGTACATAATTCACCCCTGTTTTAATGAGCCCATTAACTATTAATCCATTCCCGTGTTCGGTTAAATGAACGATTATTAGTACTTATAAATATCCCGCCCATCGTGTCCGATCGAGTGTATATGGTTATTTATAGGTACGTCCAATTGTAAATCTTTATATTAAATTAACAAACTATCATTTAATTAAACAAATATAAAGCCCATTAATAGCCCATAGTCTAATTTCCACAAGTGTCGTTCTTTTGTCCAAACCCCAATTACGGTACTGATAAGGCTAAAAAGGAACATATATTTCATAGCAAAATCCCCCAAGAAAGACAAGATTTTAGTTGCAATTGTTCCATTTTCGAGTAATATTCGTTTATTTTAAATAAGTGCGAAGACAAAAGGCGAAAACGAAGATTTGAAGACGCAAAGGTCCAAAAAGCTCAAAAGTACAAGATACAATTAAAAAGGTTCAAATTATTGATGAAGAACGTCTAAAAATGACAAGAGTACAAGTTACAAAACGCAAAGTACACGATATAAAATTGTACGAAAGGGCGTTCGAAAATCCGGAACCGAGGCATGAACCAACTTTCCGCGCTCGACGCAACGGTGTAAAAATTACGAGTCAACTATGCACAAGAATAAAATATAATATTTAAATAATTCATAATAAGAATAATATTAAATAATAAAAAGTTGTTAATTGAGCATAGTTCAGGGGTCGTAAATGAAAATTTCAATTCTAATTTCGCTATAAAAGCGATGATTTACGATCAATTTGAGGAGACTTTCTTCGATCATATTTTCTATCACTTTTTCGATCATCTATCAAATATCTATATCTAATATCCAATATCTATATTCTATATCTCTATCATAATGTTAACTTAATAAGATATAACAATAATCTTAATTTTAATTTTAAATTATGATAATAATAAGATTTATGATAGAGATCGTTTGAGTGTGTAAGTCGAAATTCTGTCCGTGTAACGCTACGCTATTTTTAATCATTGTAAGTTATGTTCAACCTTTTTATATTAATGTCTCGTAGCTAAGTTATTATTATGCTTATTTAAAACGAAGTAATCATGATGTTGGGCTAATTACTAAAATTGGGTAATTGGGCTTTGTACCATAATTAAGGTTTGGGCAAAAGACCGACACTTGTGGAAATTGGACTATTGACTATTAATAGATGGGGGGTATTGTCTAATTGAGTGACAACTCATTGGAGTCTGTCGAACCTATCTTCAAATTAATTAACCTAATAATTAATAATGATTATGGTTGTCCTATTTAGTGACGTTCATATGGAATCTATTATAATCATTTAATTAATTATTCGGGTTGGGTAATTGATTATTCAAACTGATCAAGTGGGTAAATTAATATTCATATCTAATCAAAACAGGGGTAGATTACATACAGTGATAACTGGTGTAATTGTTGACAGAAGTGATAACTGCGTCACAGTTTAAATCCTTAATTAGTTGGAATATTTGAATTCGGGTATAAGGGTAATTTGACAAGGACACTCGCACTTTATATTTATGACCGATGGACTATTATGGATAAAAACCAGATAGGTATCAAATAAACCATGACAAAGGACAATTAACCCGAGTAACAATTAATTAAAATCAAAACGTCAAACATCATGATTACGGAAGTTTAAATAAGCATAATCCTTTTATTTCATATTCTATCGCAATTTTATTTATTGTTATTTTATTTATTGAAATGTCCCGTTCTTATTGATTAAAAACGTTCCATATTAATTGATTTCGTTGCGAGGTTTTGACCTCTATATGAGACGTTTTTCAAAGACTGCATTCATTTTTAAACAAACCATAACCTTTATTTCATCAATAAAGGTTTAAAAAGCTTTACGTAGATTATCAAATAATGATAATCTAAAATATCCTGTTTACACACGACCATTACATAATGGTTTACAATACAAATATGTTACAACAAAATAAGTTTCTTGAATGCAGTTTTTACACAATATCATACAAGCATGGACTCCAAATCTTATCCTTATTTAAGTATGCGACAGCGGAAGCTCTTAATAATCACCTGAGAATAAACATGCTTAAAACGTCAACAAAAATGTTGGTGAGTTATAGGTTTAACCTATATATATCAAATCGTAACAATAGACCACAAGATTTCATATTTCAATACACATCCCATACATAGAGATAAAAATCATTCATATGGTGAACACCTGGTAACCGACAATAACAAGATGCATATATAAGAATATCCCCATCATTCCGGGACACCCTTCGGATATGATATAAATTTCGAAGTACTAAAGCATCCGGTACTTTGGATGGGGTTTGTTAGGCCCAATAGATCTATCTTTAGGATTCGCGTCAATTAGGGTGTCTGTTCCCTAATTCTTAGATTACCAGACTTAATAAAAAGGGGCATATTCGATTTCGATAATTCAACCATAGAATGTAGTTTCACGTACTTGTGTCTATTTTGTAAATCATTTATAAAACCTGCATGTATTCTCATCCCAAAAATATTAGATTTTAAAAGTGGGACTATAACTCACTTTCACAGATTTTTACTTCGTCGGGAAGTAAGACTTGACCACTGGTTGATTCATGAACCTATAACAATATATACATATATATCAAAGTATGTTCAAAATATATTTACAACACTTTTAATATATTTTGATGTTTTAAGTTTATTAAGTCAGCTGTCCTCGTTAGTAACCTACAACTAGTTGTCCACAGTTAGATGTACAGAAATAAATCGATAAATATTATCTTGAATCAATCCACGACCCAGTGTATACGTATCTCAGTATTGATCACAACTCAAACTATATATATTTTAGAATCAACCTCAACCCTGTATAGCTAACTCCAACATTCACATATAGAGTGTCTATGGTTGTTCCGAAATATATATAGATGTGTCGACATGATAGGTCGAAACATTGTATACGTGTCTATGGTATCTCAAGATTACATAATATATAATACAAGTTGATTAAGTTATGGTTGGAATAGATTTGTTACCAATTTTCACGTAGCTAAAATGAGAAAAATTATCCAATCTTGTTTTACCCATAACTTCTTCATTTTAAATCCGTTTTGAGTGAATCAAATTGCTATGGTTTCATATTGAACTCTATTTTATGAATCTAAATAAAAAAAGTATAGGTTTCTAGTCGGAAAAATAAGTTACAAGTCGTTTTTGTAAAGGTAGTCATTTCAGTCGAAAGAACGACGTCTAGATGACCATTTTAGAAAACATACTTCCACTTTGAGTTTAACCATAATTTTTGGATATAGTTTCATGTTCATAATAAAAATCATTTTCTCAGAATAACAACTTTTAAATCAAAGTTTATCATAGTTTTTAATTAACTAACCCAAAACAGCCCGCGGTGTTACTACGACGGCGTAAATCCGGTTTTACGGTTTTTTTCGTGTTTCCAGGTTTTAAATCATTAAGTTAGCATATCATATAGATATAGAACATGTGTTTAGTTGATTTTAAAAGTCAAGTTAGAAGGATTAACTTTTGTTTGCGAACAAGTTTAGAATTAACTAAACTATGTTCTAGTGATTACAAGTTTAAACCTTCGAATAAGATAGCTTTATATGTATGAATCGAATGATGTTATGAACATCATTACTACCTTAAGTTCCTTGGATGAACCTACTGGAAAAGAGAAAAATGGATCTAGCTTCAATGGATCCTTGGATGGCTCAAAGTTCTTGAAGCAAAATCATGACACGAAAACAAGTTCAAGTAAGATCATCACTTGAAATAAGATTGTTATAGTTATAGAAATTGAACCAAAGTTTGAATATGATTTTTACCTTGTATTAGAATGATAACCTACTGTAAGAAACAAAGATTTCTTGAGGTTGGATGATCACCTTACAAGATTGGAAGTGAGCTAGCAAACTTGAAAGTATTCTTGATTTTATGAAACTAGAACTTTTGAAATTTATGAAGAACACTTAGAACTTGAAGATAGAACTTGAGAGAGTTCAATTAGATGAAGAAAATTGAAGAATGAAAGTGTTTGTAGGTGTTTTTGGTCGTTGGTGTATGGATTAGATATAAAGGATATGTAATTTTGTTTTCATGTAAATAAGTCATGAATGATTACTCATATTTTTGTAATCTTATGAGATATTTCATGCTAGTTGCCAAATGATGGTTCCCACATGTGTTAGGTGACTCACATGGGCTGCTAAGAGCTGATCATTGGAGTGTATATACCAATAGTACATACATCTAAAAGCTGTGTATTGTACGAGTACGAATACGGGTGCATACGAGTAGAATTGTTGATGAAACTGAACGAGAATGTAATTGTAAGCATTTTTGTTAAGTAGAGGTATTTTGATAAGTGTATTGAAGTCTTTCAAAAGTGTATAAATACATATTAAAACACTACATGTATATACATTTTAACTGAGTCGTTAAGTCATCGTTAGTCGTTACATGTAAGTGTTGTTTTGAAACCTTTAGGTTAACGATCTTGTTAAATGTTGTTGACCCAATGTTTATAATATCAAAAGAGATTTTAAATTATTATATTATCATGATATTATGATGTACGAATATCTCTTAATATGATATATATATATTAAATGTCGTTACAACGATAAACGTTACATATATGTCTCGTTTCAAAATCATTAAGTTAGTAGTCTTGTTTTTACATATGTAGTTCATTGTTAATATAATTAATGATATGTTTACTTATCATAATATCATGTTAACTATATATATAACCATATATATGTCATCATATAGTTTTTTTTACAAGTTTTAACGTTCGTGAATCACCGGTCAACTTGGGTGGTCAATTGTCTATATGAAACCTATTTCAATTAATCAAGTCTTAACAAGTTTGATTGCTTAACATGTTGGAAACATTTAATCATGTAAACATCAATCTCAATTAATATATATAAACATGGAAAAGTCCGGGTCACTACAGTACCTACCCGTTAAATAAATTTCGTCCCGAAATTTTAAGCTGTTGAAGGTGTTGACGAATCTTCTGGAAATAGATGCGGGTATTTCTTCTTCATCTGATCTTCACGCTCCCAGGTGAACTCGGGTCCTCTACGAGCATTCCATCGAACCTTAACAATTGGTATCTTGTTTTGCTTAAGTCTTTTAACCTCACGATCCATTATTTCGACGGGTTCTTCGATGAATTGGAGTTTTTCGTTGATTTGGATTTCATCTAACGGAATAGTGAGATCTTCTTTAGCAAAACATTTCTTCAAATTCGAGACGTGGAAAGTGTTATGTACAGCCGCGAGTTGTTGAGGTAACTCAAGTCGGTAAGCTACTGGTCCGACACGATCAATAATCTTGAATGGTCCAATATACCTTGGATTTAATTTCCCTCGTTTACCAAATCGAACAACGCCTTTCCAAGGTGAAACTTTAAGCATGACCATCTCTCCAATTTCAAATTCTATATCTTTTCTTTTAATGTCAGCGTAGCTCTTTTGTCGACTTTGGGCGGTTTTCAACCGTTGTTGAATTTGGATGATCTTCTCGGTAGTTTCTTGTATAATCTCCGGACCCGTAATCTGTCTATCCCCCACCTCACTCCAACAAATCGGAGACCTGCACTTTCTACCATAAAGTGCTTCAAACGGCGCCATCTCAATGCTTGAATGGTAGCTGTTGTTGTAGGAAAATTCTGCTAACGGTAGATGTCGATCCCAACTATTTCCGAAATCAATAACACATGCTCGTAGCATGTCTTCAAGCGTTTGTATCGTCCTTTCGCTCTGCCCATCAGTTTGTGGATGATAGGCAGTACTCATGTCTAGACGAGTTCCTAATGCTTGCTGTAATGTCTGCCAGAATCTTGAAATAAATCTGCCATCCCTATCAGAGATAATAGAGATTGGTATTCCATGTCTGGAGACGACTTCCTTCAAATACAGTCGTGCTAACTTCTCCATCTTGTCATCTTCTCTTATTGGTAGGAAGTGTGCTGATTTGGTGAGACGATCAACTATTACCCAAATAGTATCAAAACCACTTGCAGTCCTTGGCAATTTAGTGATGAAATCCATGGTAATGTTTTCCCATTTCCATTCCGGGATTTCGGGTTGTTGAAGTAGACCTGATGGTTTCTGATGCTCAGCTTTGACCTTAGAACACGTCAAACATTCTCCTACGTATTTAGCAACATCGGCTTTCATACCCGGCCACCAAAAATGTTTCTTGAGATCCTTGTACATCTTCCCCGTTCCAGGATGTATTGAGTATCTGGTTTTATGAGCTTCTCTAAGTACCATTTCTCTCATATCTCCAAATTTTGGTACCCAAATCCTTTCAGCCCTATACCGGGTTCCGTCTTCCCGAATATTAAGATGCTTCTCCGATCCTTTGGGTATTTCATCCTTTAAATTTCCCTCTTTTAAAACTCCTTGTTGCGCCTCCTTTATTTGAGTAGTAATGTTATTATGAATCATTATATTCATAGATTTTACTCGAATGGGTTCTCTATCCTTCCTGCTCAAGGCATCGGCTACCACATTTGCCTTCCCCGGGTGGTAACGAATCTCAAAATCGTAATCATTCAATAATTCAATCCACCTACGCTGCCTCATATTCAGTTGTTTCTGATTAAATATGTGTTGAAGACTTTTGTGGTCGGTATATATAATACTTTTGACCCCATATAAGTAGTTCCTCCAAGTCTTTAATGCAAAAACAACCGCGCCTAATTCCAAATCATGCGTCGTATAATTTTGTTCGTGAATCTTCAATTGTCTAGACGCATAAGCAATCACCTTCGTTCGTTGCATTAATACACAACCGAGACCTTGCTTTGATGCGTCACAATAAATCACAAAATCATCATTCCCTTCAGGCAATGACAATATAGGTGCCGTAGTTAGCTTTTTCTTCAATAACTGAAACGCTTTCTCTTGTTCATCATTCCATTCAAATTTCTTCCCTTTATGCGTTAATGCAGTCAAGGGTTTTGCTATTCTGGAAAAGTCTTGGATGAACCTTCTGTAGTAACCAGCTAGTCCTAAAAACTGGCGTATGTGTTTCGGAGTTTTCGGGGTTTCCCACTTTTCAACAGTTTCTATCTTTGCCGGATCCACCTTAATACCTTCTTTGTTCACTATGTGACCGAGGAATTGAACTTCTTCCAACCAAAATGCACACTTTGAAAACTTAGCGTACAATTCTTCCTTCCTCAATACTTCTAACACCTTTCTCAAATGTTCACCGTGTTCTTGGTCATTCTTTGAGTAAATAAGTATGTCATCAATGAAAACAATGACAAACTTGTCAAGGTATGGTCCACACACTCGGTTC
This sequence comes from Rutidosis leptorrhynchoides, assembly GCF_046630445.1. Taxonomy (NCBI): domain Eukaryota; kingdom Viridiplantae; phylum Streptophyta; class Magnoliopsida; order Asterales; family Asteraceae; genus Rutidosis; species Rutidosis leptorrhynchoides. The sequence continues at coordinate 683,479,178 of NC_092333.1, forward strand.
ATAAGGTCCATGAACACAGCTGGTGCATTAGTTAAACCAAACGGCATGACCATAAACTCGTAATGACCGTAACGTGTTCTGAAAGCAGTCTTTGGAATATCATCTTCTTTCACACGCATTTGATGATACTCGGAACGTAAGTCAATCTTTGAATAAACAGACGAGCCTTGTAGTTGATCAAATAAGTCGTCAATTCTCGGTAGTGGGTAGCGGTTCTTGATGGTAAGTTTGTTCAACTCTCGGTAGTCGATACACAACCTAAATGTACCATCTTTATTCTTGACAAACAAAACAGGAGCTCCCCACGGTGATGTGCTTGGTCGAATGAAACCACGCTCTAAAAGTTCTTGTAATTGGCTTTGCAGTTCTTTCATCTCGCTGGGTGCGAGTCTGTAAGGAGCACGAGCTATTGGTGCAGCTCCTGGTACAAGATCTATTTGAAATTCAACGGATCGATGTGGGGGTAATCCCGGTAATTCTTTCGGAAATACATCGGGAAATTCTTTTGCAATGGGAACATCATTGATGCTCTTTTCTTCAGTTTGAACTTTCTCGACGTGTGCTAGAATAGCATAGCAACCTTTTCTTATTAGTTTTTGTGCCTTCAAATTACTAATAAGATGTAGCTTCGTGTTGCCCTTTTCTCCGTACACCATTAAGGGTTTTCTTTTTTCTCGTATAATGCGAATTGCATTTTTGTAACAAACGATCTCCGCTTTCACTTCTTTCAACCAGTCCATACCGATTATCACATCAAAACTCCCTAACTCTACTGGTATCAAATCAATCTTAAATGTTTCGCTAACCAGTTTAATTTCTCGATTCCGACATATATTATCTGCTGAAATTAATTTACCATTTGCTAATTCGAGTAAAAATTTACTATCCAAAGGCGTCAATGGACAACTTAATTTAGCACAAAAATCTCTACTCATATAGCTTCTATCCGCACCCGAATCAAATAAAACGTAAGCAGATTTATTGTCAATAAGAAACGTACCCGTAACAAGCTCCGGGTCTTCCTGTGCCTCTACCGCATTAATATTGAAAACTCTTCCACGGCCTTGTCCATTCGTGTTCTCCTGGTTCGGGCAATTTCTAATAATGTGGCCTGGTTTTCCACATTTATAACAAACTACATTGGCATAACTTGCTCCGACACTACTTGCTCCGCCATTACTCGTTCCGACACCATTTGTTCCTTTCGTTCTATTAACCCCTGGTCCGTAGACCTCACACTTCGCCGCGCTATGACCATTTCTTTTACATTTGTTGCAAAATTTGGTGCAGAACCCCGAGTGATTCTTTTCACACCTTTGGCATAGTTGCTTCTGATTGTTGTTGTTGTTGCGGTTATTATTGTTGTTGGGATGATTGTTGTAGTTGCTGTTGTTGTTGTTGTTGTTGTTGTTGGGCCGTTTGTTGTAGTTGCGATTGATGTTGCGATTGTTGGGATAATTGTTGCGATTATTGTTGTAATTGCTGTTGTTGTTGTATTGGTGATTCTTATCACCGTTTTCCTCCCACTTTCTTTTGACTTGCTTCACATTGGCCTCTTCAGCAGTCTGTTCTTTAATTCTTTCTTCAATCTGGTTCACTAGTTTGTGAGCCATTCTACATGCCTGTTGTATGGAGGCGGGCTCGTGTGAACTTATATCTTCTTGGATTCTTTCCGGTAATCCTTTCACAAACGCGTCGATCTTCTCTTCCTCATCTTCGAATGCTCCCGGACACAATAGGCACAATTCTGTGAATCGTCTTTCGTACGTGGTAATATCAAATCCTTGGGTTCGTAACCCTCTAAGTTCTGTCTTGAGCTTATTGACCTCGGTTCTGGGACGGTACTTCTCGTTCATCAAGTGCTTGAATGCTGACCACGGTAGTGCGTACGCATCATCTTGTCCCACTTGCTCTAGATAGGTATTCCACCATGTTAACGCAGAACCTGTGAAGGTATGCGTAGCGTACTTCACTTTGTCCTCTTCAGTACACTTACTTATGGCAAACACCGATTCAACCTTCTCGGTCCACCGTTTCAATCCGATCGGTCCTTCAGTTCCATCAAATTCCAAAGGTTTGCAGGCAGTGAATTCTTTGTAGGTGCATCCTACACGATTTCCTGTACTGCTAGATCCAAGGTTATTGTTGGTATGTAGCGCAGCCTGTACTGCGGCTATGTTTGAAGCTAGAAAAGTACGGAATTCCTCTTCATTCATATTCACGGTGTGTCGAGTAGTCGGTGCCATTTCCTTCAAAATAGTTAAATGGAACAAGTTAATCATACAGAATATTAAGAGTAGTTAATAGTATTTCGTAGCATAATATGAACTCATTTATAAAAGCTTTTTCTTCATATTAGCGTTTTATAAGTTTAAATTCGGGTAGTACCTACCCGTTAAGTTCATACTTAGTAGCTAATATACAATTCAACTACTACAATTCTATATGAAAAACTGATTATAATAATATTTCGCGTTCAAACTTTTATACAATATTTTACAAACTTACAATACCGCTTATTTTACATAAAGCATGAAATATAGCACACAATAACTTTGATACAAGATAGTTGTGAAGACAATTCTAGCTAGTACACAAGTCGTTCAGCAAAGGCAATAAAGACACGTAATTCATACGTCCAGAAACAAGTCATGCATTCTGGTTTTACTAGGACTACTTCCCATCCTTGGTCTTGTGCAACATAACCGTTATGGCCGTTGATAAGACAGCGTGTTGTAACGTCATCAAAGGGACGAGGGTTACGTAATGTCCAACAGTCCCGTAATAATCTAAAAACCTCATTTCTTACCCCAATTACCGACTCCGTCACTTGTGGAAACGTTTTGTTTAATAGTTGTAGCCCGATGTTCTTGTTCTCACTTTGGTGAGAAGAGAACATTACTAATCCGTAAGCATAACATGCTTCTTTATGTTGCATGTTAGCCGCTTTTTCTAAATCACGAAGTCCAATATTCGGATATATTGAGTCAAAATAATTTCTTAACCCGTTGCGTAAAATAGCATTTGGGTTCCCCGCAATATATGCATCAAAGTAAACACATCGTAACTTATGGGTTTCCCAATGTGATATCCCCCATCTTTCAAACGAAAGTCTCTTATAAACCAAGACATTCTTGGAACGTTCTTCGAATGTCTTACAAACTGATCTCGCCTTAAATAGTTGTGCCGAAGAATTCTGGCCGACTCTAGACAAGATTTCATCAATCATGTCTCCGGGTAGGTCTCTTAAAATATTGGGTTGTCTATCCATTTTGTGTTTTTAAACTGTAAAATAGACAAGAGTTAGATTCATAAAAAAAATACTTATTAATACAAGCAATTTTTACATATATCATAAAGCATAAGAACACTATATTCCATATATTACACCACACGAATACAACTATCTTATTCCGACTCGCTCGTTTCTTCTTCTTCGGTTTTGGTTCGTTTTGCCAAGTTTCTAGGGATATATGATGTTCCCCTAATACGAGCCGTCGTTGTCCACATTGGTTTAGAAAAACCTGGTGGTTTAGAGGTTCCCGGGTCATTGTTACAACTTAAGGACTTCGGGGGTTGACGATACATATAAAGTTCATCGGGGTTGGAATTAGATTTCTCTATTTTTATGCCCTTTCCCTTATTATTTTCTTTTGCCTTTTTAAATTCAGTTGGGGTAATTTCTATAACATCATCGGAATTCTCGTCGGAATCCGATTCATCGGAGAATTGGTAATCCTCCCAATATTTTGCTTCCTTGGCGGAAACACCATTGACCATAATTAACCTTGGTCGGTTGGTTGAGGATTTTCTTTTACTTAACCGTTTTATTATTTCCCCCACCGGTTCTATTTCTTCATCCGGTTCCGATTCTTCTTCCGGTTCCGATTCTTCTTCCGGTTTCGAATCTTCTTCCGGTTCCTCTTCGGGAACTTGTGAATCAGTCCACGAATCATTCCAATTTACATTTGACTCTTCATTATTATTAGGTGAGTCAATGGGACTTGTTCTAGAGGTAGACATCTATCACATAATGTCAAACACGTTAAGAGATTAATATATCACATAATATTCATATGTTAAAAATATATAGTTTCCAACAAAAATGTTAAGCAATCATTTTTAAAGAAAACACGGTCGAAGTCCAGACTCGCTAATGCATCCTAACAAACTCGATAAGACACACTAATGCAAATATTCTGGTTCTCTAAGACCAACGCTCTGATACCAACTGAAATGTCCCGTTCTTATTGATTAAAAACGTTCCATATTAATTGATTTCGTTGCGAGGTTTTGACCTCTATATGAGACGTTTTTCAAAGACTGCATTCATTTTTAAACAAACCATAACCTTTATTTCATCAATAAAGGTTTAAAAAGCTTTACGTAGATTATCAAATAATGATAATCTAAAATATCCTGTTTACACACGACCATTACATAATGGTTTACAATACAAATATGTTACAACAAAATAAGTTTCTTGAATGCAGTTTTTACACAATATCATACAAGCATGGACTCCAAATCTTATCCTTATTTAAGTATGCGACAGCGGAAGCTCTTAATAATCACCTGAGAATAAACATGCTTAAAACGTCAACAAAAATGTTGGTGAGTTATAGGTTTAACCTATATATATCAAATCGTAACAATAGACCACAAGATTTCATATTTCAATACACATCCCATACATAGAGATAAAAATCATTCATATGGTGAACACCTGGTAACCGACAATAACAAGATGCATATATAAGAATATCCCCATCATTCCGGGACACCCTTCGGATATGATATAAATTTCGAAGTACTAAAGCATCCGGTACTTTGGATGGGGTTTGTTAGGCCCAATAGATCTATCTTTAGGATTCGCGTCAATTAGGGTGTCTGTTCCCTAATTCTTAGATTACCAGACTTAATAAAAAGGGGCATATTCGATTTCGATAATTCAACCATAGAATGTAGTTTCACGTACTTGTGTCTATTTTGTAAATCATTTATAAAACCTGCATGTATTCTCATCCCAAAAATATTAGATTTTAAAAGTGGGACTATAACTCACTTTCACAGATTTTTACTTCGTCGGGAAGTAAGACTTGACCACTGGTTGATTCACGAACCTATAACAATATATACATATATATCAAAGTATGTTCAAAATATATTTACAACACTTTTAATATATTTTGATGTTTTAAGTTTATTAAGTCAGCTGTCCTCGTTAGTAACCTACAACTAGTTGTCCACAGTTAGATGTACAGAAATAAATCGATAAATATTATCTTGAATCAATCCACGACCCAGTGTATACGTATCTCAGTATTGATCACAACTCAAACTATATATATTTTAGAATCAACCTCAACCCTGTATAGCTAACTCCAACATTCACATATAGAGTGTCTATGGTTGTTCCGAATATTATATAGATGTGTCGACATGATAGGTCGAAACATTGTATACGTGTCTATGGTATCTCAAGATTACATAATATATAATACAAGTTGATTAAGTTATGGTTGGAATAGATTTGTTACCAATTTTCACGTAGCTAAAATGAGAAAAATTATCCAATCTTGTTTTACCCATAACTTCTTCATTTTAAATCCGTTTTGAGTGAATCAAATTGCTATGGTTTCATATTGAACTCTATTTTATGAATCTAAATAAAAAAAGTATAGGTTTCTAGTCGGAAAAATAAGTTACAAGTCGTTTTTGTAAAGGTAGTCATTTCAGTCGAAAGAACGACGTCTAGATGACCATTTTAGAAAACATACTTCCACTTTGAGTTTAACCATAATTTTTGGATATAGTTTCATGTTCATAATAAAAATCATTTTCTCAGAATAACAACTTTTAAATCAAAGTTTATCATAGTTTTTAATTAACTAACCCAAAACAGCCCGCGGTGTTACTACGACGGCGTAAATCCGGTTTTACGGTTTTTTTCGTGTTTCCAGGTTTTAAATCATTAAGTTAGCATATCATATAGATATAGAACATGTGTTTAGTTGATTTTAAAAGTCAAGTTAGAAGGATTAACTTTTGTTTGCGAACAAGTTTAGAATTAACTAAACTATGTTCTAGTGATTACAAGTTTAAACCTTCGAATAAGATAGCTTTATATGTATGAATCGAATGATGTTATGAACATCATTACTACCTTAAGTTCCTTGGATGAACCTACTGGAAAAGAGAAAAATGGATCTAGCTTCAATGGATCCTTGGATGGCTCAAAGTTCTTGAAGCAAAATCATGACACGAAAACAAGTTCAAGTAAGATCATCACTTGAAATAAGATTGTTATAGTTATAGAAATTGAACCAAAGTTTGAATATGATTTTTACCTTGTATTAGAATGATAACCTACTGTAAGAAACAAAGATTTCTTGAGGTTGGATGATCACCTTACAAGATTGGAAGTGAGCTAGCAAACTTGAAAGTATTCTTGATTTTATGAAACTAGAACTTTTGAAATTTATGAAGAACACTTAGAACTTGAAGATAGAACTTGAGAGAGTTCAATTAGATGAAGAAAATTGAAGAATGAAAGTGTTTGTAGGTGTTTTTGGTCGTTGGTGTATGGATTAGATATAAAGGATATGTAATTTTGTTTTCATGTAAATAAGTCATGAATGATTACTCATATTTTTGTAATCTTATGAGATATTTCATGCTAGTTGCCAAATGATGGTTCCCACATGTGTTAGGTGACTCACATGGGCTGCTAAGAGCTGATCATTGGAGTGTATATACCAATAGTACATACATCTAAAAGCTGTGTATTGTACGAGTACGAATACGGGTGCATACGAGTAGAATTGTTGATGAAACTGAACGAGAATGTAATTGTAAGCATTTTTGTTAAGTAGAGGTATTTTGATAAGTGTATTGAAGTCTTTCAAAAGTGTATAAATACATATTAAAACACTACATGTATATACATTTTAACTGAGTCGTTAAGTCATCGTTAGTCGTTACATGTAAGTGTTGTTTTGAAACCTTTAGGTTAACGATCTTGTTAAATGTTGTTAACCCAATGTTTATAATATCAAAAGAGATTTTAAATTATTATATTATCATGATATTATGATGTACGAATATCTCTTAATATGATATATATATATTAAATGTCGTTACAACGATAAACGTTACATATATGTCTCGTTTCAAAATCATTAAGTTAGTAGTCTTGTTTTTACATATGTAGTTCATTGTTAATATAATTAATGATATGTTTACTTATCATAATATCATGTTAACTATATATATAACCATATATATGTCATCATATAGTTTTTTTTACAAGTTTTAACGTTCGTGAATCACCGGTCAACTTGGGTGGTCAATTGTCTATATGAAACCTATTTCAATTAATCAAGTCTTAACAAGTTTGATTGCTTAACATGTTGGAAACATTTAATCATGTAAACATCAATCTCAATTAATATATATAAACATGGAAAAGTCCGGGTCACTACATTTATCGTCATTTATTTATTTTACGCACTTTAATTATTGTCATTTATCTTTACGCTTAAAAATATAAAATCGACAAACCGGTCATTAAACGGTAAAAACCCCCCTTTTATAATAATATTACTACTTATATATATATATATTTATATAAATATAGTTTTATAAAAATATAGTACGTAATCACTAGCTCCCTGTGGAACGAACCGGACTTACTAAAAACTACACTACTCTACGATCAGGTACACTGCCTATAGTGTTGTAGCAAGGTTTAGGTATATTCCATCCGTAAATTAATAAAACTTGTGTCATATTTTGTAGTATTTCCTAGTAAAAATAATACTATTTCGTACCCTCACGCTACATCATCAAGTTTTTGGCGCCGCTGCCGGGGAGCGCTAAAACGCTATATTTTTAAATATAATAATATTGAAATAGAATATAATAATATAATAATATTGAAATAGAATATAATAATATAATAATATTTTAGAATCAAAATTTGATACGTAAATTTTAAAAAGTCGTATTTATTAAATACTTCAGGGGTATATTATGTAACTTATAATTAATAATTTCTATCATGTCGCTTTCATGTGAATAGTAAATTAATTAATTTATTTTCATTTACTATTCATGAATAGTAAATGAATTAAAAAAAAAATTTTGAAAAAAAAATTATTAATTTGTAAAAAAAAAATCGTTTTTTTTTTTAAAAAAAAAAAATTGTAAAAAAAAAACGTTTTTTTTAGAAAAAAAAATTCGTTTTTTAAAAAAAAAAAAAAAAAAAAATTTAAAAAAAAAAATTGTGTAAAAAAAAATTGTTTTTTAAGAAAAAAATCGTTTTTTTTTTAAAAAAAAAATTTAAAAAAATTTTTTTTTTTAAAATAATAAATAATAATTTTTTTTTTAAGTTTTATTACCTTTAGATTTTTAGACTATAGTTACAATTTTTAGTATTAAGTTTAGTTTTGCATAGTTATTTTTATTTCTAGAATTTTTAGGTTTGCCGTAAAATCCCTTAAGTGCTTATTCCTTAGACTAAGATTTATGTGCTTTAGAATTTTGCGACGCCGTTTTTCGCGCTACTTTCTTATTTTTATTTTTCGACGCCTATTTTTCGACCTTTTTCGAAGCGTTTTTTTTTCTTTCTTATTTCTCGCTATTCTAGTTTTAGGATAAGATTTTTATTCTACTTCTTATCTAAATTTCTTAAAATTACGAAAATTTATTTTAAGTGGTTAAATTGATAGACATCAAAATTTTCTGGTTCGTAGTAATAGTTGGATTTGTACGTGGACCGGGTTATTGGAGCCAAACAGTCCTCAATTATATTGAGACCAAACGAATCCTGCCCCTCTGCTGCATCTTTTGGCTATTCGAAACGTGGGCAAAATCAGAAAAGTCTATTGATTGGATAACTTATTATAATTTTTCTTTCCTTTTTAAAAACTAATAGGATATTCAGTGAATGCACCGAGCAAGACGTTCGCCGCCGGTCATACGTTCACCACCTGTAACTAGATCAAGACATTTAGCAAATATAACCGCCGTTGATTTTTCTTTAGAATCGTCATCCAGTCGACCAAGTACTTCAGTTCAAATTTCCGATAATCCATTTTTTGAACCCGACCTCACAATTGAGAATCCGGAGAATATTCAGGAACGGTTCGTAGATCCTGAACCACTAAACTTTCCTCCGGAACCACCAATCATTCAAACAGAGATTGTTGAGGAACGAACCATTAAATCAGAATCATCTAGTGATACCGATTCAACGAATTCAATTATGGAAGTAACGGAACCTCTAAGTATGGAAGATCGAATGAGAGCTAAACGCACGGGCCAAGGTCACGCCATTATTAAGCCAGAAGTTAATGCTCCAGATTATGAAATCAAAGGACAAATTCTACATATGGTAACTAATCAGTGCCAATATAGTGGTACGCCAAAAGAAGATCCCAACGAATATCTTCGTACCTTTAATAGGATCTGTACACTATTCAAAATTCGAGAAGTGGAGGATGAACAGATATATCTCATGTTGTTTCCCTGGACTTTAAAGGGAGAAGCCAAAGATTGGTTAGAATCGTTACCTGAAGGGGCGATTGACACATGGGATGTCTTAGTTGAAAATTTTCTTCAAAGATTCTTTCCGGCATCTAAAGCCGTGAGACTTCAAGGAGAAATTGTTACGTTCACACAAAAGTCAAATGAAACTCTATATGAGGCGTGGACAAGATTTGGAAAGTTGTTGAGAGGATGTCCTCAACACGGTTTAGACACTTATCAAATAGTACAAATATTCTACCAAGGTGTCAACGTTGCTACACGAAAAGACATCGACATAACAGCTGGTGGTTCCATTATGAAGAAAACCGCAACTGAAGCTTACAAAATTATTGATAACACAGCCTCCCACTCTCATGAGTGGCACCAAGAGAAAGATATATATCGTTCATCTAAAGCGGCTAGAGCCGATTCTAGCCATAACTTTGATTCCGTTTCCGCAAAAATAGATGCTTTGGAGAGACGAATGGAAAAGATGACTAAAGACATTCACGCAATACGAATCAGTTGTGAGCAATGCGGTGGACCACACTTATTGAAAGATTGTCACATTGAACTAACGATGGAACAACGTGAGAATGTTTCCTATATGAACCAAAGGCCGGGAAATAATTATCAAAATAATTATCAACCGCCAAGGCCAAACTTCAATCGAAATCAAAACATTCTTTACAATCCAAAAGGACCCGACAATAACTCGTATAACCAACAAGGTCCGAATAACCAACCAACTCAAAACAACACTTTCAATCAACAAAGACCTGGCTTATATAAACCACAACAACAAACCGAAGAGAAAAAGTCAAATCTGGAAGAAGTGGTATTTAAGCTAGTTGAATCTCAAACACAATTTATTGAAACTCAAACTCAAACGAATGAGAGGTTTGATCAGTCATTTAGAACTCAACAAGCTTCTATTTTGAATCTAGAAAAACAAGTAGGTACTCTTGTTAGATTGATGAGTGAAAGGAAACAAGGAAAGCTACCGAGTAATACTGAAGTAAATCCTCGGAATGAAAATGTTAATATGGTTTCAACAAATTCTGAAAAACTAGCATCGGAAGATGGGAAGGTTTTAGATGAGAGTAACAATGAAGAAGTTACACCACCACCACCCGAGTATGTAAAGCCAGTGGTGGCACCATACAAACCACCCATCCCGTTTCCAAGAAAAGGAGTTGAGTATGAGCAAGTAATAGGTAATAAAGTTGGTGATACCATTGGAAAGAAGAAGAAGAAGAAGAATAAGAAAGTACAAGAAACAAAAGCCGTAGAAGTAAACCCGGTGAAGACAGTTCCACCAAAACCTCCACTTAGGGTAGGTGATCCGGGTGAATTTATTGTTCCTTGTCTACTTAGTGATTGTGTCATGTATGATGCACTAGCAGATTTAGGTGCGAGTGTAAGTGTTATGCCTCTTTCCTTATATAAGAGATTAGGTGTAGGTGAGTTAACTCCAACGGATATGAGTGTTCGACTCTTTGATCAAACCATTAAGCACCCAGTTGGAATTGCTGACAACCTACCCATTCAAGTAGGTAATTTAACCTTTCTAGTCGAATTCATTGTCATTGACATAGAAGAGGACCCAAACATTCCTCTAATTTTAGGTCGACCATTCTTAGCGTCCACCGGGGCGTTCTTTGATGTAAGAAACGGTAGAATGACACTTAGTAGTGGTGACAAATCGATCACCTTTATGATTCGAAAGTCTAAATCTCCACCAACCAAAACTGTTGAACCAGCAAAAATGATTGGTAAGAACCATGTTGTTTTACCAACTCCAACGGTAGTGCTTAGCAATAATAAAACGCCTAAGTGTGGGAAAAATGAAGTAACACCTAATGATAACTTCATAACAAGGAACCCCATTGTTGATACGAAATTAAATGACCCCGTTATTAACAGTTCAATGAAGAAACTTTTTAAACGGGTTATTGATGCTAAAAGTAAGGGAAACTTTAAGTTATATAACCGGTTAGTATCCAATCTGTCGCCTAAAGAAAAGGCGAAGCTAGTTGAATTTGTGGATATTACGTAAAAAGCTGGTCACTGGCTTAAAGCAAAAGTCACAGATATGCAAGTTGATTATGGTCCAAGAGAAATTGACGATGAAGTTAATCACAATTTCGACACCACATCTACCTAAGTGTGAGGAGATTCAAATATTCTAAAAAGAAAATGCTGTTTGGAGTTAGTTGTTCTGTTCTCGTGTAGTTCCGAGAATGGAATTCGATTGGTCTTTTCCGCTAGCAGACACTAAAGAACTAGTTTTCTCCCCCCATTCTGATTTTTTTTTTTATTTTGTAGGTTTTATATGAAATTAATATGCTTTTTAAATTTAAGTTTTGTGTGAATTTAAAAACAAAAATTTACTTTATTTCATTAAGTAAAAAAATGATTTCTAAAATTCGTCGTGAGTTGAAGATTAGGTAGTTGAGCCGAAATTGCTTTACCCGAGGGCGGGACGACAAATTTTGTTATCATTATTTTTAATTTTATTGATTTAAAGTATGCCAAAAAAATATTAAATATTATAAATTTTTGAAAGTAGGGTAATATACCAAACTTCAAAAATATGTATATATATGTTTGTATTTTATGTTATGTACACAACAGGGTAAAACAGCGCACTTTCAAAGACTGTCATGAAGTTCAGCAAAAGCTACTGATTTTGACAAGAAGCAAAAAATCAAATGTGAAATAACAATATGTTTGCAAACTCGGTATTTTTAATCACTTTTCTACGTTAATCACCCTCATGAATTTATAATTATAGTCTGATTTCATGCAAATGAGGGCATTGCATGATCTTAAGTGTAGGGAAGGGTTATAAATTCTTTCGGGTTTGCACTTGGTTTATTTGCCAAATTTTGTGAAAATTTGAAAAATTTTAAATTAAATGAAGTCAAAATTATGTTTATACATATTTATGAACGGTGAAAACTAGGTGTTAATACCGAAATTATCGTTACCTCGGAAAGGGCATAAATTGAGAAACAACCTAAAACGCTTGAATTCATTTAAAATGGAATAAAGGAGAATAAAAAGGCAAAGAAAGAAACTAAGTGTGGGGAGAATGTACCAAGTTATTCAATTAAAAACTATCTATCACATGTTTCTGTAAAGTTATTGCAGGTGTTTTTGTTTTGGACTAAATTAACTGTTTTACCCGATTTATTAAAGAAAGATGGATCTACACGATGAATCAATTCCATCATTAAAAGGAAGTAAAATCTTCCGAAAAAGACACGCGCTTCTTGATTTAGGTCATGAAGTTGTCGTCCAGACCAGCTGTAGGTTGACGAAAAATCTAGAAAAGTCATCACTAAAATCAGCAGGAAATCCACGGACCTCAGCATCAAACAGGGTCGCCATGTGGTCAGATTTATCCTAACCATGAGAAGGATTTATCTCGTACAATGGGGGGGCACCGTGCAAATTAGCTTGATAAGACTAATGAATCAGATCCCCAGAAAGGATAATCTCCTTAAAGATTAAAAATCAGCTTTTAAGACTGATATTACTCAATCCTAGAGATTGACCTTAAAGATTGAGAATTCAAACTCATGGAATTCAATGATATCTAAACTCGAGCTTGAACGAGAAAATATTTTGATCAAAAATACAAACCGATTTGTTTTCTGAAAACCCATTTTCAATGCGTTCATTACCATTGAACGTAAAATCCTGGGAATTCACCTAGAATTCATTAGGTCACCTGAACAAAATCGGGTGTCAACCGTAAGAACGGTGGTTGCATAGCATGGTCGGAGACAGGACCTTGTGCCAGACCAAAAAATTATAGGATGATCTTTACTATCGCTCCTACCAAGGATAGTTCTAGCATCCGACACGTTAATAAGACCATAATCATCTGCATGTCACGGAACATTGCCTTAACAGTTTCTTGTTCATCGCTTTCCTTTACAACCGGACGGTAGTTTACCGAAAGGTAATATACGGAACAAGTAAACTGGATGTGTGCTTTCCGATACCGGGATAGCAGTGGATTACACGAACCTAAAAGTTTTAGCCAAAATAATGATCCACAAATATATTTTGCAACACCGATGATGGATCAAATCAGAAAACTTGTCTAGGGTAAAATCTAGCTTGAATTTTCAAAAGATCAATTGTTTTCATAAAGATCCAATTTCCTAAAGGATCTAAATTTTTATAGTCATGTGGGACTGTAAACCGCCTTTCAAATGTGCACTTTGCTTTGGAAACCGAAAGTAAATCGGCTATTTGATTGCAAGTGTCGTTGACCTAAACCCAAGGCAACTGTGGATGACACACCCACCTTTAACCATGGTTCTATTGTTAATATCATTGTTTATACTGCTCTTAAAAAATCACTGATGTACAAAGTGTGAAGAATAAAGAAGTGATTCGTGTGATGTATTATATTATTTCAAGACTGTATTGCTTGAGGACAAGCAACGCTCAAGTGTGGGGATATTGATAAGGCTAAAAAGGAACATATATTTCATAGCAAAATCCCCCAAGAAAGACAAGATTTTAGTTGCAATTGTTCCATTTTCGAGTAATATTCGTTTATTTTAAATAAGTGCGAAGACAAAAGGCGAAAACGAAGATTTGAAGACGCAAAGGTCCAAAAAGCTCAAAAGTACAAGATACAATTAAAAAGGTTCAAATTATTGATGAAGAACGTCTAAAAATGACAAGAGTACAAGTTACAAAACGCAAAGTACACGATATAAAATTGTACGAAAGGGCGTTCGAAAATCCGGAACCTAGGCATGAACCAACTTTCAGCGCTCGACGCAACGGTGTAAAAATTACGAGTCAACTATGCACAAGAATAAAATATAATATTTAAATAATTCATAATAAGAATACTATTAAATAATAAAAAGTTGTTAATTGAGAATAGTTCAGGGGTCGTAAATGAAAATTTCAATTCTAATTTCGCTATAAAAGCGATGATTTACGATCAATTTGAGGAGACTTTCTTCGATCATATTTTCTATCACTTTTTCGATCATCTATCAAATATCTATATCTAATATCCAATATCTATATTCTATATCTCTATCATAATGTTAACTTAATAAGATATAACAATAATCTTAATTTTAATTTTAAATTATGATAATAATAAGATTTATGATAGAGATCGTTTGAGTGTGTAAGTCGAAATTCTGTCCGTGTAACGCTACGCTATTTTTAATCATTGTAAGTTATGTTCAACCTTTTTATATTAATGTCTCGTAGCTAAGTTATTATTATGCTTATTTAAAACGAAGTAATCATGATGTTGGGCTAATTACTAAAATTGGGTAATTGGGCTTTGTACCATAATTAAGGTTTGGGCAAAAGACCGACACTTGTGGAAATTGGACTATTGACTATTAATAGATGGGGGGTATTGTCTAATTGAGTGACAACTCATTGGAGTCTGTCGAACCTATCTTCAAATTAATTAACCTAATAATTAATAATGATTATGGTTGTCCTATTTAGTGACGTTCATATGGAATCTATTATAATCATTTAATTAATTATTCGGGTTGGGTAATTGATTATTCAAACTGATCAAGTGGGTAAATTAATATTCATATCTAATCAAAACAGGGGTAGATTACATACAGTGATAACTGGTGTAATTGTTGACAGAAGTGATAACTGCGTCACAGTTTAAATCCTTAATTAGTTGGAATATTTGACTTCGGGTATAAGGGTAATTTGACAAGGACACTCGCACTTTATATTTATGACCGATGGACTATTATGGATAAAAACCAGATAGGTATCAAATAAACCATGACAAAGGACAATTAACCCGGGTAACAATTAATTAAAATCAAAACGTCAAACATCATGATTACGGAAGTTTAAATAAGCATAATCCTTTTATTTCATATTCTATCGCAATTTTATTTATTGTTATTTTATTTATCGTCATTTATTTATTTTACGCACTTTAATTATTGTCATTTATCTTTACGCTTAAAAATATAAAATCGACAAACCGGTCATTAAACGGTAAAAACCCCCCTTTTATAATAATATTACTACTTATATATATATATATTTATATAAATATAGTTTTATAAAAATATAGTACGTAATCACTAGCTCCCTGTGGAATGAACCGGACTTACTAAAAACTACACTACTCTACGATTAGGTACACTGCCTATAGTGTTGTAGCAAGGTTTAGGTATATCCCATCCGTAAATTAATAAAACTTGTGTCATATTTTGTAGTATTTCCTAGTAAAAATAATACTATTTCGTACCCTCACGCTACATCATCAGGTACAAAGCCCAATTTGTAACGACCCGTCCTTATCCACCTGGACGAAGTCATCAACATTTGGTCCCATTGCGATGATCGACTCCAAGTAATGTCCTTAAATTGAGCAAATGCACAGCGGAAGACTTAATTCGTACCTGAGAATAAACATGCTTAAAAGTGTCAACCAAAAGGTTGGTGAGTTCATAGGTTTATCAATAACAATCATTTCTATACCTTAATAGACCACAAGATTTCATATACACAAACGATCTAATAAAAATATTCTAAGTGGTTGAGCACTTGGTAACCATACTTAACATTTAATCAACGTCGCATATTCCCTTTATTATGAAATCTCACTACACCGTACCAAGTGTAGTCACCAAACGAAGTACTGTGCAACCGTTGAATACTGGTCGTCCAGTCCGGTTGGGGTTGTCAGGCCCGATAGATCTATCAACAGGATTCGCGTTTACAATACCCATGTAAATAGTAGTTACCAAGCTACAGGAAAGTATGCCAGTGGTACAACTCAACGTAGAATGTATTTTTAAGTACTTGTGTCTATTTTGTAAACATTTATAAAAGCAGCGCATGTATTCACAGCCCAAAAATATATATTGCAAAAGCAATTAAAAAGGGAGCAAATGAAACTCACCATAATGTATTTTGTAGTAAAAATACATATGACGTCATTGAACAAGTGTAGGGTTGGTCTCGGATTCACGAACCTATATTGTTCATATATTTATTAACACACATAATTGTAATCGAACAATTTATATATATATATATAAATTTATTAGTTATCATTTTTATATTAATAACCTATATGTTTCATATATTCATTTTATAAATAAAAATATAAATTTTTGTTATGTTATATGTATAAAATATTTTTGTATATATATGTATATGTATATGTATATATATATATATATATATATATATATATATATATATATATATATATATATATATATATATATATATATATATATATATATATATATATATATATATATATATATATATATATATATATATATCGTTTGTTTGTTAAAATTATAATAATACCTAAATAATAGTAGTGATGATAAAAATAATAATAATTATCATAGAGTTAAAAATAAAACTTTTAATATAAATGATAAAAATGATAACTTTAATAAAATGATAATTTTTAATAATAATGTTAATTTTAATAATAATGAATACTAATAATAACTATAAAAATAATGATTTTACTAATATAATAATGATTCTAATATTTTTATTAATAACTATAATGATAATAATAATTACTAAATAAATAAATAACTACCTCAATGGAGTATTCCTTAAAAAAAAATATGCCCAAGTCCGGGTTTGAACCCGCGACGTCCCGCTAACCCATTTTATTTATCTGTCTCCATTTTCTTCCTTCTTCTTCCCTCTAAATACGATCGATCCTATTCCTAGTCATAATCACAATCTTATTCCTATTTTCATCATTGTATCATTAACGACTTCATAACCCTCGATCACCCTCATGTACATATCATCATCTCAATCATCATTTTCATAACTCATTAACATAATCATAATCCTAATCTTTATCATGATCATAACCATTATTCGTCTCGGTCATCTATCATTACCATACTAATTTTCATCATCGTACAACATAATAATCTCATCTCTACACCATCGTGATCATCATCATATCATCATGATCTACTTCGTGATTTCAAAATCACGTACTCGTCAATATCTTTATGTATCAATTATTATTTTAACTTCATAATTTCCTCAACTTATAATCTGATTAACTTGGGTCTCGGTAAATTTGGGTCTCGGTTTAGAAGACACGAGTATATGGCCCAACAACTCTCAAGTCCCATATCTAAAACTCACGGCCCAACTACTGAACAAAATCTCGGTCCAATAACTATTACAGCCCACAGGAAAAAATGGGAGTCCAACCATATGAATAATTATACGGTCCAAATAATTTTATGTCTAGTTTGGTTATTTTACAGCTAATCGACTAACCATATACAGCTCATCATATAACAAAGTGTCCCTATCATTATCAATCAACAAACGCACTTGGTGACACTTTAATAATACCCATGCTTTGCATATTTAAATAAGTATTCAATTATGGTCATAAGCATTATCCTCACCATCATAGTTTTCACTGTTAACAGAAAAAGGAGCTAAATAGAAGCTGCTGTAGCAGATGCAACATGAACAGAAGCATGAAATGAAGGTAACTATAATAGTAGTAGCGTGAACAAAGATGGTGTGGTGGTTGCTATGGGTCACGAAAAAAAAAGAAGAAGGAGAGTGGTGATATAGTAGTGGCGATTTTGATGGTGTTAAATGGTGATTTTGCGGTGTTTTGACGAGTTGAAAACAGAAATAAAACAAGAGCTAACAGCTGCAGTTTGTGGTGATTTAGTAGCTGCCAAAAACAGGAAACACGTGGTGTTCGGTTTACTAACCAGAAACAGAAAAATAGCAGAAAGAAACATAGTGGTTGACGGTTGGTGTTCAATATTTAAAGGTGATGGTTTCGACAGAAATAGGAGAGAGAGGAAGAGAGAGAGAGGTGGTGGTTGTCGGGTGGCGAGTGGTGGTGTGTTGATGGTGTTTTCACAATGAAGAGGGTGTGGTTGTAGCAAGGATGACGAGGTGGTGGTGGAGTGATGAAAGTCTCGGTGGTTAATGGTTACAAGGTGATGGTCGAACTAAAACCAGTAATTGTATAATAATAGTGTCGGTTGTTCATGTTTGAAGAGGATGATGAAGGTGGCGAAAGTTTCAAGGTGTTGTGGTTATGGTGAGTGTTTAAGGATGAACCGAAATCAGGAAGCATGTAGTGATGAGTCGAGTTTGATGGTTTACAAGAAGAATATATCCATCTCTATATTTAGTTCAAGTATGCATGTATATATTTAGGTGTCAAGATGTAAGGAAACCTTAAGATTATTAAGTGGGTTGTCAAAACAAATAGAAGGATGGACATTGGTTGTTTTTCTTCTCTATCCAATACAGCTACGATCAATTTATAACCGAAATGAGATAATTAATTCAACCTTTGGAGCAGTAAACTTAATTGTTATTTAGTGTTAATGTTAGACAGTTCATCACGGGTTAACAGGAGATTGAAGAAAGTGAGAAACAGATAGATACATCCCATATATATATATATCTGTATCCATATTTAAATAACTTATATATAGATATAATATTAATAATAATTATAATAATTAATAATGTAATAATCATTTATCAATAAGGAAACGTGTGAATTGAAAAGAAAATATCAACTAGACACAATTATCAGCCTCATTCTACCTACAGTTTTCCCAGAATATTATATCGTGTCAAAATATTAAATCGTATCGAGAATTTGGTTTAAAATTAGTCGAAATTTTCCGGGTCGTGACAGTACCTACCCGTTAAAGAAATTTCGTCCCCGAAATTTGATCAAGGTCGTCATGGCTAACAATAAGAATGTTTTTCATGACGAATATGAGTTGATAGATAGAGTTTTATCACCATTGGGTAATGTAGATAAAACAATTCGATTACTCGAAGCGTACGAGTGAAACTATCACAAAAGAGTGAAAAGTTTCGTCTTAACTTTTGACGTAGTCATGGTGGATTTCCAGAGTTCATGGAATTTAAAGAAAATCTTCTTAGCAGATAGGAAATATATTAGCACGAATTATTAGCAACTGTTGGAATTACGGAAGAACAGAAATATCAAGGAAATATTTCAGTGATATGCTTAAAGCTTAAGTAGAATGAAAGAGTCATGTAACATGGCACATGATGAGGATAGGGTCTGTGAATCATCATCATGTTACATTAGAAATTTAGCATGACTTACTGTAATATAATCACGTTGGCCAAGCGTCATTATATTATACTAACCTATACTTCAATTTCCAACATTTCTCCACAATTCACTCATAATTTATACTTAGATTTTGCAGAAGTTTCCAATATAATGGAATACAGAAAACATGAAGAGGTAGATAATTTCGGACAAGAATATTTATGAAAATATTCACAGAAATATCGAAGATATTTATGATGATATTTTTGGAATTTCTAAGATCGAAGGTTGATGAAGAAAGATTTTCCACAAGATTTAACATGTCCTCGGAGCAAGATATTTGCTGAAGATTTCATTGAATTCAGAATTACCTGGATTCGTTGAATATAGAGTTTGGTCCTTGTATTTGTCCTTGGTCTCTTTCATGGTTAGCTCAATTTTTTTTTTCAGTACCAAATTTTCTATCGAGCATTCCCAACATTCCATTCTTTATTATCAAACTCTTAGCCATTTAGGTCATCTACAATTTTTACTGTTTCCTCTGCATTTAATGCAGCCATATCTGAATCATCGATTATCAATCCGAGGTGGTTTCAGGAGAATTATGTTTTTAGATGATTAAACGCTGACGGTGATATGGTGGAATATAAAAGGTTCTCTGGTAACAATAAAAGAGCACGCATATAAATTAAGGTTATAGTAAGGTTATTTTGAACGAAAAGTCAAAGTTGACTTGCTGGAGCTGTGACAAAACTGGCTAACTTGGAGAAGGAATGTAAAGTTATTTTCGGTAATAACAATGCCAAAGGAGTTAACACAGACATGTGTTAAATGTTTACTCAGGTTCCGAGTGTTTTCAGGTGCATAACTATATGCATCAATCTTTTCCTCCGTAGATGAAGTGCGGTTGGTTCATTCTCTCGATTAAGGTATTTTTTTAAGAATCATGATAGATTTGAACGCTGATTGTAATCGTCGAGATACAAATGAGGTTTAAGATGAAATCAAGTGGCAATCTTGAAGAAATGTTTAGTTTCATATGTTATAATCAATATTTTAATTCATTTTAATTGTCCAATGTCATTAGTCCACATTCGATAGTCCACAGTAACAGTCCAATAATTCATATATAGTTTTTAATATATAATATACGATTTAATTAATACTTATCGTGACCCGTATTCGTCTCAGACTCGATCACAACTCAAAGTATATATATTATTTGAGAACCAACCTCAACCCTGTATAGAGAACTCGATCATTACTGCATATAGAGTGTCTATGGTGATTCCAAATAATATATATAGATGCATCGATATGATATGTCAAAACCTTGTATACGTGTCCCGATATTTAAAGTGCGAAAAAAATAAATAACAGAAATTAAATGACGATTAATAAAGTGCGTAAAGTAAATAACAGAAATTAAATGGCGATAAATAAAATTGCGAGAATGTAATTGCGATAATTAAATTGCGATAAATAAAATGTAATCAGTTAGCTGGGAACAATTAGCTAGGAACAGTTAGCGTGGATTCTTAACAAAATTTCTCATAGTTAATTTGTTTGTTTCTAACAAATTTTATTTTGTCAAATTTTTTTTCTTCATTATGCCACTTGTTGGATTCTGATAGGTCAAAATCCAAATATGAAATTGAATTTGAATGAAAATAGTTGTTCTTTGGTGAACGGATACGTATATATGTAGATTTAAGCAGTATTGTTAATGACTGATGAATCTGAGTTGAAGAATGTACAGTGTAACTTATTAATGTGAAATCTAAATATTCCTCGGGTATTACCTACCCGTTAAAATATTTTCATCATTAACAGTTTGTACGAAAGAATTTTTAATTACAACCTTTATGAAAACCTATATACATATATATTTTCTTCAGATGTAATCATGGATTTAATGAGTCAATATGATATTAGACTCATTTGATTTACTGTTAGAACAAGAATATATAATCTCTAAAACATTAGAGATTACATAATTGCCATGTCGAATGAAGATAAATGATGTAGAACGATACGTAGAATGATGATTATACTCGAGGTATAGAATGAGATGTTGAGGTTTGTGCTGTAGATGTTGTTGTTGATGGTACTGGTGCTGCCGGTATTGATGTTGGTGGTACTGTTAGTGTCGGTGATGCTGCTGGTGTTTGTAAGTTTTGAACCATATTCTCTAAGGTTAGCACTCGAGCTCGAAGTTCTTTAACTTCTTCTACTAACCCTGGTTGGTTATCAGTATAAGGTAGAGATCGGATATCTTCTCTAGTTCCGTTAATGGTAGTCTCAAGACGAAAAATTCTCGCAAAAAGGGTATAAACGGTGTTGCGAACAGGTTCACCGGTGAGCGGGTCGAGTACTCCAAGGTTAGGTGGTAGATTCGGTTCATGATATGGAGTACCTTCTTCCCTTCTCCATAGGGTGAGTATGTCGCGAACCCACCCCCATCTTCTCCAGTAATCACGGTAGTTGATTGGTTGGTGTGCTCCCGTCACACTGTCTTGGAGTCAGAGGAACTTGGACGATTCGTAGAGGCCATCTTTCGCGATCACAGAAATTTTTTTTTTTTTTGTATGAAACGTTTAGTGACAGCAACTGATAGTTGGATGGTATTCTCAATGCATAATATGCATAGATATATATAGCACCAGGATTCCTTAAATTACGGAGAAATTTACGTGAGATATCAGGCAAAGTTTATCGTATTAGATACGCTAAGATATGAATTAGCAGATACGCTAAGATATGGATTTGTCGGTACACTATCTATGCAATAAAGGCAGTAGGACGTGTCTAGACTTAGAATGATAAGCAAGTAATTTTCGACACGAAATGATAAGCAAAACTTTTGACATGCAGACACGGTCGAAGTCCAGACCCGCTAATGCATCTAAACAACTATCAGCTAGACACACTAATTCAAGACCTGGTTCGCTAAGACCAACGCTCTGATACCACCTGTAACGACCCGTCCTTATCCACCTGGACGAAGTCATCAACATTTGGTCCCATTGCGATGATCGACTCCAAGTAATGTCCTTAAATTGAGCAAATGCACAGCGGAAGACTTAATTCGTACCTGAGAATAAACATGCTTAAAAGTGTCAACCAAAAGGTTGGTGAGTTCATAGGTTTATCAATAACAATCATTTCTATACCTTAATAGACCACAAGATTTCATATACACAAACGATCTAATAAAAATATTCTAAGTGGTTGAGCACTTGGTAACCATACTTAACATTTAATCAACGTCGCATATTTCCTTTATTATGAAATCTCACTACACCGTACCAAGTGTAGTCACCAAACGAAGTACTGTGCAACCGTTGAATACTGGTCGTCCAGTCCGGTTGGGGTTGTCAGGCCCGATAGATCTATCAACAGGATTCGCGTTTACAATACCCATGTAAATAGTAGTTACCAAGCTACAGGGAAGTATGCCAGTGGTACAACTCAACGTAGAATGTATTTTTAAGTACTTGTGTCTATTTCGTAAACATTTATAAAAGCAGCGCATGTATTCACAGCCCAAAAATATATATTGCAAAAGCAATTAAAAAGGGAGCAAATGAAACTCACCATAATGTATTTTGTAGTAAAAATACATATGACGTCATTGAACATATTTTGTATTTTGTATATTTTGTATATACATAAAAATATTTTGTATTTTGTATATAAAATATTTTTGTATATATATGTATATGTATATGTATATATATATATATATATATATATATATATATATATATATATATATATATATATATATATATATATATATATATATATATATATCGTTTGTTTGTTAAAATTATAATAATACCTAAATAATAGTAGTGATGATAAAAATAATAATAATTATCATAGAGTTAAAAATAAAACTTTTAATATAAATGATAAAAATGATAACTTTAATAAAATGATAATTTTTAATAATAATGAATACTAATAATAACTATAAAAATAATGATTTTACTAATAATAATAATGATTCTAATATTTTTATTAATAACTATAATGATAATAATAATAATTACTAAATAAATAAATAACTACCTCAATGGAGTATTCCTTAAAAAAATATATGCCCAAGTCCGGGTTTGAACCCGCGACGTCCCGCTAACCCATTTTATTTATCTGTCTCCATTTTCTTCCTTCTTCTTCCCTCTAAATACGATCGATCCTATTCCTAGTCATAATCACAATCTTATTCCTATTTTCATCATTGTATCATTAACGACTTCATAACCCTCGATCACCCTCATGTACATATCATCATCTCAATCATCATTTTCATAACTCATTAACATAATCATAATCCTAATCTTTATCATGATCATAACCATTATTCGTCTCGGTCATCTATCATTACCATACTAATTTTCGTCATCGTACAACATAATAATCTCATCTCTACACCATCGTGATCATCATCATATCATCATGATCTACTTCGTGATTTCAAAATCACGTACTCGTCAATATCTTTATGTATCAATTATTATTTTAACTTCATAATTTCCTCAACTTATAATCTGATTAACTTGGGTCTCGGTAAATTTGGGTCTCGGTTTAGAAGACACGAGTATATGGCCCAACAACTCTCAAGTCCCATATCTAAAACTCACGGCCCAACTACTGAACAAAATCTCGGTCCAATAACTATTACGGCCTACAGGAAAAAACGGGAGTCCAACCATATGAATAATTATACGGTCCAAATAATTTTATGTCTAGTTTGGTTATTTTACAGCTAATCGACTAACCATATACAGCTCATCATACAACAAAGTGTCCCTATCATTATCAATCAACAAACGCACTTGGTGACACTTTAATAATACCCATGCTTTGCATATTTAAATAAGTATTCAATTATGGTCATAAGCATTATCCTCACCATCATAGTTTTCACTGTTAACAGAAAAAGGAGCTAAATAGAAGCTGCTGTAGCAGATGCAACGTGAACAGAAGCATGAAATGAAGGTAACTATAATAGTAGTAGCGTGAACAAAGATGGTGTGGTGGTTGCTATGGGTCACGAAAAAAAGAAGAAGAAGGAGAGTGGTGATATAGTAGTGCCGATTTTGATGGTGTTAAATGGTGATTTTGCGGTGTTTTGACGAGTTGAAAACAGAAATAAAACACGAGCTAACAGCTGCAGTTTGTGGTGATTTAGTAGCTGCCAAAAACAGGAAACACGTGGTGTTCGGTTTACTAACCAGAAACAGAAAAAGAGCAGAAAGAAACATAGTGGTTGACGGTTGGTGTTCAATATTCAAAGGTGATGGTTTCGACAGAAATAGGAGAGAGAGGAAGAGAGAGAGAGGTGGTGGTTTTCGGGTGGCGAGTGGTGGTGTGTTGATGGTGTTTTCACAATGAAGAGGGTGTGGTTGTAGCAAGGATGACGAGGTGGTGATGGTGGAGTGATGAAAGTCTCGGTGGTTAATGGTTACAAGGTGATGGTCGAACTAAAACCAGTAATTGTATAATAATAGTGTCGGTTGTTCATGTTTGAAGAGGATGATGAAGGTGGCGAAAGTTTCAAGGTGTTGTGGTTATGGTGAGTGTTTAAGGATGAACCGAAATCAGGAAGCATGTAGTGATGAGTCGAGTTTGATGGTTTACAAGAAGAATATATCCATCTCTATATTTAGTTCAAGTATGCATGTATATATTTAGGTGTCAAGATGTAAGGAAACCTTAAGATTATTAAGTGGGTTGTCAAAACAAATAGAAGGATGGACATTGGTTGTTTTTCTTCTCTATCCAATACAGCTACGATCAATTTATAACCGAAATGAGATAATTAATTCAACCTTTGGAGCAGTAAACTTAATTGTTATTTAGTGTTAATGTTAGACAGTTCATCACGGGTTTACAGGAGATTGAAGAAAGTGAGAAACAGATAGATACATCCCATATATATATATCTGTATCCATATTTAAATAACTTATATATAGATATAATATTAATATTAATAATAATTATAATAATTAATAATGTAATAATCATTTATCAATAAGGAAACGTGTGAATTGAAAAGAAAATATCAACTAGACACAATTATCAGCCTCTTTCTACCTACAGTTTTCCCAGAATATTATATCGTGTCAAAATATTAAATCGTACCGAGAATTTGGTTTAAAATTAGTCGAAATTTTCCGGGTCGTGACACAATTACCCCGTCTTTAATATTTAGCCCAACATCACGATTACTTCGGCTTAAATAAGCATAATAATAACTTAGCTACGAGACATTAATTTAAAAAGGTTGAACATAACTTACAATGATTAAAAATAGCGTAGCGTTACACGGACATAATTTCGACTTACACCCTTACAACATTTGCTAACATACCCTTATTATTAAAATTAAAATTATAATATATATATATATATATATATATATATATATATATATATATATATATATATATATATATATATATATATATATATATATATATACGTTGATAGATGAAGAAGAGAAAAAGATGTGTTTAAACTGGCCAAACCACGCGAAATTTATAGGATGTCACCAGAAACTGTTCACCATGCGATCGCATGGGTTTATAACGGCCAGGCCATGCGATCGCATGGCCTACTTTTCCAGCTCACATGACTTTGTTTCCTAGCTTGCCGACGGTTTAATAAATAAATATAATATATATATAATTTTAAGAATTAATTATATATTATATTATATTCATGTGCATAGTTGACTTGTAATTTTTAGTCCGTTGCATCGAGCATTGAGAGTTGACTTTGGTCCCGGTTCTGGATTTTCGAACGTCCTTGCGTACAATTTAATATCTTGTATTTTGCGTTTCGCGTCTTGTACTCTTGTAATTTTGAGACGTTTCTCATTAATAATTTGAACCACTTTGATTGTACTTTGTACTTTTCAGCTTTTTGGTCGTTTGCGTCTTCAATTCGTCGAATATGTCTTTTGTCTTCACCTTTTATTATTTAAACGAATATCACTTGTAAATAGAACAATTGCAACTAAAAGCTTGTCTTTCTTGAGGGATAATGCTATGAAATATATGTTCGTTTTTAGCATTATCAAAAGGGTAGATAGAAATTTTGACGCTGACGCCGTCTGGAGGCGTATGTCAAATTATAATGTTTTTATGCGGGGAGGAAGACACTCCTATTTTGATATTAACAAAGCAGAGCTTCGTATTATACATAGATTTTTAGCTAATTCGATTACACAAAGAGGTAATAACAAGGAGAAGATGACCCTACACGATTTATTTTACCTTAAGTGTATTCGAGATACTAGAGGCTTTGTTAATATTCCCTACTGTGTTGGTTTTAATCTGTCTAAAATGGTGGAAGGAATACAGGACGGGGGAATAATAGGAGGAGGTATTTTTGTTACTCTCATTGGAGAGTATTTAGGCGTAGATAGGGATCAAGGGGGACCACTGATGGTGTGTAGGGAACAGGATGAGACTTTAGGATTGCGGGTCTATCAAGGTGCAAAGATATTAAAGAGCAGACACAATCAGGCAGTACCATATCAGGACCCTCATCCACAGGTAGAGAGAGGTTCAGATGAGGAAATGGAGGAAGCGGATGACATTAAGGATGTCATTAGGGAGGCTGTTACTGACGTTTACCAGCGTATAGATGAGGTAGAAATGACAAACGAGGCTAGACGTAGTCAGTACGAGCAGTGGCACGCCGAGAATGTGTACGAGCATTCCAGGCAACGACAGCATGATAGATGGCACTATCATCAGCATCAGATCATGAGCCAGCTATCATCTCAGGTACCAAATAACTACGTACCGACCCGACCTGATTACTATCCGCCACACCAGCCCGATATGCAACCACCATTTACTCTCTACGACCCCAACCAAGCCTATCAGCACACCTATAACCAACCGTAGAACCCGACCGACAACATGAACTGGAACCCCTATCCAGATTGATACAGTTCCCGTTGGTGATTTTTATCTTTTATTATTTTTATTTACTTATGTTTAAAACATATAATATTGTGATACTTTTATTAATTTTTAACATTTTTTTATTTTGTTACTAATATTTCGTATTTATAATTTGAAAGTGGGATGTTAAGTCCCATTTCAAATTACCATGCATGTTATTATTTGTATGTATGTATATTGTCAATTGTACACAACAAGGTAAAACAGCGAACTTTCAAAGACTGGCATTAAGTTCAGCAAAAGCTACTAATTTTGACGACAAAACGAAAAACAAACGTGATGTAACAACAAGACGGAATGAACAAATGATGTGCACCATTTATCATTCAACAAACAAACGCCAATATGCTTGGAAACTTTGATAAAATTTAATCATTTTTCTACGCTAATCACCCTCAATAATTTAAATTGTACTGATTTCTTGCAAATGAGGGCATTGCAAGATCTTAAGTGTGGGAAGAGATTATGTGACGACCCGGAAATTTCTGACCAAATTTAAACTTTATCTTTAAATGATTTAATGTTTTCGATACGATAAGCAAAGTCTGTAATGTTGAGTCTCAAGTTTTGGAACTATATTCATGTAATCAATTATTCTTTGAGTGTTCTCGAAGATTCACGAACAATATATATATAACCTAATGTGCATATATATATATATATATATATATATATATATATATATATATATATATATATATATATATATATATATATATATATATACACACATATATATGATTTCAAGTTATTTAGTAAACGATAGTAACATTCGATTATTGATTCGATTGATATTTAGATAAGTTAACTAAAACGTTTAAAATGAACCAGTAAAACACCAATTTGCTACAATATTTTTGAATTGCTACAGTACCCGAAAAGCTACAGTGTTTTTGAAAATCACTATTTGCTACAGTAAAAAAATGGATGTTTTTGAAGTAGTGTTGGAAACTGAAGCATTCGTATCTTTATCTTATAAATATCTTCGATATTACTGAAGATATTTTCACAACTATTCTTATCTGAAATCAATTATCTCTTTGCGCTATCTGTATTACATCATAAAAGAAACTATTTTAGTTTCTAAATCTTGAAAATTTCAAAAAAGGATGTTTTTGAAGTAGTGTTGGAAACTGAAGCATGAGTTAGTATAATATAATGACACTTAATCAACGTGATTATATTACACTAAGTCATGCTGAGTTTCTAATGGAACGCGATAAAGGTTCACAGATCACACCCTCATCATGAACAATGTTACATAACTCTTTCATTCTATTTAACCTCTAAACATATCAAGAAAATATTTTTCTTGATGATTCAGTCTTTTCCGGATATTCTAGTAATTTGACAAATCAAGATCATGCCATTACAATTTCTTTCTTGGAACATTAACTATGTTCATTCCAAAATGTATAACTACGAATTCTGGACCATTATTCGCTTGACTTGAAGTCGGGAAGGAAAAACGAAAGCATGGAGCTCCTAAATATAAAGCCTGACAACAACACATATATTACAAACCGTGTATATCAATGCGTATAGCAATATAAAGACACGGGAGAATGAAAAATACTATAACCCCAAGGAAGTGGTAGAAGAAAATAACTTCCTCTGGTGGTAGATGAAAAAGAAGAATGACAGATATGAAAGTTAGGAGTATATCAAGAATCAGAACTGGATGAAGCATTTGGAAGTATGAAATAAGGGAGAAGATTATAGGAGTGGTGAAAATAAATGAAACGGAAGAGGTCAATTTATAACGAAATATCAGACATAGCAATCGAGGCAGATTACGCATTTAATCAAAGAAAATCATAATTTCCGCAAATTCCGAAGAATCAAATCTTATTTAGAATATGAAGATTTTCTATTCCTTAAATTCCGAAAATCAATCGTTACTACGTCAAAAATTAAGACGAATCTCTATTCCTTCATTTCACTCTTTTACGATAATTTCTCTCATACGCTTCGAATAATTGGATTGTTTTATCCATATTATTCAACGGTGATAAAACTCTAATTATCAGCTCATATTCGTCATGAAAACATTTTTATTGTTAGCCATGACGACCTCACTCAAATTTCGGGACGAAATTTCTTTAACGGATAGGTACTGTGACGACCCAGAAATTTCTGACCAAATTTAAACTTTATCTTTAAATGATTTAATGTTTTAGATACGATAAGCAAAGTCTATAATGTTGAGTCTCAAGTTTTGGAACTATATTCATGTAATCAATTATTCTTTGAGTGTTCTCGAAGATTCACGAACAATATATATATAACTTAATGTGCATATATATATATATATATATATATATATATATATATATATATATATATATATATATATATATATATATATATATATATATATATATATATATATATATATACGATTTCAAGTTATTTAGTAAACGATAGTAACATTCGATTATTGATTCGATTGATATTTAGATAAGTTAACTAAAACGTTTAAAATGAACCAGTAAAACACTAATTTGCTACAGTATTTTCGAATTGCTACAGTACCCGAAAAGCTACAGTGTTTTTGAAAATCACTATTTGCTACAGTAAAAATGGATGTTTTTGAAGTAGTGTTGGAAACTGAAGCATTCGTATCTTTATCTTATAAATATCTTCGATATTACTGAAGATATTTTCACAACTATTCTTATCTGAAATCATTTATCTCTTTGCGTTATCTGTATTACACAACTTTGCTACAGTAAAACACTATTTCAAAATGAAAATGTATATATGTATATGTATATACTACGAGACGATGATTTATAGAAGCAAATAACCAAAATACTTAATTGATCAAAGCTACACTTCGAGTGACATAGTTTATCAATGATTAAGTTTAATTTTTGATAAAGGTACACGTCGCGTAACAAAAAGTATAAGTTTTCTCAGCGTACGAAGGGACATTCGAAAAACCAGAACCGGGACATAAGTCGCGTGATGATGTACGACTTATCAGAACAAAAATTACAAATCAACTATGCACGGGAATATAATATAATATATAATTAATTAATTTAAATTATATATATTATATTAATATTTAAATATGTCGACAAGCTACACGATAAAACGAATCTGACCTGGAAAATGGGCCATGCGATCGCATGGCCATTGTGCCTCAGACCCATGCGATCACATGGAGGGCTGGGACAGGCCAAGTGCTATAAATTTGAACGATTTCTGTTTTGTGATTCATTTTTCACTTCTATCTATCTCATACTCCCTCTATATTATATTTATTATTATTATTATTATTATTATTATTATTATTATTATTATTATTATTATTATTATTATTATTATTATTATTATTATTATTATTATTATTATTATTATTATTATTATTAAGATTAATATTATTATTATTATTAATCTTATTATTATTATTATTAGTATTTTTAGATATCGTTATTATTAGTATTATACATAAAATACTACGACGAAGTTATGAACGTGTCACTTTCAAAATGGTTTTTCGAACGGGATAGAGCTAAGGAAATTATGGGTTATAGCTATGGAGGTTATGGGTATGGTTTGAGGTTTTTGCTCGTGAGTCAAACTAGTGTTTATCATCTCTGTTGCGTCTACGTACTTTCCTGCAATATTGAATCTCAATATTGATACGTGAGCATTCATATCTTATCTTTTATATATTAATTGTGTATCCATGTCTAGTGCTCGAGTATATATATTTATGCATGCTTGTATGCTAAATTTCGTCGTTAAACAGTTTATAATGAATCACGAATTAAATACATATATTACTGGAAAAAGGTATATGATATACATGTATTTGGAAAGCTGGCAAAAAAGCAATGACTTTTCATTTAGATATCGAATAGTTTCGATGAACGAATTAAAAGATATGGTCAACTGAATTATGATTGACGTTAATTGAAATTGCTTTTGAATCCGCAATTGATACTTAAACAACTTGTTTATAAGATTGATAAATTGGATTTTTGAATACTACTAGCCGAGTAAATGAATCCTTATATAAGGCACGTCTCGTCTTGTTGAGCAATTGTCAAAACTGATTGTTTTATCATATTTTAAAGCCTTATAAAAACTATAGTTTAATTTTACAAGAATTGGGAAACTATGAGAAATGTTAAAATGATTTGATTACCATGATCATTCAACTATTGTATTGAGTCAGATTGACTTTTTGAAATAACTTTTGATAACTTTTGTATGTCGATCTCGAGCATTAGGATTGTGATACACTATGACCAGACCTAGCTTGATAGACATTTATTGACCAATGTATGTTCTCTAAGTTGAGATCTACGATTATTTGGTATTCCGAGTTTCGGTCACGTTTTGGTGAACAACTTTATGTGCTGCTAAGGTGAGTTTCATTTGCTCCCTTTTTAATTGCTTTTGCAATCTATATTTTTGGGCTGAGAATACATGCACTTTATTTTAAACGCAATGGATACAAGTACATACTAAATTCTACACCAAGTTTGAACCGAAAATCCCTTAGCTTTGGTAACTAGTAACCGCCGGTTATAAAAACTGGAGGGCGCGAGTAGTTATATATGGATCCATAGGGCTTGACATCCCCGTCTGTTCCAGGTATAGAAACCCTAGCCTGAACTATAAAACAGATGTATGCTATTTGAGTTTAGTACATGTTGGTTTGCATGTATTATACATGTTGGTTGCATGTATGTTAAAACAGGGGTACTTATTATAGACGTTAAAGCTTAGTTACCAGGGTGCTCAATCTTGTAGAATATTTTGATAAACGTTTTTGGATGAAACAACTGAAATCTTGTGATCCACCTTTATGTACAGATTATGCAAAATATTAAAACTATGAACTCACCAACCTTTGTGTTGACACTTGTTAGCATGTTTATTCTCAGGTTCCCTAGAAGTCTTCCGCTATTTGCTTATATGTTAGACAAGCTATGTGCATGGAGTCTTACATGGCATATTTTTCAAGGAAACGTTGCATTCACCAAATCATCACCATGTATCTTATTTTGACTGCATTGCCAACGGAAGTACTATTGTAAACTATTATATTACGGTGATTGTCTATATGTAGAAATCATCAGATTTCTAAAACATTTGATATAAATATTCATTTATGGTGTACCTTTTCAAAAGAATGCAATATTTACAAAATGTATCATATAGATGTCAAATACCTCGCAATGAAATCTATGAATGACGTGTTCATCCATATGGATTTAGAGCGATTGTCACAATTGGTATCAGAGCGTTGGTCCTAGCGAACCAGGTCTTGCATGAGTGTGTCTAACTGATAGTTGTTAAGATGCATTAGAAAGTCTGGACTTCGACCGTGTCTGCATGTTAAAAGTTTTGCTTATCATTTTTTGTCAAAAATTACATGCTTATCATTCTTAAGTCTAGACATGTTTCCTGCATTTATTGCATAAATAGTGTATATAAAAAAATTCATATCTTAGCGTATATGTTACTGTAAACTTTTCTCGACACCTTCCGAAAATTTCTCCGTGATTTATGGAATTTGGTATTATATATACATATGTAAATTATGTATTGAAGAATACCAAACTAAATTCTATAATCTAATTCATATCAAAAATCATCTCCCTAATTATACAAGATGGATCCCGTATCTAGTTCAAATTTCTTAAACTCCGACAGCTATTCCGATATGGATATTCACCTGATTTCCGAAGACAGTGTAACCGGAATGGATCAACCAATCAGCCATCACCTATTCTGGATGAATTGAGGATGGGTTCGTAGCCTGCTTAGTCATTGGAGACAAGAAGAAGGTGATCCCTTCCATCCACCACATTGCCCTCTTGGCGAAGAACCTGAAGCACTTACCGGCGAACCTATTCGAGACACCATTTTCTCTCTCATTTCCAGAGTGTCTCGTCACGATTATATATTATCTCAAATTCTAGATCTTATTCGTCCACTCGTCCGAACCGATAATCACCCCGGTGTAATAGAAGAAGTCAACGAGCTTCGCGCTCGGGTAGTGGCTTTGGAGAATGTGGTGCAAAGGTTACAGGCACCAGTAGCAGCACCGGCAGCAACAGTACCACCATCAGCAACACCAACAGTACCATCACCACCACCAACAACAACATCCGCATCCCACACCTCAACATCACAATCTGTACCTCGAACATCAACGTCATACGCACCATAGATACCAAGGAATACCAACAACAACAAACGATAAAGTATTGATTCATGGTCCCGAGGCTTTTTGTAAGGCACCCCAAAATCAACCAGATTTTTAAAGTAGTCTATGGTGTATAGAAAGCATGGAGCTCCTAAATATAAAGCCTGGCAACAACACATATATTACAAACCGTGTATATCAATGCATATAGCAATATAAAGACACGAAAGAATGAAAAATACTATAACCCCAATGAAGTGGTAGAAAAAAATAACTTCCTCTGGTGATAGATGAAAAAGAAGAATGACAGATATGAAAGTTATGAGTATATCAAGAATCAGAATTGGATGAAGCATTTGGAAGTATGAAATAAGGGAGAAGATTATAGGAGTGGTGAAAATAAATGAAACGGAAGAGGTCAATTTATAACGAAATATCAGACATAGCAATCGAGGCAGATTACGCATTTAATCAAAGAAAATCCTAATTTCCGCAAATTCAGAAGAATCAAATCTTATTTAGAATATGAAGATTTTCTATTCTTTAAATTCCGGAAATCAATCGTTACTACGTCAAAAATTAAGACGAATCTCTATTCCTTCATTTCACTCTTTTGCGATAATTTCTCTCATACGCTTCGAATAATTGGATTGTTTTATCCATATTATTCAATGGTGATAAAACTCTAATTATCAACTCATATTCGTCATGAAAACATATTTATTGTTAGCCATGACGACCTCACTCAAATTTCGGGACGAAATTTCTTTAACGGGTAGGTACTGTGACGACCCGGAAATTTATGACCAAATTTAAACTTTATCTTTAAATGATTTAATATTTTTGACATGATAAGCAAAGTCTGTAATGTTGAGTCTCAAGTTTTGGAACTATATTCATGTAATCAATTATTCTTTGAGTGTTCTCGAAGATTCACGAACTATATATATATATATATATATATATATATATATATATATATATATATATATATATATATATATATATATATATATATAACTTAATGTGCATATATATATATATATATATATATATATATATATATATATATATCCACATTAAGTTATATATATATATATATATATATATATATATATATATATATATATATATATATATATATATATATATATATATATATATATATATATATATATATATATATATATATGATTTCAAGTTATTTAGTAAACGATAGTAACATTCGATTATTGATTCGATTGATATTTAGATAAGTTAACTAAAACGTTTAAAATGAACCAGTAAAACACTAATTTGCTACAGTATTTTTGAATTGCTACAGTACCCGAAAAGCTATAGTGTTTTTGAAAATCACTATTTACTACAGTAAAAAAATGGATGTTTTTGAAGTAGTGTTGGAAACTGAAGCATTCGTATCTTTATCTTATAAATATCTTCGATATTACTGAAGATATTTTCACAACTATTCTTATCTGAAATTATTTATCTCTTTGCGCTATCTGTATTACACTATTTGCTACAGTAAAACACTATTTCAAAATGAAAATGTATATATGTATATACTACGAGACGATGATTTATAGAAGCAAATAACCAAAATACTTAATTGATTAAAGCTACACTTCGAGTGACATAGTTTATCAATGATTAAGTTTAATTTTTGATAAAAGTACACGTCGCGTAACGAAAAGTATAAGTTTTCTCAGCGTACGAAGGGACATTCGAAAAACCGGAACCGGGACATAAGTCGCGTGATGACGTACGACTTATCGGAACGAAAATTACAAATCAACTATGCACGAGAATATAATATAATATATAATTAATTAATTTAAATTATATATATTATATTAATATTTAAATATATCGACAAGCTACACGATAAAACGAATCTGGCCTGGAAAAAGGGGCCATACGATCGCATGGCCATTGTGCCTCAGACCCATGCGATCGCATGGAGGGCTGGGACAGGCCAAGTGCTATAAATTCGAAGGATTTCTATTTTGTGATTCATTCTTCACTTCTATCTATCTCGTACTCCCTCTATATTATATTTATTATTATTATTATTATTATTATTATTATTATTATTATTATTATTATTATTATTATTATTATTATTATTATTATTATTATTATTATTGTTATTATTATTATTATTATTAAGATTAATATTATTATTATTAATCTTATTATTATTATTATTAGTATTTTTAGATATCGTTATTATTAGTATTATACATAAAATACTACGACGAAGTTATGAACGTGTCACTTTCAAAATGGTTTTTCGAACGGGATAGAGCTAAGGAAATTATGGGTTATAGCTATAGAGGTTATGGGTATGGTTTGAGGGTTTTGCTAGTGAGTCAAACTAGTGTTTATCATCTCTGTTGCATCTACGTACTTTCCTGCAATATTGAATCTCAATATTGATACGTGAGCATTCATATCTTATCTTTTATATATTAATTGTGTATCCATGTCTAGTGCTCGAGTATATATATTTATGCATGCTTGTATGCTAAATTTCGTCATTAAACAGTTTATAATGAATCACGAATTCAATACATATATTACTGGAAAAAGGTATATGATATGTGATGTTTCGCGAGGTGTATATAAAATACTATTAAATTTTACAAGAAAATACTATTAAATACGATACAATTTTACACAAGATATTTATTTATTTATAGAATGGATATACTTAAACCTTGCTACAACACTTATAGGCAGTGTACCTAATCGTACAGTAGTGTAGTTTTTAGTAAGTCCGGTTCGTTCCACAGGGAAAATCTTTAAACAAAGCTTAACGCTATATTAGTTTACTTTTATAAAAATACAAATATATATATAAGTAATATTATTATTATAAAGGGGGGTTTTTACCGTTTAATGACCGGTTTGTCGATTTTAAAACTTTAGTCGCAGTTAAAACCAAATGTAAAACAATAAATAAATACAAGACTTAATTTAAAGCGTAAAGTAAATAACGATAATGAAATTGCGATTAATAAAAATGCGATAAAATAAACTTGCGATAATTAAAAAGAACGATAATTAAAAGTGCAATTAAATACAATAACAATAAAAATGCGATAATTAGAAGTGCAATTAAATATAAAATAAAGGAAATTAAATATGAAATAAAAGAATTATGCTTATTTAAACTTCCGTAATCATGATGTTTGACGTGTTGATTTTAGTTTTATTGCCCATGGGTTAATTGTCCTTTGTCCTGGATTATTTAATATGTCCGTCTGGTTTTTGTCCATAACAGTCCATCAGTCATAAATATAAAGTGCGAGTGTCCTCGTCAAATTATCCTTATACCCGAAGTTAAATATTCCAACTAATTGGGGACTTAAACTGTAACAAGATTTTAATACTTTGTTTAATAATTACACCAGGATGTCGACTGAGTGTAACCCAAGGTTTTAATATTTTGTTATCAATTATACCAAGTGTCCTTGTACATAATTTCACCCCTGTTTTAATTATTCTAGTGACTATTAATCCATTCCCGTGTCCGGTTAAATGAACGATTATTCGTACATATATATACCCCGCCCATCGTGTCCGATTGAGTGTATATGGTAATTTATAGGGACGCCCAATTGTAAATCTTTATATTAACATTAACAAACTATCATTTAGTTAAACAAATATAAAGCCCATTAATAGCTCATAGTCTAATTTCCACAAGTGTCGTTCTTTTGTCCAAACCCCAATTATGGTACAAAGCCCAATTACCCAATTTTAGTAATTAGCCCAACATCATGATTACTTCGTTTTAAATAAGCATAATAATAACTTAGCTACGAGACATTAAATTAAAAAGGTTGAACATAACTTACAATGATTAAAAATAGCGTAGCGTTACACGGACAGAATTTCGACTTACACCCTTACAACATTCGCTAACATACCCTTATTATTAGAATTATAATTAAAATTAAAATTAAAATATAAATTATAAATATAAATATTACGTATGAATGGAGAAGAGAAAGATAGATGGATTTTGTGGTGCACCAAAGCTCGATTTTTATAGGCATGTGGGCTGGAACTGGGGCTCATGCGATCGCATGGATTTATGCCTTCCAGGCCATGCGATCGCATGGCCAGCTGGGGAGGCTCATATTTGGTTGTTTTCTTCTGCCGACGATTTTATAAATAAATATAATATATTAAATAATTATAAGAATTATTTAAATATTATATTATATTTATGTGCATAGTTGACTTGTAATTTTTAGTCCGTTGCGTCGAGCGTTGAGAGTTGACTCTGGTCCCGGTTCCGGATTTTCGAACGTCCTTGCGTACAATTTAATATCTTGTACTTTGCGTTTTGAATCTTGTACTCTTGTAATTTCGAGACGTTTCTTATCAATAATTGGAACCTCTTGGATTGTATTTTGTACTTTTGAGCTTTTTGGTCGTTTGCGTCTTCAATTCGTCGAATCTGTCTTTTGTCTTCACCTTTTATTATTTAAACGAATATCACTTGTAAATAGAACAATTGCAACTAAAAGCTTGTCTTTCTTGAGGAATAATGCTATGAAATATATGTTCATTTTTAGCATTATCAAATATTCCCACACTTGAGCGTTGCTTGTCCTCAAGCAATATCGTCTTGAAATACTAGAATCACTTCTTTATTCTTCACACTTTGTACATCAGTGATTTCTATATAGCGGTATAAACAATGGTAGTAACGATATGGTTTACAGTCCCACATGACTATAAAAATTTAGATCCATTAAGGAAATTGAATCTTTATGAAAACATTTGATCTTTTGAAAATTAAATCTAGT
Source organism: Rutidosis leptorrhynchoides (assembly GCF_046630445.1). Lineage (NCBI taxonomy): Eukaryota > Viridiplantae > Streptophyta > Magnoliopsida > Asterales > Asteraceae > Rutidosis > Rutidosis leptorrhynchoides. Next base: position 683,517,813 of record NC_092333.1, read on the forward strand.
TTTTACCCTAGATAAGTTTTCCGGAATAACCCTTCACCGGTGTTTGCAAAATATTTTTGTGGGTTTGGTGGGTTTCAGATTTGAAAATTTTAGCTCAAAACTTGCGGTTTTGTGTCACCCACTTGCTAACCTTGTATTTGGAAAGCAACACGTCCAGTTTACTTGTCCCGTATATTACCTTTCGATAAACTACCGTCCGGTTGTAAAGGAAAGCGTTGAACAAGCAACTGTTAAGGCAATGTCCCCTGACATGCTTTTAATTATGGTCTATAACGTGTCGGACGCAATTACTATCCTTGGTAGGAGCAATAGTAAAGCTCACCCTTATAATTTTTCGGTCTGGCACAAGGTCCTGTCTTTGACCATGCTATGCAACCACCGTTCTTACGGTTGACACCCGATTTGGTTCAGGTGACCTAATGAATTCCAGGTGAATTCCTAGGATTTTACGTTCAATGGTAATGAACGCATTGAAAATGGGTTTTTAGAAAACAAATCGGTTTTTTTAATTTGATCAAAATATTTTCTCGTTCAAGCTCGAGTTTAGATATCATCGAATTCCATGAGTTTGTAATTCTCAATCTTTAAGGTCAATCTCAAGGATTGAGTAATATCAGTCTTAAAAGCTGATTTTTAATCTTTAAGGAGATTATCCTTTTTGGGGATCTGATTCATTAGTCTTATCCAGCTAATTTGCATGGTGCCCCCCATTGTACGAGATAAATTCTTCTCATGGTTAGGATAAATCTGACCACTTGGCGACCCTGTTTAATGCTGAGGTCCGTAGATTAACTACTGATTTTAGTGATGACTTTTCTAGATTTTTCGTCAACCTACAGCTGGTCTGGACGACAACTTCTTGACCTAAATCAAGAAGCGCGTGTCTTTTTCGGAAGACTTTACTTCCTTTTAATGATGGAATTGATTCATCGTGTAGATCCATCTCTTCTTTTCTTTCATCGGGTAAAATAGTTTAGTTTAGTCCAAAGCAAAAGTATTTTCAGTTATTTGTTACAGAAATATGTGACATATGTTTAAAATAACTTGGTAATTTTTCCCACACTTGGCTTTTATTTTCCTTTTTATTGTGTTAACACCTAGCTTTATCGTTCAAAAATATGTATAAACATGATTTTGAGTTCATTTAATTGAAAATTTTGAAAAATTTTACTAGAATTGGGTAGTCAGTATATAAGACTAGGGATGTTCTTTATTATCAGAGAGCACTAGATTCTAATACAACTACTACGTTACTAGTATTTTTAATGGTAACCAAGTGTATAAAGATAAAAATTTTAAAAATCCGAAAGAATTTAACCCCTTCCCACACTTAAGATCTTGCAATGCTCTCATTTGCAAGAAATCAGTACAATTTAAATTATTGAGGATGATTAGCGTAGAAATGATTAAATTTTACCAAAGTTTCCAAACATATTGGCGTTTGTTTGCTGAATGATAAATGGTGCATATCATTTGTTCATTTCGTCTGTTGTTACATCACATTTATTTGTCATCTTGTCGTCAAAATTAGTAGCTTTTGCTGAACTTAATGCCAGTCTTTGAAAATGCGCTGTTTTACCCTGTTTTGTACAATCGACAATATACATACATACAAATATAATCATGCATGGAAATTTGAAATGGGACTTAATATCCCACTTTCAAATTCTAAATATGAAATATTAGTACACAATAATAATAAAATAATAAAAATTACACAAATATATCCAATAACATAAGTTTAAACATGAAAAAGTCAAAAGATAAAAACATAAAAATCATAAAAATAACCAAATGGAACTAAATCAGTCTGGATAGGGGTTCCAGTTCATCTCATCGGGTGGGTTCCATTGTTGGTTATAGGTGTTCTGATAGGCTTGGTTATAGTCATACCGGTTAAAGGGTGGTCGGATATCGGGGCTATGTGGCGGAAAATGAGCAGGTCGAGTAGGTACATAGTTATTTGGTACCTGATATGATAGCTGGCTCATGATTTGGTGCTGATGAACTAACCAGCTATCGTGTTGGCGTCGCCTATAATCCTCGTATACTCGCTAGGAGTTCCACTGCTCATACATACTATGTCTGGCCGCGTTCGTCATTGCTTCCTCATCTATACGAACGTGGACGTCAAGAATAGCATCTCGAAAGACATCCCTAATGTCTTCCGCCTCCTCCATTTCCTCGTCTGAGCCTCTCTCTACCTGAGGATGAGATCCCTCATAGGGTACTGCCTGGTTACGTCTACTTTTCAATACCTTAGCACCCACATAAACTTTCAATCCTAAGGGCTCAACCTGTTCTCTACGAATCTGTAATGGACCCCCTTGGTTCCTATCAACACCTAAATACTCTCCAATGAGAGTAACAAAAATACCTCCTCCTATTATACTCCCGTCCTGCATTCCCTCTACCATTTTAGATAAATAAAAAGCAACACAGTAAGGGATATTGACAAAGCTTCTAGGATCCCGAATACACTTTAGGTAGAATAAATCATATAAGGTAATTTTTTCTTTATTATGACCTCTTTGTGTAATCGAGTTAGCCAAAAATCTATGAATAATACGAAGCTCGGCTCTGTCAATATGTGTATAGGAGTGTCCTCCTGCTCGTGTAAAAACATCAAAATGTGACATACGCCTCCAAATGGCGTCAGCGTCAAAGTTACTATCTACCCGTTCACCATAATGAATCAAGTTTGTACAATCGGGTAATAGCAACTCACCAGGAGTATATATCTGTAAGGCCCTAGCCATGTCCAGCATGGACATTCTGTACATCCTACCGCCAAGGATAAACCTAAGAAATCTTTTATCATCTATTCTAACTATATTTGTATCAAGTGATACAGTACTCATCAACTCAACACACCATTCCTTATATACAGGTCTACGAATGGTGAAAAGACGTTCCCAATCTGTAAAAGAAGAACTGCCATACCTTTGAACTAAAAGCTGTCTAACACGGTCAGCTAGATGGAAAGTTTCCAAAGGGGCCCAATCAATTACCCTTGGTACCTCTACATTTTTTGTTACCAATTTGAATTTGTTCCTTTGATATGTCTCGTAATCTCTCCATCTTCTATCAAATCTCAGATTAGGATGTAGAGTGTGCTCAGGAATCGTTGGGAATTCTACTGGCGGCCTCATTGGAAATACTATGAATTCATCAACAAACTGTACCGGATCATAATAAGGTATGTGCTGATCAGGCTGTTGTTGTTCCTGTTGTGGTTCTTGTTCGTGTTGCATTTCTGGTTCTGGTTCTGGTGCTGGTGCTGGTCGTCTAGATGATGATGCTCCTGAACCTCCAGTATCGGCTTTCTGCAAAACACATTAAACACAAAATTTGTGCATCCAAATAGGTATTAGTGTTAGCAAAATAACAACTTAAAACAATCACTATAACATGTTAAATCAAAATTAAACTTATACACATTTTCACAATTTTTTACAATTCTACACTTTTCAAATAAGCACATATGAAAATGTATACAAAATTCATAAGCATTTAACTCAAATAACATGTCAAAATATTCATTACTAATAATTAAACAAGTCTCAAATGGCAAATATATCAAATTAATCAAGTTCATGAATTTTGGACTTAAAAAGTCCACTTTAATCTCCAAAAATCATGTTTAGGATCATTGTTTGGATCATTTAACTATCTAAACATGTTACACTACTCAATTTAGCAATAATTCATGACAAAAATCGGCCATAACCTGTTTATATCAAAAAGCCCCAAATTGCTCAAGAACACAAACCCTAGATTTCTAAAAATTTTGAAGTTTTTGGCTTCAAATCATGTTAAATAGCATCAATCTAGGTTATACATGCATAAAATACTAACAATTTAACACTAATTACACTAGAAATTAACAAAATTGCATTAGGTAAAAAATTGGTAATTATCACAAAAACTAAGAATTTATAAAGTTTAGGGGTGTAATTTTTACCAATTTGCTGAAGAATGAGAATATAGGCATGATTAGAGCAAGAAAAATGACGAATTACGGTGGAAAATGGCGAAAATTGGTGAATTTTTGGGTGAGTTTCGTGAATGTGTGTGTGTTGTGGTGAGGAAGACAGAACAGGCTGCTGTATGTATCAGGCCTGCATTTGGTCCCCATGTGATCGCACGGGTTCCAAGTGCAAACCCCATGCGATCGCATGGGGTGCCGGCTACAGTGATTTCTGATTTTTTTTTTTTTTTAAAAACCTTATACTTTATAAAAATTATAATTAATTAAATTTTAAAAATTTGGTTTCCTTTAGGAGCGAGGGCGTTTCGGATCGTTATCCTAGTCTGTCCCTCGACAAAATTTTAAAATTTGTCAAATCAAAGCGCGGTTTTTAAAAGTAAAGATTTTTGGGTTTTTTTTTTTTTTTTTTTGGCATACTTTAATTCAATAAGATTAAAAATAATGATAATAAAAGTTCTCGTCCCTCCCTCGGGTAAAGCAATTTCGGTTCAAAGACCTAGTCTTCAACTTACGACGATTTTAAAAATCATATTTTTAACTTAATGAGATAAAGTAAATTTTTGTTTTAAAAATCACACAACTTAAATATAAAATTCAAAATTAATATTAAAAATTCACACCAAACTTAAAATTTGAAATGCATAAAATTAAAAATTCATATTTTAAAAATTAAAAATTCACACCAAACTTAAAATTTGAAATGCATAAAATTAAAAATTCATATTTTAAAAATTAAAAATTCACACCAAACTTATATTAATTTTTCAAATATTTACAATTTTAAATATATTGATTTTACAAAGTTTACAATATTAATTTAAGATTTATATATTAATTTTAAAAACATGGTAAAAATAAAATTAAAAATCTTTTTGGCTTTTTATCCCACTTTAATCAATCAAATATTATCAAAAATATACGCCCCTCTTTTCGGTAAAGTAATTTCGGTTCCAAGACCTAATTTAACTCATGACGAATTTTTGAAATATTTTGGGTTGATTGATTAAAGATATTTATACCTTAAGAATAAACGTTAAATTTCGCAGTGATGTAATAAATTTTTGAATGATATCAATAATTTCGGTCGCCAAACCTAATTTTATTCAATACCAATTTAATACTTTATAGCGAACAAATTAGCGTTTATTATCAAAAGGTTAAAAAAACAAAAAAAAAAACTGTACAAACATACCTGTGAAATAGATTTCTTAGTTATATGATCTATCCCATTCATAAGATAGTCGGTTTAATTGGTTTTCCATAGCTACATAGGCGTAACCTCGAGCATTCAGTGTCTTTTCTTCTAAACATATGAACGGTCCGTCTCTGCATAAAGTAACAAATTCGGTGTTTGAATAGGTTTGATTATTTGAACATTTACCTCCATGTGACCATTTTCTGCATTTGTGACATCTTTCTAGGTGTCGTGCTCTTCTTTTTGCTGCGGATTTTGATTTTTCTTTACCAAATTGTAACTTATTATCTTTGCATCTGGATTCTTTTCTAACTCCGTCCATTCTTTCTCTGATTACTGATACTATTCACTCGGAAGTGTGTCATTATTACGTTTAGTGATCAAAGCGTGTAGCATTAGACCATGGTTTAGTTCACAGGTAGTCTTCATTTCCTAAAAAAAAATAAAAATTCAGAATGGGGGGAGAAGACTAGTTCTTTAGGGTCTGCTAGGGAAAGACCATTCGGGTTCCATTTTCGAGAACTACACGAAAACAGATAATCTAACTCTAACAGAAATACATATTATCCTTTAAAGACTTGATTCTCCCCACACTTAGTTAGCTGTGGTGTTGAAATTGTGATTAACTTCGTTGTCGACTTCCATCGGACTATCTATGTAGTGTTTAACTCTGTGACCATTAACTTTAAATTCAATCCCATTTGAATTTATCAATTCTACTGTTCCGTATGGGAAAACTCTTTTGACTATGAATGGTCCAGACCATCTTGATTTCAATTTTCCAGGAAATAGCTTGAATCGTGAATTGAAAAGAAGAACTCTGTCTCCTTCTTTAAATTCTTTTAAACTTCTGATTCTTTTATCATGCCATTTCTTCGTTCTTTCTTTATAGATTAACGAATTTGCGTATGCTTCATGTCTTAATTCTTCTAATTCTTTTAGTTGACTTAATCGTAGACGTCCGGCTTCATGTAAATCAAGATTACATGTCTTCAAAGCCCAAAATGCTTTGTGTTCAATTTCTACTGGAAGATGACATGCTTTTCCATAAACAATTCTAAAAGGTGTGGTTCCAATTGGAGTTTTGTAGGCTGTTCTAAAAGCCCAGAGTGCATCCTCCAATTTAATGGACCATTCCTTCGGATTTGATCCTACGGTTTTCTCTAGAATACGTTTTAAAGCTCGGTTGGTATTTTCAACTTGTCCACTTGTTTGTGGATGATATGCGGTGGAGATTTTATGAGTTACTCCATATCTTTTAAGAACTTTCTCAAGTTGATTATTACAGAAATGAGTACCCCGATCACTTATTAAAGCTTTCGGTGTTCCAAACCTTGCAAAAAGACGTTTTAAAAAGTTGACTACAACTCGTGCATCGTTAGTTGGGAGAGCTTGTGCTTCCGCCCATTTAGATACATAATCAATGGCTACGAGAATATAGAGATTATTATGAGATTTTGGAAATGGACCCATAAAGTCAATACCCCAAATGTCAAATACTTCACATACTTGGATGACATTTTGTGGCATTTCATCACGTTGACTTATTTTTCCGGCCCTTTGACATGCATCACAGGATTTGCAAAGAAGGTGTGCGTCTTTGTAAATTGTAGGCCAATAGAATCCAGCATCATAAACTTTTCTTGCTGTTAGTTGAGGCCCATAATGCCCTCATGTTGGTCCTGTGTGACAATGGTTTAATATTTTACTAGCTTCATCTCCAAATACACATCGGCGTATTATTCCATCGGGACAACTTTTAAACAGATGTGGATCTTCCCAAAAATAGTGTTTTATATCACTGAAGAATTTCTTTCGTTTTTGGTACGATAATCCTTTTTCAAGGAATCTACAAACTAAGTAGTTTGCATAGTCTGTAAACCATGGGATTTCATTATAATCTATCTTCAATAGATATTCATCAGGAAAGTTGTCTTGTATGGCCGATTCATTTAGAACTTCTAATTCGGGATTTTCAAGACGAGAAAGATGATCAGCGGCGAGATTTTCTGCTCCTCTTTTATCTCGGATTTCAATATTAAACTCTTGTAAGAGTAAGATCCAACGGATTAATCTTGGTTTAGCATCTTGTTTCGAAAATAGGTATCTAAGAGCAGAATGGTCGGTATAGACCACCGTTTTTGCTAGAACGAGATATGATCGAAATTTGTCAAAAGCAAAGACAATAGCAAGGAGTTCTTTTTTAGTAGTTGTATAGTTCGTTTGTGCTCCTTGTAATGTCTTACTAGCATAATATATAGGTTGAAATCGTTTTTCAATCCTTTGTCCTAAAACGGCTCCCATTGCAAAATCACTTGCATCGCACATTAGTTCAAATGGTAGATTCCAATTTGGTGTTATCATGAGCGGCGCATTAGTGAGTTTCTCTTTAAGAATATTAAAAGATTTGATACACTCATCTGAAAAGATGAATGGAGCATCCTTTTCTAGGAGTTTATTCATAGGAGTGGCAATTTTAGAAAAATCTTTTATGAAACGTCGGTAAAAACCGGCATGCCCTAGAAAACTCCTAACTCCTCTAACATTGGTGGGATGTGGAAGTTTAGCAATTACATCTACTTTAGCTCTATCCACTTCAATTCCTTCTTTTGAAATTTTATGACCAAGAACGATGCCTTCTTTAACCATAAAATGGCATTTCTCCCAATTAAGTACTAGATTTGATTGTTCGCATCTAATAAGCATTCGTTCAAGATTAACTAGACATGTTTTAAATGTATCACCGAAGACTGAAAATTCATCCATGAAAACTTCCATGCATTCTTCTATCATGTCATGAAAAATCGCCATCATACACCTTTGAAAGGTTGCAGGGGCGTTACAAAGTCCAAATGGCATGCGTTTGTAAGCAAAAGTACCATAAGGGCACGTGAACGTGGTTTTCTCTTGATCTTCGGGTGCTATTGGAATTTGAAAATATCCGGAAAATCCATCTAGAAAACAATAGTAACTATTTGCGGCTAATCTTTCCAACATTTGATCTATAAAAGGTAAGGGAAAGTGATCTTTTCTGGTGGCGTCATTTAATTTTCTATAATCAATACATACACGCCATCCTGTTACAGTCCTAGTAGGAATAAGCTCATTTTTCTCATTTGTAATGACAGTCATGCCACCCTTCTTAGGTACGCATTGAACTGGGCTTACCCATGGACTATCAGAAATTGGATAAATTAGACCTGCATCTAGCAGTTTAATAATCTCTTTCTTAACTACATCTTGCATATTAGGATTTAGTCTTCGTTGGCGTTGCACATACGTTTTATGACCTTCTTCCATAAGGATTTTATGTGTGCAATACGAAGGACTTATTCCTTTAATATCATGAATCTTCCATGCAATGGCTGGTTTATGAGCTTTCAACACAGGAATGAGTTGTGATTTTTCATTTTCAGTAAGAGAAGACGATATTATTACCGATAATTCAGATTCACCATGTAAATAAGCGTATTCCAAATGGTTTGGAAGTGGCTTTAACTCTAATTTCGGAGGTTCTTCTATCGATGATTTGTATCGATATCTGTCTTCTTCTTTTAGCATTTGAATTTCTTCTGTTGTTGGTTCATATCCATTAGCTATAAGTGTAGCTAACATTTCAGCTTCATCAATTGGTTTATTACCTTCTCCTAAAGAACATTCTCCTGTTCCTTGTAATTCTGGAAATTCTTCTAATAATTCTGCATGTGCATCTATAGTTTGAATATAATAACATGTATCATCTGCAGATTGTGGTTGTTGCATTGCTCTATCAACTGAAAAGGTAACACTCTCATCCTCTATACTTAGGGTCAATTTCTTACCGAACACGTCTATCATTGCTTTAGCCGTGTTTAAGAATGGTCTTCCTAATATGAGAGGAACTTGAGAATCTTCTTCCATATCCAGAACAACAAAATCTACTGGAAATACTAGAGTACCAACTTTAACTAGCATGTTCTCCATTATCCCTCTAGGATATTTTATTGATCTATCGGCTAGTTGTATGCTTATTCTGGTTGGTTTCAATTCTCCAAGGTCTAGTTTAGCGTATAGTGAATACGGCATTAGATTTATACTAGTACCTAAGTCTGCCAATGCTTCTATTGAACTAAGACTACCCAGAAAACATGGAATTGTGAAACTTCCTGGATCGGATAGTTTTTCTGGTATCTTATTCAACAGTACTGCTGAACAATTAGCATTCATAGTAACAGCCGAGAGTTCTTCCATTTTCTTTCTATTTGAGATTAGATCTTTCAAGAATTTAGCGTATCTAGGCATTCCTGAAATCACATCAATGAAAGGAAGATTTACATTTATCTGTTTAAACATATCCAAGAATTTGGATTGCTCGGCTTCAAGTTTCTCTTTCTTCATTTTACTCGGGTAAGGAAGTGGTGGTTGGTATGGTTTAACATAAGGTTTATCCTTAACTGTGTTATCTTCATTAACCTTTTCAACTACCGGTTCTTTTTCCTTATCTTGATTAGGTTGTGGTTCTTGTGGAGTAGGAATAGCTTCATCAGAAGTTACAGGTATTTCAGGTGGTTTAAGTGTTGTACCACTTCTTGTGGTAATAGCTTTAGCTGTTTCATTCCGGGGGTTAGCATTTGTATCACTAGGTAGACTTCCCGGTTTTCTTTCACCTATTAACCTTGCTAGGTTACTTACTTCTTGTTCCAGATTTTGAATAGAAGCTTGTTGATTTCTAAATGCTTGAGCATTTTGTTCATTAGTTTGTTTCTGGGATGTGAAAAACTGTGTTTGAGTTTCAACTAGCTTCGTCATCATATCTTCTAAATTCGGCTTTTTATCATCGGTTTGTTGTGGTGGTTTGTTTTGAAAATTAGGTCTTTGCTGGTTGTAAGTATTATTGGATACTTGTTGATTGCTAGGACCTTGTTGGTTGTTGTATGGAATATTTCTGTTATAATTCTGGTTTTGATTGTAAATCGGTCTTGGCGGTTGATAATTATTCTGATAATTATTTCCAGGCCTTTGGTTTATGTATGAAATATTCTCTCTTTGTTCCATTGTTAATTCAATACTGAGACAATCTTTTGTCAAATGTGGTCCTCCACACTGCTCACAACTAATTCGTATTGAGTGTATATCCTTAGTCATCTTTTCCATTCGTCTCTCGACAGCATCTATCTTTGCGGAAATGGAATCTAAGTCATGGCTAGAATCAGCTCTAGCTGCTTTAGATGATCTAACGATATCTTTTTCTTGGTGCCACTCATGTGAGTGGGAAGCAGTGTTATCAATAATTTTGTAAGCATCAGTTTCGGTTTTCTTCATAATAGAACCACCAGCTGCTATATCTATGTCTTTTCTTGTAGTGATGTCGCATCCTTGGTAGAATATTTGTACTATTTGACAGGTGTCTAAACCATGTTGCGGACATCCTCTTAATAACTTTCCATATCTAGTCCATGCCTCATATAGAGTTTCATTTGGTTTCTGTGTGAACGTAACAATTTCTGCTTGAAGTCTTACGGCTTTAGATGCAGGAAAGATTTGTTTAAGAAATTTTTCAACTAAAATATCCCATGTATCGATCGCCCCTTCAGGTAACGATTCCAACCAATCTTTGGCTTCTCCCTTTAAAGTCCAGGGAAATAACATGAGATATATCTGTTCATCCTCCACTTCTCGGATTTTAAATAGTGTGCAGATCCTATTAAAGGTACGTAAATGTTCATTTGGATCTTCCTTCGGCGCACCACTAAATTGGCATTGATTAGTCACCATGTGTAGAATTTGTCCTTTGATTTCATAATCTGGCGCATTAATGTCTGGATGAGTAATTGCGTGACCTTGGCCAGTGCGTTTAGCTCTCATTCGGTCTTCCATACTTAAAGGTTCCAGATTCTCCATAATTGAATTTGTTGAATCGGAATCACTAGAGGATTCTGATTTAATGGTTCGTTCCTCAACAATCTCTGTTTGAATGATTGGTGGTTCCGGAGGAAAGTTTAGTGGTTCAGGATCTATGAATCATTCCTGAATATTCTCCGGATTCTCAATTGTGAGGTCGGGTTCAAAAAATGGATTATCGGAAATTTGAACTGAAGTACTTGGTTGACTGGATGACGATTCTAAAGAAAAATCAACGGCGGTAATATTTGCTAAATGTCTTGATCTAGTTACAGGTGGTGAACGTACAAAAGGTGGTGAACGTCTTGCTCGGTGCATTCACTGAATATCCTATTAGTTTTAAAAAGGAAAGAAAAATTATAATAAGTTATCCAATCAATAGACTTTTCTGATTTTGCCCACGTTTCGAATAGCCAAAAGATGCAGCAGAGGGGCAGGATTCGTTTGGTCTCAATATAATTGAGGACTGTTTGGCTCCAATAACCCGGTCCACGTACAAATCCAACTATTACTACGAACCAGAAAATTTTGATGTCTATCAATTTAACCACTTAAAATAAATTTTCGTAATTTTAAGAAATTTAGATAAGAAGTAGAATAAAAATCTATGTCCTAAAAACTAGAATGGCGAGAAATAAGAAAGAAAAAGAAGTTCGTCGAAAAAGGTCGAAAAAGAAAAATGGTTGAAAAATAAAAGGTGACGGAAAAATAAAAGAAACTTATAAAACTTAAAAATACTTGACTAACCTAACCTTATTGCTACAACTAACTTAAAATTATAATCGCAAATTGAGATTACTAATTGGAATGATAATTGATACATAGGTAAAAGTCGTCTAAAAATATTAAAGCTTATAGGAAAAACTAAATCCCAAATGGAAATAACTTAAAAAGAAACTAAATCTTAAAAACTGCGTCGCAAAATTCTAAAGCACTTAAATCTTAGTCTAAAGAAAAAGCACTTAAGGAATTCTACGGCAAAGCCTAAAATTCTAGAAGTAAAAATAACTATGGCAAAGACTATGAATTAAAACTAATTATGAGCGAAAAATACAAAAGTTACGCTAAAACGATTAAAAAGGGAAAAAAATATAAAAATATATAAAAAGTTGTAAAAAGTACAATTTTTATAAAAATATTATTTTTATATTATTTATTTATTAAAACTATTAATTTTACAATTTAAATAAACTAATTAAAAAAATATAAATTAATAATAAAAACTAAATTAATATATATTATATATAACCCTAATTAGGGTTTAAATATAATAATAATAATTATTATCCGTAATTAATGCAGGCTGCAGTCTGGCGAGTTAGATGGGCTCATGCGATCGCATGAGTCCTCAGTTGCCCATCCATGCGATCGCATGGGCTAGGGTTTCGGGCCACAGAGTGGGCTGCTACAGTACAGGCCGAATTAATAATTTTTTTTTCTGTTTTTGCTGTAAAATATAAAATATATTTATTAATTAAATAAAACTTATATTTTTACAAAATAAAAAAAATAGAAATAAAGAAACTTTATAAAACTTAAATATTTACCAAACTCTAAAAAAAATATTTATATTTTTGTTTTTCTTTTTTATATTTTCGAATATTTAAAACGTATTTTTATAAAAACGAATTTTAATAAAAGTAAACTAAAAATCTTCTTTTTTTTTATATTAGCGTTGCGCTTCAGGCGTTTAAGAGATCCCCGACAGCGGCGCCAAAAATAACTTGATGTTTCGCGAGGTGTATATAAAATACTATTAAATTTTACAAGAAAATACTATTAAATACGATACAATTTTACACAAGATATTTATTTATTTATAGAATGGATATACATAAACCTTGCTACAACACTTATAAGCAGTGTACCTAATCGTACAGTAGTGTAGTTTTTAGTAAGTCCGGTTCGTTCCACAGGGAAAATCTTTAAACAAAGCTTAACGCTATATTAGTTTACTTTTATAAAAATACAAATATATATATAAGTAATATTATTATTATAAAGGGGGGTTTTTACCGTTTAATGACCGGTTTGTCGATTTTAAAACTTTAGTCGCAGTTAAAACCAAATGTAAAACAATAAATAAATACAAGACTTAATTTAAAGCGTAAAGTAAATAACGATAATGAAATTGCGATTAATAAAAATGCGATAAAATAAACTTGCGATAATTAAAAAGTACGATAATTAAAAGTGCAATTAAATACAATAACAATAAAAATGCGATAATTAGAAGTTCAATTAAATATAAAATAAAGGAAATTAAATATGAAATAAAAGAATTATGCTTATTTAAACTTCCGTAATCATGATGTTTGACGTGTTGATTTCAGTTTAATTGCCCATGGGTTAATTGTCCTTTGTCCTGGATTATTTAATATGTCCGTCTGGTTTTTGTCCATAACAGTCCATCAGTCATAAATATAAAGTGCGAGTGTCCTCGTCAAATTATCCTTATACCCGAAGTTAAATATTCCAACTAATTGGGGACTTAAACTGTAACAAGATTTTAATACTTTGTTTAATAATTACACCAGGATGTCGACTGAGTGTAACCCAAGGTTTTAATATTTTGTTATCAATTATACCAAGTGTCCTTGTACATAATTTCACCCCTGTTTTAATTATTCTAGTGATTATTAATCCATTCCCGTGTCCGGTTAAATGAACGATTATTCGTACATATAAATACCCCGCCCATCGTGTCCGATTGAGTGTATATGGTAATTTATAGGGACGCCCAATTGTAAATCTTTATATTAACATTAACAAACTATCATTTAGTTAAACAAATATAAAGCCCATTAATAGCTCATAGTCTAATTTCCACAAGTGTCGTTCTTTTGTCCAAACCCCAATTATGGTACAAAGCCCAATTACCCAATTTTAGTAATTAGCCCAACATCATGATTACTTCGTTTTAAATAAGCATAATAATAACTTAGCTACGAGACATTAAATTAAAAAGGTTGAACATAACTTACAATGATTAAAAATAGCGTAGCGTTACACGGACAGAATTTCGACTTACACCCTTACAACATTCGCTAACATACCCTTATTATTAGAATTATAATTAAAATTAAAATTAAAATATAAATTATAAATATAAATATTACGTATGAATGGAGAAGAGAAAGATAGATGGATTTTGTGGTGCACCAAAGCTCGATTTTTATAGGCATGTGGGCTGGAACTGGGGCTCATGCGATCGCATGGATTTATGCCTTCCAGGCCATGCGATCGCATGGCCAGCTGGGGAGGCTCATATTTGGTTGTTTTCTTCTGCCGACGGTTTTATAAATAAATATAATATATTAAATAATTATAAGAATTATTTAAATATTATATTATATTTATGTGCATAGTTGACTTGTAATTTTTAGTCCGTTGCGCCGAGCGTTGAGAGTTGACTCTGGTCCCGGTTCCGGATTTTCGAACGTCCTTGCGTACAATTTAATATCTTGTACTTTGCGTTTTGAATCTTGTACTCTTGTAATTTCGAGACGTTTCTTATCAATAATTGGAACCTCTTGGATTGTATTTTGTACTTTTGAGCTTTTTGGTCATTTGCGTCTTCAATTCGTCGAATCTGTCTTTTGTCTTCACCTTTTATTATTTAAACGAATATCACTTGTAAATAGAACAATTGCAACTAAAAGCTTGTCTTTCTTGAGGAATAATGCTATGAAATATATGTTCGTTTTTAGCATTATCAATATGCATGTTTTTGGAAAGCTGACAAAAAATCAATGACTTTTCATTTAGATATCGAATAGTTTCGATGAAGGAATTAAAAGATATGGTCAACTGAATTATGATTGACGTTAATTGGAATTACTTTTGAATCAGCAATTGATACTTAAACAACTTGTTTATAAGATTGATAAATTAGATTTTTGAATACTACTAGCCGAGTAAATGAATCCTTATATAAGGCACGTCTCGTCTTGTTGAGCAATTGTCAAAACTGATTGTTTTATCATATTTTAAAGCCTTATAAAAACTATAGTTTAATTTTACAAGAATTGGGAAACTATGAGAAATGTTAAAATGATTCGATTACCATGATCATTCAACTATTGTATTGAGTCAGATTGACTTTTTGAAATAACTTTTGATAACTTTTGTATGTCGATCTCGAGCATTAGGATTGTGATACACTATGACCAGATCTAGCTTGATAGACATTTATTGACCAACATATGTTCTCTAGGTTGAGATCCACGGTTATTTGGTATTCCGAGTTTCGGTCACATTTTGGTGAACAACTTTATGTGCTGCTAAGGTAAGTTTCATTTGCTCCCTTTTTAATTGCTTTTGCAATCTATATTTTTGGGCTAAGAATACATGCACTTTATTTTAAACGCAATGGATACAAGTACATACTAAATTCTACACTGAGTTTGAACCGAAAATCCCTTAGCTTTGGTAACTAGTAACCGCCGGTTATAAGAACTGGAGGGCGTGAGTAGTTATATATGGATCCATAGGGCTTGACATCCCCGTCTGTTCCGGGTATAGAAACCCTAGCCTGAACTATAAAACAGACGTATGCTATTTGAATTTAGTACACGTTGGTTTGCGTGTATTGTACATGTTGGTTGCATGTATGTTAAAACAGGGGTAC
Organism: Rutidosis leptorrhynchoides; assembly: GCF_046630445.1. Lineage (NCBI taxonomy): Eukaryota > Viridiplantae > Streptophyta > Magnoliopsida > Asterales > Asteraceae > Rutidosis > Rutidosis leptorrhynchoides. Next base: position 683,533,509 of record NC_092333.1, read on the forward strand.
TTATTATAGACGTTAAAGCTTAGTTACCATGGTGCTCAATCTTGTAGAATATTTTGATAAACGTTTTTGGATGAAACAACTGAAATCTTGTGATCCACCTTTATGTACAGATTATGCAAAACATTAAAACTATGAACTCACCAACCTTTGTGTTGACACTTGTTAGCATGTTTATTCTCAGGTTCCCTAGAAGTCTTCCGCTGTTTGCTTATATGTTAGACACGCTATGTGCATGGAGTCTTACATGGCATATTTTTCAAGGAAACGTTGCATTCACCAAATCATCACCATGTATCTTATTTTATCTGCATTGCCAACGGAAGTACTATTGTAAACTATTATATTACGGTGATTGTCTATATGTAGAAATCATCAGATTTCTAAAACCTTTGATATAAATATTCATTTATGGTGTACCTTTTAAAAAGAATGCAATATTTACAAAATGTATCATATAGAGGTTAAATACCTCGCAATGAAATCGATGAATGACGTGTTCGTCCATATGAATTTGGAGCGATCGTCACAGATTAAATTCTTTCGGTTTAAATATTTAATTGATACACTTAGTTAAATTGCCAAATTTTGTGAAAATTTAAAAAAATTTCAGCTAAATGAATTTAAAAATCATGTTTATACATATTTATGAACGATAAAACTAGGTGTCAACACCGAAATTATTGTTACCTCGGAAAGGACATAAATTGAGAAACAAACCAAAACGTTAAAATTCATTTAAGAATGGAATAGAGGAGAATAAAAAGGCAAAGAAAAATATAAATAAAAGCTAAGTGTGGGAAGAATTTACCAAGTTCTTTAAAACATATATCACATATTTTGTACAAGCTTATTGTAGGTACTTTTGTTTTGGACAATACCAATAAGTTTTACCCGATTTACTATATTATATTTGAAAGAAAGATGGATCTACACGATGAATCAATTCCATCATTAAAAGGAAGTAAAGTCTTCAAAAAAAGATACGCGCTTCTTGATTTAGGCCAGGAAGTTGTCGTCCAGACCAGTTGTAGAGTCTACGAAAAACCTTGAAAAGTTTTCTCGAAAATCGGCTGAAAATCCACGGACCTCAGCATCAAACAGGGTCGCCATGTGGTCAGACTTATCCTAACCATGAGAGGATCGGTTTCGTAAAATGGGGAGGCCGCCGTGCAAATTAGCTTGATAAGACAAATGAATCAGACCCCCAGAAAAGGATAATCTCCTTAAAGATCAAAAATCAGCTTTTAAGCCTGATATTACTCAATCCTTGAGATTGACCTTAAAGATTGAGAATTCAAACTCATAGAATTCGATGATATCTAAACTCGAGCTTGAACGAGAAAATATTTTGATCAAATTACAAACCGATTTGTTTTCTAAAAACCCATTTTCAATGCGTTCATTACCATTGAACGTAAAATCCTAGGAATTCACCTGGAATTCATTAGGTCACCTGAACCAAATCGGGTGTCAACCGTAAGAACGGTGGTTGCATAGCATGGTCGAAGACAGGATCTTGTGCCAGACCGAAAAACTATAGGGTGATCTTTACTATTGCTCCTACCAAGGATAGTAATTGCATCCGACACGTTATAGACCGTAATCAAAAGCATGTCATTAGACATTGCCTTAACAGTTTCTTGTTCATCGCTTTCCTTTACAACCGGACGGTAGTTTACCGAAAGGTAATATACGGAACAAGTAAACTGGACGTGTTGCTTTCCTAATACAAGGTTAGCAAATGGGTGACACAAAACCATAAGTTTTGAGCTAAAATTTTCAAATCTGAAACCCACAAAACCCACAAAAACAATTTCGCAAACACCGGTGAAGGGTTATTCCGGAAAACTTATCTAGGGTAAAAGCTAGATTGTATTTTCAAAAGATCAAATGTTTTCATAAAGATCCAATTTCCTTAAGGATCTAAATTTTCATAGTCATGTGGGACTGTAAACTACAACATTACTATCATTGTTCATACCGCCAAATCGAAATCACTGATGTACAAAGTGTGAAGAATAAAGAAGTGATTCTAGTATTTTTATTTCAAGACTATATTGCTTGAGGACAAGCAACGCTCAAGTGTGGGAATATTTGATAATGCTAAAAATGAACATATATTTCATAGCATTATCCTTCAAGAAAGACAAGCTTTTAGTTGCAATTGTTCTATTTACAAGTGATATTCGTTTAAATATTAAAAGGTGAAGACAAAAGACAGATTCGACGATTTGAAGACGCAAACGACCAAAACGCTAAAAAGTACAAAATACAATCCAAGTGGTTCAATTTATTGATGAGAAACGTCTAAAAGTTACAAGAGTACAAGACGCAAAACACAAAGTACAAGATATTAAATCGTACGAAAGGACGTTCGAAAATCCGGAACAGGGACATGAACCAACTAACAACGCGCGACACAACGAAGCTAAAATTACAAGTCAACTATGCACATGAATATAATATAATATATAAATAATTCTTAAAATTATATATATATTATATTATATATTAAAAACCGTCGGCAAACTAGCAAACAAGCGAATGTGAGCTGTCCCAGGGGGCCATGCGATCGCATGGCCAGACAGTGTTAAATCCATGCAATCGCATGGCAGGAGGTAGCTGGCCACATCTATAAATTGAAGCGTTTTTCGGACGAATGATACACAATATTCAATCTCTCTCACTCTCAATATATATATTTATATCTATATTTTAATTTTAATTTTAATTTTAATTTTAATTTTAAGCTAATAATAATAAGGTTATAGTGGCGAATGTTTTAAGTTTGTAAGTCGAAACTCTGTCCGTGTAACGCTACGCTATTAATACTCATTGTAAGTTATGTTCAACCTTTTTAAATTAATGTCTCGTAGCTAAGTTATTATTATGCTTATTTAAATTGAAGTAATCGTAATGTTGGGCTAAAATATTAAAGACGGGGTAATTGGGCTTTGGACCATAATTGGGGTTTGGACAAAAGATCGACACTTGTGGAAATTGGACTATGGGCTATTAATGGACTTTATATTTGTTTAACTGAATGATAGTTCGTTAATTTAATATAGAGATTTACAATTTGACGTATATATAAATAACCATATACACTTGATCGGACACGATGGGCGGGATATTTATAAATACGAATTATTGTTCATTTGACCGGACACGGGAATGGATTAATAGTCAATTGACTCATTAAAACAGGGGGTGGATTATGTACAAGGACACTTGGCGTAATTGTTAACAAAGTATTAAAACCTTGGGTTACACGCAGTCGATATCCTGGTGTAATTATTAAACAAAGTATTAAGACCTTGTTACAGTTTAAGTCCCCAATTAGTTGGAATATTTGACTTCGGGTACAAGGATAATTTGACGAGGACACTCGCACTTTATATTTATGACTGATGGACTGTTATGGATAAAAACCGTATGGACATATTGAATAATCCAGGACAAAGAACAATTAACCCATGGTAATAAATTAAAATCAACACGTCGAACATCATGATTACGTAAGTTTAAATAAGCATAATTCCTTTATATTATATCTCATCGCACTTTTATTTACTGCAATTTTATTTATCGTCATTTTAATTATCTCACTTTTATTTACTGCAATTTTATTTACTGTCATTTTATTTACTGTCATTTTATTTATCGCAATTTTATTATCGTCATTTACTTTACGCTTTAAATTAAGTTATATTTATTTTAAATTTTTTACATTAGGTTTTAATTGTGACTTAAGACATAAAATCGACAAACCGGTCACTAAACGGTAAAAACCCCCTCTTTATAATAATAATACTACTTATATATATATATATATATATATATATATATATATATATATATATATATATATATATATATATATATATATATATATATATATATATTATATATATATATATATATATATATATATATATATATATATATATATAGGTTAAAATAATTATAGCGTTAAACTTGTTTACTGTATCCCTGTGGAACGAACCGGACTTACTAAAAACTACACTACTGTACGATTAGGTACACTGCCTATAAGTGTTGTAGCAAGGTTTAGGTATATCCATTCTATAAATAAATAACTTGTGTAAAATTGTATCGTATTTAATAGTATTTCGTAGTAAATATATAACTATTTCATATACACCTCGCATAACATCAGTGTTCTATAATGATGTTGGTTTGGAGAAGGACTTGCTTGATATTTTTCGAATATTTTTTCTTCTGAACATAATATAAAAAATTTGTAGACAAGATATTAGAGAATCAACATTCAGGACAATATTTATGAATCCAGACGATTAAATTTTTATAATCAATACCAAACATCAAATATGCAATGAAAATGGATTTACGTAATCATAAACGTGAACACATTATATTGAATTTAAAGCATAACAAATGTCAATTTTAATATGAAATACAAACCCTAATAACTAAAAACTGCAAGAAAACTGAAATTTATTTCATGTATATATGTGTGTGAACAATTGAATCTTAAGACGGACGTTTAATTACATACCTTGGTAAACAAAATTAGTGATGGAATTATCCGATTGAAGAGATAAGATTAAATATTCTTACGGCGAATGGATATTTGGTTAATCAACAGCAACATATTGATCGCCAATCATACATCTATTTGTGATCCGGTTGATGCAATTTCGGATTTGGGTTGCATATGAGTTTCGAAAAAAAACAATGGAGTTTTGAAATTTGGGATTTCTGAAACTGTTTTGTGATAGTAGGGTTAATTAACATATTGAATTTTTGAAATTTAGGGTTTGTAATGGTTGGGTTGTGGAGACGACAAATGAGGAGATATGAAAGTACGGTGTGTTTTTTTCTCTTGATAGCGTGGCATGATTAGTTGTTAAGTGTGATTAAAAGATGGATTAACACGTCAGCAACTAAGATTAGGAGGTGCTAATGGTCTGACAAGTCATATTTATTTTCATGATTTATAACATGTTATAGATAGATTATAGATATATAGATTTATATCTATTTATATTTATATTTATATTTACTTATATTTATATTTACTTATATTTATATTTATCTTATTGTTATATTAATCGAGTCAACAGCAAACGTCGATTTTTTTAATAACTTGCCAGCCACTTAATGCCTAAATTGAACTTTAGACATGTTTAAAACCCATGAAAATTTGATTCTATTATTTTCATGGTGTCTCATACTTTTTTTAACCTACTTATTGGCCGGAGGTTCATTCGGAAGCAATCCCTCTATCCATAGAACATTGAGAGGGATGACCGTCTCTACTCTTGAGGTGTTTCACTCTCAGTGAAGAAATAACTTCTTTTTATTGTAGGATAAGAGAAGAATTGTCTATATCATACCTCCCTCATACCCTATATACGTGGGATTGGTTTTTTTGTTGTTGTTGTTGTTGTATATTTATATTTACGGTTGATGGTGGGTTTAGTAATAACATATACGTATCTGTAAACACAAAATAACACGGATAGTCCTTATGGTTTGTCCGAATTTGCTAGATGGTCCAACTTTTCTTTACTTACATTTTGCATATTCCAATAGTTTACATATCTTTCGTGGATAGTCGGATCTTTAATTGGACGTCAATTTTTCGTTAAGTAACCTTACATGTCCAACACATGAGGGTAATTTTATTATTTCAATTTCTTCTTCTTCTTTACTATTCAGCAGAACATGTCATCCGTTATTCTTCATTACCATCACCACTATATACTAATGCTTGTCGAAATTAAGCCTCGTGAGTAGTCAAATACAATAGTGTATAATGTTCATTATCGATTGGTCGATTCTGATACAATTTTTTGTATTGATTCATGTGACTTTAGTTTTAAAGTGCAGTTTTGGATGGATAAGGTATGGACCATACCTGACTAGGAATCAAGTCTCGCTTGTTTTTCTTTTTATAAATCCCACATGATGTGACGTTTAATTTCATGTGTAGTGGAGGATTCAAAGTTTTTTTTTCTTCTTCTGGTAACTATATATTTTGTTAGCGTTGAGGGTTTTGATGTTTCATCATTCGGTTGTTTTTGTATGGTGCTTGATCCTCCTTTCGAACTCGTTTAGTGTTTTGGTTTCTTTTTTTATTGCTGTTTAGCTCGATAGATTTTTGTAGTAGATGTTTGTTTTTGCGTGGGCCTCGTTGCCTTTGTTTGTATTTTTGTTGCAAGTTTTCATCTTTTTGATGAAGCTCGGGTTTAATAAAGTTAAACCTTTCAGCCAAAAAAAAAAAAACTATAAATTTTGTTTCACAGTTTTTGCTATATGGTAAACTATTTTTTTTAAAAAGAAATAGTAATAATAATATAATAATAATAACTGGATAATAATAGTGGTTACTACTCTAATCATCATGCGTTGGTTAATAGTATATAGGTAGATAAATAAATAAATTTGTGTGGTGTGGTATAGCCTTCAATGCTCACTTCTAATGCTCACTTCTGGTACTTGGAGAAACTTTTAATGATCGTTGATCCTTAATAATAAAAAATATTAGCTTAAATTTTCTATTGAATAACAACAACTAGTGATGCCTTCCAAAACGCTCTCAGTACCCTTCCCTCCTCTCCCAAATTCAAACACAAAAATTAACCATTATCAAGCCTCCGTTTCCATTTTCAATCCTACAAATATCTCCACAATTTCACAACCCATTCAGCCGATTCAAACTCAAACTTTATCTCATTCTTATGCCGATGCGGTGGCAGGAAATTCTCCGAGTTCGGCGCCTAAAGTCAACAACAACAGTGGTTATAAAACTAAACCCAGGGAAGATGGTTTTGGAGGTCATCAACACCACAAAAGTATATCAACTGTTTTCATTGGCAATTTGGCTAGAGCTATCAATCCTATGACTATTAGTTGTGCTTTTAGGAAGTTTGGGTAGATTCAAAACATAGCTTGGAGGTATGGTCGTAATTTTGCTTTTGTTAAATTCGCTAATTACGAACAAGCAGCTGTGGCGATTGAAAGCATGAATGAGATACCTCTTTTGGGCAATAGAATTAGAACTGGGCTTGCAAAATTTGATAAGAGCTCTTCAACCTCAAAGGAGAGGCCAAATTTTAACAAAAATAATGTTAATAGGGGACCGATTCAACTTCAAGTGAACGATGACATGAGGGAAGGGATGAATCGTAGTATTCTGCTCATCGATAAAGTGGAGATCTCAAAACCCAAGATTGCATAATGGCTTATTAATCGTAAGGAAAAAATTGACCAATGTTCTTTATGGGGCATCTATGGTGCTATTGTAAGATGTGCAGATGATGATAGTTATCAGAATCTTTGTCAAGGTCGGAGTGCAATGAGTAAAGGTAACGATTTCCTGAAAGTTATTCCAATGTCTGATAGAAGAAGCTTATTTTTGAGGTTCACATGGATTGAAATCAGAGGCTTACCTTTTGAGTATGGGGATATGGAGAATATTTCCAAGATTGTTCAAGAGATTGGGTCTATACTTTACTTTGCTAAATTGTCTTATGATTTGATTCAAGCTGAATCAATTTATGTGTTTGTGGAAACCAACGAGGCAAAACATATTGATAAAGTAATAAGCACAATGGTAAAAGACAAGAAGGTGGTGCACATTTGGGCTCGTGAAGTCAACAATAAATTTGATCCTCGGGAGCACATTGAATCCGATGACAATGAAGGTTTTATTGAAAGCATCAATAACGCCATCAACGATGGCTACGATCGTGAGAATGTTGAGACGAATGCTGACGACGTTCCAGATCCGGTTATTAATGACGAGGGTGCTGATGGTTTGGAGTCACCAAGAAAAGAACATGCAACTCCGATTAGGCAGTCTTGTGATGATAACGGTAACTGTGATTCAAATTTTGAATTACTGAAGGGTCAAACGGTTTTCAACTTAGATCCAGTGGATAATAGCGGTATAGCCAACCCTAATCTGAACCTTGAGGTCTACGAAAAGTACAAAGGATCTGTTTTGAAGAAAAAATTGGATACCGCGCCAGAAAAGTTGGTTTCAGTTACATCTTTTGAAGATAGAAACTCAAACGACCTGATTAATAACTTGGAAAGCACCTTTAAGGTGGCTGACAACTGCTCATCCCCTTATATGCTTTCTGTTCCCAATAAAGTCAATATTATAGAACCTAGTGTCAAAGTTGGTTGCCAAGCCCATTACACCTTCAAACCTTAAAAGTGCCAGATCTCTACATAAGCCCAACGAACATGGGCCTGTACAAGATAATAATATTTATGATGTGGAATTGCCAGCAGAAATGATTTTTTTTCACGCTGCAAGATACAAACCTGAGAAACAGGACTTGCAAAAATGCCCCACTTTAGATTGCAGGTGTAGTGACCCGTCCTAATTCATCTGGACGAAGTCTTCAACAGCTGGTCCCATTGCGAGGTTCTGACCTTTATATGCCATGAACGACTCCATGTAATATGAGCAAATGCACAACGGAAGATTTCTTTCATACCTGAGAATAAACATGCTTTAAAGTGTCAACCAAAAGGTTGGTGAGTTCATAAGTTTATCATAAAACAATAAAATTCTGTAATTTTGATAGACAACAAGATTTAAGTGTGCATGGTACAAATGGGCCCGAATCCTATACCCACCTGTAATGTACATGCAATATCTTTTAAATACAGTACACCTTACTCGTGTACGAAACCATTTTCATAAATCTTAGTAACCGTACACATATCTCGTGCACAAAATATCATACACATAACCTGTGTATAAAAATTATTCTCTCGATACATAACATTCACTTTGCTTTCATAGCTTGGCTTGGTAACCGACCTTAACATATAATGCGCATCAATAATATCCCCAAAACAGAACCTCTCGTCTGTATAATATATAAACTTCGAAGGACTAAACACCACGCCCACTAGCTCTTCCGTCTAGTTAATATTCTGGGTGGGGGTGTTAAACCCGATAGCTACCTTTAGGATTCGCGTGAATTAGGGTCATACCCGATTCTAATTCTTAGGTTACCAAGCAATAATAATCAGGGGAAAATATTCACAACAATTAGTGGCAATTATCACGTCCAACTAATTCAATAATAATCCACAGAACTTCTGTCTGCATAAAAATTCATTCGAGGAATGTTTTGCTTATGTCTATCTCGTTAAACATTTATAAAAGCATTTCATGTATTTTCAGTTCAAAATATATTTCAAAAGCATTTAATAAAGTAGTTATAAAAACAGTGCATGTATTCTCAGTCCCAAAAATTTAAAGAGTAAAAGGGAGCAAATGAACTCACAATACGATATTTTGTAGTAAAAATATGCATACGACGGAACTGAACAATGCAAGGTTGGTCTCTGATTCACGAACATATATCATTTATATATATATTAACACATATAATTGTAATCGAACGAATTTATATATTATTAGTGATATACTTGTTTTTATGTATTTCATTAGTAACTTAATTAAATGTATTTATTTTATATTCTTATAAATAAATAAAAATATTAATATAGTTTAGTTAAGTATATTTATATATGATTAATTTTTATTGTAGTAATGATAATAATATTAGTAGTAATATTGATACTAATAATAATAATAATAATAATAATAATAATAATAATAATAATAATAATAATAATAATAATAATAATAATAATAATAATAATAATATGGTTGTTATAAAAATAATAATGAAACTAGTAACACTAAAAATGATAATAATACTAATAATGTAACAATAATAATATAAATGTTAAAAATAATAAAATTTGGGATAATAATGATAAAAAATAATGATAATTCTAATAATTTTCAAAAATAATAATAGTTATTTGACATAAACTTAATTATACTTTTGCTTAATAATCATTATCTTATCATTAACCTATTTTAAATCATAAACTTAATCCTAAATATTATTTTTTAACCTAACCTTAAGATAATAATAATAATAATAATAATAATAATAATAATAATAATAATAATAATAATAATAATAATAATAATAATAATAATAATAATAATAATAATAATAATAATAATAAGAGTTTTAGTAATGACTACCTCAAAGGAGTAGCCCAAAAAAAATGCCCAAGTCCGGGTTTGAACCCGCGACGTTCCGCTAACCAGTTAACGCCTTTAACCATAACGCCTATGTGTTTCGATTCTGAACTAACACCCAACTTAAATTGTTTTTAACTTTTACTTCTGCATCCTTCTTTTTCTTTTTAAAAAAAATGCCCGAGCCCAGGCCCGAACCCGCGACCTCCCGCCAACTAGAAAACTCCATTAACCATCCGTCCGACTCATCTTTTCTGATTTAAGTCGCGATTATATTTATTTAGCCCATTTTTGTATCAGCCCAACCTCAAAAAATAAAAGACAGCCCATGTTACAAATAATGGCTCAAATTACTAATCACGGCCCAAGTATCAATTGATCAAGCCTAATACTGTAAACCCATTTAATGATTTAACACAGAGTCGATTAGCACCCCTTTGGTGTTGAGTTCTATCGTCAGAGATGAAAGAAACATAAACAATATCGCATCATGTCATACTAATATCATCAAACATTCATCATCATCGTGTATCATAAAAAAATATATATTTAAACGTCAATACCCCAATTTGGGTCGGCGACTTAGTCCCATTTTCATGTCTCGATGATTACTAATGTATTGATATGAATATTTAATCACACCCATGTTAACAAAGTTGTAACTGGACCTATCATCTTTATTATTAAAAATCTTTCCTCAACTCCCTTGTCTTCTACACATTAGGCTCATGATGACATGTTCACACAACTCCAGCCCGCTTAATATTTCAAATCCTAATTTTTAATCGAAGGAGGAGAAAGGTGGGTTTTGGGTTTGATTAATTGTGGTGATTCGAAGCAAAACAATAGTGAGCATAGCAAGAATAATAGTTGTAGCAGTGGGGTTTTGGGGATGAACGGTTGTGAATCCAAAACAGATATAGAATAATAGTAACGGTTTAGTTGTGATTTCATTTATTTTCTTCATTTAATCACCACATCAGCCAGTTACTTTGTTTAATGGATCATGAAGCCCAAAGATCTCAATCCATCAAACACTTCGACCCAAGAACAATATTATGAGTCCAAACTATACTCAAGCTTACAACACACAACCCGTTACATTGAACTTGTAATATACGAGTACTAATTCTTCTATATGTTTTAGAAAGATAATAAAAAAGGTTCCTATAGTCAGGAACATAGGATGCTGAATAGAAGTAGGTAACACAAAGTGTACAGCGTAGCATTCCAAAAGAAAAAGAATCGTGTTCACGGTTCAAAATGAATTATGGTGGCCCAACCAAAACACTTTGCACAATACTAAATTAGGTGCTTATATTAATCAAGTGGTTGCTTGATTGTAATTTGTCGCCCAATAACTACACAATAAGCATATTTGGAACACTTTCTATAATATATAATATCATCAAGTTGCTAATGCCTCACAAATATTCAAGGTTGTGTTCGTTTATGCCTGCTTTGCTAGAAAAACATAGAAATATAGCAGCAATAATCGAGCATCAAAGCAGTAGCAGGTAAGGCTTGTTTGGCCTGGTCCGTTTGATAGAAACTAAATTAGAAGGCAGGTGTAGCAGTGGTGTATAAGTGGTTGTTCTTGATGGAAGTCATGTTTGTGTGGTGTGTGTTTTGGGTCTTGATTACTAACGAGAATCTTACTAGTAAACGGGTGAGGATTAGGTTTGAACACGTTATGATTATAGTGGTATTGTGGAGTGAAGAAAGGAACCGAAACAGAAATGATTGATATATATATTGAGAGGTGTCGACATGAAGAATCAATCCGAAGAGATTCCAACAAAATAAAAGGAGATTGAGAAGGTTGACAGAAGTATTCGAGCCAGGAGTAAAAAACAAGAAAAAGAAAAGTAGATAAAGATGTGCAACTGAATTTATCACAATATGTGATTGATCAATTGTCTTATAGCTGTAAGTTATTCAACTCAATTACTATTAACAGACAGGAAGGACACTTGAATCGATGTAAAACAGATTCCCTAATTTTTATTGATTTTTCTTCTTTTGTTTCTTCCTAAATTGTATCAGTTATAGAATGTAAAAGAGAGAGTAATACAGTAATAAGATTCGTTTACAGTTTGTTTTGTAGCTTTGATTCGTTCGACAACATATCTTCTGTCAGGAAAAAATAGAAAAGTAAAACAGACTTTCAATACAATTTGTTTGATTCCTATTATTGAATTTTGATTTGTACGATTTTAGAGATAAGAAGAAAAAATTAAACACAGTATGATAGATACATGAAACTGATTCGTACCAATTATCTATCATTGATTTCAATGAATTTTGTTTTGTTTATGTGAATGGATCGATCAGGTAAAAATCAGGAATAGATAAATAAGAATAAAGAAACAATAAAAGTTGAGTATGACTCTCAACTGAATTTTGTTTATGTCTGTGGATTTAGATTTGCCCAGTACAAGTTTACAGACAGAATTTTTAACTTGATGGTAATGTATAACAAAATATTGGATTCTAGTATTAATAAATAAATAAGTATAATAATAATAATAATGCCAATAATCCTAATCATAATAATTATGTAAATGATGATAATAATTAATAATAATATTAACAAAAATAAATATAAAAAGAAATATAAAAAATATAATATAATAATAATTTACATTATTTTTATAATAATAATAATTCATAGTTAAAATAATGATTTTTAATAATAATAATATTTAATAATAATAATAATAGTAATAATGAAGATATAATAAGTTACATGTTTTCATTTTCATATAATGATATTAATAATACTGATATTGATATTAATATGAATAGTAGTAATAAAAGCAATAATAATATTATTATAACAAATATATTTTCAACTTGTAATTACATTTAATATATTAATGTTACAGTTTATTAATTATGTAATTATATCATTCATTATATGATAACATTATTTAAATATTTGCTACTTATACATTTTATATATATTAAATTTATATATATACATATTTATTTACAAGTACAAGTTCATGAATCGTCGGGAATGGTCGAAGATCAATTGAATATATGAAAAGTTCAAAATTTTTTGAGACTCAATATTACAGACTTTGCTTATTGTGTCGAAATCATATAATGATTAAGTTTAAATTTGGTCTAAAATTTCCGGGTCATCACAGTACCTACCCGTTAAAGAAATTTCGTCCCGAAATTTGAGTATTTATAGTTGGAATTGAAATCGAGAATATTTTGGTACCAGATTTGATCTCCGATTCATAGTGGAAAAATTTTAATCAACAAAGAATGTTTCATCGAAGAAGAAAATGATAAAATTAGAGATTTTCTTCGAGGTTGATACGTAGATAGTTTTATGAGTGATTTTCTCGGGTCGAGTTCGGTTTTATGATGAATATAAGAGTCAAGTATTATGATTCATGATGAATACAAGTCAAGTAACATGGTTCATGGTGATGGTAATGTTGATCAAGTATTACCATTATCACGTTCCATTAGAACCTCCGCATAACTTACTGTAATATAATCACGTTGATCAAGTGTCATTATATTACATCAACTCATGCTTTCATTCCAATATTACTCGAGAATATCCAAGGATTTAAACTTCAGTGTTTCACTGAAATCTAGAAGTCAAAACAGTTTTCGATATGATGTACTAAGGATAGAATGACAGCGAAGATAATCACGAACAAAAACGATATAAAGATACCTTCGGAAATGTTGAGGATATTTACGACTAAGGAAGATATAACGATATCATAGAAATATTGAAGATATTATAATGTAGAAAGCAGATTTCGATGTTTTTCCGAGCTTTTTCCACGTACCATTCTTTTATTATCAAACTTTTGATTGTTATAGTCATCAATAGTTTTTGCTGCTTTATCAGTTCTTTTAATACTCCGAGAATTGATTTCGTAAATTGGGGTGCTTATTCAGAATTTCAGAATGGAAGATCATAATTCTAAAAGATACATGTTATATGTATACATATAATTGTTGATGTAGAAATGCTGCGAGATTCAAAATAATGATTGAATCTTTTTGGTATGACAACTATCGTCACAAGATGCAGATGGGCACAGGATGGGGTTTCGACAAATATAATGATTTTTCGTAAAGTCAAAGATCAATGAAGTTGCCGGTAAGTTTACTGCTAATATGATGAGATATAAAGGGTTCTCCGATAACAATGACGAAAGGCAAACTTATATATCGAAGTTATAATAAGGCTAATCTGAATGAAAGTCGAAGTTGATTTGCTGGAGCTGTGATAAAATTGGCTAATTTTGAAAAGGTATTGTAAAGTTATTTTCGGTAATAACACGCCAATGGATCTGGGACAGTTTTGAATTCAAAGTATGGCTTCGAAAGATGTAGGAATCTAAAAGTGATGTCTTCTGTTAAATCTTGACTTGGATTTTGATCGGTCAAAATCCGAATATGAAATTAAATTTGAATGAAAATAGTTGTTCTTTGGTGAACGGATACGTATATGTGTGGTTGTATGTAGGATAGTAAGTGACCGTTGAAACGGATTTGAAGAATGTACATTGTAACATATTAATGTGAAATCTAAATATTCCTCGAGTATTACCTACCCGTTAAAATATTTTCACCATTAACAGTTTGTACAAGAGAATTTTTAATTACAATCTTTATGAAAATATATGTACATATATATTTTCTTCAAATGTAATCATGGATTTAATGAGTTAATATGATATTAAACTCATTTGATTTATGGTTAGAACTAGAGTACATAATCTCTAAAACATTAGAGATTACATAATTGCCATGAGGAACGAAGATTATGATGTAGAACGAAGATAAAGTAAATAGAACGATAGATAGAACGAAGATAAACGATATAGAACGATATGTAAAACGATGAATAGGTTCGAGGTATTGATTGTGATATTGAAGCGTGTGATGTTGAAATTTGGGTTGTTGGGGATACTGGTGTTGATGTTGGTGGTACTGTTGGTGCCGGTGATGTTGCTGAAGCTAGTAAGCTTTGCACCATATTCTCCAAATTGATTACTCGAGTGCGAAGCTCGTTGGCTTCTTACATTACTCCAGGATGATTGGCGGTTGAACAAGGAAATGAATAAGGTTTAGAATTATAGATATTATGTAATCGTTGAGAGCTATTCTGAAAATGAGGGTGAAAATGGTGTTTCGAACTAGTTGGCCTGTAAGTGCTTCAGGTTCTTTGCCAAGAGGTGAATTTGGCTGGTGGAAAATATTACCTTCTTCTTGTCTCCAATGATTAAGTACACTACGACCTCATCCCCAATTCATCCAGAATTGATGATGGCGTGATCCATTCCGGTTACACTGTTTTCGGAGCTCGAGTGGAAATCCATATCGGAATAGCTGTCGGAATCTGAGGAACTTGAACTGGTTGCAGAATTCATCTTGCACGGTTAGGTAAAGGATTTTCGATATGAAATGATTTTCGGATATCGGATAATATTCCAGTTACAAAGAATACCTAATACCTATATATAGTACAGAAGATCCCGTAGATTACGGAGGGAATTAAGGAAACGTGTCAGACAAGGTTTAATGTGATGGGATATGAATTTGTCTGTACACCATCTATGCAATAATTGCAATAAGACGTGTCGAGACTGAAAATGATAGGTAGATATTTTTCGACAAAGAATGGTAAGCAAAACTTTTGACATGCATACCAGGTTTAAGTCTAGACTCATTAATTATCCTAAAAACTACTAGGTCGAAGTCCAGACTCATTAATGCATCCAAACAACTACTAGTTAGACACACTAATGAAAGACCTGGTTCGCTAAGACCACCGCTGTGATACCAAATGTAGTGACCCGTCCTAATCCATCTTGACGAAGTCTTCAACAGCTGGTCCCATTGCGGGGTTCTGACCTCTATATGCCATGAACGTCTCCATGTAATATGAGCAAATGCACAACGGAAGATTTCTTTCATACCTGAGAATAAACATGCTTTAAAGTGTCAACCAAAAGGTTGGTGAGTTCATAAGTTTATCATAAAACAATAAAATTCTATAATTTTGATAGACCACAAGATTTAAATGTGCATGGTACAAATGGGCCCGAATCCTATACCCACTTGTAATGTACATGCAATAACTTTTAAATACAGTATACCTTACTCGTGTACGAAACCATTTTTCATAAATCTTAGTAACTGTACACATATCTCGTGCACAAAATATCATACACATAACCTGTGTATAAAAATTATTCTCTCGATACATAACATTCACTTTGCTTTCATAGCTTGGCTTGGTAACCGACCTTAACATATAATGCGCATCAATAATATCCCCAAAACAGAACCTCTCGTCTGTATAATATATAAACTTCGAAGTACTAAACACCACGCTCACTAGCTCTTCCGTCTAGTGAATATTCTGGGTGAGGGTGTTAAACCCGGTACCTACATTTAGGATTCGCTTGAATTAGGGCCATACCCGATTCTAATTCTTAGGTTACCAAGCAATAATAATCAGGGGAAAATATTCACAACAATTAGTGGCAATTATCACATCCAAGTAATTCAATAATAATCCACAGAACTTCTGTCTGCATAATAATTCATTCGAGGAATGTTTTGCTTGTGTCTATCTCGTCAAACATTTATAAAAGCATTTCATGTATTCTCAGTTCAAAATATATTTCAAAAGCATTTAATAAAGTAGTTATAAAAACAGTGCATGTATTCTCAGTTCCAAAAATGTAAAGAGTAAAAGGGAGCAAATGAACTCACAATACGATATTTTGTAGTAAAAATATGCATACTACGGAACTGAACAATGCAAGTTTGGTCTCTGATTTACGAACCTATATCATTTATATATTTATTAACACATATAATTGTAATCGAACGAATTTATATATTATTAGTGATATACTTGTTATTATGTATTTCATTAGTAACTAAATTAAATGTATTTATTTTATATTCTTATAAATAAATAAAAATGTTAATATAGTTTAGTTAAGTATATTTATATATGATTAATTTTTATTGTAGTAATGATAATAATATTAGTAGTAATATTGATACTAATAATAATAATAATAATAATAATAATAATAATAATAATAATAATAATAATAATAATAATAATAATAATAATAATAATAATAATAATAATAATAATAATAATAATAATAATAATAATGTGGTTGTTATAAAAATAATAATGATACTAGTAACACTAAAAATGATAATAATACTAATAATGTAACAATAATAATATAAATGTTAAAAATAATAATATTTGGGATAATAATGATAAAAAATAATGATAATTCTAATATTTTTCAAAAATAATAATAGGTATTTGACATAAACTTAATTATACTTTTTCTTAATAATCATTATCGTATCATTAACCTATTTTAAATCATAAACTTAATCCTAAATATTATTTTTAACCTAACCTTATCATAATAATAATAATAAATATAATAATAATAATAATAATAATAATAATAATAATAATAATAATAATAATAAAAATAATAATAATAATAATAATAATAATAATAATAATAATAATAATAATAATAATAATAATAATAATAATAATAATAATGAAATAATAATAAGAGTTTTAGTAATGACTACCGAGTAGCCCAAAAAAAAATGCCCAAGTCCGGGTTTGAACCCGCAACGTCCCGCTAACCCGTTAACGCCTTTAACCATAACGCTATGTGTTTCGATTCTGAACTAACACCCAACTTAAATTGTTTTTAACTTTTACTTCTGCATCCTTCTTTTTCTTTTTAAAAAAAAATGCCCGAGCCCAGGCTCGAACCCGCGACCTCCCGCCAACTAGAAAACTCCATTAACCATCCGTCCGACTCATCTTTTCTGATTTAAATCGCGATTATATTTATTTAGCCCATTTTTGTATCAGCCCAACCTCAAAAAATAAAACACAGCCCATGTTACAAATAACGGCTCAACTTACTAATCACGGCCCAAGTATCAATTGATCAAGCCTAATACTATAAACCCATTTAATGATTTAACACAGAGTCGATTAGCACCCCTTTGGTGTTGGTTTCTGTCGTCAGAGATGAAGGAAACATAAACAATATCGCATCATATCATACTAATATCATCAAACATCCATCATCATCGTGTATCATAAAAAAAAATATATTTAAACGTCAATACCCCAATTTGGGTCGGCCACTTAGTCCCATTTGCATGTCTCGATGATTACTAATGTATTGATATGGATATTTAATCACACCCATGTTAAAAAAGTTGTAACTGGACCCATCATCGTTATTATTAAAAAGCTTTCCTCAACTCCCTTGTCTTCTACACATTAGGCTCATGATGACATGTTCACACAACTCCGGCCCGCTTAATATTTCAAATCCTAATTTTTAATCGAAGGAGGAGAAAGGTGGGTTTTGGGTTTGATTAATTGTGGTGATTCGAAGCAAAACAATAGTGAGCATAGCAAGAATAATAGCTGTAGCAGTGGGGTTTTGGGGATGAACGGTTGTGAATCCAAAACAGATATAGAATAATAGTAACAGTTTAGTTGTGATTTCGTTTATTTTCTTCATTTAATCACCATAGCAGCCAGTTACTTTGTTTAATGGATCACAAAGCCCAAAGATCTCAATCCATCAAACACTTCGACCCAAGAATAATATTATGAGTCCAAACTATACTCAAGCTTACAACACACAGCCCGTTACATTGAACTTGTAATATACGAGTACTAATTCTTCTATATGTTTTAGAAAGATAATAAAAAAGGTTCCTATAGTCAGGAACATAGGATGCCGAATAGAAGTAGGTAACACAAAGTGTACAGCGTAGCAGTCCAAAAGAAAAAGAATTGTATTCACGGTTCAAAATGAATTATGGTGGCCCAACCAAAACACTTTGCACAATACTAAATTAGGTGCTAGGTGCTTATATTAATCAAGTGGTTGCTTGATTGTAATTTGTCGCCCAATAACTACACAATAAGCATATTTGGAACACCTTCTATATTATATAATATCATCAAGTTGCTAAAGCCTCACAAATATTCAAGGCTGTGTTCGTTTATGCATGCTTTACGAGAAAAACATAGAAATGTAGCAGCAATAATCGAGCATCAAAGCAGTAGCAGGTAAGGCTTTTTTGGCCTGATCCGTTTGATAGAAACTAAATTAGAAGCCAGGTGTAGCAGTGGTGTATAAGTGGTTGTTCTTGATGGAAGTCATGTTTGTGTGGTGTGTGTTTTAGGTCTTGCTTACTAACGAGAATCTTACTAGTAAACGGGTGAGGATTTGGTTTGAACACGTTATGATTATAGTGGTATTGTGGAGTGAAGAAAGGAACCGAAATAGAAATGATTGATATATATATTGAGAGGTGTCGACATGAAGAATCAATCCGAAGAGATTCCAACAAAATAAAAGGAGATTGAGAAGGTTGACAGAAGTATTCGAGCCAGGAGTAACAAACAAGAAAAAGAAAAGTAGATAAAGATGTGCAACTGAATTTGTTACAATATGTGATTGATCAATTGTCTTATAGCTGTAAGTTATTCAACTCAATTACTATTAACAGACAGGAAGGGCAATTGAATCGATGTAAAACAGATTCTCTAATTTTTATTGATTTTTCTTCTTCTGTTTCTTCCTAAATTGTATCAGTTATAGAATGTAAAAGAGAGAGTAATACAGTAACAAGATTCATTTACAGTTTGTTTTGTAGCTTTGATTCGTTCGACAACATATCTTCTGTTAGAAGAAAAATAGAAAAGTAAAATAGACTTTCAATACAATTTGTTTGATTCCTATTATTGAATTTTGATTTGTACGATTTTAGAGACAAGAAGAATAAATTAAACACAATATGATAGATACATGAAACTGATTCATACCAATTATCTATCATTGATTTCAATGAATTTTGTTTTGTTTATGTGAATGGATCGATCAGGTAAAAATCAGGAATAGATAAATAAGAATAAAGAAACAATAAAAGTTGAGTATGACTCTCAGCTGAATTTTGTTTATGTCTGTGGATTTAGATTTGCCCAGTACAAGTTTACAGACAGAATTTTTAACTTGATGGTAATGTATAACAAAATATTGGATTCTAGTATTAATAAATAAATAAGTATAATAATAATAATAATGCCAATAATCCTAATCATAATAATTATGTAAATGATGATAATAATCAATAATAATATTAACAACAATAAATATAAAAAGAAATATAAAAAAATATAATATAATAATAATTTACATTATTTTTATAATAATAATAATTCATAGTTAAAATAATGATTTTTATTAATAATAATATTTAATAATAATAATAATAATAATAATAGTAATAATGAAGGTATAATAAGTTACATGTTTTCATTTTCTTATAATGATATTAATAATACTGATATTGATATTAATATGAATAGTAGTAATAAAAGTAATAATAATATTATTTCAATAAATATATTTTCAACTTGTAATTACATTTAATATATTAATGTTACAGTTTATTAATTATGTAATTATATCATTCATTATATGATAACATTATTTAAATATTTGCTACTTATACATTTTATATATATTAATTTATATATATACATATTTATTTACAAGTACATGTTCATGAATCGTCGGGAATGGTCGAAGATCAATTGAATATATGAAACAGTTCAAAAATTTTTGAGACTCAATATTACAGACTTTGCTTATTGTGTCGAAATCATATAATGATTAAGTTTAAATTTGGTCGGAAATTTCCGGGTCGTCACAGCAGGTCTGCGTGTTCTGTATATAAGAGAAACTCTCTCAAGTCAAAGGCAATTGCTAAAAAAGATACATATGTTGCTGCTCACAGAAGTCCCTCGAAAGGACATAATAGAAAGAAGCAAAATCAAGGGAATTTAATGATGTGGTGGATGCAGATTCAAACCTTTCGGATGAATTAGAGCGCTCAGATGATGATGTAGAGGAACGATTTCAAGGTGTTCAATAGAATCATTTCGCCAGCAAGCCAATTAAAGTCAGCGGAAAGGTATTAAACCCTAAGAAAAATAAAGGGTGAAAGAAAGATGTGGAGGAATGTATGGGATATTTAGAAAGCATGTTCGATAGTAGTAGTGAACGTCCGATTAAACCGAAGCAATGAAGATAGCTACATGGAATTCTAGGGGTAAAAGTTACATGGTAAGAAAGGGGTCAAAGTTGGTTGATTGCAATCTATTGTAGTAGTTTGTAACCAAAGAAGTTTGAAATTTAAAAATGATTCAAGTCGGCCTGATTGGATGCGATTTAAGCGATCGACTCACCTAAGGCAAAGAGGGTAATAACGAAGATCAAAATAGCACCAGGCAAGAAGATGGGAAACGGATGCTTCAAAGTAGAATGAATCGGTTGCGGTTTGGTGTGAATTTTTTCACAATATGGCACGTTTAAGGAATAACGCTTCGGTTATAGTGGGCCTTCATATTGGGGAGTCATGGGTCAAAATTCCTGTTGCAATAAAGGGTATGTTATGGACTTATTTTCTCCTCTGTTTGTCATCCATAATGAAAATCATAATGGTTTGGAGTGACATGCAGTGGACTTTCCCATCTTGATGCTCTACAGGCTACTTTTTTTTGAAAGTCAATTCATGGAAAATGAAGTTTGGCAAGTTTTATAGAATTTGGAATGCTATAATCCAGCTGGTGTTTTATGGGGTCTATATTTGTTGGTTGCTAATGTGAGAAGATGTTTAGTTTTTTCAATTTATTTGCATGTATGCTTTGTAGTGTGTTTCGATTTGCTTGTTCTAGTGATGGCTGTACCATGTGGGCATGTATGTTGTAAGTCTAGTGTGCAGGCCAGTTTGAACTCTTCATGTAATCTCCAATTTTTCACAATTTCGTGAAAAATTTATATCAATTTATTTCCTTGTTTTTTGCCAAAAAAAAAAAAAATTAAAAAAAATATTAGCTTTAAAAAGAACATAATTTTTTTTGACTTTATTCGCGGGTCATAGGTATGTATCCCTGAGAACTAATAAACATATTAGTTAATATATATACATGTTGTAAACTTGCGGGTCGTGAGCCGGGTCATGCGCACGTGTGAAATAATATACCCGTTGACGGGTAACGGGCCCTGGCATGTCACTTTTTTTCCTGACAAGCTGATCGCGGATATTAAAGATATGTGTCTTTTACTCGCGGGTGTCATCCCTAATTGGCCCTTTAATCTAATCGACATGCATGTCTATCTTGTTTTGAAGATGCTAAGACTATCCGTAATGAGGCTTAAAAACTAATGAAAATTGGGCTTTAGTCAAGTCCTTACGGGAAAAAAGTGAGACCCAATCAACTACATCCACCTCATATTTATTTAATTATTTTATTTTTCACTCAACTGTTTTTTTAATGACGTAATCGACATTGAATGCTCTCATTTTTCAGTTACACACGCGTTAGAAGAAAACCCAATTCGCGACGATATTGGCAGTACCATCAAAGGTTGGAAAAACATCAAAGACCTTTTTAAATCGCATTGATGTTAGCAGTACCTTCAAAGGTTGGAAACTCCATGCTTGAAGTGAGAATTGAACCTTGGTTGGCAGTACCCCAAGTTGAATCTCACCCCATACCACTCAAGCCAAGCTTAGGTGATTCTTTCACTCAACTGTTAATCATATTCTACTATATTAATCAAACATTGTGTTGTAGCTCAAATGGTAGTGGTCTGCCTCTCTTAGCGAGAGATCAGGAGTTCGACTACGCTGGGCTGCAACATTGCATTCAATGTTATCTCTGACTTGAAGTATCCACCTAGGTCACCTTTCACTTAGTGTCGGGGCGCCCGGGGGGGGGGGGGGGGGGGGGGGGGGGGGGGGGGTTCACCGGCCATGCTCTCGAATTGGTTCGAGTTTCCTCCAGAGCAGTAGTTGGGGCCGGGTTATGCAACTACGGGAGATGAATGCGTGGGTGGTTTAGTCCCACTTGGTGATCCCAAACTGATGTCCAAAAAAAAAAAAAAAAGATTAATCAAACTTTCCCCAAATTTAACATCCACAATTATTCATATAAAAAATATAATGAGTTTTTTAGCGTGATGAGGCGATACGGAGAGCCTCCAACTCCTCTACATAAAAAATGTTAATGAGGTTGGCGTATTGGAACACAAAAGGCCTCGGGGGCAAGAATCAAGGTCGTATGGTTGGACATTTAGTAACTAAATTTCACATACATTTTATTGTTATCCAAGAATCAAAGTTGTTATCCAAGAATCAAAGGTTAATGAAGTGCGAGTACCGGTTATGAACGAAATTTGGAAGCATAACCTTTATAGAGGTGATCATGGGTCCTTCCCATGTTAATGTCTCTTTAAGTGGGTCTCCGTTTGTAAATCGAAAGAGAGTATAAACTGAAAAGAGTTGTAGCTTATAGAGATTCGCTCTTGATTGTAGGGACTCGAGAATATTTTCCAAAAACTACTAACTTGATGAGCTTAAACGTCCATTTAATAGAAGGCAAGGCGGATTCTATTTTTTGGTCGCCCGCAATAGATGAATCTTATTCGGTTTCAGAAGGAGTACGGTTACTAATTAACGAAAGTGCCGATACAATTCTGGAGTGGGCAAGTTCGATTTGGTACAATCCTATACCTTCTAAAGTTCTCAATTTTCATTGGCTTGCTATTCAATGTTCGATTCCGTTCATAAATACACTTTCTCAAAGAGGTATTCTTCACAACTGTCAAAACGTAGCTTGTTTTATTGTTTCACATAGATAGAAACGGTATATCACTTGTTATTACATTGTCCATGAGCTATCTAATATGGTCGGACGTCTTTTGGTGGTGGAGTATAAGGTGGGTAAGGCCATTTACGTTAGCTTCTTTCACTCAAGATTGGACTTCGGGAATGGGTATTAAAGGCGCAAAATTTGGCGTTTAATTGGTCCAACTACAATTTGGTTCATTTGACTTGCTAGAAATAATGCTCTTTTTAACATCGAGTTTACATGTTGGACGACTATAGCCATGGGCGAACTTGTGAAGGGGCATGGTGGAGCACTCGCCCCTAGTGGATTTGCAATTTTTAGTGCAAACTTTTTTGATTTTTCAATTTTGTCCTCGGTGGATTTTTTTTGCCCCAAACCCTTCGTAATTTGCCCCAAAACCTCCATATTTTGCCTCAAAATCTTCGTATTTTGTCCAAAAACCTCCAAATTTTACTAAAAAAACTATATATTTTGCCCCAAAACCTCCATATTTTGCCAAAAAAATCCTTACGTTTAAAAAGAAAATTTTGTGTCCTCGATGAAAAAATTTTCTGGCTCCGCCACTGACTATAGTAATAAAGTTTTGATTAAGTTCGAATGGGCAACAAACACAAAACTATGTTATCCACATCAATTCTACATATGAGACTAGAATCCAAGGGTTTTACTCTAAAAGACAATAGCAGTTTGGATCTTGTTCGTTACAGCTTCATATCCAGATTATTGCTCACTATTGTTTAGGCTTTTAAGCTTTTTTATTTCATTATGTTCTTTGTAGGATTCACTTGTATTTATTCAAGCCTTAAGTCCAATTGTTATAATGGACATTAAACGGGCTTCTAGTATATTGGGCTAAGTCATTTCTTGGATAGCTGGTTCTATCTTGTTTTATGGCAACAAAAAAAGAAAAAAAGAAAAATTAAAATTACATCTCATTAAAAAGTGACACTACCATATCATGGTTAAAAACTCTCGAAACCTCAAAAACCCTCAAATTTGTCTCCATATCACGTCGCGGTAACTTGATTATATGAATTGACTCGTCGTTTGTTTGATACACGTAGCCCTCATGATCGGGCATGTTGCAATTGGTTAAAGTCGATAAGAAAAAGACATCAACGCAAAACCATCAAAACTACGAGTCCCTACCACGACAAATGAAGAAAAGGCCACATATTTCAATGGTACGACTCCTTTAATAACACTCTTTACTGATTTACATTTATTTTCTTCAGAATTTACCTTGAACAACTTTAAAATGTCAAATTTATAGATGTCATGATTTATTTCTGTTACATAAATTTGATTATACTTGTAGGATGTAAAGAATTAAAACGATAAAAACTGCTAATTTTTTTAAAGCTTAGTCCATAGGTTCAGCACACATATATTGTCATGCATGATAGGCTTTGTTTTGTGCCACTACATTTAGTTTGTGGTAGAGCTTTATCCAACTCATAATTTACTTGCTACGAATCGTTCTATGCAAACCACATAAACTCGACATCCATTTGTACACCAACGTGGCTTGAATAAGCCCGAAATTGACCCCCTTTGATTATATATAGTTCTCATTGTCACACTTTTTTATATCCACAATCATCTTTTCTAAACTTTTTTATTTAAATCATTTCTCTTGAACGTAATCATGTTAGAAGGCAAAGCTGTGATAGGGGAGACCGACATGCTTCAAACGATGCAAGACGATGCACTTCTACTCGCAGCTAAAGCACTTGACTTCTTTGATGTAACTGAAGCCACTGAAATAGCACGAGTCATTAAACAGGTATATATGAGATCATTTCTGATATCGCCTTTTTAGCCTTTTTGATATGCTTGAAGGTGTACTAAAAGTAATTTGAATGTTTATTGTTGTCTTCCATAACCTGAATAGGGAAAACCTTATCTGTTTACCCGTTTGGTTGCAGGAATTTGACAGGGTGCATGGAGGTGGATGGCAGTGTATTGTAGGGACCGATTTCGGTTCATTTGTGACTCATTGTTATGGATCTTTCATTCATTTCTCGATTGGGAGTCTTGCAATTTTGTTGTTTAGAGGATTGGCAACTCCAGAAATCGACGAGTTTTCAAGTTTGGACGCCGTAAAAGCATGATCATATCTTTTAACATTTTAGTGTTCTGTTAATTTCTTGTAACAAGTTCATTTACAAGTTGAAATCAAGAAGGAAATTAGTTAACATATTGCCTCTGTTCAGTTTTGTTCTATTAAAACAAATTAATATTTGTTGACAAAGAGTAGTTTGGAATCATAAAATTAAACAAATTGTTTAGATAATAAGCTCTTTATGAACCAAACATCAACTTATCCACACATTGTAATGACCTATTTAACTTATTTTGCTAAATATTAACAAAATATGACAACAAACATCAACCTATTCGAATTAGTTTATTCGGTTAAACACAAAACTTGGATCTTTTATGGAGATTCTCAAGCCTCTGTCACTAATAGGAGTTCACAACCATTGTCTCTTCATATATACACAAACATCGTCTTGTTTCAAAACTCGAATTCATCTGGATTAGGTTTTGGGGAGGTTAATAACGCCGTATAAAGCCTTAGCCTATCTTCCCCAAATGAAGAACACCTCGACAAAGGTCTCCTTGGCCTAATAAACGACAGCGAAGTTAGAGTAAGCCTATGTTTATACCTTCTCCAAGCCAACTGAATTGCAACGGCCGCCCAAGTCCTCCAACCCGGTGAATAATATCTCGCGCTCATTTTTAGTTTTTCGTTCACAAATGTGTATCTAAAATGCCGGGTGACGTACTTCACATCTTCACTATCTAGCCCAAAAGCTTCCGTGGTCTCGAGAGTGAATATCGTTGAGGATGATGGTGGCAATCTATCGATAAAAGGTTTCTTTAAACACCACGACAAGAGCTCGTCCCCACTAAAGTTTCCCGGCCCTAACATGCAATAACTCATGACACCATCGCGTAGAATTTGGCTACTTTGAAGATGTCCTCGTACTATAAATAACATTCTTTGTACCGGATTTCCTTCTCTAGTAACCTATACATTTAATCGAAAAGATATCATATGCAGGAAATTGGAATGTGGAGGTTAGAAATGTTAGGATTTAGATGAACTTACAGTTTCTCCTTTGGTGAAAACAAGGGGCTTAACACGGTCACATATGTTCTCGAGGACTAAACTATCCATATGTTGAAATAAGGGTACCTGAGTTAAACATTTCACACGCCGAGATTTCAGTTTCAAAACGCATAATTAGTTTCTCTATTACCCTCTCAAAATTCACTTTTTTTACATTTTCTGCCCATTTTATACATCTCTTGTGAGTATTATCCTCAAGATTCAATTAAGCTAGACTATGTATAATCTTTTAGAACAAAGAACCTACAATCTAACAGACATACTATTTATGGCAATCATGATTATATTCATTACCTTAAGACGCGTATTATGTTCATATCAATGTATTAATGTATATAATTAATAATTAATAATTAATGTACCTGTCGAACCAAGTCTAAACAGAGATGGTATTTGATATCTCTTCGAAGACCTTCGGGCAGGTTAGATATCATCTGACACTCATCCACTCCCCGCATTGCTGCCCAACTTTGTCGCTCGTAGTTTCTAACTCTTTGTCGAAGTTCATGAGGAAGGCGTTTCTTACTCATCCACCACTCCATGCTTCTCATTTTCAACTGCATCGCTTGTTTCTTCGAATTTGTTGCACGCAAAAAGACCTGTATATCCATACTTGGCTTTTTAATAAGTTAATAATGTAATTATATTATTTCAACCCGCGTATACGAAATCAACATCGTACCTTTATGTTTCCAATCAACATGGTGACTAAAAGGAGGCCAAGAGTAATTACAATGATCATGAATAGCGCTTCTAACCAATCTGTGGTGCTATCCAAGTTACCAAACGTACTGTTGCACTTTTCCAACTTTTGGATCATAATTCACATCAAACAAACAAAACATGCGAAAATAACAAAGTAGAAGGGGTTAACATGTACAAGCACCAAAATAAGGTGTTGCCAAAAGAATTTCCTAAAGAAAATAGTTACAGTTTTAGTACTTCAACTTTTATCCAGTTACGAGCTCCGTGCTACTGAATAGATCAACGGACTGAATATATTTTTTATGCAAAGAACAAGACATGGAAACATTATCCGTTTTCTCGTTTAGTAACTGCGACAAGCTTAGGTGCTACTAGAAGCCCTAGCGGTCATCATTTTTTAAGTATATGTATAATGACTTTAAAGATTATCTCTGCAGTACCTGAGATTCATAAGGCCCCAAAATAAGGGAAGTAGCATCTTCTCCATCCGATTTTCATTAGTAACAAGTTGAACGGTCCATTTAAGAGCTCCATAGCTGTCGGTATCCTCTATACAAGTAGACCTTGCGCTTTTGTTGTCACCCCATAACAATCTCGAACGGCCTCTCACTAGTTCTTTCGCTCCATAGTACATGAACTCTTCACATGTCAATATTCGCGACGTGCATCCATTTGTTTCCATGCATTTCTCCTTCAAACATTTTGTAGTCCTTTGTGCTCCTAACAAGTACCAACAAGCCCCCACGGCCTACATTGTTAGCACGTCGAAACAATATCAAGATCACTCCACGACGATCTGCTAACTAAATGATACTATATCTTAACTTAAACGATATATTTCTAGCAATTCAAGATGTTACATGTGATGCGACGAAATAGGCAACCAAGTTTAGAACAATTCCCCACCAAACGGTACCAAAAACGTAGCCGGATAAGCTTTGCATTCGTCTTAAAAAGCGAATAAAGTGATAAATCTTGGGTAAGAATTGGAAGAGGAACATGATCAAGAAAACCGTCATTACATATGTGGTTGAACCTTCTTGTAGCAATGCTGGAATCACCACCCATAATACAAGCTGCAATTATTAATTTATGCACTTCTATGGTCACATTGATAAACGAATAATTATTCCATTAAAATTATTCCAAAAAAATAGGGTGATGTAATTGTTATAGTTATTTTAGCCCCAAAACAAATTATTCCAATCAAATAATTTGATAAACAATCAAACATAACCAAGGTTGCGAAGTTTGCTAAATCAGATGTATTAAATTAAATCTCGGGGAATAATCAGGAATTTTAACACTGAACATAACGATTACCATTAAAACCAAAAAGTTTGTAAAAAATCAAACATAATACACAGGCTGCCAATGGGGCTTTGCCTCATTGGTCACCATGTTAACATGGTGTTCGAGGAGACCAAGGGTTCGAGTCTCGGGGGGGGGGGAGGGGGGATTTTCGTGAATTAACTCTAACCACTAACATTGCCTTTCAAAAAAAAAAAAAAAAAAAAAAAAAAAAACATAATACACAGGCTTCTAAAAATATCATCCTTTTGACTTCCTAAGATAGAAATTGGGTGATGTAATAGCAATAAAAGTACCATGCACTGCCAAAATGTACAAAACTAGAATATGTCATCTTTTTGGTGAAAAACGTGGTCCCTCGCGTACTCTGTTTTTATCATCTGTACACACGTACGTAGAGATCCGCTGTTTCATTCATGCGACAAACCATTTTATAAGTTTGTATATATTGATCCTTGATATATACGTCATATCTTTTAATAAATTCATTTGTGTGATAATATTTCAATGTACAATCTTAGTGAATTTATCAAAAAAAAAAAAAAAAAAAAAAAAAAAAAAAAGATGTAGCGAATATATCATCTATCGTAAACCAGTAGTGACTTTGAACATTCAAATTTTTTTTTTTTTTTTAGGAATATGAAATTATGAATAGTACAAACTTTAATTATTTTTCTTACTATAAACAAATCCATTTTGTATAATATTGCAAGCTGTTTTTAAATTATTCCGATATAATGCTTTTACATATTCTGTCTCTCTCTCTTTACTTCTTAGTTCTTAACATATATATCGAATATATCGATGTATCGATATCGATGTTGGTTATAATGTGTATTTACACGGGTGTCACTTGTCACTCATTCACAGTTTTCACATGTTCAAAACACGTGTAAGTTTTTTTTTCTTCTGGTTTTATTTCTTTTCTTTTTTGCTTTTTACTATACTAAATGCTTTTTCTTTTTTAAAAAGTATAACTATTAGGATTGAACATGAATTTCCTTTGAAAATGAAGCATCTAATTACTAAATCATCCATAAATTGATTCTAAAAAATTAAGCACTCAATTACTAGATACCCTTTACATTTACTATACTATACAAAATGTTACTTGGTACTACTCGTAATATTTAATTTAACCAAGTAAATTATATTGAATAAATTCTAGAAGTAGTAAAGAATAATAAAACCGGAAGGTTCCGTTGATTTATCCTTTACATAACACATGCAAATGTAACATCGCCCTCCAATTAAATATCAAATGCCCTCTCGAATAAGTAAAAAGATGCCCTAGTATGTGAAAATTTTAATATATATATATATATATATATATATATATATATATATATATATATATATATATATATATATATATATATATATAAGGGCAGGATCAATGGGGAAGTAACCAATCGGGGGAAGCGGGGGGAAGCAAAAATTTTTATTTTTATTTTTGTTTTATTTGAAATTTTTTTTCCGGCATCAAGATCACACGAAAATATGAACATTTAGAACAGACACTTCGTGATGAATGTTATTATTTAGGCGGGAAAACGATCGACAAAAATAATATTCAAGATAATATTGTTCGTGAAGAATATGAACGTTTTTTTTTTCTTCATGTTTTGGGAAGTAAAATTTAGCCCGATTTAGAGTTTAGGGTTTAGGGTTTGGTGTTTTGGGTTTATTCCATAAACCCAAAACACCAAACCCTAAACCCTAAACTCTAAACCTTTCGTGTTAAAAACTCAATCTAAATCCTAAATCTAAACCCTAAATCTAAACCCTAAACCCTAATATCTAAACCCAAATAGCTAAAACCTTAAAATACGCTCGAAAAACACGATAATTGGTATATATTACTTCTTCGAGCATTTTCCCGCAAAAAAAAACATTTATCACAAAGTGTCTCTACTAAATGTTCATATTTTCATCTCATCTATAATGTTCGTGAACAAAGTTTTTTCAAAAAACGAAAAAAAAAAAAAAATTTTGCTTCCCCCCATTTTCCCCTATTGGTTACTTTCCCTCTTGATCCTACCCCTATATATATATATATATATATATATATATATATATATATATATATATATATATATATATATATATATATATATATATATATATATATATATATATAATTTTATTAATACCATAAAAAATATAATATTTTTAAAACTTATAAATAAACTGATCATATTATATATTATTTGGATTATATTTTTTAAACTTTTTTATTTTAGGCCTTGTACCTTAGCACACCTTGAACGCCTTAAAATTCGATCCTTAAGTTTAAATTTATTTAATTGACCATTATTTAAAAATAACCGAGTACTTAACTTTTTAGAGTACGAAAAATAGAACCTGCGGTATCGGTAGTATAATAAATACATCAAGTAAAAACTGGTTCTTAGCCACCGCAACAAACCACCCAACCATATTCCGATGCTGACGTGGCAACGATACTCTCCACCACCTGTTCATCTTAAAATGCAGCCACATGCTCCACAGGTGCAACACATCCATCATACACCGTAACACCGTCACGGTGACCGCAAACCACCCGTCAACAAACACGCACATGCACGCCTCACTTATTGACAATGTGTAGAAAAAAAGCGGGTCGATGAACAAACTCATGATACAAACTAACAAGAAAACCCGGTTCCATTCTTGAACCCATGGTGATGTAGGGTCAAGTCCACGTGGAGAGCACGTTTCATGAATGGTTTTCGATTTGTACTCTTCTTGTTCTTCATCTTCTTCATCGGTTGTTATTTCGTCAGTGTAATAATAATCATGAGAAAGTTGATGAGTTGCCATGTGTGTGTTTGATTCAAGTTTTTATATGACTTATGATATTTTATATTTTATTTTGATGAGAGAAAGAATTGAAGTGGATATATCATATATACACACAAAAAAGTCGTAGGAAAAAGACGTGTAAATTTTAAATTTGTAACGGTGGAGACTAGACAGGTCGCAATACATAGTGAAAGTACTATTATACATTTTTGTTACTTATCTTTAAAATACATATTTTCTTAATTAGTTCACATAAAAGCTACCGATTGTCTTTATAGGAGAAAATAAACACATCTTTAGACCGTCTTTAATTTTAATGGACGTGTTAGCGTATTAATGGGTAGTGTGTGGTGATTAATGAGCATGTTATAAATTGATAAATAATCGGTGGCGTGCCGAATGACATGTTAATAGGTAAGGGTGTACTATTTTTTTTTTTTATTCTTTTTCATTTTGTTATTATATAAAATAATTTTAGTTTTTAATTTGTTTAATTACTTAAATTATTATTTTGTTATCATAATAACAAATTAATTTAATAAAACTAACTAAAATAAATATTAATAATACTATCACATTTAATAAAAAAGTCCTAAAATAAAAAATTACAATAATTAAAAATCCTAAACTTACTTTATCTTTTAAAAGTCCAAAAATATGAAAAATACAATGATATACGGAGTAAATATTAAACTCCTCGTGGTCGTCCTTATCTGACAATTGAATTAAGTTGCCATACTCTTCGAGCAAGTTCTTCTTCATCTTCAAGCAACGCCTCCTTTCCTTCAGGTTCGGTATGTTTGAGATGTCCAAGGACAACAAAAATTTTGTAGCTTCAAGTGCGGCTTTCATACATTCTGCCTTGGCTATTTGTCCATTTGTTGAAGCTTTTTGTGTGAAACTTCGTTCTTGTACGCGTTAACTTTTTCACGTAACTCCTCAAATTTAGAAGAGTTTGTTGAACGAGAGCTTGTTGTGGCATCGGAAGATACGGAAGTCCTAGCCGCTTTCTTTGCTCGATTCCTTCCAATGGGCCTTGGAATCGTATCATCACCAAAAATCACATTATCAGGATGATCATCCGTAATATCAATTGTATGGATCGCGTCTTCCTCATCCTCATCCCGCAAACCTCTACCAAAAACAGCTCCACCAACCGGAGTAGGAGCAACCCACTTCGGTTTGTCTTTCAAAAATTTCCAAGAATCTTTAAATGCCCACGTTTTATTTTCATTATTACAATACGATTTTACCGCACCCTCGTAAAAGTCTTGTTCGGTTTTTCCACTACGCCTTGAATTGCATTTTTCGTCCTAATAATAACCTTGAAAAGCTTTATACCCCTTGTCAATATAACGGTATTTTCCCGATAACGCACTTCATTTCGATAACATCCTTGTTCGTTATCGTTGAATTTTCTCATTACGGTACCCCACAAATATTGATATTATTGAGAGTTTCCGATAATCGGATTCTCGGACGCATCAAGCCAACATTTCGCCAACCAAACCTCTTCGGCCGATGTCCAAATTCTTTTTTGGCAAGATTCGTGTGCCTTTTCTTTGCCTTTTCGTTGGTGACTTCTTTTTCTTCTCGCGCCACAGGCTTGTTCGGGTTATACTTAGGTTTGTGGTTGGGTTTGTGGTTCAAAAGGTGGTTGTGGGGAGAGCCCGAATTCTCTTTGAATTTCTTGTAGTTTCTGAAGTTGTTGTAGTTAATAGATTTGTTATTCAATTTCTAGTTGGCTCATATTGAACGAGCTAGTCGTATATGTGATGCCCCGTACAAAATCATCGTGTACGAATCATCAACAACAGGATCATTACAAGGTCAAACACTATATGCTATTTCAAAATACGTTTGCATTCATGATAAAAGGTGATGTCTTAACCAACATCAATGTTTAACAACCAAAGTATGCTTCAATGAATAGAAGCAAGGATAATAGTATGTGACCCATAGGTCGTTACAAATCATAGTTTCAAAAGTAATAATGTTTATGAATGCAAGATAAACGTTCATGCGGTGACATCTCTAAAGCAGCGGGTGTCTACAGCAAGACTAGTACACAGTGGAAGCAACCTTAAGCACCTGAGAAAAACATGCTTAAAAACGTCAACACAAAGGTTGGTGAACTATAGTTTAAGTATAACAGTATGTAAGGTAGGCCACGAGATTTCAGTGCTTCAACAAGCGTTTCAAAATAGTATGTAAAGTATATGTTTAACCGTGGGCACTTGGTAACTAACTTAACGTTTATACCCCCTGAAAGTACACTTGGCAAGTGCGTATGTTTACGAAGTATTAAACACCCATTAAATGCTAGCGCTACTAGCCCGAGTGGGGATGTCAAACCTTATGGATCCATATCTAAGATTCGCGTTCACCGGTTCAAAAACCAATGACTAAACGTTACCGAGCTAAAGGAAATGTTTATGCCGTTGTATAACCCACACATATATAAAGTTTAAGTACTCGTTCCTAGTATGTAAAACGTAAAATGCGCATGTATTCTCAGTTTCCAAAATAGTTAAAGTAAAAAGGGATGCTATAACTCACAGTGGTAAAGTAGTGGTAAAGTCGAGTCGGGAAGTAAGCAAGTACGTAGGTCCGGAAAGTCCTCAACCTAAGTCAAATATTACGAAGTCAGTAAATTGTCCCAATAGATTTTAATGTATGTAAATTAGGTCTTAAAGGTCATCATCATTCATCATCAAACAAAAGGTGTAAAGTAAGTTTCGTTTATGAAAGAAGCTTAAAACAAAGGCTGACTTGGATCAGTCACCACGGCCTCTATACCTACTGAAATAAGGTGAGACCAGTGGCCATGGCTCCGTATATGAGTCCTTTATTTGTGGTAAAAGTTCCAGAAGCAAACTCGTCTTCGTTTGACTGTGGCGACGGTCTAAGTGCGAGTAGGTCAGAATTTTCAACACAACGTTAAATGGACATAGTGACGATCGGAGGGCCATAAATCCTAAACCGTAACTCGGATTAAGACGAGTCCTAAATGAAAAGTTATGTACTCGAACAGAGATATCTGAAAATCATCTTTACAGTAGCCCAGGTCTTACTGATCAGACCCAGTAACAGTAAACAGTAAGTTCCGGTGGGTTTCTTGGTACTCGATGCTTATCACGGTTCTCATCCTTGATGCATATAGCTTCAAGTGTACAACTCGTTGATGTGTTTGCATCATCTTAACCAAGGTTTCACCATCATAACACTTGTGTAAGTCTAAGATATGTAGCACAACTAAATTAAGTGTTGTATGTAGTTTGATGAACCAAAGTTACATCAAAGTCTTAGATTTAACACTTACATGAAATATAAAAGTAATATTGAACTACAAACTTGAAAGTAAACTAACTAATCAAGATCTTAAGATGTAGAACATAGTTCTTGGTTTGTTTTTGAAGATCCAAGACTCAAAAGTCTAGATCTAAAGTTATTAAGTTAAATCCTAAGTAATAACACTTGAATCTTTACTTTAATGAAACCATAAGTTACAAAACTTAGATTATCATCTTGTAAAGTGTATGTAAGCTCATAAGCTCTTGATTATGACAAAGTTAGAAGACCATAAGCTATATAAACTTAGATCTTTCACAAGTATATGAAGTTATAACTAAAGAGTTACACTTCCATGTTCTTAAACCTTTAAAGTTAACTTTTGTGCAAGAAAAATGAGATCAAAGTTAACTAGTAACACTTGACCAACTACAACCAAAATCACGATTTCAAAGTGTGTGGAAATGAAGGAATAAAATAAATAAACAAGTAACTAATTCATGGTTGTTCATACTTTAAAGATTCAAGCCAAAGTCTTGATATTTAGGAAGTAAACTTTTAAGTTTACAACATGAGCTTCAAGTATGGTTTTTTTTACAACACATGAACTTTAATCTTTTAAAACTTTAAAGGTAGAACCATAAACTAGTAAGTCTAGATTCTTGTGTGTTCTTGTAAATACAAGATAGAATGAAGAACAAACTAAAGAGTTTGGTTCTTAACAACATGTAAGTAAACATCAACAACTACAAGTAATCAAACAATCAAACAAAGAATGATGATGAAGAGTGTTATGGGTTCGGTTTTTAGACAAGAAAAAGAGAAGAAGAATGTTCATATTACTTACAAGACTTGAGAGAGAAATGAGAGAAATGTTGCAAGTATTTTTGTGTGTGTTTTTGGAATGAGAGAATGGGAGTGAGTAAGTAATGAAAATTTGAAAACAAAACTCCCTTGTATGCTTGCCCAAACCGACGGTTCAACAAAGGGGAGGGAGAAGGAGTTTGTCCACAAGATTACTTCATGTAAAGGCTTCAAAAGTTGGTTACAAGGTGTTTGTTCATGGGGACATGGTGTAACTATATTCTTTAAGCACTAAACTAACTAGTTTCATCATAATTGTAATACTTACATAATAAAATGGGCTAACTAGTCCATTAAAGATGTAGGGTGGGCTCTTAAGTCCATTAATCACTAATAAAAGCCCAAGTTCCATTAATTAACAAGTAAATCCAATTAAAGCCCAAGTAGTTAACTAATAACTTTAGTTAATCAAAATGATTAATAAAACTTAATCATGAATGTAAATAATATTTGAAAATATTATTCGTGTAATGTACGTATGTCACAAAGACGTTTCGGGCATTTAAAGTCAAGTATGGTAACAAGTAAATGTATATAACAATACATTCATAAAACACAAGTATTAATAATAAACATTATTAATTAAACGTTGGAAAATCCAGGGTCGTTACATTACCCACCTGTTAAAGAAAATTTCGTCCTGAAATTTTAAGCTGAGGTAGATGGTGGAGTCGAGAAAAGGTGAGGATACTTCCGCATTATTTGATCCTCTCATTCCCAAGTAAACTCAGGTCCTCGTTTGGTATTCCATCGTACTCGGACGATCGGAATCTTATTGCGTTTCAAAGTTTTGATCTCACGATCCATAATTTCAACAGGCTCTTCCACGAAGTGGAGTTTGTCATCAATAGTAAGTTCTTCAAGTGGTATGATAAGTTCAGGTGCAGCAAGACACTTCTTCAAGTTTGACACGTGAAAGGTAGGATGAACTGAGCTCAATTGAGTTGGAAGATCCAAACGGTATGCAACGGGTCCAACACGTTCCAAGATTTCAAAAAGACCAATGTATCGCGGGTTTAACTTTTCGCGCTTTTCAAAATGGATCACACCTTTCCAAGGTGCAACCTTCAACATTACACGGTCGCCCACGTTGAATTTAAAGTCTTTACGTTTAAGATCGGCATAACTCTTTTGACGATCGCGGGCAGTCTTAAGTCTAGCTTGAATCTGAGCAATCTTCTCCGTGGTTTCATGGACTACCTCGGGTCCGTTGATTTGCTTTTCGCCTACTTCAGCCCAACAAATAGGAGATCGGCACTTGCGGCCATACAACGCTTCAAAAGGTGCGGCATTAATACTCGAGTGATAACTGTTGTTGTACGAGAATTCGGCTAGCGGCAAATGCCTTTCCCAGGCCTTTCTGAAATCAATGACACATGCTCGCAACATGTCTTCCAAGGTCTGAATCGTTCATTCACTTTGCCCGTCGGTCTGTGGGTGATAAGCAGTACTTATGTCG
The DNA here is from genome assembly GCF_046630445.1 of Rutidosis leptorrhynchoides. Taxonomy (NCBI): domain Eukaryota; kingdom Viridiplantae; phylum Streptophyta; class Magnoliopsida; order Asterales; family Asteraceae; genus Rutidosis; species Rutidosis leptorrhynchoides. Next base: position 683,570,938 of record NC_092333.1, read on the forward strand.
AGACGGGTTCCCATGGCTTCTTGTAAGGAACGCCAAAATCTGGAATCAAAACGGGGATCGCGATCTGAGATGATCGAGAAAGGTACACCATGACGAGACACAACCTCTTTGATGTATAATTGAGCAAGTCTCTCCATCGTATCCATTTCCTTCATAGCCAAAAAGTGTGCAGATTTGGTAAGATGGTCAACGATAATCCAGATGGTATCGTATCCGCCCACCGTCTTTGGTAGCTTGGTGATAAAATCCATTGTTATCCTTTTCCACTTCCATTGCGGGATTTCTGGTTGCTGAAGTAACCCAGAAGGTCTTTGATGTTCGGCCTTAACTTTCGAACAAGTCAAACACTTACCAACATAAGTTGCAACGACCTTCTTAAGATTCGGCCACCAATACTGTTCTTTAAGATCATGGTACATTTTACCCGCTTCGGGATGAATCGAATATCTCGATTTGTGTGCTTCATCAAGTATAAGGTTCCGTAGATCTCCATAAAGAGGTACCCAAATTTTTTCCGGCATAACATCGGAGTCCAGACTCCCTAACCTCGAATCGAGAGACAAGTATGTTCAAATATTCGTGAGATATATTCTCCTCCTTAAGAGCCTCATCTTGGGCTACTCGGATCTGACTGTTGAGGTTTGAATGGATGGTGATGTTCAGTGCCCGAACACGAAGAGGTGCCATCCTCTCCTTTCGGCTTAAAGCGTCAGCTACAACATTGGCCTTGCTAGGGTGATAACGTAGTTCACAATCATAGTCGTTCAGCGTCTCGATTCATCGACGCTGTCTCATATTCAGTTGCTTCTGATCGAAGATGTACTGGAGACTCTTGTGGTCGGTGAAGATAGTACTCTTAGTTCCATAAAGATAGTGTCTCTACAATTTGAGCGCAAAGACTACGACTTCAAGTTCAAGATCATGAGTAGTGTAGTTCCGCTCGTGAATCTTCAGTTGACGAGAAGCATAAGCGATAACCTTTGATCTTTGCATCAGTACACAACCAAAACCACTTTTCGAAGCATCGCAATAAACGACAAAATCGTCACTGCCTTCAGGAAGAGATAAGATAGGTGCGGTGGTTAACTTATTCTTCAAGGTTTGAAATGCTGATTCATGTGCGGGTTCCCAAATGAATTTCTTCCCTTTGTGAGTCAGCGCAGTCAAAGGACGCGCAATCAGAGAAAATCCTTCAATAAACCTTCGATAGTAACTGGCGAGGCCTAGGAATTGGCGAATGTGAGTCGGAGTAGTGGGGGTCTCCCACTTGTTGATAGCTTCAATCATGGTGGGATCAACTTTGATACCCTGGTCGCTTACAACATGACCCAGAAACTGGACTTCCTTCAACCAAAATTCACACTTGGAGAATTTGGCTTAAAGTTGCTCTTGCCTCAAGAGTTCAAGCACTAGTCGGAGGTGTTGCTCATGCTCTTCTTCGCTCTTGGAGTAGATGAGGATATCATCTATGAAGACGATAACGAACTTATCTAGGTACGGCTTGCAGACACGATTCATAAGGTCCATGAACACGGCAGTTGCGTTGGTTAAACCGAATGGCATCACGAGAAACTCATAATAACCATAACGAGTTCTGAATGCAGTCTTCATCACATCACTCTCTTTCACCCTCAACTGGTGATAACCGGATCGCAAATCGATCTTAGAGTAAACGCTCGATCCTTGTAGTTGATCAAAAAGATCGTCAATTCGGGGTAGAGGATACCGATTCTTGATCGTCAATTTGTTGAGTTCACGGTAGTCGATATACATGCGGAAGGATCCATCCTTCTTCTTTACAAATAAAACAGGTGCGCCCCAAGGCGAGAAACTTGGTTGGATAAATCAACGGTCTAGCAATTCTTGTAATTGGCTCTGTGATTCTTGCATCTCGGAAGGTGCGAGTCGATAAGGTGCGCGAGCTACAGGTGCAGCTCCTGGTACTAAATCGATCTGAAACTCTACTGCTCTTGGCGGCTGTAATCCAGGCAGTTCTTCAGGGAAGACATCGGAAAATTTGTTCATAATTCGAACATCGTTCACACTCTTCACCTCGGTTTCTACCATTTTCACATGCGCTAGCACGGCAAGACGTCCCTTCTTCATAATCTTTTGCACTTTCACTTAACTAATGAGGTTAAGCTTCGAGGTACATCTCTCTCCGTAAATGATCAGTGGTTCACCATCTCCCTGTGGTATATGAAGAGCTTTATCTCCACAGATAATATCGGCCCTTATCTTGGTCAACCAGTCCATACCGACAATAACATCAAAGCTTCCCAACTTAATGGGTATCAAGTCAATTTCGAAATCTGCACCAGCTATGTTGATAATAGCTCCTCGACTAATGTGGTCAACTTTCTCAAGTTTTCCATTGGCGACCTCGACAAGCATACTTTCTTTTAAAGGGACTAACGACTAATTAATCTTATTGCAAAAGTGTCTACATACATAACTTCTATCGGCACCAGTATCAAATAGGACAGAAGCTAAAAGATTGTTGATAGTGAATATACCTGTCACCAAATCGGGATTCTCGCGTGCATCCCTTGCATTAATGTTGAAAGCTCTACCACGGGGTGGTCCACCATCTTTTCTTTTGTTGGGGCACGCATTTCTGAAATGGCCCTTCTGTCCGCATTCGTAGCACTTTTTCGGTCCATTGGGGTTCAGCTTCCCATTCAAAGTGGTGACCTTGCAGTCCTTCCCGATATGCCCAGTCCGTTGGCACTTTTCACAAACAATGTTACAATACCCAGTATGGTGCTTGTAGCACCGCTTGCATTGTGGTAAGGTTCCCTTGTAGTTGGGGTTGGAGTTCCCACCGTTGTTTTTTCCTTTGAAACCCTCATGTCGTTTCGCCGGGTTTTGATCATAGGTCCTTCCCCTGTTGTTATCCCATTTGCGCTTCTCACTACTACCCGCTTCAGACTTAGACTTCTCCGGTTCATCGATGATAATTTGATTCATTAAAGTATACGCCATGCGCATTGCCTCCGGGACATTGGGTGGCTTGGACGAGGTGACGTTTCCCTTGATGCTCTTAGGAAGTCCCCAAAAGTATCTTTCCATACGCTTGAATTCCGGGGTGACCATGGTAGGACACATCAGGGCTAGTTCCAAAAACCTCCGGTTGTAACTATCAAGGTCGTTCCCAACGGCCTTTAGCTGCATAAATTCGATCTCCATCTTCTGGATCTCGGTCCTAGGGCAATATTCCTCAATCAGGGCCCCTTTGAATTCCTCCCATGGGGTAGCAAAAGCCTCATCAATACCTTTTGCTTGAGCCAACGTGTTCCACCATGTTAGTGCGCCGTCAGACAGAGTGCATGATGCAAACTTGGTTTTATTCGCTTCCGAGCAGTTACTAACTCGAAATACAGATTCTAACTTCTCGAACCATCTAGTGAGACCAACCGGACCCTCTGTTCCACTAAAGTTGTGGGGTTTGCAGCTTTGGAACTCTTTGTACGTGTACCCATTACGAATGGGCTGGATAACCGGTGGCGGTGGCGGTGGAGCTTGGGGTTGCATTTCTGCAATGGCCGCGGCTACCCTTTCGGAAATCATCTCCTCAATTTGGGCTGCGGTAGGTGTTGATGTTGATCGTCCGTTGGCCATGGTGTTCTAAACAAAAATTTTTGACTCAAGTCAAAATCCAGTATTCAAATAGTAATAATACAGTATATGGTAACCAACATGGAATCAACACATCACATGTTTATTAAGTAATACAACCAGGTATAAATACCACAGAATCATAGAGTAACGTAAATAGAACATCGTGTAAAAATTAAATAACGCAAAGTTCCATTCATTAATAATAATAAGTTGCATACATTCGCATAGTTTCGTACAATACATAAGTGAATCATAAAACTACAACTAGATTACATTATGAAATCTACTACAAAAGCCCTACGGTGAAGGTGGGTGTAGGATGTCCAATACTTGGGACATCTGGTCCTCGAGCTCAGTTACCCGAGCACGGAGGATCTCCACCTCCCTCGTTAGTTCCTCGACAGAGGGAGTGGGTGTGGCAGGCGGTGCAGTCGGTACGGGTGGTGCTGGTGGAGCTGGCGGTGCTGACGGTCTGGCTCCAGAAGTAGAGGCTGTGAGGCGGTAAGGCTTACGGATGAAGGGATCTGCAGGATACAGCACAAGCCACTTACGATCGGTAACCCTACGACGCCGACCATATGCGTTAGTGAATGCTCGACCTCCATTGATCCCCGGAATAATGGTGCCGTCGAAACGGTACCGCTTCTTCGGCGGGGTGGAGGGTGGCTGAACAGGTGCATCATCATGGTCCTCCTCGTCGGAGTCATCGTCACTAGAGTCGTCTGTGGATGAGTCGTCGGATGAAGGGTCATCAGAATCATGTGGAGGTGGCTGCACGGGTGGCTGTACTGGCTCTCCTAGGGTGGCCATCATCTATCGGTATCTAAAAGGCGGGAGCAGCACGAGTCGTCCATCAGGAGCTCGTCGGCACCAATGACGATACTGATTACGGAATGGACCTTCCCCAAATTCCGCGGGAATCACAACACCACCGAGATGGTGCTGTGGCTCCTGAGGTACCGGGGCTAGTGGAGCTGGAATCTCCGGGAGGTCCTGGGCTCCATCTGCAGTACCCACTGGGGCAGGCGCATAGCTGCTAGCTCCGGATGATGAAGCGCCTAAGTTACTAGAGGGTGTCGCCGACGGGATCGGTGGATCGGCAACAGTGGCAGGTGAAGTGGCTGAAGTGTCTGAACTGCCCAAAATGATAGCAGGTGGAATATCCGACATCTGAACAAGGAAAAATAAATTTTCCATGTCAGTAAGTCATAAAGCAAGCACGTATTAGGCCAAATAACTACAACAGTCTAAATCATGTATAACAGTAATTAGCATGGCAATAATAACGAATCGTACGAAAGTAGCATGCAATCGGAAGCAAATAATAGCATGCAGTAGTGAAATCATGTAGTAGCATACGGCATATAGTAGTAAAAGTAAGCAGCAGCATGCAGTAAGTTCAGCAGAAACAAGTAAACTAGCAAGTTGTAGATTAGTCTTATTAGTGAATCCTACTCGGGTCGGTCCAGACTAACTAATGCAACCTAATTCCCTACAACCAATGCTCTGATACCAAATGTGATGCCCCGTACAAAACCATCGTGTACGAATCATCAACAACAGGATCATTACAAGGTCAAACACTATATGCTATTTCAAAATATGTTTGCATTCATGATAAAAGGTGATGTCTTAACCAACAACAATGTTTAACAACCAAAGTATGCTTCAATGAATAGAAGCAAGGATAATAATATGTGACCCATAGGTCGTTACAAATCATAGTTTCAAAAGTAATAATGTTTATGAATGCAAGATAAACGTTCATGCGGTGACGTCTCTAAAGCAGCGGGTGTCTACATCAAGACTAGTACACAGCGGAAGCAACCTTAAGAACCTGAGTAAAACATGCTTAAAAACGTCAACACAAAGGTTGGTGAACTATTATTTAAGTATAACAGTATGTAAGGTAGGCCACGAGATTTCAGTGCTTCAACAAGCGTTTCAAAATAGTATGTAAAGTATATGTTTAACCGTGGGCACTTGGTAACTAACTTAAATTTTATACCCCCTGAAAGTACACTTGGCAAGTGCGTATGTTTACGAAGTATTAAACACCCATTAAATGCTAGCACTACTAGCCCGAGTGGGGATGTCAAACCCTATGGATCCATATCTAAGATTCGCGTTCACCGGTTCAAAAACAAATGACTAAACGTTACCGAGCTAAAGGGAATGTTTATGCCGTTGTATAACCCACACATATATAAAGTTTAAGTACTCGTGCCTAGTAAGTAAAATGTAAAATGCGCATGTATTCTCAGTTCCCAAAATAGTTAAAGTAAAAAGGGATGCTATAACTCACAGTGGTAAAGTAGTGGTAAAGTCGAGTCGGGAAGTAAGCAAGTACGTAGGTCCGGAAAGTCCTCAACCTAAGTCAAATATTACTAAGTCAGTAAATCGTTCCAATAGGTTTTAATGTATGTAAATTAGGTCTTAAAGGTCATCATCATTCATCATCAAACAAATGGTGTAAAGTAAGTTTCGTTTATGAAAGAAGTTTAAAACAAAGGCTGATTTGGATCAGTCACCACGGCCTCTATACCTATTGAAATAAGGTGAGACAAGTGGGCATGGATCCATATATGAGTCCTTTATTTGAGGTAAAAATTACAAAAGTAAAATCATCTTCGTTTGACCGTGGCAACGGTCTAAGTGCGAGTAGGTCAGAATTTTCAGCACAACGTTAAATGGACATAGTGACGATCGGAGATCCATAAATCCTAAACCGTAACTCGGATTAAGACGAGTCCTAAATGAAAAGTTATCTAATAGAATAGAGATATATGAAAATCTTCTTTACAGTAGCCCAGATCATACTGATCAGACCCAGTAACAGTAAAAAGTAGGTTCCGGTGGGTTTCTTGGTACTCGATGCTTATCACGGTTCTCATCCTTGATGCATATAGCTTCAAGTGTACAACTCATTGATGTGTTTGCATCATCTTAACCAAGGTTTCACCATCATAACACTTGTGTAAGTCTAAGATATGTAGCACAGCTCAATTAAGTGTTGTATGTAGTTTGATGAACCAAAGTTACATCAAAGTCTTAGATTTAACACTTACATGAAATATAAAAGTAATATTGAACTACAAACTTGAAAGTAAACTAAGTAATTAAGATCTTAAGATGTAGAACATAGTTATTAGTTTGATCTTGAAGATCCAAGACTCAAAAGTCTAGAACTAAAGTTATTAAGTTAAATCCTAAGTAATAACACTTGAATCTTTGCTTTAATGAAACCATAAGTTACAAAACTTAGATTATCATCTTGTAAAGTGTATGTAAGCTCATAAGCTCTTGATTATGACAAAGTTAGAAGACCATAAGCTATATAAACTTAGATCTTTCACAAGTATATGAAGTTATAACTAAAGAGTTACACTTCCATGTTCTTGAACCTTTAAACTTAACTTTTGTTCAAGAAAAATGAGATCAAAGTTAACTAGTAACACTTGACCAACTACAACCAAAATCACGATTTCAAAGTGAGTGGAAATTAAGGAATAAACTAAATAAACAAGTAACTAATTCATGGTTGTTCATACTTTAAAGATTCAAGCCAAAGTCTTGATCTTTAGGAAGTAAACTTTTAAGTTTACAACATGAGCTTCAAGTATGGTTTTTTTTACAACACATGAACTTTAATCTTTTAAAACTTTAAAGGTAGAACCATAAACTAGTAAGTCTAGATTCTTGTGTGTTCTTGTAAATACAAGATAGAATGAAGAACAAACTAAAGAGTTTGGTTCTTAACAACATGTAAGTAAACATCAACAATAACAAGTAATCAAACAATCAAACAAAGAATGATGATGAAGAGTGTTATGGGTTCGGTTTTTAGACAAGGAAAAGAGAAGAAGAATGTTCATATTACTTACAAGACTTGAGAGAGAAATGAGAGAAATGTTGCAAGTATTTTTGTGTGTGTTTTTGTAATGAGAGAATGGGAGTGAGTAAGTAATGAAAATTTGAAAACAAAACTCCCTTGTATGCTTGCCCAAACCGACGGTTCAACAAAGGGGAGGGAGAAGGAGTTTGTCCACAAGATTACTTCTTGTAAAGGCTTCAAAAGTTGGTTACAAGGTGTTTGTTCATGGGGACATGGTGTAACTAGATTCTTTAAGCACTAAACTAACTAGTTTCATCATAATTGTAATACTTACATAATAAAATGGGCTAACTAGTCCATTAAAGATGAAGGGTGGGCTCTTAAGTCCATTAATCACTAATAAAAACCCAAGTTCCATTAATTAACAAGTAAATCTAATTAAAGCCCAAGTAATTAACTAATAACCTTAGTTAATCAAAATTGTGATGACCCGGAAATTTTCGAACAAATTTAAACTTTAATCTTTATATTATTCCGACACGATAAGCAAAGTTTGTTAAGTTGAATCTCAAGAATTTTAAACTATGTTCATACATTCATTTAACCTCGACCAAATTCCAATGATTCACGAACCATTATATGAACGGACATGATTATATATGTATATGTGTATATATTATAACTTGAAAACGTTAACAAAGTATTAGACGCATAATACTTTACACGAACGTATTTGTTTCGATATAGGTTTAATATAATTATCAACGGAATTAAAAGATAATATCAAACGATTGATTTATCAGATATATTGTATGATCGTGAGTCTCTATTGAGAGGTCCACTTTGATTTAGGAAACCTTTCCTTTTTAACGATATTAGGAATAAATGGTAAAGTGACCTACAAGTAAGAACAAATATGTCAATTAACGATTACTGGACAAAGGTTAGTAGAGATTAACCTTCAACACAATGATTGTCTCGTGTCTCTTGATAGAGTTAATTATTTAGTTTTCTTAATATTGAAAACGTTTTACGACATAGATGAAAACCTTTTAAAGAATGATTTTGAATATAACTAATTCTGGAAAACTAAATTATATTTATTCGATTTAGTTCAAATATATGAAAGCGTTCTTCGAAATAATAGATTTTTAATTATTATAACGTTTCGATAAAAAGATGTGAATGTAATTAGTTTTAGAGAACTATAGTTATTCGATTTAGTATGGACACGTTTTTCGATATAATAGAATTTGATTGTTAAAATGTTTTATAGATTTTCAATGATATGAAAATGAAAATAAAGATAAAATAAAAGTTTCTAATGAGCACTAAAAGACTACAACATTTCATCTCAAGATTTCAAGTTAAACCGATGGAAATCACTAAACCTGCGCACTTGCACGAGAAAAATCATAACTAAATCATACTGACTCAAAAAAGGGTGATTCAGGTGTCCAGACGTCCGTTACTCAAAAATCTACAACTTTTGTGAAGACACCATACGCGGACCGCGTACATATCTACACGAAACGCATAATGTTTGTCGACATAAAAAGTTTGTCGACATAAAAAGTGATGGCGGCTTACCTTTTTATTATTATTATATTATATTATTATTATTATTATATATATATATATATATATATATATATATATATATATATATATATATATATATATATATATATATATATATATGAACGAAGTACTTGTGATTAGGAACTTAAAAACACGCACACACTCACATAAATAAATCACTCTGTATATTTCCTAGCTTAAATTTTAAATTAGTAGTATGGTACTGTAACAAGTGATACACGGGTATTTTAATTCGGGTTACAAACCGATTATAACTAAGGAAACTATGGGTTATTGCCAAGGAGGTTATGGGTAATATTCGGGGATATATTTATGAATCAAACCTAGGATTTATCATCTCCGTTACGTCTACGTACTTTCCTACAATATTGAACCTCAATATTGATATGTTGAGATCTACGATTATTTGATAATTCGAGTTTCGGTCACATTACGATGAACAACTTTATATGCTGCTAAGGTGAGTTTCATATGATCCCTTTTTAATTGCTTTTACAATCTATATTTTTGGGCTGAGAATACATGTACTTTATTTTAAACGCAATGGATACAAATACATACTAAATTCTACACCGAGTTTGAACCGAAAATCCCTTAGCTTTGGTAACTAGTAACTGCCAGTTATAAGAACTGGTGGGCGCGAGTAGTAGTATATGGATCCATAGGACTTGATATCCCCGTCCGAGCTAGAGCACTAGCCTTTTAACGGACGTATGCTATTTGAGAAGCGTACACGTTGGTTTGCGTGTACTATTAAGATGATTATACAAAGGGTACAAATTATTAAACGTTAAGTTTAGTTACCAGGGTGCTCAATCTTGTAGAATATTTTGTTAAACGTTTCTGGATGAAACAACTGAAAACTTGTGATTCACCTTTATAAACAGATTATGCATAACACTAAAACTATGAACTCACCATCCTTTGTGTTGACACTTGTTAGCATGTTTATTCTCAGGTTCCCTAGAAGTCTTCCGCTGTTTTCTTATATGTTATACAAGCCATGTGCATGGAGTCATACATGATTTATTCAAGAAAACGTTGCATTCACAAAATCATCACTATCCATCTTATTTTGACTGCATTGTCAACGGAAGTACTATTGTAAACTATTATTTACGGTGATTGTTTATATGTAGAAATCATCAGATGTCGAAAACCTTTAATTTAAATATTCATATATGGTGTGCCTTTTCAAAAGAATGCAATGTTTACAAAACGTATCATATAGAGGTCAAATACCTCGCATCGAAATCAATGAATGACGTGTTCGTCCATATGGATTTGGAGCGATTGTCACAGTTTGTATCAGAGCGTTGGTCCTAGCGAACCAGGTCTTGCATGAATGTGTCTAACTGATAGATGTTAAGATGCATTAGTAAGTCTGGACTTCGACCATGTCTGCATGTTAAAAGTTTTGCTTATCATTTCTTGTCAAAAATTACATGCTTATCATTCTTAAGTCTAGACACGTTTTCCTGCATTTATTGCATAAATAGTGTATAGACAAAAAATCATATCTTAGCGTATCTGTTACTGTAAACTTTTTCTGACATCTTCTGAAAATTTCTCCGTGATTTATGGAATTTGGTATTATATATACATATGTAAATTATGTATTGAAGAATACCAAACTAAATTCTATAATCTAATTCATATCAAAAATCATCTCCCTAATTATACAAAATGGATCCCGTATCTAGTTCAAATTCCTTAAACTCTGACAGCTATTCCGATATAGATATTCACCTGAATTCCGAAGACAGTGTAACTGGAATGGATCAACCAATTAGCCATCATCTATTCTGGATGAATTGGGGATGGGTTCGTAGCCTACTTAATTATTGGAGACAAGAAGAAGGCGATCCCTTCCATCCACCACATTGCCCTCTTGACGAAGAACCTGAAGCACTTACCGGCGAATCTGTTCGAGACACCATTTTCTCTCTCATTTCCAGAGAATCTCGTCACGATAATATACTATCTCAAATTCTGGATCTTATTCATCCGCTCGTCCGAACCGCCAATCATCCCGGTGTAGTAGAAGAAGTCAACAAGCTTCGCGCTCGGATAGTGGCTTTGGAGAATATGGTGCAAAGGTTACAAGCACCAGCAGAATCACCGGCATCAACAATACCACCGACAACAACACCAACAGTGCCATTACCACCACCAAAAACATTCGCATCGCAAACCTCAACTTCACAATCTGTTCCACGAGCATCAACGTCATACGCACCGTAGTTACCAAGAAATACCAGCAACAATAACCGATGAAGTATTAACTCATTTTCCCTGAAGAAATTTTATGTATATTTAATATATATATGAATTTTGAAATCAAAATAAATCTTTTCGTACTAAGCTATTACGTGTGAATCTTAACTGATAGGTACTACTCGGTTAGTTCATATTACTAATATGCAATGATGTACATCCTTTCTTAACAACTTAACCATTGTTAACTACAATCTCTGTTTCAACCCAATGAATTCCATTTAATAATAAACCAAGTGTATTAATCAATTACATAATTGATTTTACATTTTCATTTTCGATGTACTCGAAACTTTCCAGAAAACATCATATGTGCCTTGTAAGGTTCACAAAGATTCCACAAGCATCAACATCCTTCACCGAGAAATAAGAATAAATAATGAAGTATCGATTACATTAGCGAAATACTCCGCAAAGATTATGTAAACTTTAATGTTTTAGAGATTAATCATTTCTAAGTCAAGCCAAAAATCAAATGAGCTTGATATGATATTAACTCATTAAATCTGTATTAGATCTGAAGAAAATATACATACATATATTTTCATAAAGACGGTAATAAAAATTCTTTTGTACAAAGTATTAATTGTGAAATCTTTAACGGGTAGGTACTACTCGAGAAATATTTAAGTTCACAATTAATATGTTACACTGTACATTCTTCAATTTTGATTCAAAAATCATTAACTATACTCACTATCTTCACAATGATACACAATCATTTCATATAAATTCAATCACATATTCTGATATCGACGGATCAGAATTCAAGCCATAACTCTGAACCGGTGACATCATTCTTATATCTCTACATCTTTCAAAGCTATACTTTGACTTCAAAACTATGCAAGATCCTTTAGCATTATTTTTACCGAAAATAACCTTGCAATTCCTTTTCAAAGTATCCAGTATTATCAACCATTTAACCAGTCAACGATGACCTTTTAGACTTGTAACTTTGGCATATACGTTTTTGTTACTGAGGAACCTTTCATGTTCCACCACATTAGCAGTAAATTTACCAACAACTTCATTGATCTTTGACCTTCCAAAAAATCCTTATACTCATTGAAACCGTATCATGTACTCATCCACATCTTGTAACGACAATTGCATATCAACTACCGAAAATTAGCAATCAGTATTTTGAAATCTTGCAGCACGTCTACGCCAACAGTTATATGTGTACATATAACATCTACCTCCTGGACTTACATACTTCGAATGTGAAGTTTCCGAAAAACACCCCAAACTACGAAACTAGTTCTCCGAATTTTGGAAAAATATTGATGAAGCAGCAAAAACTGTAAACGACCTTAACAGTCAAAAGTTTGATGATAAAGAATAGTATGGTGGTAAAGCTAAGAAAAATAGAAGGTTTGGAACTGGAAAACGGATTGAGCAAAGTATGAAGGAGGCTGTGGATAAATCACAAAGACTGAACCTGCCTTCAAAGAATCCAAATGATTCAGTGACTGCTGAAATCCTTAGCAAATACCTTTCTCCTTACTCTAAAAACCTTTGCGGACAATATTCTTCATCATCATCTTATCTTGAATATTTTAAGATATCACCTTATCTTTCATTATAAATATCCTCCATATTTCTGAAGATATTTCCATAATTATTCTTATCTGAAATAATTTATCTCTTTACACCATCTGTATTATATCATAAAAGAAACTATTTTAGTTTCTAAATTCTGAAACCTTCAAGTTTAAAATATGAATGTTTTTGAAGTAGTGTTGGGAATTGAAACATGAGTTAGTATAATATAATGACACTTGATCAACGTGATTATATTACAGTAAGTCATGCTGAGTTTCTAATGGAACGTGATAAAGGTTCACAGATCACACCCTCATCATGAACCATGTTACATAACACTTTCATTCTATATAATCTCTAAATATATCAAGAAAATATATTTCTTAATGATTCGGTCTTTTCCAGATATTCTGGTAATTTGACAAATCAAGATCGTGCTATTACAATTTCTTTCTTAGGACATTAATTATGTTCATCCGAAATTCATACCTACAAATTCTGGACCATTATCCGCTTGACTTAAGGTCGGGAAGAGAAATCGAAAGCATGGAGCTCCGAAATATAAAGGAGAATATAGGCCCGATAACAACCCCGAAATTTATAAACCGTGTATATCAATGCGTATAGCAATATAAAGACACGGAAGAATGAAAAATACTATAACCCCAAGGTAATGGTAGAAGAAAGTAACTTCCTCTGGAGGTAGATGAAAAAGAAGAATGACAGATATGAAAGTTAGGAGTATATCAAGAATCAGAACTGGATGAAGCATTTTCACAATCTATTAAGATGTATGAAATAAGAAAGAAGCTTATAGGAGTGGTGAAAATAAATGAAATAGAAGAGGTCAATTTATAAGCGAAATAACAGACAGAGCAATCGAGGCAGGTGACCTCATTTAATTAAAGATCTTAATTTCCTTAAATTCTGAAGAATCAAATCTTAATTAGATTATGAAGACTTTCTATTCCATAAATTTAGGAAATCAATCGTTACTACGTCAAGAGATAAGACGCATCTCTATTCTCTATTTCACTTTATTACAATAACTTCCCTCATACGCTTCGAGTAATTGGATTGTTTTATCCATATTATTCAACGGTGATAAAACTTTATTTATCGACTCATATTCATCATAAAAACATTTTTATTGTTAGCCATGACGACCTCACTTAAATTTCGGGACGAAATTTCTTTAACGGGTAGGTACTGTGATGACCTGGAAATTTTTGAACAAATTTAAACTTTAATCTTTATATTATTCCGACATGATAAGCTAAGTTTGTTAAGTTGAATCTCAAGAATTTTAAACTATGTTCATAAATTCATTTAACCTCGAACAAATTCCAATGATTCACGAACCATTATATGAACGGACATGATTATATATGTATATGTGTATATATTATAACTTGAAAATGTTAACAAAGTATTAGACGTATAATACTTTACATGAACGTATTTGTTTCGATATAGGTTTAATATAATTATCAACGGAATTAAAAGATAATATCAAATGATTGATTTATCAGATACATTGTATGATCGTGAGTCTCTATTGAGAGATCCACTTTGATTTAGGAAACCTTTCCTTTTTAACGATATTCGGAATAAATGGTAAAGTGACCTACAAGTAAGAACAAATATGTCAATTAACGATTACTGGACAAAGGTTAGTAGAGATTAACTTTCAACACAATGATTGTCTTGTGTCTCTTGATAAAGTTAATTATTTAGTTTTCTTAATATTGAAAACCTTTTACGACATAGATGAAACCTTTTAAAGAATGATTTTGAATATAACTAATTCTGGAAAACTAAATTATATTTATTCGATTTAGTTCAAATATATGAAAGCGTTCTTCGAAATAATAGATTTTTAATTATTATAACGTTTTGATAAAAATATATGAATGTAATTAGTTTTAGAGAACTATAGTTATTCGATTTAGTATGGACACGTTTTTCGATATAATAGAATTTGATTGTTAAAATGTTTTTATGGATTTTCAATGATATGAAAATGAAAATAAAGATAAAATAAAAGTTTCTAATGAGCACTAAAATACTACAACATTTCATCTCAAGATTTCAAGTTAAAATAATGGAAATCACTAAACATGCGCACTTGCACGAGAAAAATCATAACTAAATCATACTGACTCGAAAAAGGGTGATTCTAGTGTCCAGACATCCGTAACTTAAAAATCTACAACTTTCGTGAAGACACCATACGCGGACCGCGTACCTATCTAGGCGAAACGCGTAATGTTCGTCGACATAAAAAGTTTGTCGACATAAAAAGTGATGGCGGCTTACCTTTTTATTATTATTATATTATATATTATATATTATATATTATATTATTATATTATTATTTTACACACACACACACACACACACACATATATATATATATATATATATATATATATATATATATATATATATATATATATATATATATATATATATATATATATATATGAACGAAGTACTTGTGATTAGGAACTTAAAAACATGCACACACTCACATAAATAAATCACTCTGTATATTTCCTAGCTTAAATTTTAAATTAGTAGTATGGTACTGTAACAAGTGATACACGGGTATTTTAATTCGGGTTACAAACCGATTATAACTAAGGAAACTATGGGTTATTGCCAAGGAGGTTATGGGTAATATTCGGGGATATATTTATGAATCAAACCTAGGATTCATCATCTTCGTTACGTCTACGTACTTTCCTACAATATTGAACCTCAATATTGATATGTTGAGATCTACGATTATTTGATAATCCGAGTTTCGGTCACATTACGATGAACAACTTTATATGCTGCTAAGGTGAGTTTCATATGATCCCCTTTTAATTGCTTTTGCAATCTATATTTTTAGGCTGAGAATACATGCACTTTATTTTAAACGCAATGGATACAAATACATACTAAATTCTACACCGAGTTTGAACCGAAAATCCCTTTGCTTTGGTAACTAGTAACTGCCGATTATAAGAACTGGTGGGCGCGAGTAGTAGTATATGGATCCATAGGGCTTGATATCCCCGTCCGAGCTAGAGCACTAGCCTTTTAACGGACGTATGCTATTTGAGAAGCGTACACATTGGTTTGCATGTACTATTAAGATGATTATACAAAGGGTAAAAATTATTAAACATTAAGTTTAGTTACCAGGGTGCTCAATCTTGTAGAATATTTTGTTAAACGTTTCTGGATGAAACAACTGAAAACTTGTGATTCACCTTTATAAACAGATTATGCATAACACTAAAACTAAGAACTCACCAACCTTTGTGTTGACACTTGTTAGCATGTTTATTCTCAGGTTCCCTAGAAGTCTTCCGCTGTTTGCTTATATGTTATACAAGCCATGTGCATGGAGTCATACATGATTTATTCAAGAAAACGTTGCATTCACAAAATCATCACCATCCATCTTATTTTGACTGCATTATCAGCAGAAGTACTATTGTAAACTATTATTTACGGTGATTGTTTATATGTAGAAATCATCAGATGTCGAAACCTTTAATTTAAATATTCATATATGGTGTGCCTTTTCAAAAGAATGCAATGTTTACAAAACGTATCATATAGAGGTCAAATACCTCGCAATTAAATCAATGAATGACGTGTTCGTCCATATGGATTTGGAGCGATCGTCACAAAAATGATTAATAAAACTTAATCATGAATGTAAATAATATTTGAAAATATTATTCGTGTAATGTACGTGTGTCACAAAGACGTTTCGGGCATTTAAAGTCAAGTATGGTAACAAGTAAATGTATATAACAATACATTCATAAAACACAAGTATTAATAATAAACATTATTAATTAAACGTTGGAAAATCCAGGGTCGTTACAGTATAATTGGAAAAACCAAGTGTTGGTCGAGATTGGTTTGAAGACGATGAGTTGGATCGCCTGCGCCGGTTAAAATGTTATTATAGATCGACCACTCGTTTGGTTTCGGGTTTGACATTATTTAGAAATTAGTGAATCAGAAAAGTGGAAGAAAATATATATGAGATGAAGTGTAAAAAATGAAGTGTGTGAAGGGTATTTTATAGATTAAAATTGAATAATTTATTTATTTTTATTAAGTTTTGTATATGTATTTATTTTCTAGCTGTTGCATTTTTAAACAGGTCAAACTATCCGTTTTAGTTCAACCATGCCACCACCAATGTGACGACCCGGAAATTTCCGACCAAATTTAAACTTTATCTTTATATTATTCCGACACGATAAGCAAAGTTTGTTAAGTTGAATAACAAAAATTTTAAAATATGTTCATACATTCATTTAACCTTGACCAAACCGTGATGATTCACGAACCATTATAATTGGATAAGAATATATATATATATATTATAACTTGAAAATGTTAATAAAGTATTAGATGTATAATACTTTACATGATCGAATTTGTTTCAATATATGGTTAACATATTTATTGACGATATTAAAAGATAAGTTGAATTATCAGATACATTATGATATGATTAAGGTCTCTGTTGTGAGGTCCACTGTGATTTAAGAAATCTGTACTTTTTATCAGTATTCGGAATAATTGGTAAAGTGATTTACAAAAATGTCATTAACAAGTGTTAGTCAAAAGTTAGTAAAGACTCCCGTTTAATTTTCAAAAGCGTGCTTTACAATGATTTACTCGTGTCCCTTGGTAAATTAATTATTTAGTTTTCATATTATTTAAAACATTATTTGATATAATAATTTCTAGTATTAAAACGAGTTTATATAAGTTTAAATTATATAAAACGGACTTTGAAATATAAATAGTTTTGAAAAAACTAAATATTATATTATTAAATAAATATTTTGATTATATATAACATGTCTAAATTATATTTTAAATAGAGATATATAGATACATATATACATATATATATAGTTTTATATTCTATAAAATGATTAAATATAATATTAACTAGATAAAAAATGTGTTGATTAATAATATATATATATATATATATATATATATATATATATATATATATATATATATATATATATATATATATATATATATATATAACAAGACTTTGATTTAAAGAAGCAAATGACCATAACACTTATACATTCAAGTTACATTTTTAGTGATATAGTTTATTGATAACTTAAGTCTCTATTTTGACAAGGGTACGAGTCACTAAATGTAAAGTGCTAATTTTTTAAGCATACGAAAGGACATTGGAAAAATCGAAACCAGGACATGAGTCGAGCGAAAACGTACAGGCCATTGGAACTAAAATTATAAGCTACCTAAACACGAGAATATAATATAATATATATATAATTATAAATATTAAATATATATATATATATATATATATATATATATATATATATATGTATATATATATGTATATATGTATATATATATGTATATATGTATATATATATGTATATATGTATATATATATGTATATATGTATATATACATATATATATGTATATATACATATATATATATATATACATATATATATATATATATGTATATATATATATATATATATATATATATATATAATTATAAGTGTCGGCAGCCCCCAAGTTTGTGCATATGAGCTGGAACATATAGCCATGCGATCGCATGGCATAATGCCCACAAGCCCATGCAATCGTATTGGTAGTAGGTAGGGGAAAACTTGTTTAAATCGTCCAAATTGTGGTTCAGTTTTTCATTCTATCTTCTGCTTCTATCTCTGCACTCCATATAATTTATTTAAATTATTATTATTATTATCACTAAAGATTATTATTAATCATATTATGTATTATTAGTAGTATTATTATCGTTATTATTATACATAAAATACTACGACGAGGTTATGGACATGTTATTTCAAAATGGGTTTTCGAGTGGGATAGAGCTATGGAAATTATGGGTTATAGCTACGGAGGTTATGAGTAATGTTCGGGGGATATGCTCATGAGGTCAACCTAGTGTTTATCATTTTCGTTGCGTCTACGTACTTTCCTGCAATATTGAATCACAATATTGATACGTGAGCACTCATAACTTAACTTTTATATGTTAATAGTGTATCCCTAACTAGTGCTCGAGTTTATATGATTATGTATGCTTGTACGCTTATTATTGTCGTTAGATAGTTTTGATGATTTATGAATTTAATACATTTGCGATTGAGATAAAGTATATGATATGCATGTTGTTGGAAACTGGCAAAAAATTAATAACTTTTCATTTAGAAAGCGTATGGTTTCGATGAACGGATTAAAATTTATAGTCAATTGAATTATCTATAATTTTAAAGTATTATTGTTAAAATGATTATCGTTATCGTTATCGTTATCGTTATCGTTATCGTTATCGTTATTGTTATCATTATCGTTATCGTCGTTATTATCGTTATTATTATTATAATCTAATAATCATTATTATTATTATTATTATTATTATTATTATTATTATTATTATTATTATCATTATTAATATTATTAAAATAATTAATATTTTTATCAAAACTATCATTTTATTATTTTTATCGTCATTATTATTATTAAAAAGTATCATTAATATTAAAACCATCATTTTTATTAAAATTATCATTTTTAAATAGAAATATCACTGTTATTATAAAATGTCATTATCATTTTAGTATTATTATTATTTAAAATTATCATTTTAAATAGAATTATTATTTTTATATAAATATTATATTATTATTATATTAAAAAGTATTGTTATTATTAAGATTATCATGATTAGAATTATCATTTTATTATAATCATTAGTGAATATAAATATTGTTATTTTTATTAGTAGAATAATAATAATTATTATTACAAAATAATACAACTTTTACTTATTATTGTTATTATCGATATTATTTTATCAAATAAATATGTGATACAAAAATATTTTACTACATGTAATATAATTACATTAATAATACACATCACTATATATTTTTATGATATTAAGTGAACCTTATAAATTTCATTACTTAAGATATATAAAAGTATATTTTTTTATCATATATGAATTTTAATATAAATTGTTATTAATAAATTAATTGTATTATTTACTGTTATAAAATCTAATAAATATATTTAAATATATAAAACTACTATATTTATATTATATATAAACATGCATAGATTTTGAAAGTCATTTTGGGTCAAAATGACTTTTGTTGACTTTTGCATATCGATCTCGAGCATTAGGATTATAATAAACTATGACTTGACCTAAATTGTTAGACAGATATTGACCATCATATAAATATATATATACTTAATATATGTTCGTGAATCCGAGGCCAACCCTGCACTTATTCAGTGCCGTCATATGCATAATTGCTACGAAATACAGTATTATGAGTTCATTTGATTCCCTTTTACTCTTTACATTTTTGGGACTGAGAATACATGCGCTATTTTCTTTATAACTATTTTATTAAATGCTTTTGAGATATATTCTTGAACTGAGAATACATGAGCTGCTTTTATAAATGTTTGATGAAATAGACACAACTACTAAAAACTACATTCTATGATAGAATTATTTTAGATTCAGAGGTTCGATTTGCACTAGCTACTATCGGTGAGAAATTTTTGCATTGCACGATGCATTAGCTACCGTTTAGCTACCCTCGGTGAGAAATTTTTGCATTGCACGATGCATTAGCTACCGTAGGTGATTTTATGTAGCATTAGCTACCCTCGGTGAGAAATTTTTGCATTGCACGATGCATTAGCTACCGTTGTAAGATTGTTTATCGGTGAGAAATTTTTGCATTGTACGATGCATTAGCTACTGAAATGGTTCGATTTAGTAGTTACTATCGGTGAGTAATTTTTGCATTGCACGATGCATTAGCTACCGTTTTAGCTACCCTCGGTGAGAAATTTTTGCATTGCATGATGCATTAGCTACCGTTGTAAGATTGTTTATCGGTGAGAAATTTTTGCATTGCACGATGCATTAGCTACTGAAATGGTTCGATTTAGTAGTTACTATCGGTGAGAAATTTTTGCATTGCACGATGCATTAGCTACCGTTTTAGTTACCCTCGGTGAGAAATTTTTGCATTGCATGATGCATTAGCTACCGTTGTAAGATTGTTTAGGGTGAGAAATTTTTGCATTGCACGATGCATTAGCTACCGTTAGTGAGATTATTTGTAAGTTTCCGGTGTTCTTCATATGAATGATTTTTACAGCAGTGATGTCACAACCCCAAATAGGGCCTGGGGTATTTGTGACTAATTATATCAATTCACAGTTGTATAAACGAGAACGACTCTATATGAGACGTTTTATTGAGTTTTGCAGCGGAAGATAAATAGATTACATTGTATTTAATAAATAACGCATTAAATGTCTTTAACTGATATGGTATGTAATGAAGACTTCAAGCATAGCAAGCAATCATCATCAAATTAGCAAATGCAAGTCCTTCAAATTATCCACGAATGACTCGTTAAAATGTTGCTTTCAATTAGCAAATACACAGCAGAAGCATTATGTAAAACATGAGAATAAACATGCTAAAAAGTGTCAACCAAAAGGTTGGTGAGTTCATAGGTTTATCATAAATATGATTTCAATAATAGTGTTAGACCACAAGATTTAATAAAGTTGATATAGAAATATCAATATAAAGTGTTGGTTGATATAGAAATACCAATCTAAAAGTAATGCTGAGTTTGTAATATCGTGACTAAACAAAAGTTATCCCGTGACACTTGTTATTCGTGTCGTTGAATCATTATTATGTAGTCAAGACCAACGGTCAACTGACTAGAGACGTCACTCTCAGTAGCGCTACTCACAATAACTAAGTTTGCATCTTATACCTCAGCAATTAATGATATTACGGTGGGGATTTAGCATGACAAAGCACGTATATAGCATAAAAGTTTGAGTACTTGTGTCTAAACGTAAAATAGTTATAAAAGTTGCGCATGTATTCTCAGCTCAAAAATATATATAAAAAGGGAGCTATGAAAACTCACGATACTGTATTTCGTATTTTACGAGTATGATGGCACTGAACAAGTGAAGAGTTATCTTCGGATTCACGAACCTATATCAAGTATATATATTAACACATATACTCGTAATCGAATAAGTTTACATATATATTTCGATTGTTATATATTTCTATATATATATATACTTTTATATATATATTCTATATATAAGTATTTATTTGATAAATAATATTAATAATGATAATGAATAAAGAGTTGTATTATTTTGTAATAACAATAATAATACTATTAATTAGATTTAATAATGAAGTTGAAAATAATTATCATTAGTCACTTTGTTAGTAAAACTGATAATAGTAATATTAATAATAATAAAAAAAATGTTAATTTTAATAAAATGAAAATTTTAAGATTTATAGATTTTTAATAAAACTGCTAATGGTAATTTCTAGTAATAATGATACTTCTCATAACAATACTAATTATTAATGAAAATTTTGATAACAACAATAATCTTGATAATAATACCAAAATAATAATTTTTCTGCTAGTGATAATTATGAACGTAATATTAGTAATAACAATAACAATAATAATCTTACTTGTAATTATAATCATGATAATAATAATAATTCTAATCATAATAATGATAATAATATTTAAAATGATAATAATAATGATAGTTTTAATAATAATATTAATAATTATAATGATAATACTAATGATTATAATAATAATACTAGTAATAAGAATAATACTTTTAATACTAGTAACAATAATAATTAATAAAAATAATGATATTAACAATTAACAATAATAATAATTGTAATAATGATAATAATTAAAAATTGAAAACTACCTCAAAAGTCCTTCTAAAAAGAAAATGCCCGAAACCGGGCTCGAACCCGAGACCTCTCGGTTAACACAAACAAACTTAACCATTCCTCCATATCAGCTTTCTTGTTTTAAAACACAACATAAATATATATAAACTATTTTAAATCTATTTTAGTTTCATCTTCATCTTTTTCATGAAACTAGTCGACCATGGCAATTTAACAAACATAAAAACGAGTTCATTGATTATTTTAAAACTTGGATTTTAAACAGAACATCCAGCTTGTACTCTTGATTGACAGAGGGAAAAAAAAATAAGCAGCAACAACAATGTCGCGAAGAACACATGTTGAACTAAAACATCAAATTCGATTTTTAGGACGTTTTAGATCTAAATTCCTACATGAAATAGGTAGTATATCACTCCTAGAATCTTTCTAAATCTTAAATTTAACTTGAAACGTCAAAACCAAATCGAATTTTACAATGAACAAAATCTTTGACTTTTTGAAATTTAAGTTTGACTCAAAAATTTGGATTCGTTATGAGGATTTGAAGGCTGAAATTTTACAGGAAGTTTCACTAGAGGATTATTAACACGACTGCACTTTTAGATTTTTATAATTCATTCAAAATCGAGTTTTGTTAATAAAAAAAATGAAACAGAGGTTACGAAGCTGTAAAAAAAATAACTAAAATGATTTTGTTTAATTCGATGGATTGAAGAAGTAATTACATTTGATAATTCCTAAAGATGATGGAGAATTGATTGATTTATAGCAAAGAACTCGACTAGTTTCAATCAGTAGAAATAAAAAATACCACGATTCCTTTAAAAATAAAAAAATATCACGATGGATAATAAAAAAAGAAAAGTAGGCTTTTGATCCAATAATGCAGATTACTTTGAATAAAAAAAATAAAATATATAATATTTAAAAGCAGATAAAATAAATAATAAAAATGGAAAGCAGATCACAATAATAAAAAAAATAAAGCATATCGTAAATATATATAAAAAAATCATGATTTAATAAAATATATATAAAAAGCAGATTTAATATATAAGATTGGCACATTTCTTTTGACTTTTTAATTTATGTTTAATTGATATTATTATTAAATATATTAATAATAATAATACTAATAATTATATTAATAATAATACTTTTAGTATTATTAAGAGTAATAAAAATACTAATATATACATAATAATAATATAAATGACAATATTAATAATAAAATGATAATTTTAATTATAATTAGTAATAATGATAATAATCATTATAAAATGTTAATAATACTATTAATAATAATAATAATATTTTTAAATGATAAGTTGTATTAATAATAATGATATTTATTTTAACCTTATCACTTTTTAGTAAAAGTGATAACACTAATAATATTAATGATAATAATATTAGTAATATTGAGAATAATAATACTTGTAAATGATGATAAATAATAATAATATTAATATAACAAATTAATATTTATACATAATTATTTACAAATAATGGTTCGTGAGTCATCGGAATTGGTCAAAGTTTAATGAATTCATTAAAAGATTTTTGTTTAAATTTTGTCGAAAATTTTCGGGTTGTTATAGTACCTACCCGTTAAAAGAAATTTCGTCCCAAAATTTAGTTGTTGCCATCAATTGGCGTTGTTTGTACATAGACGAGGATATTTACGTTTTATTTGGTTTTCACGTTCCCAGGTATGCTCGGGGCCTTTCGTGAAATCCAACGGATATAATATTGTTATGTTTCAAGCGTTTGAACCATAATTTCTACAGGTTCTTCTATGAAGTGCATTTTATCATTAATGCGGAGGTTATCTAAAGGATTAATCAAGAGTGTCATTTGACTAGGTTATCCTCAAAGGGATGATGGTGCTATACAAGCATTTCAGTAAACTAAACACATGAAATGTGTTATGAATAGTATTGAGCTCATTTAAAACCTTGAGCGTTTATACCACAATATTAGGGCAGACAAATAGAGAGGAGTTCCTGAAAATCACAGTCATGAATTTTGATAGAGATCTTCATTGTTTACAACAAGAATATTTTAATGATGAATATAAGTTGAAAAATAAAGTTTTATCACTATTGAATAATATGGATAAAACGATTCGATTATAGGAAGAGTATAAACGAAGCTATCGTAAAAGATTGAGTTGAGTAAATTAAGTGTTCGCCTTAACTTTTGACGTAGTCACGATTGATTTCCGGAATTCAAGGTATTTAAAGAAATCTTCATAATCTTATAATATTTGATTCTCCGGTAATTAAGGAATTTGAGATTTTCTTTGATTAAAGCGGTGAATTGCCTTGATTGCTGTGTCTGGAATTTCGCTATAAATTAGCTTCTTCCGTTTCATTATCTTCACCACTTCTATACTTTCTTCCTCAATTCATATTTCCAAAAGAGTTGTTAATATGCTCAATCCCGTATTGATACTTGTTATTATATTGACCATATATGCAGTCATTCTTCTTTTTCATTTACCACCAGAGGAATCTGTTTACTTCTACTATGCTCTTAGTTTTATAGTATTTTTAGTTCTCCCGTGTCTTTATATTGCTATACGCATTGATATACACGGTTTGTAATTTCGGTATCGTTATCGGGCTTTATATTTTCCCTTATATGTCAGAGCTCTTTGCCTTTTTATTCTCCTCTCGACTCTAAGTTAAGCGAGTAATGGTACAGAATTTGTAGGTATGAAGTTCCGAATGATCATAATATACAATGTATAAAGGAAAGGTAATAGCACGATTTGATTTGTCAAATTACCAGAATATTCAGAAAAGACCGAATCATCAAGAAAAATATTTTGTTGATATGTTTAGAGGTTAAATAGAATGTAAGAATCGTGTAACATGGCACATGATGATTATAAAATCTATGAATCATCATCTTTCATTAAAAACTTAGCATGACTTACTGTAATATAATCACGTTGGCCTGACATCATTATATTATACTAACTCATGCTTCAATTCTCAACACTTCTTCAAAACATTTATAATTTAAACTTGAATTTTACAGAATATAGAAACTAAAACAGTTTCCTTTATGATGTGATAAAGATATCGCAAAGAGATAATTAATTGCGAACAAGAATTGTTATGAAGATATTGACCAGAAATACAGAGGATATTTATAACGAAAGATATGATGATATCTTAGAATTTCTAAGATCGAATGATAATGAGAAAAATTCTTCCATAAAGATTTAGAATGCGTAAAAATCTTCTGTGGTTTTCATCAGAAATCGAATCATCTAGATTCTTTGATTACATGTTTAGTCCTGGTGATTTGTCCACAGCTTCCTTCATGGTTTGCTCAATCCATTTTCCAGTTCCAAATATGAGCTTTTTCAATGCGTCATTCTTTATCATCAAACTTTTGGCCATTAAGACCATCTATAGCTTTTGCTGCTTCGTCAGCATTCTCAAGGTTAATGAATCTGAATCATTGATTATCAATCCGAGATGGTTTCAAGAATTTTTATTTTTTAGATGATTAAACGCTTATTGTGATCGTCAAGATACAAAGGATGTTTTCAAGAATTTTGAATTTGAAATGTTTAAGCGTAAGATGTATCCATCAATAGATCTAACGGTTGACGAAGACATGTTGTAAATTTCAAAAGTAATGAATGATAATTTTGGTGGTTCGATGTGATAATTCATCATAGAATACGAATGAATATAATTCATGAATGTAGTGATCTTTAGGAAGATAACATCTGCTAAAGCTTTACTTGGATTCTGATATGTCAAAATCAGAATATGTAATTGAATTGGTATGAAAATGGTTGTTCTTTAGTGAACGGATACATATGTGGATGTAAGTACTATAGTTACTGATTATTGAATCAGAATTTGAAGGATGTACAATGTAACATATTAATGTGAGATACAAATATTTCTCGGGTATTACCTACCCGTTAAAATATTTTCACAATTAACAGTTTGTACAAAAGAATTAAAATCTTTATAAAGATATACGTTCATATATGTATTCTTCAGATATAATATAGATTTTAATGAGTTAATATAATATTAAACTCATTTGATTTGCGGTGAAACAAGAATAAATAATCTCCAAAACCTAAGAGATTTCATAATTGTCGCGAAATATTTCGCTAATGAAGTTATGAATCAATGCTTCATTGTTCATTGTTATTGATATACCTTGGTATATGATGTTGGTGCTCGTGGAATTCTTGTGAAATTCACAAGGCACGAATAATGTTTTCTATAAAGTTTCGAGTACATCAAAAATGAAAGTATACTATCAAACATGTATTCGAATAATACACTTGGTTTATTATGAAATGGAATTTATTGAGTTGAAACAGAGATTGTAGTTAACGGTTGTTAAGTCATCAACGAAGGATGTACATCATAGTATATTAGTAATATGAATTAACAAAGTAGTACATACTAGTTAAGATTCACACGTAATAGCTTAGTACGAAAAGATTTATTATTATTCCAAATCATATATATATATATATATATATATATATATATATATATATATATATATATATATATATATATATATATATATATATATATATAAGGTATACATATATAATTTTTTGGGAAGAACGAGTCAATACATCTTAACTCATTATTACTAATATTCCTTGGTATCTATGGGGCGTATGATGTTGATGTTTGAGGTAACGAGTGTGATGTTGAGGCGTGGGATGCGGATGTTGTTGTTGGTGAAGCTGGTGCTGTTGGTGGTGATGCTGATGGTATTGGTGGTACCGGTTATGCTACTGGTGTTCTGCTGGTGTTCGTAGGTTTCGCACCATATTCTCCAGAGCCATTACTCGAGCGCGAAGCTCGTTGACTTCTTCTATTATTTCGGGATGATTGGCGGTTCGAACAAGTGGATGAATAAGATCTAGAATTTTAGATATTATATATTCGTGACTGGATATCCTGGAAATGAGGGTGAAAATAGTGTTCCGAACGGGTTCGCCGGTAAGTGCTTCAGTTTCTTCACCAAGGGGTGAATTCGGTTGGTGAAAGGGATCACCTTCTTCTTGTCTCCATTGATTAAGTTTACTTCGAACCCATCCCCAATTCATCCAAAATAGATGATGGCTGATTGGTTCATTTGTTCCGGTTACGCTGTATGTGGAGCTCGAGGAATCAAGTGAGAAATCCATGTTATGTGTTTGGAATTAGGGTTTTTGATACGAGTGGGTGTTGAATACTGAATGATATATTCGTCTCCTCGAATAGTATATATGGCAAAAGGATTTCCGTAATTTACGGAGGAAATTTAGAAAAAGTGTTAGACAAAGTCTATTGAGATAGATATGATAAGATATAATAAGATATGATGTGTCTATACTCCAATAATGGCAGTATGACGTGTCTAGATGATAAATATGTAATTGGATAATCTTTTGATTAAAGGTTTTCAATTCGCAATGGCCTATTCAGGTCTAGGGGCTTGAGCTATAGGATTCTTTAAATCAGTAATCCAAACCCTTCCATTCTAGAGTTTCGTAGACGCCATCCGTCAAAAAAGTTCAATGATCAAAAATAACGAGAAATCAAAGATTTAAAAGTAATGAATATGAGTAGTGATTATAATGTCTTTGAGATTCTCAATAACTCAATGACATTTTCCAGTTCGCAAACCGATGCATAAAGGCATAAGGCATATAGGTACGTGATATAACAGGGAATTATATACGTTTGAGTATGAATAATAACAAATATAGGAGTTTCAAAATTCATGAATAATATTTCATGTAATACATATGTAATACACAAAACCATGATAGATGACTTAGGAATGTCAAGAATTTCAGAAATCATGGTGTCGTATTTAAATGCGGTGGCGTAATTGGATAGTACTTAGGAAAGTGAGCAGTGTTCTTAGGTTGGCTCGGCATTATAAGATAAGTAAAGTTTCTAAAGTATAGTGTAGCATTTATCAATTAAAGGCAACAATTAAAGGCACTACGATCAAGGAAAGTTGTAGTCCTACATTGCTAAGGTACCTAATTGTATAAGGCACACATAAAATGCAATCCTGGTTCTCTACAACAACACTGCTCTGATACCAATCTGTCACACCCCCAAATAGGGCCTGGGTATTTGTGACTAATTATATCAATTCACAGTTGTATAAACGAGAACGAGTCTATATGAGACGTTTTATTGAGTTTTGCAGCGGAAGATAAATAGATTACATTGTATTTAATAAACAACGCATTAAATGTCTTTAACTGATATGATATGTAATGAAGACTTCAAGCATAGCAAGCAATCATCATCAAATTAGCAAATGCAAGTCCTTCAAATTATCCACAAATGACTCGTTGAAATGTTGCTTTCAATTAAAAAATACACAGCGGAAGCATTATGTAAAACCTGAGAATAAACATGCTAAAAAGTGTCAACCAAAAGGTTGGTGAGTTCATAGGTTTATCATAAATATGATTTCAATAATAGTGTTAGACCACAAAATTTAATAAAGTTGATATATAAATATCAATATAAAGTGTTGATTGATATAGAAATACCAACCTAAAAGTAATGCCGAGTTTGTAATATCGCGACTAAACAAAAGTTACCCTGTGACACTTGTTATTCGTGTCGTCGAATCATTATTATGTAGTCAAGACCAACGGTCAACTGACTAGAGACATCACTCTCAGTAGCGCTACTCACAATAACTAAGTTTGCATCTTATACCTCAGCAATTAACGATATTACGGTGGGGACTTAGCATGACAAAGCACGTATATAGCATAAAAGTTTGAGTACTTGTGTCTAAACGTAAAATAGTTATAAAAGTTGCGCATGTATTCTCAGCCCAAAAATATATATAAAAAGGGAGCTATGAAAACTCACGATACTTTATTTCGTATTTTACGAGTATGATGACACTGAACAAGTGCAGAGTTATCTTCGGATTCACGAACCTATATCAAGTATATATATTAAAATATATACTCGTAATCGAATAAGTTTACATATATATTTCGATTGTTATATATTTCTATATATATATACTTATATATATATATATATATATATATATATATATATATATATATATATATATATATATATATATATATATATATATATATATATATATATATATATATATATATATATATATATATATATATATATATATATATATTCTATATATAAGTATTTATTTGATAAATAATATTAATAATGATAATGAATAAAGAGTTGTATTATTTTGTAATAACAATAATAATACTATTAATTAGATTTAATAATGAAGTTGAAAATAATTATCATTAGTCACTTTGTTAGTAAAACTGATAATAGTAATATTAATAATAATAATAAAAATGTTAATTTTAATAAAATGAAAATTTTAAGATTTATAGATTTTTAATAAAACTGCTAATGGTAATTTCTAGTAATAATGATACTTCTCATAACAATACTAATTATTAATGAAAATTTTGATAACAACAATAATCTTGATAATAATACCAAAATAATAATTTTTCTGCTAGTGATAATTATGAACATAATATTAGTAATAACAATAACAATAATAATCTTACTTGTAATTATAATCATGATAATAATAATAATTCTAATCATAATAATGATAATAATATTTAAAATAATAATAATAATGATAGTTTTAATTATAATATTAATAATTATAATGATAATACTAATGATTATAATAATAATACTAGTAATAAGAATAATACTTTTAATACTAATAACAATAATAATTAATAACAATAATAATATTAACAATTAACAATAATAATAATAGTAATAATAATAATAATAATTAAAAATTGAAAACTACCTCAAAAGTCCTTCTAAAAAGAAAATACCCCGAACCGGGCTCGAACCCGAGACCTCTCGATTAACATAAACAAACTTAACCATTCCTCCATATCAGCTTTCTTGTTTTAAAACACAACAGAAATATATATAAACTATTTTAAATCTATTTTAGTTTCATCTTCATCTTTTCCATGAAACTAGTCGACCATGGCAATTTAACAAACATAAAAACGAGTTCATTGATTATTTTAAAACTTGGATTTTAAACAGAACATCCAGCTTGTACTCTTGATCGACAGAGAAAAAAATAAAAAAAAAATAAGCAGCAACAACAATGTCGCGAAGAACACATGTTAAACTAAAACATCAAATTCGATTTTTAGGACGTTTTAGATCTAAATTCCTACATGAAATAGGTTGTATATCATTCCTAGAATCTTTCTAAATCATAAATTTAACTTGAAACATCAAAACCAAATCGAATTTTACAATGAACAAAATCTTTGACTTTTTGAAATTTAAGTTTGACTCAAAAATTTGGATTCGTTATGAGGATTTGAAGGCTGAAATTTTACAGGAAGTTTCACTAGAGGATTACTAACGCGACTGCACTTTTAGATTTTTATAATTCATTCGAAATTGAGTTTTGTTAATAAAAAAAATGAAACAGAGGTTACGAAGCTGTAAAAAAAATAACTAAAATGATTTTATTTAATTCGATGGATTGAAGAAGTAATTACATTTAATAATTCCTAAAGATGATGGAGAATTGATTGATTTATAGTAAAAAACTCGACTAGTTTCAATCAGTAGAAATAAAAAATTCCACGATTCCTTTAAAAATAAAAAAATATCACGATGGATAATAAAAAAGAAAAGCAGGCTTTTGATCCAATAATGCAGATTACTTTGAATAAAAAAAAATATATAAAATTTAAAAGCAGATAAAATAAATAATAAAAATGGAAAGCAGATCACAATAATAAAAAAAATAAAGCAGATCGTAAATATATATAAAAAACTCATGATTTAATAAAATATATATAAAAAGCAGATTTAATATATAAGATTGGCACATTTCTTTTGACTTTTTAATTTATGTTTAATTGATATTATTATTAAATATATTAATAATAATAATACTAATAATTATATTAATAATAATACTTTTAGTATTATTAAGAGTAATAAAAATACTAATATATACATAATAATAATATAAATGACAATATTAATAATAAAATGATAATTTTAATTATAATTAGTAATAATGATAATAATCATTATAAAATGTTAATAATACTATTAATAATAATAATAATATTTTTAAATGATAAGTTGTATTAATAATAATGATATTTATTTTAATCTTATCACTTTTTAGTAAAAGTGATAACACTAATAATATTAATGATAATAATATTAGTAATATTGAGAATAATAATACTTGTAAATGATGATAAATAATAATAATATTAATATAACAAATTAATATTTATACATAATTATTTACAAATAATGGTTCGTGAGTCGTCGAAATTGGTCAAAGTTTAATGAATTCATTAAAAGATTTTTGTTTAAATTTTGTCGGAAATTTTCGGGTTGTTATAAGTGAGCAGACCTGCACAGATTGTTTTCAAAATATGAGTATCTTGTGGCCTATTATATTATTGAAAATAATTGTTTATGATAAACTAATGAATTCACCAACATTTTGGTTGACACTTTAAAGCATGTTTATTCTCAGGTATTAAGGAAATCTTCCGCTGTGCATTTGTTCATTTTAAATATATTACTTGGAGTCATTCATGGCATATTTCGAAAGACGTTGCATTCGAGTCGTTGAGTTCATCAAGATTGATAATAAGTCATTCATAGTTTGAATATATTATGAGATAGTATGCATGTCTGTCAACTTTTGTTGAAATGAAAGTTTGTCTTTTAAAAACGAATGCAATGTTTGTAATTTGCCTCATTTAGAGGTCAAATGCCTAGCGATGTAATCAACTATTGTGAATCGTTTATAATGTATTTGAACGGGTCCTTTTAGTTAGTATCAGAGCAGTGGTCTTAGCGAACCAGATCTTGCATTAGTGTGTCTAACAGATAGTCGTTAAGATACATTAGTGAGTCTGGACTCCGACCGTGTCTGCATGTCAAAAGTTTTGCTTATCATTTTTAGTCGGAAATCATCTATTTACCATCCTTAGGAAATTACCTGCTTATCATTCTTTGTCTAGACACGTCTTACTGCATTGATTGCATGAATAGTGTATAGACAAAATTCATATCTTAGCGTATCCGCTAATTCATATCTTAGCGTATCTGTTACTGTAAACTTTGTCTGACATATTCCGTAAATTCCTCCGTAATCTCCGAAATCTTTTGTGCTATATATATAGATATTCCATGTAATTAGAATACCATCCGATAGCCGAAAATCATTTCATATCGAAAAATCCTTTGTTCAATTATATGAAATGGAACTCGCCACTAGTTCAAGTTCCTCAAATTCCGATATGGAGTTTCACTCGAGCTTCGAAAGTAGTTTGAACGGAATGGATCAATCAATTAGCCGTCATCTATTCTGGATGAATTGGGGATGGGTTCGTAGCTTACTTAATCATTGGAGACAAGAAGAAGGTGATCCCTTCCATCCACCACATTGCCCTCTTGACAATGAACCTGAAGCACTTACCGGCGAACCTATTCGAAACACTATTTTCTCTCTCATTTCCAGAGTATCTAGTCACGATTATATAATATCTCACATTCTAGATCTTATTCACCCACTCATCCGAACCACCAATCATGTCGGGGTAATAGAAGAAGTCAACGAGCTTCGTGCTCGGGTAGTGGCTTTGGAAAATATGGTGCAAAGGTTACAAGCACCAGTAGCAACACCAGCAACAACAGTATCACCATCATCAATGCCAATAGTATCATTACCACCACCACCAACAACATCCGCATCCCACACCCAAACCTCACAATCTGTACCTCGAACATCAATGTCATACGCACCATAGATAACAAGGAGTACCAACAATAATGACCGATGAAGTATTGATTCATAACTTCATTAGAGAAATATTCCGCGGCGATTATGTAATCTCCAAAGTCTTAGAGATTACTTATTCCAGACCTAACATAAATTAGATAAGTGGACCGAAATGATAAAAGAAACCCTGACCGAAATGGTGCACAATTTACAAGCTAGACTTGTTTTACCAACAGCATCAACGGTACCGTTAGCATCATTAGCACAGTCAGTTCCGTCAGCATCGTCAGAATCAGCAGCATCTATAACATCACAAGCTCTGCCAGTTCAAGAATCACTGTGGACATTATTACAAATCGACAACAAGTATGTCATATCAACGAGTTATGAAGTATTAAAACATTTCCATTGAAGGATTTATATGTATATCTTATATATATAAATTTTTAAACCATAATAAATCTTCCGTACTAAGCTATTATATGTGAATCTTAACTACTCGGTTAATTCATATTACTAATATGCTATCATGTACATCATTCGTCAGCAACTTAACCATCGATA
Source organism: Rutidosis leptorrhynchoides (assembly GCF_046630445.1). Taxonomy (NCBI): domain Eukaryota; kingdom Viridiplantae; phylum Streptophyta; class Magnoliopsida; order Asterales; family Asteraceae; genus Rutidosis; species Rutidosis leptorrhynchoides. The sequence continues at coordinate 683,605,088 of NC_092333.1, forward strand.
ACTACAATCTCTATTTCAATTCAATGAATTCTATTTCATAATAAATCAAGTGTATTATTCAAATATACGTTTGATTTTTATACTTTCATCATCAATGTACTCGAAACTTTTCAAACAACATCATTCGTACCTTGAGAAGTTCACATGAATTCCACGAACACCAACATCATGCATCAACAAATAACGAAGTATTGATTCATAATTTCCATTTCATTGAAGAAATACTCTGTAAAAGTTATGTAATTTCTAAAGTTTTTAGGGATTATTCAATTCTAGTTTCAACCGTATATCAAACGAGTTTAATTTAATATTAACTCATTAAATCTACGTTACATCTGAAGAAAATATACACATATATATTTTTATAAAGACTGTAATAAAACTCTTTTGTACAAAATATTAATTGTGAATTTTTTTTAACGGGTAGGTAATACCCGAGAGATATATATAAATTCACAATTAATATGTTACATTCTTCGAATCTGATTCAGCAATCACCAACTATACTCACTACTTTCACAACAATATACATTCTTTTATAGAAATCAAAACAACCATTCTCATCCAAATTTGATTACGTATTCTGATTTTGACAAATCAAAATCCAAGTCAAGATTTAACAGAAGACATCACTCTTAGATTCTTACATCTTTCAAATCTATACTTTGACTTCTAAACTATGCTAGAACATCATTTCTATTCATAGAACCCAGAAAAATTGTTGTATCATTCAAAATCCTAGAACCTCATAGGTATATTAACAATTACAAACTGTGTTCAAACCCTTCAAAATCCCTGAAGAGACTTTAAATAATGAACAATCGAGATGATGATCCAACCACATGTTAGCCACAGTCATGCACCTGAAAAACTCTCGAAACCAAAGTAAAAGTTTAACACATACCTGTGTCAGACCCTTTGGCATTTATTAGCAAAAATAATTTTGCGATTCCTTTCCAAAGTAGTCAGTTTTGTCACAGCTCCAGCAAGTCAACCTTGACTTTTCAGTTGAAACAGTCTTATTATAACCTCTATATATACGTTGCCCTTTCGCCATCGTTATCGGGGAGCCGTTTATGTTCCACCACATTAGCAATAAACTTACCAACAACTTCACTGATCTTTGACGTTCCGAAAAATCATTATATTTATCGAAACCCCATCATTTACTCAAGAATTGTCATGCCAATTAGTGGGAATCAGCAATCAGTATTTTGAAATCTCGCAGCATGTCTACGCCGACAATTATATGCGTACATATAATGTCTATCTTCTAGACTTACATACTTTGAATGTGAAGTTTCTGAAAAACACCCTGAACTGCGAACTAGTTCTCGAAATGCTGATGAAGCAGCAAAAACAGTAAACGACCTTAATAGTAAAAAGTTTGATGATAAAGAATAGTGTGTTGGTAAAGCTCAGAAAAAGAGAAGATTTGGTACTGAAAAACGGATTGAGCAAACTATGAAGGAGGCTGTGGAAAAATTACAAATACGAAATCTACCTTCAAAGAATCCAAATGATTCAGTGTCTGCTGAAATCCTTAGCAAATACCTTGCTCCTTACTCTAAAACCTTTGCGGACAATATTCTTCATCATCATCTTATCTTAAAAATTCTAAGATATCATCGTATCTCCCATTATAAATATCCTCCATATTTCTGAAGATATTTTCATAACCATTCTTATCTGAAATCATTACCTCTTCGCGCTATCTGTGTTACATCATAAAAGAAACTATTTTAGTTTCTAAATTCTGAAACCTTTGAGTTTAAAATATGAATGTTTTGAAGTAGTGTTGGGAACTGAAGCATGAGTTAGTATAATATAATGACACTTGATCAAGTGATTATATTACAGTAAGTCATGTTGAGTTTCTAAATGGAACGTGATGATTCACAGATCATAACGTCATCAAGTGCCATGTTACATGACTCTTGTATTCTATTTAATCTATAAAAATATCAAGAAAATATTTTCTTGATGATTCGGTCTTTTTCGAGGTATTCTAGTAATTTGACAAATCAAGATCGTGCCATTACAATTTTCTTCTTAGAACATTAACTATGTTCATTTCAAAATTCATATCTGCGAATTCTGGACCATTACAAGCGGTGCTTAATCGCAAGAAGAGGAAACGAAAGAATGAAGCTCTGAAATAGAAATGGGAGTATAAATCATAGCAAATAGAAGGGAGCATTAACTATGGATGTCGATGATTATAGAAAGACAAAAGTAGGGACTCTAAAAAATAAGGAAAGATATAAAGCCCGACGACAACACATAAATTACAAACCGTGTATATCAATAAGTATTACAACGTAAAGACACGAGAGAACTAAAACCTCTATAAAGCCAAGAATATAGTAAAAGTGAATAGATTCCTCTGGCGGCAGATGAAAAAGAAGAATGATAGATATGAAAGTTAGGAGTATATCAAGAATCAAAACTGGATGAAGCATATTGACGAATACTTTAAAGTATGAGTTGAGGGAGGAAGAATAGAAGGTGAGCTGTGGAAATAAAGAAACGAAGGGAGTGGATTTATAGCGAAAAACCTGACAGAGAAATCATGACAGTATATCGCATTTAATCAAATAAGATCCTAATTTCCTTAATTACCGAAGAATCAAATCTTATTACGAAGATTTTCTTTAAATCCCTTGAACTCTAGAAACCAATCCTATCTATGTCAAAAGATATGATGAATCTACATTTATTCATTTCACTCTTTTGTGATAACTTCACTCGTACACTTCACAAAATCGAATTGTTTTGTCTATATTACTAGATGATGATAAAACTCTAATTTTCAGCTTGTATGCGTCATGAAAACATACTTATTGTCAACCATGACCATTCCAATCAAATTTCGGGACGAAATTTCTTTAACGGGTAGGTACTGTGATGACCCGGAAATTTCCGACCAAATTTAAACTTTATCTTTATATTATTCCGATACGATAAGCAAAGTTTGTTAAGTTGAATCTCAAAAATTTTAAACTATGTTCATACATTCATTTAACCTTGACCAAACCCTGACGATTCACGAACCATTATAATTGGATAAGAATATATATATATATATATATATATATATATATATATATATATATATATATATATATATATATATATATATATATATATATATATATATATATATATATATATATATATATATATTATAACTTGAAAATGTTAATAAAGTATTTGGTGTATAATACTTTACATGATCGAATTTGTTTCAATATATGGTTAACATATTTATTGACAAAATTAAAAGATAAGTTGAATTATCAGATACATTGTGATATGATTAAGGTCTCTGTTGTGAGGTCCATTGTGATTTAAGAAATCTGTATTTTTTATCAGTATTCGGAATAATTGGTAAAGTGATTTACAAAAATGTCATTAACAAGTGTTAGTCAAAAGTTAGTAAAGACTCCCGTTTAATTTTCAAAAGCGTGCTTTACAATGATTGACTCGTGTCCCTTGGTAAATTAATTATTTAGTTTTCATATTATTTAAAACATTATTTGATATAATAATTTCTAGTATTAAAACGAGTTTAAATTATACAAAATGGACTTTGAAATATAAATAGTTTTGGAAAAACTAAATATTATATTACTAAATAAATATTTTGATTATATATAACATGTCTAAATTATATTTTAAATAGAGATATATAGATACATATATACATATGTATATAGTTATATATTCTACAAAATGATTAAATATAATATTAACTAGATACAAAACGTTTTGATTAATAATATCATATATATATATATATATATATATATATATATATATATATATATATATATATATATATATATATATATATATATATATATATATATATATATATATATATATATATATATATAACAAGAGTTTGATTTAAAGAAGCAAATGAACATAACCCTTATACATTCAAGTTACTTTTTTAGTGATATAGTTTATTGATAACTTAAGTCTCTATTTTGACAAGGGTACGAGTCACTAAACGTAAAGTGCTAATTTTCTAAGCATACGAAAGGACATTGGAAAAACCGAAACCAGGACATGAGTCGAGCGAAAACGTACAGGTCATTGGAACTAAAATTATAAGCTACCTAAACACGAGAATATAATATAATATATATATAATTATAAAAATTATATATATATATATATATATATATATATATATATATATATATATATATATATATATATATATATAATTATAAGTGTCGGCAGCCCCCAAGTTTGTGCATATGAGTTGGAACATATAGCCATGGGATCGCATGGCATAATGCCCACAAGCCCATGCGATCGCATGGGTAGTAGGTAGGGGAAAACTTGTTTAAATCGTCCGAATTGTGGTTCAATTTTTCATTCTATCTTCTGCTTCTATCTCTGCACTCCATATTATTTATTTAAATTATTATTATTAATATTATTATTATTATTATCACTAAAGATTATTATTAATCATATTATGTATTATTAGTAGTATTATTTTCGTTAGTATTATGCATAAAATACTACGACGAGGTTATGGACATGTTATTTCAAAATGGGTTTTCGAGTGGGATAGAGCTAAGGAAATTATGGGTTATAGCTGTGGAGGTTATGAGTAATGTTCGGGGGATATGCTCGTGACGTCAAACTAGTGTTTATCATTTCCTTTGCGTCTACGTACTTTCCTGCAATATTGAATCAAAATATTGATACGTGAGCACTCATAACTAACTTTTATATGTTAATAGTGTATCCCTGACTAGTGCTCGAGTATATATGATTATGTATGCTTGTACGCTTATTATTGTCGTTAGATAGTTTTGATGATTTATGAATTTAATACATTTGCGATTGATATAAGGTATATGATATGTATGTCATTGGAAAGCTGGCGAAAAATTAATAATTTTTCATTTAGAAAGCGTATGGTTTCGATGAACGGATTTAAAGTTACAGTCAATTGAATTATCTATAATTTTAGAGTATTATTGTTAAAATGATTATCGTTATCGTTATCGTTATCGTTATCGTTATCGTCGTTATTATCGTTATTATTATTATAATCTAATAATCAATATTATTATTATTATTATTATTATTATTATTATTATTATTATTATTATGATTATTATTATTATTATTATTATGATTATTATTATTATTATTAAAATAATTAATATTTTTATCAAAACTATCATTTTATTATTTTTATCGTCATTATTATTATTAAAAAGTATCATTAATATTAAAAAAATCATTTTTATTAAAATTATCATTTTTAAATAGAAATATCACTGTTATTATAAAATATCATAATCATTTTAGTATTATTATAATTTAAAATTATCATTTTGAATAGAATTATTATTTTTATATAAAATATTATTATTACATTAAAAAGTATTGTTATTATTAAGATTATCATGATTAGAATTATCATTTTATTATAATCATTAGTGAATATAAATATTGTTATTTTTATTAGTAGAATAATAATAATTATTATTACAAAATAATACAACTTTTACTTATTATTATTATTATTATCGATATTAGTTTATCAAATAAATATGTGATACAAAGATATTTTACTACATGTAATATAATTACATTAATAATACACATCACTATATATTTTTATGATATTAAGTGAACCTTATAAATTTTATTACTTAAGATATATAAAAGTATATTTTTTATCATATATGAATTTTAATATAAATTGTTATTAATAAATGAATTGTATTATTTACTGTAATAAAATCTAATAAATATATTTAAATATATAAAACTACTATATTTATATTATATATAAATATGCATAGATTTTGAAAGTCATTTTGGGTCAAAATGACTTTTGTTGACTTTTGCATATCGATCTCGAGCATTAGGATTATGAGAAACTATGACTTGACCTAAATTGTTAGACAGAGATTGACCATCATATAAATATATATATATACTTAATATAGGTTCGTAAATTCGAGGCCAACCCTGCATTTATTCAGTGCCGTCATATGCATAATTGCTACGAAATACAGTATTGTGAGTTCATTTGATTCCCTTTTACTCTTTACATTTTTGGGACTGAGAATACATGCGATGTTTTCTTTATAACTGTTTTATTAAATGCTTTTGAGATATATTCTTGAACTGAGAATACATGAACTGCTTTTATAAATGTTTGATGAAATAGACACAAGTACTAAAAACTACATTCTATGATAGATTTATTTTGGATTCAGAGGTTCGATTTGCACTAGCTACTATCGGTGAGAAATTTTTGCATTGCACGATGCATTAGCTACCGTTTAGCTACCCTCGGTGAGAAATTTTTGCATTGTACGATGTATTAGCTACCGTAGGTGATTTTATGTAGCATTAGCTACCTTCGGTGAGAAATTTTTGCATTGCACGATGCATTAGCTACCGTTGTAAGATTGTTTACGGTGAGAAATTTTTGCATTGCACGATGCATTAGCTACCGTTGGTGAGATTATTTGTAAGTTTCCGGTGTTCTTCATATGAATGATTTTTACAGCAGTGAGCAGACCTGCACAGATTGTTTTCGAAATATCAATATCTTGTGGTCTATTATATTATTGAAAATAATTGTTTATGATAAACTAATGAACTCACCAACCTTTTGGTTGACACTTTAAAACATGTTTATTCTCAGGTATTAATGAAATCTTTCGCTGTGCATTTCGAGTCGTTGAGTTCATCAAGATTGATAATAAGCCATTCATAGTTTGAATATATTATGAGATAGTATGCATGTCTGTCAACTTTTGTTGAAATGAAAGTTTGTCTTTTAAAAGCGAATGCAATGTTTGTAAATTGTATCATTTAGAGGTCAAATGCCTCGCGATGTAATCAACTATTGTGAATCGTTTATAATGTATATGAACGGGTCCTTTCAACCAACCAGTTGAACCATGCCATGTCACTCAATGAGCTTGAACACGCTTCAATTTGCATCGTGCCACCATCTAGCACGTCGGACATCAAACCAACCAACATGCCGCGTTAATAGCGTGCTGGTGGCGTGTTGGTTGCACTTAGTGTAACATCCCACCTTTTTCCGTTTACTTTCCGTTTATTTATTTTAAAGTCCGTTATATGTTTATAACATCTCCTATTGATACGCGTTTTAAATTATCTCCCTTAGGTAATTCACGCACCCGTTTCCAAAGTTAAGGGACTAAGTTTGACAAAAGAGCAAAGAGGTGACTAGGTCAAAGAGTCAACTCTTTCTCCTCCATTCATTTTCCTTTTTCTTAATTACTTACATATTTTTCTCTCAAAACCCATACAAAGATTCATCATCCAAATCAAATCGAGCAAGCATCAATCCAAAAAAATTACATATTCGGAATCCTCTCATCTGCCTCTTCGATTCCATACCGATTACATCTCATTTGGGTAACTTTCTAAAATCACTAGATTTTGTGTTCTTAATGTTTTTAACTTATAAAGTTGTTAATTAGTGTCTATGGCTCAAGTCTAACATGAATATATGATTTATATGCTCGATCTCGTTGTTTTAGTGTAACTAGCATGAACATTAAAAGTGTGTGTTTGATTTTGAGTTTTGGATGATTTAATGTTGTTGTTATGATAAAGTGCAAGTATTAAATGTATTCCTAGTATCACTAGCTTCAATTTGATGTGTAGGTTGCTTTAGAAAACTTCATAAACTTGATTATTGATTTTGGTGGATTTGGGTTAGGGTTTGGTTAACTTGAAATGAACCTTTGATGTTTTGAATGACATGAGATGTTAGTAGCAAGTGTTTAGTTGTATTGTATGTTTAATTGTCTTCGAAACGGCATATCATTCATGTAAATTGGTTGCCCGAATCATTGAATTGCATTTATGAACTTGAATGCATTAAATGATGAGCATTGAATGTGATATTGGTTGTTGAGGGTATTGAATTGTTTGTTGAAATGTATTTAGTTGTGTTGCTTGTCAAAATACATTTCCAACGATATAAGATACTTCTTTTGAATGTTTACGGTTCGTAAGTTATGGTGATTTGAAGTTAGGTTCGTGCCTTAAGCTTGAAAACTGCCAGAAAAGTTGCTGAACAGGTATTGGCGCGGCGCTCCATACCCTCGCGCGGCGCGCCAAAGTAGGCTGACCACTTGGCACTTTTTAAGAAAAATGTTTGCTATGCTATGGACCTCCGATTCACATGTAACTTGTTCTAACATGCTTATATATGATTAAAAACCTCAGAAAAATAGTTCGGAACCCGACCCGAACGTGTTGACTTTGACCCGACCAAAGTTTGACTTTTTGTCAAACTTAACCAAATGATTATGCAATTTTTCTAACATGATTCTATACTTGTATCTTGCATGAAACTTGACAATTTGACTCACATGCTATATAATCGAGCCGTAACGAGCCATAGGACTAATTGAACACTTTGACCTATCGTGTTTACCGATATTGATACAAACCTATTTTTTTAGGTCAAGACTAGCATTCGTTCTTGCACACATTTACTTGTTGAAGTACTTTTTCATACGTGCACTCAAGGTGAGATCATAGTCCCACGTTTACTCTTTTAAACTTATATTTGGGATGAGAAAACATAAACGTTTCTTTTTACTAAGTGAACACAAGTACAGGAAAACAAACATTCTACATACGAGTTTGAACAAAAATCCTCAATTCGATTATCATTAGTTACACTTGCCGGGTGTAAGCGAGAACTTATGTTATATGGCCATATGGGTTTGACAAACCCTCATTCAAACGGTTCGCTACCGTTTACGAATGGAATATATTTTCGAGAAACAGTGTATGTTCTAACACTATTGTGATGGGGTTCTATGGAAGGAATGTTAAGCATTGATAATTGGGTGGTCGTGAATATTAACTTTTGGATTGTATTACTATTATATCAATGTTACAAATCTTGTGGTTCACTTGTACTTACTTACTTAAACCTATGATTTCACCAACGTTTTCGTTGACAGATTTCTATGTTTTTCTCAGGTCCTTGAACGTTTTGTGATACATGCTTCCGCTCATTTCTTTTGATACTTGCTTGGATGTCGAGTATACATACATACGTGGAGCGTCTTTTGGCTACTTTTAAATTGTGCCGCATATATTTCAATTGTACTTTAAACTTTGCTATGTAACTAGTTGTCGAACTACTTTGTAAACCTTGAAACATCTTTACTTTTGAAATGAATGCGACATACTTTTGGTCAAACGTTGTTTTAAAGACTTATGACCACGTAACGGGACCTAAGTAGGCGACGTCGTCAATGACGATTTTGTCGGGTCGCTACAGATGGTATCAGAGCGTTGGTTGTAGGGATTTACAGTTCATTGGTGTCAACCCTGAGTCATAGGGTACATTAGTGAGTCTAGACTACAACCGGCATATAGACTTGAAGTAGGAATTACTTGACTACTTGTGCATTTATACTCGAACGTTTCTACTCATATCTACTCTTATTTCATCTTAATCTCATGTTGTTTAATTTGATTAACACGCCACCTTGACTTAGTGAAATAATGTCGAATGCACATATGAATTAGGGTAATATAATTTCTGGGATTATATTACGGTGACTCATATGAACTTTCCGACATTATGGCATAAAGAATTTAAGGCGAGTCAAGGAAAATTTTTCTCTATCCTTATTCCATATCATGATTAGTATTATTGAAAATACTAATCAACGGTATTCTTGTGTTTTGAAGGAACAATGCCTCCTCGTCGTGTGCCACGCCATGAGACTCCCGAACAAGCTCTACAACGAATGATAGCCACCGCCGTGGATGCGGCCATGGCCAGTCACTCCTCCAACAACAACAATAACAACAACCACAACAACAACAATCAAGGGGCCGGTAACTCAAGCGAAGGGTGCTCCTATAAAGCTTTCATGGGGTGCAAACCTCATACTTTTGATGGGACCGGGGGACCGGTTACTCTCACTCGATGGTTCGAACAAACGGAGGCTGTTTTTAGCATAAGCGGTTGTCGGGACCAAGATAAGGTCAAATACTCCACTCACACTTTCGCCGGTGTCGCCCTCACATGGTGGAACACCTATGTACAATCGGTGAGTACCGATGAAACTCAAGCCCTCTCTTAGGCCGACTTAAGGGAAAAGATGATCGTCGAATATTTCCCTCGTAAAGAAACCCGAAGGCTCGAACAAGAGCTACGAACTTTGAAAGCGGTCGGAAATGATCTCAAGGCCTACAATCAACGATTTTCCGAATTAGCCTTGATGTGCCCAAACCTTGTGAACCCCAAAGCTTTAAGGGTTGAACTTTACATGGATGGTCTTTCAAAGAGCATCAAACATAGGGTAATGTCATCCAAACCCACTAATCATCAAGAAGCTTTGAACATGGCCCACAAGTTGATAGAAACGGTGGACGAAATTGTAGTGCCAGCACCTAAAGCCAAGGATAAGTCGGGTAACAACAAAATAAAATGGGAAGCCCCTCAATCAAGCAACAACAACTTTTCCAAGAAGCCTTTCACCTCCGACGGCAAGAAAGGTTATGACGGAAACCTACCTCTTTGCAACAAATGCAACAAGCATCACTTTGGTGAATGTGGCAAGCTAATTTGCCATCGGTGCCAAGGAGTTGGTCATAAGGCCAATGAGTGTAAAAGTGTCGCCCCCATCGCTCGAAAGGGGCCCAATGCACCAAATACGGGCACTTGTTACGAATGTGGCCAAACGGGCCATTATAGAAATGCATGCCCCGAAGAAGAAAGATAACCCCAACACGCGCGGCCGAGCTTTCAACATCAACACCGAGGAAGCCCGAGATGACAATGAACTAGTCACGGGTACGTTTCTCCTCAACAACACTTATGTTACTTGTTTATTCGATTCGGGTGCCGATAAGAGTTTTGTATCCAAGACTTTGACTCATTCTTTTAGCACTCCACCACTTCTACTAGATACCACTTATACCATTGAAGTGGCCAAGGGGAAATTATTAAGTGCTGACACATATTACCGGGGGTGTACGTTAAACATTTTGGGTAATGAGTTTGATATTGACTTGATACCCATGGAACTAGGAAGCTTTGATGTAATAATCGGTATTAATTGGCTAGCCAAAACGAAATCTCACATCCTTCGTGATCTTAACGCAATCTGAATTCCTATCGAGAATGGTGAACCCTTGATTGTTTATGGCGATAAGAGTTGCACCGGACTCAACCTTGTTTCGTGCATTAAAGTTAGAAAACTACTCCGTAAGGGTTGCTTTGCGATCCTTGCTCACGTTAAGAAAGTTGAGTCTGATGAGAAGCACATCGATGATGTGCCAATTGTTAGTGACTATTCCGATGTATTTCCCGACGAATTACCGGGTCTTCCACCTCATCGACCGGTTGAATTCCAAATCGATCTTATTTCGGGAGCCGCACCCGTAGCACGTGCACCGTATAGACTTGCTCCATCCAAAATGAAAGAATTGCAAAGTCAAATCCAAGAACTACTTGACCGTGGTTTTATCCAACCTAGCCATTCACCATGGGGCGCTCCGATTTTGTTTGTTAAAAAGAAAGACGGATCCCTACGAATGTGCATTGATTATCATGAACTAAACAAATTGACGGTTAAAAACCAATATCCTCTTCCTCGCATCGATGACCTCTTTGATCAACTACAAGGGTCATGTGTATATTCGAAAATCGATCTCCGCTCGATTTATCATCAATTAAGGGTTAAGGGAGAAGATGTCTCCAAAACTGCTTTCCAAACTCGTTAGGGTAGTTATGAATTTCTTGTTATGCCATTTGGTCTCACTAACGCACCGGCGGTGTTCATGGATCTTATGAACCGCGTGTGCAAACCGTATCTCGATAAATTCGTTATTGTGTTCATCGATGACATCTTGGTCTATTCTAAAAGCGAAGAAGAGCACGAACAACATCTCCGACTTGTGCTCGAACTCTTGAGACAAGAATGACTCTATGCCAAATTCTCCAAGTGTGAATTTTGGTTGAAGGAAGTTCAATTTCTTGGTCATGTTGTAAGTGATCAAGGTATTAAAGTCGATCCAACGAAAATCGAAGCCATTAGTAAATGGGAGACTCCTACTACTCCTACTCACATTCATCAATTTTTGGGTCTCGCCGGATACTATCGTAGATTCATCAAGGATTTCTCTTTGGTTGCTCGTCCTCTAACCGCGTTAACTCACAAGGGAAAGAAATTCATTTGGGCGACCGAACAGGAATCCGCATTTCAAATCTTGAAAACAAAGCTAACCACCGCTCCTATCTTGTCACTTCCCGAAGGCAATGACAATTTTGTTGTATATTACGATGCCTCGAAACATGGTTTTGGGTGTGTATTGATGCAACAAAAGAAAGTCATTGCTTATGCCTCTTGACAACTCAAAATTCATGAACGAAACTACACGACACATGATCTCGAACTCGGAGCCGTTGTCTTCGCACTTAAAATGTGGAGACACTATCTTTATGGAACCAAGAGTACTATCTTCACCGATCACAAAAGCCTCCAACACATCTTTGATCAAAAGCAACTAAACATGAGACAACGACGGTGGATTGAAACTTTAAACGATTATGATTATGAGCTTCGTTACCATCCCGGGAAGGCAAACGTAGTAGCCGATGCCTTGAGTCGAAAAGAAAGAGTTGTGCCTCTTCGTGTCCGAGCTTTAAACATCACCATCTACACCAACCTAAATAGTCAAATTCGTGTAGCCCAAGACGAGGCTCTCAAGGATGAAAACATCTCTCTCGAACACTTGAACGTCCTCACCTCTCGATTCGAAGTTAAAAAAACCGGACTCTGATATTTTGCCGGAAGAATTTGGGTGCCTAGTTATGGGGACTTGCGAAGCCTTATTTTAGACGAAGCCCATAAGTCATGATACTCGATTCACCCCGGTGCCAATAAGATGTACCATGACCTTAAAGAACAATATTGGTGGCCGAACATTAAAAAGGACGTTGCTACTTATGTTGGAAAGTGCCTAACTTGCTCCAAAGTCAAAGCCGAACATCAAAGACCGTCCGGACTACTTCAACAACCCGAAATCCCGCAATAGAAGTGGGAAAGGATAACGATGGATTTTATCACCAAACTACCAAAGACGGTTGGCGGATATGATACTATTTGAGTTATTGTTGACCGTCTCTCCAAATCCGCGCATTTCCTAGCCATGAAGAAAACCGAAAACATGGAGAAACTCGCACAACTTTACATTAAAGAAATCGTAGCCCGACACAGTGTACCCTTATCGATTATCTCCGACCGAGATGGCCGTTTTGTTTCTAGATTTTGGCGTACTTTACAAGAAGCGTTGGGAACGCGTTTAGACATGAGCACCGCATACCATCCGCAAACTGACGGAAAAAGTGAATGCACAATTCAAACCTTGGAAGACATGCTACGAGCTTGCGTTGTCGACTTTGGAAAAGCTTGGGATAAGCACTTGCCTCTCGCTGAATTCTCCTACAATAATAGTTATCACGCGAGTATTAACGCCGCACCATTCGAAGCTTTATATGGCCGAAAATGTCGTACACCTCTTTGTTGGGCTGAAGTAGGCGACACACAAATCACCGGACCCGAACTCATTCATGAAACAACCGAGGAAATCGTTCAAATCCGAGATAGGCTTAGGACTGCCCGAAGTCGTCAAAAGAGCTATACCGACAAACGACGCAACGACCTTGAATTTCAAGTCGGTGATCACGTAATGTTAAAAGTCGCACCTTGGAAAGGTGTAATTCGTTTCGGGAAACGCGGGAAGCTAAATCCGCGGTATATTGGTCCTTTCGAAATCTTGAAGCGTGTCGGAACCGTTGCTTATCGTTTAGATCTTCCGCCTTAATTGAGCTCCGTTCATCCTACTTTCCATGTATCCAACTTGAAAAAGTGCCTTGCCGAACCCGATATCGTCATCCCTCTCGAGGAGCTTACCATTGATGACAAACTTCATTTCGTGGAGGAACCGGTTGAAATTGTGGACACCTCCGTCAAAACGTTAAAACAAAGCTGAATTCCAATTGTCAAGGTCCGTTGGAACGCCAAAAGGGGACCCGAGTTTACTTGGGAAAGACAAGATCAAATGCAAAGGAAGTATCCTCATCTATTCGCGAATTCGGAAACGCAAAATCCCGAGGAAGAAACAACGACTACTACGCCTACTTAAATTTCGGGACAAAATTTCTTTTAAGGAGTAGGTAATGTAACATCCCGCCTTTTTCCGTTTACTTTCCGTTTATTCATTTTAAAGTCAGTTATATGTTTATAACATCTCCTGTTGATACGCGTTTTAAATTATCTCGCTTAGGTAATTCACGCACCCGTTTCCAAAGTTAAGGGACTAAGTTTAACAAAAGAGCAAAGAGGTGACTAGGTCAAAGAGTCAACTCTTTCTCCTCCATTCATTTATCCATTCATTTTCCTTTTTTCTTAATTACTTACATATTTTTCTCTCAAAACCCATACAAAGATTCATCATCCAAATCAAATCGAGCAAGCATCAATCCAAACAAATTATATATTCGGAATCCTCTCATCTTCCTCTTCGATTCCATACCGATTACATCTCATTTGGGTAACTTTCTAAAATCTCTAGATTTTGTGTTCTTAATATTTTTAACTTATAAAGTTGTTAATTAGTGTCTATGGCTCAAAGCTAACATGAATATATGATTTATTTGCTCGATCTCGTTGTTTTAGTGTAACTAGCATGAACATGAAAAGTGTGTATTTGATTTTGAGTTTTGGATGATTTAATGTTGTTGTTATGATAAAGTGCAAGTATTAAATGTATTCCTAGTATCACTAGCTTCAATTTGATGTGTAGGTTGCTTTAGAAAACTTCATAAACTTGATTATTAATTTTGGTGGATTTGGGTTAGGGTTTGGTGAACTTGAAATGAACCTTTGATGTTTTGAATGACATGAGATGTTAGTAGAAAGTGTTTAGTTGTATTGTATGTTTAATTGTCTTCGAAACGGCATATCATTCATGTAAATTGGTTGCCCGAATCATTGAATTGCATTTATGAACTTGAATGCATTAAATGATGAGCATTGAATGTGATATTGGTTGTTGAGGGTATTGAATTGTTTGTTGAAATGTATTTAGTTGTGTTCTTTGTCAAAATACCTTTCCAACGATATAAGATACTTGTTTTGAATGTTTACGGTTCGTAAGTTATGGTGATTTGAAGTTAGGTTCGTGCCTTAAGCTTGAAAACTGCCAGAAAAGTTGCTGAACAGGTATTGGCGTGGCGCTCCATACCCTCGCGCGGCGCGCCAAAGTAGGCTGACCACTTGGCACTTTTTAAGAAAAATGTTTGCTATGCTATGGATCTCCGATTCACATGTAACTTGTTCTAACATGCTTATATATGATTAAAAACCTCAGAAAAATAGTTCGGAACCCGACCCGAACGTGTTGACTTTGACCCGACCAAAGTTTGACTTTTTGTCAAACTTAACCAAATGATTATGCAATTTTTCTAACATGATTCTATACTTGTATCTTGCATGAAACTTGACAATTTGACTCACATGCTATATAATCGAGCCGTAATGAGCCATCGGACTAATTGAACACTTTGACCTATCGTGTTTACCGATATTGATACAAACCTATTTTTTTAGGTCAAGACTAGCATTCATTCTTGCACACGTTTACTTGTTGAATTACTTTTTCATACGTGCACTCAAGGTGAGATCATAGTCCCACGTTTACTCTTTTAAACTTACATTTGGGATGAGAAAACAAAAACGTTTCTTTTTACTAAGTGAACACAAGTACAGGAAAACAAACATTCTACATACGAGTTTGAACAAAAATCCTCAATTCGATTATCATTAGTTATACTTGCCGGGTGTAAGCGAGAACTTATGTTATATGGCCATATGGGTTTGACAAACCCTCATTCAAACGGTTCGCTACCATTTACGAATGGAATATATTTTCGAGAAACAGTATATGTTCTAACACTATTGTGATGGGGTTCTATGGAAGGAATGTTAAGCATTGATGCTCGTGAATATTAACTTTTAGAATGTATTACTATTATATCAATGTTACAAATCTTGTGGTTCACTTGTACTTACTTAAACCTATGATTTCACCAACGTTTTCGTTGATAGATTTCTATGTTTTTCTCAGGTCCTTGAACGTTTTGTGATACATGCTTCCGCTCATTTCTTTTGATACTTGCTTGGATGTCGAGTATACATGCATACGTGGAGCGTCTTTTAGCTACTTTTAAATTGTGTCGCATATGTTTCAATTGTACTTTAAACTTTGCTATGTAACTAGTTGTCGAACTACTTTGTAAACCTTGAAACATCTTTACTTTTGAAATGAATGCGACATACTTTTGGTCAAACGTTGTTTTAAAGACTTATGACCACGTAACGGGACCTAAGTAGATGACGCCGTCAATGACGATTTTGTCGGGTCGCTACACTTAGGATGTAACACAAGCGCAATAAAGATGGTCTTAAGCATGTAAGTTCTATATCCATCAAGTAGCTGATGGGTTATTGGTATATATGACTCTGCTAGAATAGAAATTTTAATTTGTAGTATGTGACAAAAAAATTGATCAAATCGCTATAATTTAAGATTTTGTAATACTACTTTTATAGGGTACAGTAATAACAACGAGTTCACAGTGATAATAACGAGTGACGGTCCTGAAATTTGACTAAGTGTCTGGTGCTCCCTCTGAAGAAAAGACAGCATGAGAGGCTGCATGGGAGGCAGCATGAGAGGCAGCACAGGAGGTAGCAGCAAAAAGACTTGTAAAAATTCTCTAAGTGTTATGCAGGTTGGTGCTCCCTCTGAAGAAGGAGCACAAAAGGCAACAAGGATTCATGCTCTCTCTTAAGAGGCGGCATGGAAAACACTTAGTCAAATTTTTGAGTTTTTTCGTGCTGTCCAAATTTTAAGTAAAATACAGAAGAATTTTTTTCTGTAACCACTTATGCTATATTTGTGGAAAGGATAATTTTTGTTTATGAAAAAGATTATTATCTTAACCACTTGTATATTATGAGAGATATTTATGAGAGTCAATCGGCCAATTGATTCGAATATATCTTCTCTTATAATTATGGGTGCCTATAAATAAATAAGATGAATTATTCATGAGTATATAGAATACGAAAAACCTAAATACCCTTCTGCAACAGGTTCTTGTTTTCTGCCAATAACAAGAACGCAATCTCTGTCTTATCCCAAAGTGATATTCGTGTAACTCAGATAATAAATGATCGAATTATTACTTTCAGAAAGTGATATCACGATTCAGTAATTTATCCGGTTATCGATTATTTTACCCTACACAAAATGTTTAAAACCTCCAACAGTTGCTAGAAGTCGGTCTTTACGGCTATCATCTCGAGCTTCTGTATCAACTGTAAGAGGAAATACTTCTAAAAGGTCTGTCATTGGGTCTTATAAAGTTTCTTTGTCTACCATATCTAAATTATATTTACTTTACAATAAAGGTGGTGATCTAAATCTATCTACTTAAGTTTGTTATAATTTAATTTCTCAATACATCCGGTTGATACATGATTTGAGGTATGGCAACCTCTGTTAAAATACAATGCAAATTTGGAATAATATGGAATTTGTAAATATGTATAAAAAAATATCTAGATATTAATATGTATAAGAAAATATCTAGATATTAATATGTAAAAGAAATATCTAGATATTTATATGTAGAAAAATCTAGATAATATAGATATTTTAGGTGAGAAATATCTAGATATTTATCCATTGAAATATCTAGTGTGTAGAAACTTCCATGGACAATTATAAATATGGGTGAGGAGTTTCATTTGTGAGTAAGTTGTGAAAGGAGTGAGTGAGAGTTGTGAGGAAGTAAGAAGAGTGTGAGTTAGAGAAGAGAAAACTTATAAGTAAGTAATATTGTAATTGTATTTTATATTAATAAAAGTGTTCTTTGTTAAGTTTTTCGGTTAAGCCTTAGTTCGTGTTTAAGTTCTTAGTGCCCTTGTGTTATTTTTATATGGTCGGCTCTGCCGCCTAAGTGATACATTGTCGGTTATACCGCCTAAATGATATATGGTCGACACTGTCGCCTAAGTACTATTGTGCACTAAGAATTCATAAAATTAAAGGCTAATCAACGTCAAAGTATTGGCGTAGTGAGTCTAGTATAGTCTAGATCCTCTATAGTGGGTGTGTTGGGCTCGTCGAAGCTTCCAACAATTGGTATCAGAGCGGGTCGTTCGGGACCATTTCTAGTGGAGGAAATCGGTAAACGTTGGACGTTTACATCGACTTGTTTTCACCAAGGCTCTAAGGGAGATTCTGTCGGAGCACAGTTAGGAACTGTGAAAGCTCATCGGTCAGGGACCAAGCTTATTGGACGTTGGACGTCATGAAGGCAGATCTTGCAAGTACGAGCAGTGGAATCAAGAGTCTCAATAACCACAACTATGGTTATTGGCGGACTTGCATAAAATCTTACCTACAAGGACAGGATTTATGGGAAATAGTTGCTGGCAGTGACACAACGCCTCCACCGAAAGAAAATGCCGAAGCCTTGAGAAAATGGAACATCAAGACCGGGAAGACTTTATTTATATTGAAGACTACAATCGAGGAGGATCTATTGGAGCACATCCGTGACGAGAAAACACCAAAGGCAGCTTGGGAAACTTTTGAAAAATTATTTTTAAAGAAGAATGAAGCACGCCTCCAGCTCTTGGAAAATGAGCTCGCAGGTATCTCACAAGGAAGTCTATCTATTTCTCAGTATTTCACCAAGGTGAAATCTATTTATCGTGAGATATCTCAACTTGCTCCTGAAGAGAAAGTGAGTGATGCAAGGATGAAGAGAATTATCATCCATGGCTTAAGATCCGAGTATAATGGATTTATAGCCGCTGTGAGAGGATGGCCTACTCAACCATCATTAATAGAGCTAGAGAATTTATTGGCTAATCAAGAGGCATTAGTCAAGCATATGAATGAAGTAACCATAAAAGACGGAGAAGATACACTCTTCACCAATAAGAAGAAAGCAACATCTCGAAGACAAGAGGCGATGAAAGAAAGTAAGACATATGGGTGGAAGGGTCACTCAAAATCAAAAGGCAACGCTTCAGGGGGAGCTCAACAAGGAAGAAGAGATCATCGCCAACAATACGGGAAAAATGATAAGAGAAAGAATGGTGAATGCTTCAATTGTGGCAAGAAGGGTCATTTTTCTCGATATTGTAGATTTCCCAGAAGGCGAACTTTCGAAGAAAATGTGTCCGCCGCAAGAGATGAGAAGAAAGAGGTCACATTCGAAGCAACCATTAATGAGGAAACATGGGATGCAGAAGTTGGACTCTCTGTTGAAGCTGACATAGATGATCAAGCTCTTACAATAACTTTAAAGTCAAAAATAAACTACAAAGATGATTGGATCATCGATTCTGGGTGCTCAAATCATATGACCAACGATGTGACAAAGCTGCAAGAAATGGAGGATTACAAAGGAAAGAGAGACGTGTTGACAGCCAACAATTCAAGGTTGACTATTTCTCACATTGAAAAGACAATAATTCCAAATGAAGGCGACTCTCAAAAGCTCCAACTCGAGAAGGTGTATCTTGTCCCTGCCCTAAAGAAGAATTTACTATCGGTACCACAATTGACAGCAAAAGGGAATTATGTGCTCTTTGGACCAGAAGATGTGTCCGTATTCAAGAGAGTGAAGGTGGTTGGTAATCCAATTATGCAAGGAAGAAGAATAGAGTCGGTCTATGTACTATCTGCTGAAACAGCATATGTGGATAAGACTCGAAAGAATGAGACGGCTGATCTTTGGCATGAACGTCTTGGGCATGTGGGCTACAACAAGTTAAAGGAGATGATGGTGAAACACATAGTAAATGGGCTTCCTCAAATTGATATCCGAACAGATACAATTTGTACTGGATGTCAATTTAGCAAAGCTCACTAATTGCCATTCAAGGAGTCAGAGCATTAGTCCAAGACATCACTAGAGCTCATACACTCTGATGTCTTCGGCCCAGTGAAACAAACATCACTTGGAGGCATGAAGTATATGGCGACATTCATTGATGACTTCTCAAGCTATGTGTGGGTTTACTTCATGAAAGAAAAGTCGGAGACTTTTATGAAGTTTAAAGAGTTCAAGAATAAGGTAGAAAGTGAGCTTAATTATAAGATTTGATGCTTACGCACAGATAATGAAGGAGAATATTTATCAACCGAGTTCAATATCTATCTTGAGAAGCACAAGATCAGAAGGCAATTAACTTGCCCTAATACTCCACAACAGAATGGAGTGGCAGAACGTAAGAATCATCATCTTGCTGAAACTTGTCGAAGTATACTTCATGGTAAGAATGTACCAGGAAGATTTTGGGCTGAATGTATGAGAACGGCATCATACGTGATAAATAGGCTTCCACAAACAAAGTTGGGGCATATTTCACCGTATGAAATATTATGGAAGATCAAGCCAACCGTCAACCATCTCAAGGTTTTTGGATGTGTATGCTACGTCTTCGTGCCAGATCATCTACGAAGCAAATTTGAGAAGAAGGCAATTCGGTGCATTTTTGTCGATTATGATGAATCAAGAAAAAGATGGAGATGTTGTGATCCAAATACTGGAATGTGCCATACTTCAAGAAATGTGGTATTTGATGAAGCGTCTTCATGGTGGTCACCTCAAAAGATAGAGCTTCCAGAATCTCATGGATTAGAAGAAGGTCGAGGAGAAAAAGAAGAGCCTAAAGAGCAGGTATTGGATCCAATAAAAGAAGGAGAAGGATCGTACTCTAAGTAAAAGAGTCCATGGAAAACTGGTGTACATCAATCTATATCCGAGGAGGTTCGTCTAAGCCAAAAGGAAGTCGAGGAGCATGCACAAGAATTAAGGAGGTCAGCAAGGCCGAGACAACCTAATCCAAGGTATGCCAATGCTGCTCATGTGGATGAATCAATACCTATTGAGCCTTCTACTTATGAAGAAGCAGCGCAAAGTCGAGAATGGCAGAAAGCGATAGCGATGGAAGAAGAAATTAATGCACTAAAAGAAAACCAGACATGGAGTTTAGTTCCAAAGTCAAAAGATGTAAAACCAATATCTTGTAAATGGGTTTACAAGGTGAAGACTCGATCAGATGGCTCCGTTGAAAGGTATAAAGCTCGACTTGTTGCTAGAGGTTTTTCTCAACAATATGGGATGGATTATGAAGAAACGTTTAGTCAAGTGGCGAAGATCACAACAATTCGAGCTCTACTAGCTTTAGCCGCTAGCAAATATTGGAAGCTGTGGCAGGTGGATGTCAAGAACGCTTTCTTACATGGAGAACTTGACAAAGAAATTTATATGGAGCAACCAAGAGGCTTTGAGAACAAGTTCCATCCTGACCGTGTCTGCAAATTAAAGAAAGCACTATACGGCTTGAAGTAGGCTCCAAGAGCTTGGTACGGAAAGATTGGTGAGTTCTTGGTACAAAGTGGTTTCACAGTTGCTCCTTCATATTCTAGTTTATTTGTTAAACAAGATCAAGAAAAACTAGCCATAGTGCTAGTATATGTGGATGACTTAATCATCACGGGAGATCACTATGAGGAGATCCAAAGAACAAGAGAGAATCTGTCTATCAGATTTCATATGAAGGAGCTTGGAGAACTCAAACATTTTCTTGGACTCGAAATAGAGCAGAAAAGAGATCTTTTACAAAAGTATGGAATGCTTAATTGCAAACCTATCTCAACTCTAATGGATCCGAATACAAAACTACGAGCAGATGAAGGAAAAAGTCTTCAAGATGTTACCATGTATCGAAAGTTGGTCGGAAGTCTTATTTATCTCACATTAAGCCGGCCAGACATATCTTATGCAATTGGAGTGGTTAGTCGATACATGAGCAATCCGAAGAAGTCTCACCTTGATGTTGTACTACGCATCTTAAGTCTTGGATCAGGGGTAATATCATGGTGCAGCAAGAGACAACCAACATTATCCTTATCAAGCACTGAAGTAGAATATCGATCGGCAGCATCAGCAACACAAGAAATTATTTGGTTGAAGCAACTAATGGACGATCTTCATCAATCAACAGACTATCAAGTAGAGCTTTTCTGCGATAACCTATCAGCTATACGTCTAGCAGAGAATCCAGTCTTTCACGCAAGAATAAAACATATAGAAGTACACTATCACTATGTTCGCGAGAAGGTCCTTGAAGGGAAGATCAAATTGGTGCCAACAAAGACAGATGAACAAGTTGCAGATATATTCACCAAGAGCCTAAGTAAACTAAAGTTTACAAAATTCAGAGAAGCACTTGGAATGGTCTGCAAATCATCGTTGGAAGAAAATTTGCATTGAAGGGGAGTGTTAAAATACAATGCAAATTTGGAATAATATGGAATTTGTAAATATGTATAAAAAAATATCTAGATATTAATATGTATAAGAAAATATCTAGATATTAATATGTAAAAAAAATATCTAGATATTTATATGTAGAAAAATCTAGATAATATAGATATTTTAGGTGAAAAATTTCTAGATATTTATCCTTGGAAATATCTAGTGTGTAGAAACTTCCATGGACAAGTATAAATATGGGTGAGGAGTTTCATTTGTGAGTAAGTTGTGAAAGGAGTGAGTGAGAGTTGTGAGGAAGTAAGAAGAGTGTGAGTTAGAGAAGAGAAAACTTATAAGTAAGTAATATTGTAATTGTATTTTGTATTAATAAAAGTGTTATTTGTTAAGTTTTCCGGTTAAGCCTTAGTTCGTGTTTAAGTTCTTAGTGCACTTGTGTTATTTTTATATGGTCGGCTCTACCGCCTAAGTGATACATGGTCGGTTATACCGCCTAAATGATATATGGTCGACACTGTCGCCTAAGTACTATTGTGCACTAAGAATTCATAAAATTAAAGGCTAATCAACGTCAAAGTGTTGGTGTAGTGAGTCTAGTATAGTCTAGATCCTCTATAGTGGATGTGTTGGGCTCGTCGAAGCTTCCAACAACCTCATGGTGTCAAGATTGTTCCATTACCTCACGAGTCACGCCGTACATATGGCTCTGGTTTGATCAGTTCTATAGAATGATGGTATTAATATGAAATTATGAATATTGGTTTGGGTTACGAGTCAATGCAACTAAAAATAAAAGATACGGATATTGATTATCAGGTATGATCACTTAGTTCAATACATAACAAATGGTGATCCATTTGCAAAGGATCCTTGGGTAGGGTGTAAAATGGGTAACAGTTTCCAACTGTAAAGGCAATAAGTAAATGACTTGATAATTTTATTTGTGGTCAATAAATAGTTAAGAAGTACTCGTATATCTGTTACTCATATACTCCGTATAATGTTTCATCTTATGGTTGTAACATGGACTTTTTTGTATTTTTTTTTCTTTCTCGATCACCTAAATTTCGTTTTGTTGTTATTTGGAGCATGATTATTTGTATTGTTGATGCAAATTCAACTGAATGTACATTTAATGAGATCCATAATTTGTCTGAAATTTTATACTTGCTCTAAATTGTGTATGTGGATTACAAAAACCAAGTTTTTATTTATTGAGAACTAATTATAATTTTCGTTTGTTTCTGGTGCTCTCCTTTGCAAACGGAATCACTACAAGAGGATCTTTATTGACTGTTCGCATTTCGGTAAGCACATTGTCGCAGTACCTACCCCTATATCAATGCTAACTTACGCCGGGCTACCTACCCCTATATCAATGCTAACTTACGCCGGGCTACATCAATGCAATAGCCTTGTGGAAATTAAATTTGGCCTCGGTTAATCTAGCTAGTACTAAGTAGTACGGAGTATTATATTCTCCATTGAACTTTATCTTATTTTCATCATAGCCAACCCTTTAATCATCTTTGAAGTAGTATATAATTCTTTCAGTAAGTATCCGGTATTTTGGTTTAATTAGTTGAATGGTATGGGTATGCTATTTTTTGTTCATATTGATGATATATATAAAATTCGTAAATAAGTAAATAGATTAACAGGTCAAAAAAAGTTACGTTTTACTAACACTATTATGTACAGTGCAAAGTGCAATATTGGTAGTTGGAAATAGTATATGGTTACCAAATAGTTAGACTGGAGGACAAAAAATGGATAGGGTAATATGTGAGTGTCAATGATATTAGAGATCTTTTGAAGCATTTTAATTGGTTGTTTCAATATATATAGGGTAGTATTTGGGTGATAACGTTCTCATATAACATATCCGATGTGAACAATTATCAACCATAGGATTGCACTTATAGATAATCCCACCAATAACTGAATTGTGAACTACTCAAAACTAACAAAAGGGTCAATGTGGTAGTGGTATTCCTCCCTCCATATAATCATATAATTAGAGCAATATATATGTACTAGTTTAATACACTACAACAAAAAGGTCGAGTTTACACACTTATTAATAGAAATAGACACGCTTCAAAGTGTGTAGATTTATCAACTTCACACTTGACCATTGTGTGAAGAATCCAGGCGTAACAAAATTCTGAATCATGTGCATGCTTTAAAGTGTGAAATTATGAATTTATTCTTCACTCTCTAAAGCGTGAGAAACTTGAGGTAATTCCTCACACTTTTAAGTGTGGGAGCTGTTACAAATTACTCACATTTTTAAGCATAAGGATTTGAGGCAATGTATTAATCACATCCTAAAGTGTGAGGGTTTGAGACTAGGATTTTGACATCTGTATAATTTGCTCACGCTTTCTAGTATGAGGATTCTATCATTATATTTTATTATATAAATATAAATATAAATATAAAATATATATTATATTATAAATGCTGCACCCAGGAACTCGATAGGTAAAGATTTGTGAACTTCAAGATTCAAACACACATGCATCTATATATTCACTTTTGCATCAGTACACAAAATATACCAAAATATGATTCGTACACATTCAGTTTTGCAGCGCTGCACCAAAATTTAATTCATACACCAAAATATTACATCCATGTATTCAATTCTTGAATATCAAAAAGCACCACTGACCATACTAGTGCAAAACAAGCCTATATGGTTGAGACTGAGTATTACACATGGTTAGAAATTGATGATGATGAGTTATCATGAACAGAAACAATGAAAGGTCGGAATTCATGTTTTTGCAGTCGACTTCTATACCCGAACATCATATAATTACCTGTTATTCTGTTAATCATACACACACACAAAGAGAGGACAGTGTTAGTTGTACCAAAAACACAAAGAAAACAGTGCTAATTACTAAACTAGAAACAAACACATACAATAAATTGATCTTTATAACTGACTCCAACGTATTTAGTAGCTTATAATATAATACTCAAGTATTTATTCGTCTATTTCAGAGATATCTTCCCTAGCAATGGCAATGTGTTGGAAGCTTATCACAATCAAGAAGGAACACAATATGTTAGCGAAAATGTATGACTATAGGGACTCCTTATGGCAGGTAAATCTTGTCAATCTGGGTAAAGGGTAACTCCTACATGAGCCTAAAAATGGAAAAGCAATCAAAGTAAAAAACTGGTAACAAAATTACCTTTGAATCAAACTAATCTATCAACTAATCCTTGGATATGTTTTCAACATACGCTCCTTTTGTTTTATGAACGATATCAAAAAAACTCAAGGGGATATGGTTCTCTATTGTTTTCAGCATCTATTAATTAAAGATATAATTAGCAGAGATTAACATTAACAGAGACAATTAGCAGATATTAAATTTTAATAGAAACATGGAAGTTGATGTCTTAGTAAAACTCACAAGTTGATCTTATTCGTGAATGGCTACGGGCACCTGTCGTATGAGTATGAAACTTCTCGCATCTTACCTTCTTTCTAAATTCTGATAATTTCTATAGTTCAAGTGAAATAAGACATGTTAGTAAACATGTGTACTTTAATTAAAATCACAAAAATACCCTAATACCTGTAACTCAGAAGATCTAAGATGATTAGACATAGCAAGTAGTGGTCTAACAAATGAGCTGAGACTTTTACTTGAGTTACATGAATGAAATGTTCTGTATAGGTTAGACGTAGTAATAACTAGAAAACAAGTAGTACATATTTTCCTAGTCTAGCATAACCTAAGGTATGAAGATTATAACTTGTAGGTGGTAAAATTAGTGGGTTGGCTAACAGGCCAAAGTTTAGGCAACAGTTAAACTTTTAAACTCACATGTCAAATTAGGTTCACTCTTAAACACTATTGTCCATTCTGTTGGACTTTTAACGAACGACACCGTTTATATATCATATATTATATGATTGAAATACTACAAAGTGATCATAAATGAAACGTATATCAATCAATTAACAGATGAACTTACCTTTCATCTAAACATTGTTTTGTAGAGAAAATATTGATACTTGCTACATTATTCCAGTTCGCAGCGGTTACAGGTTTGCTCTTAACAAGATCAGTCTGCATAATGTAAACTCATGCAACTGTCAATACACTACTATAATTCAGTAAAATCTAACCTCTACATGTGGTATCAGAGAGAGAGAAAAGATTTCTCATCGATCATCATCTTCAATTCGTACTGAAAATCACCGAATTCATCAACTGTCGTTCAAGCTTGACCTACACTTGGCCAAAACAATCGATCAAAGATTGTAGAGCTGTAGAGTCGAAATTAGAAACTTATTTAAGTTCACAATTATCCACTCTACCTTCGTCATTCACTGTTTCATAATTACACAAACATTTGAGCTAAAAATCTATTGATCAAAGGTTTAGCCTAAAAGTGAAATTAATCGATATCAAGAGATTTATGCGTTTTAAGAACTGAATTTGATTAACGAGTATTAGTAGAAGTGTAAGTGATCAATTTCGATTAGATTCACGTATTTACCTTCACTTTTGGTCAGTTTCTGAATTTCGCCGCCGTGCACCGCCTTAAATCACCGGAAAACTCATACTAATCGGAGAAATCAGTTGCAAGTTAACACGCATGTGATTTACTTTCGAACTTCCTTACGCGTGTATCATCAACAATTCAAATCTCATAAAGGTATCGGTTTAATTCCTCACGCGTTGTTCTTTGATTGAAAATTGAAACATAGTTCTTTAATTCCTCGCGCGCATATGTAATTAAATTATGTTTTCGGGAACAATTTTACATCAATATACGCGCGCATGAAAACAAATTGAAATTAGGGTTCGTTATTTTTCAATTGGGGAAGAATACGTGTGTGTGTTTGGAGGAGAAGAAATTACATAAATAAAAAGGACGCGTCAGTTTGTTTCTTTTAAGTCAATCGTCAGTTTATTTGCTAGCCTAAAACAAGTATGGCCCAAAATAAAAATTTATGAATAAATTATCCGGAGTACATCAATAAAACTTCACCCTTTTGTATGTGTTCACAAATTTTATCAATCTCCACGCTTTAATATGTGTACTTCACTTTATTTTATTCACGCTTCTAACTATGAGCTATTTTTACTCAATTATGTGTGTGAAGATTCGTTACTGCACATTTAAAAGCGTTGTTAATTTTCATCACATTCATGAGCGTGAGCAAGTTAACAAAAAATTACACACTTGACTCAAGCGTGAAAAAATAAGCATGTAGAATCTGCATTTTTGTTGTAGTGATACTCGCAAATTCGCGAGATATATTTCAATATCAATGATCTCTGATTGGTTGATGTTATAAATTTATTTGACAATGAAAAATGAAATTACAAGTTTGTTAAAATAACATGTGTTTACATGCAAGTAACAATATCATTTACACATTACATATTTAGAACATACTAGTTGTACGACCCTTGCGTTGCATCGGTTTTGTGAATTTTCGTTAGTTTGCATTTTGGTAGTTGTGGAAGTTCAACTGGAGCTGATACTATGTAGATCAAATATTCAAATCATTAGCGCATCGAATATTTATATACATGTTTTCATTAAGATTTTTGGTAACTGTAATATTTCTTAACATAATTTGAGTCAGGTCCGGCTTGCGAGTGCAGTTTAGTAAAGTATTCAACATAGTATACTCTCTTTAGATACATTTTGAGGTAAAAAGTTGACATAAGATCGTCCTTCCAAAACATCGGCGACTTTCAACCCTTTTGACCCGTTTTCAATTTAGATTGAAATAGCAGCAACGGCACTCAGCAGAAGCAGCAACACTTGGCAGCCCCTAAAATTATATTACCTGAAAAATTTCAACTATTAATTGTTACCAACTGTTATGTTGTTGTTTGACTTTAGAATGGAGACAATAAGCCCCATTTTATGGGAGTAAACAACAAAAGGTATGCGGGTTTTGAAGGATTACAAAGTTAAAAAATTTCCTTTTAGTAGGCGTTTTTAAGTGTCTTGCAAAGTAGAAGTTACCTGGAAAAAAAAACGACAAACACATATAACAATTGTAAACCCGTTTTCTCTCATCGTAACAAACAAACGACAAATGTCCATGATAAAACACAGGAAATAACTTTAAGTTATTAAATGTAACAGTTACCTTTCTTTGTTAGCGAGTTCATGACCTGACATTATGGCAAACTCATAATTATGATCATAGATAGGCAGGGGCGGAGCTTTATAGGGGCAGGAGGGGGCCCTCGCCCCTCCAAAAGTTTCAGTAAGTAATGGTATTTTGTAGCCCTTTGAGTTACGGACGTTTGGACTTTTGAATAAACTAAATCGGAGTCCGTATGAAAAATATATGAAGAAAATGGTGAAGGCGCGTAGATTTTGTTTTAATCAACAATCTACTTCATTCTTTCATATCTCTTGGGCATTTTTACCTTGAAATCAAGTTTAAAACTAAAATTTAAGAAGTTAACCTAGGTGATGTACAATTAGAATCTATAATTTCACCTAAGATTGGTACAACGTGTTTATTGATAAGAGCATCATGAGTCCTCCTTTGGCTTTTATTTATATGATTGTCCATGTAAACAAACTTGCAAGCACGTAAAATAATGTAAAGGAGATGATATTGACAAAAACGAGTTGGTTTACAATAACATGTTATGTTTACTCTACCACATTATTTTCAGTTACATTTTTAAACTAGTATACTCATTAAACATATAAGCACACTCAATTAATATCAATCATACTATTTTATTCTACATTTAATTTAAAGTAAATAGTACTATAGTTTACATACTTCCATTTTTGAACCACTAAATGGATTGTAAAAATTTATGTTGTCACTGTAAAATGTTGTAGTGGTTTTCCTAGACCCATTTGGGCTGACCTATTTACAAAGGGCAATTTAGGCTGACCCATTTGAGATGTTACCGAGATGTTACCAGACTAACCCATCTTGCCACATTTAAAATTAAGAAAGAAGAAAACCAAACCACAATAAACACATCTTCCACTTCCAACACTTACCTTTTTATTTAAACCTTGAGGTTTTTTTTTTCAGACGTACCAATTTGCCATTCGTCTACTCTCATAGTCATATTTATCCAACGATAATTGCCTTGTTAATCCTATAGTTTCTCTAGTTATGACAACCTGCACCATATGTATACTACATGTGTTAATTATGAATAAGAACAAAAGACTACTACACAATTCTTAACAAAATGTGCACATACAGCTGTAGAGCGAGGTTGGACATCTATAGCCTCTAACGTAACCCCTAATTCACTACTACATTCCGGCACTTTTAGTCGTGTGGAAAAAGTCTTTTAGTCGTGTTCCGCAACACGTCTATATGTGAGGGCTCCAAATGAGTGTACTCATATAGTGCGGTTCAAGGAACCGCTCTAAAAACCAGTAATTAGACGTGTTGTAAAATCGTTAGATTAGGCTGTTCCGTTTGTGTCTTTTAGACGTGTTCCGTTATCTTCAATTAGACGTGGTCTGTTAGTTTCATTTAGACGTGTTCCGTTAGTTGCAATTTAACGTGTTCCGTTACCTACTATTAGACGTGTTCTGTATTTTCCGTTAGTCACTATTAGACGTGTTCATCTAGTTGTAATAAGACGTGTTCATCTAGTTGCAATTAGACATGTTATTGTAGTTGCAATTAGACGTGTTGATCTATTTGCAATTAGACGTGTTCCGGGATATTTTTTTAAACCCGCCAAAAATTTTAAAATATTTAAAATTTTAAATTTTTAAAAATTTAAAAATTAAATATTTCAAATTGCCACAAAATATAACAGACTTTTGCAAGTAGACGTGTTGTATTGTAACAGAATTTTAAAAATCAATTAGACGTGTTGAATTGGTTGTGCTAGTAGACGTGTTGAATTGCAGAATTGCAGAACTGGTAAATACTGGTAAATGTAACAGATTAACAAAAATAAAACAGTAATTAATTTTATTAATAAAGAAAACCCAAATATACATATAAATTATCTTCATAACATTCACAAATGAAAAAAGTCATAAATCTAAATCATCTAGGTATTACAAATGAAAAAAGCTGCCTAGTAATCCATTTCAAAGCAAAGCATCCTGCAGCTCAAAAAATCCACCTGCTCTTCAAAAAATCCCTTGATTTGCTTTACCTGTTTTGAAAGAAAAGTACTTTGAACATGCATGAATATATGGACTTTAACAATAATACCAAATCTCCAGGACCGTTGACACGCAATATCAGATCACATAAAGGTTACACATACCAGACATCAAAAAGGAGACCACAAATGCCATTTTTCCATAATATTGTCGAGATCGATTGTAGATAAACAACGTTCATCCCATGATAGCTGTAAATTTTATATATGTATATAAATATACATATATACATATATAATATAAGCTTTTTGTAACATATATCTAAAGATAAAATTTAATAATTCATAACTTAAAATACTTACTTCGTCAATATTAATAACTTCCTTTTTTATACGACTATGTACGATCGAATGCATCCAATTGAGCACATAATATCCACACCCCCAACTGCCGGGTTGTTGATTGCACTGCATTATAACCACACGTTTATACACATGTATTAATTTAACATGTAACACGTAATGAACATGAAAACATGGATGAACAACTCAGAGGACTGTTTGTAGACAGCTAGGATGACTAACCTTAACTACATTCCATTGCAAAGGACCCCAAGCCCTATTCAAAATTAGACAAATAAATGACCAAATGATATTGTGTAATGTGACATAATGTAAATGTAATCAAGATTTAGAAATAATTCTAAATCAACAACTATTATTACATGTGTAAATGTAAATGTAAATGTAAATGTAACAACTATTATTAATTTAGAAATAATTCTTACTGCGTTATGCAGTCTGTGATCAGATAATCATCTTTCATCTTCTTATGAGTCCTATTTACTGAATCAAGTATGATTCCTTTGTACTCAGTGTGAGATATAAAAACCAACACCCAATGGCCACTGGCAAATTAAAATACACTCGTCAGACGATAAAATTTTTGTAAGCAATAATATATAAGGAATGATTACATACTTCTGATTATATGGTGCGAAGAAAGACTGTTGAGTAGAGTTGAAGGCGGTCCTCAAGTACTTGATTACAAAATTTTTGTCTGAGGTGATAAATGTTCCACATATATAATAAGGGTTCATTAACCCATATGGTTCGGTAAAAGCTACTTTTATAAGCTTGTCTAGACCCCTAATATGCGGAAAAAAATTAAGAAAAATAACATGTCAGCTCAAAACCTGGAAACTATAGTCAAACGTGTATATGAATTGTTAAATGCACTTACAGCATGAAGGAAAAAATGATGCTGCAGTCCAGGCAACCCCTTGTCCAAAGTGTGATGATGTCATCAGCACCAATCGTACTTACGCACTCTTCGGGTACGCCAAAAACTCCTGGATTTGCTTTAAGAGTGAAACCAGTGGTAGGATCTTCTCGACTCATCCATCTAGTATACGCAGCTTGTACACATGATCTGTTGGGTAGGAGATGTTCCATTGAAAGCAGCTTACTATACAATTGTTCTCTCTTTTTTTGGTGTTGCATTCCTGAATCTCCATTGTTACGTGGATGCACCTGCAACACCACATCAGATAACTTAAATTATATAGGTATATACGTATGATGATGTAACTTAAATTTGATGAGCATGTATATACCTGCTTACTACCAGTAATCAAAAGTAATGCAAGAAGTAAATATTTCTAAACTGCATGCATCATTGGAAAACATTACCGTATCCAAAAGTTTACAACAAACACACTTAAATACATGGTACAAGTGCAACAAAAAATATGTAACCTAACAACATCCAGATTGTACAACACTTATACACCAAAAGTAAGTACAATTGTTTAAATCAACCAACTAAAGATAAAAGTTTTGTTGCTCCAGATTGTACATGAGTTCATAATATTGACCAGGAATCAGGCCATTGATTGATCGGTACTCTGGAAAACCGTAAGTAACTGCCAGATTTGGTTTCTTTTTCCCTGTCTCCTGCTTCAAACGCCACTGGAATTCATCACCATCATGATTAAAGCAACTCACATAACACCCACTCCTCAGTCCTGGAAGTCTAATAAACTCCTTTGGAAGACGCTAACGAAAAAGAAAATACATATTTAACCAACGGTTTAACCAAATTGTTATTCTATAATGATGAAGCATAAAACGTTGATATGTAAAAAGATAAGACAAATAGTGTACCACCATTTATCAGTTGATGAATGTTAAACTTTAAAAAGATAAGAAGCGTACCAACAAGTTACCAGACAGTATTTTGATAATCACAACACGATCAGGATGTTGATGTTGTTGAGGCATTGGTTCATCTTCTGAGGTATCACTTTCAGTATCACTGTCTGAACTGTCATCAATGTAAATGATTTCAGGAATGGATTGGGAAGTTGATCCTCTTTCCTAGTTAGTAGAAACATCATCGTCCATCAGCTGAAAAGTCAATAAACAACCCTTTTCTACACCACGGTGGTCATAAATCACCAGCTCAAGATTTTCCGAATCAGTAGCATAAAAGACCATACAATCACCAGATGCCACTTTAAGGTCTGTAAGCAACTCAGACCATCCTTCCCATAAAACAACATCGTCTTCAACTGAGATTACCACCACCCTTTTGTTGTACCATCTTTGAAAGTGAACAATCATTTGTTGTTTGGGTCCAGAGTTTCCAAAAGTAGTTGTTAACCATTCCTTTGGCAGTATCTACATCTAATAAAAAATAATGCTATTTTTGTTAAAGAAATATAAAACTAATTTGTTAAGATAATAATCATGTACACATACTAAATGTGTGTTACATATGCGAGAGCGAAAAATGACCATACCAATCCTGGTTCATTTGGATTGTTGACGAATTTCATGAATGAAGGGAAACGTCTGTATGGAGCATTTGCATACACTTTTTCCTGAATTCGAGTCAATACATTGAAAGATGTGAATGGATCAAAAAAATTCTTTTAAAACAGGCCAGGTGAGTAAATAGCCAACTCGTAGTTTCTTTTGTCGATTCCAGTCATTAGTAGGATATCACCTTCTCCAATATCAAGATCATTCATTATCTTCAACCAGCCATCGCCAAGTATCATACGGCTACGATTATTCATCGAAAATGTAACTTCAGATTTATATCCTAGCGAGGTGTGGATGATAACAGAATGTCTTGGAAACATGGTATCATAATGGTCAGCATACCATTTATGTGGCAAAGCCTGTAACAAAACATAATAACCTGATATGTCTTACAATGGTTTTGCTTTATAAAATATATAATTTTAAGGTTAAAACAGCAACAAAACAATACCAGTTCAAGCTTATCTGCTAATCGTATTATGTGGATGAACAATGGTGGACGATTGTAGGTAGCCATAAATGACAACGTCGGAGATTATTTCTGCTTATGTAAAATCAACATATATGTACATATCAGTTATGTAGGTAACAATAATAATTAAGGTCAAATTAACACAACTAGATTTAGGTATAATAGTCTGATATTTAGGGCACTTCGTCTTTAACACAAAATATATTAGACTCTTTCTGCAGCATCTATTAACCACTTTTAAACCCTAATGTGTCCATTTTCTGAATAATCTAAGACAAAATGTGCATGTATATAACCTAATTTTCGATTATTGTTTCCTAATCACACAACTCGATTCAAGTATAATAGTATGATTGTATGGTCATTACATCTATAACAAGAATATTTGAGTAAAGAACAATTAGATAACTAAAAAAACCATCAATACCTGTATCTGAGACGATCCTTCAGCCGTGAGGACAAAATCGAGTTCGTTCGTCAAATAATTGCCGTTCTATGATGATGGAGTAGGGTGTTTTTGGTGGTTTGATGATGAAGTGGGATGGTTTAGGGTATACGAAGAAGTTGGATGGTTTTGTGATCGCGGTTTGTTCCCGGTATTAATATTGAAAAATGTGCATATATATGTTTATATATATATATATATATATATATATATATATATATGTGTGTGTGTGTGTGTGTGTGTGTTTTAGAATTATTTGTATTTGTATTGTATAGATTGGTATTATTAATTTAAAAGGTAATAACATAAAGTAAATTTTTCATGGTACAAAAAAATTAACAAAAAAAATTAACAAAAGACATAAAAAGACATGTTGCACAAGTCATTAAAAAATATACTCATGTGTGTACAAAAGAAAAAAGGTAATCAATCATATGTTCTAACAATTGTTATGTGTCTGCAACCTCGTCTCCTTCCTGATGGTCTTCTCTAAAGTAGATTGTATTATTTCCAACAACAACTTCATTCAAAGGTTGAACACCGACTGAAAATGGCGGTAACTCGTCAAATTGGTCGTACTCATCCTCATCAACAACGTTCTCGACACCAACAATCCGTCGTTTTCCATACTGAACCACATGCCATCTAGGATCCTTTGGGTCTTCGATAAAGAATACTTGAGTAACTAGTTTTGCTAGAATGAATGGTTCTTCTTTATATCCATTGGTAGAAAGATTAACAGTTGTAAAACCATCTTCATCAACTTGAACACCGCGATTATTATTAACCCACTTACACTTGAACAAGGGTATAGTGTACGAATCACCATAATCTAATTCCCATATTTCTTGAATGACACCATAATAAGATTTTTTAGCGATCCTTGATCTTTCTTCACGATTGACCATGGTGAATTCCGTCGACGAGGCTATCACCGTGACACCTCTATTTTGCGTTTTACTCTTCTTATCTTGAGCTTTAGTGTAAAAGGTATACCCATTTATGTCATATCCTTGATATTGGAACACATGTTTAGGGGCGAATCCCAAAGTTTCGACCGTTTTATCAATATTTGGAAGTGTCCTCCTAACTTTGTCTTTCAACCATTCTGAAAAAGTTATTTTATGTTGATTTTCCAACCACTTTGCACTTTTTTTAGGGTTTTGTTGTCTCAAGAACAACATGTGTTTTTGTATGAACGGATCAATAGATGTAGTGTGTTGTAAGCATTAAAATGAGCCTCTTGATAATCGGCAACATTTGAATAGCCCGTCTTGCGCCCAAGTGTCCCTTGACCTGATAGTCTTCCTTCATGACGACTTTGTGGAATCTCAACACTTTTAAACCCATCCATATAGTTTGTGCAGAATTCGATCACCTCTTCGGATGCATATCCTTCAACGATACTGCCTTCTGGTCGATTAAGGTTCCTTACATAACCTTTCAAGATACCCATATATCTTTCAAATGGATACATATACCGTAAGAAAACTGGACCACATGCCTTTATTTCTCCTACAATATGAGATACCAAATGAACCATGACATCAAAGAAAGAAGGTGGAAAGTACATCTCGAGTTCGCAAAGAGTAAGTATGATATCTCTTTGATATTCATCCAGCACATCAGGATTAATCACCTTTGAATGAATCATGTTGAAAAATAAGCATAGTTTTGTTATTGTGTGTCGAATACGGTTGGGTAGAATTTCACGAATTGCGATAGGAATCATCTGGGTCATTAGTACATGACAATCATGTGACATCATACCAAGCAACTTCAAATCTTTCATCGAAACCAACTTCCTAATGTTAGCAGAATATCCTGATGGAACCTTAATACCATGTAAACATTAACAAAATTTAGTTTTCTCGACCTTCGACATAGTATAACAGGCCGGAGGAAGAAACTTGGTGGACCTTCCATCAATATCTTTAGGTTGTAGCTCTGGTCTGATATTCATTAATTCCATGTCCCTTCTAACTTTAATTCCATCTTTTGTTTTTCTAGGAATGTTCAACAGTAACCCTATCAAACTTTCACACACATTTTTCTCAATATGCATAACATCAATACAATGTCGGACTCGTAAATGCTTCCAGTAGGGTAATTTCCAAAAAATAGACTTTTTCTTCCAAATA
The DNA here is from genome assembly GCF_046630445.1 of Rutidosis leptorrhynchoides. NCBI lineage: Eukaryota > Viridiplantae > Streptophyta > Magnoliopsida > Asterales > Asteraceae > Rutidosis > Rutidosis leptorrhynchoides. Next base: position 683,641,521 of record NC_092333.1, read on the forward strand.
CCTTTTGGAGGACCAAAACCTTTCTTTCCCAACACAACATTTATATTAGCAACTTTGGAGAGTGTAGTTTCTCCATCCAATGGTGGTGGTAGTTTTCTATCCTCTATAGCACCATCAAATAAATCCACCTTTTTACGATACGGGTGATTCTCAGCAAGCTCTCTCCGATGCCCCATAAATGCCAGTTTCTTACAATTTATGAGCCATATCGAGTGAGTATTTTCCTCACAAATAGGACATGCCTTTTTCCCCTTCGTACTATATCTAGACAAATTACCATAAACAGGAAAATCATTAATGGTGCAAAAAAGCATTGCCCGTAGTTAGAAGTATTCTTTCTTGTATGCATCATAAACGTGTATGCCGGTACTCCATAATTCTATCATTTCATCAACTAATGGTTGCAAATAAACATCAATGTCGTTTCCAGGTTGCTTTGGGCCTTGAATCAAAAGAGACATCATTATGTATTTTCTTTTCATACATAGCTAAGGCGGTAGGTTATAAATGCATAGAAGAACATGCCACGTGCTGTGACAGCTACGCAAATCTCCAAACGGATTAGTTCCATCTGAACTGAGTCCGAACCTTATATTACGTATCTCATCCCCAAATTCTTCAAAATCTTTATCAAAATTTTTCCATTGATGTGAATCGGCCACATGTCGCATTTTACCATCATTTTTACGATCTTCAGCATGCCAACGTAATAATTTTTCATCTTTCTCATTCGAAAATAATCTCTTTAATCTTGGTATGATAGGCAAGTACCACAATAATTTTGCAGAAGGTCCATTTTCTGACACATCACTATCAACATTATCAGTCGGTTTTCCATGTTTATACCTAGATGTACCACATACCTTACATTGATGAAGGTCTTTGTCTTCATTCCTGTATAACATACAATCATTTGGACAAGCATGTATTCTCTGTATTTCCAATCCCATTGGGCACATTAATTTCTTTGCTTGGTATGTTAAAACCGGCAACTCATTACCTTCTGGTAGCATTTTGTTCAACAACTCTAACAGGCTAGTGAAACTTGTGTCGCTCCAACCATTGTTTGATTTTAAATTAACCAGTTGTATCACGGCGGAAAGTTTTGTAGAATTCATACAACCGGTATATAAAGGTTTTTCAGCGTCAACAAATAGTTGTTGTAATCTGTCATGATACTTATCAGCAACATTATCCTCCATATCCAAATCGTCAAACATGTCATCAAAATTAACATTATTGTCACTATTGTATGAATCTTCTTCATTATCGGTATCGTTATCCGAAACAGACGGGTTAAGGTCAGCTAATGACTCACCATGAAAAGACCAACATGTGTACCCTCTCATAAATCCGTGTGCAATTAGATGACTTTTGATATCGGTTGAATCAGCATACCACAGTGCATTTTTGCATTTCTTACAAGGATAACTAATTGCGGTGTTTCCTTTTTCTAGTTGATCAGTCTCGGCAACTGTAGTAAATTCATCTACACTATCCATAAACTCAGAGGTAGCACGACCTATCTCGTACATCCAAGTATTCCGATCCATCTACAAGCAACATTGAAAAAAGTTAATACATTATTAATAATTAAGAATGTAAAAAGTTGGAAAAGGGACTAGAACCCACGACCTCCTCTCTACCAAGCAACATCCTAACCATCTAAGCAATTATGTTAACCTGACTGATTTACATTTATTTTCTATAAAAATATCACGTATCGACTACTGTTAAAAAAAACCCCAAATCAAATTCAATTGAGTTTTTATCGATCATAATCCCATTACCTCATTATCATTTCTCTTTTGTTACCTCAATTGAGTTTTTATATGTCTGTGTTCTAAAAAAAACGTGAAGTAACCCAAATCACTTGAATCTGTAAACCCTAATTGTTCGATACCCTATTCGATTTCTGTTCTATTTTAGATTCGGTCTCTGCACGATTCTACTTTGCTACCATGCCTTACACGAAGCAACTTATTACAAGAGAAAAAGAGTGTATTTCAAAGGTTAATTCCTATCATTAATTATAATTAATAATTAATTTTATATATTTGATAATCTAAATTTATTACTTTTTTTTATCAGAAAAAAACGTGAATATTATTGTCGCGCATTTAGTCTTTGAAATGGGTTTGGTTATGAGTTCGGTCAATTTCCTTGTTATTGCATATTGTGTATGTGTGATATGTTTGCTGTGTTATTCATAACACAATAATAAGACTGCATGTGTTTGAAATGATATTAAGGTGTATAAGCCTATGTTTGTTGTACTATTATCTTAATTTGTATATGCAGGTGCTTAGATGTGTATCTTTTCTATTGCATTTGATGTGTATCTTTTCTATTGCATTTTGTGTACAGATGCAACAAAAAAATAAAAAAAGAAGTGTAAATAAACTGAAAAAGAAGTCAGCGGTTATTCAGTTGAAGATTGAATTTGACGAGTTTGGCCAAGCTATTGGAAAAACCCAAGCTATTTTTTCGAGCAACATTGGCGTCTTAACTAGGAGCACTTGTGATTTCCTTGTAAAGGATTGGAAGCATGTGTCTCCTGATCAAAAACAAACTTTATGGAGCAAAATAAAGGTATTAAAATCTAAGATTTTGTTTAATTACTTTTTATTTATATATGTTACAACATTCAACACTTACATTAGATTACGTTATACTGGAACTTCATAATATTGAAGACGATTTTGCACGAAAAACAACACTGCAAAAATGCAACACAGCGTTTACGAGATTCAAGCACAAGTTAAGAACGTATATGGATGAAGGCAAGCTTCCATATGTGGAAGTAAAAGATTACGATTTCATATCTCTAGAAAAATGGGAAAAATTTTGTGAAATCGAAGATACGCCTGCTAGACGAGTAAGTGCTATTCAACCTGATTTGTATCAGGTTTGGAGGTACATTGTGATATTGTAACGCTTTGAAAAAGGCATTTAATCGCATTAAAACTGTGTAGGAACTAAGAGAAAAAGGCAGGAAAAACGCTTTACAGAAAGAAAAAGAAAAGTATGCTCGAGTTGGTCGTTCGGGATATCGTGGGAAAAAAGCACAATGGGATACAGAAGCAAATGATCCTCATAAATGTACACCATACCACAATATCAAAGATCCTGTAGCGAGGTATTACGTGCTGGGCAGGATGAAGCCGGATGACAAAGGGAAGACGGTAGTAGAAACATTTGCGCCGCTTATAGAGAAAATTGTAATATATTTATATTTGAATTTTTAGACTAACCAACTCATAATTTTTCTATAATTGATTACTTGTGTTTTTTTTTCCAGGTTAGGACGGATAAAGAAGGCGGGGATGCCTTGTTAACTCATGTGGGGAAGGAACACGGTGGTCGAAAAAGGGGTATAAGTAGCACAATAGGATACAACAAAATCACAAGGAAACAGAAATCAGACGATAAAGGAACGAGGGTAACTGATTTAACTGATGTTATGTTTCTTACAATATTTAAATGCTTACTTACTACATTTTATATTTCATGTTTGCTAATCAGAAGTCTCAGGAAAACTAAAAGCATGATGATGAAGAGAATGTTGTTGATGAAGATAATGATGATGAAGAAGAGAATGATGATGAAGAAGAAGATGTAGATGATGAAGAGAAAGAAGATGGTGAAGAGGATGTTGATGAGAATTCTGATCATGAAGAAGATGTTGATGATGAAGAGAATTATGAAGATGAAAAAGATGTTGATGAGAGGGCTGATGATGAAGATGAAGTGGAAGGTGTTGATGAATGGGAAGTTGATAATTTAGTGGAAGGTGCTGATGAAGGGGAAGGTGAAAATGAAAAGGATGTTGATGATGATGAGGATGTTGAACATCAGAAATTCACCAAAAAAATAGTGAAACAATCGAAACACATAAAGGTAACTGATTTAACTAAATGTTGTTTTTTTTCTAGACTTTTAAATTACTTACCACATTTAGTTATTCATGTTTGTTAATGAACAGGATGTTGAAAAAGAAAAGCCAGATGAAAATTTAAATGTTCATGACAACATCAATGAAAAAGAAGATGCAGTGATTGAAGAAAATGCAGAGTATGTTTCATATGATGATGTCCAGATGGTGATGAACGAAGACGAAGAAGAAAATGTGGATAAAGAAGAAGATTTTGTGGTTCAAGAAATAAAAGATGGAGTGTCTAAAAAGGTTAATGAAGCAGAAAAAGTTGCAGAGTTTTCTGACGATGTTTATGAAGAAATGTTGATGGAAGAAGTAAATACAGAGCAAGATCCACTGATTAGACATATTGATGCAGAGCTAACAAATTTCAGAATGAAACCCAGTCCTCCACCAAGAAGAAGGAAGTCTGAAAGAATCTTATTACAGAAGCTTTCAAAAAATGTTTTCGTCAAAGATGGCACAGGTATGAGTGAGAACAATCCAATAAAATTGTAATTTGTGATGAATATTATTGATGCTAATATAACTATGTTTGTTAATGTATATTTGTGATTCTACTTTATGTTGTAGCTAATGAATATTTGTGATGCTCCTTTTGTATGAAGTTTTGATATGCTAATATAACTGTCTTTGTTTATGGTAATTTGCCAATGCAACTGTACTTAGGGTTATTATTAGGGTAAAGATTGTACTTTGGGTTATGATTGCCACTGAAGGTGGTTATAAGGTTAACATTGCTTATCATATTGGTTATTGGGTCTGATTTGACATGTATACTACCTCATGGGTTTTTTTTCTAAATTGGAGTGAGCGTTGAGTTGTTATTACTTCAATTAACGTAGGTTAGTTTCTGAATTAGGCATATATATATTAGAATAGGTTTATATGTTTGGTTTTCTTTTGGTTGCCATATTGTGCAGCAGGTAAATAATCAGGTTATCCAGGTTTTGAGTTGTTATTACTTCACCAAACATAGCGTTGAGTTGTTATCCAGGTTTTGTTTAAGCTGACCCGGTTGGTTCTGCTACTACTATCAGGTTGTGTTTGCCTATTGTTACTATATAGTATAACTTTCTTTCATTGCATAATAAGGGTTTATATGTTATAGGTTACATATAGTGTGTTTATATGATGTTAATAAAGTTTATATGTTGTTAATATAGTGTTGTATGATGTTTAGAATCGTGTTGTGTAATCTGGCGTGTTAAAACAGTTAGATGGTTGTGTGTCGTTTGTTTGTCCAGTTCTGCTCCAGGTCTGCACTACATGTCTACAATCGTGTTGGGTAATCGTGTGAATCATGGTGTGTTATATAGTCAAATTCTTGTGCTATTGATCCAATCAAACATGTGTTATAAACCTGATTTATAAGCCTGATTCAAACATGTGTGAATCATGTGATATATTTATACAAACTTTCAGAACAAATGCCCAAGTGTATAAAGAAAAAGAAATATTCAATTACCTCTGTTGATTTTGAAGTCTCCATTATCTTTGAATCCTGCGACGAAGCTAAACAATCAAACAAGAGCAAGCCGGAAAAAAAAACTAAAAAACGTGTGTTTTTATATTTATGAAAAGATTTTTTATATTTTATATTATTTATAACTTCAATATAAATCTTATTTATTTAAGGTATATAAAATTTTATAATATTATAATTATATTATATATACTTATCAAAATCCATTCCTAGTTATCAAATTATTTCCTAACTCTTCTGTAACTAACTAACTTCCTATTAATTAGACGTGCTTGTTTATTAACCCGTTCAATATGGAACCCTAAATAACCCGTTACATTGTTTGTTTAATTAGACGTGTTCGGTAATTTAGGTAGACTAATTAACAGAACTTTAAGGGTTAGGTTGATTAAACGGAGATCGTTAACATATATATCACGTTAACTTATTTAGACGTGTCACAGTTAAAGGCGTTAGTTACAAACTATTTAGATGTGTGTTTTGAAACTTATTAGACGTGTTAAGCATTTAGACGTGTTCCCGGCAAATCTAATTAGACGTGTTGTCAATTAGACGTGTTGTTGTTTCATATAGACGTGTTCCTGGTAGACATAATTAGACGTGTTGTTAATTAGACGTGTTAGTTGGAATACTTTTTAGACGTGTTGTCAATTAGAGGTGTTCCCGGTAAAAGTAATTAGACGTGGTTACCAATTAGAGGTGTTAAACTTATTTAGACGTGTTGAAGATATCTAATTAGATGTGTTGCGAATCTTAATTAGACGTGTTCCGTGTGATAAATTAGACGTGTTATATAGTGAACACGTCTAAATGACGGGCTCTAAATGAGCCGGAATGTAGTAGTGATTCTTGCGAATCTGGCACAAACTTCTGCGTGTTTCCCATCACTGTAAACATATTTTCTGAGAAGAACAAAATTATTAGCTTCAGTTTTTGAATTTGAAGTAATTTACGAACCAATACCTAACATATATTCTAGGAAGAACCTCCTAACCAATTAATCTACAATGAAATAACAGATACGTCGCAGCGGATTTTGTCTTAATGTTATTGTTTCTAGAAATATTTCTTTCCAAGTACTATAATTCGAACAACAATATTTTACGAAGTTAAACATAAAGCAAGACTGCAAAGAAAAATGTACCTTCAAACTTTGCAGGTTGATTAGTTAACAGTAGCAGTTATTCCTCAAGACAATGCCTCTATAAAAGGCTTTTTCAACTCATTAATTTCATCCGATGACAAACGACAAATTCTAATGATAAGAACCGCTGAATAAACAACAATGTTATTACAAGAAACCTATTTTCGAATACTTCAATTCAAAAATTACAAAATGTTTACCTCTTTGGTAGTGCTAAGATACCTTTCCGTAACGTTCGAGAACCAAAACATTCACACGCTCAACATGTTTAGCAGCTGTTATATATGTAACCAATCAGTAGCATTTAAGATTGTATGTTTCCTGTGATCAATTTAACAATAACGGAATAATAAGCAAACTATGTCAAAGCCAATAAACTTTTTAAAAATAAATCATAAAACAAAATGAGGCTCAAATATGTCTTTAAAATCAGCCAAGAAAACGTGTACCCCATGGCTGCAACTTTCAAGTTGCCACGCCAAGAAACGTTTACATTTTTTTTTTGTTTAACCGACCCGGCTCCCACGTTTTGATCATCATAGCCCCTTTTTTAAACCTTCTTAATATGAACTTCATTAATTGTTATTGGAAGCTGTAGGCGGCACCAACAACGTTGTTGCGAATGTCAGCGAAGCACACATTCTTTTTACTTCAATCATTTAGCAACAAAGGTAACCAACGAAAGTCAGTAAAATGGTCAGAGTGATATGTGAAACTTGGAAGTTGCCCCGCTTAGATATGTATTCATTTTTTATCATACACATCATGACAACTCTTTCGGAAACTCAACAACATTGTTGCTAATATCAACAAAGCATACACTATTTTAACGTCAAGCATTCGGAAACAAAGTTTGATACCATGTTCAATGAGTCGATCTCAACTCAACAGAGTCAGTAACAACTTAGAGAAAATCAGGTGACCTCATCGAAACCAACCAAAGTTTGTAACAAATGTGAAAAGACATGTGAGGACAGTAGGAACAATAACACCTCTAGAGCAGAGAAAAATTGAGATAAGATATGAGGGAGATAGCTCAGGTAAGTGGATAATATCAAGAAAGAGAATATGAAGGCCCACTTTGTTGTGTTGTATAGACAAGCCTGACTTTATAGATAGGAATTCAGAAAAGAGTTATAACTTACCTTCCTGACTGTGCTTCCTGCTTTTGGACCTATTTTATATTATAGTGGTAAGACTGTAGTCTACTGCAACAGGTGACTGCAAACTGTAAGTTGCCTCACCATAACACGAGACCTTTTTTTTCCCATTTCTCAACACAACCTGTACGTATTCATCATCATAGCCTCTTACGTAGGAACTAGAGGGGGTGGGGTGAATAGTTCCGAAACAATTTATTAAAACTTTTTCGGTTTAGATGATACCACGGTCGACTCTACGGTCGACCGAGGATTCGACCGTGCAAGTTATGTTCAACAATGATGTTGTTTTGTTTCAAATTCAAAATACTAGTTTTGAAAAAATAGTACACTTGTGTTTGTTAGACTATATATGAAATAAAATAAAGTACTCAAACACAAAGATTTATAGTGGTTCGGGTGGATGTTAACTAATCCACTTTAATCCACTCCTCGATTCACTAATCGAGAGTTAGCTTCACTAGCTTTTCTCCAAACCCGGTGGAGATCCGATTACAACAAGTGTTCCTCAATAAGCCACACCAATAATTTTTCTATCCCGTTGAAAGTTTAAGGACTACTTCAATCACCCATATATCCAATGAGATAAGTAATGTTCTTATCTATAACACCTCGTCAGAATACACTAACGGAATTTTAACTCTGGTCCCAATGTTTGGCTTGACTTCTATGTAACAACAATATTCTACAGCGGAAGCAATTAATACCTGAGATAAAACATGCGAAACGGGTCAACATAAAGTTGAGTGAATCTACATGTTTAAGTAAATAGTTCATCATATGTTTCATAAAACAGTTTCCATAAATCGTTTATCGAAAATCAGTTATCAAAATCATTTATCAGTAGTCGGTATCCGAAAATCAGTATTCAAAAATCAGTAAACATTTATCAGTATAAACTACCAAGGTTTAATGTCCAAAAGTTTACATATAGCAAATGCTAAGTTTTAAACTGTTTATAATCAGAGATGTCAAGTTTCAACTGAGTAGGACATCAAAAAGGTTTTGTTTCAAATGTTTGTAGACATTACCATGTCTAGTTTCTAGTTCGTAAACCACAGGTTTAAGTAGCATAAAGCACAGTCTGAAAAACAGTATCCAGTGTAATAATTCTTTGTTAACATTTATCGTAAGTTAGACCACGAGATTTCTTTGTAAGCTTCATAAAAGTATACATATGTCATGAGCACTTGATTATAAGACTTTAACATGCGGATAGCTCATTTGCTACGCGTCTTCCTTTTACCCTTTCTAAGCATACACCGATCAAGTGTACAAGTTACAATAGAATAAGCACCCCGTGCGTTGGGGCGAGGTTTGTCAAACCTAACGGTACCATCCCTATAAGTCGAGCTTACGTAAAGTAATTAATATAATCAAGCTAAGGGATTTGTGATCTGAACTCATATGTATATTCGTTTTAGTTACTCGTGCCTAATATGTAAAATAATTTGAAATAGCATGTTATCTCATCCCAAAAATGTTATAGAAAATGGGACTGTAGACTCACCTTTGAAAATGCACAGTAAACTCTTAGTAAAACAGTACGGTAACCGGACGATCACGACCGGAAAATGCAACCTAATTAAATAAGTTACCTTATGTAAATACATAAGTCACACTATGTCAACCCATAGTGTACGCATATTCCTAGTGCTCAGACTGACTCAACATGTAAGCAAAAGTCAACTAGTCCAAGCAAGTCAACCAAAGTCAAACCAAAAGTCAAACTTGGTCAAAGTGGTTAACTAAAGTCAATCATATCAGTAGGTCATGCAATCTTGGTCAACATGTCAATCCTAAGTCAACTAACATGTTTTAGCTCACTGTTTGTCAAGTACGCGTTCACAGTTTATCATTTAGCATAAAATTCATGCACAAGTTGCAAACAGCGCACATAATTCATAGCACATAAATCATGGTAGTATGGCAATCTCCAGATCATAACTAGACTCATAAACATTTCCAAAAAGCCTAGCGAGGGCCTCATACAATGTCTACAAGTCGGGTTTCAGATAAGATGCAGTTAAGGTTTACCAAATCAGTTTCAGCACGCGCAGCAGTTTTAGAAAAATTCTCATTTAATTTAAAAATAGCTATTAACGAATATTGGAGATGACTCTAGACACTACAAATGTTCAGTGATAAAATAAGCAAAGACTTTCATGTAGCCATTTTATACAGTTTATTCATTAAAGTCAGACCTTCTGTTTTGGACAACATTCAGACATGTCATTTGGCAATGCACATAACCCATAGCAAACAACATTTTCAGAAGCCATCATACAAATGTAATATGTTTATGAACATCTAAATAACAACATTACAGAAGTTTAAAGTCTCAAACAATTTCTAGTTCATGTAAGGTCATTTAGCGTGCATACGAAAATAGTTTAAGCTCAATACGAGTTACCAATATTCGTTTAATCATATCGAGAGCAATACATAACCAATTAGCATGATTCTTAAGTCCAACTTGAGTGATTTTTAAGAAGGAATTTAGTGGTTAGTATTTCAATGGCTCATTCATAAAGCATAAACATCAGAAAATTCGTATTACATGCAAAACCCTAGCAAAATTTATTAATTTTTCGAGATCTATCCATCTAGATACATTATATTAATAGTAAATAAACTCATTCAATTAGATTCATAACAAACTAATTCGTGTTTACATCAAAACACATCAATCGCGCAAAGTAACAACTAACAACTTATGCAATCAGAATTAATTGAGCACTAGACCCTTGTACACTACATAATTGATCAAAATCAGATCTAAAAAAGATTAGGGTTAGTGGTCACATATCTAAATATAAGAATATGAAGTACTATGTGATCTTTGATGTAGTTGAATTTAGTGTGAGAGGGTTGACTTCAAACGACACCATGCCTTAGCTTTTATAGATCAAGAACCACATTTGAAATATATCTGTTGCAACTTGTCTTTGATCCTCTTAGCTTCTTTGTTTGGGCATATCTTGAATTTTTGCACTTAGATGTTGACTTATGAAGAATGCATCAACTTGTGAGAGATTGGCGGCCATTCAAGCAAATTGTATCCGTTGAAGTTGAATACCTCTGGTCACTTTCTTTACTTTAATACTTGATATAGACCCTACAAAAGATTGTTAGAAAGATAGCATCTTTTGACTTGCTTCTTGTGTTAGGAGTCCATGAAGCCAAAGGAGAAATAAACAAAAGTTGTCTCTTCCTTTTGATGACACCATTTTACTAGCCATACTTGAAGTCTTTTGGATTTATTCCTTGAAAGTGCCTTGACACCAACTAAATGAGTAAGACTTTTATTCTTGGCATTCCATCATGTTAACTAAAAGAGTTATACGCATATTTTGTCGTAATATAAGTCAAGGCAACGACTATTTAACAAAACACAAATGACTTTGAAGTTTCCAACAAAATACCAAAGAGGGAGGTATCTTTTCTTGGTTTTCTATTGTCATAAGCTTACTCACTCATAGTGGAAAGTGGATGTCATTATTCTTTGACAAATAGAAACCTTTCAAAATTATTTTTGTAAGACTTACATGCATGTGTCAACATTTAATCTTGGAAGCATGCATGTGATTATTTGACTCAAGAAAACATGTTTAATTAAGCTTAAATAATTCAAGTATCAATATTAACATGTCATGCCTTTGAGATCAAATATGATGCATTAATTAACAATTGAAGTATAATGCCATCAATAGATAAATAAGTATATGTAAACATTAAGTTCTTCTCAAGATCATATTAAAGTTCACAAATCATGCTAGATAATTAATGACCTTTTATAGATATTATAAAGCACACTTTGTCACACAAGTCATTTAAATAAATTGAGCATAACGTACACTCAATATTCTGACACATGTATTAGGGAGGAGCATCTTCTAATGAGACTTGGTGACCATCCTAAATATGTCTAAATATATTTTAGGAACACATGTTTTCCTGTAACACTTATGTGTTATCCTTAATCAAGGTTAAATCGTCATTAAAGTGTCGTGGGTGTAATTAACCAAGATTAGCATTCTAGTGACCAAAACTCTTTTAAATATGAATGAGGCAACTATTTTAAGCTTGTTGAAAAAGGTTTCGTAAATTATAGATGCCCCGAGGTGGTCAAACTTTATTTGGATAAATGACATTTTAATCATAAGGTCTGCGGTTGAACCACGGTCTACCGTGGTGTCGATCGTGTACAAGGTTTCGTTGAAACCTTGGTACAGGGGCACGCACGGCCAGACCGTGGACCACCTATGCTTTATAAACATACTCTTTTTTACTTATTCGTTATGTGCATTGGTCGTTTGCTAGAGAAAAAGTAGATTTATGAACTTGCGTGTTTACTTAATTCCACGTGTAATCACTCTTAGCAAGTTGTCATCATCAAAACAAAAACGTAGCAATGTATAAATATTATCATTGAGTTATCAACCAACATCTTATATTAAAAATTTTTCTATGAATTTCATTCATATTCATTCAGAAAGATACATTAATACGAATGTAGGTTGTGTATTAAAAATACCACTCAAAACAATATTTTTGCAAATCATTATGGTTCTTTCCATGGCTCTGGCATATGCATAAACCTAGTGACCTAAAATGAGTCACATGGCTGCAATTCCAAGGTTGCCATGCAAAGATACGAAAAAAATTATTTGGGTAGCTTAGTCCATGTGTGATATGTTTACCTTCATAGCCTAATTTTTTTATGCATAGAAATTAGAGAATTCGACAGCATCATATTGCCGTAAGCCAACATTGTAACGATAATATATATCTCATAAGATGAAAAAACAGATGACCATGGCTGCAACTCATGTTGCCGTGCCAAGATATAATTAGTTTCTTCACTTTGAGAGGCTCGAATTATAAGCATTTATCACATCCTTCAATATTGTTTAGCAAAAGTACTGCAATAATAAAGGAATAAGTATAAACTCAAAACACCACGTCAGACTAAAATAAACTTTTGAACAAAGATTTCTATACATTCTATTCATGGGAGGCACTAAATTTAACATATATATGTTTTTATCAGATTCAATTGAAAACATACAGCAGCTGCAGGAATTGAAACACAGCCATTTGTTCTAAGGTCACAAAACAAATCATAAGTAGCACAATATTAAAACCCTAGATAGATTAAAGACACTTACCAAAGGTAATAAGTTGAAATTAGAATGAATTTCATCTCCAGAAGCTCCATAATCCACCTCAAGTATTCGAAAATAATCCTAACGTTGACATATATATGTTTTTATCAGATTCAATTGAAAACATACAGCAGCTGCAGGAATTGAAACACAACCATTTGTTCTAAGGTCACAAAACAAATCATAAGTGGCACAATATTAAAACCCTAGATAGATTAAAGACATTTACCAAAGGTAATAAGTTGAAATTAGAACGAATTTCATCTCCAGAAGATCCACAATCCACCTCAAGTATTCGAAAATAATCCTAACTTTGACATATATATGTATTCCCAAAAATTACATGAAGCTAGAAAATCACATGTATTTTGGAAAATTACAGGTGAACTAAATATCGTAAATTATACCTTATAGAGCTGACGGCTAGTTTTGCTGAAAGACAGTTTCGTGTGCTTGAAGAACAAGTTTAACTTACGATTGAAGTTAACCGACTCATTTAGTCGGCGGCTATATACCTATCTTGGCCGCTGACTAGCATGTATTTTTTGACTATTATAAATAGAGGTCGAATTTTGCAGTTTTGAAAGTACATTTAGATTTAGGGTTAGCTACGACATATTTACGAATTGTTTAGTTTTTTCGTTTCTTCTTCAAGTTGTAACCAATACCATTCAGGTTATTTCAATTCAATTCAAGTTTCTTTATTTAATTAAGGTACAATTCTTGCAATTGTTTAATTATATCTTGCTTTATGTTTAATTTACTGTTTTGTTGTTTCTGTTCGTCTATCATTATGAACTAAATGTTCATAGTGGTTACTTAAACGAATACTGTAAATTATCTGGGATAGATGAGGCCGCCGTCGGAGTCAATCCTAGCCGCCGACTGGATTACTCAAAGCCGTCGACTTTTGTGTTCGAATTGCACAATTTCTGGTTTTTCCAGAACTATGTAATTATGTTTATGTGATTACTGTTTTGTCAATTTATCTATTGTCATGTTCTAGATCTTTATTTGCATGCTTAATGATTAGGTAATAAGAACTAGGATTAACTTGTAATTAATTCTAAGTATTCTTTTACTCTATTTATCTAACTTTTAAGATTAATCACATCAAACAAAGTATTTGAATTGAATAAAATCTAGCTAAGGATCACGAGTAGTAATAAACTAGATAATCAGTAATTATACTTATATAATAAATTCACTATTGTTAGACTTAATCGAAGAACCGTAGTTTATGTGAATTCGATTGTCAATTGCGAGAAAACTTAGTTAAGATTGATTTTCAGCCAAAAAATTGAACTGATCTGATTATGTTTATTAGCTTATCAATTTGTCAGCCTAATTGAATATTGCCTTAGTCCTCATCACAAGATTTAGATAATATTTATTATGTAAGTATTTGAATACTCTAGGTTAGGATATGAACTCTGAACACCCACTTAGTTAATATTTGCTTTAGGACCTACTTTGTAAGTTTTATGTGATATTAAGTTTGACCTTGTTTAAGGAAAAATAATTGGTCTATGATTATTATTTTGCTAATTATCAATATGAGTAATGAAACTATCCAATAATGAATCCTTCATAATTTATAAGTGTAAGTAACCACTTCCTTTTAATATATTTAATTCAAATCAATTCATAAATATTCTATCTTTCTTAAGATAGTTTTACCAAAGTTAAAATAAGATAATCTATAATAATAATATTAAGTACTTCTAATTCTTTCCTAAAAATTACAGTAGATTAAAGACAACCTATATCTGCTACCCGTAGTCTCTTGACGAATCCTTAACTTACGAATTACTATACTACCTTGATCGGGTTTTGTTGCTCGTAAGGGTGTTAAAAGTAAAAGGTAAATTGAGATATTATAAATTTAAAAGTTGAAAACAAATTAAGCACTTCAGAGCACACACTTTTGGCACATCAGTGATCACATGCCTCTGCTTTACTGCTTCTTTCTTGCTGATTTGGATATCAAAATCAGCCCTGCCACTGCTGGCTGCAACTATCGGCTTGTTGTTTATGCTAATTTGTTGAATTTTCTGCTCATAAATTCAACCATGTTACTACTTTTTTTTTTCTTTGATAAAAAATTTGATCAACCATGCTGCATCTTCTTCTACTAATGCATTCTTGCTATTTCGATGAATAGCACTGCTATTATTTTCTTCTTGCTTGCTGCATTTTTATCAAAAAATCAGCCCTTACTTTTCTTTCTTTCTTTCTTTCTAGGAACCAAGACTTACACCGTGACTCTACATACCAATTATTAAAACATTTATGTTCCATCTTGCTTATATCTGCCGCATGTCATATCAAGAGGGAAGCACTTTTTTAGGAGGAAGTAATTTTTGTTTGGTATTTTTTGGAAATTTTTGTCTTCAAACATTAAGATCACATGAAAATATGAACATTTAAAAGAGACACTTTATGACGAATGTTATTATTTTGGCGGAAAATCGCTCGAAGAAATAAATGATAACATTCATCATGAATAATGTTTTAATTAGAGTTTATTTGCATCATTTTGTTTTCATCTTGTGTGAAGTGTTTTTTTTAATTTAACCCGATTTAGAGTTTAGGGTTTAGGGTTTAGTCCATAAAACCAAAACTCTAACCGTTCGTGTTAAAAATTAAATCTAAACCCTAATTTCTAAACCCAAAACCCTAATTTCTAAACCTTAATAGCTAAACCCTTATTTTTAACCCCTTATTTCTAAACCTTAATTTCTAACCCTTTAAAAAAAACTCAGAAGCAAAACATTCATTGCAATGAATGTTATCATTTATTTCTTCGAGCATTTTCCCGCAAAAATAATAATATTTATCACAAATTGTGTTTTCTAAATATTCATATTTTCATCTGATTTTAATGTTTGAACAAAAAATTCAAAAAAACAAAAAAAAAAAAATATATTCCCTCAAGAAAGGTGTCTCCCTCTTAATTAAAACACTTTCTGCCACTCAGATATACAATAAATATATACAAGAGCAAAAGAACACCAAAACACCATGGACTACACTACAATTAATAAATAGTATTACATGCTTTAAATACTAAAATTTGGAAAAGTGCATCAACTAATAAATAGGAGCAAAAAAACAACGTGTGGTCGTTGGTGCATTTTAACTCCATGCATGTATCACTAATTTCTATCCTATAAACTTAACTTGCTAACTAACATGACCCATTCCTATGACTGACGTGCATAATTTATCCCTGCATTCATATCCCAAGTGCTCTTTTATTTCCTTCAAAATTGCTACCAGATCACATACTTCAAGTGGACTTCTTCAATTGTAAACAGGCTGCAATTTCTGAATGCGCTAACTCTTCTGATTGGGCTTCTACAATAATGGACCCAACATTGGGCCTCAAGATTAACCTAACAATTTAGATAGGTAAAAGAAAAATCATTTCAGACGATGGTCGAACATGTTTCCTTACCTACCACTTGCAACATCTAATTTATTTGCCTCAGTTCATAAGCAAATAATAAAATATTGTCTCTTATTTGTTTCCTTCTTTACGATACTCTAAAAATTAAAATTTGATCAATAAAACTCAATCTTATCTTATTTTTTAGATTTTTTTTTTTAAAAATAGTAATTTTAAGCAGTTTCCTTTACTAGCAAAAATAGAATTTTTTTTACATAAATGGTAAAACCGAAGTTTGAAACTTCGGTTTTGCCAAATCCGTAGTTTCAAACTTCGGTTTTGCTTCACATTGTCAGGAAAACCCTAAATCGAAGCTTGGAACTTCGGTTTTGGCCAAATCCGAAGTTTCAAACGTCGGTTTTGTATCTGCAGTATTTTAAACCCTAATTAACTTATTAACGCTTAGATTTGATACGTTATTTTACAGTTATTTACGCTACTATTATCTTAAATTCAATAATAACATTACAAACAATAAAATATAATTAGTAGTAATATGCAAATACAAATTTTTTGAACAACACTTTTATTAATAACAATAACACGGTTACATTTTTTTGAAAATAAAAATACATAACTAAAAACAACACATAATAATTTAACACATAATTAAATTAGATGCAAGGGAAGAGGTGGATTTTTCACAATTGCTTCGTTTTTGATTAAATTCCATTTCTCTTCCTCGCAAAGATGCTCGAATTTTCCTTTAGCTTTATTCCAAAACATCACGCCCGAGTGTTCTACCGAAGTGTTTTCTTTGATCCACTCAAACACCTTTGAAATTGTCATCTGACTAACATCGACATTTTGAAAGTACTTATATTTGTACTCAGAGTAAAGCGTGAATCGTGGTGAAAGCTTACCATTCCAATAGACATTAATCTGAACAAGAATTGGTGTCATGTTTACAATTTTAATTGCTGTTTGGAGAAGAGAGTGATACATCTGTTTCTTCTAATAGATGTCAGTTTATATAGAGTAGTTTAAAATTGATAAACCGGCATTTCAAAACCCAGTTTCAGTAAAAGTTGACGAACAGTAAAAGGTAACAGTAAAAGGTAACAGTAACATATCTTTAATTGCTTTTTATGACATGTCTAGTACCTGACAAACCGAAGTTTCAAACACCGGTTTTGCATGCTTTTTCTGAAAGGTCTGAAATCGAACTTTAAAACTTCGGATTATTTGTAGATGTACGGTTATAAAAGTGAATTTTGATTATTTCATAAACACATAACAAAAATGGATCCGAAATACGTTTCAATTGACGTGTATCATGGTTGTGATTTTGAATGGAATGGTGAAAAAATGGAACTCTCTAAAGGGCAAAAATGATGTTTGATAACGTAGATGTTTGTGGCTTTAATATGGAGAAGTTAATAGAGTTCCTTCGAGAAAAGCTACCAGAGAATCCAACATCAATGGACATTTACTATTACAAACTAGGAGTTGCTGAACCCGAAGCAATGTGCTATGATGAATAATGGTATACATTAGTAGGAAAAGCGTGTATAGTTTCAGAAAAAATTGAGTTGTATGTTTTATTTGGGGTTTTTGAAGACGCACTTGAGTTCGATACGATGTATGATAGTCTTGGTGAATACTATTATGTACCTAGACTTTTTATAAATTAAAGTTACTTGTAATAGATTAGTAACGTGCAATTTCATTATTTCAACAACACTTTTTATTCATAAACATAAATAACGATTACAACAAACATAGTACAGCAAATTACTACTAAAAACCTATGGCAATCTAGTAGTTGGACAGGTATTCCTGTTGTGACCTTCATTTCTGCATATACCACACTTTGGTTTTTTCTTTTCGCGTTCATCCATCTAGTTCTTAATACGTTTTGATTTCTTCCTCCCCCTATGCTTAATAATTCTTGATGGATCATCCATAATGTCCCATTCTATAGGTGCCCAGTAACTCGCGTCTCTTTGTGGATTAAAATGATGGCTATATTGCTCTCTCCGTACGGTAGTTGTGTACTTTTTACTAATGCATTTATTTAATCCTCGTTTAGATGGCTACACATAGAAATGGCATGAGAGCAAGGCAATCTTTGGTGTTGCCAAATTTCATATGAACACTTTTTCTGTTTAAACTCCACAGTGTAATCAGTGCCACCTTCACCACTTCTTTGATAAGTTGATTGAACCTTAAACACACCTTGTTGTTTGTTATAACATGTTGTTTTGTATCTTTGAGCTCTTTTTGCCCGTTCGTCAAAGATGTTAAACATGTTCTAGACAGTGGTGAATTACATTGCCTTGCTTCTTGACTTTGATCATAGAAGTGTTGTCTGGTGTAATTAAATGTATATTCAATACACGCTTTGATCAGCATCATACGGGCATGATGTAACACATTATTGAGGGACTCAGCAATATTTGTCGTTATGTTACCCCAACGACTCCTCTCATTGTCCCTATACACAGTCCACTTGCCTAAAATCAGCATCATGCAAATATTGCCAAGCCTCTGTACTAGCTTGTTTGATGGCTCTGAGGGAATTCTTGTAGAGTATTTGATTGGTTATCGAACCGACTATCCAACACAAGTGTTTGAGCGATTTTACTTTAGTATATTTGATCATTAAGTTGCTACGAATGTGGCGCAAATAGTACCTATGTTCCTAACCGTACGTTTGAGCACCCATTGCATGTAGGATACCTGGGTGTCGATCAGAGATGACACACAACTTTCTATTTCCAACAACTTGTTCTTGGAACATTTTCAAAAACCAAACCCAACTTTCGTTACTTTCTTCATCAACTAGTGCAAAGACAACGTGTAAAATTTTTTCCAACTGCTGTTAGCAGCTTACCCTTATAACTACCTTTCAAATGGGTGTCATCGATGCAAATGATCGAAATACACCTTTTATAAACTTTAGTAGCTGGACCGAATGTCCAAAACACAAATTTGAATGTGTCGACACCTTCTTCAATTTCAGGTCCATTTTCAAACACAACAATTGTGTCTGGATTGGTATAAACTAATTTATTTAAATAATTTGGTAGATGGATAAAGTTACTTTCCTAAGTTCCAAACAATCGTTCGATTGCAATACGCCTAGCATTCCATGCTTTAGCGTAACGGACATTCACATGCCATGTATTTTTTATTTGTGCATGGATGTTGGCAACAGGAAAATCAACGTTTAAACTTACTTGATGGGAAATTTCACTAGCAATTAAGCTAGAGGTTAAACAACGGTTGTTGTTTTCCGAGACGTTTCCATAACAAGTGTGTATATGTTTCCATATTGTAATTTTCTATACCCTGGATCTATTGTGACGCGAACCATTTACACTCCAGCAACAATGGTATCTTTCTTGTGGACCCATGAAATTTAAGTTAGTTGTTCTACAATGTGCTTGCCAATAACCCGGTTTGCTTTGTGTAACAACTATCTCTTTATTATTGTGTATATTCCATTTTCGAACAGCATATATAAGTTCGGTTTGTTCTGGAACATCATTCCTTTTATCATAATACCGGTCTCCTTATCATAAAAAACTCATGAAGCTTCTTGGTCATCATTGAATGGAAAAGTATTACTAGCCTCACCTTGATTAACAAACCCGAAACGTGAAACTGGGGCAGGCTCCGGAATTGGTTCCACTTTCTTTTCTCTACCTTCATCACCAGAAACATTCTCTTCAACGCTATAATCAGAAACTGTACCGTCGCTTGCAGTGGACATAACATCATCTGAGTCTACCACATTTTCTTTTTCATCTCTTCGCTCTTGTTCATCATCAACAACTGTTGAATGGTTGTGAGATGTTGATGGACCACCTTTCAAAGTTTGAATAAGATCCATAAAACCTGAACTTTGTGTGGTTGGAAAAACTTCCTCAAAATGAATTTCAATTTGAGCCTCGTAACTTGGATCATTTTGAGAAAAAATATATTGTTTCCAACGTGTTATCGTCAGTAAGTTCATTTTTCCATTCATTTCCATTAAAAAGAACCCACAAGATCACTTTCAACGTGTGTGATCTTTGATTCACCCCTACATAATTATACACCATGTGGTTTAACTGCATAGAGTTAACCTTGGTGTTCAATACAAAACTCATTCTAGTTGTTGTGTTATCACCAGCAAGCCAACCATTTTGAAATGAAATTTGGGATTCCTAAAGAAAATGAACCATAAATGGACGATTATAGACATTTTTGTAATTGTTGATATATGAAACCGATTTTGATTTTTTTGAAATGTGTTCTTGGTGATGTTTGTGTTTGAAACTGACTTTAATATGTTTGAATTGTGTTCTTGGTGGTGATATTTGTGTTTGAGTATCAGATAATGGTGATATAAATAAATGTAAAAAGATGATAAATCAGATTTTGACAACATAGGGTTGCAGGTTCAGTCCATTATTGACTGTATGTGAAGCAGACTACAAAATTGAAGTTTGAAACTTCGGTTTTATTGTTTACCTGCAAAACCGAAGTTCCAAACTTCGGTTTTACTGTTTACCTGCAATACCGAAGTTCCAAACTTCAGTTTAGGGTTTTCCTGACAATGTGACGTGATCATGCATAGTATAATCGGGTCGGGTTCGGTCCATGCTTGACATCAAGGAAGGGGATTTAAGGGTCAATTGTGTTTAAGTCTCCAGTCCGGAGTACCGTGAATAACCCCCACGAGATGAGGATCTCAGCGGGGGTGGTTAAACATAGACCCACCTTCGGCGGGTAGTCCGGTCAGCGATGGCTCGCGCTGGGTTGTAGGGTTATGTGTTCATAGAACATTACCTGTGTATCAAGAATATCTAGGGAAATGCTATAAGTCCGGTAGCGCGGGTATAATTGCGCTATGCACTACTGTTGATAGTGTATATGTGTGTGAAGTGAATTCCAGATCCCCCGTTTTGTGGGATGAAGTCCGTTATTTATATGGTAATCCTTATTGTCTTTTATCGCCACATAATAAGGTTAAAAGGATCGTGGCCTGCCAATAGTACATCTTTAAGTAAGCTGACCCGACAAAAGTAAAAAGTGTTCTTTTTGGACTTGACCCTTTGTCTGCCAGGTGTCCACTGCCATCTACAGCATCGCCTGACATGTGCACGTCACCAATGCGTACGTATGGGATCGGCGCCATAGTTGACACTATAGCGCTATCTGCTTAAGCGAGCGTTCTTGCAATCCCTGTGGCGATGCTGTTTGATGCGCTACATGAGCTGATCGGGTATGCGTATAATTAAGTCCCCCCAGTTCAATGGTATGCGCAGGTACTGCGCATGGCGTTGAACTCAACTTATGACTACCGTCTGCCTACTCCTTTCGAAGCGCCTTCGCTTCTCTCTGTCTATACTTGAATAAAGTTTTGTCCTGCTGCATTAAATGCAAGGTAATTAAGGCGATGTTTGTCGGTTGCTACAGTGATCATCGATCACTTCCGCCGCCTTTGGTTACCTCGTACCTCTTCCTATCCAACTTTTGACACGTGGCTCCATCTCCACCGTTCATATTTTAACCGCCCTTTTCAACTTCTTTTTGAGACCTCTTCTGTATTTTTACTTCCCTATAAATACCTCATAACTACTTCATTCATTTTTTACTCCATCTGTTCTCTTCAATCCTGCGCAAATCTTCTCGTCTTATTACTTCGACCTCATCTTTTAGTTTTTTTCAGGTTAGCGCGCATTTAGTTTCTTTTCTTACGATCTTTTGAATTATTTGTTAATAGATGGCGCCTTCTTCTTCTACTGCTGAGCCTCCGAATTGTGAAGTTATTAGGTCCGTTATGACAGCGCTCAAAAACACGCTTTTGGTGGACTGGTACCCACCTTTGGCTGATTTGAACCCCGTAGTGAAATGTCCCGTTCTTATTGATTAAAAACGTTCCATATTAATTGATTTCGTTGAGAGGTTTTGACCTCTATATGAGACGTTTTTCAAAGACTGCATTCGTTTTAAAACAAACCATAACCTTTATTTCATCAATAAAGGTTTAAAAAGCTTTACGTAGATTATCAAATAATGATAATCTAAAATATCATGTTTACACACGACCATTACATAATGGTTTACAATACAAATATGTTACAACAAAATAAGTTTCTTGAATGCAGTTTTTACACAATATCATACAAGCATGGACTCCAAATCTCGTCCTTATTTAAGTATGCGACAGCGGAAGCTCTTAATAATCACCTGAGAATAAACATGCTTAAAACGTCAACAAAAATGTTGGTGAGTTATCGGTTTAACCTATATATATCAAATCATAATAATAGACCACAAGATTTCATATTTCAATACACATCCCATACATAGAGATAAAAATCATTCATATGGTGAACACCTGGCAACCGACATTAACAAGATGCATATATAAGAATATCCCCATCATTCCGGAACACCCTTCGGATATGATATAAATTTCGAAGTACTAAAGCATCCGGTACTTTGGATGGGGTTTGTTAGGCCCAATAGATCTATCTTTAGGATTCGCGTCAATTAGGGTGTCTATTCCCTAATTCTTAGATTACCAGACTTAATAAAAAGGGGCATATTCGATTTCGATAATTCAACCATAGAATGTAGTTTCACGTACTTGTGTCTATTTCATAAATCATTTATAAAACCTGCATGTATTCTCATCCCAAAAATATTAGATTTTAAAAGTGGGACTATAACTCACTTTCACAGATTTTTACTTTGTCGGGAAGTAAGACTTGGCCACTGGTTGATTCACGAACCTATAACAATATATACATATATATCAAAGTATGTTCAAAATATATTTACAACACTTTTAATATATTTTGATGTTTTAAGTTTATTAAGTTAGCTGTCCTCGTTAGTAACCTACAACTAGTTGTCCACAGTTAGATGTACAGAAATAAATCGATAAATATTATCTTGAATCAATCCACGACCCAGTGTATACATATCTCAGTATTGATCACAACTCAAACTATATATATTTTGGAATCAACCTCAACCCTGTATAGCTAACTCCAACATTCACATATAGAGTGTCTATGGTTGTTTCGAAATATATATAGATGTGTCGACATGATAGGTCAAAACATTGTATACGTGTCTATGGTATCTCAAGATTACATAATATACAATACAAGTTGATTAAGTTATGGTTGGAATAGATTTGTTACCAATTTTCACGTAGCTAAAATGAGAAAAATTATCCAATCTTGTTTTACCCATAACTTCTTCATTTTAAATCATTTTGAGTGAATCAAATTGCTATGGTTTCATATTGAACTCTATTTTATGAATCTAAATAGAAAAAGTATAGGTTTATAGTCAGAAAAATAAGTTACAAGTTATTTTTGTAAAGGTAGTCATTTCAGTCGAAAGAACGACGTCTAGATGACCATTTTAGAAAACATACTTCCACTTTGAGTTTAACCATAATTTTTGGATATAGTTTCATGTTCATAATAAAAATTATTTTCTCAGAATAACAACTTTTAAATCAAAGTTTATCATAGTTTTTAATTAACTAACCCAAAACAGCCCGCGGTGTTACTACGACGACGTAAATCCGGTTTTACGGTGTTTTTCGTGTTTTCAGGTTTTAAATCATTAAGTTAACATATCATATAGATATATAACATGTGTTTAGTTGATTTTAAAAGTCAAGTTAGAAGGATTAACTTTTGTTTGCGAACAAGTTTAGAATTAACTAAACTATGTTCTAGTGATTACAAGTTTAAACCTTCGAATAAGATAGCTTTATATGTATGAATCGAATGATGTTATGAACATCATTACTACCTTAAGTTCCTTGGATAAACCTACTGGAAAAGTGAAAAATGAATCTAGCTTCAACGGATCCTTGGATGGCTCGAAGTTCTTGAAGCAGAATCATGACACGAAAACAAGTTCAAGTAAGATCATCACTTGAAATAAGATTGTTATAGTTATAGAAATTGAACCAAAGTTTGAATATGATTATTACCTTGTATTAGAATGATAACCTACTGTAAGAAACAAAGATTTCTTGAGGTTGGATGATCACCTTACAAGATTGGAAGTGAGCTAGCAAACTTGAAAGTATTCTTGATTTTATGTAACTAGAACTTGTAGAATTTATGAAGAACACTTAGAACTTGAAGATAGAACTTGAGAGAGATCAATTAGATGAAGAAAATTGAAGAATGAAAGTGTTTGTAGGTGTTTTTGGTCGTTGGTGTATGGATTAGATATAAAGGATATGTAATTTTGTTTTCATGTAAATAAGTCATGAATGATTACTCATATTTTTGTAATTTTATGAGATATTTCATGCTAGTTGCCAAATCATGGTTCCCACATGTGTTAGGTGACTCACATGGGCTGCTAAGAGCTGATCATTGGAGTATATATACCAATAGTACATACATCTAAAAGCTGTGTATTGTACGAGTACGAATACGGGTGCATACGAGTAGAATTGTTGATGAAACTGAACGAGGATGTAATTGTAAGTATTTTTGTTAAGTAGAAGTATTTTGATAAGTGTATTGTAGTCTTTCAAAAGTGTATAAATACATATTAAAACACTACATGTATATACATTTTAACTGAGTCGTTAAGTCATCGTTAGTCGTTACATATAAGTGTTGTTTTGAAACCTTTAGGTTAACGATCTTGTTAAATGTTGTTAACCCAATGTTTATAATATTAAATGAGATTTTAAATTATTATATTATCATGATATTATGATATATAATATATCTTAGTATGATATATATACAGTTAAATGTCGTTACAACGATAATCGTTACATATATGTCTCGTTTCGAAATCATTAAGTTAGTAGTCTTATTTTTACATATGTATTTCATTGTTAATATACTTAATAATATATTTACTTATCATTTAACATAATTAACCAAGTGTATAAATATCTTAATATGATTCATATGTACCTAGTAAGACGTTGTTATAACGATAATCGTTATATATATCGTTTTCGAGTTTCTTAAATTAATAGTCTCATTTTTATGTATATAACTCATTGTTAAAATACCTAATGAGATACATACTTATAATAAAACCATGTTAACTATATATATAACCATATATATGTCATCGTATAGTTTTTACAAGTTTTAACGTTCGTGAATCACTGGTCAACTTGGGTGGTCAATTGTCTATATGAAACCTATTTCAATTAATCAAGTCTTAACAAGTTTGATTGCTTAACATGTTGGAAACACTTAATCATGTAAATAACAATTTCATTTAATATATATATAAACATGGAAAAGTTCGGGTCACTACAGTACCTACCCGTTAAATAAATTTCATCCCGAAATTTTAAGCTGTTGAAGGTGTTGACGAATCTTCTGGAAATAGATGCGGGTATTTCTTCTTCATCTGATCTTCACGCTCCCAGGTGAACTCGGGTCCTCTACGAGCATTCCATCGAACCTTAACAATTGGTATCTTGTTTTGCTTAAGTCTTTTAACCTCACGATCTATTATTTCGACGGGTTCTTCGATGAATTGAAGTTTTTCGTTGATTTGGATTTCATCTAACGGAATAGTGAGATCTTCTTTAGCAAAACATTTCTTCAAATTCGAGACGTGAAAAGTGTTATGTACAGCCGCGAGTTGTTGAGGTAACTCAAGTCGGTAAGCTACTGGTCCGATACGATCAATAATCTTGAATGGTCCAATATACTTTGGATTTAATTTCCCTCGTTTACCAAATCGAACAACGCCTTTCCAAGGTGCAACTTTAAGAATGACCATCTCTCCAATTTCAAATTCTATATCTTTTCTTTTAATGTCAGCGTAGCTCTTTTGTCGACTTTGGGCGGTTTTCAACCGTTGTTGAATTTGGATGATCTTCTCGGTAGTTTCTTGTATAATCTCCGGACCCGTAATCTGTCTATCCCCCACTTCACTCCAACAAATCGGAGACCTGCACTTTCTACCATAAAGTGCTTCAAACGGCGCCATCTCAATGCTTGAATGGTAGCTGTTGTTGTAGGAAAATTCTGCTAACGGTAGATGTCGATCCCAACTGTTTCCGAAATCAATAACACATGCTCGTAGCATGTCTTCAAGCGTTTGTATCGTCCTTTCGCTCTGCCCATCAGTTTGTGGATGATAGGCAGTACTCATGTCTAGACGAGTTCCTAATGCTTGCTGTAATGTCTGCCAGAATCTTGAAATAAATCTACCATCCCTATCAGAGATAATAGAGATTGGTATTCCATGTCTGGAGACGACTTCCTTCAAAACCACTTGCAGGAAGTGTGCTGATTTGGTGAGACGATCAACTATTACCCAAATAGTATCAAAACTACTTACAGTCCTTGGCAATTTAGTGATGAAATCCATGGTAATGTTTTCCCATTTCCATTCCGAGATTTCGGGTTGTTGAAGTAGACCTGATGGTTTCTGATGCTCAGCTTTGACCTTAGAACACGTCAAACATTCTCCTACGTATTTAGCAACATCGGCTTTCATACCCGGCCACCAAAAATGTTTCTTGAGATCCTTGTACATCTTCCCCGTTCCAGGATGTATTGAGTATCTGGTTTTATGAGCTTCTCTAAGTACCATTTCTCTCATATCTCCAAATTTTGGTACCCAAATCCTTTCAGCCCTATACCGGGTTTCGTCTTCCCGAATATTAAGATGCTTCTCCGATCCTTTGGGTATTTCATCCTTTAAATTTCCCTCTTTTAAAACTCCTTGTTGCGCCTCCTTTATTTGAGTAGTAAGGTTATTATCAATCATTATATTCATAGATTTTACTCGAATGGGTTCTCTGTCCTTCCTGCTCAACGCATCGGCTACCACATTTGCCTTCCCCGGGTGGTAACGAATCTCAAAGTCGTAATCATTCAACAATTCAATCCACCTACGCTGCCTCATATTCAGTTGTTTCTGATTAAATATGTGTTGAAGACTTTTGTGGTCGGTATATATAATACTTTTGACCCCATATAAGTAGTGCCTCCAAGTCTTTAATGCAAAAACAACCGTGCCTAATTCCAAATCATGTGTCGTATAATTTTGTTCGTGAATCTTCAATTGTCTAGACGCATAAGCAATCACCTTCGTTCGTTGCATTAATACACAACCGAGACCTTGCTTTGATGCGTCACAATAAATCACAAAATCATCATTCCCTTCAGGCAATGACAATATAGGTGCCGTAGTTAGCTTTTTCTTCAATAACTGAAACGCTTTCTCTTGTTCATCATTCAATTCAAATTTCTTCCCTTTATGCGTTAATGCAGTCAAGGGTTTTGCTATTCTGGAAAAGTCTTGGATGAACCTTCTGTAGTAACCAGCTAGTCCTAAAAACTGGCGTATGTGTTTCGGAGTTTTCGGGGTTTCCCACTTTTCAACAGTTTCTATCTTTGCCGGATCCACCTTAATACATTCTTTGTTCACTATGTGACCGAGGAATTGAACTTCTTCCAACCAAAATGCACACTTTGAAAACTTAGCGTACAATTCTTCCTTCCTCAATACTTCTAACACCTTTCTCAAATGTTCACCGTGTTCTTGGTCATTCTTTGAGTAAATAAGTATGTCATCAATGAAAACAATGACAAACTTGTCAAGGTATGGTCCACACACTCGGTTCATAAGGTCCATGAACACAGCTGGTGCATTAGTTAAACTAAATGGCATGACCATAAACTCGTAATGACCGTAACGTGTTCTGAAAGCAGTCTTTGGAATATCATCTTCTTTCACCCGCATTTGATGATACCCGGAACGTAAGTCAATCTTTGAATAAACAGACGAGCCTTGTAGTTGATCAAATAAGTCGTCGATTCTCGGTAGTGGGTAGCGGTTCTTGATGGTAAGTTTGTTCAACTCTCGGTAGTCGATACACAACCTGAATGTACCATCTTTCTTCTTGACAAACAAAACAGGAGCTCCCCACGGTGATGTGCTTGGTCGAATGAAACCACGCTCTAAAAGTTCTTGTAATTGGCTTTGCAGTTCTTTCATCTCGCTGGGTGCGAGTCTGTAAGGAGCGCGAGCTATTGGTGCAGCTCCTGGTACAAGATCTATTTGAAATTCAACGGATCGATGTGGGGGTAATCCCGGTAATTCTTTCGGAAATACATCGGGAAATTCTTTTGCAATGGGAACATCATTGATGCTCTTTTCTTCAGTTTGTACTTTCTCGACGTGTCCTAGAACAGCATAACAACCTTTTCTTATTAGTTTTTGTGCCTTCAAATTACTAATAAGATGTAGCTTCGTGTTGCCCTTTTCTCCGTACACCATTAAGGGTTTTCCTTTTTCTCGTATAATGCGAATTGCATTTTTGTAACAAACGATCTCTGCTTTCACTTCTTTCAACCAGTCCATACCGATTATCACATCAAAACTCCCTAACTCTACTGGTATCAAATCAATCTTAAATGTTTCGCTAACCAGTTTAATTTCTCGATTCCGACATATATTATTTGCTGAAATTAATTTACCATTTGCTAATTCGAGTAAAAATTTACTATCCAAAGACGTCAATGGACAACTTAATTTAGCACAAAAATCTCTACTCATATAGCTTCTATCTGCACCCGAATCAAATAAAACGTAAGCAGATTTATTGTCAATAAGAAACGTACCCGTAACAAGCTCCGGGTCTTCTTGTGCCTCTGCCGCATTAATATTGAAAACTCTTCCGCGGCCTTGTCCATTCGTGTTCTCCTGGTTCGGGCAATTTCTAATAATGTGGCCCGGTTTTCCACATTTATAACAAACTAGATTGGCATAACTTGCTCCGACACTACTTGTTCCGCCATTACTCGGTCCGACACCATTTGTTCCTTTCGTTCTATTAACCCCTGGTCCGTAGACCTCACACTTCGCCGCGCTATGACCATTTCTTTTACACTTGTTGCAAAATTTGGTGCAGAACCCCGAGTGATACTTTTCACACCTTTGGCATAGCTGCTTCTGATTGTTGTTGTTGTTGCGGTTGTTATTATTGTTGGGATGATTGTTGTAGTTGCTGCTGCTGTTGTTGTTGTTGTTGTTGGGCCGTTTGTTGTAGTTGCGATTGAATGTTGCGATTGTTGGGATAATTGTTGCGATTATTGTTGTAATTGCTGTTGTTGTTGTATTGGTGATTCTTATCACCATTTTCCTCCCACTTTCTTTTGACTTGCTTCACATTCACCTCTTCAGCAGTCTGTTCTTTAATTCTTTCTTCAATCTGGTTCACTAGTTTGTGAGCCATTCTACATGCCTGTTGTATGGAGGCGGGCTCATGTGAACTTATATCTTCTTGGATTCTTTCCGGTAATCCTTTCACAAACGCGTCGATCTTCTCTTCCTCATCTTCGAATGCTCCCGGACACAATAGGCACAATTCTGTGAATCGTCTTTCGTACGTGGTAATATCAAATCCTTGGGTTCGCAACCCTCTAAGTTCTGTCTTGAGCTTATTGACCTCGGTTCTGGGACGGTACTTCTCGTTCATCAAGTGCTTGAATGTTGACCACGGTAGTGCGTACGCATCGTCTTGTCCCACTTTCTCTAGATAGGTATTCCACCATATTAACGCAGAACCTGTGAAGGTATGCGTAGCGTACTTCACTTTGTCCTCTTCACTACACTTACTTATGGCAAACACCGATTCGACCTTCTCGGTCCACCGTTTCAATCCGATCGGTCCTTCGGTTCCATCAAATTCCAAAGGTTTGCAGGCAGTGAATTCTTTGTAGGTGCATCCTACACGATTTCCTGTACTGCTAGATCCAAGGTTATTGTTGGTATGTAGTGCAGCCTATACTGCGGCTATGTTTGAAGCTAGAAAAGTACGGAATTCCTCTTCATTCATATTCACGGTGTGTCGAGTAGTCGGTGCCATTTCCTTCAAAATAGTCAAATGGAACAAGTTAATCATACAGAATATTAAGAGTAGTTAATAGTATTTCGTAGCATAATATGAACTCATTTATAAAAGCTTTTTCTTCATATTAGCGTTTTATAAGTTTAAATTCGGGTAGTACCTACCCGTTAAGTTCATACTTAGTAGCTAATATACAATTTAACTACTACAATTCTATATGAAAAACTGATTATAATAATATTTCGCGTTCAAACTTTTACACAATATTTTACAAACTTACAATACCGCTTATTTTACATATAGCATGAAATATAGCACACAATAAATTTGATACAAGATGGTTGTGAAGATAATTCTAGCTAGTACACAAGTCGTTCAGCAAAGGCAATAAAGACACGTAATTCATACGTCCAGAAACAAGTCATGCATTCTGGTTTTACTAGGATTACTTCCCACCCTTGGTCTTGTGGAACATAACCGTTATGGCCGTTGATAAGACAGCGTGTTGTAACATCGTCAAAGGGACGAGGGTTACGTAATGTCCAACAGTCCCGTAACAATCTAAAAACCTCATTTCTTACCCCAATTACTGACTCCGTCACTTGTGGGAACGTTTTGTTTAATAGTTGTAGCCCGATGTTCTTGTTCTCACTTTGGTGAGAAGCGAACATTACTAATCCATATGCATAACATGCTTCTTTATGTTGCATGTTAGCCGCTTTTTCTAAATCACGAAGTCCAATATTCGGATATATTGAGTCAAAATAATTTCTTAACCCATTGCGTAAAATAGCATTTGGGTTCCCCGCAATAAATGCGTCAAAGTAAACACATCGTAACTTATGGATTTCCCAATGTGATATCCCCCATCTTTCGAACGAAAGCCTTTTATAAACCAAGGCATTCTTGGAACGTTCTTCGAATGTCTTACAAACTGATCTCGCCTTAAATAGTTGTGCCGAAGAATTCTGACCGACTCTAGACAAGATTTCATCAATCATGTCTCCGGGTAGGTCTCTTAAAATATTGGGTTGTCTATCCATTTTGTGTTTTTATACTGTAAAATAGACAAGAGTTAGATTCATAAAAAAAATATTTATTAATACAAGCAATTTTTACATATATCATAAAGCATAAGCACACTATATTACATATATTACACCACACGAATACAACTATCTTATTCCGACTCGCTTGTTTCTTCTTCTTTGGTTTTGGTTCGTTTTGCCAAGTTTCTAGGGATATATGATGTTCCCCTAATACGAGCTGTCATTTTCCACAACGGTTTAGAAAAACCTGGTGGTTTAGAGGTTTCTGGGTCATTGTTACAACTTAAGGACTTCGGGGGTTGACGATACATATAAAGTTCATCGGGGTTGGAATTAGATTTCTCTATTTTTATGCCCTTTCCCTTATTATTTTCTTTTGCCTTTTTAAATTCAGTTGGGGTAATTTCTATAACATCATCGGAATTCTCGTCGGAATCCGATTCATCGGAGAATTGGTAATCCTCCCAATATTTTGCTTCCTTGGCGGAAACACCATTGACCATAATTAACCTTGGTCGGTTGGTTGAGGATTTTCTTTTACTTAACTGTTTTATTATTTCCCCCACCGGTTCCGATTCTTCATCCGGTTCCGATTCTTCTTCCGGTTCCGATTCTTCTTCCGGTTCCTCTTCGGGAACTTGTGAATCAGTCCACGAATCATTCCAATTTACATTTGACTCTTCATTATTATTAGGTGAGTCAATGGGACTTGTTCTAGAGGTAGACATCTATCACATAATATCAAACGCGTTAAGAGATTAATATATCACATAATATTCACATGTTAAAAATATATAGTTTCCAACAAAATTTGTTAAGCAATCATTTTTCAAGTAAACACGGTCGAAGTCCAGACTCACTAATGCATCCTAACAAACTCGATAAAACACACTAATGCAAAATTCTGGTTCTCTAAGACCAATGCTCTGATACCAACTGAAATGTCCCGTTCTTATTGATTAAAAACGTTCCATATTAATTGATTTCGTTGCGAGGTTTTGACCTCTATATGAGACATTTTTCAAAGACTGCATTCATTTTAAAACAAACCATAACCTTTATTTCATCAATAAAGGTTTAAAAAGCTTTACGTAGATTATCAAATAATGATAATCTAAAATATCATGTTTACACACGACCATTACATAATGGTTTACAATACAAATATGTTACCACAAAATAAATTTCTTGAATGCAGTTTTTACACAATATCATACAAGCATGGACTCCAAATCTCGTCCTTATTTAAGTATGCGACAGCGGAAGCTCTTAATAATCACCTGAGAATAAACATGCTTAAAACGTCAACAAAAATGTTGGTGAGTTATAGGTTTAACCTATATATATCAAATCATAATAATAGACCACAAGATTTCATATTTCAATACACATCCCATACATAGAGATAAAAATCATTCATATGGTGA
This sequence comes from Rutidosis leptorrhynchoides, assembly GCF_046630445.1. Classification (NCBI taxonomy): domain Eukaryota; kingdom Viridiplantae; phylum Streptophyta; class Magnoliopsida; order Asterales; family Asteraceae; genus Rutidosis; species Rutidosis leptorrhynchoides. The sequence continues at coordinate 683,674,165 of NC_092333.1, forward strand.
ACACCTGGTAACCGACATTAACAAGATGCATATATAAGAATATCCCCATCATTCCGGGACACCCTTCGGATATGATATAAATTTCGAAGTACTAAAGCATCCGGTACTTTGGATGGGGTTTGTTAGGCCCAATAGATCTATCTTTAGGATTCGCGTCAATTTAGGTGTCTGTTCCCTAATTCTTAGATTACCAGACTTAATAAAAAGGGGCATATTCGATTTCGATAATTCAACCATAGAATGTAGTTTCACGTACTTGTGTCTATTTTGTAAATCATTTATAAAACCTGCATGTATTCTCATCCCAAAAATATTAGATTTTAAAAGTGGGACTATAACTCACTTTCACAGATTTTTACTTCGTCGGGAAGTAAGACTTGGCCACTGGTTGATTCACGAACCTATAACAATATATACATATATATCAAAGTATGTTCAAAATATATTTACAACACTTTTAATATATTTTGATGTTTTAAGTTTATTAAGTCAGTTGTCCTCGTTAGTAACCTACAACTAGTTGTCCACAGTTAGATGTACAGAAATAAATCGATAAATATTATCTTGAATCAATCCACGACCCATTGTATACGTATCTCAGTATTGATCACAACTCAAACTATATATATTTTGGAATCAACCTCAACCCTGTATAGCTAACTCCAACATTCACATATAGAGTGTCTATGGTTGTTCCGAAATATATATAGATGTGTCAACATGATAGGTCGAAACATTGTATACGTGTCTATGATATCTCAAGATTACATAATATACAATACAAGTTGATTAAGTTATGGTTGGAATAGATTTGTTACCAATTTTCACGTAGCTAAAATGAGAAAAATTATTCAATCTTGTTTTACCCATAACTTCTTCATTTTAAATCCATTTTGAGTGAATCAAATTGCTATGGTTTCATATTGAACTCTATTTTATGAATCTAAATAGAAAAATTATAGGTTTATAGTCAGAAAAATAAGTTACAAGTCATTTTTGTAAAGGTAGTCATTTCAGTCGAAAGAACGACGTCTAGATGACCATTTTAGATAACATACTTCCACTTTGAGTTTAACCATAATTTTTGGATATAGTTTCATGTTCATAATAAAAATCATTTTCTCAGAATAACAACTTTTAAATCAAAGTTTATCATAGTTTTTAATTAACTAACCCAAAACAGCCCGCGGTGTTACTACGACGGCGTAAATCCGGTTTTACGGTGTTTTTCATGTTTCCAGGTTTTAAATCATTAAGTTAGCATATCATATAGATATAGAACATGTGTTTAGTTGATTTTAAAAGTCAAGTTAGAAGGATTAACTTTTGTTTGCGAACAAGTTTAGAATTAACTAAACTATGTTCTAGTGATTACAAGTTTAAACCTTCGAATAAGATAGCTTTATATGTATGAATCGAATGATGTTATGAACATCATTACTACCTTAAGTTCCTTAGATAAACCTACTAGAAAAGAGAAAAATGGATCTAGCTTCAACGGATCCTTGGATGGCTCGAAGTTCTTGAAGCAGAATCATGACACGAAAACAAGTTCAAGTAAGATCATCACTTGAAATAAGATTGTTATAGTTATAGAAATTGAACCAAAGTTTGAATATGATTATTACCTTGTATTAGAATGATAACCTACTTTAAGAAACAAAGATTTCTTGAGGTTGGATGATCACCTTACAAGATTGGAAGTGAGCTAGCAAACTTGAAAGTATTCTTGATTTTATGTAACTAGAACTTGTAGAATTTATGAAGAACACTTAGAACTTTAAGATAGAACTTGAGAGAGATCAATTAGATGAAGAAAATTGAAGAATGAAAGTGTTTGTAGGTATTTTTGGTCGTTGGTGTATGGATTAGATATAAAGGATATGTAATTTTGTTTTCATGTAAATAAGTCATGAATGATTACTCATATTTTTGTAATTTTATGAGATATTTCATGCTAGTTGCCAAATCATGGTTCCCACATGTGTTAGGTGACTCACATGGGCTGCTAAGAGGTGATCATTGGAGTTTATATACCAATAGTAACATACATCTAAAAGCTGTGTATTGTACGAGTACGAATACGGGTGCATACGAGTAGAATTGTTGATGAAACTGAACGAGGATGTAATTGTAAGCATTTTTGTTAAGTAGAAGTATTTTGATAAGTGTATTGAAGTCTTTCAAAAGTTTATAAATACATATTAAAACACTACATGTATATACATTTTAACTGAGTCGTTAAGTCATCGTTAGTCGTTACATATAAGTGTTGTTTTGAAACCTTTAGGTTAACGATCTTGTTAAATGTTGTTAACCCAATGTTTATAATATTAAATGAGATTTTAAATTATTATATTATCATGATATTATGATATATAATATATCTTATTATGATATATATACAGTTAAATGTCGTTACAACGATAATCGTTACATATATGTCTCGTTTCGAAATCATTAAGTTAGTAGTCTTATTTTTACATATGTATTTCATTGTTAATATACTTAATAATATATTTACTTATCATTTAACATAATTAACCAAGTGTATCAATATCTTAATATGATTCATATGTACCTAGTAAGACGTTGTTATAACGATAATCGTTATATATATCGTTTTCGAGTTTCTTAAATTAATAGTCTCATTTTTATGTATATAACTCATTGTTAAAATACCTAATGAGATACATACTTATAATAAAATCATGTTAACTATATATATAACCATATATATGTCATCGTATAGTTTTTACAAGTTTTAACGTTCGTGAATCACCGGTCAACTTGGGTGGTCAATTGTCTATATGAAACCTATTTCAATTAATCAAGTCTTAACAAGTTTGATTGCTTAACATGTTGGAAACACTTAATCATGTAAATAACAATTTCATTTAATATATATATATAAACATGGAAAAGTTCGGGTCACTACACGTAGCGCCCCTACCGAATCAGCACGCAGATGCTGTTATTGACGGTAAGGTCACCGTATATCGACAAGTCATGGTGGAAGGGAATGTGCGCTATCCTTCTACTCCTTTTTTTCATGGAGGTCCTTAACCATTTCAACATTGGTATTGGCCAGCTGCACCCGTATAGTGTGTGTCGCGTTACCCTTTTTTTAGATGATTTGTCATTTCTACAATTTTCCTCCCACGCTAACGTTATTTAAAAACGTGTTTTCTTACCGTAAAAGCCAACAAAGTTGGTACGCTTTCAACGATAGGGTTATCTTTATGGCGCATCTGAAAGCTGGCATCCGTAAGAAATAGAAAAATTCATTCTTCTATATTGATGATTCCTTCATCCCTCTTGCCTTTCGAAATATTCGCGCATGGTACACAGAAGCTACCGACGCGCGACTCAATATTAAGCCCACTTTCTCCGGTCGAACAAGTGAGGCTCGGGCACTTTATTAACCGCGAGCTTCCAATTCTCCCTTATAGTAGCGACATCTTGCGAGTTGCCAACATGTGTCCTTATCCGTCTGCCCTGCTAATTATCAGAGATGGAAACAATAATGTTATGCGACAGATGGGTGCGAACTTTATACTTGTTTTATTTTTCTAATGCTTTGCTCTAATCTCTTGTTTGTTTTTATTTCAGTCATGTGTCTAGACAGGCCTCTTGGATCCCGCAATATCAAGGACATCTATACCGAGACACCCGAGATGGAGAATGAGGGCGAGCAACGCTCAAACGCTGACCCTGTGGTCCAGGGTGATGGTTCTGACGGCGCCGGTGGTTCTGGTGGCGCTGTGCAACATGAGAGTCATGCAGGTGATGACTTTACACATCTATCACCTGACTTTACACATCTATCACACATATATTTTTGGGACTGAGAATACAAGAAATACTTTTATAAATGTTTGACGAGATAGACACAAGCAAAACATTCCTCTAATGAATTATTATACAGATGAGAAGTTCTGTAGGTTATTATATCGAATATCACCCCTGATTATTATAGCTTGGTAACCTAAGAATTAGGGAAATGGTCCCTAATTGACCAGAATCCTAAAGGTAGATCTATGGGTACTGACCAGCCCCATACGAGTTACGGATGCTTTAGTACTTCGAGGTTTATATATATACAGACGATACTTGTATATAACAGACTGAAAGTTCTGTTTATTTTGCGGATATTCATGATGCGCTTTATATGTTAAGGTTGGTTACCAAGCAAAGGTTATATATATAGAGAGAATGATTTTTATACACAGATTATGTGTATGATATTTTTGTACACGAGATATGTGTACGGTTAATATGAATTTTGAAAAATGGTTTCGTACACGAGATAGATGTACTGTATTTAAAAGTAATTGCATGGACATTACAGGTGGGTATAGGATACGAACCCATTCGTGCCAAGCATATTTAAATCTTGTGGTCTATCAAAATTACTGAATTTTGTTGTTTATGATAAACCCATGAACTCACCAACCTTTTGGTTGACACTTTTAAAACATGTTTATTCTCAGGTCTGAAAGAAATATTCCACTGTGCATTTGCTCATTTTAAAGATAATACATGGAGTCGTTCATGGCATATTTAGGTCAGTACCTCGCAATGGGACTAGCTGTTGAAGACTTCGTCCAGGTGGATTAGGACGGGTCACTACAGGTGGTATCTGAGCAGGGGTCTTAGCGAACCAGGTCTTGCATTAGTGTGTCTAACTGATAATTGTTAGGATGCATTAGTGAGTCTGGACTTTGACCTAGTAGTTGTTAGGATTCATTAATGAGTCTGGACTTGGACCTTGTCTGCATGTCAAAAGTTTTGCTTATCATTTCTTGTCGAAAATTACTTGCTTATCATCCTTAAGTCTAGACAAGTCTTACTACCTTTATTGCATAGATAGTGTATAGATAAATTCGTATCTTACCGTATCTGTTACTATAAACTTTGCCTGACAGCTTCTGAAAGTTCCTCCGTAATCTACGGTATCTTCTGTACTATATATAGGTATTCTATATCCGAAAATCATTTCATAAATCCTTTACCTGATCGTGCAAGATGGAACTCGCAATTAGTTCAAGTTCCTCGAAATTTGATAGGTACTCCGATAGTTATTCTGACAGCTATTCCGATATGGATATCCACCAGAGCTCCGAAAACAGTGTAACCGGAATGGATCAACCGATTAGTCATCTTCAATTCTGGATGAATTGGGGATGGGATCGTGATCTACTTAATCACTGGAGACAAGAAGAAGGTGATACCTTTCATCCACCAAATTGCTCTCTTAGCGAAGAACCTGAAGCACTTACCAACGAAACTGTTCGAAACACCATTTTCACTCTCATTTTCAGGATAGCTCGCAACGATTACATAATATCTACTATTCTAAACCTTATTCATTCACTTGTTCCAACCGTCAATCATCCTGGAGTAATAGAAGAAGTCACCGAGCTTCGCGCCCGAGTAGTAACTTTGGAGAATATGGTGCAAAACTTACGAGCACCAGCAGCATCACTGGCACCAATACCACCAACAACAACATCCGCATCACACGCCTCAACATCACAATCTATATCTCGAGCATAATCTTCGTTCTACATATTCGTTCTACATCATTTATCTTCGTTCTACATGCCAATTATGTAATCTCTAATGTCTTAGAGATTATGTATTCTAGTTCTAACGGTAAAATCAAATGAGATTAATATCATATTGACTCATTAAATCCATGATTACATCTAAAGAAAATATATATGTAAATATATTTTCATAAAGATTGTAATTAAAATTCTTTTGTACAAACTATTAATGATGAGGATATTTTAACGGGTAGGTAATACCCGAAGAAAATTTAGATTTCACATTAATATGTTACATTGTACATTCTTCAATTCAGATTCAATAGTCAGTTACTATCTTACTTACAAACACAGATATACGTATCCGTTCATCCACGAATAACCATTTTCATTCCAACTCAATTTCATATTCGAATTTTGACCAATCATAATCCAAGTCAAGATTTAACATATCCTAGCATAATGAAGAAATTATTGACAGAATAAAAATTGATTAGAAACTAACTAATTAACTATATGAAATTTTGTTAAGAATTCACGCTAACAATATCCTAGCTAACTGTTCCTATATCCGTTATGACTATTTCCTTATTACATTTTATTTATTGTCATTTTAATTATCGCAATTAATTATTGCAATTTTAATACTCGCAAATTTATTTATTGTCATTTAAATACTGTTATTTATTTTACGCACTTTAAATGTCGTCATTTAAATACTGTCATAATATACTAGTCTTGGTTAATCCCGAGACAATATAATATAATCTTGATTAATTAGATTATATATTGAACTATTGGACTATATTTGGACTACTAACAATGGACTACTAACATTGGACAATTAAAAAGGTATTAAAATATTGATTATAACATATGAAATTAAATATTTTTTCAAGTTTGCCACTTGATTCTATCTTAAACATCATTTGTACCTTGACGATTACAATCTTCGTTCAAACTCTTCAAACTCTTGAACACACCTCGGAATGATAACCAATGATTCAGATTTGAGAATGCTGATGAAGTAGCAAAAGCTATAGATGGTCTTAATGGTCAAAAGTTTGATAATAAAAGAATGGTACGATGGAAAAGCTCGAAAAAAGATCGAAATCTTCTTTCTTCATTATAATATCTTCAATATTTCTATGATATCGTTATATCTATAGTCGTAAATATCCTCAACATTTCCGAAGGTATCTTTATATCATTTTTGTTCATAATTATCTTCACTGTCATTCTATCCTTAGTAAATCATATCGAAAACTGTTTTGACTTCTAAATTTCAGTGAAACACTGAAGTTTAAATCCTTTGATATTTTGAAGTAATATTGGAATGAAAGCATGAGTTAATGTAATATAATGACACTTGATCAACGTGATTATCTTATGGTAAGTCATGAGGAAGTTCTAATGGATTGTGATGATGGTAATGCTTGATCAACATTACTGTCACCACTAACCGTGTTACTTGACTCTTATTCATCATAAAACCGAACTCGACCTAAGAAGGGTATTCATAAAACTATCTGCGTATCTATCTCGAAGAAATCTTCAATCATATCATTTTCTTCGATGGAACATTCTTAGACGACTAAAATCTTTCTATTAAAAAAATTTGAGTTCAAATCTGGTACTAAAACATTCTCGATTTCAATTCCAACTGTCACCACTCAAATTTCGGGACGAAATTTCTTTAACGGGTAGGTACTGTGATGAACCGGAAAATTTTGACTAATTTTAAATCAAACTCTCGATACGATTTAATATTTTTGACACGATAAGCTAAGTTTGTAATCCCGTGTCTCAAAATTTTTGAACTGTTTTCATTACATTCATTTAACCTCGACCGGTTTCGACGATTCACGAACAATTAATTGTAAATAGATATGTGTGTGTATATATACACACACACACACACACACACACACACACACACATATATATATATATATATATATATATATATATATATATATATATATATATATATATATATGGTAATTGGAAATGTAATTTGAAATATTATATGTTGTTGTTATTAAAATAATTATGTAAAATAAAATAAAAATAGGATATGATAATAATTATTATTTAAAACATATCTATATATAAATAAAGTATATTAAAAATAAATATTAAATGATTGTAATACTCGTTTGATGTTCCGATTGATATTAAGCAAGTTAAATTCAAACTTATATGATTTTAAAAAAATAAACGGTGATCCGAAAATGAGTGATATAAATTATAGGTTTATTAAAAATGTATTTAGTAACTATTTGTTAAATTTTAAAACTTTTTATATTTTACCTGGGATCGAGGGCGGACAGTTGATTTAATTATTATTTAATAATTTTAAAACAATTAATGACCCTAATTATACAATAATGACTAAAATAAATAAATATAATTAATGTAAAAATTTGGGATTTATTCGGAGACTTTTATCCGCCACTGATTATCAACGGAACACAAATTTCAGTCCGTAAATGAAATAGTAGACGACGGCTAACAATTCACACGTTTATATTTTAAATTATATTATAATTATTATTATATTATTATTATTACTATATTTGAGATTGAGATTGAGATTCACGGGTGTAATTATTTATATTGCATGAGTGCTTAATTTTTTTCTGTTATCTGTCTTTGTTTAACTATCACAAGTCTCACAGTTCATGATCGAATACTGTTGTTCTCTTTTCCCACATGTTAACTTTATTTGATATTATATTTATTATATTATTATTAATATTATAATTATAATTATTATTTTACATATGATTTTAAAATATATATATGTATCGAGAGAGAAGATGGAAATCGCTCACCCACCTCCCTCATCTATTTTGTTTGATCACCAACTGGCCACCATCTAGTCCGCCACTCTAGCACCACCGGCCACTATAAGAAAACTGCGTTCTTAGGAACCCCATAAGGGTCCTAAAAGGCCCATTCTTAGGACCCTTTTCCTGATAGGACCCCCAAAATACACGACATAACAACAGCGGTCGTATTAACCGAAAAGGGTCCTAACGCTTATAGGACCTTTTATTTGAGCCCTATAAACAACATCGAAAGGGTCCTAAGAATGGGCCTTTTAGGAAACTTTATAATACTTTGTCATATTAGAACCCCAAAAAAGTGTACTAATATAATGAGAAACTATGTTAGTACCAATAAAAGCGTCCTAAAATAATTGTAAATTATGTAAGTACCCAAAAAAGGGTCCTATTATAAATATATAGTAGTTTAGTACCATAAAAAAAGGGTCCTAATATACATTTAGTAGTTTAGTACCACAAAAAGGGGTCCTAATATATATAAAAATTATGTAAGTACCTAAAAAAGGGTCCTATTATAAAAATATAGTAGTTTAGTATCACAAAAAAGGGTCCTAATATAACTATATGTTAACTTAGTACAACAAAAAAGCGTCCTAACAAGTCATATGAGTTTCGAATATCCGGTTCAGGTATTCGGGTCCATTTAGGATTTTGGGCCAGGTTATAGTAATTGGGCCTTTCCAGGCCAGTTCAGATAATTAGGCCTTTCCAGGCCAGTTCAGATATTTGGGTCTTTTGGGCCAGGTAGTGTTAATTGGGCCTTTCCAGGCCAGTTCAGATAATTAGGCTTTTTGGGCCAGGTTATGGTAATTGGGCCTTTGCAAGCCAGTTCAGATAATTGGGCCTTTTGTGCCCGGTTATGCTAATTGGGCTTGTCGCTACGTTTAAGCTTACTGGGCCTTTCGGGCCTGCTTAAGCTATTTAGGCCTTTTGGGCCCTGTTCGGATCCAGTTTTCTTTTGATTGCATCAATTTATTTTTCATTGCAATTACAATAATTTAAAATTTTTAAATTACAAAACAAATATTAAATATAAATTATAATATTGATCACCACATGATTACATTTACAGTAAGTTATATTGTTTCAATAATAATAAAATCACGACAGGACAAATCATTGTTTCAAACACACCAACACATACATTGTATCAACAAATTGTTTCAAACCCAAACATTCATTAATAAACCGGTTCACATTAACAAACACAAAAACTCTTCAACCCTTCACTATCCAATCTTGATCAATCCTCACGTACCAACTACAAATTAAATCATCCATGTATAAGCATAAAGGTTCACATTATAAAAATTAATCTTAATTATTACAAATTTAACAAGGACATACCTCGATTAACTGAGCAGGCCAAGCAATAGACGTACCAGTGATGTCATGAATGCATTTCAAATAATCATATGGCCTAAATAAAGCTTCATCTTTTTTAATGGCCACCTGAACATGGACCTCACACCAACCATGTCCAAGTTCTGTTCCATTAAGAACCGTATTTGGATCAACGCTCCTCAACCTTCCTATTGCTACCTTCTCGAAGTTAATGCTTTTTACATTAACTTCCTTATCGACCTAAAATTTAGTTTTCAAAAAAATATTTATGAACGCTAAAAGGGTAGAAAAAACAGTAAGCTATTAAATTGAAACATACCCATAAACGGTGATCACTCGAACCATTAGCATGAACACGCGAACGATCATTCTGAGCACCCGGACCATTGTTCTTCTCGGCTTTTAACCTTGCATTTTATTCTTCAAGTTGTGTATTTCTAGACATCAGCTGAGCATTTGCTTTGATAACAGCTAATCGACTAGGTCATGCACCCCACAAATGATTGGCGCGAACACCAAGTCCGTACATTTCTGCAGTACCATTTTTAGCTTTACCCATTACCGTGGCAAAAACATCATCTGGTCCAGGTGCATCAGTTGCACCATCACCGAGTTTCTCAGTTAGGTCTTTCATTTTTTCCTCCATAAAAGAGATAGTAAATCGTTGATATTTGATTCAATAATATGACCAGTATATATATACAGGAGATAGCATCGATATACATGGAAAATTGCCAACTAATTTGTGAGCTATACAAAGGATAACTATCATATTACAATTCTACTCGGATATTCGATATATGCAATGCCCAATCACAGTATAGCCCAATCACAGCATATGCAATGCTTACCCTTGTAACTAATTAAATTAAAGATATGGTTAATAGCTATTTTCTTTTATCTCCGACCTAAAAGTATACTTCAAATGAAATAAAAACCTCACAAGTGGTTTATGGTGATTAACATATATATAAATATACATCTACTGATATCATGTGTAGGATATATTTGATCTACTTTTGTAAAATTACTTACAAAAACATGAGCAGCTTCACCTTCACCGATTTTGTAACATTCTTTAAACATATCCACCCTAGTTGGCTCTCTTCCCAACTTCACCTACAATGAGTAAAATCGAGGTAACTATTAACGATGTATATTCAAAAGCTATACGTACTATATAAATAATTCCCCCATGATATATTACCTTCAGTTCTTCACGAATTCTTGCAAAAAAAATTTTCCCCGTCATTTGTGACAACTTCTTTTTAGCCTTATTGTCTTTGTTTTTTCCGGTCATCTTCTGAACAAGAAAAGAGTGGTCAGTATTCGAGGAGATCAAATCACGATGGTTAGTCTATCTACATGAAAGTGTAAGAATATATCATACCATCACATCATCCCTGTTCCAATATTCAAGAAGTCTTCTCCAGTGTCTTTTGGTTAGTTGTAGAGGTGGTGACTTTAATAGCTCCTCCATTGGTTTAGACGGGTCAAAGTAACATTCCTTAACTCTCGACCTCCAATTTTTCATCTTGCGCCCATATGATTGGAGTATCCACGCTTTAGCAGTTGGTGGAAAATCAAACTTTGTCTACAAATTATAAAAAAAAATACATATAAATCACATGCATGAGAACAAAAAAAAAACATATTATCACACAGATTTTAAAATATGTACCCTTAAGAACTTCAGCAACTTATCCTTCTTTTCGAGTTTAACTTTGTTCCACGGTCTATAAATTGAACAATACTAGTAACTCCGCGATAAGTGACCAAGAAAATGGGTAAATTGACTACTGTTTGCACCAATTGGCTGGCCATGTTCATTAACAGTAATAGGAAGTCAAACATGTGGCTTTTGCATATAAATCTGCCTCATAAGAGTCGGTCCTCTAGGCTGATTATCAAACAACATATGTGCACTTGATTTACAACTGATACACTAAACAAGAAATAATATAAATCGAATAAACAAACTAAATTAGAAAAAGAAAAAATAACCTGGTTCAGTTTCTTCATTCACACGTGAACCTTCTTCATGTTGTTCATGTAGTACTTCAGTTAGTTGTACTTCAGTTTGTTGTAGTTCACCTTGTTGACGATGCTCTTCAAAATCTTCATCATAGCTTGTGTAATTATCGTATTCTTCATTTTGTCGTTGTGCATCATCCTCAGGCTCCGTATCTTCATCTTGCAGTTGAAGACGACCCATGTAACGACCCGACTTTTTCGACTTGCTTTTGTGCTTTGTGCTTTCATGAAACTGCGCATTTGTGCGTACTGAGCTAGCTTATGCTCTGGAATCTTTAATCATGATTAATTACTCTCGTTAACATCTTACAACGTGCTATTAAGTGTGTAATCACTTAACTTGATCCCCGAATGCTTTTACGACCGTTGGTGTCACTTATCATTTTAAACGAGATACGTACTTAGTACACGTTAAACTTTGGTCGTAATTGGAATATTATGACTGCGTAAACTTGATTGTTATTTATTATAACAATTACTTGGCTTAAGGGCTTATTTAATTTAGCTTAGTGATTACTAATGCTTACTAGTTACCTTAATGGACTTAGCACCTTAATTGACTTTACATGGCCCGATTCGTCTTTGTGACACACGCGCTTTTCACGAATAATATTTTGGATATTATTTACATTCATGATTAAATATTATTAATCATTTTTAATTAACTAATGTTAGTAGTTAATTACTTGGGCTTATTTATTTAATTTGTTACACACTTGGACTTGGGCTTTTATTATTTGATATGGACTTGGAAGCCCACCTTACTTCTCTTAATGGATTAATTAAGAGCCCACTTTATGTTAGTAACTTCTTAATGATAAACAAGATTAATTAGTGTCATGTGGAATCTAGTTACATGTATACTTACACCACTTTCCCATACAAATTTGCTTTATTACCATTTTGAGCTTTCACCATTCTCCCACATTTGAAAGTTAACTTTTGACTTCCCTCTTTGATCCATCCAAAACCGTTGGCTTTCAAGGCTAGGAGGGAGTTCTTTTTTTTCATTTTTACTTGTTACTTATTAACTAGTTTCTATCTCATTTCACACACATACTTACTTGCACCCCTTTTCTCTCTTTTTCCTCTCAAAACTTTGTAAGTAATAAACTTATTTTTCTTTCTTTTCTTTCTTTTAAATTCAAGTTCCATCATCATCATTTACTAGTTACTTGTTGTTGTTGTTGATTAAAGATCAAACTTGTCAGTTTGTATCTTCATAAATCTTGTTTTCTTCCATCCTTTATTTGATGAAGAACCAAGAACAAGAACCTAAACTTGTTAGTTTATGGTTCTACAATTAAGATGTTTTCAAGATCTAAAGTTCATAAACTTGATGATCTTCTTTGTGTTCATGTTTTGTAGACTTGAAGCTTACTTTCTTAAGATTCAAACTTTGATTTGAATCTTCTCAAGTATGAAGCAAACATGAACATAATACTTGTAACTTTAATTTATTTCTTCATTTCATTTATTTAAAGGTGTAATATCGTTAATTTGGTCAAGTATTACTAGTTAATCTTGATCTCATATTTCTTGAAACTACTTTGTAAGTTCAAGAACATGTAAGTAAACTTTTTTAATTATAACTTTGTACACTTATGTTAGATCTAGACTTTTGGGTCTAGGATCTTCAAGATCTAACTAAGAACTATGTTCTACAACTTAAGATCTTGTTTATTTAGTTTACTTTCAAGTTTATAGTTTATTATTATTATTAGAACTCTTGTATGTGTAAATCTAAGATCTTGATGTAACTTTGGTTCATAAACTACATACAACACTTAATTGAGTTGTGCTACACATCTTAGACTTGCACTTGTATTATGATGGTCAAAATTTGGTAAAGATGAGGCAAACCCATCAGCGAGTTGTACACTTAAAGCTACAAGCATCAAGGATGAGAACCGTGATGAGCATCAAGCACCAAGAACCCACCGGAACACATTGTTTACTGTTTTATAGAACTGATCAGACCACCTGGACTACTGTAAATTTGATTTTCAGTTTTCCCAGTTCGTGTAGATGACTTTTCATTTAAGACTCGTCTTAATCCGAGTTACGGTTTAGGATTTATGGCCCTCCGAATGTCACTATGTCCTTTTAACGTTGTGCTGAAAATTCTGACCTACTCGCACTTAAACCGTCTCCACAGTCAAACAAAGACGAGTTTGGTTCTGGAATTTTTACAGAAACTAAGGGATTCATATACGGATCCATGGCCACTGGTCTCACCTCAATTCAGTTTGTATAGAGGCTGTGGCAACTGAATGAATCAGCCTTTGTTTAAAACTCTTTTCTTGAATAAAACTTACGTTATACTTTTTGTTTGATGATGAATGATGATGATACTTAAGACCTAATTTACATAAATTTAAACCTTTGGGACAATTTACTGACTTAGTAACTTTTGACTAAGGTTGAGAACCTTTTGGACAACATACTTGCTTAGTTTTCCCGAATCAACTTTACTACTACTTTTCACTGTGAGTTATAGCATCCCTTTTTACTTTAACTATTTTGGGAACTAAGAATACATGCGCATTTTACGTTTTACAAACTAGGCACGAGTACTTAAACTTATTATATGTGTGGGTTATAAAACCGCATAAACTTTCCCTTTAGCTCGTTAACATTTAGTCATTGGTCTTTGAACCGGTGAACGCGAATCTTAGATATGGATCCATAGGGTTTGACATCCCCACTTGGACTAGTCGCGGTAGCATATAACGAGTGTTTAATACTTCGTGAACACACACACTCGCCAAGTGCACTTTTAGAGGGTATTATTACGTTAAGTTAGTTACCGGGTGCCCACGGTTGAACATATACTTTATCATACTGATTTGGATTACTGTTTTTAAACGCTGTTTGAAGCACCGAAATCTCGTGGCCTACCTTACATTACTGTTATACTTAAACTATAGCTCACCAACATTCGTGTTGATGTTTTTAAGCATGTTTTTCTCAGGTGCTTAAGGTTTGTTTGCTTCTGCTGTACTAGTCATGCTTTGTAGACACCCGCTGCGCTTATTAGAGATGTCACTGCATGAAACGTTTATTTTGCATTCAAACTATGTTACTTTTGAAACGATGTATTCGTAACGACCTATGGGTCACGTACTATTATCATTGCTTGCTATTCGTAGAAACATACTTTTGGTTGTAAAACATTTGACGTTGGTTATGACGTCACCTCTTTTCATGAATGCAAACTTCTTTTGAAATAGCATATAGTGTTTGACCTTGTAATGATCCTGTTGTTGATGGTCCGTACACATTGATTTAGTATGGGGCGTCACATTTGGTATCAGAGCATTGGTTGTAGGGAATTAGGTTGCATTAGTGATTCTAGACCGGACCGAGTAGGATTCACTAATAGGACTAATCTACAAATTGCTAGTTTACTTGTTTCTGCAGAACCTGCTGCATGCTACTGTGTTATATTACTGCATGTTACTGCTTACTACTACTGCATGCCACTACCTACTTCTACTGCTGTATGAACTTGTTGCATACTACTGTTACCTTTTACTGCTATGAAAACTGCTGTATGCTTCTGTTTATTCTCGCTACTGCATGCTACTATCTGCCTTTAGCTTGTTACCTCGGTATGATACTGTCACTGTTTCCATGTTACGTACTGCTGTAGACGATCTAGGCTGCTGTAGTTGATATGCCTGATTACGCTCTTGCTACATGTCTGCTATTTGCTGTACCGACTTGGAGAACTTATCCTTCCTAGTTCAGATGTTTTTATGAACTACTTTCCCACTCGTCTAACCCTAAGAACTAGTAATGTAATCCACCTATTACTACTGTTCCACCGTTCCAGAGATCGAAACATTTCTTCACGCAACCTGGGAGGAGTACCCCTCGGATTACACGCTCACTAAAGTTGATCCTAAGAGGAGGAGATATGTGAGGACTTGTCGGAATAACCGCACCCCGAGCTCACCCTAATTAGCCACGTACATCGTATGAACATTAGAAGGATATTCATTTTTCGCAAGTTGACTTGTATCCCGTACACTTTCATGACCGTCACTTATCTCTTTCATTCTTCACCACTACTTGACGATCTAACGACACTTCTGGACTTAGGTCCCTGACCCTCTTAGACATTGGAGAAGTCGGGAAGGCATCTCTTTTCACAAGGTCATAGTGTCTCCTACTGATGCTCAGCCATACCCAAAGACTTGGGAGTCACCTCAAAATGCATCATGTTACTACTTTTTACGCATACAACTCGACACGAGACCCAGATTACATTTCTAGAAGGAACCTAACGACGTTACCTAAATCTGAACCTTTTGAAGAAACTTCGGGACATTTAGGCATTAATGCATGACCTACGGAACCTACGCACCCACACCGAGAAACCGCGAGATTAATTATGTAGATTTTGTTTTGAGACAACATAGATAAAGCACCGTTAGATGAAATTGAGTAGAACTGGAAGTGATCATGTTACATTGACCATATGGAATGATATTGGAATGAACGTATGATTTAGTACAATATAATGACGCCAGGCCAGCGTGATTATATTGAGGTAAATCATGCAGAAGTTCCAATGTTACTACATGAGGAATATGAAGTGATCCAGGGAAAATTTTGGCAGGGATCACTTGAGCATACGCATTATAGTCTGTTAAAGGTAGGGAAGGAATAACCATGTAGCCAAGATACTGTACAAGAGGGGCCTTGATTGCAGAATTGATAACCTGAAAAATTGTTATAGATATCGATACCCTGGACATTTAAGAAAAAAGTTCTCAAATAGGAAAAACTTTGTACTGACTTGCGGTAGAGCAATCGTTATCATAGTTATGGAAACTCGCATGGATCCTGATTTTAGTTAGGATACGTTTCAAAGTTGTTTAATACTAGAGCGATAGAAAGTTTATATCTGAGAACCTTAGTGTTATGACTAATAAACCATTAACAACCATGAGGGTTAAGTATTCTATAGGACAAGCAAATGGTAAGTTGGCAGAGATAGAGGAATAATATAAGGTAGTACTTTAAGATTAACAGGTGGGTCATTTGGAGATGACCTCATATTAACCAAACTTGGAAGTTTTAATGTAGTAGTTGAAAATGATTAGTTACCTAAACATAGGCATAAGTTATTTGAGAAGATTGATAACAATTTTCACGGAAGTATAATAAGATTGGTTGAAATGAACCTTAAGATTAACCTAACACCCATCAATTTGGGAAATTGGATGCAATAGTTGGGATGAACTCTAAGATTAACCTAATACTCATCAAGTTAGGAAGCTTTGATGAAATAGTTGGAACGAACTGACTTTCAAGGATGAAAGCGAAAGATATTTATAGTGAGAAAATTTTTCGTATACCTCGCGAGAATGGCAAGCTAAAATCCATCTGGGTTATTGTTGACCGCTTCACCAAATCTGCTCACTTTCTACCCAATAGAGAAACTGATACAATGGACAAACTTTCACAACGATACAAAAAGGAAAATGTATCCCGTCACTTCAGCAATTCAGATTCTATATTAAAGACTACCCAAAAATCTTATTGATACTCATTCTTACGCAACCCTAAATCCTAACTTATTCCGAGAGATTTCTTATTTGATGATAATCACACCGTCATCCTTCCTACTTCGATATTAGTCATACCGGTTTGAAATTTCCAAAATCAATGGGTAGTTAATTCCCATCCTCACACTCTCCCATTCGAATCCCACATATATAAGCAACAGCTTTACACTTAAGCATATTTGGTCAAAGGACTTATGCCCTACTAATAGTCATCAATCGCATTTAAATTCAATAGTTTTCATTACCTCGTAACATTTTTGCTCAAATATCACCTGAAATTTTAAAAAAAAATAAAAAATCTTTTAATCGATCCTCATCAATCATTTTCCAACTTGTAACCACCGAAATATGAAAATTTTGTTTGCCAAAAATTTTTCACCCACTATTTTACCGAACGATCCTCTCAAAGTTTTATAAAAATAAATTTATTTTATCTGCCATTAATGCAAATTTTTAAAATCGTATCCGTTATATAGAATAAAGTAAATGATTACTTATTTTTGAAAAATACATATGAAACTTTACTTTCACTTTTACAAATCAAATCTTGTATTCAAAAGATATTATACTTTGAACGGTTGTGATGTACATAACCCTAATTTACTAAGAACTTCGTTTCTTCTCTTACATTGTCACCATAAACAATTTCTATAAAACTTTCGTTGCTTATTAGATAAAAATTTTCGTTGCTTATCCGTATCCAAGTCATCATGAAGACTTTATAACCGTCAAAATCGAGAGATTCATGTGTATGTGATAAAGGCACTGACTACCACGTCATGCAAGGCCTTCGGGCATCCACTAACACGTAAACTATTCAAAATTATTGAGTTACCCCATGGATCTTATTCGCCACACCTGTTGGAACAATGCGCTTTCTTACATAACTCTAAGGCCTGACTTATTTCAAGAGATTCTCTTTTAAGTGATATTAGCACCATCAGTATTCCGACTTTGATATTAGTCATAACCTGTTTGGCAGTTGCAAAGTCAAGAAGCAATTAACTTCTCGTCTTGATGTTCTATCCTTCATACCTCACTTTTTAGCAACGGCTTCGCACGTGAACATTTTTGGCCCAAATACTTATGTCCTAATAATTATCAAAACTACATTTAATTCATTAGTTTTCATTGCCTAGTAACTTGTCACCCGATGATTTAAAGATTTTTCACTCAATCTTTTTCAAATCGCAATACGAAAAGCTATGTTTATCAAAATTTTTACACGTTGATTTTTACACGTTGATTATTCGTGCGGTCTTCACGGGAATTATGGACAAATGAAAGTAATAGAGTTTTTTTGTCACTTAGGCGATTTATAAAATTTTATATGTATGTATATAATTAAGTTAATAAATTTACTTTTACTTATTTTGGTTAGTACATACTAAGTTATATCTTCAAATTATTTAAAAATTGCTCATCTATCGAGTTATTCAACTTAAGTCAAATAGTTTTGTGCAAAATGGTACACGTTGTACCTACTTCTAAACTTACCAGGAACTTCGTTCTGTTTATGTTGTCGCATCAAACGTTTAAAGGTTTTTCAAAATTTCCTTGGTTGATTTTATTAAAGGTTTTCGTATTAGACTACACCATGTATGGATCACACTTCTTCTCGCTCTCCGTTAGGGATGAAACTTACCATTAAGATCTCTGTTAAAAACTCTTGAGCCACTTTGGATGGCAGTTTTATAAAATTTGTTAGAAAATCTTTGCACCCATAAAATGTTCCTTTTTAAGGGTAGACATGACGAAACGCGTGCCAATGAATCAGTTTTATGAGGTACACTCAGTGGTCACCCTATTGTAGGAAAGGCACTAGGTGTGTTTCTATTCTCAATACCTCACGGCAAATCGCAACACTCTCGTAAACCTCATCTCTATGAATCAGTATGTTGAGATACAGGAATCATTTTTGAGATTCTTTTCACTTAGAGTAAACCATTCTTTATGACCAAGGGTTCACGTATCTTCTCATCCGCGCATCCCCTTGAGTATAAGGATAAATTCAAAACGAACCGCTCGAAGAGTTCACTCTCGTTCAAAGATCACACCTTTCGTGCGATTCTCTTTCGGGAATGTAATGTAAGATACTTTGAGAATCTATGAATCTTGTTACCCTCTTGGAAGGGGACTGCTTAAAACATCTACGACACTGATGTGGTTACTCTACACATTCCTTCCTTCATTGGTTGCAACTGTATGTTGCTCTAGTTAATGTTAACCCTAACTTCAACATGTGGCTGAAAGGATAAAGTTACATCATGGAACTGTGTTTTCATTTCATCCAAGGATAAGTTCACACGCTGTATGTTAAACTGGGTGATATCTTTTATTGTTCGTTCAGACCGTTCTGAAGACACTATAAATAATTATGGATTGCAAACATTCTTAAGAATCGGGTTCTTCATGCCTATGGCCTTCCTCCGAAATCAAGGGGCTAGTAAAATCCGTGGCTAACACTACCTGTCAGCTTTATATTACGACATAAGCGCTCGATGTTTTAGATGAGTTTAGAAACATTCATGATACATTTCACGCATCCAGCTTACTGAAGATGCCGGTAAGGCTAAAGACACCATCTTTCCTTTTGTGGATGTATATTCAGATGACATACTCATGTTAAACATAAACGAAATCAATTTGTCGATCTCTTAGGATAAGAGACTTAATTAATGGCATATACCTACTCTTACTCTCATACGCCGAAGTACCTTTCAAAGTAAATAACTCCCTTCTGAGACCACGAGTCTCACGGAACTTTGATACGCTCCTTCTCATTCAAATACGGTACCATTGTTGGTCACTCCTTAAAATTTCGGGACGAAATTTTCTTTAACAGGTAGGTAATGTAACGACCCGACTTTTTCGACTTGCTTTTGTGCTTTGTGCTTTCACGAAACTGCGCTGATAATGCTAAAAACGAACATATATTTCATAGCATTATCCCTCAAGAAAGACAAGCTTTTAGTTGCAATTGTTCTATTTACAAGTGATATTCGTTTAAATAATAAAAGGTGAAGACAAAAGACAGATTCGATGAATTGAAGACGCAAACGACCAAAAAGCTCAAAAGTACAAATTACAATCAAAGTGGTTCAAATTATTGGTGAGAAACGTCTCAAAATTACAAGTGTACAAGACGCGAAACGCAAAATACAAGATATTAAATTGTACGCAAGGACGTTCAAAAATCCGGAACCGGGACCAAAGACAACTCTCAACGCTCGACGCAACGGACTAAAAATTACAAGTCAACTATGCACATAAATATAATATAATATTTAAATAATTCTTAAAATTATTTATATATTATATTATTTATTAAAAGTGTCGGCAAGCAAAGAAACAAACTCACCTGAGCTGGAAATAGAGGCCATGCGATCGCATGGCCTGGAGGTGAAAAACCCATGCGATCGCATGGTGAATAGTATCAGGCCACATTCCTATAAAAGCACGCTCTGGTCGACTGAATATGATACCATCTATCTATCTCTCACTCGTAATATATATATATATATATATATATATATATATATATATATATATATATATATATATATATATATATATATATATTATAATTTTAATTTTAATTTTAAATTTAAATTCTAATAATAAGGGTATGTTAGCGAATGTTGTAAGTGTGTAAGTTGAAATTCTGTCCGTGTAACGCTACGCTATTTTTAATCATTGTAAGTTATGTTCAACCTTTTTAATTTAATGTCTCGTAGCTAAATTATTATTAAGCTTATTTAAGATGAAGTAATCATGATGTTGGGCTAAGATATTAAAGATTGGGTAATTGGACTTTGTACCATAATTGGGGTTTGGACAAAAGAACGACACTTGTGGAAATTAGATTATGGGCTATTAATGGGCTTTATATTTGTTTAACTAAATGATAGTTTGTTAATTTTAATATAAAGATTTACAATTGGACGTACCTATAAATAACCATATACACTCGATCGGACACGATGGGCGGGATATTTATAAATACTAATAATTGTTCATTTAACCGGACACGGGAATGGATTAATAGTTAATAGACTTATTAAAACAGGGGTGGATTATGTACAAGGACACTTGGCGTAATTGTTAACAAAGTATTAAAACCTTGGGTTACACGCAGTCGATATCCTGGTGTAATTATTAAACAAAGTATTAAGACCTTGTTAAAGTTTAAGTCCCCAATTAGTTGGAATATTTGACTTCGGATATAAGGATAATTTGACGAGGACACTCGCGCTTTATATTTATGACTGATGGACTGTTATGGATAAAAACCAGACGGACATATTAAATAATCCAGGATAAAGGACAATTAACCCATGGGAATAAACTAAAATCAACACGTCAAACATCATGATTACGGAAGTTTAAATAAGCATAATTCCTTTATTTTCATATTTAATTGCACTTTTAATTATCGCACTTTTATTTACTGTCATTTTATTTAATTGCACTTTTAATTATCGTACTTTTTAATTATCGCAATCTTATTTTATTGCACTTTTATTTATCGCAATTTCATTATCGTCATTTACTTTACGCTTTAAAATTTAGTTATATTTATTTTTAATATTTTACATTAGGTTTTAACTGCGACTAAAGTTTTAAAATCGACAAACCGGTCATTAAACGGTAAAATCCCCCTTTTATAATAATAATATTACTTATATATATATATTTGTATTTTTACAATTATAAGTTAAAACTAATATAGCGTTAAACTTGGCTAAGATCCCTGTGGAACGAACCGGACTTACTAAAAACTACACTACTGTACGATTAGGTACACTGCCTATAAGTGTTGTAGCAAGGTTTAGGTATATCCACTCTATAAATAAATAAATAACTTGTGTAAAATTGTATCGTATTTAATAGTATTTCCTAATAAAATATAAACTATTTCCTAGTACGCCTCGCACACATCAAGTATTTTTGGCACCGCTGCCAGGGACACTAAAATGCCGAAAGCGAAACGTTATATAAAAAAAAGATTTTTTTATTAAGTTCTTTGTATAAAAAAAATATACGTTTTAAATATTAATAATACAAAAATATAAAAAGAAAATATAAAAAAAATCTATATATTTGTTTTTAAGAGTTGTTAAAAATATATAAAGTTAAAAAGTATTTTTATTTTAGTTTTTAAAAATTAAATTTTTATTTTAGTCATATTTATATTTTATATAAACAGAAAACAGAGGCAAAGTAGCAGCCCAGTTCTGGCCCGAAACCCTAGCCCATGCGATCGCATGAACCGGAAGGCAAAATTTCATGCGACCGCATGAGGCTGTCTGACACGCCAGGTTTGACCATCCAACAACATTAATTACGAAGTATAAATTAATTATTATTAATTAAAACCCTAATTAGGGTTGTTTATTTAATTAATTAGTTTAGTTTTTATTATTAATTTGTATTTTTAGTTTAATTAGTTTTAATAAATATATAAAATTAATACTTTTATAAAATAAATAATATAAAATAATATTTTTATAAAATTTGTACTTTTTACAACTTTAAGTTTATTTTTATATTTTGTATTTTTTTATTCGTTTTAGCGTAATATTTGTATTTTTTGCTCGTACTTAGTTTTAAACTAAGTATTTTGCCATAGTTATTTTTATTTTTAGATTTTTAGGCTTTGCCGTAAAATCCCTTAAGTGCTTTTTCTTTAGACTAAGATTTAAGTGTTTTAGAATTTTGCGACACCATTTTATAAATTTTAGTACTTTTTAAGTAATTACCGTTTTGGATATAGTATTTCTTTTAACTTTAATACCTTTAGACGCAACTTTTAATTTTTAGTTTTTAGTTCCTTTTTAAGTTTCGACGCGCTATTTTCTTATTTTTATTTTTCGATGCCTTTTATTTTTTTCGACGTTTTTCGACGCGCTATTTTTCTCTCTTATTTCTCGACGCTCTAGTTTTTAGGACATAGAATTTTCTATTTCTTCTCTAAAATTTCTTTAAATTTCAACGAAAAATTATTTTAAGCGGTTAAATTGATAGACATCCAAAATTTTATGGTTCGTATTAATAGTTGGATTTGTTAGTGGCTGAGTTGTGAGCTTTCGATTTAAAGAGTTCTGGCTCCCTGCTGCATCTATTGGCTATTCAAAACGTTGGCAAAATCAGAAAAGTCTATTAATTTGATAACTTATATAATTTTTATTTTTAAAACTAATAGGATATTCAGTGAATGCACCGAGCAAAACGTTCATCACCTTTTGTACGTTCACCACCTGTAACTCGATCAAGACATCTAGCAAATATGGTCGCCGTTAATTTTTCTTTAGAATCGTCATCCAGTCGACCAAGTACTCCAATTCAAATTTCCGATAATCCATTTTTTGAACCCGACCTCACAATTGAGAATCCGGAGGATCTTCAGGGACAAAACAGAGTTCCTAAACCATTAATCTTTCCTCCGGAACCACCAATCATTCAAACAGAGATTGTCGAGGAACCAACCATTAAATCAGAATACTCTAGTGATTCAGATTCAACAAATTCAATTATGGAGAATCTGGAACCTCTAAGTATGGAAGACCGAATGAGAGCTAAACGCACTGGCCAAGGTCACGCAATTACTCAACCAGACATTAATGCGCCAGATTATGAAATAAAAGGACAAATCCTACACATGGTGACTAATCAATGCCAATTTAGTGGTGCGCTGAAGGAAGATCCAAATGAACATCTTCGTACCTTTAATAGGATCTGTACACTATTCAAAATCAGAGAAGTTGAGGATGAACATATATATCTCATGTTATTTCCCTGGACTTTAAAGGGAGAAGCCAAAGATTGGTTAGAATCGTTACCTGAAGGGACGATTGATACATGGGACGTTTTAGTTGAAAATTTTTTTAAACAATTCTTTCCGGCATCTAAAGCCGTAAGACTTCAAGGAGAAATTGTTACGTTCACACAAAAGCCAAATGAAACTCTATATGAAGCGTGGACAAGATTTGAAAAGTTATTAAGAGGATGTCCGCAACATGGTTTAGACACTTGTCAAATAGTACAAATATTCTACCAAGGATGCGACATCACTACAAGAAAAGACATAGATATAGCAGCTGGTGGTTCCATTATGAAGAAAACCGCAACTGACGCTTACAAAATTATTGATAACACTGCTTCCCACTCACATGAGTGGCACCAAGAAAAAGATATCATTAGATCATTTAAAGCAGCTAGAGCCGATTCTAGCCATTACTTCGATTCCATTTCCGCAAAGATAGATGCTGTCGAGAGACGAATGGAAAAGATGACTAAAGATATCCACTCAATACGAATTAGTTGTGAGCAGTGTGGAGGACCACATTTAACAAAAGATTGTCTCAGTATTGAACTAACAATAGAATAAAGAGAGAATGTTTCATAAATAAACCAAAGGCCTGGAAATAATAATTATCAACCGCCAAGACCGATCTACAATCAAAACCAAAATTATAACCGAAATGTTCCATACAACAACCAACAAGTATCCAATAATACTTATAATCAGCAAAGAGCTATTTTTCATAACAAACCACCACAAACCGATGATAAAAAGCTAAATTTAGAAGATATGATGTCGAAGCTAGTTGAATCTCAAACTCAGTTTTTCACATCTCAGAAACAAACCAATGAACAAAATGCTCAAGCATTTAGAAATCAACAAGCTTCTATTCAAAATCTGGAACAAGAAGTAAGCAACCTAGCAAGGTTAATAGGTGAAAGAAAATCAGGAAGTTTACCTAGTGATACAAATGCTAACCCCCGGAATGAAACAGCTAAAGCCATTACCACAAGAAGTGGTATTACACTTAAACCACCTGAAATACCTGTAATTTCTGATGACTCTATTCCTACTCTACAAGAACCATAATCTGAGCAAGATAAGGAAACAGAACCGGTAGTTGAAAAGGTTAATGAAGATAACACAGTTAAGGCAAAACCTTATGTTAAACCATACCAACCACCACTTCCTTACCCAAGTAAAATGAGAAAAGAGAGACTTGAAGCCGAGCAATCCAAATTCTTGGATATGTTTAAACAAATAAATGTCAATCTTCCTTTCATTGATGTGATTTCAGGAATGCCTAGATATGCTAAATTCTTGAAAGATCTAATCACGAATAGAAAGAAAATGGAAGAACTCTCGGCCGTTACTATGAATGCTAATTGTTCTACAGTGCTATTGAATAAGATACCAGAAAAACTATCTGATCCAGGAAGTTTCACAATTCCATGTTTTCTGAGTAGTCTTAGTTCAATAGAAGCATTGGCAGACTTAGGTGCTAGTATAAATCTAATGCCGTATTCACTATACGCTAAACTAGACCTTGGAGAATTGAAACCAACACGAATAAGCATACAACTAGCAGATAGATCAGTAAAATATCCTAGAGGGATAATGGAGAACATGCTAGTTAAAGTTGGTACTTTAGTATTTCCAGTAGATTTTGTTATTCTGGACATGGAAGAAGATTCTTGAGTTCCTCTCATATTAGGAAGACCATTCTTAAACACGGCCAAAGCAATAATAGACGTGTTTGTTAAGAAACTGACCCTAAGTATAGAGGACGAGAGTGTTACCTTTTCTGTTGATAGAGCAATGCAACAACCGCAATCTGCAGATGATACATGTTATTATATTCAAACTATAGAATCACATATTCAAACTATAGAATCACATGCAGAATTGTTAGAAGAATTTCCAAAATTACAAGGAACAGGAGAATGTTCTTTAGAAGAAGGAACTGAATCAATTGATGAAACTGAAATGTTAGCTACACTTATGGCTAATGGATATGAACCAACAACAGAAGAAATTCAAATGCTAAAAGAAGAAGACAAATATCGATACAAATCATCGATAGAAGAACCACCGAAATTAGAGTTAAAGCCACTTCCAAACCATTTGGAATACGCTTATTTACATGGTGAATCTGAATTACCTGTAATAATATCGTCTTCTCTTACTGAAAATGAAAAATCTCAACTCATTTCTGTGCTAAAAGCTCATAAACCAGCTATTGCATGGAAAATTCATGATATTAAAGGAATAAGTCTTTCGTATTGCACACATAAAATCCTTATGGAAGAAGGTCATAAAACGTATGTGCAACGCCAACAAAGACTAAATCCTAATATGCAAGATGTTGTTAAGAAAGAAATTATTAAACTGCTAGATGCAGGTTTAATTTATCTAATTTCTGATAGTCCATGGGTAAGCCCAGTTCAATGCGTACCAAAGAAGGGTGGCATGACTGTCATCACAAATGAGAAAAATGAGCTTATTCCTACTAGGACTGTAACAGGATAGGTGTTTGTATTGATTATAGAAAATTAAATGACGCCACCAGAAAAGATCACTTTCCCTTACCTTTCATTGATCAAATGTTGGAAAGATTAGCCGGAAATAGTTACTATTATTTTCTTGATGGTTTTTCCGGATATTTTCAAATTCCAATAGCACCCGAAGATCAAGAAAAAACCACATTCACGTGCCCTTATGGTACTTTTGCTTACAAACGCATGCCATTTGGACTTTGCAATGCCCCTGCAACCTTTCAAAGGTGCGTGATGGCGATTTTTCACGACATGATAGAAGAATGCATGGAAGTTTTCATGGATGACTTTTCAGTCTTCGGTGATACTTTTGAAACATGTCTAGTTAATCTTGAACGAATGCTTATTAGATGCGAACAATCAAATCTAGTACTTAATTGGGAGAAATACCATTTCATGGTTAAACAAGGCATCGTTCTTGGTCAAAAAATTTCAAAGGAAGAAATTGAAGTGGATAGAGCTAAAGTGAATATCCCACCAATGTTAGAAGAGTTAGGAGTTTTCTAGGGCATGCCGATTTTTACCGACGTTTCATAAAAGATTTTTCTAAAATTACCACTCCTATGAATAAACTCCTAGAAAAGGATGCTCCATTCATCTTTTCAGATGAATGCATCAAAACTCCAATTGTAGGCTTCATCTCCGAATACACATCGGCGTATCATTTCATTGGGACAACTTTTAAACAAATGTGGATCTTCCCAGAACAGCCTACAAAACTCTGGGATGCACTCTGGGCTTTTAGAACAGCCTACAAAACTCCAATTGAAACTACACCTTTTAAACTCGTTTACAGAAAAGCATGTCATCTTCCAGTAGAAATTGAACACAAAGCATTTTGGGCTTTGAAAATATGTAATCTTGATGTACAAGAAGCCGGACGTCTACGGTTAAGTCAATTAAACGAATTAGAAGAATTAAGACATGAAGCATATGAAAATTCGTTAATCTATAAAGAAAGAACGCAGAAATGGCATGATAAAAGAATCAGAAGTTCAAAAGAATTTAAAGAAGAAGACAGAGTTCTTCTTTTCAATTCAAGATTCAAGCTATTTCCTGGAAAATTGAAATCAAGATGGTCTGGACCATTCATAGTCAAAAGAGTTTTCCCATACGGAACAATAGAGTTAATAAATTCAAATGGAATTGAATTTAAGGTTAATGGTCACAGAGTTAAACATTACATAGATAGTCCGATAGAAGTTGACAACGAAGTTAATCACAATTTCGACACCACAGCTAACTAAGTGTGGGGAGATTCGAATCCTTTTAGGGTAATATGTATTTCTGTTAGAGTCAGGTATTCTGTTTTCGTGTAGTTCTCGAGAATGGAATCTGTATGGTCTTACCCTAGCAGACCCTAAAGAACTAGTCGTCTCCCCCATTCTGAATTTTTATTTTTTTAGGTTTTACGAGATGAAGAATTCCTGTGAACTAAACCATGGTCTAATGCTACACGCTTTGATTACTAAACGTAATAATGACACACTCCCGAGTGACCTGGTGTCAGTAATAAGAGCCAAATTG
This sequence comes from Rutidosis leptorrhynchoides, assembly GCF_046630445.1. NCBI lineage: Eukaryota > Viridiplantae > Streptophyta > Magnoliopsida > Asterales > Asteraceae > Rutidosis > Rutidosis leptorrhynchoides. The sequence continues at coordinate 683,702,413 of NC_092333.1, forward strand.
GACGGAGTAAGAAAAGAACTGAGAAACGATCATAATAAGTTACATTTTGGTAAAGGAAAATCAAAATCCGCAGCGAAAAGAAGAGCACGACACCTTGAAAGATGTCACAAATGCGGAAAATGGTCACACGAAGGAAAATGCTCGATGAATCAGACATATTCCAATACCGAGTTCATTACTTTATGCAGAGAAGGACCGTTCATATGTTTCAAAGAAAAATCGTTGAATGCTCAAGGTTACGCCTATGTAGCTATGAAAAACCAATTAGTCCGACTATCTTATGAGTGGGCTAAAGCAGGTCACTGAGAATTCTATCTCACAGGTAAGTATGTACAGTTTTTATTTTTATTTTTATTGTTTTTAACCTTTTGATAATAAACGCTAAATCGTTCGCTATAAAGTATTAAATTGATACTCAATAAAATTAGGTTTTGCGACCGAAATTATTGATATCATACAAAAATTTATTACATCACTGCGAAATTTACCGTTTATTCTTAAGGTATAAATATCTTTAATCAATCAAACCAAAATATTTCAAAAATTCGTCAGGAGTAAAATTAGGTAATATAGTCGAAATTACTTTACCGAAAAGAGGGGCATATATTTTTGATAATATTTGATTGATTAAAGTGGGATAAAAGACCAAAAAGATTTTTAATTTTATTTTTACTTTGTTTTTAAAATTAATATTAAATTATTATTATAAACTTTTTAAATTAATATATTTAAGTTTGTAAATATTTGAAAAAATTTATGTTTTTAATATAAGTTTGTATGTATAAAAACAAAATTATAATATAAATTTATAATATGAATTTTCAATTTTATGCATTTTAAATTTAAGTTTGGTGTGAATTTAAAAACAAAAATTTACTTTATTTCGTTAAGTTAAAAATATGATTTTTAAAATTCGTCGTGAGTTGAAAACTAGGTCGTTGAAAACTAGGTCGTTGAACCGAAATTGCTCTACCCAAGGGAGGGACGAAAACTTTTATTATCATTATTTTTAATCTTATTGAATTAAAGTATGCCAAAAACATTTAAAAAACCCAAAAATCTTACTTTTAAAACCGCGCTTAAAAAATGACAAATTTTAAAATTTTGTCGAGGGACGGACTAGGACATCGTTCCGAAACGCCCTCATCCTAAAAAAAGAAACAAATTTTTAATTTTTAATTAATTATATATTTTATTAGTATAAGGTTTTTATTAAAAAAAAAAGCAAAAAAACTACTGTACCCGAACCCCATGCGATCGCATGGGATTTGGCCTTCAGAGCCATGCGATCGCATGGAACTTGAAAAATGGTCAGGAACTTAAAACTCAGTGACCTGTTTCTGTGTCTACACTTTACACACACAAAACACACGAACACACACATAAACCCTATCAAATTTCATCATTTTTTCACCAAAATTCGTCAAATTTCTTGCTACAATCCGCTCTAAAAATGAATTTGATAAGAAGTTTATCAAGAAGGGTAACAATTTCACTCCTAAACCTCTTTAAATTTGATTTTTAGTGTTCTTGAGCTATATTTTATCAAATTTGATTTTGTTAATTTCTAGTGTAATTAGTGTTAAATTGTTAGTATTTTATGCATGTATAACCTAGATTGATGCTATTTAACATGATTTGAAGCCAAAAACTTCAAAATTTTTAGAAATCTAGGGTTTGTGTTCTTGAGCAATTTGGGGCTTTTTGATATAAACAGGTTATGGCCGATTTTTGTCATGAATTATTGCTAAATTAAGTAGTGTAACATGTTTAGGTAGCTAAATGATCCAAACTTTGATCCTAAACATGATTTTTGAGAATTAAAGTGGACTTTTTAGGTCTAAAATTCATGAACTTGATTAAATTAATGTAAATGCCATTTAAGACTTTTTTAATTGCTAGTAATGACTATTTTGACATGTTATTTGAGTTAAATGCTGATGAACTTTGTATACATTTTCATATATGCTTATCTGAAAAAGTGTAGAATTGTAAAAATTGTGAAAATATGTATAAGTTTAATTTTGATTTAACATGTTATTGTAATTGTGTTAATTTGTTATTTTGCTAATACTAATGCATATTTGGATGCACGACTTTTGTGTTTAATGTGTTTTGCAGAGATTTACAGATACTGATGGTGCAACATCATCATCCAGGCAACCTGCTCCAGAACCTGAACCAGAAATGCAATATGAACCCGAACAAGAACCACAACAGGAACAACAACATCAACCTGATCAACACGTACCTTATTATGATCCGCTACAATTTGTTGATGCCTTCATAGTATTTCCGATGCATCCGCCAGTAGAATACCCAACGATTCCTGAACACACGTTGCATCCTAATCTGAGATTCGATAGAAGCTGGAGAGATTACCCAACATATCAAAGTAATAAATTCAAACTGATACCGAAAAATGTAGAAGTGCCAAGGGTAATCGATTGGGAGCCTTTGGAAAGGGTCCAACTTGCTAACTCAGTTAGACAGCATTTGATCCAAAGGTATGGCAGCTCTTCTTTTCACGATTGGGAACGTCTATTCACCATTCGTAGACCTGTATATAAGGAATGGTGTATTGAGCTTTTGAGTACTATAGCGTTAAATGCAGATGTAGATAGATTAGATGATAGAAGTTTTCTTAGATTTATACTTAGCCGTAGGATGTACAGGATGTCCATGCTGGACATGGCCAGGGCTTTGCAGATATATACTCCTGGTGAATTACTACTACCCGATTGTATGAATTTGATTTATCGTGGTGAAAGGGTAGATAGAAATTTTGACGCGAACGCCGTCTGGAGGCGTATGTCAAACTATAATGTTTTTACACTGGGAGGAAAACACTCCTACTTACATATTAACAATGCCGAGCTTCGTATAATTCATAGATTTCTGGCTAACTCGATTACACAGAGAGGTCACAATATGGAGAAAATGACCTTACATGATTTATTTTACCTAAAGTGTATTCGAGACCCAAGAAGCTTTGTTAATATCCCTTACTGTGTTGGTTTTTATTTGTCTAAGATGGTGGAAGGAATACAGGAATAGGGATAATAGGAGGAGGTATTTTTGTTACTCTCATTGGAGAGTATTTGGGTGTAGATAGGGACCAAGGGGGTCCACTTTTGGAATGTAGGGAACAGGTTGAGCCTTTAGGATTGAAGGTCTATCAGGGTGCTAAGGTATTAAAGAGCAGACGCAACCAGGAAGTACCCTATGAAGGTAGTCATCCTCAGGTAAAGAGAGGTTCAGATGAGGAAATGGAGGAAGCGGATGACATTAGGGATGTCATTAGGGAGGCTATGTCTGATGTCTACCAGCGTGTAGATGAGGTAGATATGACAAACGGGGAGAGATTTAGTCGGATGGAGCAGTGGTAAGCCCGTAATGATTACGAGCATTCCAGGAAATGACAGCATGATAGATGGGACTATCATCAACGTCAGATTATGAGCCAGCTGTCACCTCAGGATCACTATGTACCGACCCGACCCGCTTACTATCCTCCACACCAGCCCAAGATGAGACCACCATATACTCTCTACGACCCTAACCAGGCCTACCAGTACACCTATCACCAACCATGGAACCCGAACGACAACATGAATTGGAACCCCTATCCAGATTGATATAGTTCCAGTTGGTGATTTCTGTGATTTTTATTCTTTTTATTATTTTTATTTATTTATGTTTAAACGCGTTATATTTTGATACTTTTATGTAAGTTTAATATTTTTATTATGTTGTACTAATATTTAATATTTGATGACAAAATTTCATTCCTCGGCCGTGAAGTTTACATCAACTTTGACTCCTCGTCCTTTTTCTTTTTTTTTGTGCATCCCTCGTCCCTAATGTATCACAATTATACATCCCTCGTCCTCCCGTCTAGTTTCTGTCTATTTCAGCTGTTACCTCTTATCACGTGCATATCATGTGAGGGTAAAAAGGTCATTACACCACAGGGACGAGGAGCGAAATTATGTCTTCTTCTTGGATATTCTATTTAGTCCCAACATGATAAATCATAAACCCTAATAAAATCAAATTCAATACAAATCAAAAATCAGTTTCTCCACCAAATTATTTTATCTCTAAAATCCATTTAAAACATGAATAATTTGAATAATTTGGTGATTTCGTGCATAACCAAATCTATAACTTTGCACATGTTTTTTTACTATAATTCGTCCCCTTCACAGTGCTAGCATACGATTACCCACCTTTATTGCAAGATATGTCTGCAGCCCTAATTGACTGACTTTTGACATAAACCCTAGGCTTAATCTTCACTTCTTCAACCCTATAATCACTAACCCCCTGGTTATATTCCCTAGCGCTGTTCTGAATAGCAATCGATCGAATGTTGTTGATGTTGTTCTCGAACTTCTAATACCACCCATTTTCTTCCTTACAATAGAAGGAACGACCTCCCATGATCTGATCGGATAAACCGCCGGAAAAAGTGACCGGTGAAAGACTGTCGTCGGAAAAAGGAACGACCTCCCATTTTCTACTTTACAAATTACACGTCTTCATTATTCATGTTATTTAAATATTTTGTGTAAACTGTAACTCTTTTTGGGTGTGATTGAGTAAAGAGCTAGTTACACAAGATATATTAAAAGAGTTTCTTGTTAGATATGGAGAACAAGTGGATTTGGACAAGGAAAGCAAACGATTTGGGATGTTACACCGTGAGTCAGCAATCACAACTGTTATACTCCAAATTTCATGCGGTGGTGGTGGTGGTGGTGGTAGTGGGGGTTGAAGATAGGTTTGGTCTTGATTTTATAGAAGTATAAAACTAGGTTTTTAATTTGGGGATGATTAACATGAGATATGAGATGATAAGGATGAGGATGAAAATATAAGTTGAATAATAAAGAAAAGAAATAAAATAAAAAGACTAAAGTACCCTCACGTGCTTTGCACATGACTGAACAAACGACTGAAATAGACAGAAACTAGACGGGAGGACGAGGGATGTATAATTGTGATACATTAGGGATGAGGGATGCACAAAAAAAAGAAAAAGGACAAGGAGTCAAAGTTGATGTAAACTTCAGGGACGAGGAATGAAATTTTTTCATATTTGATTTGAAAGTGGGATTTAAAGTCCCATTTCAAATTACCATGCATGTTTATATTTGTATGTATGTATATTGTCAATTGTACACAACAGGGTAAAACATCGCATTTTCAAAGACTGACATTATGTTCAGCAAAAGCTACTAATTTTGACGACAAAACGAAAAACAAATGTGATGTAACAACAAGACGGAATGAACAAATGATGTGAACCATTTATCATTCAGCAAACAAACACCAATATGTTTGGAAACTTTGGTAAAATTTAATCATGTTTCTACGCTAATCACCCTCAATAATTTAAATTGTTACTGATTTCTTGCAAATAAGGGCATTGCAAGATCTTAAGTGTGGGAAGGGGTTAAATTATTTAGGATTTTTAAAATTTTAACTTATACACTTGGTTACCATTAAAAATACTAGTAACGCAGTAGTTGTATTAGAATCTAGTGCTCTCTGATAATAAAGAACAACCCTAGTCTTATATACTGACTACCCAATTCTAGTAAAAAAAAATTTCGAAATTTTCAATTAATTGAATTCAAAATCATGTTTATACATATTTATGAATGATAAAACTAGGTGTTAAACACTGAAATTATTGTTACCTCGGAAAGGACATAAATTGAGAAACAAACCAAAATGTTAGAATTCATTTAAAATGGAATAGAGGTCAATAAAAATGCAAAGAAAGGAAAATAAAAGCCAAGTGTGGGAAAAATTTACCAAGTTATTTTGAACATATATCACATATTTTTGTACAAATAACTGAAGATACTTTTGTTTTGGACAATTTTATCAGTTTTACCCAATTTCTTGTAATATATTTGAAAGAAAGATGGAGCTACACGATGAATCAATTCCATCATTAAAAAGAAGTAAAGTCTTCCGAAAAAGAAACGCGCTTCTTGATTTAGGTCAGGAAGTTGTCGTCCAAACCAGTTGTAGAGTTTACGAAAAACCTTGAAAAGTTTTCTCGAAAATCAGCTGGAAATCCACGGACCTCAGTATCAAACAGGGTCGCCAAGTGGTCAGACTTATCCTAACCATGAGAGGATCTGTCTCATAAAATGAGGAGGGCGCCATGCAAATTAGCTTGATAAGACTAATGAATCAGACCCCCAGAAAGGATAATCTCCTTTAAAGATCAAAAATCAGCTTTTAAGACTGATATTACTCAATCCTAGATATTGACTTTTAAAGATTGAGAATTACAAACTCATGGAATTCGATGATATCTAAACTCGAGCTTGAACGAGAAAATATTTTGATCAAATTAAAACCGATTTGTTTTCTGAAAACCCATTTTCAATGCGTTCATTACCATTGAACGTAAAATCCTAGGAATTCACCTGGAATTCATTAGGTCACTTGAACTAAATCGGGTGTCAACTGTAAGAACGGTGGTTGCATAACATGGTCAAAGACAGGACTTGTGCCAGACCGAAAAAAAACTACAGGGTGAGCTTTACTATTGCTCCTACAAAGGATAGTAATTGCATCCGACACGTTATAGACCATAATTAAAAGCATGTCAGGGGACATTGCCTTAACAGTTGCTTGTTCAATGATTTCCTTTACAACCGGACGGTAGTTTACCAAAAGGTAATATACGGAGCAAGTATACTGGACGTGTTGCTTTCCTAATACAAGGTTAGCAAGTGGGTGACACAAAACCTTAAGTTTTGAGCTAAAATTTTCAAATCTGAAACCCACCAAACCCACAAAAACATTTTGCAACACCGGTGAAGAGTCATTCCGGAAAACTTATCTAGGGTAAAAACTAGATTTAATTTTCAAAAGATCAAATGTTTTCATAAAGATCCAATTTCCTTAAGGATCTAAATTTTCATAGTCATGTGGGACTGTAAACCACATCGTTACTACCATTGTTCATACCGCCGTATAAAAATCACTGATGTACAAGTGTGAAGAATAAAGAAGTGATTCTAGTATTTTTATTTCAAGACTATATTGCTTGAGGACAAGCAACGCTCAAGTGGTGGAATACTTGATAATGCTAAAAACGAACATATATTTCATAGCATTATCCCTCAAGAAAGACAAGCTTTTACTTGCAATTGTTCTATTTACAAGTGATATTCGTTTAAATAATAAAAGGCGAAGATAAAAGACAGATTCGACGAATTGAAGATGGAAACGACCAAAAAGCTCAAAAGTACAAATTACAATCAAAGTGGTTCAAATTATTGGTGAGAAACGTCTCAAAATTACAAGAGTACAAGACGCGAAACGCAAAATACAAGATATTAAATTGTACGCAAGGACGTTCGAAAATCCGGAACCGGGACCAAAGACAACTCTCAACGCTCGACGCAACGGACTAAAAATTACAAGTCAACTATGCACATAAATATAATATAATATTTAAATAGTTCTTAAAATTATTTATATATTATATTATTTATTGGCAAGCAAAGAAACAAACTCACCTGAGCTGGAAATAGAGGCAATGCGATCGCATGGCCTGGAGGTGAAAAACCCATGCGATCGCATGGTGAATAGTACCAGGCCACATTCCTATAAAAGCACGCTCTGGTCGACTGAATATGATACCATCTATCTATCTCTCACTCGTAATAATAGGGGTATGTTAGCGAATGTTGTAAGGGTGTAAGTTGAAATTCTGTCCGTGTAACGCTACGCTATTTTTAATCATTGTAAGTTATGTTCAACCTTTTTAATTTAATGTCTCGTAGCTGACTTGACAGATTCATCCAATTGAACCCAAACTCAAGGGAGGACCACAAGCTCGGGGCTCGACGAAAGAGAAAGTCTCGGCATTAAGAAAATATTATTATGCTTATTTAAGACGAAGTAATCATGAGGTTGGGCTAAAATATTAAAGATTGGGTAATTGGACTTTATACCATAATTGGGGTTTGGACAAAAGAACGACACTTGTGGAAATTAGACTATGGGCTGTTAATGGACTTTATATTTGTTTAACTAAATGATAGTTTGTTAATTTTAATATAAAGATTTACAATTGGACGTACCTATAAATAACCATATACACTCGATCGGACACGATGGGCGGGATATTTATAAATATTAATAATTGTTCATTTAACCGGATACGGGAATGGATTAATAGTTAATAGACTTATTAAAACATGGGTGGATTATGTACAAGGACACTTGGTGTAATTGTTAACAAAGTATTAAAACCTTGGGTTACACGCAGTCGATATCCTGGTGTAATTATTAAACAGAGTATTAAGACCTTGTTACAGTTTAAGTTCCCAATTAGTTGGAATATTTGACTTCGGATATAAGGATAATTTGACGAGGACACTCGCGCTTTATATTTATGACTGATGGACTGTTATGGACAAAAACCAGACGGACATATTAAATAATCCAGGACAAAGGACAATTAACCCATGGGAATAAACTAAAATCAACACGTCAAACATCATGATTACGGAAGTTTAAATAAGCATAATTCCTTTATTTTCATATTTAATTGCACTTTTAATTATCGCACTTTTATTTACTATCATTTTATTTAATTTCACTTTTAATTATCGTACTTTTTAATTATCGCAATCTTATTTTATCGCACTTTTATTTATCGTAATTTCATTATCATCATTTACTTTACGCTTTAAAATTTAGTTATATTTATTTTTAATATTTTACATTAGGTTTTAACTGCGACTAAAGTTTTAAAATTGACAAACCGGTCATTAAACGGTAAAATCCCCCTTTTATAATAATAATATTACTTATATATATATATATGTATTTTTACAATTATAAGTTAAAAATAATATAGTGTTAAACTTGGCTAAGATCCCTGTGGAACGAACCGGACTTACTAAAAACTACACTACTGTACGATTAGGTACACTGCCTATAAGTGTTGTAGCAAGGTTTAGGTATATCCACTCTATAAATAAATAAATAACTTGTGTAAAATTGTATCGTATTTAATAGTATTTCCTAATAAAATATAAATTATTTCCTAGTACGCCTCGCACACATCAAGTATTTTTGGCGCCGCTGCCGGGGACACTAAAACGCCGAAAGCGAAACGCTATATAAAAAAAAAATTTATTAAGTTCTTTGTATAAAAAAAATATACGTTTTAAATATTATATTTTATTAGGAAATACTATTAAATACGATACAATTTTACACAAGTTATTTATTTATTTATAGAGTGGATATACCTAAACCGTGCTACAACACTTATAGGCAGTGTACCTAATCGTACAATAGTGTAGTTTTTAGTAAGTCCGGTTCATTCCACAGGGATCTTAGCCAAGTTTAACGCTATATTAGTTTTAACTTATAATTGTAAAAATACAAATATATATATATAAGTAATATTATTATTATAAAAGGGGGATTTTACCGTTTAATGACTGGTTTATCGATTTTAAAACTTTAGTCGCAGTTAAAACCTAATGTAAAATATTAAAAATAAATATAACTAAATTTTAAAGCGTAAAGTAAATGACGATAATGAAATTGCGATAAATAAAAGTGCGATAAAATAAGATTGCGATAATTAAAAAGTACGATAATTAAAAGTGCAATTAAATAAAATGACAATAAATTAAAGTGCGATAATTAAAAGTGCAATTAAATATGAAATAAAGGAATTATGCTTATTTAAACTTCCGTAATCATGATGTTTGACGTGTTGATTTTAGTTTTATTACCATGGGTTAATTGTTCTTTGTCCTGGATTATTCAATATGTCCATACGGATTTGTCCATAATAGTCCATCAGTCATAATCATAAAGTGCGGAAGTTTTCGTCAAATTATTCTTATTCCCGAAGTCAAATATTCCAACTAATTGGGGATTCGAATTGTAACAAGGTCTTAATACTTTGTTTAATAATTACACCAGGTTATCGACTGCGTGTAAACCAAGGTTTTACTACTTTGTTAACAATTACACCAATTACCCTTGAATGTAATCCACCCCTGTTTCAACAAGTTTATTAACTATTAATCCAGTTCCGTGTCCGGTAAAATGAACAATTATTGGTATTTATAGATATCCCGCCCACTGTACCCAGTCAAGCGTATGTGGTTATATATAAATACGTCAAATTATAAGTTTATATATTAAATTAACGAGATATCATTTAGTTAATATAAAGCCCATTAATAGCCCATAGTCTAATTTCCAAAAGTGTCATTCTTTTGTCCAAACCCCAATTATGGTACAAAGCCCAATTACCCCGTCTTAATATTTTAGTCCAACCTCATGATTACTTCGGATTAAATAAGCATAATAATAACTTAGTTACGAGACATTAATTTAAAAAGGTTGAACATAACTTACAATGATTAATAATAGCGTAGCGTTACACGGACAGAATTTCGACTTACACCCTTACAACATTCACTAACATACCCTTATTATTAGAATTTAAAATTAAAGTTAATATATATATATATATATCGTTGAGTGAATGAAGAAGAAAAAGATATGTTAATTGATCACCAAATTGCGAAATTTATAGGAGTGTGGCCAGCTACCTACTGCCATGCGATCGCATGGAAAATGCACCTCCAGGCCATGCGATCGCATGGCCTCTTTTTCCAGCTCACATGAGCTTGTTTTCTTTCTTGCCGACGGTTTTTAATATAATATATAAATAATTTATAGAATTATTTAAATATTATATTATATTTGTGTGCATAGTTAACTTGTAATTTTTAGTCTGTTGCGTCGAGCGTTGAGAGTTGACTCTGGTCCCGGTTCCGGATTTTCGAACGTCCGTGCGTACAATTTAATATCTTGTATTTTCCGTTTTGCGTCTTGTACTCTTGTAATTTTGAGACGTTTCTTATCAATAATTTGAACCACTTTGATTGTACTTTGTACTTTTGAGCTTTTTGGTCTTTTGCGTCTTCAATTCGTCGAATCTGTCTTTTGTCTTCACCTTTTATTATTTAAACGAATATTACTTGTAAATAGAACAATTGCAACTAAAAGCTTGTCTTTCTTGAGGGATAATGCTATGAAATATATGTTCGTTTTTAGCATTATCAAATATTCTCACACTTGAGCGTTGCTTGTCCTCAAGCAATATAGTCTTGAAATAAAAATACTAGAATCACTTCTTTATTCTTCACACTTTGTACATCAGTGATTTCTATACGGCGGTATGAACAATGGTAGTAACGATGTGGTTTACAGTCCCACATGACTATAAAAATTTAGATCCTTTAGGAAATTGGATCTTTATGAAAACATTTGATCTTTTTAAAAATTAAATCTAGCTTTTACCCTAGATAAGTTTTCCGGAATAACCCTTCACCGGTGTTTGCAAATTATTTTTGTGGGTTTATTGGGTTTCAGATTTGAAACTTTTAGCTCAAAACTTGCGGTTTTATATCACCCACTTGCTAACCTTGTATTGGGAAAGCAACACATCCAGTATACTTGTTCCGTATATTACCTTTCGGTAAACTACCGTCCGGTTGTAAAGAAAAGCGTTGAACAAGCAACTGTTAAGGCAATGTCCCCTGACATGCTTTTAATTATGGTCTATATCGTGTCGGATGCAATTACTATCCTTTGTAGGAGAAATAGTAAAGCTCACCCTATAATTCTTCGGTCTGGTACAAGGTCTTGTCTTTGACCATGCTATGAAACCACCGTTCTTACGGTTGACACCCGATTTGGTTCAGGTGACCTAATGAATTCCGGGTGAATTCCTAGGATTTTACGTTCAATGGTAATGAACGCATTGAAAATGGATTTTTAGAAAACAAATCGGTTTGTAATTTGATCAAAATATTTTCTCGTTCAAGCTCGAGTTTAGATATCATCGAATTCCATGAGTTTGTAATTCTCAATCTTTAAAGTCAATCTCAAGAATTGAGTAATATCAGTCTTAAAAGCTGATTTTTGATCTTTTAAGGAGATTATCCTTTCTGGGGGTCTGATTCATTAGTCTTATCAAGCTAATTTGCACGGCGCCCTCCCCATTTTACGGGATAGATCCTCTCATGGCTAGGATAAGTCTGACCACTTGGCGACCCTGTTTGATGCTGAGGTCCGTGGATTTCCAGCTAATTTTCGAGAAAACTTTTCAAGGTTTTTCGTAGACTCTACAACTGGTCTAGACGACAACTTCCTGACCTAAATCAAGAAGCGCGTGTCTTTTTCGGAAGACTTTACTTTCTTTTAATGATGGAATTGATTCATCGTGTAGATCCATCTTTTCTTTTAAATATATTATAAGAAATTGGGTAAAACTGATAAAATTGTCCAAAACAAAAGTATCTTCAGTTATTTGTACAAAAATATGTGATTTATGTTTTAAATAACTTGGTAAATTTTTCCCACACTTGGCTTTTATTTTCCTTTCTATTGTCCTCTATTCCATTTTAAATGAATTCTAACATTTTGGTTTGTTTCTCAATTTATGTCCTTTCCGAGGTAACAATAATTTCGGTATTAACACCTAGTTTTATCGTTCATAAATATGTATAAACATGATTTTGAATTCATTTATTTGAAAAATTTTGAAAAATTTTACTAGAATTGGGTAGTCAGTATATAAGACTAGGGTTGTTCTTTATTATCAGAGAGCACTAGATTCTAATACAACTACTGCGTTACTAGTATTTTTAATGGTAACCAAGTGTATAAGTTAAAAATTTTAAAAATCCTAAATAATGTAACCCCTTCCCACACTTAAGATCTTGCAATGCCCTCATTTGCAAGAAATCAGTAACAATTTTAAATTATTGAGGGTGATTAGCGTAGAAAAATGATTAAATTTTACCAAAGTTTCCAAACATATTGGCGTTTGTTTGCTGAATGATAAATGGTGCACATCATTTGTTCATTCCGTCTTGTTGTTACATCACATTTGTTTTTCGTTTTGTCGTCAAAATCAGTAACTTTTGCTGAACTTAATGCCAGTCTTTGAAAATGCGCTGTTTTACCATGTTGTATACAATTGACAATATACATACATACAAATATAAACATGCATGGTAATTTAAAATGAGACTTAAAATCCCACTTTCAAATCAAATATGAAACATTAGTACAACATAATAAAAATATTAAACAATACATAAAAGTATCAAAATATTATATGTTTAAACATAAATAAATAAAAATAATAAATAATAAAAATCATAGAAATCACCAACGGAACTATATCAATCTGGATAGGGGTTCCAGTTCATGTTGTCATCCGGGTTCCATGGTTGGTGATAGGTGTACTGGTAGGCCTGGTTAGGGTCGTAGAGAGTATATGGTGGTCTCATCTCGGGCTGGTGTGGAGGATAGTAAGCGGGTCGGGTCGGAACGTAGTGATCCTGAGGTGACAGTCGGCTCATGATCTGACGCTGATGATAGTCCCATCTATCATGCTGTCGTTGCCTAGAATACTCGTAATTATTCCGGGCTTGCCACTGCTCCATCCGACTAAATCTCTCCCCGTTTGTCATATCTACCTCATCTACACGCTGGTAGACGTCAGTCATAGCCTCCCTAATGACATCCCTAATATCATCTGCTTCCTCCATTTCCTCATCTGAACCTCTCTCTACCTGAGGATGACTACAAACATAGGGTATTGCCTGATTGCGTCTGCTTTTTAATACCTTAGCACCCTGATAGACCCTCAATCCTAAAGGCTCAAACTGTTCCCTACATACCATAAGTGGACCACATTGATCCCTATCTACACCCAAATACTCTCCAATGAGAGTAACAAAAATACCCCCTCCTATTATTCCCCCTTCCTGTATTCCTCCTACCATCTTAGACAAATAAAAACCAACACAGTAAGGGATATTAACAAAGCCTCTTGGGTCTCGAATACACTTTAGGTAAAATAAATCATGTAAGGTCATTTTCTCCTTATTGTGACCTCTCTGTGTAATCGAGTTAGCCAAAAATCTATGAATTATACGAAGCTCGGCTTTGTTAATATGTAAGTAGGAGTGTTTTCCTCCCAGCGTAAAAACATTATAAGCTGACATACGCCTCCAGACGGCGTTCGCGTCAAAATTCCTATCTACCCTTTCACCATGATAAATCAAATTCATACAATCGGGTAGTAGTAATTCACCAGGAGTATATATCTGCAAAGCCCTGGCCATGTCCAGCATGGACATCCTGTACATCCTACGGCCAAGTATAAATCTAAGAAAACTTCTATCATCTAATCTATCTACATCTGCATTTAACGCTATAGTACTCATAAGCTCAATACACTATTCCTTATATACAGGTCTACGAATGGTGAATAGACGTTCCCAATCGGAAAAAGAAGAATTGTCATACCTTTGGATCAGATGCTCCCTAACTGAGTTAACTAGTTGGACCCTTTCTAAAGGCTCCCAATCGATTACCCTCGAAACTTCTACATTTTTTGGTATCAGTTTGAATTTGTAACTTTGATATGTCGGGTAATCTCTCCAGCTTTTATCGAATCTCATATTAGGATGCAACGTGTGTTCAGGAATCGTTGGGTATTCTACTGGCGGATGCATCGGAAATACTATGAAGGCATCAACAAATTGTAGCAGATCATAATAAGGTACGTATTGATCAGGTTGATGTTGTTGTTCCTGTTGTGGTTCTTGTTCGGGTTCTGGCTCGTATTGCGGCTCATATTCTGGTTCAGGTTCTGGTTGTGGTTGTCTAGATGAAGATGATGCACCTCCAGTTTCAGTATATTTCTGCAAAACACATTAAACACAAAATTTGTGCATCCAAATATGCATTAGTGTTAGCAAAATAACAACTTAAAACAATCATAATGACATGTTTAATCAAAATTAAACTTATGCTCATTTTCACAATTTTATCAATTCTACACTTTTTCAAATAAACATATATGAAAATGTATACAAAGTTCATAAGCATTTAACTCAAATAACATGTCAAAATAGTCATTACTAGCAATTAAACAAGTCTCAAATGGCATTTACATCAATTTAATCAAGTTCATGAATTTTAGACTTAAAAAGTCCACTTTAATTCTCAAAAATCGTGTTTAGGATCAAACTTTGGATCATTTAGCTACCTAAACATGTTACACTACTTAATTTAGCAACAATTGATGACATAAAACGGCCATAACCTGTTTATATCAAAAAGCCCCAAATTGCTCAAGAACACAAACCCTAGATTTCTAAAAATTTTGAAGTTGTTGGCTTCAAATCATGTTAAATAGCATCAATCTAGGTTATACATGCATAAAATACTAACAATTTAACCCTAATTACATTAGAAATTAGCAAAATCAAATTAGGTAAATTATTGGTAAATATCACAAAAACTATGAATTTTAAGAGTTTAGGGGTGTAATTTTTACCTTTTTGTTGAAAAATCCGAACCTAGGCATGATTGTAGCGGATTGTAGGATGAAATTTGGTTGAATTTGGTGAAAAATGGTGATTTTAGAGAGGTATGTGTGTATGTTTTTGTAAATGTGTGTGTGTTGTGTGGAGTGACAGAGAACAGCTCGCTGAGCTTTATGTTTCTGGCCAGTTTTCCAGCCTCATGCGATCGCATGAGGTTACAGGGTAAATCTCATGCGATCGCATGAGGTCCCCCCCCCCTTTTTTTTTGCTTACTTTAATTCAATAAGATTAAAAATAATGATAATAAAAGTTCTCGTCTCTCCCTTGGGTAGAGCAATTTCGGTTCAATGACCTAGTTTTCAACTCACGCCGAATTTTAAAAATCATATTTTTATCTTAGTGAAATAAAATAAATTTTTGTTTTTAACATCACACCAAACTTAAATTTAAAATGCATAAAATTAAAAATTCATATTAAAATTAAAAATTTTTACACCAAATTTATATTATAATTTTGTTTTTATACATACAAACTTATATTAAAAATATTAATTTTTCAAATATTTACAAACTTAAATATATTGATTTAAAAAGTTTGCAATAATAATTTAATATTAATATATTAATTTTAAAAACAAAGTAAAAATAAAAATTAAAAATCTTTTTGGTCTTTTATCCCACTTTAATCAATCAAATATTATCAAAAATATACGTCCCTCTTTTCGGTAAAGTAATTTCGGCTATATTACCTAGTTTTACTCCTGACGAATTTTTGAAATATTTTGGGTTGATTGATTAAAGATATTTATACCTTAAGAATAAACGGTAAATTTCGCAGTGATGTAATAAATTTTTGTATGATATTAATAATTTCGGTCGCAAAACATAATTTTATTGAGTATCAATTTAATACTTTATAGGGAACGATTTAGCGTTTATTATCAAAAGGTTAAAAGCAATAAAATAAAAATAAAAACTGTACAAACTTACCTGTGAGATAGAATTCTCAGTGACCTGCTTTAGCCCACTCATAAGATAGTCGGACTAATTGGTTTTCCATAGCTACATAGGCATAACCTCGAGCATTCAACGATTTTTCTTCGAAACATATGAACGGTCCTTCTCTGCATAAAGTAACGAACTCGGTATTGGAATATGTCTGATTCGTCGAGCATTTTCCTTCGTGTGACCATTTTCCGCATTTGATCTTTCAAGGTGTCGTGCTCTTCTTTTCGCAGCGGATTTTGATTTTCCTTTACCAAAATGTAACTTATTATGATCGTTTCTGAGTTCTTTTCTTACTCCGTCCAATTTGGCTCTTATTACTGATACCAGGTCACTCGGGAGTGTGTCATTATTACGTTTAGTAATCAAAGCGTGTAGCATTAGACCATGGTTTAGTTCACAGGAATTCTTCATCTCGTAAAACCTAAAAAAATAAAAATTCAGAATGGGGGGAGAAGACTAGTTCTTTAGGGTCTGCTAGGGAAAGACCATACAGATTCCATTCTCGAGAACTACACGAAAACAGAATATCTGACTCTAACAGAAATACATATTACCCTAAAAGGATTCGAATCTCCCCACACTTAGTTAGCTGTGGTGTCGAAATTATGATTAACTTCGTTGTCAACTTCCATCGGACCATGCATGTAATGTTTAACTATGTGACCATTAACTTTAAATTCAATCCCATTTGAATTTATTAACTCTATTGTTCCGTATGGGAAAACTCTTTTGACTATAAATGGTCCAAACCATCTTGATTTCAATTTTCCAAGAAATAGCTTAAATCGTGAATTGAAAAGAAGAACTCTGTCTCCTTCTTTAAATTCTTTTGAATTCTGTTTCTTTTATCATGCCATTTCTTCGTTCTTTCCTTATAGATTAAGGAATTTTCATATGCCTCAAGTCTTAATTCTTCTAATTCGTTTAGTTGACTTAATCGTAGACGTCCAGCTTCATGTAAATCAAGATTACATGTCTTCAAAGCCCAAAATGCTTTGTGTTCAATTTCTACTGGAAGGTGTCATGCTTTCCCGTAAACGAGTTTAAAAGGTGTGGTTCCAATTGGAGTTTTGTAGGCTGTTCTAAAAGCCCAAAGTGCATCCTCCAATTTAATGGACCATTCCTTTGGATTTGATCCTACGGTTTTCTCTAGAATACGTTTTAATGCTCGGTTGGTATTTTCAACTTGTCCACTTGTTTGTGGATGATAAGCGGTTGAGATTTTATGAGTTACTCCATATCTTTTGAGAAATTTCTCAAGTTGATTATTACAAAAATGAGTACCCCGATCACTTATTAAAGCTTTCGGTGTTCCAAACCTTGCAAAAAGACGTTTTAAAAAGTTGACTACAACTCGTGCATCGTTAGTTGGGAGAGCTTATACTTCCGCCCATTTAGATACATAATCAATGGCAACGAGAATGTAGAGATTATTATGAGATTTTGGAAATGGACCCATAAAGTCAATACCCCAAATGTCAAGTACTTCACATACTTGAATAATATTTTGTGGCATTTCATCACGTTGACTTATTTTTCCGGCCCTTTGACAAGCATCACAGGATTTGCAAAGAAGGTGTGCGTCTTTGAAAATTGTAGGCCAATAGAATCCAGCATCGTAAACTTTTCTTGCGGTGAGTTGAGGCCCATAATGCCCTCCTGTTGGTCCTGTGTGACAATGGTTTAAGATTTGACTGGCTTCATCTGCGAATACACATTGGCGTATTATTCCAAAGGGACAACTTTTAAACAAATGTGGATCTTCCCAAAAATAGTTTTTTATATCACTAAAGAATTTCTTTCGTTTTTGGTACGACAATCCTTTTTCAAGGAATCCACATACTAAATAGTTTGCATAATCTGCAAACCATGGAATTTCACTATAATCTATCTTCAATAGATATTCATCAGGAAAGTTATGACCTATGTTAGGTCATCTCGGATTTCAATATCGAACTCTTGTAAGAGTAAGATCCAATGGATTAATCTTGGTTTAGCATCTTGTTTTGAAAATAGGTATCTAAGAGCAGAATGGTCGGTATACACCACCGTTTTTGCTAGAACGAGATAAGAACGAAATTTGTCAAAAGCAAAGACAATTGCAAGGAGTTCTTTTTCAGTAGTTGTGTAATTCGTTTGTGCTCCTTGTAAAGTCTTACTAGCATAATAAATAGGTTGAAATCGTTTTTCAATCCTTTGTCCTAAAACGGCTCCCATTACAAAATCACTTGCATCGCACATTAGTTCAAACGGTAGATTCTAATTTGGAGTTATCATGATCGGCGCATTAATGAGTTTTTATTTAAGAATATTAAAATATTTGATGCATTCATCTGAAAAGATGAATGGTGCATCTTTTTCTAGGAGTTTATTTATAGGAGTGGCAACTTTAGAAAAATCTTTTATGAAACGTCGGTAAAAACCGGCATGCCCTAGAAAACTCCTAACTCCTCTAACATTGGTGGGATGTGGAAGTTTAGCAATTACATCTACTTTAGCTCTATCCACTTCAATTCCTTCCTTTGAGATTTTATGTCCAAGAACGATGCCTTCTTTAACCATGAAATGGCATTTCTCCA
Source organism: Rutidosis leptorrhynchoides (assembly GCF_046630445.1). Lineage (NCBI taxonomy): Eukaryota > Viridiplantae > Streptophyta > Magnoliopsida > Asterales > Asteraceae > Rutidosis > Rutidosis leptorrhynchoides. The sequence continues at coordinate 683,721,428 of NC_092333.1, forward strand.
AATTAAGAACTAGATTTGATTGTTCGAATCTAATAAACATTCGTTCAAGATTAACTAGACATGATTCAAATGTATCACCGAAGACTGAAAAGTCATCCATGAAAACTTCCATGCATTCTTCTATCATGTCGTGAAAAATCGCCATCATGCACCTTTGAAAGGTTGCAGGGGCGTTGCAAAGTCCAAATGGCATGCGTTTGTAAGCAAAAGTACCATAAGGGCACGTGAACGTGGTTTTCTCTTGGTCCTCGGGTGCTATTGGAATTTGAAAATATCCGGAAAAACCATCAAGAAAATAATAATAACTATTTTTGGCTAATCTTTCTAACATTTGATCAATGAAAGGTAAGGGAAAGTGATCTTTTCTGGTGGCGTCATTTAATTTTCTATAATCAATACAGACACGCCATCCTGTTACAGTCCTAGTAGGAATAAGCTCATTTTTCTCATTTGTGATGACAGTCATGCCACCCTTCTTAGGTACGCATTGAACTGGGCTTACCCATGGACTATCAGAGATTGGATAAATTAAACCTGCATCTAGCAGTTTTATAATTTCTTTTTTAACAACATCTTGCATATTAGGATTTAGTCTTCGTTGGCGTTGCACATACGTTTTATGACCTTCTTCCATAAGGATTTTATGTGTGCAATACGAAGGACTTATTCCTTTAATATCATGAATCTTCCATGCAATAGCTGGTTTATGAGCTTTTAGCACAGTAATGAGTTGAGATTTTTCATTTTCAGTAAGAGAAGACGATATTATTACAGGTAATTCAGATTCACCATGTAAATAAGCGTATTCCAAATGGTTTGGAAGTGGCGTTAACTCTAATGTCGGTGGTTCTTCTATCGATGATTTATATCGATATCTGTCTTCTTCTTTTAGCATTTGAATTTATTCTGTTGTTGGTTCATATCCATTAGCCATAAGTTTATCTAACATTTCAGTTTCATCAATTGGTTCAGTTCCTTCTCCTAAAGAACATTTTCATGTTCCTTGTATTTCTGGAAATTCTTCTAATAATTCTGCATGTGAATCTATAGTTTGAATATAATAACATGTATCATCTGCAGATCGCGGTTGTTTCATGGCTCTATCAACTGAAAAGGTAACACTCTCGTCCTCTATACTTAGGGTCAGTTTCTTACCGAACACGTCTATTATTGCTTTAGCCGTGTTTAAGAATGGTCTTCTTAATATGAGAGGAACTCGAGAATCTTCTTCCATATCCAGAATAACAAAATCTACTGGAAATACTAAAGTACCAACTTAAACTAGCATGTTCTCCATTATCCATCTAGGATATTTTACTGATCGATCGGCTAGTTGTATGCTTATTCGTGTTGGTTTCAATTCTCCAAGGTCTAGTTTAGCGTATAGTGTATACGGCATTAGATTTATACTAGCACCTAAGTCTGCCAATGCTTCTATTGAACTAAGACTACCCAGAAAACATGGAATTGTGAAACTTCCTGGATCTGAAAGTTTTTCTGGTATTTTATTCAACAGCACTGCAGAACAATTAGCATTCATAGTAACAGCCGAGAGTTCTTCCATTTTCTTTCTATTTGTGATTAGATCTTTCAAGAATTTGGCATATCTAGGCATTCCTGATATTACATCAATGAAAGGAAGATTTACATTTATCTGTTTAAACATATCCAAGAATTTGGATTGCTCAGATTCAAGTCTTTCTTTTCTCATTTTACTCGGGTAAGGAAGTGGTGGTTGGTATGGTTTAACATAAGGTTTAGCCTTAACTGTGTTATCTTCATTAACCTTTTCAACTACCGGTTCTGTTTCCTTATCTTGCTCAGGTTGTGGTTCTTGTGGAGTAGGAATAGAGTCATCAGAAATTACAGACATTTCAGGTGGTTTAAGTGTAATACCACTTCTTGTGGTAATGGCTTTAGCTGTTTCATTTCGGGGGTTAGCATTCGTATCACTAGGTAAACTTCCCGGTTTTCTTTCACCTATTAACCTTGCTAGGTTGCTCACTTCTTGTTCCAGATTTTGAATAGAAGCTTGTTGATTTCTAAATGTTTGAGCATTTTGTTCATTGGTTTGTTTCTGAGATGTGAAAAATTGAGTTTGAGATTCAACTAGCTTCGTCATCATGTCTTCTAAATTTGGCTTTTTATCATCGGTTTGTGGTGGTTTGTTTTGAAAAATAAGTCTTTGCTGATTGTAAGTATTGTTGGATACTTGTTGATTGTTAGGACCTTGTTGGTTGTTGTATGATACATTTTGGTTATAGTTCTGATTTTGATTGTAGATTGGTCTTGGCAGTTGATAATTATTCTGATAATTATTTCCTGGCCTTTGGTTTAGATATGAAACATTCTCTCTTTGTTCCATTGTTTGTTCAATACCGAGACAATCTTTTGTCAAATGTGGTCCTCCACACTGCTCACAACTAATTCGTATTGAGTGAATATCTTTAGTCATCTTTTCCATTCGTCTCTCGACATCATCTATCTTTGCGAAAATGGAATCTAAGTATTGGCTAGAATCGGCTCTAGCTGCTTTAGATGATCTAACGATATATTTTTCTTGGTCCCACTCATGTGAGTGGGAAGCAGTGTTATCAATAATTTTGTAAGCGTCAGTTGCGGTTTTCTTCATAATAGAACCACCAGCTGCTATATCTATGTCTTTTCTTGTAGTGATGTCGCATCCTTGGTAGAATATTTGTACTATTTGACAAGTGTCTAAACCATGTTGCGGACATCCTCTCAATAACTTTCCAAATCTTGTCCACGCCTCATATAGAGTTTCATTTGGCTTTTGTGTGAACGTAACAATTTCTCCTTGAAGTCTTACGGCTTTAGATGCCGGAAAGAATTGTTTAAGAAATTTTTCAACTAAAACGTCCCATGTATCAATCGCCCCTTCAGGTAACGATTCTAACCAATCTTTGGCTTCTCCCTTTAAAGTCCAGGAAAATAACATGAGATATATCTGTTCATCCTCCACTTCTCTTATTTTAAATAGAGTACAGATCCTATTAAAGGTACGAAGATGTTCATTTGGATCTTCCTTCGGCGCACCATTAATTTGGCATTGATTAGTTACCATGTGTAGAATTTGTCATTTGATTTCATAATCTGGCGCATTAATGTCAGGTTGAGTAATTACGTGACCTTGGCCAGTGCGTTTAGCTCGCATTCGGTCTTCCATACTTAGAGGTTCCAGATTTTCCATGATTGAATTTGTTGAATCTGAGTCACTAGAGTATTCTGATTTAATGGGTTGTTCCTCAACAATCTCTGTTTGAATGATTAGTGGTTCCGGAGGAAAGATTAATGGTTCAGGATCTCTGAATTGTCCCTGAATATCCTCCAGATTCTCAATTGTGAGGTCGGGTTCAAAAAATGGATTATCGGAAATATGAATTGGAGTACTTGGTTGACTGGATGACGATTCTTAAGAAAAATCAACGGCGAAAATATTTGCTAGATTTCTTGATCGAGTTACAGGTGGTGAACGTTTTGCTCGGTGCATTCACTGAATATCCTATTAGTTATAAAAGATAAAAATTGTATAAGTTATCAAATTAATAGACTTTTCTGCTTTTGCCCCTGTTTCGAATAGCCAATAGATGCAGCAGGGAGCCAGAACCCTTTAAATCGGAAGCTCACAACTCAACCACTAACAAATCCAACTATTACTACGAAGCAGAAAATTTGGATGTATATCAATTTAATCACTTAAAATAATTTTTCGTTGAAATTTAAAGAGATATTAGAGAAGAAATAGAAAATTCTATGTCCTAAAAACTAGAGCGGTGAAATAAGAAAGAAAAAGAGCGCGTCGAAAAACGTCAAAAAATAAAAGGTCGAAAAATAATAAAAAGAACGTAGCGCGTCGAAACTTAAAAGTCTAAAAACTAAGAATTAAAAGTTGCGTCTAAAGGTATTAAAGCTTAAAAGAAATACTATATCTAAAACGGTAATTACTTAAAAAGGTACTAAAATATAAAAACGGCGTCGCAAAATTCTAAAGCACCTAAATCTTAGTCCAGAGAAAAAGTACTTAAGGGATTTTACGGCAAAGCCTAAAAATCTAAAAATAAAAATAACTACGGCAAAAACTATGACTTAGAACTAAATACGAACGAAAAATACAAATATTACGCTAAAACAAATAAAAAGATACAAAATATAAAAATAAACTTAAAGTTGTAAAAAGTACAATTTTTATAAAAATATTATTTTTATATTATTTATTTTATAAAACTATTAATTTTTATATATTAATAAAACTAATTAAACTAAAAATACAAATTAATAATAAAAACTAAACTAATTAATTAAAAACTAAACCTTAATTAGGGTTTTAATAAATAAATAATAATAATAATTACCCCGTAATTAATGCTATTAAATACGATACAATTTTACACAAGTTATTTATTTATTTATAGAGTGGATATACCTAAACCTTGCTACAACACTTATAGGCAGTGTACCTAATTGTACAGTAGTGTAGTTTTTAGTAAGTCCGGTTCGTCCACAGGGAACTCGCCAAGTTTAACGCTATATTTTTTTAACTTATAATTATAAAAATACAAAAATATATAAATAATATTATTATTATAAAAGGGGGTTTACCGTTTAATGACCGGTTTGTCGATTTTAAAACTTTAGTCGCAGTTAAAACCTAATGTAAAATATTAAATATATAAAAGACTTAATTTAAAGCGTAAAGTAAATAACGATAATGAAATTGCGATAAATAAAAGTGCGATAAAATAAAATTACGATAATTAAAAATTACGATAATTAAAATGACAATAAATTAAAGTGCGATAATTAAAAGTGCAATTAAATATGAAATAAAGGAATTATGCTTATTTAAACTTCCGTAATCATGATGTTTGACGTGTTGATTTTAGTTTTATTACCATGGGTTAATTGTTCTTTGTCCTGGATTATTCGATATGTCCATACGGATTTGTCCATAATAGTCCATCAGTCATAATCATAAAGTGCGGAAGTCTTCGTTAAATTATTCTTATTCCCGAAGTCAAATATTCCAACTAATTGGGGATTCGAATTGTAACAAGGTCTTAATACTTTGTTTAATGAATACACCAGGTTATCGACTGCGTGTAAACCAAGGTTTTACTACTTTGTTAACAATTACACCAATTACCCTTGAATATAATCCACCCCTGTTCAACAAGTCTATTAACTATTAATCCAGTTCCGTATCCGGTAAAATGAAAAATTATTGGAATTTATAGATATCCCGCCCACCGTACCCAGTCAAGCGTATGTGGTTATATATAAATACGTCAAATTATAAGTCTATATATTAAATTAACGAGATATCATTTAGTTAATATAAAGCCCATTAATAGCCCATAGTCTAGTTTTCACAAGTGTCGTTCTCTTGTCCAAACCCCAATTATGGTACAAAGCCCAATTACCCCGTCTTAATATTTTAGCCCAACATCATGATTACTTCGGATTAAATAAGCATAATAATAACTTAGCTACGAGACATTAATTTAAAAAGGTTGAACATAACTTACAATGATTAATAATAGCGTAGCGTTACACGGACAGAATTTCGACTTACACCTTTACAACATTCGCTAACATACCCTTATTATTAGAATTTAAAATTAAAATTAAAATTAAAATTAAAATTATAATATATATATATATATATATATATATATATATATATATATATATATATATATATATATATATATATATATATCATTGAGTGAATGAAGAAGAAAAAGATATGTTAATTGATCACCAAACTGCGAAATTTATAGGTGTGTGGCCAGCTACCTACTGCCATGCGATCGCATGGAAAATGCACCTCCAGGCCATGCGATCGCATGGCCTCTTTTTCCAGCTCACATGAGCTTGTTTTCTTTCTTGCCGACGGTTTTTAATATAATATATAATATATAAATAATTTATAGAATTATTTAAATATTATATTATATTTGTGTGCATAGTTAACTTGTAATTTTTAGTCCGTTGCATCGAGCGTTGAGAGTTGACTCTAGTCCCGGTTCCGGATTTTCGAACGTCCTTGCGTACAATTTAATATCTTGTATTTTGCGTTTTGCGTCTTGTACTCTTGTAATTTTGAGACGTTTCTTATCAATAATTTGAACCACTTTGATTGTACTTTGTACTTTTGAGCTTTTTGGTCGTTTGCGTCTTCAATTCGTCGAATCTGTCTTTTGTCTTCACCTTTTATTATTTAAACGAATATTACTTGTAAATAGAACAATTGCAACAAAAAGCTTGTCTTTCTTGAGGGATAATGCTATGAAATATATGTTCGTTTTTAGCATTATCAATTATGTATATTATTTTATATTTTATTAATTATTTGAATCTTTATCTTAAACTTATAGTATTAGATCTTATTAGATGTATCAAAATCATCATATAATAATAATAATTATTATTATTATTACTATTACTATTAACAATTTATAATAACATCGTATGTATTTAATTGCAATTGCAATCATCATCAGTTTTTGAAGATGTGTTTGCAGATCTAAGTTAATTTCAATCATCGATTATTAATCAGTTAATATGTAATTGAAGATATAAGTTGCAATCATCAAAAAATTGGGTCAGCTTGTTTCATACGCTTTATCCATACCCCTTAATTTTGAATCTTTGATTTGAACCAGGTTAATTTCTTTTGTTTCATGTCCATACTCCTTAATTCTTACAGTACAATCTTTGATTTTGAACCACGTTAATTTATGTCCGATTAAATGTGTTTGTAGAATACAGGTCTATATATGATGGACTCGACTTGGATGTCCTTGTGTAGATCTTCCCCTGCATACGAAAAAGGACTTGACAAATTTATAGAACGTATTTTCTCTAAAAAGGGAAAAGATGGTCATATATATTGTTCGTGCAAATATTGCGGTAATCACAAACGGGTTGATCGGGTCCAGGCTAAAACACATTTGCTATGTGACGGGTTTTTCAAAGGTTATAAAATTTCAAATGTGTATTTCGAACCAGATGATACACCAACGTTTGAAGATGCTGATGAAGATGATATGCAAGCATTGGCCCAATGCATCTTCAATGTGTTTGAAGATGAAGATGAAGAAGAAGATGATATCCAACAAACTGAAAATCAGACTGTACCAAACTTAAATGCTGAAAAGTTTAATAAAGTATTGGAATATGTAAAGAAAGAATTATATCCTGGCTGTAAGTTCTCTGTTCTTTTGTTCATTGTTAGACTCTTCCATTCAAAATGTGTTGGAAAATGTAATGAAAAAGGATTCAGCATGATTCTTGACACAATGAGGGAAGCCTTCCCTCATGCTGCCATACCGAAGTCATTGTATGAATTAAGGAAGATAATAAGAGATTTGGGTCTAGGTTATGAGAAAATTGATGCTTGTCCAAATGATTGTATGTTGTACTGGAAAGAAAACAAGGACAAAATTAAGTGTGACGTATGTCAGACCTCAAGATATAAACAAATTAATAATGATTCTGAAAATGAGTCAACCACAGAAGCTGATAAGGATGGTGATTATAAAGCTAAGAAGGTTGGAGCAAAAGTGTTGCGTTATTTTCCACTCATACCATGCTTGCAAAGATTGTTTATGTCGCCTAAAATGGCCGGGTCGATGAGATGGCATGAAGAGAGTCGTATGAAAGATAGTAGATTAAGACATCCCGCAGATTCACCAGCTTGGAAAACATTTGATTATGAGTATAAGGAATTTGCTAAAGAAACTCGTAATGTGAGGCTTGGTTTGGCGAATGATGGGTTTAACCCTTTTGGAAACATGAGTGTTTCACATAGTACATGGCCTGTTGTTTTGATGCCATATAATCTACCTCCATGGTTGTGCATGAAAAAACCTTTTCTATTCCTAAGTTTACTTATACCCGGTCCATCTGCTCCAGGTACTAATATAGATGTCTATATTCAACCTCTAGTTGATGAGTTGAAAGAGTTGTGGGATACTGGAGTTAATACTTATGACTCATCAACTAAGAGTTACTTCACACTGCATGCTTCTTTGTTATGGACGGTAAGTGACTTTCCTGTGTATGTGAATTTATCGGGTTGGAGCACTAAAGGTAAATTAGCTTGTCCTTCATGCCATAAGGAAACCAGATCAACACGGTTATCAAACTCCCACAAAGAAATCTTCATGGCACATCGTCGCTGGTTGGAATCGTTGCATCCTTTCTGTTAGTCCACAATTAGGGTGTTCGATCTGTTCTTGATAGTGTTAGTGGGTTTTGAGAGTGTTTCTTGTATAGAGATGCTAGTGAGATAAAGTAAAGTGATATTAATGACTAGCTTCAAGTTCAAGGGTGGGGAGCTTGCTTTATATAGTAGCAAGCTTCCAAGTTACAAACACATGGTAAACACTAAGTTATCGTTGTAAATAGTCCAATCTAGACTATTACAATAATAAGACTAAAATGCACACGCCACTAGACTAATACAAGACATAAACCACACGACATTAAATATTACAATAAATATTGTTAACAATCTCCCCCTTGTCGTGGGTTTTGGATTACGACCTTTGTTGAAACGCCTCCTGAGTGTGTGTAATTGCACTCTTCTCCTAGGATTGTTATGGTTATGTAATCGGTGAGATTTTCAACAATCTTCCCTCTTGATAAGGTTCATTGATCTTTCTTCTTTGAAAGGTGCGATCATGTCTTCGTCTTTTTGTCTTTTTACAGTGGCATGGGTTTCTCAAAATATAACACCTCCCGTGACTCTTGTAGATTCTTTTGGAGTCTTTATCCGAGAGTGTTATGTTTACAAATGTTAACACCTCCTATGATCATTTTCTTACAGTTTATTCTGCAGCCTTCTTCTGGACTTTGGTTTCGGTTTAAGGCTATAAAGCTTTTGATGCTATCAACTTTGAACACGAACATTTGCACATATGAAGAGCAGATCCGGGAGTGTTATGTTTGATTTGATTTATCTTCTTCTTGGGTTCAGAGAAAGAGGTCTTGAAAGAGGCTTGATATGATCTTTCTTAGTTGTGAAGACCTCTTTTGCTCCCCCTCAAATGTTGAGTCGTCTTTTTCATGATCGTGATTGTTTTGTTTTTGACTCGTGTGTCATTCTCCCAGGATGATGAATATGGTGTACCGTGTTCAGCATGTGTAGCATGAATATGGCATCCCGTGTTCATCGTAAAATAGTAGAGAGAGAATGTATGTTTATCGCCAAAGTGGGAACATGTACCTGCAAGAGGAGACAAAGAGGTTAAGGTAAAATTTGATCCTTAGAGAAAACAGGATCTTTCAGAAACCGTTTTTGGTTTTGTAAAAATCAAGCTAGTTGTTACACTAGATAGGTTTAAATCAAGCATGCTAGTTGTTACACTAGACAAGTTTTCTGAGACCTAAATTGTTTCCAGATTTGGGGACCTCACCGTTATTGGTAGGTCCAAGTTTAATCTCGGTGGATGTTGAGGATGACTGGTCACCGAAGTTCCAGTCAGCGTTAGCAAGCTATCCACCTCCATGATTAAAGTATCATGGGACTTTTGTGCGACTATGCCGCTCTTGGTTATACCAAGTCTTCCAACTGTACATAACACCGTATTGGTGTCGGTCAAAATTGATGTAATGTAGGAAGATGTTACATCGCGTCCTAAAGTCATTGATATGTCATGAGGTGACACATCTCTTTCGGTTGTTGCACTCTCTAAGGAGTGTGTGTGGTCAGGCTTAAATGCTGACTGATCGTTGAGGTGATCATCCTTCCGGAGGTCTGATAAATCTACCAAGGTAAGCCTAAGCATTGTCATATTGCCTCTCCGTTGAACTAGACAGATCTCCCTCATCAAGATAAGTCTGAACTCTGGATCCTGTTTGAGGTCCCACCTTCTAAAGTAAGGTGTTGATAGAGGATTTCCGGCCGATACGCAGGGTTCCTATTCATGGTTTTTCGAAATCCCTTCAGCAGTTCGAGACTCCAAACACTAAATTTGCATCAAGTTGTTGGGTCATTCCACATTTGAGGCAGTCATCTAGACACATCCTCCTGAGGCAGTCACTGGGACACATCCTCCGTCATTTGATAACTATTTTGTTTGAGGCAGTCATCTAGACACATCCTCCTGAAGCAGTCACTAGGACACATCTTCCGTCATTACTGACATTTGAATCTTTAAACTCCCCCTTGATATTTGCACATTTTAGCTTTGGTTTATTGGGAGAGTTATGTGTGTGAATATGGATTTTACACAGTTATTTGTGCAAAAGCCGTTTTGATGTTTAACACCACTTTGAAGTGTGTTTGACACCGCTTTGAGATGTGGGTTCTACACAGAATTATGTAGAAGCCATTTTGGATGTAACTCATATTGGTTTTAATCCTTTGGAATTAAAACATATTTTGACAATTTGCTACACAGAAAATATATATTTTGGTGATAAAGGTTGTAAGGCAGTTGAGACGCGGGCCATATAAGGTTTTGGTGAAAATCTTTGTTGCGGGTCCATTTGGATAAACCCTTCTTTGAAGTGCGGTTCCCATACAGATCTATTATGGAAACCATCATGATCTATATGGGAACCCACATTCCCTCCTTCTCCCCCTAAAATAATTTTGACGTTTCCTTTGAAATGTTTCTAAGAGAAAGAGTGGAAGACAATTGAGGCGTTGGGTATACACGGAAATATGAGCATACACGATATAAGGTTTTGGACGAAACCTACTTTGATTTGTGGGTCCCTTAGAGATCTATTATGAGAACTATCATTTCCAGGGACTTCTTTGGTTTGTGGGTCCCATAGAGATCTATTATGGGAACCATCATGATCTCTATGGGAACCATCATTCCCCCCTTCTCCCCTTAAAAAAAAATTTGACGTTTCTCCATGGAAATGTTTTTAAGAGAAAGAAAGAGAGACATTCGAGACGCGAGGCATACACTGAAATGTGTGCATACACCGTATAAGGTTTTAGGTGAAAACCTTCTTTGAAGTACGGGTCCCATATAGATCTATTATGAGAACCATCATGATCTATATGGGAACCTACATTCCCGCCTTCTCCCCCTAAAAAAATTTTGACATTTCAGATTTTGATAACCGTCATTTCATTGCGGGTCTCATTGCTCCCCCTAGACACATGCATTTCTCCCTCTAGACATGCAGTTGCCAAGTTTATCCAGGAGAAGAAACTCAGATGAGTCTTTTTCAACGGATGGTGATTCACCTACAACTACTGAGGTTGAATTTTATCATTAGATCGTGTATACCCACCCATTTTTTTTTTTTTTTGTTTTTTTGTTTTTGCACTAAAAGCTTTTTGCAGATACACTAAAAGGACGGTGGAAGGGGTTGTTATTTTGTTGAATTTTTGTAGGTGGGACCCACACAGTGTGTCACCTTATCAACCAAACAAAACGAGTCTAGACCCCCTTATCAACCAAATTTATTCTGATCCTTTGGTACTTGAACCCCTGCGTGAACTTGGACCACCTGACTTATTTAACCTTGAACCCTCCAAGAAAATTGTATTTTTTTTCCTAGAACTTAAAAGCCTATTTTTACGTGGAAAATAAATTTTCAAAAAAAAAAAAAAAAAAAAAACAAAACAAAAGTTTTTTTTTTTTTTTTTTTTGCATAAAAAAAAAACCCAAAAACGCGAGGTAACGAAATTTGGCCAAAAATTTTCAAAATATATATATATATATATATATATATATATATATATATATATATATATATATTTTATATTTTTTTCAAATCTTCTAAACGGCCATTAGTTGAAATACCAAAAGTTTACGACATGATTTTTTTTATCAATAACTTTTGGAGGGAAACGAGTGTTTTTAGGCAAATAAACGAGCAATTGATGAAAGACTAACGAAACGTCAAATCTTTCAGTTTTCTCAAGGTTATTAAATATTTCATTCAAAGTGTTTTCTACCCGACAACAGTTTTGACCAAAAACCTTCCCTGACCGAGAACATTGGCCAACTTCTATTTCGATCAAAACATTTGGTACTCAACAACGTCCAGTGCCTGAAGCGGTTGACTGACCGAAAACCAACGAAACCTTATTTTCAAAATTTGATTCATGCGAATCATATTTTGAGGGGGAGAAAAGTGATATTTCTTAAGTTTATTTTTCGTTTCGTGGTTTGCTCGTAAACCTTTTCTGTCCGAAGCCCTTTGTTGAACACCCGTCCAGTTAACATGGCAAATCGTGATGATCACGTGTCCACCGATGTTGAGAAAGAGGTACAATTATACACTGGTATTACTCATGAATGTTACAACTCTGTGCAAAATAATTATGTGTTTATATCCGATGTATTGGAAACTTATCCTGAAACACCTCTTGATCAAAATGATACAATTGCATGTAGCTCTACTTGTCATACCCCACTCCCACATGTCTAAATGAAACCACCCATTAAATCTGAATATGTGCATGTTTATGATGAATGTGTGTTTCCTATACTACCTGATATGTATGTAGACAACTTTGCCAAGATGAATAGAGACCTTAGATCATTTGCTAGTCAAATTAGCGAACTCAAAAATGATAACTCTAGGTTGAAATCGGAATTGTAAACAAAAGTATCAAATCATACTTATTTGAAAATAAAACAAGATCAAGCTGACAAAGTAACTGAATTAAGAGAGCTAGAAAGTAGTGTGAAACCCCTACGGATAGAAATATCAGATTTTAAACTGAGTAATGCAGTTCTCATGGAAAAACTTAACAACGCTGAAAAAGAACTTAAGAAGCTTAATGATTCTAAGGAACTTTTCCTAGAGACTGTAGAACAGAACACTAGACAGCCTTTGAGTAACCTAGCCGAGAAGACTTCTGAATGCTCTAAGTTAGTTACAGAAAACTTAGACTTGAAAACCCAACTAAGTTTACTTGAAGAAAAACTTTACAGAACTGACCAAGCTAAAGTAGTCTTAGATGGCCACATTTCTAAACAAGCTCTGTTCTTGAATCGACCCAAAAACTCCTACCAAAAACACCAGGGGTTAGGGTTTGAAAATCCTCAAATACAGTCCAAGATCTCCAAAGTCGAACCTTGTTTATATGATGGTAGAGACATTAAGATAGGTTTGCCAGAGAGACTCACTTTTGCCAATGAAAGTGAGATTGAGGAGAGAATAGCCAATCGATCAACAAAAATGAAATGTGAGGTGTCGTTAATTTATGACAAAATAAATGCAAATTACATGAGAAAAGATGGTTCATATTATAACACACCTCTCGATTTATTCAATGATTTTGAAAGTTTGAATGCTCAAAATAGTCCTAAAAGGCGTATAATCTATTTACCAACCTTGGTTTTAGAAAGATACATCATCAGTCTGGAGGATGAACTTGATCAAAACAAAATCAAATATTTTGACAACCAAATCAAATTTCAAATGATCATTAAGGCTTTACAACACCAAATCTTTGTCATTGAATCCCAAAACAACAAACTGGTCTCCAGTGTTCATAAACTTGAAAATCAAATTGCAAATCAAGTTGTTAATTTTTGTGAATTGATTTCAAAGAACACTGAATCACGGGACTCAAACCCGAAATCCGTGAATGACTCCATCAATTGTGAAGGTCTAGCACAAGAACTCAAAGACTTTAGTGATTCTCTTTTGACCAAATTTGACATTGTTGAACGCAGGTTAGAATCATCTAGGTCCAAATCTCTAGATCACTTCTTAGAATCTCAACCCAAGATTCCAGAAGTTAAGGTAGAACCACAACCCGAGAAAGAACCTATCTCTTTAGGAGCTCGGGATGTTGAGACTGACCTTACTCAATTTGTTGACAAGCTAGAACGAGAAAACATAGATCTTCAGGTTAAATGTGAGACCTACAAGAAAACTCTAGCAACAATTGAGAAGATGCTTGTAGTTCCCAAAGTAGAACCCACTTATGATTTTAAAGACTCTGTTGTAGTTTCTATTGATTAACTTGTCTTAAAAATTCAGGAGTTAAAAGCTCATGTGAATCTACTTAAGGAAGAGAATGAGACCTTGCATGACCAATGTGATTCACTGGAAAGTATGGACTTCGTGACCAAGACCATATATTCAAAACCTGGTTCTTACAAGATTTGTCCTGGTACTGAGACCATACTGACCTCTCCTGACACTCCAAAATTAAATGTGTCAGTTGGTTCCCGAGTTCCAAAGTCTGAGTTTTCCAATGCTTCAAAGTCTACTCCCAAGACTATGAAAAAGCATGTGACTTTTGCCAAAACCAATACCAAATCCATAGTGTATCAATCCTCAATGTACTTGAAGACTGCTTCACGTAAAACACCAAAGACCTTGGAGGTTCTAAAACCAAAAGACAATGATCCTCCTAAGTCTATAAAGACAGTGAGGAAATCCCCCATGAATTCAAAAGTTCACCTGGTTACCCAACCCGAAAGGTCCTCTACCCTCGAACCAAAAGCTCAGGGTCCCTCAAAGTCTGCAGAGATCCCAACCAACCTCTCTAAACATGTTCAAAACAGGAGTGAAAGACCGATAAAATAAGCGTCTGAAATAACCAGAAACCTGCAACAACCTAAAATTCAACATCAATTGGATTCTGCCATTAATAAGGTTGTGTGCACGGTATCTGGTGGTTTGTCAATGAATCAAAAGCGAAATAGTCGCAAGCAAGCTCGTCGGGCCAGACGGTCTTACTTTAACATGATCCATGTTGAGACCAAGTCACCTAATGCTTCAACGTCTACACCCAAGATGGTTGAAAAGCGGGTTACTTTTTCAAAGAACTCCAAACCAACCAATCAAGGATCTCCAAATTCAACGATGACTTCGAGAAAAACATCCTTGAAACCTAAAGATCCTCAGGCTTCACAATCCGGAATTTACATTCCCCATAGGAAAAGGACTTACTCCAATTACGAGACCACAATAAACCGTCCATTTCTGGAAACTACTTATGGAGAGAATGGGGAGATTATGGGGTTTTGCGATCAATATGGATGATTCTACACAAACCCAAGAAGTCATTCATCGGTCCGAGATAAACCCCTCGTACCAAAAACGATCTTGTTTCCAAACACTCAAGGAATAATTCTGCTAAACAAGTATCAAATAAGAAGTGGACAACCAAACCAGTTTCAACACCAAGATCCACTTCTTCTTCAAAACCTGTTAAGTATTCCTTGTCAGAGCTATTTAAAATGAAGCCGAGATCCGTTTCTCTGGCTAGGTTAAATGATTTTCAATTCTCATTGATTCCACCCGAACTACTTTCAAAGGATACACCGTGTATCAAACCCAAGTGGAATTCAACGTCCATAAGTCAGATCGACAATGCCTATAAATGGTATTCAAACTTGAATTTCAAAAATTGATTTGAATGCAAAATGGTTCTTGGACACAACAGTTCAAGACCCGGACTTAACCCGCTGACACCTGACTGTCCACTCAGTCTTGTCCCACTCGCAACCTCAGATAAACCTGATGTGTTGTTTGAACCTTTCTTTCCTCCAACCTCATCCAATCCCCGCCTGACTCCATATCCTTTGGTATATCTACTGCAGTAGTTGTAGGTGAATCACCATCCGTTGAAAACGACTCATCCGAGTTTCTTCTCCTGGATGAACTTGACAACTGCATGTGTCTAGGGGGAGCAATGCATGTTCCTAGGGGGAGTAAAGCATGTACCTAGGGGGAGCAATGAGACTCGTAATGAAATGACGGTTATCAAAATCTGAAACGTCAAAATTTTTTTAGGGGGAGAAGGGGGAATGTGGGTTCCCATATAGATCATGATGGTTCCCATAATAGATCTGTATGGGACCCGCACTGTAAAGAAGGTTTTCACCCAAACCTTATACGGTGTATGCACAAATTTCAGTGTATGCCCTGCGTCTCAAATGATACGGTGTATGCACACATTTCAGTGTATGCCCCGCGTCTAAAATGTCTCCCTTTCTTACTCTTAAAAACTTTTCAATGGAGAAACGTTAAAATTTTTTAGGGGAGAAGGGGGGATTGATGGTTCCCATAGAGATCATGATGGTTCCCATAATAGATCTCTATGGGACTCGCAAACCAAAGAAGTCCCTGAGAATGATGGTTCCCATAATAGATCTCTGAGGGACCCGCAAACCAAAGCAGTTTTTATCCAAAACCTTAGATCGTGTATGCTCATATTTCAGTGTATGCACCGCTTCACAATTGTCTTCCACTTTTTCTCATCAAAACATTTCAATGGAAATGTCAAAAAAATTTTAGGGGGAGAAGGAGGGAATGATGGTTCCCATATAGATCATGATGGTTCCCATAATAGATCTGTATGGGAACTACACTTCAAAGAAGGTTCTATCCAAAACTTTAAATGGATATGCAAAGAAGGTTTTCACCAAATCTCTATATGTACAGCGTCTCAACTCTCTTACAACATTTCTCATCAAAACCTATATTTTCTGTGTAGCAAATTGGCAAAATATGTTTTAATTCCAAATAAATCATATTTTGAGGGGGAGAAAAAGACCAAGAAAATAATGGTTTTATTAAAACATGACACGTCATATTTTGAGGGGGAGGGTAAAAGGATTAAAACTAACATGAGTTCCATCCAAAATGGCTTCTACATACTTCTGTGTAGAACTTGCATCTCAAAGCGGTGTCAAACACACTTCAAAGTGGTGTTAAACATCAAAACGGCTTTTGCACAAACAACAGTGTAAAACCCATATTTACACACATAACTCTCCCAATAAACCAAAGCTAAAACGTGCAACTATCAAGGGGGAGTTTAAAGATTCAAATGTCAGTAATGACGGAGGATGTGTCCTAGTGACTGCCTCAGGAGGATGTGTCTAGATGACCGCATCAAACAAAATAGTCATCAAATGACGGAGGATGTGTCCTAGTGACTGCCTCAGGAGGATGTGTCTAGATGACTGCCTCAAATATGGAATGACCCAACAACTTGATGCAAATTAAGTGTTTAATGTCTCGAACTGCTGAAGGGGTTTCGAAAAACCATGAATAGGAACCCTGCGTATCGGTCGGAAATCCTCTATCTACACCTTATTTTAGAAGGTGGGACCTCAAACAGGGTCCAGAGGTCAGACTTATCTTGATGAGGGATATCTATCTAGTTCAACGGAGATGCAATATGACAATGCTTAGGCTTACCTTGGTAGATTTATCAGACCTCTGGAAGGATAATCACCTTAACGATCAGTCAGCATTTAAGCCTGACCACACATACTCCTTTGAGAGTACAACAACTGAAAGAGATTTGTCACCTCATGACATATCAATGACTTCAGGACGCGATGTAACATCTTCCTACATTACATTGATTTCTACCGACACCAATGCGGTGTTAAGTACAGTTGGAAGACTTGGTATAACCAAGAGCGGCATAGTCGCACAAAAGTCCCATGATACTTTAATCATGGAGGTGGATAGCTTGCTAACGCCGACTGGAACTTCGGTGACCAGTCATCCTCAACATCCACCGAGGTTAAACTTGGACCTACCAATACCGGTGAGGTCCCCAAATCCGGAAACAGTTTTGGTCTCAGAAAACTTGTCTAGTGTAACAACTAGCATGCCTGATTTAAACCTGTCTAGTGTAACAACTAGCTTGATTTTTACAAAACCAAAAACGGTTTCTGAAAGATCATGTTTTCTCTAAGGATCAAATTTTACCTTAACCTCTTTGTTTCTTCTTAGCAGGTACACATTCCCTCTCTAATGATAATCATATATGCTCTTTCTGCTATTTTGCGATGAACACGGGATGCCATATTCGTGCTACACATGCTGAACATGGTACACCATATTCATCATGCGGAGAGAATGACACACGTGTCAAAAACAAACCAATCACGATCACGAAAAAGACGACTCAACATTTGAGGGGGAGTAAAAGAGGTTTACACAATATCATATCAAGCTACTTTCAATTCACAAAGTTAGTCAAAAGTCAAAGATCAATACTCCATCACCCGAACCAAAGAAGATGACAAAACAAATCAATCATAACACTCCCAGATCAGTTCATCCTAAGTGCAAGTTCGTGTTCAAAGCTGAGAGCATCAAAAGCTTCATAGCTTCAAACCGAAATCAAAATCCCAGAAGAAGGTTACACAAGAAACTGCAAGAAAATGATCAAGGGAGGGTTACATCATTTGAAAACCCCACGCCAAGGACTGATGGTTGATAACTAAGGGGAAGACTATTGACAACCAATACGGTTTTAATAACCCCATGCCAAGGGGGAGATTGTTGACAATGAATATTGTCTATTATTTGTGGCATGCGGTTTTTGTTTGTATTAATGTAATAGGTTATTTACTTATTATTGTATTAGCTAGTTTAACCATGGTAAATGTATTTTACCACTCTTGTAACTTGGAGGTTGCTAGTATATAAAGCAACCTCCCACCCATTTTATCAATAGTTGAGTTAATTACTAGTTGAAGTTATTCTCTCTCACACATTATCTCTTTAACTTCTCACTAGTTCATCACATCTTCAAGTAAATCACTACCAAAACCCATAAACACTTAATATAAACCGATCGAACCCTCGAATTGGGGCTAACACTTTCCGTATGGATAAAGATTCTTTTGATGGCACAAAAGAATGTGAAGGGCCACCACGTAGCTTAACAGGGGAACAAGTGCTTGCGGAGCTGAAAGGTTTTGAAATAAAATTTGGAAAACTTGTGAAGGATAACCCATCCTTACCATATAATTGGAAGAAGAGAAGTATTTTTTTCAGTTACCATACTAACTTAATACGTCATAATATAGACGTAATGCATACTGAAAAGAATGTATGTGACAGTCTCATTGGAACGTTAATGAATATAGATGGAAAGCCCAAGGATCATTTAAAAGGATGTCGTGATTTGGAAGAAATGGGTATTAGACATGAACTTCATCCAAAACCTTTATCAAATGGCAAAGTGTATTTGCCTCCTGCATGTTTCGAAATGGATAAAAAAGAAAAAGAAAAATTTTGTAATGTGCTAAAAGAGGTGAAAGTGCCAGATGGTTATGCTGCTAATATTTCTAGATGCATTCAGGTAAAACCTAATCCAAAAATGTTAGGCCTAAAAAGTCACGATAATCATATTTGATGCAGCAGTTGCTTCCCGTGGTAATAAGAAATATTTTACCGAAGCATGTGCGTTCTGTTATCATGAAGTTATGTCGGTACTACAGACAATTATGCTCAAAAGTTCTTAATCCTAATGATTTATTTAACATGAAAAAAGATATTGGAAAAATACTTTGTGATTTAGAAAGGATTTTTCCACCATCATTTTGACGTCATGATTCATCTATCGTTTCATCTAGCTTCAGAGGCCAGATTAGGGGGACCTGTTCATTACCATTGGATGTATCCAATCGAGAGGTGACCATTTATACTGTAGTAAATTTTACTCGTTTGAATACAACCTTTTTTTTAATCTGATATAAACTTTTTTTGACCACTCAGGTATTTAGGTACATTAAAATCTTATGTGCGAAACAAGAGTAAACCCGAGGGTTCAATTGCAGAAGGATATTTAGCGGAAGAGTGTTTGTCATTGTGTTCTCTGTATTTACCCAGTGATGTCGAGACCATACATAATAAGACTAGCCGAAATCATGATGATGGTGGTGATGATACTGTCTTACCAATATTATGTATGCATGGTCGACCAATTGGTGCAACAAACATAGTAAAACTCGGCTATGACACTTTGGCTATTGCACACTCACATGTGTTGTTCAATTGTAGTGAAATAGATTTCTTACGAACGTAAGTTATTTAAATTTACTATGTTATGATATTATTTTTTTATATGACATTGTGTAATTTTGACGATAATGTGCATTATTCTCTTTTTGTTACTTTGATTGCAGAGAGCATCTGAATATTCTTAGTCATCAAAATCCAAAAAAACGTAAGCGTGACATTCAACATTTACATAGTCAGGAGTTTGAGGAGTGGCTGTCTGATTACGTAAGTTATTTTTGCTAGTTTTATTACGATAATGTAGTGATGATATAACTGAGCCAAACTTATTACTGTATAAACAAATTGCCTCAAATCAGGTTGATGAGGACATGACTAGTCGGGATAACAGAATCACAAGTGATATAGAGACATTGGCAAATGGTCCAAATGAGGTTGTAAAGAAATATAGGGGATATATCATAAATGGTTTCTGATTTCACATTAAAGATGTAGAGAAGAATAGGACAACACAAAATAGCGGAGTCATACTTCAGGCTCTAACAAGTAGCTTCTCGAGTGCTAGAGATAACGATCCTATTGTGGGAGATGTCACTTACTACAGTGTTTTAAAAGATATAACCGAGTTGCAGTATGGTGATGAGAAGAAAGTTGTTTTGTTCCATTGTGATTGGATATCAAGTGGTTCCAGGATAAAAGTTGATGAGAATGGGTTTACGACACTCGATTTTTGAGGTCTGAAGCAAACTAAAGAGCCTTATATCCTAGCTTCGCAAGCACAACAAGTATTCTATGTTGTAGATCCTGTTCATAAAGATTGGAAAGTTGTGATCAAGACAACACCTAGAGATAATTTTGACATGGATGGACAAATTTGTATCGATGATGTAGAAACACATTTGCAGAGTGACACACTGATGGGTCCTCAACTTGTAGAAAATGAGACTATTGATATGGTTAGAGGCGATTTGGATGGGGCCATTGTTGACGATGATACTTTAGTTGCTGCTACAGATAAAAATCAAATTGATCATGATCAGGGGCGGATTTGTGAGTGTTCAACATGTGTGCTAGAACAAGGCTCATAATTCAAAGGGGCCTATAATCTGACAATATATACTCGTAGTACTTATGAAAAATATTGTTATGACTAATGCTGGTATTTAAGCAAATGAGTGTGTGTCATTTAGTTCTTTTGTATTTATCAAAAATATCCCAAAACTATAGTTTTTATAGATGATGACGGAATTTATGTTTCTTATGACACATATATAATCTCAAATTTCAAATATAGAGAATGATTAGTGTTGTACGAGTGTAACTTGTACTTAATTTAATTGTGTTGTAATTTCTATATCCAACAGATAAAAAAACAAATTTGGGCAAGCAAGTTGAACTAGACTCTCAAACGTGATTGTAGTTTAGAAACTGTGAGTAGACAACCCAAATTACACTTGTATAGATCGTGATACGCTTCGTGAAACTCGATTGTACCTGTATATATTTAGTATATAATATTATTGCTTTTCAAAAAAAAAAATAGATAAAAAAAATACCATAGTACACAATGGTTGTAACTTGTAACTTGTAACTCACTTTATCGGTAACAGTAGTAAGGTAATTAACGGACTGTCTGCTGTGATGGACTTGTAGGT
Source organism: Rutidosis leptorrhynchoides (assembly GCF_046630445.1). Classification (NCBI taxonomy): domain Eukaryota; kingdom Viridiplantae; phylum Streptophyta; class Magnoliopsida; order Asterales; family Asteraceae; genus Rutidosis; species Rutidosis leptorrhynchoides. Next base: position 683,742,820 of record NC_092333.1, read on the forward strand.
CCCACATTTTTATTTAGTTTTGATTTATTTTTTGTATAGTTAGTTATTATAGGATAAATTATCTATCTTACCCTTAAATGGTATATTGACCTAATAGCAATTTAAGGGTAAAATAGGAAACTTGTATCACCAAAAATCTTCTTGTAAAAGCAACCTATTTCTCTCTCTTCGGTTGTATTTTTCCATCATATATATCATATATCTTCTTGTAAAATAAACCTCTCAAGTACATATACACCTTCTTTAAAACACGAAACTAGAAAATTTTCGTCTATTTTATTTTTTAAACAAAACACAAAGATGGAGCTTCATTGGTTCCCATATGGTATTGATGCATGACCCAATTTACATCTATATTGGTCACTACAATTTTCATCTAAATTGAGTATGCCTCACTACCAATTGTGACTCAATGCATTGCTAAAACCATGAGGGTCAATGATCGGAAGACAAGTTTTCATGATCTTTTTTCATAATGTTTAGTGTTAGCAATGGATTGAGGCACGTTCCACAATCAGATCGAATAACTATGATATCTCTGATCTGATTATGGAACCGTGACTCAATGCATTGCAAACACCATGAGGGTCAATGATCCGGAAGACAGGTTTTCATGATCCTAGATTTGGTATCTTTTGTATTTGGGTGCTGAAAATGGTGGATAGATAATGGACACTTAAAATTTGAAGTGTAAATTGGAATAAAATGTATGTTGATTTTGAAAAGGGTAAACTGCTATTTAAAGTTGAGAAAGGGAACACTCTGGTGGATGTACATTGGAAATCGAGTTGCGTATAAAGTTGAGAAAGCAATATTTTGATCATTTAGTTATAGAATACACATATTTAATTTAAATTTAAATAGTATTAATTATTACATCATCAATAGCATTTTACAATTGTTTGAAGCACATGTTACAATAGCCTAAAACATGGCCATTCTTCCATACCTCAACACCATATAAATTATCAAATTACTCCAAAATTAAACAATCATCACTACAATAAAAAATCACTCAAAATGGTCACCTGATCTCTTTGTGTTTTCGACTGAGGCAGTCCAAGTGAAGGTGAAAACACAAATAGATCTAGGAAACCACCTCAGTCAAAATTAAATCATACCAAGTCCGTTTGTTTGTACTCCACTTTTTCGAATGTTTTTCTTTTGCCAAGTGTATACCATTTCCAATCATCCGAATACTCACCGTTGTAGTAAACATAAATTGGGACGAGAGTGGGTGCCATTTTGAGTGATTTTTATTAAGAATCATCATTCCATTTATTAATTAAGATCCATTTATTATTTATTATTATTATTATTTTAATTGTGTTTTGTAGAACTATTCGTGGTCTAGGCAGTCCAAGTGAAGATGAAAACACAAAGAGATCAAGTTTTTATAGATTATGACGGATTTTAGTTTTTATTTGTGTTGTAATTTCTATATCCAACAGATAAAAAAAAACCATAGCACAAAATGGTTGTAACTTTTTTTTTTTTTTTTGGCAAAAAACTTGATTAATATTAAAAATATTTTCACAATTCGTGAAAATATAAGGGAACAAGAAAAAAATGGTTGTAACTTGTAACATACTTTATGAGTAAGGTAAATGTATCCCTATTACGTAGGTAATTATTATGTGGGTAATTAATAGGTCCCACCTTTTTATTTAGTTTGGATTTATTTTTTGTAAATTGTCTATCTTACCCATAAATGGTATATTGACCTATTAGCAATTTAAGGGTAAAATAGGAAACTTGTATCACCAAAAATCTTCTTGTAAAAGAAACGTCTCAAATTGCATATGATATTATTCGTTTATATGGGTAAATATTCTTTTTCAAATGTTAGTAATGGGCATATATGATACTATTAATTTATGTAAGTGGGTATGTATATGTGATTTTAAAAGTTAAGAAGGGTATATGAACTTAAAAACTCCAATTAATTAGTCAATTTATTTATTGATATTTAGTTAAAGATTGGAAGATATTGAAGTCAATCCAAATTACTTAAAGATTATTAGATATTATATCGTGAAATTTAAATTCAAAAAATTAGCTTCTATATTCTTATCTTTAAAAGGGGAGTTGAGGGTGATGTAATGAGGTGCTTTAAGGTGTTGTACTATGTGCTTTTAACAATTATAGATATAGATATAGATTGTCTTTCATATTTTTGTACCAAGTTAGAATTATATCATAAATTGGCAAATATATCATTGAGTTTGATGTAATGGTCCTCATAATAATCTAATGGTTATTATTTGCCATGTATCCTTTACTTAATATTATTTGCTAGTAATATATATTGACTTTGTTATAGATACTAATTGAAATAAAATTAGAATATATTTTATACTTAAATAAAATCATCATTAAGTGCACACGTGGTATCTTGTCGATTCACTTTCACCAAAAATCAACTTTTAATGCCAGAAAGCAAGTTGCATATTTTCTTCTCAAGTCTTTTCTCTGTTATACTTTCCATCATCTTCCTGTACACATTTCTCTCAAGTACATCAAGTTCATCATTTTTTTCGTATTTTTTATTTAAAAAAAAATGGAAGTTACTCAACCGAAGATGATCGAAAATCTTCCACAAGATATGCTTGTGGAAATTTTATCTTGAGTTGGAAGTTACTCATCCGACCAGTTGTTCATGTGTAAGTCGGTTTGCAAAAGCTTTTCGGAGCTTTCCAAAGATCCTTTAGTATTAAAAAGGCTTTCCCTAGATCGGTGGCCTCTATTACCTTAGGGAAATCCTAGATTCTTTGTTTTTTTATTTCATTGTACGATTTTTGGAAACCCTAATGCTATATTTCGCTAGGGTTTGATAGGTTATTTTGACGGTAGACATATCGATTATGGGCTTGAATGTCTTAAGCAAGCTTCGAATAGCCAACCTAAAGAGGATGTTTATGTTTATGGTTTAATTATGTTTACCTCTTGCAAAATAGAGGAAAAGCATGTCGGTTTACAAATTTTGAATGAAACATTTCCACCAGTGCCGGAGATGGTGGTTGCGGTGAGAACAAGGGTTTTTGATTTGCTGCGATGTTTATGGTTATTTAACCGCCGTCCTTTTGTTGATGTGGCAACGACGTGCCCTATCTCTGACCACCGTGGTTATTTTCCACACATCCATGGGTTTGAACTCACGATACCAGAATGCATGTCGTGTTTTTGGGCCAATGAGTTGGGTGTTTTTGTAAACCGATTTGCATATATCTAGATTTATGTTAGTATCTTTTAGATTTTGTATAAATTATACTCCTTTAATTTAATGTAAATATTTGTAGTAATTTCTATTAATTATATGATGATCAGTTTATTTTCTTCCATTTTTCCTTCGTATTATCTGGATTGCTTCCATTTTGCTTAGGGTTTATCATCACAACATAGTTTTTAATTAATACATTTTAACATGAACCAATCAATGGGGCTGCACGAATTTATGTTCTTTATGATAATAGAAACAAAGAACACCCAAAAAGGTGATTCCTTTTTAATGTTTGTTGTTGAATAGCTCTGCCCTTTTACTTGTATATATGTTTGTATGCAATTTGCTGTTGACTTGTTGCTTAAAACTGTCACCGGCCATTAGTCCCTTTCTGATCCAAAGTTCAACTAATATACCTTAAAAAGGAAGGATTCCATTTGTTTTGTTCTTTTATGTTTTGTCTCTACTGCAGAATTCAATTGAGTCCAGAATTGAATTCAACTACTCATATTCTTTTATTTTCTTAACTGCAGAATTCAATGCTAATAATTCTATCCCAAGTAAATGTGAAAAGACTAGGGGTCGTGTTCAATTCGCATCATTAATTAGATCATTAACTAACATCATTAATTACATCATTAACTATATATTGTTTGGGTGAGTTGCTTTGCAATCATGTAAACTGAATATATATACACTGAATACGCATTGAGAAACATAACCTATTTCTGCATTAATGTTGGTTTGGGAGCTCATTAAGAAACATAAAAACTTTACACCTTTGTTTATCCTGTAAAAGAAACAATCATGTTTTTTGGGCTATGTTTTATCTATTGATCGACAACCATGTTTATTCAATGAATTGTTAAGGGTGTACCGATGGAAAATTGGGATCGATATGGAAGGAGTATTGGATAGAAATGTTGTTGAGAAATGTGAATTATAAGTTGTAAAATGTGTAGGCTCAATGGATTGTAAAACACACGATTACATATAAAAAAACGAGTACAAAAGAAAAAACACACAATTACATAAAAAGAGACTAGTACATAAACTAGATACCGATTAATCGGTATAATAACCATCTGCACTACCATCGGTTTCGTGCGGAATATCATCCCAAATGTGTTTGGTATACAACACGACATTTGTGGATTTGATTATTGCAGTTCCGAGTAGCCACGCCCATTTATCGTTAACCTGAAGCCACTCGAACACCTTGTTCTCGGGATTCCAATATGCAAACTGGGAAATCTCATCGCAGTGCGTGTTTCGCCTTAAATAATCTAACATTTCGTCAACTCGAAGCCCATTGACCAGCACATCTGCATAATCGACCCCCCCACCGTCGTAGTGGTCCATGTCATCGGAAAATAAACCGCCGCTGTGAATCTCGAATGTAACAATGTTTCTGAAAGCCATTTTTGAGTATAAAATATTAAGAGTGAAATGGGTTTGAAAAATAAAAATTGAGAGTGAAATGGGTTTGAAAGTGTAAAAATTTGAGAGTGAAATGGTGTATATATATATGAAATGGGTAGGGTAAAAAAAAGGCTGATCAGTAGCCGTTGGGAAAAAGAAAAGAAAAAAAATGTGAGCCCCACAAATGTGCCGTTAGAAAATAAAAAATGAATCCATTAAATCTGGCCCAACTACAATTCCCAGCTGAAATTTTGAAAATAAAAAATAAATCCATTAAATCTGGCCCAACTACAATTCCCAGATTAAATCTGGCCCGAACAATATTTTTTTAATTTTTGAAACAAAAGAGACATAAAATGGATTTGAACTCAGGTCAATCACTTGAAATAATAACACACAAGCCACTACGCCATCAATGCTTTTGAATGTTTAATGGAAGTTAACTTATATAATACTTTAGTCATTTTTGTAACAAAAGTGCAATAATACGACTTTAGTAAGGGTCCTAATATAGTCATATGATAGTTAGGACCTTAAATACCCAAGCGTCCTATTTTTCTGACCTTATTATCTTGTTGGTTGATGATTATGAGACACCAACAACATAGTGTCCTATTAAGCACATTTTTATGCAACTACAAATTTAAGGGTCCTAAGAGTTAAGACCTCAAATACCCAAGCGTCCTATTGTTGTGACCGTATTATATTGTTGGTTGATCATTATGAGACACCAACAAGATAGTGTCCTATTAAGTACATTTTTATGCAACTACGAATTTAAGGGTCCTAAGAGTTAGTGTTGATGCATGTTTTGTAAGTCCCTAGACATCTTACCTACGTTTGTGATTAGAACTTCAGTTTATGGGATACCATGATTGCTCGTTATTATCCTATCTGTGTTTGTATGTGGTTACAGGTACTGCAGGAACGCGATACGGATGTTTGACTATGTTAGACTTAGTCAGACATACGAGTGAAGCATCACTCGTACGGCTGACAGGCTCATACGCACAGTTGATGCTGAGCTAAGTCATAATTATAACCTGAATGAGAAGACACGAGTGAGTGATCACCCGTACGGCTGATGAAGCCAACTCGTACGTGTGATGGATGACTCGTACGGGTGAGTCAACAGCAGGGGTATATAAAGTCTTATGTTCTTCATTTTAGGTTAAGCCTCTCTCACACACAATCACTCAGATCTGGTTCACCTGATCCGATTCTCTCTCAACCCAAATCACTCCTGGTAGTGAATAATAGCTCTAGGCATTAATCTAATCACAATCCTTTTTGTGGTTTGACTAATTTAATCCCAAAAAGCTACCCATATTCACTTTGATTGGTATGATTCACTAATTCCGCCTTTGTGTGAATTAAACCTATTGATCTCGAAGTTCCTAGTCATGTTTCATTATTGGTATCAGAGCGTTAGTTATGATTTCAACATCATCAAGTGATTTTTGGTGATTAATAGGGTTTATTATTTGGGTTTTTGAGATAAAAGTGATTTTAATTAAAAAGGAATCATTTTTACGTGTGTAATTGTAATTAGAGAGTGTGTTTATGTTTGTTTAGTGCTAATCCAGCTTTTGGACGAAGAAATTGAGGTTTAACATCAATTTTTAGGGTTTTGGGTGATTTGAGCTGAACAGCAGCTCACACGAGTGGGTCAAAATTTTTGATCACACACACGGTTGACCGCACGGTTGATCGTCACTCGTGAACTCACACGTACGGGTTAGCATAACCTTTTGAGGTTAAGTGACTACAGTCTGATCACACGAGTGAATAAACGGTTGATTGTGACACGTACGAGTAATCACACAGGTGATTGTCACGCGCACGGTTGTTACTTAGTGTTCGGTTTTGTTGGTTAAGTAGTAACACGTACGCTTGAGTCTGTGACACGTACGGTTGATACTTTCACACGTACAATTGATACTATCACACGTACGATTGATAACCTGAACTGCACAGTTTACCCTTTGGTAAAGTTTTCAAGATGTTTAATTCAAATGATTACGCGTTGGCCTCACCGTTAGTTCAGAGCATTACGAATATGACTCAACGATTACTCCTTGCTGAGAGTGAATCAGGAAGTGGTACGAAATGTCCGAGGTTACTGAATATGGATAATTATTCTACTTGGAAGTCGAGGTTTAAGATTTGGTCTGATGGTCAGGACATGAAGCTTTGGAAGTACATTGAAACCGAATTTCAATGGCCACGTTCACCAGTTACGAATGAGTTGTATACATTACACAACATGCCTTCTGAAGAACGTGAGGAGTATAACTTGGAGAAAAAGATGTACTGTAATTTGACGAGTGCTCTTGATGGTCCGATTTTCCATCAATTTCTGTGTCATGATAATTCATTCAAGATATGGGAAGCACTTCGTACTTTCAATGAAGGAAATTCATCTTACAGAACTAGAAAAGGTTTAGAGTTGAAAGCTGAGTTTGATCGTTTTCACTGGCAAGTTGGAGAGTCTATTACAGAATTGGTTGAAAGATTTCGTCATTTGCTAGCTGAAATACATAAGCATGATGTAACTATTGAAGAGAAAGACAAAGTGACATGTCTAGCTGGAGCATTACCGATAGAATGGAATGGTTTTGTATTAACTATGAAAACTAGTGGAGAATTAGCTACTGCTACAGTGAACTCGTTTATCGCAAGACTTCAGGAAGAAGAACTAGAGTTGTTAAACAAAGTCAAAAGGTCTAAACAAGTTCAAGACACCAAAATGTACTATCCAAATGGTTACACACCGCCTAAGTCGGCTCATGCACCATTTCAAACAGCTTTTGCTACGAACAATCAGAATATGTATGGTTTGAATGTTAGCAGTGCACTTATTCAACAAACTTCGTATCCACCACAAGTTTCACCATGTTCACTCAACAATCAATCACAGCCTACTTCGAATCCTACTGAGTCATCTACACCGACTGCATCAGATGTTCTTTCTGCACTTAAGATCGAAAACATGAGGAAAGCTGTGAAAGAAAAGATTAGTGAAGATATAGCTTTGCTGTCAAGCCTTGTTAATTCTTATGATAGTTATCTTGATGGTCGCGTAGGTAATATTCATCTAACAACTGAAGATTATCATCAACTTGTTAAGAATGAAGCCGAGAAGATGGATATTATGTGGGGTATGGCAAATCTTGTGAGACGTGCTAGAGATTATGAAGAGCGAACTGGGAAACCGATCAGTCTGACCAAAGATACAAAACTAGGTTTTGATATGAATACTGTTACTTGCTTCAACTGTGGAGAATTAGGTCATTTTTCAAGGCAGTGTACAAAACAAAAGAAGCAGGGTAATCGTAATCCATTCAAGAATCAGAATTATACTTCTCAGATTCATTCAACTAAACGTGAGATCTACATTACTGATAAAGTAAATGAAGTTGATGCAGCTGAAAATCCGAACAAAGCTTTGGTTGTTATTCATGGAGACGATGATGATTGGTCTATGAAGTTAAATGTGGCTGACCAACAACCTAAAGCCAACATGGCAAAGATCACCAAAGTAGAAGAAGACTGTGTCACTAGTCAAAACATAATTGAGAAGCTGACTGCTCGTGCTGAAAGAGCTGAAGAATTCTCAAGAACCATTTGAAGAGAGAAGGTTCAGAAGCAAGTTGAGAGCAAATTCAAAAAGGCACGTGATTCGGTTCCTCGTACACCTGAATCTGGAAGTGTTTCACCGACATCATCAGAGGACTACTACTTCAACAGTTGGAAGGATAAGTATGGTGATACCTCAGTGTTTGAAGACAGTCTAGAAGCAGATCATAGTGAAGAAACATTGGTTGATGCTGATAAGGAATTAGACGAATGGGGTAGAATGATTGCTGTTGAATTGGAAATGTTAGTATTCATGGGTGAAGGTTCAGATCTTGAAAGTGTAAGTTCAGATGTTCATGATTCGGACAAGACGTCAGAATCAGAGGTTAAAGATAAAGCTGATCATACTGGGGTAGATCAAACTGATTTTGAAGCATTGAACAAGCAAGCAGTAGACTTATTGAAGATGTGCTTATCAGCTAGTGATCTTGAAAAGGTTTCCGGTTTGACAAGAGCTAAGAATATCTGGGATAGACTTAAAGAGATTCATTTGGGTAAAGATGCTGATACATCAGAGTTTCTTACAGACTCGTTAGAATCAGAAGATGAGCTCGATGATGGGAAGAAGACATATTTCTTTGCATTTATGGCTGAGACTTCCTCATCAAATAATGCTCAACAGGTATCTTCTGATCCATCTACTGTTATTGAATGTGTTAAATGTGCTGAATCTAAGGTAACAATAGATAATTTAACTAAGGCATATGCGGAGATGAAAGAAAAATGGCATGCTGACCATGTGACCACTAAGGTTGAAAATGAGTTGAAAGAGCAAATCAAAGTTTATAAAAAACAACTTCACGATCTTAAATGTTATAACTTTGATATAAATCAAGCTTTAGTTACACGTGTTGACACAATAAACGAATTGAAGAAAGAAAATGAATGTGTTAAAGCTGATTTAGAAGCTATGTCAATTAAGATGAAATGTTGGGCAAGTGCTTCACAATGGAATGCATTAATGGTGGAATTAAATGACACCAAAGGAAAGGGTATTGGATTAAAGGCCGTAGCTCCACCGTTTCAGAACAAATTTGTTAATGCAAATGTTGTTGATGGACGACCAGAAGACTGTATTCCACCTAGTTATGAGGACTATGTTGAGAAGAACAAAAAGTGTAGCTCAACTGAGAATGCACCTTCTGATGATACCACTGAAGGATCTTTAGATCATGAGGAAGATAAGAAAACTGGTCTAGGAGATAAGTCGGAGAAAAGGATGGTGATAACACCTGATGAGCCAATTCGGATTATGAAAAATCCAAAGTTTGCTAATAGAGTGGTTCCACCGGTTACACCTAAACCTGTATCTAAACCTATTCCTAGAAAGAGATCAAACGATTCTCCTGTGTTTACAAAAACACAAGATCCCTCTTCCTCTAACTCTAATAATCAATATCAATCTAGAGGATATAGAGAATTTCGACAATGTTTTAGTTGTGGTGTGTTTGGACACATTGCTGCTAACTGTCCTACACGGTATAGAACATCAAGACATAAGATTGACCTCACATATGATCATCACCGATCACATCATGCTCACAGAACAAGTTCACCTATTCGTGATGAAGTTCGTACTAGAAGACATACGACAAATGTTTTCTATGGAGACTATAAGAGAAAGAACTTCAATAGGTCAATTTCCCCTGTGAAGATTAAGGTTCCTAAGAAGGATACCGAGGCAAGAGTTGCCGAATCAAGTGATCGAGGTAAAGCCTAAGAATCTAAGGCACGATCACCTTCGCAAAAAGCTAGTCGTAGGAAATACTTTTCCCGTACCAGACCACGAGTGAATCTCTCTGAAGATGAGCAAAATGTGAAAAACCAGAAGAGCAATGTTGCTTCTTCTAAACTGTCTAAGTTTATGGTTTCAGACGATGAGGTTCCACCTGACTCAAATGGGAAATGGATGGAAGTTCAAGCTATGGGTGTTAATGGACAACCTACTGCCGTCCGGGCGTGGGTTCCCATTATCAATTAATTCTTTTAATGTGATATGCAGGGAACCAGGCTACCGGCAAACAACACCTGGATAGTGGATAGTGGCGCTTCGAGACATATGACTGGACAGCTATCTCTTCTCTCAGATGTACACCTAATTAAGGGAGGTTATGTTGCATTTGCTGGAGATAAAGGAGGTCACATTTCAGCTCAAGGTTTATTGAAGAATGATAAAGTTAGTTTCGACAAAGCAAACTACTATCAAGAGCTTGCAAACAATTTGTTATCGGTTTCACAAATCTGTGAAAAATCCTTCAAAGTAGCATTTGATGACGAATTCAGCTACATTTTGAAACCAGAGTTTGTGATTCCTCAGAAATGATTTTGATGAAGGCTCCTAGATAAGCTGATTTATACATGCTAGATATGAATGTTGGTACTTCAACTGATGAACATCATAAAGCTTTTGTTTCTAAAGCGACTGAACAAGATTCTATTACATGGCACAAACACATGGGTCATTTAAGTTTTCGGAAGATGAACCATCTGGTTCACAACAATCTTGTAGAATGTGTTGATCTTGGATCTTTTCATATTCCAGGAACATGTGTTCCGTGTAAGAAGGGTAAGCAGATCAAGAAAGCTCATAAGTTGGTGAAGTACAATCCTATCTCTGCTCCACTTGAATTGTTACATATGGATCTTTTCGGTCCAATCCGTTTTGAAAGCATTGATGGAAGTAAGTATTGTCTAGTGGTAACTGATGATTATTCAAGATTCTCTTGGGTAATGTTCTTGAAAAAGAAGTCCGATACATTTGAGAACTTGAAAGTGCTAATCAATTGATTAGAGACAGGTTTTAATTTGAAAGTCAGAAAGATTCGTTGCGACAACGGTACAGAATTCAAGAATCAGTTTCTTGCAGGTTTTTGTATTGAAAAAGGTATCAATATGCAGTTCAGTTCTGCATACGCTCCACAGATGAATGGTGTTGCTGAAAGAAAGAATAGGATTCTAATTGAGACTGCTAGAACTATGCTAGCTGATTCATCTTTACCTGTTCATTTTTGGGGTGAAGCTGTTGCAAATGCTTGTTACACTATGAATCGGGTATTAACTGTTAAACGACTGGGTAAGACTTGCTATGAGTTATTACATGGGAGAAAACCATCATTGAAGCATCTAGAACCATTTGGTGCGCCGTGCACCATTTTGAAAAGAAAACCAGGAAGTAAGTTTGATTCAAAAGTGGTTACTGGAGTATTTCTCGGTTACAGTTCTCCTAACAAGCGAGTTTTCAACAATGAGACTAAATTTGTTGAAGAATGGTCTGAAGTTGATGTCCAGAGGAATCATACGAAAAGTATTCCGAAGAGTCATCCTTGGATTTTTAACTACGATTTGCTGATAGATTCATTTAATCTTGCTCCAGATCCAACAGAGAATGAAGTAGAGTTACAAATATTGTTTGATTTGCAAAATGAACCAGAAGTGTCTGCCCCTACTTCAACTCCATTACCTACTGTCGTTGAACCAGCACAAGATTCAGATCAAGATGTTGATCCAGTGTACGATACCTGCGGATCTGATATTTCGAGTGAAAATTCTGATAATTCTGAAGATGGAGATACCACGAATCTATATCGAGAAATACCTGTTCCCGCACACCCAGTTCCCAGAACTACAGCTACTCATCCTAGAGAGAACATTATTGGAGATCTGAATGCATGTGTTAGAACAAAAAGACAAGTTCAGCTTGATGGTTAAGTTGATTCTCATATGACAGCCGATGCTGCATATTACGAGTACTCATGTCATATTTCTAGAATAGAGCCAAAGACAACAAAAGAAGCTTTGAAGCATGTTGATTGGGTGATGGCTATGCAAGAAGAGATTCAACAGTTCCATCGTCTAGATATTTGGAAGTTAGTTACTAAGCCACATGGTGTGAAAGTAATCGACCTCAAATGGGTTTGGAAGTGCAAATTCGATGAAGATGGCAATGTTATCCATAACAAAGCAATATTAGTTGCTAAAGGTTATCAGCAAGATCCTAAATTTGATTACGATGAAGTTTTCGCTCCTGTTGCCAGATTGGAAGCGATTCGCATTTTCTTGACTTTCGCGTCTTTTATGAAGTTTAAAGTTTATCAAATGGATGTTAAGAGTGCATTTCTTTATGGCAAGCTAAATGAAAGAGTATATGTTAGTCAACCTCCAGGTTTTGAAGATCATCTTAATCCTGACAAAGTTTACCGATTACGTCGAGCCCTTTATGGTTTACATCAAGCTCCTAAAGCTTGGTACAGACGGTTATCGAGTTATCTGATTGAAAAAGGATATCAAATGGGCACGGTAGACTGTACTCTATTCACAAAAGTTCAAGATGACGTCATTATTTTAGTCCAGATTTATGTTGACGATATTATCTTTGGTGCTACTAAGCAGGAACTCGTTGATGTGTTCGAACAGGTGATGAAGGACGAGTTCGAAATGAGTAAATTGGGTCTCTTACACTACTTTCTTGGTTTACAAGTCGAACATACTAGTAATGGTATTTTTCTTCATCAAGCAAAGTATGTAAATGATATACTCGAACGTTTCGGTATGACTCAAGAACGTCCTGTGTCAACTCCGCTAGCTGTTAATCATGGTATTTCGTTAGATTGTGAAGGGGAGCCTGTTGACCCTACATACTATCGAGCAATCATCGGATCACTCATGTATCTCACTGCGTCTAGGCTGGATATTATGTTCACAACATGTATGTGTGCTTGTTATCAAGTTAATCCGAATACAGTTCATCTTACAGCTGTCAAAAGAATTCTACGTTATCTGTTGCATTCGCCAAATCTCGGCATCTGGTATTCGAACGATGAGAAGTTTGATCTTGTAGCTTATAGCGATTCAGATTATGCTGGTTGCAAAATCAACAACAAGTCTACATCAGGAGGATATCAATTTCTAGGTGAAAGGCTGGTGACCTGGCAATGCAAGAAACAAACTGCAGTTACTCTTTCCACGTGTGAAGCTGAATATATAGCTGCTGCTAGTTATTGTTCGCAAGTTGTTTGGATCCAACAACAACTTCGCGATTACGGGCTAAGAATCTCTTTCTCTCCTCTTTATATTGATAATACTGCTGCTATAGCAATTACTAAGAATCCTGTGCAACATTCTAATACTAAACACATAGGTGTTAAATATCATTTTCTTAGGGATTGCCATGAGAAAAAGATTATTGAGGTTAAGAGAATAGGTACTAAGGACCAAAGGGCTGACCTATTCACTAAGGCTTTTGATAAACCTAGGTTCTTACTCCTACTAGAGATGAATGGCATTGTTGATCGAGACAAAGTAATTACGGATGTTGTGTGTGAGGGTTAGTTAAGCTTTTAGACTTTGCATGTAGGATGCATGACATGTAGATTTTTTGGTTGTTAATTATCTGTATTGCATATTTTTCCTTCCTGTCTGCATTTATTTACATAATTTCTTTCATGATTGCATGCTAGTCTGTAGATATTTTCTGTTTGGTTAAAATGCTAAAACACAAAAAGATTTTATATTTCAGCATTTTAGGGGGAGTATATGTTATCAGCAGAAAATACCTAAAAAGTGAAAAATGCCTCACCAGAAAATCTTAAAAAGTTGAAAAATCCGAATATGAGCTTGTTTTGATTAATATATTGGAGATGAAGAATTTACTGTACTGAGAATTGATATTTTTGATTAGTAAGGATTGATTTGAATGTTTATGTTTATCTATTGTGTGATGTACTGATAGATGTGACTTATGAATTCCTGGCATTAGACAATCATAATAAGAATAATGATCATCTAAGATTCAGAAGTCATGGACGATCTGTAGTGTTTGAAGGTAATCACCTAATTATCTCCGAAACTGTATGAAATGATAGTTGTTGAGGAACTCAACAGTCGGTTGAGGGTATCCCCTATCATAATTGATAATCGTTAGAGAAAGTTAGTGTTGGATGTCCCCAAGCAATATTCAACGTTGCTCTACCAATTCAGCTTCACAGCTATGAATGAGACATTCAATAGATCATTTAAGGTGTTGAGGATTATCTGTTTGGCTGGTGCATACCACATTGTCACGGGCCTGAGACTTAATAATCGAAACTAAACCCCAAAAATATCAGAGAAAATTAGTTTATGTCGAAAGTAAGTGTCCCTTCTCGCTTAACGTCAAAAAGTATAATTCCTTATTGCGGACCATTCAAGCATTTAAGGGAGAACACCTTCGAGTGATCTGAGCACACAACAAAGAAACATGAGTTCATGCATAACAATGGAGAATCCATTCATGATGACGTTCAAAATCAATATGTCAAAAGACAGTGATATGCTCAAAAAGGAAATATCAAAAGAAAATCAAAGTAAAAAATAATTGGCGTATCAAGATGGCAAAGTCCTGAAAGTATGAAGAATGCTGATTCATGATGTGCTCATAAAGAACTCAGATCATTCTTAGTGTGACGCCCCCGCGCAGCTTGAATTGTTTAATCACGACGTTCACACTGAACTATCAAGATTCTTGTCGTCTGCAATTTAGAGTTATATCCATTAAGACTGTAAATTGGAAAGATACTTACCTAGATATACTCTAATACTTATTTATGAAAGTTTAACTTTCGATTCCGTTTTCCATGACAACTTGAACATAAAGAAGTTAAGGGCCTCGAGATTTATTTCGTGTGACGACTGGTCATCAGGCAAGTCTGCTTTAACTGTAGACCAATCCCCACGGTAAATAGTGCGCCTATTCGGATAATCCAATATACTCTGAGATCAGCCGAGCCAACTAGACTGAAGATTGTCAACACATTGGTAGAAGCCAAAGGCTGATAGGGTTATTCAATATGCCGTGAGAACCATCCTGTTCACTTTGAATGAAGTACATGGAAAGAGATAACGGAAAGTTACGTGTAATGAATTGATAACCAAATAAAAACGCACAATCATAAGTGATGGAAGAATCAAGGATTAATGAACTTAGCATGATCTCAAAAATCATTGCTTTATAGTGTTCAAGTAATTAATGCTAACATGATTGTCGATATGTCCGGAATGAATATGTTCATGTTTAATGAGGATTGATATCAGTAATTACATGATAATAGACATAGACTGGATAATTAGGAATGAACAACAGAAATTGATTCAATATGTCAGTTCTGATCCATTTTTAAAATAGTTAATCATCTTGCTCACAAAAAGAATGTGGATTTGTATGTCTTATATATCTGTACTGTTAATTTGTTTGCATTGAAAACTATAAAACAGCAAAAAGATTTTGGTTTGCATGTTATTGCATTTCATGATAGAATGTCTTTCATTTGCATAATTTTAGTTGCATGACTTTTTACATCAGAAAATTCATAAAGATTCTATCATTTCCTTACTTTTTTGATTATCCTCTGAGTGCATAACGACATCTGAAAGAACTTTATTGAGATCAAGATATTGGGCCACCAAATCCATGAGATAGAAGATTGTAGAGCTTGTGACCGTTTGAAGGACATTGATGATTTAGATTGCTAATGAACTATCATACCAATTACCGGAAATTAGCAAATTTGTATTGTGAGTCTCGTAACGTTTCCACAACAACAGTTATATGTATCCATATAACATTTATCTCTTAGAACTATGATTTTCCATTCTGAAATTCTGAAAAGCACCCAATCTGCGAATCAATACTCTGAATGTTGAAAAAGCTGAATGAAGTAGCAGAAACCATAGACAACCGTAAACGACCTTAATCATTGAAAGTTTGATGATAAAAAATAGTATGTTGGTAAAGCTCAGAAAAGTAGGAACTGAAAAACGGATTGAGCTAACCACGAAGGAGACCAAGGACAAACACAAGGACCATACCCTATATCAAAGAATCCAGATAATTCTGGATCCGTTGAAATCTTTAGAGAATATCTTGCTCTGAAGTCATGTTAAACTCTTGCGGATAAATTTTCTTCATCATCCATCGATATTAGAAATTCTAAGATATCATCGTATCTTTCTTTATTAATATCCTCAATATTTCTGAAGATATCCTCATAAATATTCTCATCCGATATTAATTATCTCTCCGCGCTATCTGTGTTATATCATAAAAGGAAACTATTTTAGTTTCTAAATTCTGAAAATCTGAACTTAAATTATGAATGTTTTTGAAGTAATGTTGGGAACTGAAGCATGAGTTAGTATAATATAATGACACTTGATCAACGTGATTATATTACAGTAAGTCATGCTGAGTTTCTAATGGAATGTGATGATTCACAGATCATAACATCATCATGTGCCATGTTACACGACTCGTTCATTCTACTTCACCTCCGAACATATCAAGAAAATATATTCTTGATAGTTCTATTCTCAGTTATTCTTGTAATTTGACAAATCAAATCGTGCCATTTCGATTTCCTTCTTAGAACATTAACATTGTTCATTCCGAAGTTTATATCTGCGAATTCTGAACCATTACAAGCGGTGTTTAATCGCAAGAAGAAGAAACGAAGGGACAAAGCTCCAAAATATAAGAGAAAATATAAAGCCCAATAACAACACGGAGGTTACAAACCGTGGATATTAATACGAATAACAATATAAAGACATGGTATAAATAAGAATAGTATTACCCCAATGTAATAGTAGGAGTAAACAGATTTTTTTGGTGGAAGATTGAAAAGAAGGATGACAAAAATGATAATTAAGAAAACATCAAGGATTAGAACGGGATTAAGCATTTCACAATCTTTTGGATGTATGAACTAAGAAAGAAAGTATAGGAATGGTGAGAATAATGGAACGGAAGAGTTTGATTTATAAGGGAAATATCAGACAGAGTAATCGAGACAGATCACCGTATTTAATTAAAGAGATCTTAATTTCCTTATTCGTCGAAGAATCAAATCTTATAGATTTTGAAGATTTTCTTTAATTCCTTGAATTCAGGAATTCAACCAAGGCAACGTCAAATGCTAAGACGTACCTTATTTTCTAAATTCAACCATGACTAGTGAAGAGTTATGATGAAACCTGTCTATCTCATTTCACTATTAAGTGGTAGCTTCACTCGTACTCTTCGAGCAATCGAATTAGTTTATCTTTATTACCCAATGGTAATAAAACTCTATTTATCAACTTATATGAGTCATGAAAACATTTTTATTGTTAGCCATGACCACCTCGCTCAAATTTCGGGACGAAATTTCTTTAACGGGTAGGTACTGTGATGACCCGGGAATTTCCGACCAAATTTAAACTTAATCTTATATGATTTCGACATGATAAGCAAAGTCTATTAAACTGAGTCTCATAATGTTTGAACTATTTTCATGAATGCATTTGACTTTGACCATTCCCGACGATTCACGGACAATTGTTTGTAAATAAATATATATATAAATGTAAGTATATGTATATTAACTTAAGATTATAAAATATAATTTAACCATTAGAATTAAATAGGTAAAATAAGATACATGATATTATATTTTTATTAATATTATATATATATATATATATATATATATATATATATATATATATATATATAAATTAAAAGTTATTACATAATATAAATTATAAACGATAACATGTAATATTAATACATTAAAAATTTATGCAACAATAATATTACTCTCATTACCAGAAGAAGTATTAATGGTAAAATGTATAGATATGAAGTGTGGTAAATTTAAATCATTGTAATTAATAATATTATTGTAATAAAACTTATAGATATTATTATTATTAATAATATAATTATTATCATCATTACATTATTATAATGTATTTATAATATTAAGAAGTATTATTATAGTTATATTTAATAACTAATGTGACTAAATATAATATATAGATATGTATACAGATATATATTTAAATAGATATATTTAAATACAATATATATATATATATATATATATATATATATATATATATATATATATATATATATATATATGTACAAATATATATATAGAATTACAAGTTATAATATAATTAACATTATATTACTATTACGTTCAATATTATTATTATTTTTATTATTAATTAATATTACCATTTTTATTATTTATTATTATTATATCTATTATATATAAATCAATAAAAACTGAATGAAATCATTATTTATATTTAACATTGCTGTAACCAGTTTCTGATTTATATCCTAGTTGATACATGTCACGATTTTATTTATAAAATTAATATTAATATATTATTTAATTATTTAAATTAATAGAATATGATTTGTAGAACAGGAAATCGTACAGAAATTGTTACCAGTTTCAATCAAACTATTCTAACAATTTGTTCTTGTCTCAAGTTGTTACACCTCAACATCATTCGTACGAATCAAATCCTTTCACAATATACTTTATTTTATTTTATTTTTATTTTTTTTGTTTGCTATCTGTGATTACAAAATGGGTCACGCCTTTTCCATATTTAATTAATCAATTCAGTCGACTAGTACATCATTCAACTTACTACCACTTCAAGTAATCACAAGCACCCTTTACAGTCATTTATTAAATCGATCCCCATTCAGAAATATAGAAGAACACAGTACGTACCCTGTTTCTTCTTAATTTTTCCAAAAACCATGAATTTGAATCTCATTTTAAATTCTATAAATGTAAAGATGTTAGAAATCTTTTACTTAAACTCTCTGTAAATTTTCAAATGCTAATTCTTTATATCGAGTTCGAATTATCGAGTCAAAGTTTTGTTTTGAAAAAGTCAACCATATGAATACCGATTTAATTCGAGTTCTAGTTAAAGTTTCTGGTTCAATTGGTTGTCCAAAAAGTTTACTGAGACGAATTACAACGTATTTCATTCAGGAAAGTTTGCCTAAAACATCCTTAAAATTAAAATTGATGTTGGAGTTCACAAGGGTGTTCTTCATTTATTTATTTCTGTTTATATGTTTCTGATCAATTCAACTCTCATACAATCAGGTTGTGTCTGTTTTATATTGATAATTCTAAACAAAAACAAAAGTTTACTGATTATAAATATGTTGGTCCCTGGTCGTCTGATTTTATTTGTGGAAGAAGATGAATTAAGCAAAATAGTTTTCGGGTTAAATAAATAGATAATGGTATTAAAACAGATAAAGCAAGCACAGCTGAACGGTTAACGGGGGTTACGGGTTATCGAAAGGTCTCGGGTTCGAATCCAGGCTGTGACATATTCCATTTTAGCATGACTTCAAAGGTTGTAATTTTTTTTATTATTATCTTTATTATTATGACTACTTATTATTATTATCATTTATTGTTATTAATTAGTGTTATAGAGATATTATTATTATTATTACTATCAATAATATAATTAATATTAATATCATTATAGTCATTGCTAAGTATGATTATAAAGAATTATTAGCATTATTATGCAAATTGTTATTAGTAACATTAATATTAATATTATTATTATTGTGATCATAGTTAAAATTAAGAGTATTGTTATTATAATTATTATTATTATGATATTATGGACAACTAATATATGTATTATCATTATTATTATGTAAACATAAAAACGATGATTAGTATTAGCATTATTAAGAAAATGATGCAAATAATTATTATTTTCACTAACATTGGTATTAGTATCATTTTTATAATTACTAATATTATTATCATTAACATAAGTATCATTGTTAACAATATCTTTATTATTATTATTAGTATTATTAATATTAATAAAGTTGTATTATTATTATTATTATTATTATTATTATTATTAGTAAATCATTAATATCAAAACTATCGTTTTTTAAACAAATAAATATTTTGTACATAGAGTATATTTGTTACATATACTATAATTATATTAAAATTTTACATAACTATATATATATATCAAACCTATTAATATTATTTATATAAATATATACAAATAACAAATTATCGATTTTTAAATATAACATTAAACAAGTATGTAAATAAATATAGATAAATTAATATAACTATATAAATGTTAACTATTATGAATATATACACAAATTAAACATACATAATATATAAATTAAAGGTATAATAAGTAAATTTGTTCAGTTATAACTATATGTTTTAATATATATATATATATACAAATGATATAGGTTCGTGAATCCAAGGCCAACCCTGCATTTGTTCAATATTGTCATATGTATTTTTACTACAAAATACATTAGGTGAGTTCATTTACTCCCTTTTACTCTTTACATTTTTGGGCTGAGAATACATGCAATGTTTTAATAACTGTTTTTCAATATTTATATGTGTGAGTTTCATTTGATTCCCTTTTACTCTTTACATTTTTGGGACTGGGAATACATGCGCTACTTTTACAACTGCTTTATTAAATGCTTTTGAAATACATTTTGAACTGCGAATACATGAAATGCTTTTATAAATGTTTGACGAGATAGACACAAGCAAAACATTCCTCGAATAAATTATTATGCAGACAGAAGTTCTGCGGATTATTATTGAATTATGTGGACATGATAATTGCCACCATTGAATTATGTGGACATGATAATTGCCACCATTGAATTATGTGGACATGATAATTGCCACCAGTTGATGTGAATGTTATATATCGAGAGAATGATTTTATACACAGGTTATGTGTATGTTATTTTTGTGCACAAGATATGTGTACAGTTACTAAGATTTATGAAAAATAGTTTCGTACACGAGAAAGGTGTACTGTATTTAAAAGTTATCGCATGTACATTACAGGTGGGTATAGGATTCGGGCCCATTTGTACCATGCAGGATTTAAATCTTGTGGTCTATTAAATTGATGAATTTTATTGTTTATGATAAACCTATGAACTCACCAACCTTTTGGTTGACACTTTAAAGCATGTTTATTCTCAGGTATGAAAGAAATCTTCCGCTGTGCATTTGCTCATTTTAAAGATATTACTTGGAGTCATTCATGGCATATTTCAAAAGACGTTGCATTCGAGTCGTTGAGTTCATCAAGATTATTATTAAGTCAATTATAGTTAGATATATTATGAAATGGTATGCATGGCATCAACTTTCGATGTGATGAAAGATTGTCTTTTCAAAAATGAATGCAATGTTTGTAAAATGTATCATATAGAGGTCAAGTACCTCGTGATGTAACCAAATGTAATGTATTCGTCCGGATGGATTAGGACGGGTCCTTTCAGAATAGAACAAGAGGTTATCTGATATACTGGACCGTCAGAAGGAAAGAACAGATAAATTGAAGAAGAAGTTTTCGGTGATTAAGAGTGAGAACAGGGAGAAGATGAAGAAGTTGAATGAAAGAATCGAACAGCTTACCACGGGTAAAACCAAGTTGATAACGGAGAAAGGAGAAGAGTATTCTTCTGATTTAGGAGAAGGTGATGAAAGAGATGAAGAAGAAGATGCTGGAACTGGAGGACCCTCTTTTGAGATACCGTTAATGAT
The DNA here is from genome assembly GCF_046630445.1 of Rutidosis leptorrhynchoides. NCBI lineage: Eukaryota > Viridiplantae > Streptophyta > Magnoliopsida > Asterales > Asteraceae > Rutidosis > Rutidosis leptorrhynchoides. The sequence continues at coordinate 683,764,522 of NC_092333.1, forward strand.
ACCTATTCGAAGCTTTAATGAATACGGTGAGGTCTTTATTGCTAAATATTATATGAATTATTCAAATGTTTTTAATGATGCAGAAAAGGGGGACGTTCCACCAAGTGATTTTCCATTGGAACAGCTTGCTGCTCTGGCATATGACAGTGAAAACGATACAGAGAATGCAGAGTCAGTTAAAGCTGAATGCAAGGCTCCACAAGAAGAGCCAGCTGATGAAATCCCTCCCGAATCAATCCAAAATATCAACTTAAGCGATTTCGATAATTTGTTTGCTGATGAGAAGAGTGAGGTTCTGTTGGTAAGGAATGTGTTAAAGAGGGTGTGATTATTGAATCCGGGGATGAATTTGTAACAGAATTTGATGATGAAGAAGACCAAGAAGAAGAAGTTGAGATTGTTATGCCTTCACTTGAGCCATACTCGCATCGGTCACTCAATACTTTAAGTGACTTCTTCAATTTGAGTAGTGATGTGAAAAGAAAGAACTTAGAAGATTTGGAAAAAGCGAGGAAGGTATACAAAGAACAAGTGAAAGATGTTGATGTTTTAATTGAAAGAAACAAGAAGATCCGTCATGAGAAAATGCTCGTGGAGAAAAGAAGAAAAGAAACTGAGTTGAAAAAGAAGAGACTCCGAGCTGAACAAGCCAAGGCCGAGGGATGGAATGAAATTCAGGAATGGTTCATACGTGATAGGGTTAAGGTAAACAGAAACGTTAAGGAAGACGAAGATCGCCAGAGTTGGTGGAGACAGAACGTTGTTAACCCTGATCAAGTAGATAAGCCAGAGCTCGAGCCGAAGTTTGTTAGTTTCTATGAGAAAGGAAAGAGAACTAAGAAGTATTCCAAGGGTAAAATACTAAGCTGAGGTTACTTCAAGGAGATTAATTGCTTTGCTATCAAGAGGGAAGGAGGAGTAGATTATATGGCACGTCCTAGCCACTTCAAAACTCTACCTTACTTCGAGATTATGCAACTTGCTAAGCTGAAGATGTTGAACGCTGAAGATAGTGACCTTTCCAAGTGGTTTCAAAGAAAACTCATATATGAGTACAAGATAGGAAATGGGATTTCTTTAAGTCAACAGCCGCCAGATTCTCCATTCATCCAACAAAGAAGAATTCTAAGGGAGGACCTGTACATGTTGTTAAGTTCCGTCCAGCTAAGTACATGAAGCAATCTCCCTTGATGCCCTTACCCAAGGATATTTGTAAGAACTTCAGATGGTGGTTCTATGATGAATTGTCAGAGGAAGCAGTGATCTTGACTGCGATTGAGAAGGATGATGGAAGCATACAGTTCGACAATGTGAGGATTCTAGATCCTATGTGGCTGAGGAACTTGTCGAGATTTGATGTGGAGACTCTTCACCACCATCACATTACATTCAGAGACGATCGAAAGGAGGAAGCTATGAGATATCAACGTGTGATCGATGTCCTCTATGCATACCTCAACAAAGAAAGTGATGCTCAAAGCTCAAACCAAGTTCAAGCCAGCTAATGTGTGTCGAATACTGTGATTCTAGTTAGTAATTTTGTTTGTTTTTGTTTTTGATGATGATGTATTTTGGAGAAAGAGAGAATCTGGATATGTAATTGATATTAGACTGATGCTACTTTTGGACTTATGTGTATTTCACGAACGTTTACTTTATTGTAATCGATGTTGTAGGTCCTATATATATATATATATATATATATATATATATATATATATATATATATATATATATATATATATATATATATATATATATATATATATGGGAGTTATTGATGCATGTTCTGTAAGTCCCTAGACATCTTGCCTACGTTTGTGATTAGTACTTCAGTTTATGGGATACCATGATCGCTCGTTATTATCCTATCTGTGTTTGTATGTGGTTACAGGTACTGCAGGAATGCGATACGGATGTTTGACTATGTTAGACTTAGTCAGACGTACGAGTGAAGCATCACTCGTATGGCTGACAGGCTCATACGCATGGTTGATGCTGAGCTAGGTCATAATTATAACATGAATGAGAAGACACGAGTGAGTGATCACCCGTACGGCTGATGAAGCCAACTCGTACGTGTGATGGATGACTCGTACGAGTGAGTCAACAGCAGGGGTATATAAAGTCTTATGTTCTTCATTTTAGGTTAAGCCTCTCACACACACAATCACTCAGATCTGGTTCACCTGATCCGATTCTCTCTCAACCCAAATCACTCCTGGTAGTGAATATTAGCTCTAGGCATTAATCTAATCACAATCCTTGTTGTGGTTTGACTAATTTAATCCCAAAAAGCTACCCATATTCACTTTGATTGGTTTAATTCACTAATTCCGCCTTTGTGTGAATTAAACCTGTTGATCTCGAATTTCCTAGTCATGTTTCATCAGTTAGGACCTCAAATACCCAAGCGTCCTATTGTTGTGACCTTATTATAAAAGCGTCCTAAAAAATAATAGGACCCTAAAATTGTGCGTCATATTAAACATCTTTTTAGGACAAAGATTTATAAGCGTATCAACAATATGACCCAAAAATTAGGTGTCCTAAAAAATAATAGGACCCCAAAATGGTGTGTCATATCAAACATCTTTTTAGGACAAAGATTTATAAGCGTATCAACAATATGACCCAAAAATTAGGTGTCCTAAAAAATAATAGGACCCCAAAATTGTGTGTCATATCAAACATCTTTTTAGGACAAAGATTTATAAGCGTATCAATAATATGACCCAAAAATTAGGTGTCCTAAAAAATAATAGTACCCCAAAATTGTGTGTCATATTAAACATCTTTTTAGGACAAAGATTTATAAGCGTATCAATAATATGACATAAAAATTATGTGTCCTATTCTTAGGACCCCACTTTATTAGCTTAGGATATTATAGGACTCTAAGAATTACCTCGTCCCAATTTTTAGTCGGTTAGGACGCTTTTTCGCAGGGGTTCCAGACGAGGGGTCCTAAGAACGCAGTTTTCTTGTAGTGGGCCAACACCTTGAGCCACCACTTCTTCTTTGTTTGTTACTCGTTCACAACACCTCACCATCTTCCACCCGACACCCTAAACCGCCACTAAATCCACCACTTTGTCTTCTTCAACCACTAAACAACAACCTCTCGAATCATAATAACCAAAACCGCCACTCGTTTGTTAACTACTATCATTCATCATCACCTTATACCAAACCCACTTAAACTAGATTACTAACACAAACCAACCCCATAGAATTTTCAGTTTTCGTTCAACCTTAACCATCTCACCACTCATCGTAAGACCACACCACTTTCCATATTTTTCTTTCTCTTCTTCGTTTTCTGTTTAGAATCGATATGCACCACCCACCACCACTGATATGGCCGAAAAGGACGGTTTTAATTTGTGCGGTGTCGTCGGGCCGCGGCGCGCCAGGATCAGCCACTCGAGGGAGGGGTACTGTTTTAAATTTATATTTAGCGGGGCCTAAATCTTACTACTCCTTATAAGTAAGGGAAGTATGACCTAGAGTTATATTTTTGAGATATCAGTAGAATCGAACCTATTTTTAAGCCTAAGATAGTTAGAGAGTAGTGGTTGTTTAATTTTAGGATTTTCTAAGTTATAAGACAGATAAAGTAAATGCGATAAAATTCGTAATTCAGATAAGGTTAAAGTGAGTGCATACTATGACTTCATCAGTTATTCTGCCGAGATTATGGAATGCTGGCTCATGAATAGGCAGAGGCATTGTATTCATTACACTGATCCTAAACGCCCCTGTCATAAGACATGTCACTGGTTACTGCGTTAGGCTTGAAGATTCTGAATAGACAGCAACGTCCCTTACCCCCGATGCCCGTACAGTCTGAATACAGGCATACACGTTCAGACGGCTCATCCAATTGAGCGACTCGGTTGGGTGACGTATTAACATTCCACAATGGTCTAAACTTTCTTAAGCATAATAGAATACTTGGTTTACCATATCCGAAAGACGTGATGTGTTTCAATGCTTTCGTTAATGATTGGTTTTAAAAGATAGTTAGGCCCTTAAAAATAGTTCAACCATAAAGAACACCATGGCCAAGTCAAGATGACTTCCATGAACACGTTCGGTTATCCTAACGGTCCAATCCTTTATGTGTCTAAACAAACAGTTCCTTAATTAACTAAGAATCCCTCAAGCGAGGTGCAATGTTTGAGACCGCGCTATGGTGCAGTGTACTGGTCAACACTAACCGGGTTTCATGGCCTTACTTAGCAGAGGTACAGCTTACAACAACCGATGTGCTTCAGCGTGCACGTATGAAGTTTATATGCTTGGTGACTACACTAGCATGGTCTGGGACCGACAACGTACTAAGGATCTAGTCAGATGTTTCACTACGAAAGAGTCCTCAGTCGGAATCCAAAGCTTGATAGACTTACTACAAACGGTGTGCCTCAGTCGATCTTACGTTGTATCCGATAAACTTCTCTTACCAAGGGGTGACACAGATAGTGTACTCTGAATTGGGGTTCGCGACTTCCCAATAACAGAGCCTATAACTATGTTCTATTAGTTGAAAAAGTGATAGTTAAAGCTAAGGGGTATAAAATACTATTAAATTTTAGCAGGAAATACTATTGAATACGATACAATTTTACACAAGATATTTATTTATTTATAGAATGGATATACTTAAACCTTGCTACAACACTTATAGGCAGTGTACCTAATCCTACAGTAGTGTAGTTTTTAGTATGTCCGGTTCATTCCACAGGGAAAAATCTTTAAACAAAGCTTAACGCTATATTAGTTTAATTTATAAAAATACAAATATATATATATATATATATATATATATATATATATATATATATATATATATATATATATATATATATATATATATATATATATAAGTAATATTATTATTATAAAAGGGGGGTTTTTACCATTTAATGACCGGTTTATCGATTTTAAAAAACTTTAGTCGCAGTTAAAACCTAATGTAAAATACTAAAAATAAATACAAGACTTAATTTAAAGCGTAAAGTAAATAACGATAATGAAATTGCGATAAATAAAAGTGCGATAAAATAAAATTGCGATAATTAAAAAGTACGATAATTAAAAGTGCAATTAAATACAATAACAATAAATAAAAGTGCGATACTTAGAAGTGCAATTAAATATAAAATAAAGGAAATTAAATATGAAATAAAAGAATTATGCTTATTTAAACTTCCGTAATCATGATGTTTGACGTGTTGATTTTAGTTTTATGCCCATGGGTTAATTGTCCTTTGTCCTGGATTATTTAATATGTCCATCTGGTTTTTGTCCATAACAGTCCATCGGTCATAAATTTAAGGTGCGAGTGTCCTCGTCAAATTATCCTTATACCCGAAGTCAAATATTCCAACTAATTGGGGACTTAAACTGTAACAATGTCTTAATACTTTGTTTAATAATTACACCAGGATATCGACTGCGTGTAACCCAAGGTTTTAATACTTTGTTATCAATTATGCCAAGTGTCCTTGTACATAATTTCACCCCTGTTTTAATAATTTTATAGACTATTAATTCATTCCCGTGTCCGGTTAAATGAACGATTATTCGTACATATAAATATCCCGCCCATCGTGTCCGATCGAGTGTATATGGTTATTTATAGGGACGTCCAATTGTAAATCTTTATATTAAAATTAACAAACTATCATTTAGTTAAACAAATATAAAGCCCATTAATAGCCCATAGTCTAATTTCCACAAGTGTCGTTCTTTTGTCCAAACCCCAATTATGGTACAAAGCCCAATTACCCAATTTTAGTAATTAGCCCAACATCATGATTACTTCGGATTAAATAAGCATAATAATAACTTAGCTACGAGACATTAATGTAAAAAGGTTGGACATAACTTACAATGATTAAAAATAGCGTAGTGTTACACGGACAGAATTTCGACTTACACCCTTACAACATTCGCTAACATACAATTATTATTAGAAATTAAAATTAAAATTAAAATTAAAATTAAAATTAAAATTAAAATTAAAATTATATATATATATTTACCTATATAGATAGAGAGGATGGATATATGGATATTTAAAACTCGTCGAATGCGTTGGCTTTTATAGGCAGTTTCAGAATTGGGGACTCCGCGAGTCGCGGCCTTTTTTCACTACAAACTCCGCAAGTCGCGGAGTTCGTAAAACCAGCTCACACAAGTTTGTCTTTTAATTTGCCGACGGTATTTAAATATAAATATAATATATAAATAATTTTTAAGAATTATTTAAATATTATATTATATTTATGTGCATAGTTGACTCGTAATTTTTAGTCCGTTGCGTCGAGCGTTGAGAGTTGACTCTGGTCCCAGTTTCGGATTTTCGAACGTCCTTGTGTACAATTTAATATCTTGTACTTTGCGTTTTGTAACTTGTACTCTTGTCATTTTTAGACGTTTCTTATCAATAATTGGAACCTCTTTGATTGTATTTTGTACTTTTGAGCTTTTTGGTCGTTTGCGTCTTCAATTCGTCGAATCTGTCTTTTGTCTTCACCTTTTATTATTTAAACGAATATCACTTGTAAATAGAACAATTGCAACTAAAAGCTTGTCTTTCTTGAGGAATAATGCTATGAAATATATGTTCGTTTTTAGCATTATCAAATATTCCCACACTTGAGCGTTGCTTGTCCTCGAGCAATATAGTCTTGAAATATACTAGAATCACTTCTTTATTCTTCACACTTTGTACATCAGTGATTTCTATACGGCGGTATAAACAATGGTAGTAACGATGTGGTTTACAGTCCCACATGACTATAAAATTTAGATTCATTAAGGAAATTGGATCTTTATGAAAACATTTGATCTTTTTGAAAATTCAATCTAGTTTTTACCCTAGATAAGTTTTCCGGAATAACCCTTCACCGGTGTTTGCAAATTCTTTTTGTGGGTTTGGTGGGTTTCAGATTTGAAAATTTTAGCTCAAAACTTGCGGTTTTGTGTCACCTACTTGCTAACCTTGTATTGGGAAAGCAACACGTCCAATTTACTTGCTCCGTATATTAGCTTTCGATAAACTACTGTCCGGTTGTAAAGGAAAGCGTTGAACAAGCAACTGTTAAGGCAATGTCCCCTGACATACTTTTAATTATGGTCTATAACGTGTCGGACGCAATTACTATCCTTTGTAGGAGCAATAGTAAAGCTCACCCTTATAATTTTTTGGTCTGGCACAAGGTCCTGTCTTTGACCATGCTATGCAACCACTGTTCTTACGGTTGACACCCGAATTGGTTCAGGTGACCTAATGAATTCCAGGTGAATTCCTAGGATTTTACGTTCAAAGGTAATGAACGCATTGAAAATGGGTTTTTAGAAAACAAATCGGTTTGTAATTTTTGATCAAAATATTTTCTCGTTCAAGTTCGAGTTTAGATATCATTGAATTCCATGAGTTTGTAATTCTCAATCTTTAAGGTCAATCTCTAGGATTGAGTAATATCAGTCTTAAAAGCTGATTTTTGATCTTTTAGGAGATTATCCTTTCTGGGGATCTGATTCATTAGTCTTATCCAGCTAATTTGCACGGCATCCTCCCCATTTTACAAGACAGATCCTCTCATGGTTAGGATAAGTCTGACCACTTGGCGACCCTGTTTGATGCTGAGGTCCGTGGATTTCCTGCTGATTTTAGTGATGACTTTTCTAGATTTTTCGTCAACCTACAGCTGGTCTGGACGACAACTTCATGACCTAAATCAAGAAGCGCGTTTCTTTTTCGGAAGACTTTACTTCCTTTTAATGATGAAATTGATTCATCGTGTAGATCCATCTTTCTTACAGTAAATCGGGTAAAACTGATTAGATTAGTCCAAAACAAAAGTATCTTCAATTATTTGTTACAGAAATATGTGACATATGTTTAAAATTACTTGGTGAATTTTCCCACACTTGGCTTTTATTTTTCCTTTTTGTTCTCCTCTATTCCATTTTAAATGAATTCTAACATTTTGGTTTGTTTCTCAATTTATGTCCTTTCCGAGGTAACAATAATTTCGGTGTTAACACCTAGTTTTATCGTTCATAAATATGTATAAACATAATTTTAAGTTCATTTAATTGAAAATTTTGAAATTTTTTTTTACTAGAATTGGGTAGTCAGTATATAAGACTAGGGCTGTTCTTTATTATCAGAGAGCACTAGATTCTAATACAACTACTGCTTTACTAGTATTTCTAATGGTAACCAAGTGTATAAAGTAAAAATTTTAAAATCCGAAAGAATTTAACCCCTTCCCACACTTAAGATCTTGCAATGCCCTCATTTGCAAGAAATCAGTAACAATTTAAATTATTGAGGGTGATTAGCGTAGAAAAATGATTAAATTTTACCAAAGTTTCTAAACATATTGGCGTTTGTTTGCTGAATGATAAATGGTGCATATCATTTGTTCATTCCGTCTTGTTGTTATTTCACATATATTTTGCATCTTGTCGTCAAAATTAGTTGCTTTTGCTGAACTTAATGTCAGTCTTTGAAAATGCGTTGTTTTACCCTGTTGTGCACATAAGATAAACTGCAAACATATATACATATTTTTGAAGTTTGGTATATTACCCCCATTCAAAAATTATTAAAATCTAATAATAAAAGTTAGAAAATTATAAAAACTATTACAATATCAACATAAGTGCTAAATGTAGTAACATTACAAAAATAAAATAAATAAAACTAAATAAACTAGGGTTGTTACTGATACCAGTAGGGGTTCCATGCATAACCGTATGTGTTATAAAATGCTTCAGCTGGGTTATAAGTAGGATACGGTGGTTGGATCTCTATAGACCAGGGAGGAAATACGGGCTTTGGAGTAGGAATATAGTTTCTACCTATATGTTGGCAATGAGCTATGATGTGGTTTTGATGAACTTGCCAATCTTCAAATGCTCGATGTTTAGCATTTTCATACTCTTGTGAAGCTATAAACCTTTGCATTTCTGTCATTTCATTTCCCCCTCCCACGTTACCTGGCTGTTGATTTCTCTCAACCTGTGGATGTCTTCCATTATATGCTACTGCGGCGTTATTTCGCCTCTTCAAAACCTTAGCACCATGATATACATTTAAACCAATTGTATCGTGGGGTTCTGGTTCTTCGATTAATAATCCCCCCCGACTTATATCCACATCGAGATACTCAGCAATTAATGTAATAAATATACCACCTCCTATTATACTGTGCGGTCTCATCCCCCTAACCATAGCTGATAAATAATAACCCACACAATAAGGTATACTTACAGCGCTTTGTGGGTCTCGAATACACATGTGGTAAAATAAATCTTGCTCATTTACCTTTTCCTTATTTTTACCTCGCTGTGTAATTGAGTTCGCTAGAAACCTGTGAATCACTTTTAACTCAGCTCTATCTATATCCAAATAAGAGTAATTTCCCCCTTTAAATCGGTGATGGCTAGTCATTTGACTCCATACACCATGCGTATCAAAATTTTCATCAATCTTCCTACCATTTAATATCAACCCTCGACAATCGGCAGATGCTAGCTCTTCAGGCGTATATATACGTAAGGCCTGAGCCATGTCTAGTAGAGACATGTGGCGCATCGAACCTCCTAACAAAAATCTAATAAAAGTCCAATCAGTTAAACTAGCTACCCGATCATTTATTTCTATACTACACAATAATTCTTCACACCATACTTTATATATAGGTCTACGCATGTTGAATAATCGTACCCAATCGTTAAAAGTAGAATTACCATACCTCTGGGTAAGTAATTCTCTAATCCATTCGTCCAATCCTACGGCTTCTAACGGTTCCCATTCTATGATCCTAGGTACTTCAACAGCTTTAGAATGAAGAGTGTGCAAGCTCCTTTGGTATTTTGGATAATCTATCAACGTCTGTCTATTCTCAAGTTCGGGTGCAAATTTTCCACGTGCATATCTGAAAATGTCATAACTGGATGAGGTATATCTTGTTTGTAATGGTTATCAACATCCTGTTGTTCCGCATTCTCAAGAGGAGCAATGCGAGCTTGGGATGAAGATTCACCCCTTTCAGTCTGCAAAACACATCAAACACAATTTTTGTGCATCCAAATATGCATTAGTGTCAGCAAAATCATCAATCAAAATAATTACAATGACATGTTCAATTTATATCAAACTTATGCTTATTTTCATATTTTTATCAAATCTACACTTTTTCAAATAAGCATATACGAAATTGTTCGCCAAGTTCATAAGCATTCAACTCAAATAACATGTCAAAATAATCATTTTTAGCAATTAAACAAGTTTCAAATGGCATTATCTCTCAAAAATCAAGTTCATGTATTTTAGACTTGAAAAAGTCCACTTTAATTTTCAAAAATCATGTTTAGGCTCAAAGTTTGGATCATTTAACTACCTAAACATGTTACACTACTTAATTTAGCAATAATTCATGACAAAAATCGGCCATAACCTGTTTATATCAAAAAGCCCCAAATTGCTCAAGAACACAAACCCTAGATTACTCAAAATTTGAAGTTTAAGGCTTCTAATCATGTTAAATAGCATCAATCTAGGTTATACAAGCACAATACATAAGCAATTTAAGTATAATTACATTAAAAAGCATCAAAATCGAATTGGGTATAAATTTGCTCAAGAACACTAATTTTCGGATTAAATGGTGTTTAGGTGTAGAAATTTACCATTTTTCTTGAGTAATTCCTTGATAGCATCCTTCTCAACATGATTTTGTAAAAGATTTGATGAAAAATGGTGAAAAATACGAATTTGTGATGTGTTTTCGTGTGTATTTTTGCAGTTTTTTGTGGATGTGGAGTGTGTTGACTGATCTGTTCTGCGTTTTATTTTTTTCTGGATTTTTCATCCTCCGCGAATTGCGGTATTCCTCCCTTTTAAACTCCGCGAGTCGCGGTGTTTAATTTTTTTTTTTCTAAATCTTTAACTTATAAAACGAATATTAATTAATTTTAAAAATTTGTTTCCCTTGTTATTTAGAACGAGGTCGTTTCGGATCGATGTCCTAGTCCATCCCTCGACAAAATTTTAAAATTTGTCTATTTAAAGCTCGGTTTTAAAAGCAAAGATTTTTGGGTTTTTTTTAATGTTTTTGGCATACTTTAATTCAATAAGATTAAAAATAATGATAATAAAAGTTCTCGTCCCTCCCTCGGGTAAAGCAATTTCGGTTCAAAGACCTAGTCTTCAACTCAAGACGAATTTTAAAAATCATATTTTTAACTTAGCGAAATAAAGTAAATTTTTGTTTTTAAATTCACACCAAACTTAAATTTAAAATGCATAAAATTAAAAATTCACACCAAACTTAAATTATATTTTTGTTTTTATACATACAAACTTATATTAAAAATATTAATTTTTCAAATATTTACAATTTTAAATATATTGATTTAATTTTAACAAGTTTACAATATTATTTTAATATTAATTTTAAAAACAAAGTAAAAATAAAATTAAAAATCTTTTTTGCTTTTATCCCACTTTAATCAATCAAATATTATCAAAAATATGCGCCCCTCTTTTCGGTAAAGTAATTTTAGTTCCATGACCTAATTTAACTCATGACAAATTTTTGAAATATTTTGGGTTGATTGATTAAAGATATTTATACCTTAAGAATAAACGTTAAATTTCGCAGTGATGTAATAAATTTTTGTATGATATCAATAATTTCGGTCGCAAGACCTAATTTCATCGAATACCAATTTAATGCTTTATAGCGAACAAATTAGCGTTTATTATCAAAAGGTTAAAAATAAAAATAAAAATAAAAAATGAAAACTGTACAAACTTACCTGTGAAATATATTTCTTAGTGATATGCTCTAGTCCACTCATAAGATAGTCGGACTAATTGGTTTTCCATGGCTACATAGGCGTAACCTCGAGCATTTAATGTTTTTTCTTCTAAACATATGAACGGTCCATCTCTGCATAAAGTAACAAATTCGGGGTTTGAATAGGTTTGATTATTTGAATATTTACCTTCGTGTGACCATTTTCCGCATTTGTGACATTTTTCAAGGTGTCGTGCTCTTCTTTTCGCTGCGGATTTTGATTTTCCTTTACCAAATTGTAACTTATTATCTTCGCATCTAGATTCTTTTCTTACTCCGTCCAATTTACCTCTGATTAATGATACTATTTCACTTGGAAGTGTGTCATTATTACGTTTAGTGATCAAAGCGTGTAGCATTAGACCATGGTTTAATTCACAGGAAGTCTTCATTTCGTAAAAACCTAAAAAAAATAAAAATTCAGAATGGGGGGAGAAGACTAGTTCTTTAGGGTCTGCTAGGGAAAGACCATTCGGGTTCCATTTTCGAGAACTACACGAAAACAGAAAATCTAACTCTAACAGAAATACATATTATCCTTTAAAGACTTGATTCTCCTCACACTTAGTTAGCTGTGGTATCGAAATTGTGATTAACTTCGTTGTCAATTTCCATCGGACTATCTATGTAATGTTTAACTCTGTGACCATTAACCTTAAATTCAATCCCATTTGAATTTATTAACTCTACTGTTTCGTATGAGAAAACTCTTTTGACTATGAATGGTCCAGACCATCTTAATTTCAATTTTCCAGGAAATAGCTTGAATCGTGAATTGAAAAGAAGAACTCTGTCTCCTTCTTTAAATTCTTTTGAACTTCTGATTCTTTATCATGCCATTTCTTCGTTCTTTCTTTATAGATTAACGAATTTTCGTATGCTTCATGTCTTAATTCTTCTAATTCGTTTAATTGACTTAACCGTAGACGTCCAGCTTCATGTAAATCAAGATTACATGTCTTCAAAGCCCAAAATGCTTTATGTTCAATTTCTACTGGAAGATGACATGCTTTTCCATAAACGAGTCTGAAAGGTGTGGTTCCAATTGGAGTTTTGTAGGCAGTTCTAAAAGCCCAGAGTGCATCCTCCAATTTTATGGACCATTTCTTCGGATTTGATCCTACGGTTTTCTCTAGAATACGTTTTAAAGCTCGGTTGGTATTTTCAACTTGTCCACTTGTTTGTGGATGATATGCGGTGGAGATTTTATGAGTTACTCCATATCTTTTGAGAACTTTCTCAAGTTGATTATTACAGAAATGAGTTCCCCGATCACTTATTAAAGCTTTCGGTGTTCTAAACCTTGCAAAAAGACGTTTTAAAAAGTTGACTACAACTCGTGCATCGTTAGTTGGGAGAGCTTGTGCTTCCGCCCATTTAGATACATAATCAATGTCTACGAGAATGTAGAGATTATTATGAGATTTTGGAAATGGACCCATAAAGTCAATACCCCAAATGTCAAATACTTCACATACTTGAATGACATTTTGTGGCATTTCATCACATTGACTTATTTTTCTGGCCCTTTGACAAGCATCACAGGATTTGCAAAGAAGGTGCGCGTCTTTGTAAATTGTAGGCCAATAGAATCCAGTATCGTAAACTTTTCTTGCTGTGAGTTGAGGCCCATAATGCCCTCCTGTTGGTCCTGTGTGACAATGGTTTAAGATTTTACTAGCTTCATCTCCGAATACACATCGGCGTATTATTCTATCGGGACAACTTTTAAACAAATGTGGATCTTCCCAGAAATAGTGTTTTATATCACTAAAGAATTTCTTTCGTTTTTGGTACGACAATCTTTTTTCAAGGAATCCACATACTAAGTAGTTTGCATAGTCTGCAAACCATGGAATTTCATTATAATCTATCTTCAATAGATATTCATCAGGAAAGTTGTCTTGTATGGCCGATTCATTTAGAACTTCTAATTCAGGATTTTCAAGACGAGAAAGATGATCAGCGGCGAGATTTTCTGCTCCCTTTTTATCTCGGATTTCAATATCAAACTCTTGTAAGAGTAAGATCCAACGGATTAATCTTGGTTTGGCATCTTGTTTCAAAAATAGGTATGTAAGAGCAGAATGGTCGATATAGACCACCGTTTTTGCTAGAACGAGATATGAACGAAATTTGTCAAAAGCAAAGACAATAGCAAGGAGTTCTTTTTCAGTAGTTGTGTAGTTTGTTTGTGCTCCTTGTAACGTCTTACTAGCATAATAAATAGGTTGAAATCGTTTTTCAATCCTTTGTCCTAAAACGGCTCCCATTGCAAAATCACTTGCATCGCACATTAGTTCAAACGGTAGATTCCAATTTGGAGTTATCATGATCGGCGCATTAGTGAGTTTTTCTTTAAGAATATTAAAAGATTTGATGCATTCATCTGAAAAGACGAATGGAGCATCCTTTTCTAGGAGTTTATTCATAGGAGTGGCAATTTTAGAAAAATCTTTAATGAAACGTCGGTAAAAACCGGCATGCCCTAGAAAACTCCTAACTCCTCTAACATTGGTGGGATGTGGAAGTTTAGCAATTACATCTACTTTAGCTCTATCCACTTCAATTCCTTCCTTTGAAATTTTATGTCTAAGAACGATGCCTTCTTTAACCATGAAATGGCATTTCTCCCAATTAAGTACTAGATTTGATTGTTCGCATCTAATAAGCATTCGTTCCAGATTAGCTAGACATGTTTCAAATGTATCACCGAAGACTGAAAAGTCTTTCATGAAAACTTCCATGCATTCTTCTATCATGTCGTGAAAAATCGCCATCATGCACCTTTGAAAGGTTGCAGGGGCGTTGCAAAGTCCAAATGGCATGCGTTTGTAAGCAAAAGTACCATAATAGCACTTGAATGTGGTTTTCTCTTAGTCTTCGGGTGCTATTGGAATTTGAAAATATCCGGAAAATCCATCAAGAAAACAATAGTAACTGTTTCCGGCTAATCTTTCCAACATTTGATCAATAAAAGGTAAGGGAAAGTGATCTTTTCTGGTGGCGTCATTTAATTTTCTATAATCAATACATACACGCCATCCTGTTACAGTCCTAGTAGGAATAATCTCATTTTTCTCATTTGTGATGACACTCATGCCACCCTTCTTAGGTACGCATTGAACTGGGCTTACCCATGGACTATCAGAAATTGGATAAATTAAACCTGCATCAAGCAGTTTAATAATTTATTTCTTAACTACATCTTGCATATTAGGATTTAGTCTTCGCTGGCGTTGCACATACGTTTTATGACCTTCTTCCATAAGGATTTTATGTGTGCAATACGATGGACTTATTCCTTTAATATCATGAATCTTCCATGCAATGGCTGGTTTATGAGCTTTCAACACAGAAATGAGTTGTGATTTCGCATTTTCAGTAAGAGAAGACGATATTATTACAGGTAATTCAGATTCACCATGTAAATAAGCGTATTCTAAATGGTTTGGAAGTGGCTTTAACTCTAATGTCGGTGGTTCTTCTATCGATGATTTGTATCGATATCTGTCTTCTTCTTTTAGAATTTGAATTTCTTCTGTTGTTGGTTCATATCCATTAGCTATTAGTGTAGCTAACATTTCGGTTTCATCAATTGGTTCAGTTCCTTCTCCTAAAGAACATTCTCCTGTTCCTTGTAATTCTGAAAATTCTTCTAACAATTCTGCATGTGAATCTATAGTTTGAATATAATAACATGTATCATCTGCAGATTGCGGTTGTTGCATTACTCTATCAACTGAAAAGGTAACACTCTCGTCCTCTATACTTAGGGTCAGTTTCTTACCAAACACGTCTATCATTGCTTTAGCCGTGTTTAAGAATGGTCTTCCAAATATGAGAGGAACTTGAGAATCTTCTTCCATGTCCAGAACAACAAAATCTACTGGAAATACTAAAGTACCAACTTTAACTAGCATGTTCTCCATTATCCCTCTAGGATATTTTATTGATCGATCGGCTAGTTGTATACTTATTCTTGTTGGTTTCAATTCTCCAAGGTCTAGTTTAGTGTATAGTGAATATGGCATTAAATTTATACTAGCACCTAAGTCTGCCAATGCTTCTATTGAACTAAGACTACCCAGAAAACATGGAATTGTGAAACTTCCTGGATCAGATAATTTTTCTGGTATTTTATTCAATAGCACTGCTGAACAATTAGCATTCATAGTAACAGCCGAGAGTTCTTCCATTTTCTTTCTATTTGTGATTAGATCTTTCAAGAATTTAGCATATCTAGGCATTCCTGAAATTACATCAATGAAAGGAAGATTTACATTTATCTGTTTAAACATATCCAAGAATTTGGATTGCTCGGCTTCAAGTCTTTCTTTTCTCAATTTACTTGGGTAAGGAAGTGGTGGTTGGTATGGTTTAACATAAGGTTTAGCTTTAACTGTGTTATCTTCATTAATCTTTTCAACTACCGGTTCTGTTTCCTTATTTTGTTCAGATTGTAGTTCTTGTGGAGTAGGAATAGCTTCATCAGAAATTACAAGTATTTCAGGTGGTTTAAGTGTTGTACCACTTCTTGTGGTAATGGCTTTAGCTGTTTCATTCCGGGGGTTAGCATTTGTATCACTAGGTAGACTTCCCGGTTTTCTTTCACCTATTAACCTTGCTAGGTTACTTACTTCTTGTTCCAAATTTTGAATAGAAGCTTGTTGATTTCTAAATGCTTGAGCATTTTGTTCATTGGTTTGTTTCTGAGATGTGAAAAAGTATGTTTGAGTTTCAACTAGCTTCGTCATCATATCTTCTAAATTTGGCTTTTTATCATCGGTTTGTGGTTTGTTTTGAAAATTAGGTCTTTGCTGATTGTAAGTATTATTGGATACTTGTTGATTACTAGGACCTTGTTGGTTGTTGTATGGAACATTTCGGTTATAATTCTGGTTTTGATTGTAAATTGGTCTTGGCAGTTGATAATTATTCTGATAATTATTTCCAGGCCTTTGGTTTATGTATGAAATATTCTCTCTTTGTTCCATTGTTATTTCAATACTGAGACAATCTTTTGTCAAATGTGGTCCTCCACACTGCTCACAACTAATTCGTATTGAGTGAATATCCTTAGTCATCTTTTCCATTCGTCTCTCGACAGCATCTATCTTTGCGAAAATGGAATCTAAGTCATGGCTAGAATCGGCTCTAGCTGCTTTAGATGATCTAACGATATCTTTTTCTTGGTGCCACTCATGTGAGTGGGAAGCAGTGTTATCAATAATTTTATAAGCATCAGTTTCTGTTTTCTTCATAATAGAACCACCAGCTGCTATATCTATGTCTTTTCTTGTAGTGATGTCGCATCCTTGGTAGAATATTTGTACTATTTGACAGGTGTCTAAACCATGTTGCGGACATCCTCTTAATAACTTTCCAAATCTAGTCCACGCCTCATATAGAGTTTCATTCGGTTTCTGTGTGAACGTAACAATTTCTCCTTGAAGTCTTACGGCTTTAGATGCCGGAAAGAATTGTTTAAGAAATTTTTCAACTAAAACGTCCCATGTATCAATCGCCCCTTCAGGTAACGATTCCAACCAATCTTTGGCTTCTCCCTTTAAAGTCCAGGGAAATAACATGAGATATATCTGTTCATCTTCAACTTCTCTTATTTTAAATAGTGTGCATATCCTATTAAAGGTAAGAAGATGTTCATTTGGATCTTCCTTCGGCGCACCACTAAATTGGCATTGATTAGTCACCATGTGTAGAATTTGTCCTTTGATTTCATAATCTGGCGCATTAATGTCAGGATGAGTAATTGCGTGACCTTGGCCAGTGCGTTTAGCTCGCATTCGGTCTTCCATACTTAAAGGTTCCAGATTCTCCATGATTGAATTTGTTGAATCTGAATCACTAGAGGATTCTGATTTAATGGTTCGTTCCTCAACAATCTCTGTTTGAATGATTGGTGGTTCCGGAGGAAAAATTAATGGTTCAGGATCTATAAATCGTCCCTGAATATTTTCCGGATTCTCAATTGTGAGGTCGGGTTCAAAAAATGCATTATCGGAAATTTGAATTGGAGTACTTGGTCGACTGGATGACGATTCTAAAGAAAAATCAACGGCGGTAATATTAGCTATATGTCTTGATCGAGTTACATGTGGTGAACGTACAAAAGGTGGTGAACGTCTTGCTCGGTGCATTCACTGAATATCCTATTAGTTTTTAAAAGGAAAGAAAAATTATATAAGTTATCCAATTAATAGACTTTTTTGATTTTGCCCACCTTTCGAATAGCCAAAAGATGCAGCAGAGGGGCAGGATTCGTTTGGTCTCAATATAATTGAGTACTGTTTGGCTCCAATAACCCGGTCCACGTACAAATCCAACTATTACTACGAACCAAAAAATTTTGATGTCTATCAATTTAACCACTTAAAATAAATTTTCGTAATTTTAAGAAATTTAGATAAGAAATAGAATAAAAATCTATGTCCTAAAACTAGAATTGCGAGAAATAAGAAAGAAAAAGAGCGCGTCGGTATTAAAATTGGAGAAATACGAAAGAAAAAGAGTGACTTATAAAACTTTAAATCATTCGACTAACCTAACCTTATTACTATCACTAACTTAAAATTAAAATTGCAAATTGAGATTACTAATTGGAGTGATAATTGATACATAGGTAAAAGGTGTCGAAAAATAAAAATAAGAAAGTAGCGCGTTGAAACTTAAAAAAAAAAACTAAAAACTAAGAATTAAAGTTGCGTCTAAAAATATTAAAGCTTACAAGAAAAACTATATCCCAAATGGCAATAACTTAAAAAGGAGTACTAAAACTTAAAAAGGCGTCGCAAAATTCTAAAGCACCTAAATCTTAGTCTAAAGAAAAAGCACTTAAGGGATTTTACGGCAGGGCCTAAAAATCTAGAATTAAAAATAACTATGGTAAAAACTATGTTTAAAACTAAATACGAGCAAAAAATACAAAAGTTACGCTAAAACGAATAAAAAGGGACAAAATATAAAAATACACTAAAAGTTGTAAAAATGTACAATTTTTATAAAAATATTATTTTTATATTATTTATTTTATAAAACTATTAATTTTACAATTTAATTAAACTAATTAAACAAAATATATAAAATAATTAAAACTAAACTAAATTAATTAATTAACAAAACCTAATTAGGGTTTTTATAATAATAATAATAATAAACTCCGTATTAAATGCTGATTAGGGTTCTGTCAGGCGCGTCAGGGTAAACTCCGCGAGTTGCGGTTCCACCTGGCAACAAACTCCGCGAGTCGCGGGGTTTGAAATTTCAGATAAGGTGCTTTCGTTTGACAGGTTTCGGTTTTTAATATTTATATTTTTTTATTTTTCTGTTTTTAATTTAATTAAAATATAAATAAAACTTATATTTTAAAAACTAAAATAAAAATAAAGATACTTATAATTTTATAAATAAAAATCTTAAAAATAAATTTATATATATATTTTTTTTACGGTTTATTTTTTATATTTTTGATATTTAAAAAATAAAGTATTTTTACAAAAACTAAATAAAACTTAATAAAAAAATTTTTTTTTATATGTGTGGCGTTTCGCTTCGGCGTTCCCCGGCAGCGGCGCCAAAAATACTTGATAGTTAAAGCTAAGGGGTATAAAATACTATTAAATTTTAGCAGGAAATACTATTGAATACGATACAATTTTACACAAGATATTTATTTATTTATAGAATGGATATACTTAAACCTTGCTACAACACTTATACGCAGTGTACCTAATCGTACAGTAGTGTAGTTTTTAGTAAGTCCGGTTCGTTCCACAGGGAAAAATCTTTAAATAAAGCTTAACGCTATATTAGTTTAATTGTTAAAAAATACAAATATATATATAAGTAATATTATTATTATAAAAGGGGGGTTTTTTACCGTTTAATGACCGGTTTGTCGATTTTAAAAAACTTTAGTCGCAGTTAAAACCTAATGTAAAATATTAAAAATAAATACAAGACTTAATTTAAAGCGTAAAGTAAATAACGATAATGAAATTGTGATAAATAAAAGTGTGATAAAATAAAATTGCGATAATTAAAAAGTACGATAATTAAAAGTGCAATTAAATACAATAACAATAAATAAAAGTGCGATACTTAGAAGTGCAATTAAATATAAACTAAAGGAAATTAAATATGAAATAAAAGAATTATGCTTATTTAAACTTCCGTAATCATGATGTTTGACGTGTTGATTTTAGTTTTATGCCCATGGGTTAATTGTCCTTTGTCCTGGATTATTTAATATGTCCGTCTGGTGTTTGTCCATAACAGTCCATCGGTCATAAATTTAAGGTGCGAGTGTCCTCGTCAAATTATCCTTATATCCGAAGTCAAATATTCCAACTAATTGGGGACTTAAACTGTAACAAGGTCTTAATACTTTGTTTAATAATTACACCAGGATATCGACTGCGTGTAACCAAAGGTTTTAATACTTTGTTATCAATTATGCCAAGTGTCCTTGTACATAATTTCACCCCTGTTTTAATAATTTCATAGACTATTAATTCATTCCCATGTCCGGTTAAATGAATGATTATTCGTACATATAAATATCCAGCCCATCATGTCCGATCGAGTGTATATGGTTATTTATAGGGACGTCCAATTGTAAATCTTTATATTAAAATTAACAAACTATCATTTAGTGAAACAAATATAAAGCCCATTAATAGCCCATAGTCTAATTTCCACAAGTGTCGTTCTTTTGTCCAAACCCCAATTATGGTACAAAGCCCAATTACCCAATTTTAGTAATTAGCCCAACATCATGATTACTTCGGATTAAATAAGCATAATAATAACTTAGCTACGAGACATTAATGTAAAAAGGTTGAAAATAATTTACAATGATTAAAAATAGCGTAGCGTTACACGGACCGAATTTCGACTTACACCCTTACAACATTCGCTAACATACCCTTATTATTAGAAATTAAAATTAAAATTAAAATTAAAATATAAATTATATATATATTTTTACGTATATAGATAGAGAGGATGGATATATGGATATTTAAAACTCGTCGAATGCATTGGCTTTTATAGGCAGTTTCAGAATTGGGGACTCCGCGAGTCGCGGCCTTTTTTCACTACAAACTCCGCAAGTCGCGGAGTTCGTAAAACCAGCTAACACAAGTTTGTCTTTTAATTTGCCGACGGTATTTAAATATAAATATAATATATAAATAATTTTTAAGAATTATTTAAATATTATATTATATTTATGTGCATAGCTGACTCGTAATTTTTAGTCCGTTGCGTCGAGCGTTGAGAGTTGACTCTGGTCCCGGTTCCGGATTTTCGAACGTCCTTGCGTACAATTTAATATCTTGTACTTTGCGTTTTGTAACTTGTACTCTTGTCATTTTTAGACGTTTCTTATCAATAATTGGAACCTCTTTGATTGTATTTTGTACTTTTGAGCTTTTTGGTCGTTTGCGTCTTCAATTCGTCAAATCTGTCTTTTGTCTTCACATTTTATTATTTAAACGAATATCACTTGTAAATAGAACAATTGCAACTAAAAGCTTGTCTTTCTTGAGGAATAATGCTATGAAATATATGTTCATTTTTAGCATTATCAAAAAGCGATTGAGTTTAAAGCATAATCGGAAAGCATTTCAACAGCATACACAAACCATAATATTATTTCGGCATTATTACTGCTTACATCATAGCATACACTAAAGATAACTACTCGCTAATCATGGAAACAATATCACATAACATAATGATAGAAGACATTATATAAATATAAGGGATATAAGTACCAGTAGATTAAACGAGTTCTGAATACAAAAGTGACAACTTCAAGACTCCAGACCGCTCCTAATACAATCTTCGGCGTTCTTCTCTAGGTACTAGGTTTCCCGCACGGAGTCGAAGGCCTTGAGAGTATGACTAATATTGTATAAGAGAGAGAAAGAAGTGAATTGAAGTGTGTGTTGGAATGAATGACAAAGACCCTTTAAATAAATAAGAATTTTGCCTGCAAACGGCTGGCAAGCCGTTTGGCAGGCCGTATTTGGCAGGCCGTTTGCTAGGCAAGCCGTTTATCGAACTCGTTTGCCTAATTGTTTGGCAGGCCATTTGCCATACTGGCAAGCCATTTGGCAATTCGTATGGCAGGCCATTTTTGTGCCTGGTCAGCCTTGATTCACTGGATCGTAACTTGATTTCTTGTCTTTCACCGTTTTCGTTCTAGAATCTTCGTTTTAGCTCCGATTCTCTTGATTCTTTTTGCACCATCTTCGTCATTACTTGCTCTTCAATTCTAACTAATGAAGTGGGTATTTTGCCAACAAAGTTTGAATCTTTCTTGTTTTTGGGCCTTAATACCGGGTGAAACCGCAACTTTTTAGCCGATATCAAATATTCTACATTTAGACTTTGCTTGTCCTCAAGCAAACTCTCATTTCCTGACGAATCTTTTCGGCGTTTCTTTTCTAATTGCCTAAGCAGTTTGCTTTTATTATAAGAGCAAAAAGATAAGGTGAGTCATCTATGTTAGGATTAAAATTATCTCTGCAAGCATGCGAGGAGGTTACATAACATAGGCTAGCTTTCACGGGTCACTCAAATCACTTAAGTGTTTAGGGTTCCCTATAGATCTAAGAAATAAATACACTCATAGCCAGTCATGCTGCATCCATTGTCATAGGATTGATAAAGACTCAAATCCTTGCTGCTAAAGCAAGAACGGTAGTAATCTCAGCTGTATATGTGACGACCCGAAAATTTCTGACAAAATTTAAACTTAATCTTTATATGGTTCCGACACGATAAGCAAAGTCTGTATTATTCAGTCTCAAAATTTATGAACTGGTTACATGAAACCGTTTGACCTTTGGCTGTTCTCGATGATTCACGTGAAATGTACCGTTCATATTGATTATAAACGTTCCATATTAATTGATTTCGTCACGAGATTTTAACCTCTATATGAGACGTTTTTCAAAGACTGCATTCATTTTTAAAATAACCATAACCTTTATTTTATCTATAAAGGTTTAAAAAGCATTACGTAGATTATCAAATAATGATAATCTAAAATATACCGTTTACACACGACCATTACATAATGGTTTACAATAAGAATATATTACATCAAAAATAAGTTTCTTGAATGCAGTTTTTACATAATATCATACAAGCATGGACTCAAAATCTTGTCCTTATTTTAGTATGCAACAGCGGAAGCTCTTAATAATCACCTGAGAATAAACATGCTTAAAACGTCAACAAAAATGTTAGTGAGTTATAGGTTTAACCTATATATTATCAAATCATAATAATAGACCACAAGATTTCATATTTCAATAGACATCCCATACATAGAGATAAAATTCATTCATATGGTGAACACCTGGTAATCGACATTAACAAGATGCATATACGAATATCCCCTATCATTCCAGGAAATCCTTCGGACATGATATAAACGAATTCGAAGTACTAAAGCATCCGGTACTTTGGATGGGGTTCGTTAGGCCCAATAGATCTATCTTTAGGATTCCCGTCAATTAGAAGATCGGTTTACTAATTCTTAGGCTACCAAGCAAAAGGGGCATATTCGGCTTCGATCATTCACCCATATAATGTAGTTTCATTTACTTGTGTCTATTTCAAAAAACATTTATAAAACTGCATGTATTCTCATCCTAAAATATTAGATTTTAAAAGTGGGACTATAACTCACTTTCACAGATATTTCCTTCCTCGAAAATAAGACTTGGCCACGGATCGATTCACGAACCTATAACAAATATGTACATATATATCAAAGTATGTTCAAAATATATTTACAACATTTTTAATACATTTTAATGTTTTAAATTTATTAAGTCAGTTGTCCTCGTTAGTAACCTATAACTAGTTGTCCACAGTTAGATGTATAGAAATAAATCGATATATATTATCTTGAATCAATCCAAGACCCAGTGTATACACGTCTCAGGCTATATCACAACTCAAAGTATATATATTTTTGGAATCAACCTCAACCCTGTATAGCTAACTCCAACATTACTGCATATAGAGTGTCTATGGTTGTTCCAAATAATGTATATACATGGGTCGATATGATATGTCAAAACCTTTGCATACGTGTCTATGGTATCCCAAGATTACATAATATATTAGAATACATGTATAATACAATATAAGTTAGCTAGGATATGATTTGTATAGAATTGTTACAATATTTCCCGTAGCTACAACAATCAAAAATATCCCATCTTGTTTTACCCATAACTTCTTCGTTTTAAATCCGTTTTGAGTGAATCAAATTGCTATGGTTTCATATTGAACTCTATTTTATGAATCTAAACAGAAAAAGTATAGATTTATAGTCGGAAATATAAGTTACAAGTCATTTTTGTAAGAGGTAGTCATTTCAGTTGAAAGAACGACGTCTTGATGACAATTTTGAAAAACATACTTCCACTTTGAGTTTAACCATGATTTTTGGATATAGTTTCATGTTCATAAGAAAAATCATTTTCCCAGAATAACAACTTTTAAATCAAAGTTTATCATAGTTTTTAATTATCCAAACCAAAACAGCCCCCGGTTTCACTACGACGGCGTATATCCGATTTTATGGTGTTCATCTTGTTTCCAGGTTTTAAATCATTAAGTTAGCATATCATATAGATATAGAACATGTGTTTAGTTGATTTTAAAAGTCAAGTTAGAAGGATTAACTTTTGTTTGCGAACAAGTTTAGAATTAACTAAACTATGTTCTAGTGATTACAAGTTTAAACCTTCGAATAAGATAGCTTTATATGTATGAATCGAATGATGTTATGAACATCATTACTACCTCAAGTTTTCTGGATAAAACTATTGGAAATGAAAAAAATGGATCTAGCTTCAAAGGATCCTTGGATGGCTTGAAAGTTCTTGAAGCAGAATCATGACACGAAAACAGTTCAAGTAAGATTTTCACTCGAAATAAGATTGTTATAGTTGTAGAAATTGAATTAAAGTTTGAATATGAATATTACCTTAAATTAGAAAGATAACCTACTGTAAATAATAAAAGTTTCTTGATCTTAGATGATTACTTGGAATGGATTAGAAAGCTTGGAAGTAGACTTGCAAACTTGGAAGTATTCTTGATTTTTATGAAACTATACTTATGGAATTTATGAAGAACACTTAGAACTTAAAGATGGAACTTGAGAGAGATCAATTAGATGAAGAAAATTGAAGAATGAAAGTGTTTGTAGGCATTTTTGGTCGTTGGTATATGGATTAGATATAAATGATATGTAATTTTGCTTTCATGTAAATAAGTCATGAATGATTACTAATATTTTTGTAATTTTATGAGATATTTCATGCTAGTTGCCAAATGATGGTTCCCACATGTGTTAGGTGACTCACATGGACTGCTAAGAGCTGATCATTGGAGTGTATATACTAATAGTACATACATCTAAAAGCTGTGTATTGTACGAGTACGAATACGGGTGCATACGAGTAGAATTGTTGATGAAACTGAACGAGGATGTAATTGTAAGCATTTTTGTTAAGTAGAAGTACTTTGATATGTGTCTTGAAGTCTTTCAAAAGTGTAAGAATACATATCAAAACACAACATGTATATACATTCTAATGGAGTCGTTAAGTCTTCGTTAGTCGTTACATGTAAGTGTTGTTTTGAAACCTTTAAGTTAACGATCTCAATTAATGTTGTTAACCCAATGTTTATTATATCAAATGATATGTTAAATTATCATGTTATCATGATATTATGATGTATGAATATCTTTTAATATGATATATACATTAAAATATCGTTACAACGATAATCGTTACAACGATAATCGTTACATATAAGTCTCGTTTCGTAATTCTTGAGTTAGTAGTCTTGTTTTTACATATGTATTTCATTGTTAACACACTTAATGATATATTTAAATATCATTTTATCATGTTAAATATAGTGTATCAATATCTTAATATGATACATATGTATTTAGTAGACGTTATCATAACGATAATCGTTATATATATCATTTCGAGTTTCTTAACTTAGTAATCTCATTTCTTATGTATATCACACATTGTTAATATACTTAGTGAGATACTTAGTCATCATAATCTCATGTCAACCATATGTATATGTCTATATATACCACAACATGTAGTTTTTACAAATTTGTAACGTTCGTGAATCGCCGGTCAACTTGGGTGATCAATTGTCTATATGAAACTTATTTAATTTAATCAAGTCTTAACAAGTTTGATTGCTTAACACGTTGGAAACATTTAGTCATGTAAATATCAATCTCAATTAATATATATAAACATGGAAAAGTTCGGGTCACTACATCACGAACCTTTAATGTATATATAAAAGATTATATATGTAAATAATTATATATAATAAATTAAATATGTTACTGAACTATTATAAGATAACTTAAAATAACCAAAACTTGTTATTTGAATATATAGAGTATATTGACTATAAATGATTTCGAATATGATTTGTTAACGGTTAAATGTATACCTTGAATCATTTGTTTCAAAATAAATAATTAATATATTTATCTAAGTAACAAAACTTAATATTTAAATTAATATTATATATATAATAGTTGAATATATATATGATTGCAATACATAATTGATGATTATATGTATATTGTAATATATTAAAAATGTATAAATATTAAATATTAAATATATGTTATTATATATAATATCACATGATTAATAATATGTAATATTAATTTATTAAATGAAATTGTAAGTTAAAATATAGTTATTACAATAATATTTTTAGTACTTTTATTATTACTATTAATATTAATATTAGTATTATTATTTTTAGTATTATTATTAGATATTAATATTTATTATTATAAATTATTATTATTATCATTATTATTATAATCATTAGAAAATAACACAATTTATTATCATTAATAATATCATTATGATTATTAGTATTATTACTATTATTAATTATTATTATTATTATTATTAGTATATTTATTTATTTAATAATACCAATTATATACAAAATATGGATACTGATATATATATCGCAGATTCAGTTCCAACTTTTCAAAATAACTGTACGTGATTGATTGAGAGTACAAATTATGAACAATATTATCCAAATTCTGTTAGAGGTTATTATCAACTTTTATTTAATTAATTATTTTTCTGTTATATTTTCTTCCTCGTGACTGTGATTGAAGCTCAGACACATCAAAACGTTTTATATAAATCAAGCAGCTCTATTGTTAATGAAATATTAAAATTCTCCTATATCTTTATCAGTTACAACTATTTTTAAACAGATGCTAATTGAAAATTTAATCACATTTTTTTTTACATCGAACACCTCTGTTCCTGGGTTATTTTTACAAAGCTTGATTTCATAATTAATTTCAAAATGTAAAAATGCTGTTTTGTTAGGATTATTTCACTCAAACTATCTGTAAACTTTGAGGTTCCAATTCATTCTGTTAATTGAGAATTTTGTAGTCAAAGTTTAAAACTAAAAAAGTCAACTTTTTGTTCATCTTAAAATTTGAATTCGTATTGATGTTTATGGAGTAATTGACGATTCATAAAGTTTTCAAGAATGATTTACTACCTATTTCATGAAGAAAGTCTATTCTAAAAACGTCTGAATCTTTGAGTTAAAGTTTGAGTTTCATTATTTATTTTTATTATTTTTCGAACAGCCATTGCTGTTCTGTATAATTTTTTTTTTCTTCGTGAATGTTGATTTAAAAACATAATTATAAATCATGTTTGTATAAACTTCACAGGTCAAAACAAATAAATAATACTTCTATGTAATTAAGGGGTTCCCTGGTCGATTTCAGTTTGAGAAGAATTAGAAGATAGAAATAAGAAAAACGAGTTATAAATAATTCAATTAGGTTTAACTCAGAAAAACAAACACGGTCGAGTGGTTATGGGTGTTGGCGGGTGCACTAGAGGTCTCGGGTTCGAGCCCGGGCGTGGTCTTCTTTTTGGGAAAACATTTAAAGGTAGTTTTTTTATTGTTATTATTATTATTATTATTATTATTATTATTATTATTATTATTATTATTATTATTATTATTATTATTATTATTATCATTTTACTATTATTGTTATTATCATTATTATTATTGTTGTTGATATTATTATTATTAACTATGATTGTTGTTATTACGAGTATTATAATTATTATTATTATTACTAATATATGTATTGTTATTAAAAATAGGAATAGAATTATTATTATTATCATTATCATTATTATTATTATTATTATAAAAATAATCAACGTATTATTATTTTCATTAAATATTAGTATTAGTATCATTTATAAGCATTAGTATAATTATTAACATGGTTATAATTATTATTACCATTATTATCATTATTAATAGTATTATAAGTATTATTAATATCACAATTATTATTAGAAAAAGTATTATTACTATAGATATTGTGATTATAATTATTATTAGTAATATAATTATCATTATAAGTACCATAGTCATTATTATGATTATTATCGTTATAAGTATTATTATTTATGTTATCATAAGTATTATCACGTAGTTACTAAAAATCTTTATCATAATTAGCATTAACAATAAAATTAATATTTTTACATTTACTATCATTAATATCATTATTATTATTAATACAAAATTATTAACATTATTATCTCATTAATAATATTAAGTATTATAAATATTTTTACCCCTATTAATATTATTTTGGTATTATTAAAACTATTATTATTAATATACAAATGATATATTTCAAACATAACAAAAATTAATATTATATATAGGTTCGATTTCCATTATGTTTTAATATATATACGAATACGAATGATATAGGTTCGTGAATCCGAGGCCAACCCTGCATTGTTCAGTTCAGTCGAACGAATATTTTTACTACAAAATATCGTATAGTGAGTTCATTTGCTCCCTTTTACTCTTTGGCGTGTTTATTCTTTTTCTTTGGCCGACATTTACAAAACAAAGAACCCCACCTCACCAATTGATAATTTTAAAGTTTAATATTGATGATATGGGATGATGATATAAACATCCCTTCGTTACTTTCTGTTTCGAATTGAATGATGATTATGATCATGAAAAGCTGAAGGTGATCGTTATATTGATGATACCATTATTCAAGAATGATGATAGGTGACTACGTAAATTTTGTTTCTACCTGCCATTCCAAGTTTACTTTTACCAAACCAAACACCAATGTTTCTTTTAATCTATAAACGAACTGGGTTTTCCTCATATATTTTTGGGCCGTATATTTATTTATTTTGTTGGGCCACGATTCAGTTTGCTAATTGTGAAATGTCCCGTTCATATTGATTATAAACGTTCCATATTAATTAATTTCGTTGCAAGGTTTTGACCTCTATATGAGACGTTTTTCAAAGACTGCATTCGTTTTTAAAACAAACCATAACCTTTATTTTATCGACAAGGTTTAAAGGGCACCACCTAGATTATCAGAAATGATAATCTAAAAAATATCACACTTACACACTACCAATACATATTGGTTTACAATATTAATATGTTACAACAAAGTAAATTTCGAATGCAGTTTTAAATAATATTATACAAGCATGCTGACTCCAAATCTTGTCCATATATTAGCATGCAACATCGGAAGCTCTTAATAATCACCTGAGAATAAACATGCTTTAAATGTCAACAAAAATGTTGGTGAGTTATAGGTTTAACCTATATATTTATTAAATCGTAATAATAGACCACAAGATTTCATATTTCATTACACATCCCATACATAGAGATAAAAATCATTCATATGGTGAACACCTGGTAACCGACATTAATAAGATGCATATAAGAATATCCCCTATCATTCCGGGACATCCATCGAACATGATAAAACAATATCGAAGTACTAAAGCATCCGCTACAACGGATGGGGTTTGTTGAGCCCAATAGATCTATCTTTAGGATTCGCGTCAATTAGTAAACTGGTTTACTAATTCTTAGGTTACCAAGTAAAAAAGGGCATATTCGGCTTCGATCATTCAATCATAAAAAGTAGTTTCATGTACTTGTGTCTATTTTGTAAATCATTTATAAAACTGCATGTATTCTCATCCCAAAATATTAGATTTTAAAAGTGGGACTATAACTCACTTTCACAGATTTTTACTTCGTCGGGAAGTAAGACTTGGCCACTGGTCGATTCACGAACCTATAACAAATATGTACATACATATCAAAGTATGTTCAAAATATATTTACAACATTTTTAATACGTTTTAATGTTTTAAGTTTATTAAGTCAGCTGTCCTCGTTAGTAGCCTACAACTAGTTGTCCATAGTTAGATGTACAGAAATAAATTGATATATATTATCTTGACCCAATCCACGACCCAGTGTATACACGTCTTAGGCTAGATCACAACTCAAAGTATATATATTTTTGGAATCAACCTCAACCCTGTATAGCTAACTCAAACATTACTGCATATAGAGTGTCTATGGTTGTTCCAAATAATATATATACATGGGTCGATATGATATGTCAAAACATTTGCATGCGGGTCTATGGTATCCTAAGATTACATAAAATATTAGAATACATGTATAATGCAATATAAGTTAGCTAGGATATGATTTGTATAGAATTGTTACAATATTTCCCGTAGCTACAACAATCAAAAAATATCCAATCTTGTTTTACCCATAACTTCTTCGTTTTAAATCCATTTTGAGTGAATCAAATTGCTATGATTTCACATTGAACTATATTTTATGAATCTAAATAGAAAAAGTATAGGTTTATAGTCGGAAATATAAGTTACAAGTTGTTTTTGTAAGAGGTAGTCATTTCAGTTGAAAAACGACGTCTTGATGACCATTTTGAAAAACATACTTCCACTTTGAGTTTAACCATGATTTTTGGATATAGTTTCATGTTCATAAGAAAAATAATTTTCCCAGAAGAACAACTTTTAAATCAAAGTTTATCATAGTTTTTAATTATCAAACCCAATACAGCTCGCTGTGTTACTACGACGGCGTATGTCCAGTTTTACGGTGTTTTTCGTGTTTCCAGGTTTTAAATCATTAAGTTAGCATATCATATAGATATAGAACATGTGTTTAGTTGATTTTAAAAGTTAAGTTAGAAGGATTAACTTTTGTTTGCGAACAAGTTTAGAATTAACTAAACTATGTTCTAGTGATTTCAAGTTTAAACCTTCGAATAAGGTAGTTTTATATATATGAATCGAATGGTGTTATGAACATCATTACTACCTCAAGTTTTGTGGATAAACCTACTGAAAATGAGAAAAATAGATCTAACCTCAAAGGATCCTTGGATGGCTTGAAAGTTCTTGAAGCAGAATCATGACACGAAAATAAGTTCAAGTAAGATTTCCACTTGAAATAAGATTGTTATAGTTATAGAAATTGAATCAAAGTTTGAATATGAGTCTTACCTTATATTAGAAAGATATCTTACTATAAATAAGAAAGATATCTTGAGGTTGGATGATCACTTTACAAGATTGGAAGTAAGCTAGCAAACTTGGAAGTATTCTTGATTTTATGAAACTAGAACTTATAGAATTTATGAAGAACACTTAGAACTTGAAGATAGAACTTGAGAGAGATTAATTAGATGAAGAAAATTGAAGAATGAAAGTGTTTGTAGGTGTTTTTGGTCGTTGGTATATGGATTAGATATAAAGGATGTGTAATTTTGTTTACATGTAAATAAGTCATGAATGATTACTAATATTTTTGTAATTTTATGAGATATTTCATGCTAGTTGCCAAATGATGGTTTCCACATGTGTTAGGTGACTCACATGGGCTGCTAAGAGCTGATAATTGGAGTATATATACTAATAGTACATACATCTAAAAGCTGTGTATTGTACGAGTACGAATACGAGTGCATACGAGTAGAATTGTTGATGAAAATGAATGACGATGTAATTGTAAGCATTTTTGTTAAGTAAAAGTACTTTGATAAGTGTCTTAAAGTCTTTCAAAAGTGTATGAATACATATTAAAACACTACATGTAAATACATTTTAACTGAGTTGTTAAGTCATCGTTAGTCGTTACATGTAAATGTTGTTTTGAAACCTTTAGGTTAACGATCTTGTTAAATGTTGTTAACCCATTGTTTATTATATTTAAAGAGATGTTAAATTGTTAAATTATCATGATATTATGATATATAATATATCTTAGTATGATATATATACAGTTAAATGTCGTTACAACGATAATCGTTACATATATGTCTCGATTCGAAATCATTAAGTTAGTAGTCTTGTTTTTACATATGTAGTTCATTGTTAATACACTTAATGACATGTTTACTTATCATTTATCATGATTAAACATAGTGTATCAATATCTTAATATGATTCATATGTATTTAGTAAGACGTTGTTATAACAATAATCGTTATATATATCGTTTCGAGTTTCTTAATTCAATAAACTCAATTTTATGTATATAACACATTGTTAAAATACCTAATGAGATAATTACTTATCATAATATCATGTTAACTATATATATAATTATATATATGTCATCATATAGTTTTTACAAGTTTTAACGTTCGTGAATCACCGGTCAACTTGGGTGGTCAATTGTCTATATGAAACCTATTTCAATTAATCAAGTCTTAACAAGTTTGATTGCTTAACATGTTGGAAACACTTAATCATGTAAATAACAATTTCATTTAATATATATAAACATAGAAAAGTTCGGGTCACTACAAATTAGGCTCGTGAGGCATCATGGGCCACGAAATTCCAAACTCCATCAGTTCGGTTTAAATCGTTCAAGCCTGTAACACTCACGCGTTATTATTTTTTTCCTTCTTGATGAGTAACGAGGATGGTGATAATGGAATAATGATGAGATGATAACGATTATAGAATTGAGGTTAAGAGTACGATATGGTGATATGATCATGAAGTTGACAATGATGTTATATTAGGATGTTAATAACAATGATATAGATGACGGGTTAAATATATTTAGGGTGTTAATAATTTCAGAAGAACAATAGACGGATTAATGGTTTAGGGGTGTGGTCGTTGAACGAGAGGTTGCGGGTTTGAGTCCGGACTGAGGCGTTATTTTTTTTAAAAGCCTATTCTTGAGGTAGTTATTATTATTATTATTATTATTATTATTATTATTATTATTATTATTATTATTATTATTATTATTATTATTATTATTATTATTATTATTATTGTTTTTAGTATTATAACTATTATTATTATTATTATTATTATTATTATTATTATTACTAATACAAGTATTAAGTATCATTTATTATTATTATTATTATTATTATTATTATTATTATTATTATTATTATTATTATTATTATTATTATTATTATGGTTACTATTATGATTATGGTTACAATTATGATTATTATTATTATTATTATTATTATTATTAAGTATTAAGTATTATTATCTTTATTATCATTATTATTATTATAAGTATTATCATTATTAATAACATTATTATTATCATTATTAGTATTGTTATTATTAAAAATTATTATTTTTACAACTATATTATTATTCTTATTATCATACTACTAGTATCATTATTATTATTGTTACATATATATTATTATTAAAAGAATCATTTTTAGTTATTATTAAAATTATCATTTTATAAATTAACTTTTTTTATTATTACTATTATTACTATCCATATTATTATTATCCTTAATCTAGTATTATTACAATTATTAATTTAACAAATAAATGATCTTTATATAAAAATATA
The DNA here is from genome assembly GCF_046630445.1 of Rutidosis leptorrhynchoides. Classification (NCBI taxonomy): domain Eukaryota; kingdom Viridiplantae; phylum Streptophyta; class Magnoliopsida; order Asterales; family Asteraceae; genus Rutidosis; species Rutidosis leptorrhynchoides. The sequence continues at coordinate 683,798,277 of NC_092333.1, forward strand.
TTTAATACCTATAACTTAACTATATTAATATCTTTACTTATTTAAAATATATAAATGAATATATTTAATTAAATAATGAAACCTATGAGCTATTAATATAAAAGTGTTATCACTAATATATATATATATATATATATATATATATATATATATATATATATATATATATATATATATAACACATATAATTGTATTCGAACAAATATATATATATACATAAGTGATATAGGTTCGTGAATCTGAGGCCAACCCTGCATTGTTCAGTTCCGTCGTATGCATATTTTTACTACAAAATATCGTATTGTGAGTTTCATATGCTCCCTTTTTCAATAGTTTTACAATATATATTTTTGGGACTGAGAATACATGAAATGCATTTATAAATGTTTGACGAGATAGACACAAGCAAAACATTCCTCTAATGAATTATTATACAGACGACAAGTTCTGTAGGTTATTATATCGAATATCGCCCCTGATTATTATAGCTTGGTAACCTAAGAATTAGGGAAATGGCCCATAATTGACGCGAATCCTAAAGGTAGATCTATGGGTACTGACTAGCCCCATCCGGGTTATGGATGCTTTAGTACTTCGAGGTTTATATATACAGACGATACTTGTATATTATAGACTGAAAGTTTTGTTTATTTTGGGGATATTCATGATGTGCTTTATATGTTAAGGTCGGTTACCAAGCAAAGGTTATATATATAGAGAGAATAATTTTTATACACAGGTTATGTGTATGATATTTTTGTACACGAGATATGTGTACGGTTACTATGAATTTTGAAAAATGCTTTCGTACACGAGATAGGTGTACTGTATTTAAAAGTAATCGCATGGACATTACAGGTGGGTATTGGATACAGACCCATTTGTGGCAAGCATATTTAAATCTTGTGGTCTATCAAAATTACTAAATTTTATTGTTTATGATAAACCTATGAACTCACCAACCTTTTGGTTGACACTTTTAAAACATGTTTATTCTCAGGTCTTAAAGAAATCTTCCGCTGTGCATTTGCTCATTTTAAAGATAATACATGGAGTCGTTCATGGAATATTTAGGTCAGTACCTCGCAATGGGACCAGCTATTGAAGACTTCGTCCAGGTGGATTAGGACGGGTCACTACAGGTGGTATCAGAGCAGGGGTCTTAGCGAACCAGGTCTCGCATTAGTGTGTCTAACTGATAGTTGTTAGGATGCATTAGTGAGTCTGGACTTCGACCTAGTAGTTGTTAGGATTCATTAATGAGTCTGGACTTGGACCTTGTCTGCATATCAAAAGTTTTGCTTATCATTTCTTGTTGGAAATTACTTGCTTATCATCCATAAGCCTAGACACGTCTTACTGCCTCTATTGCATAGATAGTGTATAGATAAATTCGTATCTTAGCGTATCTGTTACTATAAACTTTGCCTGACAGCTTTCGAAAGTTCCTCCGTAATCTACGGTATCTTCTGTACTATATATAGGTATTCTATATCCAAAAATCATTTCATAAATCCTTTATCTAATCGTGCAAGATGGAACTCGCAATTAGTTCAAGTTCCTCAGAATTCGATAGCTACTCCGATAGTTATTCTGACAGCTATTCCGATATGGATATCCACCTGAGCTCCGAAAACAGTGTAACAGGAATGGATCAACCGATTAGTCATCTTCAATTCTGGATGAATTAGGGATGGGTTCATGATCTACTTAATCACTTGAGACAAGAAGAAGATGATACCTTTCATCCACCAATTTGCTCTCTTAGCGAAGAACCTGAAGCACTTACCGGCGAACCCATTCGAAACACCATTTTCACCCTCATTTCCAGGATAGCTCGCAACGATTACATCACATCTACTATTCTAAACCTTATTCATCCGCTTGTTCCAATCGTCAATCATCCTGGAGTAATAGGAGAAGTCACCGAGCTTCGCGCCCGAGTAGTAACTTTAGAGAATATGGTGCAAAACTTACGAGCACCAGCAACATCACTGGCACCAATACCACCAACAACAACATCCGCATCACACGCCATAACATCACAATCTATATCTTGAGCATAATCTTCATTCTACATATTCGTTCTACATCATTTATCTTCATTCTACATGGCAATTATGTAATCTCTAATGTTTTAGAGATTATGTATTCTAGTTCTAACGGTAAAATCAAATGAGATTAATATCATATTGACTCATTAAATCCATGATTACATCTGAAGAAAATATATATGTAAATATATTTTCATAAAGATTGTAATTAAAATTCTTTTGTACAAACTATTAATGATGAGGATATTTTAACGGGTAGGTAATACCCGAAGAAAATTTAGATTTCACATTAATATGTTACATTGTACATTCTTCAATTCAGATTCAACAGTCAGTTACTATCCTACTTATAAACACAGATATAGGTATCCGTTCATCCACGAATAACCATTTTCATTCCAATTCAATTTCATATTCGAATTTTGACTAATCATAATTGATATCGGCTAAAAAGTCACGTTTTCACCCCGGTATTAAGGCCCAAAAACAAGAAAGATTCAAACTTTATCGGAAAAATACCCACTTCGTCAGTTAGAATTGAAGAACAAGTAATTACGAAGACGGTGCAAAAAGAATCATGAGAATCGGAGCTAAAATGAAGATTCTAGAGCGAAAATGGTGAAAGACAAGAAAACAAGTTACGATCCAGGAAAATCAGGCTGACCAGGCCAGCAAACGGCCTTCCATACAACTTTCCAAATGGCCTACCAGTATGGCAAACGGCCTGCCAAACGGCCAGATCAAACGGGCTCGATAAACGGCTTGCCTTAGCAAACGGGCTCCAAAAACGGCCTGCCAAACGGCCTGCCAGCCGTTTGCAGGCAAAAATCTTGTTTATTTAAAGGGTCTTTGTCATTCATTCCAACACACACTTCAATTCACTTCTTTATCTCTCTCCGTGCGGGAAACCTAGTACCCGGAGAAGAACGCCAAAGATTGTATTAGGAGCTGTCTGGAGTCTTGAAGCTGTCACTTTTGTATTCGGAACTCGTTTAATCTACTGGTACTTCTATCCCTTATCTTTATATAATGTCTTCTATCATTATGTTATGTGATATTGTTGCCATTATTAGCGAGTAGTTATCTTTAGTGTATGCTATGATGTAAGCAGTTATAATGCCGAAATAATATTATGGTTTGTGTATGCTGTTGAAATGCATTCCAATTATGCTTTAAACTCAATCGCTTTTCCAACTAATAGATGGTAGTTATTGGCTCTGTTATTGGGAAGTCGTGAACCCCGATTCAGAGTACACTATATGTGTCACCCCTTGGTAAGAGAAGTCTATCGGATACAATGTAAGATCGACTGAGGCACACCGGTTGTAGTAAGTCTATCAAGCTTTGGATTCTGACCGAGGACTCTTTAGTAGTGAAACATCTGACTAGACCCTTAGTATATTGTCGGTCCCAGACCATGCTAGTGTAGTCACCAAGCATATAAACTTCATACGTGCATGCTGAAGCACAGCGGTTGTTGTAAGCTGTACCTCTGCTAAGTAAGGCCATGGAACCCGGTCAGTGTTGATTAGTACACTGCACCATAATGCGGTCTCAAGCATTACACCCCGCTTGAGGGATTCTTAGTTAATTAAGGAACTGTTTGTTTAGACACATAAAGGATTGGACCGTTAGGATAATCGAACGTGTTCATGGAAGTCAGCTTGACTTGGCCATGGTGTTCTTTATGGTTGAACTCTTTTTAAGGGCCTAACTATCTTTTAAAACCAATCATTAACAAAAGCATTAAAACATATCACGTCTCTCGGATATGGTAAACCATGTATTCTATTATACTTAAAAAAGTTTAGACCATTGTGGAATGTTAATACGTCAACCAACCGAGTCGCTCAATTGGATGAGCCGTCTGAACGTGTATTCCTGTAGTCAGACTGCATGAGCGTCGGGGGTAAGGGACGTTTCTGTCTATTCAGAATCTTCAAGCCTAACGCAGTACCCAGTGACATGTCTTATGACAGGGGCGTTTAGGACCAGTGTAATGAATACAAGGCCTCTGCCTATTCATGAGCCAACATTCCATAATCACGGTAGAATAACTGATGAATTCATAGTATGCATTCACTTTAACTTTATCTGAATTACGAATTTTATCGCATTTACTTTATCTGTCTTATAAATTAGAAAATCCCAAAATTAAGTAACCACTACTCCTTCCTAACTATCTTAGGCTTAAATATAGGTTCGATTCCACTGATATCTCAAAAATACGACTCTAGGTCATACTTCCCTTACTCATACTAAGGAGTAGTACGATTTAGGCCCCGCTAAATATAAATTTAAAACATTACCTTCCCCCTGCGTGGCTGATCCTGGTGCACTGCGGCCCAACGACACCGCACGAATAAAAACCGTCCGTTTCGGCCATATCACGGGGGAGTATAAGTTTTTGGCACCGCTACCGGGGAACTGGTATCAGGCAATACAGCTCTCTATCAAACTTATTCACAAGCATTTAGTGGTATCTAAGAAAGACAATTATACACGAACTTGGATGTTGGATTTTCCAAATAGTTGCCAATTATATTGGGAGCAAAAGGATCCTGCCTCTCCATAGTCGGACTGGCCACTTGGTTTGTTGAATAGTTCGTGCGGAGCTCTGTTACCGAAATACCAGGGAATCAGTAGCCAGAACCAAAAACATATTCAACCATAAGGATAGTTAGTTAATTAAATTAGATTACCTTAAATTAGATTACTTTAGCCTACCTTAGATTAAATTAGATTACATTAGATTACCTTAGAATTAGACTACCTTAGACTAGTTTAGCTTACTTTAGATTACTTTAGAAATTTAGTTTATTTGCTAAAAATTAAAAACAAAAAAAGGCATACCCAGTGTATGACGCAAACCCGATCTAGACCAGGGCCGTTGTTATTCGTACCTGATCCAGACGCAATAATCTCTAAAGCACGCAAGGAAGCACAAATCAGAAATCAAATGCCGTTATGCATTACTTTAGCAGAAAATACTAAACCCTCGATTGAAGGTCGAGGAGGACCGATCAGATTTCCAGAAATTCAAGGACACTCGTTTGAGTTAAAACATCACATCATCCAGCTCATTCAAAACAGCTATCAGTTTCATGGATTACCGAATGACGATCCTAATTCTCACCTTGATAAATTCATATCTCTTTCGAACTCCTACAAATAGCCAGGGATAGGACAAGATATAGTCCGACTATACTTGTTTCCCTATTCTCTCACTCATCAATCTCAAACTTGGTTCGAAGGACTGGAAAAAGATTCCATCACGTCATGGACGGAGATGGCTACTAAATTCCTAACCAAATATTTCCCTCCTTCTAAACAAACCAAATTAAGAATGACATCATTAACTTCAAACAAAGTTATGATGAATCTCTTTACACTGCATGGGAGCGATTCAAAACCCTGCTGAAGAAATGCCCTAATCACTAGCTAGAACGGTCAGCCCAAATCTGTAACTTCTACAATGGTCTTACGGTAAATCATAGGACGACGATCGATGCAGCAGCTCAAGGGAATCTGATAGACCAAACCCCAGACGAAGCATGGGAGTTTCTCGAGAACATGACAATGCATCATCATGACTGGAACAGTGGTGAAACAACTTCATCATCTTCCCCACTCTCTGCACTCAACAATCAAATAGAGGCCATCAAATCCCACATAGATAAGATGGAATCTCTCGCTAAACAACTCAGAGAATTGAAGACGCAGCCGCAGCAGGTCAACCAAGCTCAGGCTTGTGTTAATTGTACCAACCCGTAACCCACTGAAGAATATCAAGTTGAGTACGAAAACCCTGATGATTTGGTCTGTTACGTCCAATACCCAGCTCGTCCACCAAATCTCGGATTCAATCAACAACCTAGGGTTAGTCAATTTCAGCGAAGAAATCAACCTTTTCGCTATCGCTATCCACCTTACCCAGACCAACAATCTCAATTGACCTACGATCAACCACTTCCACTCACTGGTACCCCAGTTGAGGAAAATTCCCCTACCACCCAAATTACGAAAGCAACTAACCCCACTCTCGGAGCTGATGATCAGTCGACTCAGTTCATTCAAGGACAACAACAGCTAAATCAGAGAACTGCAGCCAGGCAAGATCAGACGGAGATACTAATGAGAAACCAATTGGCTCTGCTCAAAAGTTTGGAAACGCAGTTCGGACAGTTATCACAACACCTTGAAACCCAACCGCAGGGAAGATTGCCAAGTAATACTATCCAAAATCCCCACATAGAAGAAGTAAAACAAATGGATTCCGTAATCCCAGAGGAAGAACCACTGAGAAGGTCAGCCAGGCTCAAGAACAAATCAACATATACTCAGAAGCTGACCCCGGAAACTCCAGTTCGTGTACCCTATCCTGGAAGGCTACAAGAAGAACCATCCAAGCTTGATTCCTTCAAACTTGATGGAAGATTCCTAGACACTATGACCAAAGTTCCCAACCAGAAGAGATACATCCGAAGGCTTCTCTCTATAAAGGAGAGGATATCAGACTCTAACAAAATTCCACTGAGTGAAGAATGCTCTGCATTACTCAGAAACTCTCTACCATCGAAGCTAGGAGATACGAGCCGATTCGTTTTCCCATGTTCAATCTACCAATCTGGAACCATTCATACGTTAGCAGATATAGGAGCGATTATCAACCTAATCCCCTACTCTTTCTACAATAGATTAGAGTTAGGAGACTTGTCACCAACTAAAATTACAATCCAACTTTTCGATCATACAATTCGATACCCTAAGGGCATAGTTGAGAACATCTTGGTGAAAGTCGACAAATTCTTGTATCCTATGGATTTCGTATTAATGGATATTAAGGAAGACCTACACACACCAGTAGTGTTAGGAAGACCTTTCATGAATACGGCTAGGACTGTCATTTATGTGTACAATCAAACCTTGATCGTACGATCACATGGGGAGAGCGTTACCTTCAAAATTGACCGACCAACCGATCTTTCTGGACAGGCAGAGATGTTTGCTATTTGCACCAGACGGATCACTTCCGATGATGAGTCTTCACCACCAGCTGATGATATCAAGATGGGTGTCTAATCACAGCCTGTAGACGACCCAGAAATGGAAGAAGAGGATCCCAGTGAAGAAATAGAGGAAGAGGAGGAATCTGAAGAGGAAGAGGAAATGGAAGACGTAAAAGGACAATACCTGATCCAAGCATTGAGCGTCATGAGGAAATAATGAGGCTTGATACGGAAGATCACAGTTTAATCATTCGTTTCAAGAAAAAGACCGACAAGGCTGAGGTCAAGGAAATAGAAATTGATCCTGCAAGTATCAAACTGGAGAATCAGAATACTGAAGAACCCATTCATCAGACGCATCCTCGGATGAACAATATACCGATGATGACGAGGTAGAGCAACATGAAGACATTCTGAATAACTCACACTCTCCAACCGAACCAGATTAAGGGGAGCCGGACTCTTCTTCAGATCGGATTCCGGTTATATCTACACATGCAGACATGATAACCTTCATCAATGATACCAATGAATTTGAAGATATTCTCAAGGCCATCCGAAAATCAACCATTGATTTTTCACTACGCTTAACAGTGAAGGTTTGTCGTATGCCCGAGAGACATATTAAATTAATGTGGCTAATATGTTTTGATCCAAGTCGGGTCATACCCAATAACAAGCTTACCGATACCTTGTTCGTATTTGATCTTAACGATTGGATCATTGATTAAATACACGACACTTGAATTTTAAGGAAAAGGCTTCTTAAATAATATTACTTGATATGTTTATATATAAGTTATGGAACAACTTATATAACAAGGATTTAATTATTTATAGGTTAAATAATTGATTAAGTTATGATACATTTTATAAAATTGGTTTTATAAAATATACATAACAAATAATATATATACAAGTTTATAAAATGTATTTTATGAAATCAAGTTTTATAAAAACTGATTTTATAAAATCAGTTTTTTTTATATATAAAAGTATATTATATTATGGCAATGTGAGTGGCATGGGAGTTAGAATAAGCATGCATTTGTTTAATACTTGCTACCCATGCTTAACTAAGACCAAGGGGACTTAGTATTCCACACACACATGCATTCAAACATATCAAATGAGCTAGAAAACTGCAAAAAAAATCTGCTGGAGCTGTGCAGTAGGCCGTGGCCTTTTATTGCCAAAAGGGAAGTCCTAATTTGGTTTTTACAAGCTCATTTATAGTGTCAATTAAATCCTAACTAATTACAAAGGTGTTGGGGTTATTGCTTGTGGGTATTTCAAGCTTGAGGCTTCAAGTAAGAAGCTTGTTCATCATCATCATCTTCTTCATCATCTTGTAGTAACCCTCAACTAGCTTGAGGAGGTAAAACTCTAAACTCACTTGTTGTATGTAAGCATATTATTCTTGACTTAATCTATTTTGGGATTCATGTTTAAATGGTTAAACTTTGTAAAGATTGTTTTAATATGCTTCCGCTTTCTATGTTTATAAAAATGATTTTAGACATATACATATATGGATATGGAAACTTGGTAATCTTTTGAATCCCAACAATGGTATCAAGAGCCAAAGTCATAGAAATATGCTTCTTGTATTTGGCTTGTAAACCCATTTTCTTTACAATCTAGTAACATGCATGAAACTAGAAAGTAAAATTTTGGGTTTTGGGTGGGGGTCCTTTTTTGGCCGAATTTTTGGGGTTCCAAATGGGTTTTGGAGCTTCAAGTTTGGCCAAGATTTGTTGTTGTTTTGGTTCACAATCATGCCTTGACCTTGTGGTTGGATTTGTGTGTGATTTGGTTGTATTTTGATGATTGTAAATTCATTCATTTGGTTTGTAATAATCTTGTAATTTTGGTGATGTAATTTATTTTATTTGGTATGTAAAATAGATTAGGTTGTAATTACCTTTTCTAGAAAAATGTATTAGGTTATATATTTTGTAAAAAGAAAAGTGAAGATTCAAGAAGATTACAAGATGGAGCATAAGGATGCAAGAGTTAGTGGGAGATTTGTTAATCTCCTACTTTGTGGTCTTAACCCTTTAGGTAACACTTGTTTTGGCTAAACAAGTGTTTATCACTTTGGCATGATTGTGGACTTTTATTTTGCATGCTTGTATGGTTTTGTGTATGTGTTTGGTTGTTACAAGATCTCATGAAACAACTTTCAAAAATGACATTATAATTGGTTATAATTAAAACAACAAAAGACACTAATAAATGGTTATTAGGTACTAGATGCAAAATGTATATAAAATGGTTTATATCAAGTAAAATTTGGTTATTTTACTAATGATATGAAATGGGTTTTTCATTATATACCATACATCAAATGCATGTTGGTGTATGGCAAAATGTTGGCTTAAACTAGAATTTAAGAAAGACTTAAAATCCCTTTAAAACTAAAACAAGGAAAACAAGTTAAACGCCATCCTATTGTGGGACACTTGAACATAGTAGTGAACTCATAATGGGATAAAGGTCACCTAACCGTTATGAGCAAACTAATATGGTTAAGGTAAAATTCACATGCTTGTGGGATAAAGGTCACCTAACCACTTGCATGTTAATTTTACATGTTTACACAAGTGGGACGACTTGATTTGGGAATCATGAACTTAGGGTCACCGAAGCATGAGGAACAAATAGGCGTTGATGGGATAAATATGCCATGCAAAAGGATTGCATGATCCCATAATTTAGAAGTTGCAAAAGGATTGAAATTGTCATATAAATGACTACCTAGATAAATCAAATAACGGGATAAAGATCACCTAACCGAAATTTGATTTACCGTTGGATTCTAATATTTAATAAGACAATTATAATATAAAAGGGTATTGTTTATTAAATTTGAAATCAATACTTAAATGAACTTTGTTAATTTTGTAGATGGCCGCTAATAACAACAACAACATGCAAAACGCACCACTTAACCTAAACAACCTATCGTTAAGGTCTCTCCTTGAGAAAGACAAACTCAACCATACGAACTTTATGGATTGGTTCCGTAATCTTAGGATTGTCCTCAAACTCGAGGATAAAGCGTATGTGTTGGAGGACCCCATTCCCGATCAACCCGACATGGATGATACGGAGGGCACGGCTTACTCTGACAAATATTGTGCCGATTCGGTGCAAGTTGGTTGCCTAATGCTTGGGACTATGATACCCGAACTCCAAAAGGATTTCGAACATCATAGTGCATATGACATGATAACGCAATTGAAGGAGATGTTCCTTCAACAAGCACGTGTCAAGTGCTTCGAAACGGTTCGAGCGCTACATGCATGTCGTATGGATGACACCCAATCCGTCTCCTCCTATGTCCTCAAAATGAAAAGCCTCATTGATAGCGCAAACCGTCTTAACCTCAACATTTCCAATGAGCTAGCCACCGATCTTATCCTAAACTCCTTGTCAAAGAGGTTTGACCAATTTGTAATTAATTTCAATATGAATGGGATGGATAAGACCATCGGTGAGCTTCATGGCATGTTAAGGACGGCCGAAACAAGCATGGGTAAAAGGGCTTCACCCGTGCTAATGATCAAAGATGGCGGGTCAAAAGGTAACAACACCTCTAAGCCTAAGGTGGCTAAGAGAAAAGGACCCGCCTATCAAGGCAAGGGAAAGGTGAAGATGGTTACCCCAACCAAGAACAAGAACAAAAAACAAAAGGTTGCGGAAAAGGCAAACCCCAAGGAAGACCCATGTTTCGGTTGCGGTGAGATGGGTCATTGGAAACGAAACTGTCCGGTCTACCTTAAGGAGTTGAAGGAAAAGAGGGATGCGGGGCAATCCTCGGGTAATATATATATGGTATATATAGAGCTTAGTATTACTTCTTCTAATACATGGGTATTAGACACTGGATGTGGAACTCACATTTGCAATTCTTTGCAGGGGTTCAAAAGAAGTAACAAGCAAACGGGAACATCAAGTCTCTTCATGGGGAATGGAGCTAAAGTGCAAGTGAAAGCTCAAGGAGACTTTGTGTTAAAACTTCCAAGTAGCATGGAACTTATTTTGAATGATGTTTTGTATGCACCCGACTTGTGTCGAAACATTATTTCTGTTTCCCGTTTGAAACAATATGGTTTTAATGTTAATTTTATTAATGATGATATCCATGTTTGTTTAGATAATGTATTCTATTTCAAGGCTTCGCCTTCAAATGGAATTTATGAATTGGTTCATGATGACACATCATCTAGTAGCTCAATGTACCATACAAGCACCAAGAAACTCAAAAGGGATTTGAGTGATTCCTACTTATGGCATTGTCGCCTTGGTCACATAAACAAGAACCGAATGCATACACTTCAAAAGAATGGACTTTTAAAATCAAATGAGATGGACTCGTTTGATGTATGTGAATCTTGTTTACAAGGCAAAATGACTAAAGCACCTTTCAAAGGGACCTATGAAAGGGCTAAAGACTTATTGGGATTAATACATTCGGATGTGTGTGGTCCCTTTAAGCCCATGACTAGGAATGGTGAAAGATACTTTGTTACATTCATTGATGACTTCAGTCATTTCGGATATGTCTACTTGTTAAGGCATAAGGATGAAACTTTTGAAGCATTCAAAGAATATCAAAACGAAGTACAAAATCAACTCAACAAGACAATCAAGGTACTGCGTACCGATAGAGGAGGTGAATACCTAAGCGATGCCTTCCAAAATCATCTTAGAAGTTGTGGGATTATCTCACAACTCACTCCTCCTGGAACACCCCAACTGAATAGAGTTTCTGAAAGGAGGAACCGAACCCTAATGGATATGGTTCGATCTATGATGGCTAGAAGCTCGTTACCTCTATCATTTTGGGGTTATTGTCTATGCTCCGCGGCTCGTATTTTAAATATGGCCCCAACCAAGAAAGTGGAATGAACACCTCATGAGATGTGGTTTGGAAAACCTCCATCTCTATCATACTTAAAGGTATGGGGATGTGAAGCTTACCCTAAGCGTTACGTCCCTAATAAGTTGAATGCTCGATCCACGAAGTGTATCTTCATAGGATATCCCAAGAATGATATGGGATATTATTTCTATGATCCATCCGAGCAGAATGTATTTGTTGCTCGGAAGGCGGAATTCCTTGAAACTAAGTTCCTAATGGAAGGAAATAGTGAAAGGAAGATAGATCTTGAGGAGGTTCAAGATCAAGTAGATGATACACAATTGGTTGACACTAGCACTCAACATGAAAATGTTGAGAATGATCAAATGGATGATCAAAATACACAAGACGTTAGCAGATCTGGTAGGATTAGTAATCCTCCTGAGAGATATGGGTTTCTCATGGATGGTTGCTATGTGGTTGATTTGGATGAACCAATAAACTACCAAGATGCTTTATCAAGGATTGATAAAGATAAATGGCAGGAAGCCATGAACGCTGAGATGCAATCCATGTATGACAACCAAGTTTGGGAACTTGTTACACAACCTGCTGGCTCAAGGCTAGTTGATTGTAAATGGCTTTTCAAAATGAAAACTGACATACATGGAAACTTGGATACATATAAAGCTAGACTTGTAGCAAAAGGTTTCACTCAAACTCAAGGGGTTGACCATGATGAAACTTTTTCGCCTGTGGCAATGCTAAAGTCTATTAGGATATTACTTGCCATTGCTGCTCATTATGATTATGAAATATGGCAAATGGATGTCAAGACCGCTTTCCTAAATGGACATCTTGAGGAAGATGTCTATATGGTTCAGCCTGAGGGTTTTGTTGATCCGAAATATCCTAAAAAGGTATGCAAGTTAAAGAAGTCAATCTACGGATTGAAACAAGCATCTAGAATGTGGAATCATCATTTTAATGAGGAGGCCAAGAAATTTGGCTTCATTAAAAATGGTGATGAAGCTTGTGTATACAAGAAAGCTAGTGGGAGCACTATCATGTTCCTTGTACTATATGTGGATGATATATTGTTATTTGGAAATGATATTCCGGCAATGCAAGGTGTTAAAACTTGGTTAAGCAAATGCTTCTCCATTAAGGATCTTGGAGAAGCACAATACGTTTTGGGGATTGGGATCTACAGGGATAGATCCAAGAAACTGATAGGTTTAAATCAAAGTGCATACATTGAAAAGATCTTGAAAAGGTTCAAGATGGAGAACTCTAAGAAAGGTTTGGTACCTATTCCAAAGGGAACACTTCTCAATTCATCTCAGTGCCCCACCACGAAAGATGAACAGGAGAGAATGAAGAAAGTCCCATATGCTTCTGCCATTGGGTCAATCATGTATGCAATGATATGCACTAGACCGGATGTGTCATGCGCTCTTAGCCTGACAAGTAGATACCAGAATAACCCAGGAAACGGTCATTGGATTGTTGTTAAAAGTATATTGAAATACCTTAGGAGGACTAAGGATATGTTTATGATATATGGGTCTGGTGAGGAGGAACTCGCTGTAAAAGGTTACGTGGATGCGAGTTTCCAAACTGATCGTGATGATTCTCGATCACAATCCGGTTATGTCTTCATATTAAATGGAGGTGCGGTCTCTTGGAAGAGTTCAAAACAGGATGTTGTTGCTCTATCCACTACAGAGTCGGAGTACATCGCCGCATCATTAGCAGCTCAGGAAGCTGCATGGATGAAGAAATTCATCGACGACTTAGGAGTAGTCCCTTCCATTCAGGACCCTCTTGAGATCTTTTGTGACAACGAGGGTGCGATTGCTCAAATCAAGGAACCTCGTGCTCATCAAAAGACCCGTCACATTGAGCGGAGATTCAACTACATAAGGGATGAAGTTGAAAAGGGAAAGATATGTATTCGCAAAGTTCACACAGATCTTAATATAGCGGATCCTCTCACGAAGCTCTTACATGGATCAAAACATGCAGGACATGTTTGTGCATTAGGGCTTCGATATTCTAGTGATTGGTCATGATCTGTTTTAAGCATTGTAACGGAACGAAATTGTTTAAACTCATTAATATAATTATGGTTTAATTTATTTTGAGTTAAGTTCCTATTTTGCATATTTTATCCATGAATAAGCAATTATTCTAAATTCCGTAGTTGATCACATTTGTGGGAACCAGTGTGAGGTTTAGACTATTATGAACTTGGATTGGTATACATTCACGGACTGAATGTGGGGCAAGGTTGCAACCAAGGTTCATAGATATTTGTGGGATACAAATATTGGAAGACCCGCCCTCAAGATTTACTAAATGGAGCCTTTGTGGTTGATCACATGTAGTCTTGAGTAAAGGCAAATATCATTGTATCCTCTGACCTGAGATACATATTGGGTTCGGATATTTACCAAGTATTGTGCCTTGATTCATTCCTTCGCTATTCTGAAATATGGTAGTTCATAAGGAAGAGCTCAGGTATAATACAAGGTATATATATTTAGGACGTATGTAGTCAAGATGGAATTTGTCCCTCTTATTCGTTGAGAGTCAGATGTCTAAGGCCTGATAAAGTTAAATCTAGAAGAGAGTGATCACTTTGTGTCTCTTGGATTTAACATGACATCTAGGACGAAAGGATATAATGAAAAGATTCACCTATTCATATTCGAGATGGGAACTCGAAAGGGATGATGTTATTGAATGGCACAAAGTCATAACATATTAGGGTTGATGGACGGTCGTTAGGTGGTATCCGTCACTTGCATTAATTTCTTATGTTTCTCGTGCAAGTGGGAGATTGAAGGTTTTTCGTATGCCCGAGAGACATATTAAATTAATGTGGCTAATATGTTTTGATCCAAGTCGGGTCATACCCAATAACAAGCTTACTGACACCTTGTTCGTATTTGATCTTAACGATTGGATCATTGATTAAATACACGACACTTGAATTTTAAGGAAAAGGCTTCTTAAATAATATTACTTGATATGTTTATATATAAGTTATGGAACAACTTATATAACAAGGATTTAATTATTTATAGGTTAAATAATTGATTAAGTTATGATACATTTTATAAAATTGGTTTTATAAAATATACATAACAAATAATATATATACAAGTTTATAAAATGTATTTTATGAAATCAAGTTTTATAAAAACTGATTTTATAAAATCAGTTTTTTTTTTTTGTCTATATAAAAGTATATTATATTATGGCAATGTGAGTGGCATGGGAGTTAGAATAAGCATGCATTTGTTTAATACTTGCTACCCATGCTTAACTAAGACCAAGGGGACTTAGTATTCCACACACACATGAATTCAAACATATCAAATGAGCTAGAAAACTGCAAAAAAATTCTGCTGGAGCTGTGCAGTAGGTCGTGGCCTTTTATTGCCAAAAGGGAAGTCCTAATTTGGTTTTTACAAGCTCATTTATAGTGTCAATTAAATCCTAACTAATTACAAAGGTGTTGGGGTTATTACTTGTGGGTATTTCAAGCTTGAGGCTTCAAGTAAGAAGCTTGTTCATCATCATCTTCTTCATCATCTTGTAGTAACCCTCAACTAGCTTGAGGAGGTAAAACTCTAAACTCACTTGTTGTATGTAAGCATATTATTCTTGACTTAATCTATTTTGGGATTCATGTTTAAATGGTTAAACTTTGTAAATATTGTTTTAATATGCTTCCGCTTTCTATGTTTATAAAAATGATTTTAGACATATACATATATGGATATGGAAACTTGGTAATCTTTTGAATCCCAACAAACAGAACAAATTATGGCTATCCGAGAAGAACACAACCTCTATCTCCGAAGAGAAGACAATGATGTTGAAATCCTAGAAGAACGCATTCAAGACTTTATCAATTCTCTTCACGATCATATCTACCAAGAAGAAAGGCAACGAGAGCACAATTCAGTGGTTCGCACTATTCTTGAGACAAAATTTTGTCGACATCAGAAGATCGTTTACTCTAAGGTCTATAATGCCTTAGCCAGATCTGCACTTCCGTTCTCACGAAACCAACGAGCACTACTGACTCTCATCCGAAAGCATATGGATCTTTCCACCGGATGCCCGACTTATCACTCTGATTTGCAAATGATCGAGGACATTCACAGCCTTTTTGCTCTCTTGGAAAGAGATAATTTCGAAAGCACACCAGACAGACTAGTGATTTATGTAACAATTGATCACCATGCTGATCTGATTATCAAAGAGTTACGAGATGCTGTTACGGAGGAAGTAAGGCAAAACAATCCGTTCTATCATCTTGAACCAGATCTAGTCAACATTGCCACCTATGTTACAAAGCAGATATCACGTATCTTCCACGAATCCACAGATCCTAGTTTCACATTTAAAGTTGGATGTCGGGAGATATACTCAAAGACGGTGACATTAATGCTTGGATCAGGATTGCTGTTCACTTCTTTTCAGCTTCGTCTTTTAACAAATATGTGCAAAGCTACAGACTCTTACTGTGGAGATCACCATTCTGAAGACTTCGAGATTCTAAAGATACAGTTTCTAACATTGTTTGAAGACCTCCGAAATGAGCATCCCATCAGAGAAACAATCACCACCAGCACTGCCTCTATGATTGACATTTATGGGTCAACCAGAAGAGACGTGGATCATATTCTCATCGGACTTCAGGACTTATCAAGAGCCAAAACTGCGCACTACTTATCATTTAGAAGATCTTCAAGAGAAGTACCGGATCTTCTACCACTATTGAGCACTTTCCGCCAAGACTCACCTTCCCTCGAGAAGACCAAGATCACAACCATCAGCAAGGAATGTTTGCTTTTTAAAGCATCATTATGGTCGAGCCAACGACCTTAAACAAAAGCACTTCTCGGGAGGCAACCCATGCAATAAAGTAGAGTAGAAGAATAAAGGATGATAAATGAGCCGATAAAAGATGCAAGGATTGGAAGCCAGCCGCATCTGCTAGGGGTATTTCTTTCTTTTCGCTACTAGCTCAAGATTCAAACTATGCCACATCCTAGCTTGTCACTAAGTGTGGGATAACACCCAATTGAAACACTAGACAAATATTCCTAAATCTTCAATTAAAACTCCTAAGTGTGGGATACACTAGGAACATTGAGGACAATGTTCGTCTAAGTGTGGGATGTTGGTATAATCTTTTTATGCTGTATTAAAATAACCCATTACGAAGATTCCAAGTCCTTAAGCCAAATTTCAAAATTTCTGCAAAAGAAAGCCTTTTAGAAAAAGTATTTTTGAAAACCTAAAACGTTTGTCAATAATAATAAGGCTTAAGTAGGGTGGAAATCTTGTTAGGTAGAACCAAATCTCTAATAGAGCATTGCATGACTAAGGCATTATGGACCTAAATTGATTATGGTGAGGCACCCCAAATAAGACCCGCATTCATCTTTAATGCTTCACTATTTTTTGTTGAGAGTGCCGATGCCTGTGCTCAGAATCAGAACTTGCTTTAGATCTACATCTCCAAGCAGCGAAACGTGATTCGGTTGTAATCAAAAGAGCTAGCCATTTGTCAAAAATAAGCCTTTCGCACCTCCACTACTTCTACTCCACCACCACACCCACATCATCTTTACTTTTACTCGAAAAATCCAGAAAACGAGATTCCTTCCGAAAACCCGATGTTATAAATCTCTCAAGTATCATGGCAAAGGTCTTGAAAAAGTTTATCGGCAAAAAGTTTCTCGAGATGAAGTCTCCAAAAAAAAAATAAAAATAAAAAAATAAAAAAATTTATATATATTCAAAGTTCTGAAAAGGAGCAGAACTTAATAAGAGAAATGCCGAAGAGAACTTGACCGAAAATGATTATCAAATGAAGAAAAGTTAAAAAAAGTGCTTCTCAAAAATACTTCAGCACTCCGAATAAAAGTCTAAAGACTGCATTACCCTTTTATCTCACCGCTCAAAAACAACTTCACTACCACTCTAAAATTCCTTCTCCATCATTGACAAATGACCTACAAGCTGAGATTACTACCGTTCTCGCATTAGCAGCAAGGATTTGAGTCTTTATCAAGCCTATGACGATGGGTGCAGCATGACTGGCTATGAGTGTATTCATTTCTTAGATCTATAGGGAACCCTAAACACTTGAGTGATTGAGTGACCCGTGAAAGCTAGCCTATGTCATGTAACCTCCTCGCATGCTTGCAGAGATAATTTCAACCATAACATAGATGATTCACCTTATCTTTTTGCTCTTATAATAAAAGCAAACCGCTTAGGCTATTAGAAAAGAAACTCTAAAAAGATTCTTAAGGAAATGAGAGTTTGCTTGAGGACAAGCAAAGTCTAAGTGTGGGATATTTGATATCGGCTAAAAAGTCACATTTTCACCCCGGTATTAAGGCCCAAAAACAAGAAAGATTCAAACTTTGTCAAAAAAATACCCACTTCATCGGTTAGAATTGAAGAACAAGTAATTACGAAGACGGTGCAAAAAGAATCAAGAGAATCGGAGCTAAAACGAAGATTCTAGAGCGAAGATGGTGAAAGACAAGAAAACAAGTTACGATCCAGGAAAATCAGGCTGACCAGGCCAGCAAACGGCCAGCCATACGGCTTGCCAAACGGCCTGCCAGTATGGCAAACGGCCTGCCAAACGGTCAGATCAAACTGGCTCGATAAACGGCTTGCCTTAGCAAACGGCCTCAAAAAACGGCCTGCCAAACGGTCTGCCAGCCGTTTGCAGGAAAAAATCTTGTTTATTTAAAGGGTCTTTGTCATTTATTCCAACACACACTTGAATTCACTTCTTTCTCTCTCTTGTACAATATTAGTCATACTCTCAAGGCCTTCGACTCCATGCGGGAAACCTAGTACCCGGAGAAGAACGCCAAAGATTGTATTAGGAGCGGTCTGGAGTCTTGAAGTTGTCACTTTTGTATTCGGAACTCGTTTAATCTACTGGTACTTATATCCCTTATCTTTATATAATGTCTTCTATCATTATGTTATGTAATATTGTTGCCATGATTAGCGAGTAGTTATCTTTAGTGTATGCTATGATGTAAGCAGTTATAATGACGAAATAATATTATGGTTTGTGTATGCTGTTGAAATGCTTTCCGATTATGCTTTAAACTCAATCGCTTTTCCAACTAATAGAACGTAGTTATTGGCTCTGTTATTGGGAAGTCGTGAACCCCGATTCAGAGTACACTATCTGTGTCACCTTTTGGTAAGAGAAGTCTATCGGATACAATGT
This sequence comes from Rutidosis leptorrhynchoides, assembly GCF_046630445.1. Taxonomy (NCBI): domain Eukaryota; kingdom Viridiplantae; phylum Streptophyta; class Magnoliopsida; order Asterales; family Asteraceae; genus Rutidosis; species Rutidosis leptorrhynchoides. The sequence goes on from NC_092333.1 coordinate 683,817,501, forward strand.
AAGATCGACTGAGACACACCGGTTGTAGTAAGTCTATCAAGCTTTGGATTCCGACCGAGGACTCTTTCGTAGTGAAACATCTGACTATACCCTTAGTACATTGTTGGTCCCAGACCATGCTAGTGTAGTCACCAAGCATATAAACTTCGTACGTGCACGCTGAAGCACAGCGGTTGTTGTAAGCTGTACCTCTCCTAAGTAAGGCCATGGAACCCGGTCAGTGTTGATTAGTACACTGCACCATAACGCGGTCTCAAGCATTGTACCCCGCTTGAGGGATTCTTAGTTAATTAAGGAACTGTTTGTTTAGACACATAAAGGATTGGACCATTAGAATAACCGAACGTGGTCATGGAAGTCAGCTTGACTTGGCCATGGTGTTCTTTATGGTTGAACTCTTTTTAAGAGCCTAACTATCTTTTAAAACCAATCATTAACGAAAGCATTAAAACACATCACGTCTCTCGGATATCGTAAACCATGTATTCTATTATACCTAAGAAAGTTTAGACCATTGTGGAATGTTAATACGTCACCCAACCGAGTCGCTCAATTGAATGAGCCGTCTGAACGTGTATGCCTGTAGTCAGACTGCATGGGCATCGGGGGTAAGGGACGTTGCTGTCTATTCAGAATCTTCAAGAATAACGCAGTACCCAGTGACATGTCTTATGACAGGGGCGTTTAGGACCAGTGTAATGAATACAAGGCCTCTGCCTATTCATGAGCCAACATTCCATAATCTTGGCAGAATAACTGATGAAGTCATAGTATGCATTCACTTTAACTTTATCTAAATTACGAATTTTATCGCATTTACTTTATCTATCTTATAAATTAGAAAATCCCAAAATTAAGTAACCACTACTCCTTCCTAACTATCTTAGGCTTAAATATAGGTTCGATTCTACTGATATCTCAAAAATTCGACTCTAGGCCATACTTCCCTTACTCATACTAAGGAGTAGTACGATTTAAGCCCCGCTAAATATAAATTTAAAACAGTACCTTCCTCCTGGGTGGCTGATCCTGGCGCGCTGCGGCCCGACGACACCGCACGAATTAAAACCGTCCGTTTCGGCCATATCAATCATCCAAGTCAAGATTTAACATGTGGCATAATGAAGAAATTATTGACAGAATAAAAATTGATTAGAAACAAACCAATTAACTATATGAAATTTTGTTAAGAATTCACGCTAACAATATCCTAGTTAACTGTTCCTATATCCGTTATGACTATATCCTTATAACATTTTATTTATTGTCATTTTAATTATCGCAATTAATTATTGCAATTTTAATACTCGCAATTTTATTTATCGTCATTTAAATACTGTTATTTATTTTACACACTTTAAATATCGTCATTTAAATACTGTCATAATATACTAGTCTTGGTTAATCCCGAGTTAATATAATATAATCTTGATTAATTAGATTATATATTGAACTATTGGACTATTGGACTATATTTGGACTACTAACAATGGACTACTAACATTAGACAATTAAAAAGGTATTAAAATATTGATTATAATATATGAAACTAAACATTTCTTCAAGTTTACCACTTGATTCCATCTTAAACATCATTTGTATCTTGACTATTACAATCTTCGTTCAAACTCTTCAAACTCTTGAACACACCTCGGAATGATAACCAATTATTCAGATTTGAGAATGCTGATGAAGCAGCAAAAGCTATGGATGATCTTAATGGTCAAAAGTTTGATAATAAAAGAATGGTACGATGGAAAAGCTCGAACAAAGATCGAAATCTTCTTTCTTCATTATAATATCTTCAATATTTCTATGATATCGTTATATCTATAGTCATAAATATCCTCAACATTTCTGAAGGTATCTTTATATCGTTTTTGTTCATAATTATCTTCACTGTCATTCTATCCTTAGTACATCATATCGAAAACTGTTTTGACTTCTAAATTTCAGTGAAACACTGAAGTTTAAATCCTTTGATATTTTGGAGTAATATTGGAATAAAAGCATGAGTTAATGTAATATAATGACACTTGATCAACGTGATTATATTATGGTAAGTCATGCGGTAGTTCTAATGGATTGTGATGATGGTAATGCTTGATCAACATTACTGTCACCACGAACCGTGTTACTTGACTCTTATTCATCATAAAACCGAACTCGACCTAAGAAGGGTATTCATAAAACTATCTGCGTATCTATCTCTAAGAAATCTTTAATCTTATCATTTTCTTTGATGGAACATTCTTAGACGACTAAAATCTTTCTATTAAAAAAATTTGAGTTCAAATCTGGTACTAAAACATTCTCGATTTCAATTCCAACTGTCACCACTCAAATTTCGGGACGAAATTTATTTAACGGGTAGGTACTGTGATGAACCGGAAAATTTCGACTAATTTTAAATCAAACTCTCGATACGATTTAATATTTTTGACACGATAAGCTAAGTCTGTAATCCTGAGTCTCAAAATTTTTGAACTGTTTTCATTACATTCATTTAACCTCGACCAGTTTCGACGATTCACGAATAATTAATTGTAAATAGATATGTGTATGTGTGCGTGTATATATATATATATATATATATATATATATATATATATATATATATATATATATATATATATATATATATATATATATATATATATATATATATGGTAATTGGAAATATAATTTAAAATATTATATGTTGTTATTATTAAAATTAATTATGTAAAATAAAATAAAAATAGGATATTAAAATAATTATTATTTAAAACATATCTATATATAAATAAAGTATATTAAAAATAAATATTAAATGATTGTAATACTCGTTTGATGTTCCGATTGATATTAACCAAGTTAAATTCAAACTTATATGATTTTAAAAAAATAAACGGTGATCCGAAAATGAGTGATATAAATTTTAGGCTTATTAAAAATGTATTTAGGAACTATTTGTTAAATTTTAAAACTTTTTATATTTTATCGGGGATCGAGCGCGGACAGTTGATTTAATTATTATTTAATAATTTTAAAACAATTAATGACCCTAATTATACAATAATGACTAAAATAAATAAATATAATTAATGTAAAAATTTGGGATTTTTCCGGAGACTTTTATCCGCTACTGATTATCAACGGAACACAAATTTCAGTCCATAAATGAAATAGTAGATGACGGCTAACAATTCACAAGTTTATATTTTAAATTATATTATAATTATTATTATTATATTATTATTATTACAATATTTGAGATTGAGATTGAGATTCACGGGTGTAATTATTTATATTGCATGAGTGCTTAATTGGTTTTCTGTTATCTGTCTTTGTTCAACTATCACAAGTCTCACAGTTCATGATCGAATACTGTTGTTCTCTTTTCCCACATGTTAACTTTATTTGATATTATATTTATTATATTATTATTAATATTATAATTATAATTATTATTTTACATATGATTTTAAAATATATATATATATATATATATATATATATATATATATATATATATATATATATATATATATATATATATATATATATATATATATATATATATATATATATATATATATATATATATATGTATCGAGAGAGAAGATGGAAATCGCTCACCCACCTCCCTCATCTGTTTTGTTTGATCACCAACCGGCCACCATCTAGTCCGCCACCCTAGCACCACTGGCCAACACCTTGAGCCACCACTTCTTCTTTGTTTGTTACTCGTTCACAACACCTCACCATCTTCCACCAGACACCCTAAACCGCCACTAAATCCACCACTTTGTCTTCTTCAACCACTAAACAACCACATCTCGAATCATAATAACCAAAACTGCCACTCGTTTGTTAACTACTATCATTCATCATCACCTTATACCAAACCCACTTAAACTAGATTACTAACACAAACCAACCCCATAGAATTTCCAGTTTTCGTTCAACCTTAATCATCTCACCACTCATCGTAAGACCACACCACCTTCCATATTTTTCTTTCTCTTCTTCGTTTTCTGTTAAGAATCGCCATGCACCACCCGCCACCACTTCGATCGGTCGCCACCACTACACCACCTTCAATCACCATTAAACCACCCCCAATCACTACATCACCATGGAAAACACCTACTACTACTACACGGTTCTATTTCTAATCAAGCAACAACTATAACCAAACACCAAACATACTTTGTTGTTTTTGTTGCAACTGCTACATTGGTCCCTTTTCCTGTCGAACCCAAATGCAAACCAAACACCATAGTCATGATATTATTTCGCTAGTCTTTTGCTACTGCTTATTTTTTTATCCTTCGAACCTTCTATTCTATGGCTGCTATTTTTTTTTATGACTGACCACCTTCTAATTATATAACCCACTTGATTTAATTAAGTGATTACTTAATGGAAAGGTGACGTATAGAGAAGGTTGATGATGAGTAATGATTTGAACTACTTTGGCGTGTTTATTCTTTTTCTTTGGTCGACATTTACAAAACAAAGAACCCCACCTCACCGCTTGATAATTTTAAAGTTTAATATTGATTATATGGGATGATGATACAAACATCCCTTCGTTACTTTCTGTTTCGAATTGAATGATGATTATGATCATGAAGAAGCTGAAGGTGATCGTGATATTGATGATACCATTATTCAAGAATGATGATAGGTGACTACGTTAATTTTGTTTCTACCTACCGTTCCAAGTTTACTTGTACCAAACACCAATGTTTCTTTTAATCTATAAACGGATTGGGTTTGCCTCCTTATATATTTTTGGGCCGTATATTTATTTATTTTGTTGGGCCACGATTCAGTTTGCTAATTGGGATCGTGAGGCATCATGGGCCATGAAATTCCAAACTCCATCAGTTCGGTTTAAATTGTTCAAGCCTGGAACACTCACGCGTTATTTTTTTTCCTTCTTGATGAGTAACGAGGATGGTGATAATGGCAAAATGATGAGATGATAACGATTATAGAATTGAGGTTAAGAGTACGTTATGGTGATATGATCATGAAGATGACAATGATGTTATATTAGGATGTTAATAACAATGATATAGATGATGGGTTAAATATATTTAGGGTGTTAATAATTTTAGAAGAACAATAGACGGATTAATGGTTTAGGGGTGTGGTCATTGAACGAGAGGTTGCGGGTTCGAGTCCGGGCTGAGGCGTTATTTTTTTAAAAGGCCTATTCTTGAGGTAGTTATTATTATTATTATTATTATTATTATTATTATTATTATTATTATTATTATTATTATTATTATTATTATTATTATTATTATTATTATTATTATTGTTGTTATTAGTATTATAACTATTATTATTATTATTATTATTATTATTATTATTATTATTATTATTATTATTATTATTATTATTATTATTATTATTATTATTATTATTATTATTAATAATACAAGTATTAAGTATCATTTATTATTATTATTATTATTATTATTATTATTATTATTATTATTATTATTATTATTATTATTATTATGATTATGGTTACAATTATTATTATTATTATTATTATTATTATTATTATTATTATTATTATTATTATTATTATTATTATTATTATTATTATTATTATTATTATTATTATTATTATTATTATTATTATGTATTATTATCTTTATTATCATTATTATTAATATAAGTATTATCATTAATAATAACATTATTATTATCATTATTAGTATTGTTATTATTAAAAATTATTATTTTTACAACTATATTAGTATTTTTATTATCATACAACTAGTATCATTATTATTATTATAACTATATTATTATTAAAAGAATCATTTTTAGTTATTATTAAAATTATCATTTTAAAAATTAACTTTTTTATTATTACTATTATTACTATCCATATTATTATTATTCTTAATCTAGTATTATTACAATTATTAATTTAACAAATAAATGATCTTTATATAAAAATATATTTAATACCCATAACTTAACTATATTAATATCTTTACTTATTTAAAATATATAAATGAATATATTTAATTAAATAATGAAACCTATGAGTTATTAATATAAAAGTGTTATCACTAATATATATATATATATATATATATATATATATATATATATATATATATATATATATATATATATATATATATATTTATTCGAATACAAATATATGTGTTAATATATATATAAATTATATAGGTTTGTGAATCTGAAGCCAACCCTGCATTGTTCAGTTCCGTCGTATCCATATTTTTACTACAAAATATTGTATCATGAGTTTCATATGCTCCCTTTTTCAATACTTTTACAATATATATTTTTGGGACTGAGAATACATGAAATGCTTTTATAAATGTTTGACGAGATAGACAGAATCAAAACATTCCTCTAATGAATTATTATACAGATGAGAAGTTCTGTAGGTTATTATATCGAATATCGCCCCTGATTATTATAGCTTGGTAACCTAAGAATTAAGGAAATGGCCCCTAATTGACGCAAATCCTAAAGGTAGATCTATGGGTACTGACCAGCCCCATTCGGGTTACGGATGCTTTAGTACTTCGAGGTTTATATATACAGACGATACTTGTATATTACAGACTGAAAGTTCTGTTTATTTTGGAGATATTCATGATGCGCTTTATATGTTTAGGTCGGTTACCAAGCAAAGGTTATATATATATAGAGAATGATTTTTATACACAGGTTATGTGTATGATATTTTTGTACACGAGATATGTGTACGGTTACTATGAATTTTGAAAAATGGTTTCATACACGAGATAGGTGTACTGTATTTAAAAGTAATCGCATGGACATTACAGGTGGGTATAGGATACGGACCCATTTGTGCCAAGCATATTTAAATCTTGTGGTCTATCAAAATTACTGAATTTTATTGTTTATGATAAACCTATAAACTCACCAACCTTTTGTTGACACTTTTAAAACAAGTTTATTCTTAGGTCTGAAAGAAATCTTCCGCTGTGCATTTGCTCATTTTAAATATAATACATGGAGTCGTTCATGGCATATTTAGGTCAGTATCTTGCAATGGGACCAGCTGTTGAAGACTTCGTCCAGGAGGATTAGGACGGGTCACTACATTGGGAGTCTTCTATGTGCGCCAACACTTAGTGTTAGTCCACAATTAGGGTGTTCGATCTGTTCTTGATAGTGTTAGTGGGTTTTGAGAGTGTTTCTTGTAGAGAGATGCTAGTGAGAAAAAGTAAAGTGTTAATAATGACTAGCTTCCTTACAAGGGTGGGGAGCTTGCTTTATATAGTAGCAAGATCCCAAGTTACAAACACCTGGTAAATACTAAGTTACCGTGGTAAATAGCCTAATCTAGACTATTACAATTATAAGACTAAAACGCACACGCCACTAGACTAATACAAGACATAAACCGCACGACATTAAATATTACAATACATATTGTCAACAATCTCCCCCTTGTCGTGGGGTTTTGGATTACGACCTTTGTTGAAACGCCTCTTGAGTGCGTGTAATAGCACTCTTCACCTAGGAGTGTTATGGTTCTGTAATCCGTGAGATTTTCAAAAAATTTCCCTCTTGATAGGTTTCATTGATCTTTCTTCTTTGAAAGGTGCGATCATGTCTTCGTATTTTTGTCTTTTTGCAGTGGCATGGGTTCTTCAAGATATAACACCTCCCGTGACTCTTGTAGATTCTTTTGGATTCTTCATCCGAGAGTGTTATGTTTACAAACGTTAACACCTCCTATGATCATTTTCTTGCAGTTTCTTGTGCAGCCTTCTTCTGGGCTTTGGTTTCGGTTTGAAGCTATGAAGCTTTTGATGCTATCAACTTTGAACACGAACATTTGCACATATGAAGAGCTGATCCGGGAGTGTTATGTTTGATTTGATTTATCTTCTTCTTGGGTTCAGACAAAGAGGTCTTGAAAGTGGCTTGATATGATCTTTCTTAGTTGTGAAGACCTCTTTTGCTCCCCCTCAAATGTTGAGCCATCTTTTTCATGATCGTGATTGGTTTGTTTTTGACTTGTGTGTCATTCTCCCTGCATGATGAATATGGTGTACCGTGTTCAGCATGTGTAGCATGAATATGGCATCCCGTGTTCATCGCAAAATAGCAGAGAGTGAATATATGTTTATCGCTTGAGTGGGAACGTGTACCTGCTAAGAAAAAACAGGAGGTTAAGGTAAAAGTTTGATCCTTGGGGAAAACAGAATCTTCAGAAACCGTTTTTGGTTTTATAAAAATCAAGCTAGTTGTTATACTAGACAGGCTTAAATCAGGCGTGGTAGTTGTTAGACTAGACAAGTTTTCTGAAACCAAAACTGTTTTTGGATTTGGGAACATCACCGGTATTGGTAGGTCCAAGTTTAACATCGGTGGATGTTGAGAATGACTGGTCACCGAAGTTCCAGTCAGCGTTAGCAAGCTATCCACCTCCATGATTAAAGTGTCATGGAACTTTTGTGCGACTATGCCGCTCTTGGTTATACCAAGTCTTCCAACTGTACCTAACACCGCATTGGTGTCGGTAGAAATCAATGTAATGTAGAAAGATGTTACATCGTGAAAGGACCCATCCTAATCCATCTGGACGAAGTCACCAACATGTGGTTCCATTGTGATGATCGACTCCAAATAACGTCTTTAAAATGAGCAAATGCACAGCGGAATGTTTCTTTCATACCTGAGAATAAACATGCTTTCAAGTGTCAACCAAAAGGTTGGTAAGTTCATAAGTTTAACATAAATAATCATTTCATAATTTTAATAGACCACAAGATTTCATATCTCCATTTCTCATAAACATACGTCCCATGCATAGAGACTAAAATATCATTCATATGGATTGAACACCTGGTAATCGACCTTAACAAGATGCATATAAGAATATCCCCATCATTCCGGGATCCTCCTTCGGACATGATATAAAATTTCGAAGTACTAAAGCATCCGGTACTTTGAATGGGGCTTGTTGGGCCCGATAGATCTATCTTTAGGATTCGCGTCAATTAGGGTGTCTGTTCCCTAATTCTTAGATTACCAGACTTAATAAAAAAGGGCATATTCGATTTGGATAATTCAACCATATAATGTAGTTTTGATTACTTGTGTCTATTTCGTAAAACAGTTATAAAAACAACGCATGTATTCTCAGTCCCAAAAATATATATTGCAAAAGCATTTAAAAAGGGAGCAAATGAAACTCACGCATATAATTATTGTAAAACAGTTAATAAAACATTTGCATGTATTCTCAGCCCCAAAAATGTAAAGAGTAAAAGGGAATCAAATGAAACTCACGCATATAATTATTGTAAAACAGTTAATAAAGCATTTGCATGTATTCTCAGCCCCAAAAATATAAAGAGTAAAAGGGGAGCAAATGAAACTCACATATTGTATTTTGTAGTAAATATACATAGGACGACATTTAACAATGCAGGATTGTCCTCGGATTCACGAACCTATATCAAGTATATATATATTAACACATAATTGTAATCGAATAAATTTACATATTAATGTTATAATTGTTATTTTAATAAATTATATGTTTCATTAATAACTTATTTAGATATATTCATTTTTTTTATATATACATTAAATAGATTATTAATATTTATTACAAAATATTAATATATTTATGTTTTAGGTATTAGATAAAGTTTTATATAATTTAATAATTACTTGATAAGATATTATTAATAATAATAAATAAAATTTGTATTATTTTATGATAATAATAATAGTAAATATGCTTAATAATAATTGTAATTATAATCATATTAATAATAATATGATTTAATAATGATAATAATTATAGTGTTAAAAATAATACTAATATTGATATTAAAATTGATAAAATAATCGTAATTTTAATAATAATAATAATAATAATAATAATAATAATAATAATAATAATAATAATAATAATAATAATGTTAACTTTAATAATTAATGATTTTAATAAAAATTGATATTGTTAATAATAATAATGATTTTAACAAAATGATAATTTTGATAGGAAATGATAATTAATTTTTTTTTTTTTGACAATAATAATAATAATATTAATAATTCATTTAAATTGTAATTAAATTGAAATTTTATCATTTTTATATTGTTATCCTTATTTATAATTTTTATATTTATATTCATAATAATAATAATGATAGTGATAATCCATTTTAATAATAATATTAATATTATGTCTAGGGGTAACATGAAGTATTAAAATCAATAAAACAAAATGTTGGGGCCTGGGATCGAACCTGAGCCCCTTAGATTGTAGGTGTGAATGTTAACCAATTGTGCTGTTTCGATTTTTATGTTATGTAACACAATTATACTTTTAAAACTCTTAATTATATTTATAAGAAATATCATAACAATAATATAGATATATAAATATAGATAAAATAATAATCTTTATACCTAATAAAAAGGGAACGGGTCGGCTAAATCAGATCAGGATTAGCAACACACCGGAGAAGGAAATCAGGGTTCATTTAAACTTTGATTCAACAATCGATCAATTGATCGAGAAATAACCATCGATGATCAGAAATTATTTGGTTCATCGTCATCATCGTTCTTGTATCAACCATCACAAACACAAGTAACCACCATCAATCTTTATTGTATCCTAATTATTATTGTATCATAATCGTAATTCATCACTGTTTTGTTGCTGTTTCATCATCATCATCCCGTTAAGCACTATTCATCTTTATTTTTCATGGTCTTGGTTTCGAGTTTGTTTCGAATTAAATCAGGAGGTAACATAGTACTAGTAGTATTCCTTCATGGTTTGGTCAGGGCAAAATAAAAGTAGCAATAATAAAATAGTTTTTGATGGTGTTTGAGTTAAAGAAAAAAAAAATCAAGAAGGTGAGTTGTGTAGTGGTTTTGGTGATTTACAGCGGCACAAACGTCAGCACAATAACAGGTATTGTTGGTGGTTTCAGGTGGCAATTGACCTAGAAGGTAGTAGCAGCTGCAGTAGCGACCAAGAATGGCAGTAGCACAGGAAACGCAGGTGATCGATTGGTAGTAGTTTGTTTGTGTGGTTTCTCGGTCAGAAACTAAAACAGAAAAGAAGATGTCGAGCATCAGGTGACTCTTTTTGTTTGGGTTAGATGCAAGTGGTGAGGTGTTCGATGGTGGTGGGTCTTTGTGGTGCAGGTGATGGAGATGGTTATCGATGGTTTTTGAGGTTGACCTTACAACCGAAACTGAAATTGGTGGTGGTTATGGGTTGATTCGAGTAGGAGAAGAGAAGAAACCAAAATGGGTTTCGAACATTAAACATGAAACAGTGATCGGTTAACGATCGTTGGATAGTTAAAAGGTTTTAGAGGTGGTTTGGTGGTGTTGGTAATCGGAACAGGAAACAAGAAGTCACAACACGAACATGTATATAATTGAGGTGATGGCTTGTGACAGTTGTGATGATGGGTGGTTAAATGATGGTTGAGATTGTTCATGGTGTTGGTCGAGCTAAAAAAAATATGACAGAAGACTAGTTGCAAGTGGTGATATTTGTCATCACATATCATATCATATATCATATATATCATAATAATGTAAGCATAAGTCTTTGTGGGTTCCGTAGTAAAAGAAAGAAAATATATATATATATATATATATATATATATATATATATATATATATATATATATATATATATATATTCTTTATATCCAATCAGTTTGATTTTTTTAATTACTGGAATTATTATAACGTTATTGATTTTTCAATTGTTTCTATGCATATTAGGTCCACATAATACTCATCTAGTAACAGTAATATATATGGAACATGTTAAATAGATAAAGGTGATTGGCATCACTAATAGTAATGTTTGTTTGTGTATCCAGTGGTTAATAAGAGAGAATATTATAGTTTACGTTAAATTGTAAACCAAATGAGGATATATATCTCTAATTATGTAGGTGTGACATGGGAACATGAGCAAAAGGAAAAGCAAAGGAAAGATGAAGGAAATATGGATGAGTGCATGAATTAGTGGTGGGGTTCTTGGTTTTTGGTTGCATATTCAAGATCGATTATATATGTATAAATCTATGTAGGATTTGCATTATTGAAAGAGATAAACTCAAACATAGTAATATGTTAAATGGTGTTTGTGATGACCCGAAAATTTTCAATCAAATTTAAACTTTAATCTTTATATGTTTCCGACACGATGAGCAAAATCTGTATTGTTGAGTCTCAAAAATTTTGAAATCTATATTCATGTAATCAATTACCCTTTGACCAAGTCTCGACGATTCACGAACCATTATATGAACGGATATGATTAGGTATGTATATGTGTATATATATTTATAGCTTGGAAACTTTAACAAAGTATTAGACGTATAATACTTTACATAAACGTATCGGCTGCAAAATATATTCAAATAATTGTCGATGGAATTAAAAGATAATATTTAAGTAATTGAATTATCAGATACATTGAATTATGATTACGAGTCTCTATTAAGAGGTCCACTTTTATTTAGAAAACCTTTTCTTTTTAACGGTATCTGGAATATCTGATAAGAGTGATTTACAAAAGTGTCATTAGCAAGAGTTAGTCAAAAGTTAGTAATCATTTCCGTTTAAAATTCAAAAATGTACTTTAATTGATTAACTCGCGTCCCCCGATAAATCAACTCTTTAGTTTTCATATTAAACACAGTAGTTAGTAAAATAACTACCATTATTTAAAATAAGTAAATTATATAAAATGAACTTGAAATGTAATCGCTTTTGAAAGACAAAATATTATATCATTTGACAAATATTTCAAATATATATATTGAACAAATTTACAATTTTAAATGAAAATATATATTTTTAACTTAGTCATAAAATGTCCTGACTTAAAATAAAATATCTTGACAAACAACGAGCCACTGATTTATAGAAGGAAATGACCACAACACTCAATTATATAAGATACATTTATCATAAAGTAATTTTTCAATAACTAAAACTAAATTTTTTATAACGGTACGAGTCATTAAACGTAAAAGGCTAGTTTTCTAAACGTACGAAAGTGCGCTCGAAAAACCGAAAGTGGTACATAAGTCGTGAGACCACGACCGTGTCATTTTTGTAAAAATTATATTTTTACCATGTACGTAAATATAATATAATATTTAATTAATTATATAAATTAAATATATTATAAAAATCTATTTATATAAAGAAACTAGTTGGACGATTCATGTAATGAATTATTGATGTGCGAAGTTAAGCCGTAAATTGCGGCTATCATGTCTTTCATCACTCAATTTTGGAGATTAGTGGGTCCCAGAAACATCCTATAACACTCGAACGCAATTTGATTCAATTCACAATTTCAGTTACTGATCTATCTCTCTCATATTACATGTACTACGTAATATTTATTTTAGTTACTAAAAATTATTATAAATCTTATTATTATTATTATTATTATTATTATTATTATTATTATTATTATTATTATTATTAGTATTAGTATTATTAATATTATTGTTATACATAAAAAAATATTACGACGAGGTCTTGAACAAGTCATTTCAAAATAAGTTTCTCTAGTGGGATAGGGCTAAGGAAATTATGGGTTATAGCTATGGAGGTCATGGGTATGGATCATGGGTATAGCTCGTGAGGTCAAACTAATGTTTATCATCTCCGTTGCGTCTACGTACTTTTTCTGCAATATTGAATCTCAATATTGATACGTGAGTACTCATAACTTAAATCTTACATATTAATAGTGTATCCCTAACAAGTGCTCGAGAAAATAGGATTATGCATGCTTGTACTTTTGATATTGCCCTTAGATAAGTTATGTTGAATCCTGAATTAGTTACACCTGAGGTTGAGATAAGATATAAGATATGCATGTCTTTGAAAAGCTAGCGAAAAATTAAGAACTTTTCCTTTAGATACCGAATGGTTTTGACGGATGGATTAGAAGTTATCGTCAAATGAATTTTTGTATTATTATTAAAAATGATTATTATTATCGTCGTTATTATCGTCGTTATCACTTTTATCTAATTATTATTATTATTATTATTATTATTATTATTATTATCATTATCTATAAGAAGTAGTATCATTAAAAATTGTTAATTTATTATTATTACTATCGTTAAAGTTATATTATTATTATCATTACATAGTTATTAGAATTAATATTATTATAATATTTATTATTTTTAGTATTATTATAATTAGAACTAATATTAGTAACACCTAGTTATTATAATTATTATTATCATTAATACTAAAACAATATAAAAGACGATTAAAAACTATTAAACGAATAAATTAGGTAGTAATGTGTATGAGTATCATGATGAAATTTAAAGATATTGATTTAAATAAAATTATCATCTTTCATTACTTTTATCACTATTATTATTAAAAGTATTATATTTAATATTAAAAATACCATCTTTACAAAAATCATTATTTTTAATAGGAATATCATTGTTAATATAGAATTTTATTAGTAATAAGAATTATCATATTGTTATAATACCATTTTCGTAAATATAAATATTGTTATTATTATTAGTAGAATAATAATAATTATTAATACAAAATAATACAAATTTTACTTATTATTATTATCAATGTTATTTTATCAAATAAAAATGTAATACAAATAATATAAATACCTTAATAAAACCTATCATAACAGTTTATGATATTCAATGAACTTTATAAATTCTATTATCTAAGATATGTAAAAGTATATTTTATTATATAAATTTTAATATAAATTTTATTTAATATTTACTCTAATAAATCTTTTAAAAATATAAAACGACGATATTTAAACTATATAATAATCATGTATAAAATTTTGGAAATCCTTTTGAGTCAAATTAACTTTTGTTGACTTTTGCATATTAGTCTCGAGCACTAGGATTGTGGTACACTATGACTTGACTTAATTTGTTAGATGAATATTGACCAACATATATATATATATATATATATATATATATATATATATATATATATATATATATATATATATATATATATATATATATATATATATATATATATATATATATATATATATATATATATATATATATATATATATTAAATAATTTAGGTTCGTGAATCCAAGGCCAACCCTACACTTGTTTAATGATGTTATATGTATTTTTACTACAAAATACAGTATGGTGAGTTTCATTTGCCTTTTTACCCTTTATATTTTTGGGGCTGAGAATACATGCGCTTTTATAAATGTTTGACAAAATAGACACAAGTAATTGAAACAACATTCTATGGTTGAATTATCGAAATCGAATATGCCCATTTTTATTAAAGTCTGGTAATCTAAGAATTAGGGAACAGACACCTTAATTGACGCGAATCCTAAAGATAGATCTATCGGGCCCAACAAGCCCCATCCAAAGTACCGGATGCTTTAGTACTTCGAAATTTATATCATGTCCGAAGGAGGATCCCGGAATGATGGGGATATTCTTATATGCATATTGTGAATGTCGGTTACCAGGTGTTCAATCCATATGAATGATTTTTGTCTCTATGCATGGGACTTATATTTATGAGAAATGAAAATCTTGTGGTCTATTAAAGTGATGAAAATGTTTATTTATGTTAAACTAATGAACTCACCAACCTATTGGTTGACACTTGAAAGCATGTTTATTCTCAGGTTTGAAAGAAATCTTCCGCTGTGCATTAGCTCATTTTAAGGATATTACTTGGAGTCATTCATGACAGATTTCAAAAGGCGTTGCATTCGAGTCATTGAAGTTCATTAGAGATTATTATTAAGTAAATGACGGATTAGGTCATTTATAGTTTGGATATTATGAAATGGTATGCATACCTGTCAACTTTCGATGAAATGAAAGTTTGTCTTTTAAAAGCGAATGAAATGTTTGTAAAATGTATCATATAGAGGTCAAGTACCTCGCGATGTAATCATATGTAATGTTCTCGTCCATATGGATTTGGTCGGGGCACTACAGTGTTTATTTGATTTATTTATTTAATGATAAAGAAATTCGATTAGAACACAGTGTGTGTATGTTATCAATTAACAAAACAAGTGGAAAGTGAACAAGTGGAAAGTGAGGTGTTAATTGATTTAAACATGGAATAATTTGGAACACAATTGGGTGTAGATGGTAGGATGGAATAGGATGTATCTATAAGTATATATAAAATAATTAATTACCACAATAAAAATTAAATATCCTATAAGAATTTAACTAACTCTACACATCACCGTTCATTTATTATAATCAAGTAAGTTCGAATCTAACTCGCTTAATATTGATCAAATGATAATTGGGTGTTACCTTTGCTTACTAAATAACTTCAAAATAACAAAATATATATTATATATATTTTATTTATATATAGATACTTTTTATATATTATTATTATTTTTACAAAATTAATTATAACAATTACTATTACTATATATACTATTTCATATTATTATATACAAATATATATATATATATATATTTATTTTAATTGTATGCATATCCATTTACAAGCAATCGTATCGTGAGTCGTCAGGAATAATCAAAGGTTAAATAAAGTCATGTAAACAGTTTCAAAATTTTTGCATCTCAATATTACAGACTTTGCTTATCTTGTCGAAATCATATAAGATTTAAGTTTAAATTTGATCAGAAATTTCCGGGTCGTCACAGTACCTACCCGTTAAAGAAATTTCGTCCCGAAATTTGATTGGGATGGTCATGGCTAACAATAAGAATGTTTTCCTGGCGAATATGAGTTGATAAATAGAGTTTTACCATCATTGAGTAATATGGATAAAATAATTCGATTATTCGAAGAGTACGAATGAAGCTATCACAAAAGAGTGAAATGAATAAATGAAGTTTTGTTTTAACTTTTGACGTAGAGGGTTGAATTCCGGAATTCAAGGGATTTAAATAAAATCTTAAAAAAACTAAAAGATTTGATTTCTTCGGCGAATAAGGAAATTAAGAGCTCTTATAATTAAATACGGTGATCTGTCTCGATTACTCTGTTTGATATTCCCATTATAAATTAGAATTTTCCCGTTCCATTATTCTCACCATTCCTATACTTTCCTTCTTGTTTCATACATCCAAAAGATTCTGAAAAATGCTTAATCCAGTTCTGATCCTTGTCCTCATTCTTACTATCACAACAATCATTCTCCTTTTCCTACTCCCACCAGAGGAATCTGCCTTCTTCTACTTCGCCCTTGGGATTATAATGTTTTTAATTCTCCCGTGTCTTTATGTTGCGTTAAACATTGATATACACGGTTTGTAATTTATGTGTTGTTATCGGGCTTTATATTCTCCCTTATATTTCAAAGCTCTATGCTTTTGTTTCCTCTTCCCGACTTCAAGTCAAGCGAATAATAGTCCAGAATTTGTAGATATAGAGTTTCGAATGATTATAATGTTCTAAGCAGGAAGGAACGTGATAGCACGGTTTGATTTGTCAAATTACCAGAATCACTGAGAATAGAACTATCAAGAATATATTTTCTTGATATGTCTGAAGGTGAAGTAGAATGAACGAGTCGTGTAACATGGCACATGATGATGTTATGATCTGTGAATCATCACTTTCCATTAGAAACTCAGCATGACTTACTGTAATATAATCACGTTGATCAAGTGTCATTATACTATACTAACTCATGCATCAATTCCCAACATTACTTCAATTACATTCATATTTTAAGCTCGAAGTTTACAGAATATAGAAACTAACAGTTTCTATATGATGTAACACTGATAGCATGAAGAGAATAATGATTTCAGATAAGAATAATTATGAAAATATCTTCAGAAATATGGAGGATATTTATAATGAAAGATACGATGATATATTTGAATATCTAAGCTTAGAGAATGATGGAGACAGTTGTCTGCAAGGGTTTAGAGTAACGAGCGAGATATTCGCTAAAGACTTCAGCAGACATTGAATCATTTAGATTCTTTGAAGTCAAACTTATTCTTTGTGATTTGTCCACGGCTTTCTTCATAGTTTCGCATAACCTGATTTTCGGTACTAAATTTTCTCTTGAATGTTTCCAATATAATGATACACAGGAAGCACGAAGAGGTATATAATTTCGTACAAGAATATTTTTGAAAATATCCTCAGAAATATCGAAGATATTGATGATGATATTTTGGAATTTCTAAGTTCGATGGTCGATGAAGAAGATTTTCCGCAAGATTTTAACATGAGTACAGAGCAAGATATTCGTTGAAGGTTTCATCGAATCTAGAATTACCTGGATTCTTTGAATATATGGTATGGTCCTTGTATTTGTCATTGGTCTCCTTCGTGGTTAGCTCAATCCGTTTTCCAGTTCTAACTTTTCTGAGCTTTTCCAACATACTATTCTTTATCGTCAAACTTTCGATGATTATGGTCGTTTACGGTTGTCTATGGTTTCTGCTGCTTCATTCAGCTTTTTCAACATTCAGAGTATTGATTTGTGACTGAGTGCTTTTCAGAATTCCAGAAGGAGAGATCATAATTCTAAGAGATAAATGTCATACATAACTGTTGATGTAGATATGCTGTGAGTTTTCAAAGTACTGATTGCTGATTTTCGGTAATTGGTATGGCAGTTCTCGTTACAAGATGCGGATGAGTATATGATAAGGTTTCAATGAATAAATATAATGATTTGTCAGAGAGATTTAAGCCAAGAAGCAAAGAGGTTGCTGGTACGTTTACTGCTAATGTAGTGAGATATAAACGGTTTTTCCGGTATTGATGACGAAAGACAACTTTTATATCAGGGTTATAATAAGCTAAACTGAGTGAAAAGTCGGAGTTGACTTGTTGGAGCTGTGACAAAATTTACTACCTTGAAAAGGGATTGTGAAGTTATTTTGGGTAATAATAATGCTAAAGGATCTAACACAGATACATGTTAAACGTTTACTCAGGTTCCGAGTATTTTCAGGTGCATAGCTATATGCATCACTCTTTCCTTCCGTAAATGATGTGCGATTGGTTCATCCTCTCGATTGAAATGTTTTCAAGAATCATGAAAGGTTTGAACACAGATTGAAATCGTCAAGATACAAATGAGGTTTAAAATGAGATCAAGTGGCAAACTTGAAGAAATGTTTAGTTTCATATGTTATAGTCAATATTTTAATTCATTTTAATTGTCCAATGTTGGTAGTCCATAGTTAGCAATTCAATAATTCATGTATAGTTTAATATATAGTATTCGAATTAATTAATACGTAACGTGACCCGTATTCGTCTCAGACTCGATCACAACTCAAAGTATATATATTATTATAGAATCCACCTCAACCCTGTATAGCTAAATCCCGCATTACTGCATATAGAGTGTCTATGGTTATTCCAAATAATATATATAGATGCGTCGATATGATATATCAAAACCTTGTATACATGTCCCGATATTTAAAGTGCGTAAAATAAATACAGAAATTAAATGACGATAAATTAAATGCGTAAAGTAAATAACAGAAATTAAATGACGATAAATAAAATTGCGATAATTAAATTGCGATAAAATAAAATGTAATCAGTTAGCTAGGATTTTGTTAGCGTGGTTTCTTAACAGAATTTCTCATAGTTAATTTGTCTGTTTCTAACAAATTTTATTTTGTCAAATATTTTCTTCATTATGCCACTTGTTGAATTCTAATGGGTCAAAATCCAAATATGAAATTGAATGAAAAGGGTTATTCTGCGGTGAATGGATACGTATATCGGTGGTTGTAAATAGGATAGTGAATGACTATTGAATCAGATTCGAAGAATGAACAGTGTAACTTATTAATGTGAAATCTAAATATTTCTAGGGTATTACCTACCTGTTAAAATATTTTCACCATTAACAGTTTGTACAAAAGAATTTTTAATTACAATCTTTATGAAAATATACTTGCATATATATTTTCCTTAGATGTAATCATGGATTTAATGAGTCAATATGATATTAAACTCATTTGATTTACCGTTAGAATAAGAATATATAATCTCTAAAACATTAAAGATTATATAATCGTCATGTCGAACGAAGATAAATAATGTAGAATGATTCGTAGAACGATGATTATACTCGAGGTACAGAATAAGATGTTGAGCATGTAATGTTGAAACTTATGTTGTTGGTTGTACTGTTGATGCAGGTGATGTTGCTGAAGCTGGTACGTTTTGCACCATATTCTCCAAATTGATTACTCGAGCGCGAAGTTCGTTGACTTCTTGTATTACTCCGGGATGATGGTCGGTCGGAACGAGCGAATGAATAAGATCTAGGATTTGAGATAGTATATAGTCGTGATGAGATACTCTGGAAATGAGGCTGACAATGGTGTTTCGAATAGCTTCGCCGGTAAGTGCTTCAGGTTCTTCGCCAAGAGGTGAATTCGGTTAGTGGAAGGGATCGCCTTCTGCGCGTCTCCATTGATTAAGTCGATTACGAACCCATCAGATGAATTGGTTGA
The DNA here is from genome assembly GCF_046630445.1 of Rutidosis leptorrhynchoides. Lineage (NCBI taxonomy): Eukaryota > Viridiplantae > Streptophyta > Magnoliopsida > Asterales > Asteraceae > Rutidosis > Rutidosis leptorrhynchoides. Next base: position 683,838,053 of record NC_092333.1, read on the forward strand.
TTCATTCTGGTGACACTGCTTTCGGAGCTTAGGTGAAACTCCATATCGGAATAGCTATCGGAATCCGAGGGATTCTAACTGGTTGAGGGATTCGTCTCGTACGATCAGATGAAGGATTTTCGATAAGAATAGATTATAGGATGTAGATTAGTACCCTGCAATACGTAATTTACATATGTATATATAATACTAAAATCCCATAAGTTACGGAGGAATCTACGGAATATGTCAGGCAAGGTTTATAGTAACAGATACGCTAAGATACGAATTTATCTATACAATATCTATGCAATAGAGACAGTAAGATATGTCTAGACTTTAAGGATGATAAGCAAGTAATTTTCGACACGAAAAGATAAGCAAAACTTTTGACATGCTGACACGGTCGAAGTCCAGACTCACTAATGCATCTAAACAACTATCAGTTAGACACACTAACTCAAGACCTGGTTCGCTAAGACCACCGCTCTGATACCAACTGAAAGGACCCGTCCTAATCCATCTGGACGAAGTCACCAACATGTGGTTCCATTGTGATGATCGACTCCAAATAATGTCTTTAAAATGAGCAAATGCACAGCGGAATGTTTCTTTCATACCTGAGAATAAACATGCTTTCAAGTGTCAACCAAAAGGTTGGTGAGTTCATTAGTTTAACATAAATAATCATTTCATAATTTTAATAGACCACAAGATTTCATATCTCCATTTCTCATAAACATACGTCCCATGCATAGAGACTAAAATATCATTCATATGGATTGAACACCTGGTAATCGACCTTAACAAGATGCATATAAGAATATCCCCATCATTCCGGGATCCTCCTTCGGACATGATATAAAATTTCGAAGTACTAAAGCATCCGTTACTTTGGATGGGGCTTGTTGGGCCCGATAGATCTATCTTTAGGATTCGCGTCAATTAGGGTATCTGTTCCCTAATTCTTAGATTACCAGACTTAATAAAAAAGGGCATATTCGATTTGGATAATTCAACCATATAATGTAGTTTTGATTACTTGTGTCTATTTCGTAAAACAGTTATAAAAACAACGCATGTATTCTCAGTCCCAAAAATATATATTGCAAAAGCATTTAAAAAGGGAGCAAATGAAACTCACGCATATAATTATTGTAAAACAGTTAATAAAACATTTGCATGTATTCTCAGCCCTAAAAATGTAAAGAGTAAAAGGGAATCAAATGAAACTCACGCATATAATTATTGTAAAACAGTTAATAAAGCATTTGCATGTATTCTCAGCCCCAAAAATATAAAGAGTAAAAGGGGAGCAAATGAAACTCACATATTGTATTTTGTAGTAAAAATACATAGGACGACATTTAACAATGCAGGATTGTCCTCGGATTCACGAACCTATATCAAGTATATATATATTAACACATAATTGTAATCGAATAAATTTACATATTAATGTTATAATTGTTATTTTAATAAATTATATGTTTCATTAATAACTTATTTAGATATATTCATTTTTTTTATATATACATTAAATAGATTATTAATATTTATTACAAAATATTAATATATTTATGTTTTAGGTATTAGATAAAGTTTTATATAATTTAATAATTACTTGATAAGATATTATTAATAATAATAAATAAAATTTGTATTATTTTATGATAATAATAATAGTAAATATGCTTAATAATAATTGTAATTATAATCATATTAATAATAATATGATTTAATAATGATAATAATTATAGTGTTAAAAATAATACTAATATTGATATTAAAATTGATAAAATAACCGTAATTTTAATAATAATAATAATAATAATAATAATAATAATAATAATAATAATAATAATAATAATAATAATAATAATAATAATAATAATAATAATAATAATAATGTTAACTTTAATAATTAATGATTTTAATAAAAATTGATATTGTTAATAATAATAATGATTTTAACAAAAGGATAATTTTGATAGGAAATGATAATTAATTTTTTTTTTGACAATAATAATAATAATATTAATAATTCATTTAAATTGTAATTAAATTGAAATTTTATCATTTTTATATTGTTATCCTTATTTATAATTTTTATATTTATATTCATAATAATAATAATGATAGTGATAATCCATTTTAATAATAATATTAATATTATGTCTAGGGATAACATGAAGTATTAAAATCAATAAAACAAAATGTTGGGGCCTGGGATCGAACCTGAGCCCCTTAGATTGTAGGTGTGAATGTTAACCAATTGTGCTATTTCGATTTTTCTGTTATGTAACACAATTATACTTTTAAAACTCTTAATTATATTTATAAGAAATATCATAACAATAATATAGATATATAAATATAGATAAAATAATAATATTTATACCTAATAAAAAGGGAACGGGTCGGCTAAATCAGATCAGGATTAGCAACACGCAGGAGAAGGAAATCAGGGTTCATTTAAACTTTGATTCAACAATCGATCAATTGATCGAGAAATAACCATCGATGATCAGAAATTATTTGGTTCATCGTCATCATCGTTCTTGTATCAACCATCACGAACACAAGTAACCACCATCAATCTTTATTGTATCCTAATTATTATCGTATCATAATCGTAATTCATCACTGTTTTGTTGCTGTTTCATCATCATCATCCCGTTAAGCACTATTCATCTTTATTTTTCATGGTCTTGGTTTCAAGTTTGTTTCGAATTAAATCGGGAGGTAACATAGTACTAGTAGTATTCCTTCATGGTTTGGTCAGGGCAAAATAAAAGTAGCAATAATAAAATAGTTTTAGATGGTGTTTGAGTTAAAGAAAAAAAAATCAAGAAGGTGAGTTGTGTAGTGGTTTTGGTGATTTACAGCGGCACAGACGTCAGCACAATAACAGGTATTGTTGGTAGTTTCAGGTGGCAATTGACCTAGAAGGTAGTAGCAGCTGCAGTAGCGACCAAGAATGGCAGTAGCACAGGAAACGCAGGTGATCGATTGGTAGTAGTTTGTTTGTGTGGTTTCTCGGTCAGAAACTAAAACAGAAAAGAAGATGTCGAGCATCAGGTGACTCTTTTTGTTTGGGTTAGATGCAAGTGGTGAGGTGTTCGATGGTGGTGGGTCTTTGTGGTGCAGGTGATGGAGATGGTTATCGATGGTTTTTGAGGTTGACCTTACAACCGAAACTGAAATTGGTGGTGGTTATGGGTTGATTCGAGTAGGAGAAGAGAAGAAACCAAAATGGGTTTCGAACATTAAGCATGAAACAGTGATCGGTTAACGATCGTTGGATAGTTAAAAGGTTTTAGAGGTGGTTTGGTGGTGTTGGTAATCGGAACAGGAAACAAGAAGTCACAACACGAACATGTATATAATTGAGGTGATGGCTTGTGACAGTTGTGATGATGGGTGGTTAAATGATGGTTGAGATTGTTCATGGTGTTGGACGAGCTAAAAAAAATGACAGAAGACTAGTTGCAAGTGGTGATATTTGTCATCACATATCATATCATATATCATATATATCATAATAATGTAAGCATAAGTCTTTGTGGGTTCCGTAGTAAAAGAAAGAAAAAAAAAATATATATATATATATATATATATATATATATATATATATATATATATATATATATATATATATATATATATATATATATATATATATATATATATATATATATATATATATATATATATATATATATATATATATATATATATATTCTTTATATCCAATCAGTTTGATTTTTTTAATTACTGGAATTATTATAACGTTATTGATTTTTCAATTGTTTCTATGCATATTAGGTCCACATAATACTCATCTAGTAACAGTAATATATATGGAACATGTTAAATAGATAAAGGTGATTGACATCACTAATAGTAATGTTTGTTTGTGTATCCAGTGGTTAATAAGAGAGAATATTATAGTTTACGTTAAATTGTAAACCAAATGAGGATATATATCTCTAATTATGTAGGTGTGACATGGGAACATGAGCAAAAGGAAAAGCAAAGGAAAGATGAAGGAAATATGGATGAGTGCATGAATTAGTGGTGGGGTTCTTGGTTTTTGGTTGCATATTCAAGATCGATTATATATGTATAAATCTATGTAGGATTTGCATTATTGAAAGAGATAAACTCAAACATAGTAATATGTTAAATGGTGTTTATTTGATTTATTTATTTAATGATAAATAAATTCGATTAGAACACAGTGTGTGTGTATGTTATCAATTAACAAAACAAGTGGAAAGTGAACAAGTGGAAAGTGAGGTGTTAATTGATTTAAACATGGAATAATTTGGAACACAATTGGGTGTAGATGGTAGGATGGAATAGGATGTATCTATAAGTATATATAAAATAATTAATTACCACAATAAAAATTAAATATCCTATAAGAATTTAACTAACTCTACACATCACCGTTCATTTATTATAATCAAGTAAGTTCGAATCTAACTCGCTTAATATTGATCAAATGATAATTGGGTGTTACCTTTGCTTACTAAATAACTTCAAAATAACAAAATATATTTTATATATATTTTATTTATATATAGATACTTTTTATATATTATTATTATTATTTTTACAAAATTAATTATAACAATTACTATTACTATATATACTATTTCATATTATTATATACAAATATATATATATATATATATATATATATTTATTTTAATTGTATGCATATCCATTTACAAGCAATCGTATCGTGAGTCGTCAGGAATAATCAAAGGTTAAATAAAGTCATGTAAACAGTTTCAAAATTTTTGCATCTCAATATTACAGACTTTGCTTATCTTGTCGAAATCATATAAGATTTAAGTTTAAATTTGATCAGAAATTTCCGGGTCGTCACACATCGCGTCCCGAGTTCATTGATATGTCATGAGGTGACACATCTCTTTCAGTTGTTGCACTCTTTAAGGAGTGTGTATGGTCAGGCTTAAATGCTAACTGGTCGTTAAGGAGATCATCCTTGAGGAGGTCTTATAAATCTACCAAGGTAAGCCTAGGCATTGTCATATTGCCTCTCCATTGAACTAGATAGATCTCCCTCATCAAGATAAGTCTGACCTATGGACCCTGTTTGAGGTCCCACCTTCTAAAATAAGGTGTTGATAGAGGATTTCCGGCCGATACGCAGGGTTCCTATTCATGGTTTTTTGAAACCCCTTCGACAGTTCGAGACTCTAAACACTTAATTTGCATCAAGTTGTTGGGTCATTCCACAGTTGAGGCAGTCATCAAGACACATCCTCCTGAGGCAGTCACTCTCCGTCATTTGATGACTATTTTGTTTGAGGCAGTCATCTAGACACATCCTCTTGAGGCAGTCACTAGGACACATCCTCCGTCATTACTAGCATTTGAATCTTTAAACTCCCCCTTGATAGTTGCACGGTTTAGCTTTGGTTTCTTGGGAGAGTTTTTTGTGAAAATATGGGTTTTACACTGTTATTTGTGCAAAAGCCGTTTTGATGTTTAACACCACTTTGAAGTGTGTTTGACACCACTTTGAGATGCGGGTTCTACATAGAGTATGTAGAAGCCATTTTGGATGGAACACAGTTTGGTTTTAATCCTTTTACCCTACCCCACAATATATGACGTGTCATGTTTTGATAAAACCTTTATTTCTTGGTCTTTTTCTCCCCCTCAAAATATGATTTATTTGAAATTAAAACATATTTTGCGAATTTGCTACACAGAAAATATAGGTTTTGATGAGAAAGGTTGTAAGGCAATTAAGACGCAGGCCATATAAGGTTTTGGTGAAAACCTTCTTTGCGGGCCCATTTGGATATAACCTTCTTTGAAGTGCGGTTCCCATACAGATCTATTATGGGAACCATCATGATCTATATGGGAACCATCATTCTGTAACATCCCGCGTTTTTCCGTTAAATTATTTTAACACCGTCTTTTTTTTTAAATGACATCTTTCGTCACCTATTTTTGTACACTTCGTTAACTAGTGTTCTTGATAATCCCGTTACTCGATTACAACATCTCTCGTTAACTTGCGTTTTAAAAATATTTGATCGGTTAAATTCCGCACCCGCTTTGAAACTCGAGGGACCGGAGTTGCCAAATGGGCAAACTAGTTGACTAGGTCAACTAGTCAACCCATTTTTCCACCATTCATTCATTCCATCATCTCCCTCATCTCTTTTCTCTCCATCTCAAGAACATACACATAAACCCATTCCATTCATTCATCATCTAAATTCAATCTTGGAAGCTCACAACAAATCCGACTACATATTCTTGATCCTCTCATCATTCTCTACGATTTGATACTAACCACACCGATTTTGGGTAACTTTCTAAAAACTCTAGATTTCTATAAATTCGTGTTTTTGACTTGAAATTGTGTTAGTTAGTGTCTATGGCTCGTGTCTAGCATGAATATATGTTTTGTTTGCTCGATTTGTTGATTTGAGTAACTAGTTTGAACTTTTGAAGTGGGTTAGCTTAATCTTTGATTTTGGATGATTGAAAGTTGTTTAATTGTTAAAGTTCATGTTTTAATTGTGTTACTAGTATCATTAGCTACATTTTGATGTGTAGGTTGATTAAGAAAACTTCAAAAAACCTGATTAAGGATTTTGTGATGTTTGACTAGGGTTTGATAGTTCTTGACATGAACTTTTGATGCTTGAATGCCATGAAATGTTAATTGTTAGTGTTTAGTAGTAATGTATGCTTCATTACCTTCAAAACGGCATATCATATGTGTGAATTGGATTCCCGAAACTTAAAATGCGATTGATGAACTTGAAACTTTGAAAATGGACTTTTATTGATCACTTAATGAGATTTCGGCTATTGTAAATGATGTTTGTGATTGATGAATTATGTTTAGTTGTATTCATTGTCAAAATACCTTTCCAACGATATAAGATACTTGTTTTGGATGTTTACAGTTTAGGATTTATGGGTATTTGAAGTTAGGTTCGTGCATAAAACTTAAAAACTGCCAGAACTCTCTGCACAGGTAATGGCGCGGCGCGCCATATACCCGCGCGGCGCGCCATTATGGTCTGTCCAACTTTGTCAATTTTTGAATAATGTTTGCTATGCTACGCACCTCCGATTCACATGTAACTTGTCCTAACATGCTCATACATGATTAAAAACCTCAGAAAAATAGTTCGGGACCCGACCCGAACGTGTTGACTTTTTCGTTGACTTTGACCGACCAAAGTTTGACTTTTTGTCAAACTTAACCAAATGATTATGCAACCTTCCTAACTTGTTTATATACTTGTACCTTGCATGAAACTTGACAATTTGATTTCACATGCTACATAATCGAGTCGTAACGAGCCATAGGACTAATTGAACATCTTTGACCTATCGTGTTTACCGTTATTGATACGACCTATTTGTTTAGGTCAAGAGTAGCACTATCCTTCGCACACGTTATTTTGTGAAGTACTTTTCGTACGTGCACTCAAGGTGAGATCATAGTCCCACCTTTTCAACAACTTTTTATACTTTTAAATTGTGGGCTGAGAAACATATACTTTGTTACATTTTGTACTACTTACTTTTATACTTTGAACACAAGTACAAGGAAAACAAACATTCCACAGCGAGTTAGAACAAAAATCCTCAATTCGATTATCATTAGTTACACTTGCAGGGTGTAAACGAGAACTTATATTATGTGGCCATACGGGTTTGACAAACCCTCATTACGGACGGTTCGCTACCGTCTACGGATGAAATATATTTTCGAGAAACAGTGTATGTTCTAACACTATTGTGATGGGGTTCTATGGAAGGAAACGTTAAGTCTTGATAATTGGGTGCTCGCGAACAATACTTTTGGAATGCAAACGATTATGATAATCAACGTTATGGGAATACTAAACCTTGTGGTTCAAAAACAACGTTTACAAACACCTATGATTTCACCAACGTTTTTCGTTGACAGTTTTCTATATGTTCCTCAGGTTCATACTTGGCTATTTGATATATGCTTCCGCGTTCACTCATACTTGCTTGGGGTCAAGCATACATGCATACACTCTAATTATTTGCTTGGAGTCAAGATACATACATACATACGCTAGTGATAGCACCTTTGGATTCAAACATATTGTTTACATACTTACGCTATTTATAGCAACTGTGTTTTTAAACTAATTATGTCGCAAGTTATTTCATTTATACTTTATGACTTTTGTAAACTTAAACTTGTTGTCGATCCTTTTGGTAAACTGAACTTTGCAAGTCTTGTACCTTTCAAATGAATGCGACATAATTTTGGTCAAACGAGTCTCATATAGGGACTACGACCACGCAACGGGACCTAAGTTAACGGCGCCGTCAATAACGGTTTTGGTCGGGTCGTTACAAGTGGTATCAGAGCGTTGGTTGTAGGGAACTAGGACGTGCATTAGTGTGTCTAACAGAGTCGTTAGGACGCATTAGTGAGTCTAGACTACAACCGGATAGTTAGCATTTGCATTCTGACATACATTTGCTATAGATAGCACTTACTTGACTACTTGTGCATTATACTTGAATCATTCTTAGGCAAACTTTTAATGGTACCCAACCTTCATCATACGAACTCGTATTCCGCCACTTTTTGGTAACACACGTAAATTCATGATTCATACACGTATGGATGACGACGACTTCATTAGTCACACTTGTTCGGGAACTCTGTCTCCCGGATTGTTATTTGCCACCGTTTCAACTTACTATCGGTTTCCCACTGGTGTGTTTCTTACTATCTACTTTTTGGTGTTACTACCATCACTACTCTAGGTGAGTATCGTCTTCAACATTTATCACTACGGTTGCGTGCTACTCGTTATCATGACTCGTTACTCTTTTCATACCTGAATACCTTATTGTCTGACTCGAACCACATTGACGTGAACAATCATTTATACACTTCCCTCGGGAAATGCATCTTCAGAGTTGCACAAATTCTTTTGATTAATACGAGTCACGTTAGAGACGTCGTTACACTTTGTTTATTTTAAATTTTCACGATTACACGAACTTGATTCTATGGAGTGATGTGGGAATGGAGGTATGAGTTAGCGTAATATAACATCATTTGATCAACGTAGTTATATTACGGTAAGTCATACCAAAGTTCTAATGACACGTGATGGTGGTTGGACTCGATCAACCTAATCACCACCATGTGCCATGTACATTATTTCATCTTTCTTGATTGGATATCCGAAAACTCCGAGAATATTGATAACAACCATACCCGGGACACATCTTCGATTATTGTCGAACCATATTTATGCTTCCGAATGAATGGAAAATTCTTTCAACTTCAAACATATGTTATACGCGTATACTATCTCGTCTTCGCACGGTTTCATCGAAGAACTACAATATGCTTGATATGCCCACATCGAGGCGGAAATTTCTCTCGTATTACACTCGTACTTCCGTTTAAGGAAAATATTTTATCTAAATTCTCAATGGAGGGAGAGACTCTTCACGTTATACTAGTATTCGCCACGAGGGTGAATAGTCCTAACGAACGTTTTCGAAAACCGATAAATCTTTCGCGGCGTGAAATTCTCGAGAAACAGAAACTTGTTCTAACAAACATTTTCAAGTCCTAACAAACTTGTTCGAATATACCTTACAGAACTGTACCTCATTTCGGATCGAAATCCTCGTTTCACTTCTAGATTTCGGAGTGCTTTTCGAAAAGCCTCGGGACCACGTTTAAACATGAGTACCACGCATCAACCATAAACCGACGAACAAAGCAAACATACGATTTAAACCTTAGAATCCATAATACGAGTTGTATTACTAACTTCAAATTTACTTGAGAAAAGTATTTTCCTTTAGCTTAATCCTCGTACTACAATGATTTTCATTCGAGTTTTAACGTCACACCTTTTGAAACCACATGTGACCGGAAACGTCATCCTCCTTTTTGTCGAAACCAAGTAAACGATGATCAATTCACCGGGGCCGAGCTTATTCATGAGCAATCGAGAGGATTTATTCACATTCAAGCAAGACCCAACGCGACTCGTAATCACCAGGAGCTATGCCGATGTTACACGTAAACCTTTCGAATTCCATGGGAAACCGCGTCACGTTAAAAGTCGCACTTTGAGGAGGTGTAATCCGTTTCGGGAAACATAGAAACCTAAATCCGTGATATTTTAATCCTTTTGAAATCTTGGGGCGTTTTAGACCCGTTGCTAGCCGTTTAGATTTTTCGGCTCGTTTTGAGTCTCCGTTTATCCTACATTTGATGTGTCAACTTAAGGACGTGTATTGCGAAACAAGAACTTGTCATTTCTTTTCGATGAGCTTACTATCGACAATAAACTTCATTCCTAGGAGGACCGGTTGAAACCATGAATCGTGAACCCAAACTCTAAGACGACGTGAAACCCCGACCGTCAAAGTTCGTTGAAATACCCTAGAACGTACTTCTCCCTCATTCGTAGAATTGGCAACACAAGATCTCGAGGAAGATTCAACAACTACTACTTCCAACTAAATTTCGGGACGAAATTTCTTTTGAGGTGTGGATAATGTAACATCCCGCGTTTTTCCGTTAAATTATTTTAACACCGTCTTTTTTTTTAAATGACATCTTTCGTCACCTATTTTTGTACACTTCATTAACTAGTGTTCTTGATAATCCCGTTACTCGATTACAACATCTCTCGTTAACTTGCGTTTTAAAAATATTTGATCGGTTAAATTCCGCACCCGCTTTGAAACTCGAGGGATCGGAGTTGCCAAATGGGCAAACTAGTTGACTAGGTCAACTAGTCAACCCATTTTTCCACCATTCATTCATTCCATCATCTCCCTCATCTCTTTTCTCTCCATCTCAAGAACACACACATAAACCCATTCCATTCATTCATCATCTAAATTCAATCTTGGAAGCTCACAACAAATCCGACTACATATTCTTGATCCTCTCATCATTCTCTACGATTTGATACTAACCACACCGATTTTGGGTAACTTTCTAAAAACTCTAGATTTCTATAAATTCGTGTTTTTGACTTGAAATTGTGTTAGTTAGTGTCTATGGCTCGTGTCTAGCATGAATATATGTTTTGTTTGCTCGATTTGTTGATTTGAGTAACTAGTTTGAACTTTTGAAGTAGGTTAGCTTAATCTTTGATTTTGGATGATTGAAAGTTGTTTAATTGTTAAAGTTCATGTTTTAATTGTGTTACTAGTATCATTAGCTACATTTTGATGTGTAGGTTGATTAAGAAAACTTCAAAAAACCTGATTAAGGATTTTGTGATGTTTGACTAGGGTTTGATAGTTCTTGACATGAACTTTTGATGCTTGAATGCCATGAAATGTTAATTGTTAGTGTTTAGTAGTAATGTATGCTTCATTACCTTCAAAATGGCATATCATATGTGTGAATTGGATTCCCGAAACTTAAAATGCGATTGATGAACTTGAAACTTTGAAAATGGACTTTTATTGATCACTTAATGAGATTTCGGCTATTGTAAATGATGTTTGTGATTGATGAATTGTGTTTAGTTGTATTCATTGTCAAAATACCTTTCCAACGATATAAGATACTTGTTTTGGATGTTTACGGTTTAGGATTTATGGGTATTTGAAGTTAGGTTCGTGCATAAAACTTAAAAACTGCCAGAACTCTCTGCACAGGTAATGGCGCGGTGCGCCATATACCCGCGCGGCGCGCCATTATGGTCTGTCCAACTTTGTCAATTTTCGAATAATGTTTGCTATGCTACGCACCTCCGATTCACATGTAACTTGTCCTAACATGCTCATACATGATTAAAAACCTCAGAAAAATAGTTCGGGACCCGACCCGAATGTGTTGACTTTTTCGTTGACTTTGACCGACCAAAGTTTGACTTTTTGTCAAACTTAACCAAATGATTATGCAACCTTCCTAACTTGTTTATATACTTGTACCTTGCATGAAACTTGACAATTTGATTTCACATGCTACATAATCGAGTCGTAACGAGCCATAGGACTAATTGAACATCTTTGACCTATCGTGTTTACCGTTATTGATACGACCTATTTGTTTAGGTCAAGACTAGCACTATCCTTCGCACACGTTATTTTGTGAAGTACTTTTCGTACATGCACTCAAGGTGAGATCATAGTCCCACCTTTTCAACAACTTTTTATACTTTTAAATTGTGGGCTGAGAAACATATACTTTGTTACATTTTGTACTACTTACTTTTATACTTTGAACACAAGTACAAGGAAAACAAACATTCCACAGCGAGTTAGAACAAAAATCCTCAATTCGATTATCATTAGTTACACTTGCAGGGTGTAAGCGAGAACTTATATTGTGTGGCCATACGGGTTTGACAAACCCTCATTACGGACGGTTCGCTACCGTCTACGGATGAAATATATTTTCGAGAAACAGTGTATGTTCTAACACTATTGTGATGGGGTTCTATGGAAGGAAACGTTAAGTCTTGATAATTGGGTGCTCGCGAACAATACTTTTGGAATGCAAACGATTATGATAATCAACGTTATGGGAATACTAAACCTTGTGGTTCAAAAACAACGTTTACAAACACCTATGATTTCACCAACGTTTTTCGTTGACAGTTTTCTATATGTTCCTCAGGTTCATACTTGGCTATTTGATATATGCTTCCGCGTTCACTCATACTTGCTTGGGGTCAAGCATACATGCATACACTCTAATTATTTGCTTGGAGTCAAGATACATACATACATACGCTAGTGATAGCACCTTTGGATTCAAACATATTGTTTACATACTTACGCTATTTATAGCAACTGTGTTTTTAAACTAATTATGTCGCAAGTTATTTCATTTATACTTTATGACTTTTGTAAACTTAAACTTGTTGTCGATCCTTTTGTGTCATAACCCGTCCTTAACCATAAGAACGCGTTAGATAACGTATGATTTCATTGCGAGGTATTGACCTCTATATGAGACATTTTTGAAAGAAAACTGCATATATTTTACATTACAAACCATAACCATTATTTTTGTTACAAACTTAAGACAATAAAAAGAAGATTAACGTTTAGCGATAATCTTCGACTTACAAACTTTACAAATGATGACAACAACACGGTTTCTAGCATATTTTACAGTACAACATCTTGGATATGCAGTTTTATTTTTGACACAAACATGCGTACGCAAGATCCTGGTTAGATCCAACATGATGCAACGGAAGCTTTAGAAATCACCTGAGAATAGACATGTTTAAAAAGGTCAACATAAAGTTGGTGAGATATAGGTTTAATGCCTGCTGCAATATATATATAGACCACAAGATTTCGTATATAATCAGTTTAATAAAAGTATTCTAAGTGGTTGAGCACTCGGTAACCATACTTAACATTTTCACGTCGCATATTCCCTTTAATATGAAATCTTACTACACCGTACCAAGTGTAGTCACAAAAACGAAGTACTGTGCAACCGTTGAATACTGGTCGTCCAGTCCGGTTGGGGTTGTCAGGCCCGATAGATCTATCAACAGGATTCGCGTTTACAATACCGCTGTAAATATTAGTTACCAAGCTACAGGGAAGTATGCCAGTGGTACAACTCAACGTAGAATATATTTTTCAGTTACTTGTGTCCATATCGTAAAACATAAAATACATGTATTCTCATCCCGAAATATTTAGAGTTTAAAAGTGGGACTATATACTCACACTTGTCTTGATGATATATATAATTTGACTCGGTCTTCCGGTTGATATCACGGACCTATCCATATATAATATATCAATATGTTTTCATTTTAAACAAACGTTACATATATATATATACTTGTTATACTTTTAATACTTTGAATATTTCCTTAGTCCGAAGTTAGCATTCCGATGTTAGTAATTCAATTTTTAATGGTTCATTTTTAGATGTTTAATATACCCGCAATAAATAAAACCCCCAACGAAATAAATAAAACCCCAACGTATATGTATTGGTCGAGATTAATCTTGACCCATGGTACCGGTGTTGTCAAATGACGTGTTGCGTACAATCATGGGATCTTATGATTAATCTTCTCGTGTTGTTTACGGGTGATCCTGAACCATATAAAATTGAATTATAAGTACATATATATAAAATATCATGTTATCTTAGAAGTATGTGATTTTATGTAAATTTTTCCAATGAATCCCGAAGTCATTTAAGCCTTGGATAACCAATTTTGTTTCGGTCATAGTTTCTTCGTTACAAGTCCGTTTTCGTTGATTCAACTTGCCATCTCCTTGGATCGAGTCCCTCTTTAAGACTATGAACTGTAAATACCTTAGTTTGTATTCAAAATCACACGGCATAGGTCAAACTTTAGTGAAACTTATGAAGTTAATCATTTTCGTTACAACAAAATCATTTAATGACCATTTTTCTAAAAATACTTATACTTTGAAAAACCAAGTTTTACCTTGTTAAATTAGCATATACATAAGTTATATTACAGGTCTTGAAGTATTTTAAAAGTTAAGTTAGAAGGATCTATTTAGTTTGCAAACAAGTTTGAAAACATTCAAACTATGTTCTTGTTGTTAAACTTGTATACCACAAAATATGATAGCTATATATATATGAATCGAATAAGGTTATGAACATATATTCTACCTCAAGTTCCTTGGATGAAGTTGCTGTAAAAGAGAAGTAAGAAGCTAGAATCAAAAGGGTGATAGAAGTGGATGAAAGATTGGAAGTAAGTTGGTGTTCTTGGAGGGTTTTCTTGAAGTGTTTTTGTATGGTTTTCTTATGGTGTTTTAGTATGGTTTTTGAAGCTAGATCTTTATGGAATTTTGCTGGGTTGTTATGGAGTTTAGAGAGTAAGAAAGAGTGTGTGTTTTAGCTAGGAAATTGAAGTAGTAAATGAAGCAAAATGATCATGTATATATACACCATAAAAACGTGAATGATGATGATGATGGACAAGTTCACATGTTGTATTTTTGTGTAATAATTCATGCATGCATCCAAAATCCAATTACCTTGCTCTAAGGGCAGTAACAAGGGTGGGTTAGGTGGTGATTTGATGTGTATTTACTATTAGTAAATACGTATAGAAGCTTGGTATGATACAAGTACAAATACTCTAGGTATACGTATAGAAATTTTATGAAAAATGGAATGAGGATTCAAATATAGCTATCTTTTGTGAATACACTTATATGATTTTATGTATTTAAGTCTTTAAAAGTGATTAAATACATTACTTATACAATATATGTATAAACATTATAAGTCTTAAGTATTTATGTCAATTAACGTTACGTATTGTTATCATTTTGAAAACTTAAGTTAGTAGTTTCAAAATATACTTATAACTTGTTGTTATTAATACAAAATGAGATATTAAAACATTTATTAATCATGTTAAATATGTATATATACATATATATACACAAACGTATAATTATTATATATTGTATAGTTCGTGATATCATTGGTCAAACTAGACGGTCAAACGTTGCGTAAAACTCTTTTCGGAAATATAAATCTCGACAATTTGGATTGCTTATCATGTTGGCAAGGTTAAATTTATGTAAATATTAATCTTATAAGTATAGTATGATCGAAAAAATGCGGGTCGTTACATTACCTCCCCGTTAAATAAATTTCGTCCCGAAATTTTAAAATTGTACCTATTTTGCGTCATCAAGAAACAAGTGTGGATACTTTTGCTTCATCTGATCCTCTCGTTCCCAAGTAAACTCGGGACCTCTTCTAGCATTCCAACGAACCTTAACAATCGATATATTGCTCTGTTTGAGCTGTTTAACTTCACGGTCCATGATTTCGATTGGTTCTTCGACGAATTGTAGTTTCTCGTCGACATGGATTTCTTCGAGAGGAATGGTAAGGTCTTCCTTTGCAAGACACTTCTTAAGGTTTGAGACGTGAAAGGTATTATGTACTCCAGCGAGTTGTTGCGGTAACTCGAGTCGATAAGCTACCGGTCCAATGCGTTCGATGATCTTAAACGGGCCTACGTACCTTGGGTTCAGTTTACCCCTTTTGCCGAAACGTATTACACCTTTCCAAGGTGACACCTTTAGCATAACCATGTCCCCGACCTGAAACTCTAATGGTTTCCTTCGGACATCGGCGTAGCTCTTTTGGCGACTACGGGCTGTTTTTAATCTCTCCTTGATTTGTACTATCTTCTCGGTCGTTTCGTGTATGATCTCGGGACCAGTTAAATGCCGATCTCCTACTTCAGTCCAACAGATAGGAGATCTACACTTCCTTCCATACAATGCTTCGAATGGTGCAGCTCCAATGCTCGCATGATAACTATTATTATACGAGAATTCTGCTAACGGTAGATACTTATCCCATCCGTTTCCAAAATCGATCACACATGCCCTGAGCATATCTTCGAGAGTCTGAATTGTTCTTTCACTCTGCCCGTCGGTCTGCGGATGATATGCGGTACTCATATCCAAACGAGTTCCTAGTGCCTCCTGTAGTGATTGCCAAAACTTTGAGGTAAATCTACTATCACGATCGGATATAATGGAAATAGGTATTCCATGCCTTGAAACAACTTCCTTTATATACAATCGTAATAGTTTCTCCATTCTATCCGTTTCCTTTATAGGCAAGAAATGTGCAGACTTGGTGAGACGATCAACAATCACCCAAATGGTGTCGTATCCCCAGGCAGTCTTTGGTAACTTCGTGATGAAATCCATGGTAATACCATCCCATTTCCATTCTGGGATTTCTGGTTGTTGAAGTAACCCTGACGGCTTTTGGTGTTCTGCTTTAACCTTGGAACAAGTTAAACACTCCCCAACATATGTTGCAACGTCTGTTTTTAAATTAGGCCACCAATAACGTGTCTTAAGATCTTGATACATTTTTCCAACTCCAGGATGTATCGAGTATCTTGTCTTATGTGCCTCGTTCAATATCAACTTCCTTAATCCACCCAACTTCGGTACCCAAATACGATTTGCAAAATATCGAATTCCATCTTCCCGCATAATGAGTTGCTTCTCATACTTCTTCATTATTTCATTTCCTACATTTTCTTTAGTAAGTGCTTCTCGTTGAACTTCTTTGATTTGTGAGTTGAGATTCATACGAATTTTTATGTTCATTGCTCGAACTCGAATTGGTTCTCGTTCTTTTCTGCTTAAAGCATCAGCCACCACATTTGCCTTCCCGGGATGATAACGAATTTCACAATCATAGTCGTTTATTAACTCGACCCACCTACGTTGCCTCATGTTCAATTGTTTCTGATCAAAAATATGTTGAAGGCTTTTATGATCAGTAAACACAGTGAATTTAACCCCATACAAGTAGTGTCTCCACATCTTCAATGCAAACACGACTGCTCCCAATTCTAGATCATGCGTCGTATAATTTCGCTCGTGAATCTTCAATTGTCGGGATGCAAATGCAATAACTTTCTTCCGTTGCATAAGAACACAACCAAAACCTTGTCGCGAAGCGTCACAATATATTTCAAAATCATTGTTCCCTTCTGGTAACGATAAAATAGGCGCCGTAGTTAACTTCTTCTTCAGTAATTGAAATGCGTTCTCCTGCTCCGAGGTCCATTCGTATTTCTTCCCTTTTTGTGTTAATGCTGTCAACGGCTTAGCTACTCGGGAAAAATCTTGAATAAACCTTCTATAATAACCGGCTAAACCCAAAAATTGGCGTATCTGTGTTGGTGTCTTAGGAGTCTCCCATTTTTCAATAGCTTCAGTTTTTGCTGGATCGACCTGAATTCCTTTGCTATTAACAACGTGACCAAGAAATTGCACTTCTTTCAACCAGAAAGCACACTTAGAAAATTTAGCGTATAGCTGTTCTTTTCTCAACAACTCTAATATCAACCTTAAATGCTGCTCATGCTCTTGCTCACTCTTGGAATAGATAAGAATATCATCAATGAAAACGATAACAAACTTATCTAAATACGGACTACAAACTCGATTCATGAAGTCCATGAATACAGCTGGCGCATTTGTCAACCCAAACGGCATGACCAAAAATTCGTAATGACCATAACGTGTTCGAAAAGCAGTTTTCGGAATGTCCTCTTCTTTGACACGTAATTGATGATAGCCCGATCTTAGGTCGATTTTCGAATAAACACATGATCCCTGGAGTTGATCAAATAAGTCGTCAATTCTCGGTAGTGGATACCAATTTTTGATAGTTAACTTATTTAATTCACGATAATCTATGCACATCCTAAAAGATCCATCTTTCTTCTTAACAAACAAAATTGGAGCTCCCCACGGTGATGTACTTGGTCGTATGAATCCACGGTCCAATAATTCTTTTAACTGACTTTGAAGTTCTTTTAATTCAGACGGTGCAAGTCTATATGGCGCACGAGCCACTGGTGCAGCTCCTGGTACTAAATCTATTTGAAATTCTACCGATCTAAATGGAGGTAATCCCGGCAATTCTTCCGGAAAAACTTCAGGAAAATCTCTTGCCACAGGCACGTCGTTGATGCACTTTTCTTTCTTTTCGACTTTATTAACATGTGCTAAAATAGCGTAACATCCCTTTTCTAAACACTTCTTGGCTTTCAAACAGCTAATGAGTTTTAGCTTTGAATTACCCTTCTCTCCATAAATCATCACCGGTATTTTATCCTTACCAGGAATACGAATTGCCTTCTTGGCACAAACAACTTCCGCTCCTATTTTGGACATCCAGTCCATGCCGACTATTACATCAAAACCTCCTAATTCTACGGGTATTAAGTCGATTTTAAACGTTTCTCCGGCTAGATTTATTTCACAATCACGACAAATTTTATCGGCTTTAATTAACTTACCATTAGCTAACTCAATCAAGTACTTAGCATCTAGAGGTAATGATGAACAATTCAATTTAGTGTAAAAATTTATACACACGTAACTTCTATCGGCGCCAGTATCAAATAAAATAGATGCTGATAAGTTATTAATGGTAAACGTACCCGTAACAAGTTCCGGGTCTTCTCGTGCCTCTCTAGCATTAATAACAAACGCTCTTCCACGTGCAGGTCCGCCATTCTTTTCTGGATTCGGGCACTGACTCTTATAGTGACCTTGTTTTCCACACCCAAAACAAGTAATGTTAGCCAAAGCAGTTCTATTTGCGTTGGTGGCAGGAGTCTTGTTACCATTTGCATTTGTAACGAGAGCCTTACAATCTTCAGCAAGATGTCCCTGTCTATTGCATTTGGTGCACAACACACTGCAGTAACCAAAATGATGTTTGTGACAACGGTTGCATAAAGGACTTTGTCCTTTGTAACCAAAGCCTGAACCGCTACCCGCACCTTTCGTGGTTTCTTGTTTCTTATAAGGTTGTTGTTGGTTACCTCGATCATAACCTCCATTCCACTTTTTCTTGTTCCCCAATACCTTCACCTCCGTATTGAATGCTTTCTTGTCCAAAATGACCTGATCCATTAGCTCGTTCGCCATGGTTATAGCTTCATGAATTGTCTTAGGTTTCGACGCCGTAACGTTTGCCTTGACCTTTTTGGGCAAACCACCTTTGTACATTTCAATCTTCCGTGCTTCGGTTGGGACCAATTCAGGACATAGTAAAACTAATTCCATGAATCGCTGATTGTAGTTGGTGATTTCAGTACCAACCACCTTCAAACTTCGTAACTCATCTTCTAACTTAATAACCTCATTCCTTGGACAATACTCGGTGATTATCATTGCTTTGAATTCTTCCCATGGAGTATCATAAGCTACATCTCCTCCTACCGCCTTCACATAATTCTTCCACCATGTGAGTGCACTATCTTGTAAAGTGCACGATGCATACTTGGTCATGTCTTTTTCATCACAACCGCTGATTTTGAACACCGTCTCCATCTTTTCTATCCATCGGGTTAAACCGATAGGTCCTTCCGTTCCACTGAATGATGAAGGTTTGCAAGCTTGAAACGTCTTGTAGGAGCATCCTACACGAGGATTTGGATTAACTGCAGTAGCTCTTGCAGCTTCGACCCATAGCATTCTATCGTTGACTCGCTGGTTGATGAAGTTCTCGACTTCTTGTTCCGTCATTCGGTTCAATCGCGCCATTTCCTAATGAAAGAAAATAATTATTCACATGGATTATTATAGATGTAGTATGTATTTATAGTACATTTATAGCTTGTTAATAATATGAACCAGGTATTATTATAAAAGCCTTTTCTTCTTATTAGCGTTTTATAATTATATCTTGGGTAGTACCTACCCGTTAATGTTCATACTTAATAGCTTAGTACAGAATCAATTACTACAATCTAAATAATACTTAACCATGGAAAATTATTGCATTTCATACTTCGCTATTTTACATATGCTTATCTTACATCAAACTTTAAGCAAACCACACTAATAATATTATACAAAACATTATATGATTCCATGGCTTAATACGGCAGTGCATCATTCGGTCTATTTTCTAGGGCGTTTAGTTCCAATGAACGGCCTAACGCTTATCCTAGCTGTCTGCCTACGTTTTGGCTGAGGAGCCGAAGAACTAGATGCGGGGATAGCACTAATAGGAATAGCGGGAATAGGGGTGGTAGTGTTGAGTGGAATTGGTGCTACGTCATTCTCACTAAGTTCGGGATTTGAATTTTCTAATTCATTCGCTTTTCGTTTCTTTCCTTGATCGAATTTTTCTTTCGTAATTTCTAGTATTTCTTCCTCGGGTTCACTTTCTTCTTCGGGTTCACTTTCCTCTTCGGGTTCACTTTCCTCCTCGGGTTCACTTTCCGATATTTCTATAGTTGGTTCATCTGGAAATTGTGAGTCTTCCCCAAAAATACCATTTTCGTCATCGGATATGTTAATGACTGAAACACAATCTGAAGATTCTGATTCGGAGTCGCTGAATGTGATAATAAGTTTCGAGCCCGACATCTATCACACAACAACTAACCCATTAGTACTTACATAATATTTACATATGAATTTTTAACCAACAGTGATAAGCAATGGTTTTTTTTTTTTTAAAATCAAACCCGGTCAAAGTCCAGACTTACTAATGTATCCTAACGACTTATCGGTTTAGACACACTAATGCAAACCTGGTTCGCTAAGACCACCGCTCTGATACCACATGTCATAACCCGTCCTTAACCATAAGAACGCGTTAGATAACGTATGATTTCATTGCGAGGTATTGACCTCTATATGAGACATTTTTGAAAGAAAACTGCATATATTATACATTACAAACCATAACCATTATTTTTGTTACAAACTTAAGACAATAAAAAGAAGATTAACGTTTAGCGATAATCTTCGACTTACAAACTTTACAAATGATGACAACAACACGGTTTCTAGCATATTTTACAGTACAACATCTTGGATATGCAGTTTTATTTTTGACACAAACATGCGTACGCAAGATCCTGGTTAGATCCAACATGATGCAACGGAAGCTTTAGAAATCACCTGAGAATAGACATGTTTAAAAAGGTCAACATAAAGTTGGTGAGATATAGGTTTAATGCCGGCTGCAATATATATATAGACCACAAGATTTCGTATATAATCAGTTTAATAAAAGTATTCTAAGTGGTTGAGCACTCGGTAACCATACTTAACATTTTCACGTCGCATATTCCCTTTAATATGAAATCTTACTACACCGTACCAAGTGTAGTCACAAAAACGAAGTACTGTGCAACCGTTGAATACTGGTCGTCCAGTCCGGTTGGGGTTGTCAGGCCCGATAGATCTATCAACAGGATTCGCGTTTACAATACCGCTGTAAATATTAGTTACCAAGCTACAGGGAAGTATGCCAGTGGTACAACTCAACGTAGAATATATTTTTCAGTTACTTGTGTCCATATCGTAAAACATAAAATACATGTATTCTCATCCCGAAATATTTAGAGTTTAAAAGTGGGACTATATACTCACACTTGTCTTGATGATATATATAATTTGACTCGGTCTTCCGGTTGATATCACGGACCTATCCATATATAATATATCAATATGTTTTCATTTTAAACAAACGTTACATATATATATATACTTGTTATACTTTTAATACTTTGAATATTTCCTTAGTCCGAAGTTAGCATTCCGATGTTAGTAATTCAATTTTTAATGGTTCATTTTTAGATGTTTAATATACCCGCAATAAATAAAACCCCCAACGAAATAAATAAAACCCCAACGTATATGTATTGGTCGAGATTAATCTTGACCCATGGTACCGGTGTTGTCAAATGACGTGTTGCGTACAATCATGGGATCTTATGATTAATCTTCTCGTGTTGTTTACGGGTGATCCTGAACCATATAAAATTGAATTATAAGTACATATATATAAAATATCATGTTATCTTAGAAGTATGTGATTTTATGTAAATTTTTCCAATGAATCCCGAAGTCATTTAAGCCTTGGATAACCAATTTTGTTTCGGTCATAGTTTCTTCGTTACAAGTCCGTTTTCGTTGATTCAACTTGCCATCTCCTTGGATCGAGTCCCTCTTTAAGACTATGAACTGTAAATACCTTAGTTTGTATTCAAAATCACACGGCATAGGTCAAACTTTAGTGAAACTTATGAAGTTAATCATTTTCGTTACAACAAAATCATTTAATGACCATTTTTCTAAAAATACTTATACTTTGAAAAACCAAGTTTTACCTTGTTAAATTAGCATATACATAAGTTATATTACAGGTCTTGAAGTATTTTAAAAGTTAAGTTAGAAGGATCTATTTAGTTTGCAAACAAGTTTGAAAACATTCAAACTATGTTCTTGTTGTTAAACTTGTATACCACAAAATATGATAGCTATATATATATGAATCGAATAAGGTTATGAACATATATTCTACCTCAAGTTCCTTGGATGAAGTTGCTGTAAAAGAGAAGTAAGAAGCTAGAATCAAAAGGGTGATAGAAGTGGATGAAAGATTGGAAGTAAGTTGGTGTTCTTGGAGGGTTTTCTTGAAGTGTTTTTGTATGGTTTTCTTATGGTGTTTTAGTATGGTTTTTGAAGCTAGATCTTTATGGAATTTTGCTGGGTTGTTATGGAGTTTAGAGAGTAAGAAAGAGTGTGTGTTTTAGCTAGGAAATTGAAGTAGTAAATGAAGCAAAATAATCATGTATATATACACCATAAAAACGTGAATGATGATGATGATGGACAAGTTCACATGTTGTATTTTTGTGTAATAATTCATGCATGCATCCAAAATCCAATTACCTTGCTCTAAGGGCAGTAACAAGGGTGGGTTAGGTGGTGATTTGATGTGTATTTACTATTAGTAAATATGTATAGAAGCTTGGTATGATACAAGTACAAATACTCTAGGTATACGTATAGAAATTTTGTGAAAAATGGAATGAGGATTCAAATATAGCTATCTTTTGTGAATACACTTATATGATTTTATGTATTTAAGTCTTTAAAAGTGATTAAATACATTACTTATACAATATATGTATAAACATTATAAGTCTTAAGTATTTATGTCAATTAACGTTACGTATTGTTATCATTTTGAAAACTTAAGTTAGTAGTTTCAAAATATACTTATAACTTGTTGTTATTAATACAAAATGAGATATTAAAACATTTATTAATCATGTTAAATATGTATATATACATATATATACACAAACGTATAATTATTATATATTGTATAGTTCGTGATATCATTGGTCAAACTAGACGGTCAAACGTTGCGTAAAACTCTTTTCGGAAATATAAATCTCGACAATTTGGATTGCTTATCATGTTGGCAAGGTTAAATTTATGTAAATATTAATCTTATAAGTATAGTATGATCGAAAAAATGCGGGTCGTTACATTTTGGTAAACTGAACTTTGCAAGTCTTGTACCTTTCAAATGAATGCGACATAATTTTGGTCAAACGAGTCTCATATAGGGACTACGACCACGCAACGGGACCTAAGTTAACGGCGCCGTCAATAACGGTTTTGGTCGGGTCGTTACACATTCCCTCCTTCTCCCCCTAAAATTTTTTTTAACGTTTCCATTGAAATGTTTCTAAGAGAAAGAGTGGAAGACAATTGAGGCGTTGGGCATACACGGATATATGAGCATACACCATATAAGGTTTGGGTGAAAACCTTCTATGCAGTGCGGGTCCTATACAGATCTATTATGGGAACCATCATGATCTCTATGGAAACCATCATTCCCCCTTTCTCCCCCTAAAAAAATTTTGACGTTTCTCCACTGAGATGTTTTTATGAGAAAGAGTGGAAGGCATTTGAGACGTGGGGCATACACTGAAATGTGTGCATACACCATATAAGGTTTTGGACGAAACCTACTTTGATTTGCAGGTTCCTTAGAGATCTATTATGAGAACCATCATTCTAAGGGACTTCTTTGGTTTGCGGGTCCCATAGGGATCTATTATGGGAACCATCATGATCTCTATGGGAACCATCATTCCCCCTTTCTCCCCCTAAAAAAAAAATTTGACGTTTCTCCATTGAAACGTTTTTAAGAGAAAGAAAGAAAGACAGTTGAGACTCGGGGCATACACTGAAATGTGTGCATGCACCGTATAAGGTTTTGGTTGAAAACCTTCTTTAAAGTGTGGGTCCCATATAGATCTATTATGGGAACCATCATGATCTATATGGGAACCAACATTCCCCCCTTCTCCCCCTAAAAAAATTTTGACATTTCATATTTTGATAACCGTCATTTCATTGCAGGTCTCATTGCTCTCCCAAGGCACATGCATTGCTCCCCTTAGGCACATGCATTGCTCCCCCTAGACACATGCAGTTGCCAAGTTCATCCAGGAGAAGAAACTCATATAAGTCTTTTTCAACGGAGGGTGATTGACCTACAACTACTGCAGTAGATGTACCAAAGGATATGGATTCAGGCAGGGATTGGACGAGGTTGGAGGAAAGAAAGGTTTAAACAACACATCAGATTATCTGAGGTTGCAAGTGGGACATGCCTGAGTGGACAGTCAGGTGTCAGCGGGTTAAGACCGGGTCTTGAACCGATGTGTCCAAGAGCCATTTTGAATTCAAATCAATTTTTGAAAGTCAAATTTGAATACCATTTATAGGCATTGTCGATCTGACTTATGGACATTGAATTCCACTTGGGTTTGATACACGGTGTATCCTTTGAAAGTAGTTCGGGTGGAATCAATGAGAATGGAAAATCATTTAACCTGGCCAGAGAAACGGATATCGGCTTCATTTTAAGTAGCTCTGATGAGGAACACTTAACAGGTTTTGAAGAAGAAGTGGATCTTGGTGTTGAAACTGGTTTGGTTGTCCACTTCTTATTTGATACTTGTTTAGCAAAATTATTCCTTGAGTGTTTAGTAACAAGATCGGTTTTGGTACGGGGGGTTTATCTCGGACCGATGAATGACCTCTTGGGTTTGTGTGGAAGCCATCCATATTGATCGCAAAACCACTTAATCTCCCCATTCTCCCCATAAGTAGTTTCCAGAAATGGACGGTTTATTGTGGTCTCGTAACTGGAGTAAGTCCTTTTCCTATGGGGAATGTAAATTTCGAGTTGTGAAGCTTGAGGATCTTTAGGTTTCAAGGATGTTTTTCTCGAAGTCATCGTTGACTTTGGAGATCCTTGATTGGTTGGTTTGGAGTTCTTTGAAAGAGTAACCCGCTTTTCAACCGTCTTGGGTGTAGACATTGAAGCATTAGGTGACTTGGTCTCACCATGGATCATGTTAAAGTAAGACTGTCTGGCCCGACGAGCTTGCTTGCGACTATTTCGCTTTTGATTTTTTGAAAACCCACCAGATACCGTGCACACAACCTTATCAATGGCAGAATCCAATTGATGTTGAATTTTTGGTTGTTGCAGGTTTCTGGTTGTTTCAGACGATTGTTTTATCGGTCTTTCACTCCTGTTTTGAACATGTTTAGAGTGGTTGATTGGGATCTCTGCAGACTTTGAGGGACCCTGATCTTTTGGTTCGAGGGTAGAGGACCTTCCGGGTTGGGTAACCAGGTGAACTTTTGAATTCATGGGGGATTTCCTCACTGTCTTTATAGACTTAGGAGGACTGTTGTCTTTTTGTTTTGGAACCTCCAAGGTCTTTGGTGTTTTACGTGAAGCAGTCTTCAAGTACATTGAGGATTGATACACTATGAGTTTGGGATTGGTCTTGGCAAAAGTCACATGCTTTTTCATAGTCTTGGGAGTATACGTTGACGCATTGGACAAGTCAGAATCAGTAACTTGGATACCACCTGACACTTTTGGTTTTGGAGTGTCAGTGGAGGTTAGCATGGTCTCAGTACCAGGACAAATCTTGTAAGAATTTGAATCCAAAGTCAATTTCCTGCCAATAATGGATCCATTGGGTTCAGAATATATGGTCTTGGTCACAAAGTCCATACTTTACAGGGAATCACAATGATCATGCAAGGTCTCATTCTCTTCCTTAAGTAGATTCATATGAACTTTTAACTCCTGAATTTCTAAGACAAGGTCATCAATAGAAACTACAACAGAGTCTTTAAAATCATAAGTGGGTTATACTTTGGGAACTACAAGCATTTTCTCAATTGTTGCTAGTATTTTCTTGTAGGTCTCACATTTAACCTGTAGATCTATGTTATCACGTTCTAGCTTGTCAACAAATTGAGTAATGTCAGTCTCAGCATCCTGAGCTCCTAAAGAGATAGGTTCTTTCTCTGGTTATGGTTATAACTTAACTTCTGGCATCATGGGTTGAGATTCTAAGAAGTGATCTAGAGATTTGGACCTAGATGATTCTAACCTACATTCTACAATGTCAAATTTGGTCAAAATAGAATCACTAAAGTCTTTGAGTTCTTGTGCTAGACCTTCACAATTGATGGAGTCATTCACGGATTTTGGGTTTGAGTCCCATGATTCAGTGTTCTTTGAAATCAATTTACAAAAATTAACAACTTGATTTGCAATTTGATTTTCAAGTTTATGAACATTGGAGACCAGTTTGTTGTTTTAGGATTCTATGACAAAGATTTGGTGTTGTAAAGCCGTAATGATCATTTGAAATTTGAGTTCGTTGTCAAAATATTTGATTTCATTTTGATCAAGTTCGTCCTCTAGACTGATGATGTATCTTTCTAAAACCAAGGTTGGTAAATAGATTATACGCCTTTTAGGACTATTTTGAGCATTCAAACTTTCAAAATCATTGAATAAATCGAGAGGGGTGTTATAATATGAACCATATTTTCTCATGTAAGTTGCATTTAATTTGTCATAAATTAACGACACCTCACGTTTCATTTTTGTTGATCGATTGGCTATTCTCTCCTCAATCTCACTTTCATTGGCAAAAGTGAGTCTCTCTGGCAAACCTATCTTAATGTATCTACCATCATATAAACTAGGTTCAGCTTTGGAGATCTTGGACTGTATTTGAGAATTTTCAAACCCTAACCCCTGGTGTTTTTGGTAGGAGTTTTTGGGTCGATTCATGAACAGAGCTTGTTTGGAAATGTGGCCATCTAAGACTACTTTAGCTTGGTCAGTTTTGTAAAGTTTTTCTTCAAGTAAACTTAGTTGGGTTTTCAAGTCTAAGTTATCTGTAACTAACTTAGAGCATTCAGAAGTCTTCTCGGCCAGGTCACTCAAAGGCTTTCTAGTTTTCTGTTCTACAGTCTCTAGGAAAAGTATCTTAGAATCATTAAGTTTCTTAAGTTCTTTTTCAGCGTTGTTAACTTTACCGTGAGAACTGCGTTCCTCAGTTTAAAATCTGTCCTTTCTATCCTTAGGGGTTTCACACTACTTTCTAGCTCTCTTAATTCAGTTACTTTATCAGCTAGATCTTGTTTTATTTTCAAATAAGTATGATTTGACACTCTTATTTCCAATTCTGATTTCAACCTAGAGTTCTCATTTTTTTAGTTCGCTAATTTGACTGGAAAATGATCTAAGGTCTCTATTCATCTTGGCAAAGTTGTCTACATACATATCAGGTAGTATAGGAAACACACATTCATCATAAACAGGCATAGATTCAGATTTAATGGGCGGTTTCATTTGGACATGTGGGAGTGGGGTATGACAAATAGAGCTACATGCAATTGTATCATTTTGATCAAGAGGTGTTTCAGGACAAGTTTGCAATACATCAGATATAAACACATAATTATTTTGCACAGAGTTGTAACATTCACGAGTAATATCAGTGTATAATTGTACCTCTTCCTCAACATTAGAGGACACGTGATCATCACGATTTACCATGTTAACAAGACGGGTGTTCAACAAAGGGCTTCAGACAGACAAGGTTTACGAGCAAACCACGAAACTAAAAATAAACTTAAGAAATATCACTTTTATCCCCCTCAAAATATGATTCACATGAATCAAATTTTAAAAATAAGGTTTCGTTGGTTTTCGGTCAGTCAACCGCTTCAGAAACTGGACGTTGTTGAGTACCAAATGTTTTGATCGAAATAGAAGTTGGTTAAAACCGATTGATTAGTGTTTTCGATCAGGTTAAAGCTTTCGGGCAATCACAATTCGTACACTCAAAGATTTAGGGCATCAAAGGTTTTCGGTCAAAGGTTTTCGACAACACTGATGTTTTCGATCAGTGTTTTAAGACATTTAAATCCTTTTTGAATGATTTCGAACTTAAACCCTTGAGATCCGTCCTAAGTGTTTAAAACCCTTTTTCAAAAGTTTGTTTGATTTATGTTTTACTTTTACGGATTTCAAAAAATTTGCAAAGAAAACTTGTTTCTTATCACTTTTGTATCTGATTTTGGTACCAATCAAACTTCACGACTCAAAATATGTGTCAATATATAATGTGTTTCACCATTAACAAAACCAGATTTTGAATAGGAATTTATCTTGCAAACAATTGAATTCAAAATTTATTGTAGCATTGTTGTTGGGCCTGTTAAAAGCTTGAGTCCACCTACCAAAATTTATTACTTATTGAAAAATTTGGGCCTCACAAATTAAAACCATATGGGTCACACAAAATTGATCATAGCCCATTAATCATCAAAATAGGTGAGCCTCTAGATCCTGTTAAGAATTAATATGTCTTCTTCGCCGATTGAATTCTGGAAATAGGGACTGAGACACCACAGTAGATCCATGCCACCACCATCACTAGCTCGATAACCTTTTCTGTTTTTTTCTTTTTTTTCGAGCATAAGGATTTTTAGAAGAAAGATTTCGAGCAGGGGACATAAGATTTCCAACACAGGATAACACCTAAAAGATTTTGAGCAGGAGAGGAGTTTCGAGCAGTTGGTTTTCGTGCATAGGTTTTTCGAGCAGCAGATGATTTTCGAGCAGCAATAGGAATTTAATCACATAGGTTTTCGAGCATAGAGCAAGAGGAAAAAAAACTTTTCGAGCACAAAAGCAGTTGAACAGGTGGGTTTTGAATTGAATTAATTAAGGCCTGAAATCATTTCTTTGTAATCCACAAGTGGCGATTAACACATATTGAAAGTTTTATAACCAAAACAACTTCAAATTTTGAGAATCAATGATGAACTTTGATGAAGAACATGAAGAGCACCAAAAATTGATTTTTCAAATTAGACACTTTCACATCACAATTCCTTCACAAAAAATGTTCCTAATCATCACACTAAGACTCGACTGTAATCAATAAACCTGAAACATACTAAATCTTTTGGATTAAAATGTTGACCGAACATGAAGAATTATTGACTTTTAGATTTAGAGATTTGAGATGTTTCTTCAGTCGAATTGAAGTTTCAATTAGCTAGATTTAGTGTTTAGGAACCAGGATCAATGCTCAAATCAACAAGTTATGGAGTAAATCTTTAAAAAATACTCAATTTGTTTTTATGGTTGAAAATGAAGAACTCAGATTAAATTGCCTCAGATCTGTGGTTATCTACTGATATGATGATAAACGAACATAATGATTTGTATAAGATTGAACGATCTGAGATCAATTTTTAGAAAACATCATCGAATGAAGCTTTCAAATTTTGAGTATGTAACCTTGAAGGAAAGACGAGTCTGTAGGTGTAGATATGAATTGATTTTGAAATTTAATTATTTTTTGCTATGAGATTCAGATTCAGATCTATAATTAGAATAATGGTACATAACTTAAAACAACAGGATCCGATTTCGATCTAATAAAAACAAAAATTTTAGAAAAAAACAACAGATCAGTTTAACAAGAAATAAATAAGAACAAGGGTAAGTTTTCAAGATCCAACCAAAACCGTATGAAACACAAACACTAAAAACGCGATGAACACCTTGCGACAAGGATCTACCACACGAATGTGTAGTCCCGCTCTGATACCAATTGTTAGTCCACAATTAGGGTGTTCGATCTGTTCTTGATAGTGTTAGTGGGTTTTGAGAATGTTTCTTGTAGAGAGATGCTAGTGAGAGAAAGTAAAGTGTTAATGATGACTAGCTTCCTTACAAACACCTGGTAAATACTAAGTTACCGTGGTAAATAGCCTAATCTAGACTATTACAATTATAAGACTAAAACGCACACGCCACTAGACTAATACAAGACATAAACCGCACGACATTAAATATTACAATAAATATTGTCAACACTTAGAACTGAGGTCAGGCGCGACCAACGCCATCGTTTATAGTCATGACTTGCAGATCTCAAGTTCTGCGCAGGTTGGTTAGGTCAACCCAATGACGCTTAACCATCCGGTTATAATAGACTAGCTTGTCGCCAAACAAGCTTCTGCCGCACGGGTGCCGGAGAAAGCAACCCTTCAAAGGCAGGAGTGTGCTGCCTACATAATTGTGCGCACCGTTTTCAAGTTATAGAACTACTTTGCATGTAAATGGCTAAAAGATTTTAGCAGACACTTGGAGACATACAAACATAAAATAAATTAAACTGCGCAAAAAGTGCTTAGGATCATTGTTATAAGTACAAACTTCAAATTTGCGCTGGACACAATGCGCATTACGACAAACATCCAAACTTTTTCTAATACCAATATTAACCGTATCCACCATGATCATAGCTGAAACCACATTCTCTCTCCCTCAAATTCTCATCCTTGCACTCCTCGAACTCATAGTCCATGCCGGCAATTTCGTCTCCACCGTCATTTCCAGCTCCTGAAGAACTGGCCCCATCTTTCTTCACCTTTGCCTCGGCTTGAATACTTCGGATCTGTGGATATCAGTCAAATATTGTTACAAATCAACGAATGCACGAGTATGTGTGCAAGCGCACTCTAATATGCGTCTTATGTTTTGGATTATGTAAGATTGTACTCATTTTAATGCGGTAAGCGCGCAGACTGGTCGCGCGTTATTGCATCCCATCCGGTTAAGTATGTAAGTAAGGATTTCGCCATTATGTAACCGCGTATGATCTATAGTTTTATTTTCAAAAAAATTAATTATATATGTACCTATTGAAGTCGGTAGTCCTCCGATGTTACTTTGGACTTGAGCCTGGCTTTTTCCAGCGGGGTAGGTAGCGTTATGATGCCTTGATAAAGGCAGGTACTGATGGCAAAGTGCGATAGCACAGGTTGTCCAAGGATAGCGTCGTATTCTGATTTCGCGCGTATCACTTTAAAGTCAACCACCAGTGTGTGCTCCCTTTCCCTGTCATGATCATCCCGCAGGGTCAGTGCTGCTCCGAGTATCCCTTTTGATCATGCGGGGTCCCCACTGATTCCTCTAAATTGTTGCTTCACCTCTCTTATGTTGCATTTCATTTTGTATGATAGGTCATCAAAGCAGTGAAAGAACATAACATTGACACAACTGCCAGTGTCGATAAGAATGTTGTTAATGTATTGACTGTACTCAGGTAAGTAACCCTCCATAACCACCGAAGCACATTTCCTTTCATAGATAGGCTCGTACGGAAGGTGCGCCTTGAGGGTTTCATATGGCAACAGCGGCTCTTTATCGATTTCCCTCCTCTTCTCCCATGAAAAGACATAGATAACCTTGTCCTTCTCAGCTCTTTCATTCTCCTTCCTGTTCCCACCTGATTCATCCTTCCCCGGCTTCAAGTGTTTTAGTTCTCCGCGCTTGAGGCAAATGACCACCTTATCAACCAATGCTTTGCAACCATTGGTCTCGTGTTCGAAGCCGTCGTGAAAGTCACAGAATTTTGACTTATCGCATCGCGCATATTCAGACTTGCGCGCAGGTTTCTCAAACGTCTTGGAGATGGGCTCCGTTACGTATATCTCCTTTAGACTCTTGGTGTGGCTTCTGATTAAGGCCTGCTTGTTTTCCCTTGTGTCGTTATCCCTGTTCCTATGATGTTGCTAGTTGTTATTGCTGTTCCCTTGATGGTTTCGCTGGTGCTTTCTATCGCTGTGATGACTATTACGATGGTGGCGGTATGGGCTCGAGTCATGCTGGTTTCTTCCGAAACCGCCTGACTGACGTCCACCCCTTAGTGAATCGTAACCGTCGCTCCGACCATTTCCTGAACCTCGGTAGCCTGAGTACCTGGTAGTGTCTTCTTCAGCGCACATGTGCTCATGCGCTTCTCATATCCCTTCTGCTAGTGTCTTTGGAGGGCGCTTCCGAAGTCTCTGCCACAACGCTAGTTGGCGCTCCCGGCAGATTCCATGTATGAAGCCAGATACCTTCAACAATTCAGCACAGTTAGGGATTTTGGCTATTTCTTAGCAGTACCTATCGATGAACTGTCCCAGAGACTCTCCTCATTCATGCTTAAGTCATGGCACTCGACATACGTCCTTCGAGTTGCGAGCATGTTATGGAAGTTAAGCAGAAAACGCGTGCGAAGATCATCATAACAGCTTATCACGGGCGCTGGAAGGTTGTTGAACCATTGTCGAGCCACATCTTCAAGAAGCGGAGAGAACTCCATGCATTTTGTTTCGTCGGCCCAGTGCTGGTTTTGCACTATTCCTTCGTACTTCTGCAGAAAGTCATCCAAGTTTGAGAACCCATCGTAATACCCTAAGGTGAGCGGTACCACGGGCAGTGGCGTTGAGACGTGGTTTAAGATGTGCGCTGCAAATTAGCAGTTTCAAAAGAGGGTTTTACTGGCACCCCTTTCATTCCTGCTTACAAGTTCTTGATAATGAGTTCGGCCTTCCTAGGCTGTTCGAATTCGTGCACCATGTCATCTGGCGCTGCATTCATCAAAGCATAGATTAGATTGGCTTGACTGAGAGCACGTTGTTCGCGTGTTCGAGCTGGTGATTCGGAGGAAGCGCCTCTTCCTGCGGGCGAAGTTCCTTGCCCGAAAGTAGTGGCACTAGATCAAGGAGTCGTTGGGGAGGCAACCCTTCGCGGCGAGGGCGAGGGCCTTGTGTTTTGTGGGCCAGCAGGGCTGCTAGTGTGACTTGGGCTACTGCGTGTGGCTTCAGGCGCTGGGTAGGCGGGAATGAACCCCACGCTTGCGGTGTTCCAGGCCCATGTATCGGCCTGACTGTAGTGACCCGAACTTTTCCATGTTTATATATATATTAAATGAAATTGTTATTTACATGATTAAGTGTTTCCAACATGTTAAGCAATCAAACTTGTTAAGACTTGATTAATTGAAATAGGTTTCATATAGACAATTGACCACCCAAGTTGACAGGTGATTCACGAACGTTAAAACTTGTAAAAACTATACGATGACATATATATGGTTATATATATAGTTAACATGATTTTATTATAAGTATGTATCTCATTAGGTATTTTAACAATGAGTTATATACATAAAAATGAGACTATTAATTTAAAAACTCGAAAACGATATATATAACGATTATCGTTATAACAACATCTTACTAGGTACATATGAATCATATTAAGATATTGATACACTTGGTTAATTATGTTAAATGATAAGTAAATATATTATTAAGTGTATTAACAATAAAATACATATGTAAAAATAAGACTACTAACTTAATGATTTCGAAACGAGACATATATGTAACGATTATCGTTGTAACGACATTTAACTGTATATATATCATACTAAGATATATTATATATCATAATATCATGATAATATAACAATTTAACATCTCATTTGTTATAATAAACAATGGGTTAACAACATTCAACAAGATCGTTAACCTAAAGGTTTCAAAACAACATTTACATGTAACGACTAACGATGACTTAACGACTCAGTTAAAATGTATATACATGTAGTGTTTTAATATGTATTCATACACTTTTGAAAGACTTCAAGACACTTATCAAAATACTTCTACTTAACAAAAATGCTTACAATTACATCCTCGTTCAGTTTCATCAACAATTCTACTCGTATGCACCCGTATTCGTACTCGTACAATACACAGCTTTTAGATGTATGTACTATTGGTATATACACTCCAATGATCAGCTCTTAGCAGCCCATGTGAGTCACATAACACATGTGGGAACCATCATTTGGCAACTAGCATGAAATATCTCATAAAATTACAAAAATATGAGTAATCATTCATGACTTATTTACATGAAAACAAAATTACATATCCTTTATATCTAATCCATACACCAATGACCAAAAACACCTACAAACACTTTCATTCTTCAATTTTCTTCATCTAATTGATCTCTCTCAAGTTCTATCTTCAAGTTCTAAGTGTTCTTCATAAATTCCAAAAGTTCTAGTTTTATAAAATCAAGAATACTTCCAAGATTGCAAGTTTACTTCCAAGTTTTCTAAATCCATTCCAAGTAATCATCCAAGATCAAGAAACCTTTGTTACCTACAGTAGGTTATATTTCTAATACAAGGTAATAATCATATTCAAACTTTAATTCAATTTCTATAACTATAACAATCTTATTTCGAGTGGAAATCTTACTTGAAATTGTTTTCGTGTCATGATTCTGCTTCAAGAACTTTCAAGCCATCCAAGGATCCTTTGAAGCTAGATTTATTTTTCTCATTTCCAGTAGGTTTATTCAAGGAACTTGAGGTTTTAATGATGTTCATAACATCATTCGATTCATACATATAAAGCTATCTTATTTGAAGGTTTAAACTTGTAATCACTAGAACATAGTTTAGTTAATTCTAAACTTGTTCGCAAATAAAAGTTAATCCTTCTAACTTGACTTTTAAAATCAACTAAACACATGTTCTATATCTATATGATATGCTAACTTAATGATTTAAAACCTGGAAACACGAAAAATACCGTAAAACCGAATTTACGCCGTCATAGTAACACCGCGGGCTGTTTTGGGTTAGTTAATTAAAAACTATGATAAACTTTGATTTAAAAGTTGTTAATTTGTGAAAATGATTTTTATTATGAACATGAAACTATATCCAAAAATTATGGTTAAACTCAAAGTGGAAGTATGTTTTCTAAAATGGTCATCTAGACGTCGTTCTTTCGACTGAAATGACTACCTTTACAAAAACGACTTGTAACTTATTTTTCCGACTATAAACCTATACTTTTTCTGTTTAGATTCATAAAATAGAGTTCAATATGAAACCATAGCAATTTAATTCACTCAAAACGGATTTAAAATAAAGAAGTTATGGGTAAAACAAGATTGGATAATTTTTCTCATTTTAGCTACGTGAAAATTGGTAACAAATCTATTTCAACCATAACTTAATCAACTTGTATTGTATATTATGTAATCTTGAGATACCATAGACACGTATACAATGTTTCGACCGATCATGTCGACACATCTATATATATTTCGGAACAACCATAGACACTCTATATGTGAATGTTGGAGTTAGCTATACAGGGTTGAGGTTGATTCTAAAATATATATAGTTTGAGTTGTGATCAATACTGAGATACGTATACACTGGGTCGTGGATTGATTCAAGATAATATTTATCGATTTATTTCTGTACATCTAACTGTGGACAACTAGTTGTAGGTTACTAACGAGTACAGCTGACTTAATAAACTTAAAACATCAAAATATATGAAAAGTGTTGTAAATATATTTTGAACATACTTTGATATATATATGTATATATTGTTATAGGTTCGTGAATCAACCAGAGGCCAAGTCTTACTTCCCGACGAAGTAAAAAATCTGTGAAAGTGAGTTATAGTCCCACTTTTAAAATCTAATATTTTTGGGATGAGAATACATGCAGGTTTTATAAATGATTTACAAAATAGACACAAGTACGTGAAACTACATTCTATGGTTGAATTATCGAAATCGAATATGCCCCTTTTTATTAAGTCTGGTAATCTAAGAATTAGGGAACAGACACCCTAATTGACGCGAATCCTAAAGATAGATCTATTTGGTCTAACAAACCCCATCCAAAGTACCGGATGCTTTAGTACTTCGAAATTTATATCATATCCGAAGGGTGTCCCGGAATGATGGGGATATTCTTATATATGCATCTTGTTAATGTCGGTTACCAGGTGTTTACCATATGAATGATTTTTATCTCTATGTATGGGATGTGTATTGAAATATGAAATCTTTTGGTCTATTGTTACGATTTGATATATATAGGTTAAACCTATAACTCACCAACATTTTTGTTGACGATTAAAGCATGTTTATTCTCAGGTGAATACTAAGAGCTTCCGCTGTTGCATACTAAAATAAGGACAAGATTTGGAGTCCATGTTTGTATGATATTGTGTAAAAACTGCATTCAAGAAACTGATTTCGATGTAACATATTTGTATTGTAAACCATTATGTAATGGTCGTGTGTAAACAGAATATTTTAGATTATCATTATTTGATAATCTATGTAAAGCTTTTTAAACCTTTATTTATGAAATAAAGGTTATGGTTTGTTTTAAAAATGAATGCAGTCTTTGAAAAACGTCTCATATAGAGGTCAAAATCTCGCAACGAAATCAATTAATATGGAACGTTTTTAATCAATAAGAACGGGACATTTCAGTTGGTATCAGAGCTGGTATAACGCCGTCCATGTGTGGCGGGTTAGTCGTAAAGGAGGTTCTCACAGTGTTACCTGTGACGAAGCATTGGCTCTTTCTCCTTGCGATCCCTTACGAGGGTTGGCAATTGCCGAGAGGCAGGCCCTAAAATCAGTATCTGAGGTACACTCAGTGGTCACCAGGTGGTTAGCTGGGAAGGCACTGGGTGGGACGTGTGGTGTCCCCAACTGAATTTCAGTTGGTATCCGAGCGTTGGTCTTAGAGAACCAGAAAATTTGCATTAGTGTGTCTTATCGAGTTTGTTAGGATGCATTAGTAAGTCTAGACTTCGACCGTGTTTTCTTTAAAAATGATTGCTTAACATTTTTGTTGGAAACTATATATATTATTAACATGTATATATTATGTGATATATTAATCTCTTAACATGTTTGATATTGTGTGATAGATGTCTACCTCTAGCACAAATCCCATTGACTCACCTAATAATAACGAAGAGTCGAATATATATTGGACTGATTCACAAGTTCCCGAAGAAGAATCAGAACCGGAAGAAGAATCAGAACCGGAAGATGAGGAACCGGAGGAGGAAATAGAACCGGTGGGGGAAATAATAAAACGGTTAAGTATAAGAAAATCCTCAACCAACTGACCAAGGTTAATTATGGTCAATGGTGTTTCCGCTAAGGAAGCAAAATATTGGGAGGATTACCAATTCTCCTATGAATCGGATTCTGACGAGAATTCCGATAATGTTATAGAAATTACCCCAACTGAATTTAAAAAGGCCAAAGAAAATAATAAGGGAAAGGGCATAAAAATAGAGAAATCTAATTCCAACCCCGATGAACTTTATATGTATCGTCAACCCCCGAAGCCCTTAAGTTGTAACAATGACCCGGGAACCTCTAAACCACCAGGTTTTTCTAAACCGTTGTGGAAAACGACAGCTCGTATTAGGGGAACATCATATATCCCTAGAAACTTGGCAAAACGAACCAAAACCGAAGAAGAAGAAATGAGCGAGTCGGAATCAGATAGTTGTATTCGTATGGTGTAATATATGTAATATAGTGCGCTTATGCTTTATGATATATGTAAAAATTGCTTGTATTAATAAGTATTTTTTTTATGAATTTAACTCTTGTCTATTTTACAGTATAAAAACACAAAATGGATAGACAACCCAATATTTTAAGAGACCTACCCGGAGACATGATTGATGAAATCTTGTCTAGAGTCGGTCAGAATTCTTCGGCACAACTATTTACGGCGAAATCAGTTTGTAAGACATTCGAAGAACGTTCCAAGAATGTCTTGGTTTATAAGAGACTTTCGTTTGAAAGATGGGGGATATCACATTGGGAAACCCATAAGTTACGATGTGTTTACTTTGACGCATATATTGCGGGGAACCCAAATGCTATTTTACGCAACGGGTTAAGAAATTATTTTGACTCAATGTATCCGAATATAGGACTTCATGATTTAGAAAAAGCGGCTAACATGCAACATAAAGAAGCATGCTATGCTTACGGGTTAGTAATGTTCGCTTCTCACCAAAGTGAGAAAAAGAACATCGGGCTACAACTATTAAACAAAACGTTCCCACAAGTGACGGAGTCGGTAATTGGGGTAAGAAATGAGGTTTTTAGGTTATTACGAGACTGTTGGTCATTACGTAACCCTCGTTCCTTTGACGACGTTACAACACGCTGTCTTATCAACAGCCATAACGGTTATGTTCCACAAGACCAAGGATGGGAAGTAGTCGTAGTAAAACCAGAATGCATGACTTGTTTCTGGACGTATGAATTACGTGTCTTTATTGCCTTTGCTGAACGAATTGTGTACTAGCTAGAATTATCTTCATAACTATCTTGTATCAAAGTTATTGTGTGCTATATTTCATGCTTTATGTAAAATAAGCGGTATTGTAAGTTTGTAAAATATTGTATAAAAGTTTGAACGCGAAATATTATTATAATCAGTTTTTCATATAGAATTGTAGTAGTTGAATTGTATATTAGCTACTAAGTATGAACTTAACGGGTAGGTACTACCCAAATTTAAACTTATAAAACGCTAATATGAAGAAAAAGCTTTTATAAATGAGTTCATATTATGCTACGAAATACTATTAACTACTCTTAATATTCTGTATGATTAACTTGTTCTATTTGACTATTTTGAAGGAAATGGCACCGACTACTCGACACACCGTGAATATGAATGAAGAGGAATACCGTACTTTTCTAGCTTCAAACATAGCCACAGTACAGGCTGCGCTACATACCAACAATAACCTTGGATCTAGCAGTACAGGAAATTGTGTAGGATGCACCTACAAAGAATTCACTGCCTGCAAACCTTTGGAATTTGATGGAACCGAAGGACCGATCGGATTGAAATGGTGGACCGAGAAGGTTGAATCGGTGTTTGCCATAAGTAAGTGTACTGAAGAGGACAAAGTGAAGTACGCTACGCATACCTTCACAGGTTCTGCGTTAACATGGTGGAATACCTATCTAGAGCAAGTGGGACAAGATGATGCGTACGCACTACCGTGGTCAGCATTCAAGCACTTGATGAACGAGAAGTACCGTCCCAGAACCGAGGTCAATAAGCTCAAGACAGAACTTAGAGGGTTACGAACCCAAGGATTTGATATTACCACGTACGAAAGACGATTCATAGAATTGTGCCTATTGTGTCCGGGAGCGTTCGAAGATGAAGAAGAGAAGATCGACGCGTTTGTGAAAGGATTACCGGAAAGAATCCAAGAAGATATAAGTTCACACGAGCCCGCCTCCATACAACAGGCATGTAGAATGGCTCACAAACTAGTGAACCAGATTGAGGAAAGAATTAAAGAACAGACGGCTGAAGAGGCCAATGTGAAGCAAGTCAAAAGAAAGTGGGAGGAAAACGGTGATAAGAATCACCAATACAACAACAACAGCAATTACAATAATAATCGCAACAATTATCCCAACAATCGCAACATCAATCGCAACTACAACAAACGGCCCAACAACAACAACAACAACAACAACAGCAACTACAATAATCATCCCAACAACAATAACAACCACAACAACAACAACAACAATCAGAAGCAGCTATGCCAAAGGTGTGAAAAGTATCACTCGGGGTTCTGCACCAAATTTTACAACAAGTGTAAAATAAATGGTCATAGCGCGGTGAAGTGTGAGGTCTACGGACCAGGGGTTAACAGAACGAAAGGAACAAATGGTGTCGGAACGAGTAATGGCGGAGCAAGTAGTGTCGGAGCAAGTTATGCCAATGTAGTTTGTTATAAATGTGGAAAACCGGGCCACATTATTAGAAATTTCCCGAACCAGGAGAACACGAATGGACAAGGCCGCGGAAGAGTTTTCAATATTAATGCGGCAGAGGCACAGGAAGACCCGGAGCTTGTTACAGGTACGTTTTTTATTGACAATAAATCTGCTTACGTTTTATTTGATTCGGGTGCGGATAGAAGCTATATGAGTAGAGTTTTTTGTGCTAAATTAAGT
The DNA here is from genome assembly GCF_046630445.1 of Rutidosis leptorrhynchoides. NCBI lineage: Eukaryota > Viridiplantae > Streptophyta > Magnoliopsida > Asterales > Asteraceae > Rutidosis > Rutidosis leptorrhynchoides. The sequence goes on from NC_092333.1 coordinate 683,878,500, forward strand.
TGTCCATTGATGCCGTTGGATAGTAAATTTTTACTCGAATTAGCAAACGGTAAATTAATTTCAGCAGATAATATATGCCGGAATCGAGAAATTAAACTGGGTAGCGAAATATTTAAGATTGATTTGATGCCAGTAGAGTTAGGGAGTTTTGATGTAATAGTTGGCATGGACTGGCTGAAGAAGGTGAAAGCAGAGATCGTATGTTATAAAAACGCAATTCGCATTGTACGAGAAGAAGGAGAACCCTTAATGGTGTACGGAGAAAAGGGCAACATGAAGCTACATCTTATTAGTAATTTGAAGGCACAAAAACTAATAAGAAAAGGTTGCTATGCAGTTCTAGCACACGTCGAGAAAGTACAAACTGAAGAAAAGAGCATCAATGATGTTCCCGTCGCAAAAGAATTTCCCGATGTATTTCCGAAAGAATTACCGGGACTACCTCCACATCGATCTGTTGAATTTCAAATAGATCTTGTACCAGGAGCTGCACCAATAGCTCGTGCTCCTTATAGACTCGCACCCAGCGAGATGAAAGAACTGCAAAGCCAACTGCAAGAACTATTAGAACGTGGTTTCATTCGACCAAGCACATCACCATGGGGAGCTCCTGTTTTGTTTGTCAAGAAGAAGGATGGTACATTTAGGTTGTGTATTGACTACAGAGAGTTGAACAAACTTACCATCAAAAACCGTTATCCACTGCTGAGAATTGACGACTTATTTGATCAACTACAAGGTTCATCGGTTTATTCGAAGATCAATTTACATTCTGGATATCATCAAATGCGAGTAAAGGAGGATGATATTCCAAAAATTGCTTTTAGGACGCGTTATGGTCATTACGAGTTTATGGTTATGCCGTTTGGATTGACTAATGCACCAGCTGTGTTCATGGACCTTATGAACCGAGTGTGTGGGCCATATCTTGACAAGTTTGTCATTGTTTTCATCGATGACATACTTATTTACACAAAGAATGATCAAGAGCACGAAGAACATTTGAGAAAAGTGCTAGAAGTATTGAGGAAAGAAAAATTGTACGCTAGGTTTTCAAAGTGTGCATTTTAGTTGGAAGAAGTTCAATTCCTCGGTCACATAGTGAACAAAGAAGGTATCCTGGTGGATCCGGCAAAGATCGAAACCGTTGAAAAGTGGAAAACCCCAAAAACTCCGAAGCATATACGTCAATTTTTAGGATTGGCTGGTTACTACAGAAGATTCATCCAAGATTTCTCCAAAATAGCAAAACCCTTGACTGCATTAACGCATAAAGGGAAGAAATTTGAATGGAAGGATGAACAAGAGAAGGCGTTTCAATTATTGAAGAAAAAGTTAACTACGGCACCTATATTGTCATTGCCTGAAGGGAATGATGATTTTGTGATTTATTGTGACGCATCAAAGCAAGGTCTCGGTTGTGTATTAATGCAACGGACGAAGGTGATTGCTTATGCGTCTAGACAATTGAAGATTCACGAGCAAAATTATACGACGCATGATTTGGAATTAGGCGCGGTTGTTTTTGCATTAAAGACTTGGAGGCACTACTTATATGGGGTCAAAAGTATTATATATACCGACCACAAAAGTCTTCAACACATATTTAATCAGAAACAACTGAATATGAGGCAGCGTAGGTGGATTGAATTGTTGAATGATTACGACTTTGAGATTCGTTACCACCCGGGGAAGGCAAATGTGGTAGCCGACGCCTTGAGCAGAAAGGACAGAGAACCCATTCGAGTAAAATCTATGAATATAATGATTCACACTAACCTTACTACTCAAATAAAGGAGGCGCAACAAGGAGTTTTAAAAGAGGGAAATTTAAAGGATGAAATACCCAAAGGATCGGAGAAGCATCTTAATATTCGAGAAGACGGAACCCGGTATAGGGCTGAAAGAATTTGGGTACCAAAATTTGGAGATATGAGAGAAATGGTACTTAGAGAAGCTCATAAAACCAGATACTCAATACATCCTGGAACGGGGAAGATGTACAAGGATCTTAAGAAACATTTTTGGTGGCCAGGTATGAAAGCCGATATTGCTAAATATGTAGGAGAATGTTTGACGTGTTCTAAGGTCAAAGCTGAACATCAGAAACCATCAGGTCTACTACAACAACCTGAAATCCCGGAATGGAAATGGGAAAACATTACCATGGATTTCATTACTAAATTTCCAAGGACTGCAAGTGGTTATGATACTATTTGGGTAATAGTTGATCGTCTCACCAAGTCAGCACACTTCCTGCCAATAAGAGAAGATAACAAGATGGAGAAGTTAGCACGACTGTATTTGAAGGAAGTCGTCTCCAGACATGGAATACCAATCTCTATTATCTCTGATAGGGATGGCAGATTTATTTCAAGATTCTGGCAGACATTACAGCAAGCATTGGGAACTCGTCTAGACATGAGTACTGCCTATCATCCACAAACTGATGGGCAGAGCGAAAGGACGATACAAACGCTTGAAGACATGCTACGAGTTTGTGTTATTGATTTCGGAAACAGTTGGGATCGACATCTACCGTTAGCAGAATTTTCCTACAACAACGGCTACCATTCAAGCATTGAGATGGCGCCGTTTGAAGCACTTTATGGTAGAAAGTGCAGGTCTCCGATTTGTTGGAGTGAAGTGAGGGATAGACAGATTACGGGTCCGGAGATAATACAAGAAACTACCGAGAAAATCATCCAAATTCAACAAAGATTGAAAACCGCCTAGAGTCGACAAAAGAGCTACGCGGACAGTAAAAGAAAAGATATAGAGTTTGAAATTGGAGAAATGGTCATGCTTAAGGTTTCACCTTGGAAAGGCGTTGTTCGATTTGGTAAACGGGGGAAACTAAATCCAAGGTAGATTGGACCATTCAAGATTATAGATCGTGTCGGACCAGTAGCTTACCAACTGGAGCTACCTCAACAACTCGCGGCTGTACATAACACTTTCCACGTCTCAAATTTGAAGAAATGTTTTTCTAAAGAAGATCTCACTATTCCGTTGGACGAAATCCAAATCAATGAAAAACTTCGATTCATTGAAGAACCCGTCGAAATAATGGATCGTGAGGTTAAGAGACTTAAACAAAACAAAATACCGATTGTTAAGGTTCGATGGAATGCATGTAGAGGACCCGAGTTCACCTGGGAGCGTGAAGATCAGATGAAATTTATTTAACGGGTAGGTACTGTAGTGACCCGAACTTTTCCATGTTTATATATATATATTAAATGAAATTGTTATTTACATGATTAAGTGTTTCCAACATGTTAAGCAATCAAACTTGTTAAGACTTGATTAATTGAAATAGGTTTCATATAGACAATTGACCACCCAAGTTGACCGGTGATTCACGAACGTTAAAACTAGTAAAAACTATACGATGACATATATATGGTTATATATATAGTTAACATGATTTTATTATAAGTATGTATCTCATTAGGTATTTTAACAATGAGTTATATACATAAAAATGAGACTATTAATTTAAGAAACTCGAAAACGATATATATAACGATTACCGTTATAACAACATCTTACTAGGTACATATGAATCATATTAAGATATTGATACACTTGGTTAATTATGTTAAATGATAAGTAAATATATTATTAAGTGTATTAACAATGAAATACATATGTAAAAATAAGACTACTAACTTAATGATTTCGAAACGAGACATATATGTAACGATTATCGTTGTAACGACATTTAACTGTATATATATCATAATAAGATATATTATATATCATAATATCATGATAATATAACAATTTAACATCTCATTTGTTATAATAAACAATGGGTTAACAACATTCAACAAGATCGTTAACCTAAAGGTTTCAAAACAACATTTACATGTAACGATTAACGATGACTTAACGACTCAGTTAAAATGTATATACATGTAGTGTTTTAATATGTATTCATACACTTTTGAAAGACTTCAAGACACTTATCAAAATACTTCTACTTAACAAAAATGCTTACAATTACATCCTCATTCAGTTTCATCAACAATTCTACTCGTATGCACCCGTATTTGTACTCGTACAATACACAGCTTTTAGATGTATGTACTATTGGTATATACACTCCAATGATCAGCTCTTAGCAGCCCATGTGAGTCACCTAACACATGTGGGAACCATCATTTGGCAACTAGCATGAAATATCTCATAAAATTACAAAAATATGAGTAATCATTCATGACTTATTTACATGAAAACAAAATTACATATCCTTTATATCTAATCCATACACCAACGACCAAAAACACCTAAAAACACTTTCATTCTTCAATTTTCTTCATCTAATTGATCTCTCTCAAGTTCTATCTTCAAGTTCTAAGTGTTCTTCATAAATTCCAAAAGTTCTAGTTTCATAAAATCAAGAATACTTCCAAGATTGCAAGTTTACTTCCAAGTTTTCTAAATCCATTCCAAGTAATCATCCAAGATTAAGAAACCTTTGTTACTTACAGTAGGTTATCTTTCTAATACAAGGTAATAATCATATTCAAACTTTAATTCAATTTCTATAACTATAACAATCTTATTTCGAGTGGAAATCTTACTTGAAATTGTTTTCGTGTCATGATTCTGCTTCAAGAACTTTCAAGCCATCCAAGGATCCTTTGAAGCTAGATCTATTTTTCTCATTTCCAGTAGGTTTATCCAAGGAACTTGAGGTAGTAATGATGTTCATAACATCATTCAATTCATACATATAAAGCTATCTTATTCGAAGGTTTAAACTTGTAATCACTAGAACATAGTTTAGTTAATTCTAAACTTGTTCGCAAATAAAAGTTAATCCTTCTAACTTGACTTTTAAAATCAACTAAACACATGTTCTATATCTATATGATATGCTAACTTAATGATTTAAAACCTGGAAACATGAAAAACACCGTAAAACCGAATTTACGCCGTCGTAGTAACACCGCAGGCTGTTTTGAGTTAGTTAATTGAAAACTATGATAAACTTTTATTTAAAAGTTGTTATTCTGGGAAAATGATTTTTATTATGAACATGAAACTATATCCAAAAATTATGGTTAAACTCAAAATGGAAGTATGCTTTCTAAAATGGTCATCTAGACGTCGTTCTTTCGACTGAAATGACTACCTTTACAAAAACGACTTGTAACTTATTTTTCTGACTATAAACCTATACTTTTTCTGTTTAGATTCATAAAATAGAGTTCAATATGAAACCATAGCAATTTGATTCACTCAAAACGGATTTAAAATGAAGAAGTTATGGGTAAAACAAGATTGGATAATTTTTCTCATTTTAGCTACGTGAAAATTGGTAACAAATTTATTCCAACCATAACTTAATCAACTTGTATTGTATATTATGTAATCTTGAGATAATATAGACACGTATACAATGTTTCGACCTATCATGTCAATACATCTATATATATTTCGGAACAACCATAGACACTCTATATGTGAATGTTGGAGTTAGCTATACAGGGTTGAGGTTGATTCCAAAATATATATAGTTTGAGTTGTGATCAATACTGAGATACGTATACACTGGGTCATGGATTGATTCAAGATAATATTTATCGATTTATTTCTGTACATCTAACTGTGGACAACTAGTTGTAGGTTACTAACGAGGACAGCTGACTTAATAAACTTAAAACATCAAAATATATTAAAAGTGTTGTAAATATATTTTGAACATACTTTGATATATATGTATATATTGTTATAGGTTCGTGAATCAACCAGTGGCCAAGTCTTACTTCCCGACGAAGTAAAAATCTGTGAAAGTGAGTTATAGTCCCACTTTTAAAATCTAATATTTTTGGGATGAGAATACATGCAGGTTTTATAAATGATTTACAAAATAGACACAAGTACGTGAAACTACATTCTATGGTTGAATTATCGAAATCGAATATGCCCCTTTTTATTAAGTCTGGTAATCTAAGAATTAGGGAACAGACACCCTAATTGACGCGAATTCTAAAGATAGATCTATTGGCCTAACAAACCACATCCAAAGTACCGGATGTTTTAGTACTTCGAAATTTATATCATATCCGAAGGGTGTCCCGGAATGATGGGGATATTCTTATATATGCATCTTGTTAATGTCGGTTACCAGGTGTTCACCATATGAATGATTTTTATCTCTATGTATGGGATGTGTATTGAAATATGAAATCTTGTGGTCTATTGTTACGATTTGATATATATAGGTTAAACCTATAACTCACCAACATTTTTGTTGACGTTTAAAGCATGTTTATTCTCAGGTGAATACTAAGAGCTTCCGCTGTTGCATACTAAAATAAGGACAAGATTTGGAGTCCATGTTTGTATGATATTGTGTAAAAACTGCATTCAAGAAACTGATTTCGATGTAACATATTTGTATTGTAAACCATTATGTAATGGTCGTGTGTAAACAGGATATTTTAGATTATCATTATTTGATAATCTACGTAAAGCTTTTTAAACCTTTATTTATGAAATAAAGGTTATGGTTTGTTTTAAAAATGAATGCAGTCTTTGAAAAACGTCTCATATAGAGGTCAAAACCTCGCAATCAATTAATATGGAACGTTTTTAATCAATAAGAACGGGACATTTCACTGACCGCCTCTGGGGTCTTGAAAGGTGATGTGGGCGTACCAAGGGGAGGCATCTGGGCGCCCCTTGGTGGCGCACTGTCGAAGGTTCCTACAGATCCTTTGATTGCCGGCTTAGGTCCTGTGGGTGAGGTAGCTCGCGTTTGTGCAGGTTTAGGTACTTCTGGCTTGCTAGTCATTTCAACACCTGTTACTGTAGCAAAAAAAAAACAAGCGGGTTGTTAGTGGACATACAGAGAAAAGATCAAATCAAAATCTTTTAACTTGTGTGTCCCACGGATGGCACCAAATGATCATGCATAGAATAATCGGGTCGGGTTCGGTCCATGCTTGACATCAAGGAAGGGGAATTTAAGGGTCAATTGAGTTTAACTCTCTGGTCCGGAGTACCGTGAATAACCCCCTGCGAGATGAGGATCTCAGCGGGGGTGGTTAAACATAGACCCACCATCGGCGGGTAGTCCGGTCAGCGATGGCTCACCCTGGGTTGTAGGGTTTTGTGTTCATAGAACGTTACATGTGTTTCAAGAATGTCTAGTGAAATGCTATAAATCCGGTAGCACGGGTATAATTGCGCTATGCGCTACTGTTGATAGTGTATATGTGTGTGAAGTGAATTTCAAATCCCCCGTTTTGTGGATGAAGTCCGTTATTTATAGGGTAATCCTTCTTGTCTTTTATCGCCACATAATAAGGTTAAAAGGATCGTGGCCTGCCAATAGTACATCTTTGATTAAGCTGACCCGACAAAAGTAAAAAGTGTTCTTGTCGGACTTGACCCTTTGTCTGCCAGGTGTCCCCTGCCAGCTACAGCATCGCCTGACATGTGCACGTCACCAATGCGCACGTATGGGATCAGCGCCATAGTTGACACTATAGCGCTATCTGCCTAAGCGCGCGTTCTTGCAATCCCTATGGTGATGCTGTTTGATGCGCGTTCTTGGTGGTGATGTTTGTGTTTGAGTATCAGATAATGGTGATATAAATAAATGTAAAAAGAGGATAAATCAAATTTTGACAAGATAGGGTTGCAGGTTCAGTCCATTATTGATTGTATGTGAAGCAGACTGCAAAACTGAAGTTTGAAACTTCGATTTTATTGTTTACCTGGAAAATCGAAGTTCCAAAATTCGGTTTTACTGTTTACCTGCAAAACCGAAGTTTCAAACTTCGGTTTAGGGTTTTCCTAACAATGTGAAGCAAAACCAAAGTTTGAAACTTCGGATTTGTCAAAACCGAAGTTTCAAACTTCGGTTTTACCATTTATGTAAAAAAAAAAAAAAATTCTATTTTGCAAGTGTTCTGATTAAAATTACTATTTTTTAAAAAAAAATCTATTTTTTTAAAAAAAATCTATTTTTAAAAAAAAAATCTATTTTTTAAAAAAAAATCTATTTTTTAAAAAAAAATCTATTTTTTATCCTTCTTTTCAATGTAGATAGAAATTTAATTCAATATATATAGACATAGTTACAAGTTGTTCGGTTTTTTTAGTTAACGTATAAAGTCAATATATTTATGATGATTCGATAAAATTGACCAACATGATCTTACAAGTGTCGTAATCTGTCATTTATATTTATTTGGTTTGAAATAATACACGGTTAGATTTGTATTAGGCATTAGGATATAAAATCGTTATTTATATTTATGAAAATGACTATTTTTATAAGACGACGTACGTGTTGTATATGGGAGACATAAAATCGTTATCCATATTAACCATATCTAAAGGTCGTTGATAATTACAGTATTTTAAAGTCAAATGTCAATGCCAATAGTTCGACTACTGGTGTACTGCATAACCAAAGGGCACCCACACAAGTCACAACAAACACACAGTTAACAGTTTCCTTCTTCCGGAGGATATTCTAACAGCCGCAAAAGGTCCAGCCGACTTACGGACCGTTACTTTTTGATACACATATATCAGACACATGTCATCTTTCATATTTCTAGTCACTTCTATATAATTTATTAAATTTTCTTTTATAACTACGAAACTTTTATAATGAGAGTTCTAAACGATGGCGGAGTCAGAAATTTTGTTCACCGGGAACGAAAAAACTTAAAGCGTAGCATTTTTTTTTCACAAAATATGGAAGTTTTGAGGAAAAAATATAGAGTATTTTGGGCAAAATTTAAAGGTTTTTGAGCAAAATTTGGAGCTTTTGAAGCAAAATTTAAAAGTTTTAAGGCAAAATAGGAAATTTTTCAGGCAAAATATGAAAGCTCTGGACCAAAAAAAAAATCCATTTGACGCAAAACTGAAATATCCAAAGAGGGCGGATCCCCCCCCAAAAAAACGTAATTTAGCCCCTGGTTCTAAAAGTTATTTTTAAGATATCCTAATACAATTGATTATATTAAAATAATCAACTACTTTTCTTATAAATAACTTTCTTTAAGCCCCTTAATGTGCTCTTATATTTTAAAATTTTAATTTTTAATAATAGTTCTAATGGCTATTATCACTTATCAGAAAATTTTATATTTTAAAAATTAAATTATATAATACTAAGTAAAAATATTAGTAAAATTAAGTGTGATAATTTCTATTATTATTATTATTATTATTATTATTATTATTATTATTATTATTTATTTTATTTATAATTTATAATATATATACGACTCTCTCCCCCAATTTAATTGTCTACTAGTGCTTGTACAACAGCTCTAAAATAATACTTATCATAATCGTTACTATTTATACAAACATTGTTTGTGATTGATAGCCTTGGGATGGTTCAATGGTTACCTAAAGTTTTTTTTGCAAGATCTTTGTGACTATAGGTTTAAAAAAGTTTAAAAAAACTGCATATAACTTACATATAATATAATAAATATATGCTATTTTGGAAATAAGTTTAAAAAAAATTGGAGTTTTAACATATATGCTATTTTGTATATGGTCGGAGAAAGAGTAGTCGGTATATGAATCTGTAACACCTAGCTATTACGTAGCAGATAAAAGGTTACGCTAACCACCTTTCATAACGATAACTCATAAAGGAGCATACAGTTACCCAACTAAGAGCACCTGCATATAACTTACATATAATATAATAAATATAAATCAGTTCATACGTTTCATTAATGTACAAAAATGGTATTATTTTCTGAATCGGCACCATTGAAACTAAAGATCGACTACATTATGATTTATAATATCAATGTTAAGAACATCTAAACCAAAAAGAAATGTCCTAGGTAAGCAGAATATAGAGATGGCAATTATGTCCCATCTACTTATGAAAGATCGATCGGTGATATCTTTTTTATTTCTAACTGGTCAAACAGAAAAGTTAACTGGCTTGAAATGAAATGAATCAAATGGGTCGAAAGTCATTCATAGTTCAATCTATAACCAAATTTGATAGGAGTACTTAAAACAGAGACAGTTTCAATATTAGTATAGGCTATCGGTAAACTCTAGACTGATTAGCTAGTGGTTGAAGATCAACTCGTACAAGTCGTCGGTCCTTTGGGGTGTATTTTTTTGTTGTATTTGCTGTGGTAGGATAGCAACTGTTGTATGATTTGATGTTGTATGCTAGTACTGCTATGATAGTTTCTTTCAGTTAGCTTCGTGTTAATACCTAACATCTTCCCTGCAGGTTGTGGACTCTTTTGCATGCTAGTGTTATGGGTGAAGATGGGCAGTTGAAGATATGTTTGAGAAACCGTGATACTCTGATGTCGTATTTTGATATTATGACAATGTTTTGTAATAACGTAACACTAGGTTATGATTTATATAATAATGATGTGGTTTTGATATTAAAGTGTAGATAATGGTTGTTTATAATACATGCGTTGTGATAAAAAAAAATAACGGTGATACAATTGTACTCCTATTCGATGCATTCAGAGTGGTTATGTAATATGTTTTGGTTAATAATGTGGTTTCCTTTGATGATTGATCTTTCACGTGTTGTAATTATCTTGTTAGGAATCATTTTCGAGTGCAAGGGTTTCGGGATCGTTGTTATTGTAGGTTTTTATTGCCCTAGTCATGTTTAGATTTGTATGTTAGGGTCGATCCGGGTTGAAGTTATTGCAATGTAGAAGGTTTGGCGGAGGGTCGTTGTGATATATGATCATTTTGTATTTTCTAGCATCTTGCTAATTTATATTAATATAATTATAAAAAATATATATATACGGAATCAAAAAACTTAAAAAATAGTTATAAAAGTTCCTATTATAATATTTTAGATGTTATAATTTTATAGGAGTGTTTTTTTTTACAAAAGGAAATAAATTAAAGGAAAAATTATATATGTAATGTCAACTAAAGTTCTTGATAATAATATATGTAAAAATGAGCTTTATTTATTAAATAGTGCAACTTATGTTCTTACGGCAGTAGCTAACATTTCAAGTAGAACTTCAACATGAAAGTGACAATTAAGAACACATTAACAAGTAAAACTTTCACGTGAAATTGATAATTACTGAAGCAAAGCAAAGGAATAGAGGGCAGTCATCTTCTCAACTTTCTTCCGAGGGAATTAAAGTGTGACAAGCGGTGGAATGGACATGCGGTTACCTAATATGGAAAAATAGAAATAACAAAATTTTCAAAGACACTAGTTGGAATTCGCCGGTGGCACTTAATGAGATACAAATTAAAAGCTTCGAGTGAATCGCGAGACGGTGTAAAACTTTGAAGATCGAGTGGCATTCGTGGTTAATTAATCCGTATTCCTTTGTCTCTTAAGAATTTAAATTCGTTTTGTTTTGCATCTGGTATTGTTTCATGGTCTATCGATGTAATAGTTGGTTTCGTTCTTAGTTTCCGCTTCACATCCGTAGGTGTATATATGTCGAGTTAGTTGTGAGTTGTATATGGAGCTTCATAGGCTTCATTGTATGTAATCTTTGAGTTGTTAATAAAATTTGTTTGCCTTTCAAATAAAAAAGACAAAAGTACACGGGGGTTCCTGTGGTATGTTCAAAATTACAACCGGAGTCCAAAAGAATTTTTTGACTTGGGGGTCACTGTGGTATGCATTTGTTTCACGGGGAGTCCACTTCACTAGCGTCTGTTAACTTCATCCGTTAAATCCATCATGTGCAGTGCACATGAGGGTAAAATGGTCATCTAAGATGTTTCTTTCCCATTTTCTTTTTTCATTCGTCCTCATCTCCTTAGTAGCAGCACACTTGCATCTTCATCCACTCTAACATTAATAAACCCTAAATTTTGATCTATCAAAATACATGAACTTTAAGTCTAATTAACTCTAATAACTCAAAGCAAAATGTACCAATATGTGGGTTTCTTAATAATTTCTTGGTTTTGTCTTCAAAATCAGTATTACGATGAAACAACATCCACCGTCGATTACCTGATTCACCACCACCACATTGTTTCTGTTGTTGGCTTTTCAATACACCGGAGATGTCGATTTCCGCCTCAATCACATCAGATTTATTTCTTTTAGAAGTTGCTATCTTCATTTCTGTTATTTGTTACTCCATATTATTTTTTAATTCTTAATTCTTAATGAAATTAGAAGAAAATGAAGACTATGTTGATTGTAAATGTAGACGTGTGTTGTCATCAAATTTATGCAACGACGTGTGCTGTCATCATATATCATTATCATATCATTTTTATTATGATTATGATTAATTGATTATGATAAGATATATGATATTGATAAGTTTAATTTTGAGAAATAGGAAGTTTTATTTTAGATTTTTTTTTTAAAACCATATACCCAAACCCACCACACGCCGGAAACGAGATCTGAAACGAAACTACGGTTATGATGCAACCAAAATTAGATGTCGGAATCATACGGTGGTACGTTGTGATGAAGTTTAGATGACGAAGATAGTGATGAATTTGACCTGACTTTGGTGTCAAGATTGCTACTTGTTAAATTGGTGATTTAATGGTTTGCTTAATCGAACGCATTCAACAATTTATTCTGCTTTTTGATTTTGAAAACTAAGGTTTTGTTTAGGTTTGATTTAACTTCATACTCAATATGAATGAGTTTTAAATGTTTCAATTGCAGGTGAGAAAAGAAAAAAAATAAAGAGTTAAAGAAAGTGAGAAAGAAAGAGTCGGAAAAGAGAGAGGTATAATGGAACTGACAGTTTTACCCTCATGTGCACTGCACATGCTAGAATTTAACAGAAAAATTGACAATTTTTAGTGAAGTGGACTCCCCGTGAAACAAATGCATACCACAGTGACCCCCCAAGTCAAAAAAATTCTTTTGGACTCCAGTTGTAATTCTGAACATACCACAGAGACCCCCCGTGTAATTTTGTCAATAAAAAATAGAGGGCAGTCGTCTGACGATTCACAACTGCACGTATAAAAATATCTCTATAGAATGTAAAAACCTCCATAGTATTTTTTTTTTCCCCACTAATCTCCCAATCAAAGGCGGATTTAGAGTGGTAGGGGGGGGCCCCGGTGGATTTCGAAATTTTAGTGTAAAAAATTTTTTCGACTTTGCCCCCGGTCGATTTTTTTTGCCCCAAAACCTATATATTTTGTCCCAAAATCTTCAAATTTTGTTCAAAATTCTCCAAATTTTGCCTCAAATCTTCAAATTTTGCCCACAAATCTTTAATTTTTGCCTAAAAACTTCAATTTTTTGCCTTAAAACCTCCATATTTTACTCAAAAAAATTGATATAGTTTAAAAAAAAATTTCGACCCCGGTGAAAAAAAATCCTGGATCCGCCATTGCTCCCAATTAGTATATTACATGACTATTAACTTCCAAATTAGATGTCTCAATAACTAATATAATATGGATATAATGATTCATGAATACTATATCCTTCAACAAAAATTAGTCAATTACTATCTTGACCTCTCGAAGAAATAAACTTGTATTATTATGTAAAATGGTTAATTAATGGTTAATGGTTAATTATCAATTATCATTATCGTTATACTCCGTAATAAAAAAGAATAGCACCTGCTATGTAGCAGTTGTCACTTCAGTTTTTTTTTAATCGTCGTTTCTAAAACTTTTTTTTTTTTTTTTTGAAAGATCAAACTTTATTATAACTTAAAATTGTTACAATTGGGCCAACGGCCAAAAACTCGAGAAAAAACATATAACACGAAACTATTACAGTTACATATATTGCTAAAGTCTACCAATCTATGAAGAAAACTCGAGTGATATGAACAGGGAAAAACCCTCAACTCACAAAATCATCCTAGGTTTTCCCTCACTTGAAAAACAAGCTGGACCGAATTATCAATACAGTGCTAATCAATTTTAGCGACAAAGTAATGAAAAACCGGTTCATTTAGGTAATTACCAAAGGATTCAATTGCGAGAGAGGATGAAAAAACCCTGTTAGTTAACCGATTCCTTCTTTCCTTGGTAGGTTCACATCGTATATCAAGGGGATTGTTAACCAATTTAACCAATCTAAATTACCATTAGATAATCTCGAGGAGATCCATTCGAAAGATTTGGATTGTATCTCGGAAACAATTTTTGCAATGCAGGATCTTGACTTATTAAAAACGTGATCGTTTCTATTTTTCCAAATGAAGTAGGTTGTAGTCCAGACAACCGCTTGCCAAATTTGGTAGCCGGTGCTAGTTTTTATCTTCGCATTACTTCCACTTGCTAACTCACGGGTATCGCTGAAAATTACCATATCAAGGTTCCACTACTTAAAGATTCTTTCCCAAATGGAGAATGAGGATTTGCAAAGGATAAGCGTATGGTTAAGGGATTCAATTGCATCACCTATCGAACTCCTAAACCTTAAATAAATAATTTATAAAAATTTGATAGAAAGCCATCTCTATTCTCTAGACGAGTTGGTTGCTAGCTTATCTCTCTCATATATAAAAATACATTGCCACGTTCCACTTGCATACTTTACTTTTTTTTTTTATATACAAAGATTGAAATCACCTGACGAAGACTAAACAACCCGTTGCGATCATCTTCCGTTTCGATTATACCGATGCAGCGTTAATAACCTCCCCATCGCTGCCCGAAAGGAAACCTTAAAACCGATCCAAGGCACGGCCAAGTAAACCCCCATCCCCTTTACCCCTAAAAGATATGAGAAATGTGTCAATGGCAGAGATTAAATTGTGTTTTTAATATGTAGCCAACGGGGGTCGAACTCCTGACCTCCTCGATTATACCGATGCAGCGTTAATAACCTCCCCATCGCTGCTCGAGAGGAAACTTTAAAACCGATCCAAGGCACGGCCAAGTAAACCCCCATCCCCTTTACCCCTAAAAGATATGAGAAAGGTGTCAATGGTGGATATTTCATGGCAGAGATTAAATTGTGTTTTTAATATGTAGTCAACGGGGTCGAACTCCTGACCTCTCCTAAAGAAGGCAGATCACCAACCGCTGGACCACATACTTTATTTTATAACTTACAAAATCCAAAATAAATTAAACAACATTCTTGTGATGAGTTTCTATATCTTAGATATACATGTTCATTTCACCACTATAAATAATAATAATAATAATTAAAATTGTACATCACTATAGTGATCGATGACCTACACAAAAGTAGTACTCCGTAATTAACAAAAAAGACAAACCTATGAATGAAAAATCATTCACTATCCTAATCGTATGCTTGGTCTATAACATGATGAACATAAACAGGACATCAGATCATACTACCAACAACGTACAACGGTCTTTCAATTAATGGGCCCCACGGTTAATCATCTCCATGTATTGATTCAACGATTCTTGTCTTTGTAATCTCATATCCTCATTAAACTTCTTAATAAACGCTTCCACTTTTCGATTCAATTCCTCTTGTCCTAACGACGGTTCCTTTTTCAACCTTCCTGAACCGCCAGACCGGTTCAATTTTGAAGGCAGGGGTGGCGGTTTTCTGTTACTACCTCTGCCGTGGTTAACATCAAACGTGTCTGATTTTGTCATTCTTTCGGAATGTTGATCGATCGGTAAGTCTTCAGAGTTGCGACTTTGACGGCTGTTTCCGTGCGTCTCCCACGTGTCGGATTTTCCGAGGTGCCGATTTAACGGCACCGACCGACCCTCGGTTATGGTCTTCCACGTGGTTTCCAGCGTGTCTTGACGCTTTGGTTTCGCAACTTTCAATGTTCTTCCACCTGCAAATTAGAGGTCTCTAACTGTCAATTAGAATCCTACGTGTTATTGTGGACCATAAAATCTAAAACACTGACGTCATAAATTTATTTATTTGATTGGTTTCATTTTCTCTGACGGTTTTAGCCTTATCTTTTTTAAGTGAAGGGGATGAATTTCAATGTTAAGCTTAGTATATATTTGTCCTTTTCCTTATTGTTTAAAAAGGTAGTATATGTTTTTTTGACCGAGTAATATATTTTTAAGTAATCGACGTAATTAATTATTATACTTCGTCATCTAAAAATATTTTTTTAAAATATTGTATAACCACAATTTATTAGATGTATATCGCTACAAAAAGGTTTTTTTTCTTTACAGCTTGTTAGTAAATATAATCAAATTAAATATTTTACATCTTTCCAAAGCAGTTAGCAGTTAATTAATCACTTGATTCGACACATTTGCTGGTGACACCGTGTATAACAACCAAAAAGTAATAACGTAAGAGAGATTTTTGGTGTTTACCTTCATTGGTGGCCGATTTGGACGGTTTACGGTGGCTGAATCTGGCGGAAGCCGGTGGTTTGTCCATCGAAAAATTAGATAAATCAACTTGATTCATTTCGGTCGATATCGATATGACCGACTTCTTATAATTAACCCTACTATTTTTCTTTATTTCTTCATATGCTATTTTTGCTATCTCCATTTCTTCATCCCTTTTTTCATCACTAATAAACTTATCAACATAATCAATACCCAAACCCGGTTCCTCATCTTCAACCAACTTCACCGGTTCAGGAACATGAACATACTTCACCGGTTCAGGAACATGAACATACTTGACAGTTTCAAGAAATGGTATTTCCGGTTCGTGGAATGGAATATCCGGTTGATTATGAACCAGGGGTAGTTCAACCGGAAGGATGACTTTGACCGGTTCAGCTGGGAGGTAGACCGGGTTCGGGAAAGTTGATACCGAGTGAGAACCTTCTTCGAGTTTCGATTGTAATCTAGAAGATGCAACGATGGTGATGATGATACAGTTGATGACAACGTAGAGGTAAGGTGGTTTGAGCCATGAGATTAAAGACGTCCATATTGTAGTAACATCAGAGTTTGCTAGATCCGTAACGACAGGTGTTAAAAGCCTTAGCATGACGGCGGTGGACATGATGGCGGCGGAAACGACGGCGAGTTTAAGAGACAAGCCCATGATGGTTAACGGTGGTGGTGGTGTGTGTGTGGTTATGGTTAACGTAGTATTTTAATTTTTATGGGAATAAAAGATGTGTATATAAATAGTTGGAGGTGAATTTAGTGAGTGAGATCTGGGCCGGTGGTAATTAATGTGAGGAGAGTGGGCTTCCGTAATATGGGTTGCTTCCTATTTAACAACACCATTGTAGGTCCCACATCCATATCTTATTATGTTCACACCTAGGAATTTTTTTTATTAAATTATTTTCTTCGTGATTCAAAAAGGAGAAAAAAGAAATGATACAATAGAAACAGAGTGATACATCCTCTTAAATCGTCATGGTAGAGATTCAATTATTCAAAATCTTGTTATGAAAACACAACTCAAATACGTTATCATAGTGTTTGTAGTTCCAAGGAGACATAGTATTTTGGTTAAACTAAGTTGTTTGCTAGAGTAAAAGTAGAAAAAAAAAATTTAAGTTTAACATAAACTCTTTTTTCATAATTTTTTGCACAATCAAAGCGGAATATTGGAGCGTGTAGGGCCCAATCTCTATAGGGGCAAAAATAATTATCCTAATATTATAAACATATGTTTGTTTGTTTATACAAACGTTATTTTAGTTGATGTTAGTAGTTATGATTTTATTAGTAATATTCAACTTATTACTAATAAAAAAAAATTCGTATATTAAGGGTCTATTTTTAGTTATTATTCATAAATTTCACAGGACGGCCCTGTGTGCAATAACAAAGAATACTTCACACTGATCACGGATCGTCGAATTGAACGTATACAGATCTACAGGGGTCAAGTCGTCATCTTAAACTCATTTGTCATCAACACAAATATTAGATCTTTTCAGTGTTCTTAATACTCAAATGTTTTTCTGTAAAATATATACAAGACTTGCTGACATTAGCTTAACAAATACACAGAGTTTGTAATACGTTTAATCGTTTACCATGTGATGTCAGTCAGTTTGCATATCATCCTAAGGACACGTATTCAAGGAACCAAATATGAAACTTTAAGTCTAACTTGAAAATTCTTTTGTTAAATAAAGTAGTTTAAGGTTAGGTGTTTGATTCCTCTATCGCTTCTATCCTCTGTTGCCAAGTGTTATATGCTAAAGTCACCTATTATTCAATACAATATTTTGCTTAAAATCTTACTTAGCTCATCATTGTTAGATATGAAAAATGTAAATAATCAATAGAAGCTGTTTGACAAAAAGTGATTATCTATATCTATAGTTAATATTAAAATTCTATAATGATAATGTTATTATTAAACTAATTCTATTGTTAAGAAAAAATTAAAAAGAAAAAAAAAATCTAAGAATGTTGGGTGATGTCATTAATCTAAATAATTTTAAATTAAAATTAAATCTTATTAATTAATTATTATTATTAAATTTTATTAATAATTATTTTAAATATTAAAATTAAATAATTTTGAATTACTTTAATTAATTATTTTGAATTGAGTACGAGAAGGTATAAAAGCTAGGCAGAAGGAAGCCAGTTCTAAATTTATATTTTAATTTGCGGTTTTAAAATAAAATGACAACCAATATTATCTTTTATGATTGGATGTGGATTGTTTAATATGCATTTTAGGTAGTTGAAATGTTCAGCTGACGAGTTTCTTAGTCGAACTATGTGGTTCAGCGGCTCATTAAACTAAATAACCTTAGCATTTACGTTCACTTAATACCTAAAACATATCATTAAACTGTTTCGTTTAAACAAACCCGTGGTTCCACGGGTCATTTCACTAGTTTAAGTGAAGAAAATATGGTATTAATAGTAACCGCTCTTGTGGCTTAGTGGTACGTCCAATGCCTTTTGTGTTAGATGGGATGGGAGGTTTCAAAGGGGGGGGGGGGGGGGGGATTTTTGCTAATGAGGCATTATTGTGGGAGTGAATGGGCGTTGTGGTAAATATATTGTTGTGCTATTGTGGAGCGCTGATGTGGTTTTTATTTTCCAATTTTTTTATTTTTTACATAATTATAAAATTAAAAAATACATAATATTAAAATAAAAGTGACATAATATTAATATAAAACTTACATATTATTAAAATGATTCAACTATGGAGTACATAATTTTTAAAATGCTTTAAATAAAAATTACATAGATTGAAATTTTAGTTAACGCTACGAAAGTTGCTGGCAAGTTCCAAATGTGCTCGGTAAGGTCTTCTCGAAGTTGATCATGCACTCTACGATCGCGTATCTCTCTACTTATTGTATCCCGATCTCTTGATCTATTTATGATATTCCTTCTTGGACGATTATATGGGTCAGCAAGCATTGCTTCTTTGATTAAGCTAATTTGAAAACCGTTATCCTCTTGAATCATATTATGCAACATAATACAAGTATTCATGTATTCCTTTAATTTATTGAATCTTATAGCTCTAGTTGGGGATTTCAAAATATCAAATCTACCTTGAAGAACGCCAAATGTTCTTTCAACACCTTTTCGGGCACTTTCTTGAAACCTTTTGAACTTCGCACGTTTTTCATCCATTGATTGTGAATAACCTTTAATAAGGGTTGCCCAATCCGGATATATACCTTCAC
Source organism: Rutidosis leptorrhynchoides (assembly GCF_046630445.1). Lineage (NCBI taxonomy): Eukaryota > Viridiplantae > Streptophyta > Magnoliopsida > Asterales > Asteraceae > Rutidosis > Rutidosis leptorrhynchoides. The sequence goes on from NC_092333.1 coordinate 683,898,029, forward strand.
CAAGATAATATCCTTTTGTGTAATGGTGCCCATCTACATAAAATGATGCTAGTGGTACGGATACATTTTTAAGTGCATCAAAAATAGAAGAATTATTTAAAACATTACTGTCTTCATTCGAACCCGCCATACCAAAAAATGCATGCCAAATCCACATATCATGTGAAGCAACCACTTCGAGCATGACTGTTGGCCCTTGTTGGCTACCCCTAGTGTATTGACCTTTCCACGCATTAGGCAATTTTTCCATTGCCAGTGCATGCAGTCAATACTACCCAACATCCCCCTAAAATCATGTTTCTCTTCGTGAGCACTATATAAACGTGTTATGTCGGTTGCATTTGACGCCCTCAAATACACTCTACCATATAAATCATTTACACAATGCCAAAAGTGCTCAATGTAACATCCCGCATTTTTCCGTTAAATTATTTTAACGCCCGTCTTTTTTTTTAGATAATATCTTTCGTTATCTAAATTCGTATCTTTCGCTAACTAACGTTCTCAATATTTCCGTTATTCGATTATAACATCTCCCGTTTATTCTCGCGTATTTAAATTGATTCGTTTGGTTAATTCACGCACCCGCTTTAAACTTGAGGGACCGAAGTTGCCAAGTGGGCAAACTAGTTGACTAGGTCAACTAGTCAACCCACTCTTCCCCACCATTCATTCCATTTTCTTTTTCTTTTCCTTTTTCCTCTCAAGTAATACTTCCAACTTTCACCATTTTCATCTTCATCATTCAATCATCATCCACTTCAAATCTAGGAAACTCATCACAAAACGAATCGTACTTTTGGAATCCTCTCTTCATCCTCTACGTTTTGGTACCAATTTCACTACTTGGGGTAAACTTTCTAAAAACTCTAGATTTCTCTAATTCGATTTATAGACTTGAAATGGTGTTAGTTAGTGTCTATGGCTCAAGTCTAACATGAATATGATTTGTTTGCTCGATTTGTTGTTTTGGAGTAACTAGCATGAACACTTGAAATGGATTAATTTAATCTTTGATTTTGGATGATTAAATGTTGTTTAAATTTTAAATTTCATGTATTAAATGTGTTACTAGCATCATTAGTTTCGTTTTGGTATGTAGGATGATTTAGAAAAGCTTCATAAACAAAATTGATGAATTCATGATTCTTGGTTAGGGTTTGATGAACTTTAAAAGGGATTTTTGATGCGTTGAATGCTATGAAATGTTGTTAGTAAGTGTTTAGTTGCAATGTATGTTTAATTACCTTCGAAACGGCATATCGTATGTGTAAATTGGTTTCCCGAATCATGAAATGCATTTTATGAACTTGAAACTTTGATAATGAACTTTTAACGATCATTCGACGAGGATTTTGATTTTTGTAAATGATGTTTTTGGTAAATGAAATGTTTTTAGTTGTATTTCTCTTCAAAATATCTTTATAATGATATAAGATACGTGTTTTGAATGTTTACGGTTCATTAGTTATGGTTGTTTGAAGTTGGATTCGTGCATTAAGTGTTCAAACTGCCCAGATTTGCTGAACAGATGGTCTGAGCGCCGCTCAGGGTCTTGGAGCGCCGCTCCGGGCCCCGGCTGTCCAAAAATGCACATTTTCGTTTAATTCTAACTATGATACGCACCTCCGATCAACATGAAACTTGGCCAACATGCTTATATATGATTAATCAGCTCAGAAAAATAGTTCGAGACCCGATCCGAACATGTTGACTTTTTTGTTGACTTTGACTTGGACCAAAAGTTGACTTTTATTCAAACTTAACCAATACTTTGTTTAATCATTATAACCTTTCGTTTACACTTATATCTTGCATGAAACTTGACAACGTGATTCACATGCTACATAATCGAGTCGTAACGAGCCATAGGACTAATTGAACACATTTCGCCCGACCTTGTGTCATAACCGGTAATTGATATAACTTATTTGTTTAGGTCGAGGCTAAGTAACTTTTGTTTGCACAACGTTTAAATACAAGTACTTTGGCGTGCAACTACGGTGAGATCATAGTCCCACATTTTCAACAACTTTTATACTTTTAAATCGTGGGCTGAGAAACATATACATTTCATACTTATATACATTTCATACGTATATACTTTTTATACTTTTATACTTTGAACACAAATACGAATACAAAGATACGTACGAGTTAGAACAAAAATTCTCAAGTCTAATTATCATTAGTTACACTTTTAGTGTGAGCGTGAACTTATGTTGTGTAGCCATACGGATTTGATGAACCCTCATTCGGACGGATGAAATGTATTTTCGGTGTATAGTGTAGGTTCTAACACTATTATGCAGAGGTAAGATTCAGTTAAGCTTTGGTAATTGGGTGCTCGTGATACAAACAACATCTTTGGGATGTATACGTTTTGGATAATCAACTTTATGGAAATACAAAATCTTGTGGTTTAAAAACAACGTTTACAAATACACCTATGATTTCACCAACGTTTTTCGTTGACAGTTTTCTATATGTTTCTCAGGTTCATACTTGGCTACTTGATACATGCTTCCGCACACTTTGATTACTTGCTTGGAGTCAAGCATACATGCATACGCTAGCGATAGAACTTTTGGATTCAAACTTAAAGCATACATACTTACGCTATTTATAGCAACCGTGATTTTAAACTTATTATGTCGCAAGTTATTTCATTTATACTTTACAATTTTTGTAAACTTTAAACTTGTTGTCGAACCGTTTGGTAAACTAAACTTTGTAAGTCTTGTACATTTCAAATAAATGCGACATAATTTTGGTCAAACGCGTCTCATTTAGGGACTATGACCACATAACGGGACCTGAGTTAACGGCGTCGCCGATGATGATTTTGGCGGGTCGTTACAGATGGTATCAGAGCATTGGTTCTAGGGATCTAGGATGTGTATTAGTGTGTCTGATAGAGTCGTTAGGACACATTAGTGAATCTAGACTACAACCAGATAGTTAGCCATTGCATTCTGACATACATTTGCTATAGATAGCACTTACTTGACTACTTGTGCATTTATACTTGAATCATTCTTAGGCAAACTTCTTAATGGTACCAAGTTTTCATCATACGAATCCGTATTCTACCACTTTCTAGTAACACACGTAAATTCAAGATTCATACGCGTAAGGATGACGATGACTTCATTAGTCACACTAGTTCGGGAACTCTGTCTCCTCGGTTGTTATTCATCACCGTCCCGGCTTACTATCCACAAGTGTTGTAAAGTTACCACCACTACTTTAGATGAGTATCGTCATCACTATTTATCACTACGGTTACGTACTACTCGTTATCATAATTCGTTACTCTTGTCGTGCCTAAAGACATTATTGTTTAACTTGAACCGCATTGAAGTGAACAATCATCTATACATTTCCCTCGGGAAACCCTTCTTCAGAGTTGCCCTAATTCTTTCGATTCAATACGAGTCACGTTAGAGACGTCGTTACACTTTGTTCATTTTAAAACTTCACGATTACACAAACTTTGTTCTATGGAGTGATGTGGGAATGGAGGTATGAGTTAGCGTAATATAACGACACTCGATCAATGTGGTTATATTATGGTAAGTCATACCAAAGTTCTAATGACTTGTGATGGTGATTGGACTCGATCAACCTAATCACCACCATGTGCCATGTATATGACTTCATTTTTCTTGTTGGACATCCAAAAACTCCGAGAATATTGATGACAGTCATACCAAGGACACACCTTTGATTATTGTCGAACCATATTATGCTTCCGAATGAATGACAAATTCTTTCAACTTCAAACATATGCTACACGTGTATACTATCTCGTTTCGCACAGTTTTATCGACGAACTACAATATGCATGATATGCTCACATCGAGGCGGAAATTTCTCTCGCATTAAACTCGTACCCCCGTATAAGGAAATCTTTTATCTAAATTCTCAATAGAGAGACAGAGACTCTTCACGTTATACTAGTATTCGCCACGAGGGTGAATAGTCCTAACGAACGTTTTCAGAACCCGATAAGAAACTTGCTCTAACAAACGTTTTTTTTAAACCGATAAATCTTCCGCGGTGCGAATTTCTTGAGAAACGAAAACTTGTTCGAATATACCTTCAAGAAATGTACCTCGTTTCGGATCGAGATGCTCGTTTCACTTCTAGACTTACAAAAATCCTCGGGACCACGTTTAGACATGAGTACGACGTATCAACCACAAACTGAAGAACCAAGTAAATGTACGATTTAAACCTCGGAAGCCATAAAACAAATTTGTGTTATTGAATTTCAAATTTACTTGGGGAAAAGTCTTTGCCTTTAATCGAATTCTCTTACAATGATAGTTATCACATGAGTATTGACGCCACACCTTTTGAAAACTCATATAGCCGCAATTGTCTTTTTCTCAATTGTTGAACCGAAGTAGGCGACAAGCAAACCACCGGACCCGAACTCATTTATGAAACAATCGAGAAATTATTCAAATCCAAGAAAGGCTCAAGACGACCCGTAGTCGCCAAAAGAGCTATGCCGATGTTAGACGTAAACCTCTCTAATTCCAAGTGGTTGGCCGCGTAATGTTAAGAGTCACACCTTGAAAAGGTGTAGTCCGTTTCGGAAACGTAGAAAGCTAAATCCGTGATACATTGATCCTTTTGAAATCTTGGGGCGTTTTGGACCCGTTGCAAGCCGTTTAGATTTTCCGACTCATTTAAGTCTCCGTTCATCTTACATTCCATGTATCAAACTTAAAGAAGTGTCTTGCCGAACAAGAACTTGTTATTCCTTTCGATGAGCTTACTATCGATGACAAACTCCACTTCATGGTAAAACCGGTTGAAATTATGAATCGTGGGACCAAACTTTAAAACAACGTAAAAATCCCGACTGTCAAAGTTCGTTGAGATGCCCAAGGAAGTACCTTCACTTATTCGTAGAATTGGCAACACAAGATCTCGAGGAAGAAACGACGACTACTACTTCCAACTAAATTTCGGGACGAAATTTCTTTTAAGGTGTGGGTAATGTAACATCCCGCATTTTTCCGTTAAATTATTTTAACGCCCGTCTTTTTTTTAGATAATATCTTTCGTTATCTAAATTCGTATCTTTCGTTAACTAACGTTCTCAATATATCCGTTATTCGATTATAACATCTCCCGTTTATTCTCGCGTATTTAAATTGATTCGTTTAGTTAATTCACGCACCCGCTTTAAACTTGAGGGACCGAAGTTGCCAAGTGGGCAAACTAGTTGACTAGGTCAACTAGTCAACCCACTCTTTCCCACCATTCATACCATTTTCTTTTCTTTTCCTTTTTCCTCTCAAGTAATACTTCCAACTTTCACCATTTTCATCTTCATCATTCAATCATCATCTATTTCGAATCTAGGAAGCTCATCACAAAACGAATCATACTTTTGGAATCCTCTCTTCATCCTCTACGTTTTGGTACCAATTTCACTACTTGGGGTAAAGTTTCTAAAAACTCTAGATTTCTCTAATTCGATTTATAGACTTGAAATGGTGTTAGTTAGTGTCTATGGCTCAAGTCTAACATGAATATGTGATTTGTTTACTTGATTTGTTGTTTTGGAATAATTAGCATGAACACTTGAAATGGATTAATTTAATCTTTGATTTTGGATGATTAAATGTTGTTTAAATGTTAAAGTTCACGTATTAAATGTGTTACTAGCATTATTAGCTTCATTTTGGTATGTAGGATGATTTAGAAAAGCTTCATAAATAAAATTGATGAATTCATGATTCTTGGTTAGGGTTTGATGAACTTTAAAAGGGATTTTTGATGCGTTGAATGCTATGAAATATTGTTAGTAAGTGTTTAGTTGCAATGTATGTTTAACTACCTTCGAAACGGCATATCGTATGTGTAAATTGGATTTCAGAATCATGAAATGCATTTTATTAACTTGAAACTTTGATAATGAACTTTTAACGATCATTCGGCGAGGATTTTGATTTTTGTAAATGATGTTTTTGGTAAAGGAAATGTGTTTAGTTGTATTCCTCTTCAAAATACCTTTCTAACGATATAAGATACGTGTCTTGAATGTTTACGGTTCATTAGTTATGGTTGTTTGAAGTTGGATTCGTGCATTAAGTGTTCAAACTACCCAGATTTGCTGAACAGATGGTCTGAGCGCCGCTCAGGGTCTTGGAGCGCCGCTCCGGGCCCCGGCTGTCCAAAATTGCACATTTTCGTTTAATTCTAACTATGCTACGCACCTCCGATCAACATGAAACTTGGCCAACATGCTTATATATGATTAATTAGCTCAGAAAAATAGTTCGAGACCCGATCCGAACGTGTTGACTTTTTCGTTGACTTTGACTTGGACCAAAAGTTGACTTTTATTCAAACTTAACCAATACTTTGTTTAATCGTTATAACCTTTCGTTTACACTTATATCTTGCATGAAACTTGACAACGTGATTCACATGCTACATAATCGAGTCGTAACGAGCCATAGGACTAATTGAACACATTTCGTCTGACCTTGTGTCGTAACCGGTAATTGATATAACTTATTTGTTTAGGTCGAGGCTAAGAAACTTTTGTTTGCACAATGTTTAAATACAAGTACTTTGGCGTGCAACTGCGGTGAGATCATAGTCCCACCTTTTCAACAACTTTTATACTTTTAAATCGTGGGCTGAGAAACATATACATTTCATACTTATATACATTTCATACGTATATACTTTTTATACTTTTATAATTTGAACACAAATACGAATACAAAGATACGTACGAGTTAGAACAAAAATCCTCTAGTCTAATTATCATTAGGTACACTTTTAGTGTGAGCGTAAACTTATGTTGTGTGGTCATACGGGTTTGATGAACCCTCATCCGGACGGATGAAATGTATTTTCGGTGTATAGTGTAGGTTCTAACACTATTATGCAGAGGTAAGATTCAGTTAAGCTTTGGTAATTGGGTGCTCGTGATACAAACAACATCTTTGGGATGTATACTTTTTGGATAATCAACTTTATGGAAATACAAAATCTTGTGGTTCAAAAACAACGTTTACAAATACACCTATAATTTCACCAACGTTTTTCGTTGACAGTTTTCTATATGTTTCTCAGGTTCATACTTGGCTACTTGATACATGTTTCCGCACACTTTGATTACTTGCTTGGAGTCAAGCATACATGCATACGCTAGCGATAGCACTTTTGGATTCAAACTTAAAGCATACATACTTACGCTATTTATAGCAACCGTGATTTTATACTTATTATGTCGCAAGTTATTTCATTTATACTTTAAAACTTTTATAAACTTTAAACTTGTTGTCGAACCGTTTGGTAAACTAAACTTTGTAAGTCTTGTACATTTCAAATGAATGCGATATTATTTTGGTCAAACGCGTCTCATTTAGGGACTATGACCACATAATGGGACCTGAGTTAACGGCGCCGCCAATGACGATTTTGGCGGGTCGTTACACTCAAGACATTGAAAAGATGAGGTTTCACTCATTTGAAAATACTCATCAAGAGAATCTGATGCTACACCATACATCAATTGACGAATAGTTGATGTAATCTTTCAAAAGATTGTTAGTCTGTAACACCCTGTTTTTTTATAACACAGCGGAAGACTTAATTTACATAAATACTAATTAGTTAAATACAAACATGATTATCACAATTCCTTAGTTAGTTACTTCATTACAAACCACAACTGTTATGTTAAACGACTAGTTACATATTTAAAAAAGCTAAGAAATCAGAGTTCGTCTTGTCAAACATATCTTCAACCCGACTCCCATCCCAACCAGCACTAAGATCCAGAACCTGCAAGGGAGGAGGTGAGGGGTTAGCACAAGGCTAAGTTAATGGAACTATCAAGAGGTCTAGCATACAGTACCAACTTGTACCACTACAACTGCAACAACTTACAACATACAACAACTAGCAACTAGCAACTATGCTCCAACTAAAGGACCGGTGGCTTGTACGGGCACACTGCCACTAGCTGATCAGGCTAGAGTCTACCAAAAGTCCTTACTACTGAATCCCCAGTATAGTCATCCACATGCAGGTGATGCGTCGTTCAACACTATACTCAACAAACAGCAGCCAACTGGACCTAACCACAACTAGATTGACCTCTCTGAGAGAACCTAACAGATCAAGGTTCCAACAACAACAATAACTTGTGCACATGCAACTAGTCAACTACTACTACTACTACTACTACTACATGCAACTAATACTACTAAAAGCATGGCAACCTTAACTGTGATCAACTGTATAACATGACTACTAAACATGGCAACTAACAACAATATAAACATAGTAGCGCAACTTGCTACTCTATACTACACCAGGAGATAATCCCACTCACTGAATACCAGCAACGAGCTCAGATAATATATCAGTGAGCTTTTTCCTTATCCTTATCACCTGAACATAAGGCAAATCAAGTTAGTTTCTATCCGTTAGCAAAAAACAGCACAATACAGCAAATTAGTAACAAAAGTGTCCGTTAACAAATTTTCACAATACATCCTGATTATCATAAGTCACGCGGGCAACATAACGCCTAGAAAATAGCCAAATTACACAACAATGCAACACTGATCTGCATCCGTATGGTTGCAAGTCCATCCGTACGGTTACATCATTTATCCGTACAGTTGCACACTTACTGCCCGGTTGCACCAACACCACTGCATCCGAACGGTTGCACATGCACCCGTACGGTTGCACAGTCTACCCATGCGGTTGCAAGCTGCAACCGTACGGTTGTGTTCATCGAGCAACAGCAGCAGAAACTGACGGGTTTCGAATCAAAATCACCCAAATCTCGATGTTGGACCTGTTTTTGACCTCAAAACCAACTATAACTTGTACACACAACATTTAGAAGTATAAACCCACAAGTTTTGAGCCAAAACAACATCAATTTAAGCATTATGACACCAAAATCACATTTATCAAAAACCTAGCTTCAAACCCAAATAAAACACCGATTTGGAGATGAAATCACACAAATCTTACCTTGATAGACTCACAATGACACAAGGAAATCGATTTCTAACACAATTCAAGCTCCAAATCAAGATCAAGAGATTAGGGTTTGTAAGAGAGAAAGAGTTAGGTACGAGGTGTTTTGGAATATTCAAGAAAATGAGAGAAAGAAGCTGATTCTAGCTTATATGTCTGTGTTAAACACAATACCCCACCACACACAGGTATTTACCAGTTATTGGATAACTTTCCCTTAATTTGACAACCCTAACGGAGTCCAATTTAAATAAACGAACCTGTTCTGTGGCCCTTGTCACAAACTGGTCTCAACTAAACAACCAAATATTTATAAACATATAATTATTATACTAACATACAAACACACCCAAGGTCAAAAGGGTCTTTTCATCTAGGCCCGGTAACAGGATGTTACAAATCTACCCCCTTAGACCACTTGTAGTGGTTGAGGACGTGAGTTGCTTTTTGATGATTAGGACGTGTGGGTTGTTTTTGTGGAGTAGTGGTGGTGTGAGTTTTTAGTGTGGGTTGGGAGTATTGTGACGATGTGTTAAAATATAATTGGGTTAAGTATTAAAAAGGGGTATAAAATAATATTTTAAATTAATAAAAAATTACAAAAATTCAACCTCGGGTGTGGTTTCTTCCGTTGGAGGGCAACGCACCCCCTCCCCTCTCTCCTCCCCCACGCAACGATACCCCACCCTTGGAGGCGTGGCCGGCTACCACATCGGCTAAGACGTCGTGGCCAAATCACCCCTACAACAAGTCTTAAAGAGATTTCGTCCTCGGAATCGGGTCAACTGCGGTCAACAAAAACGTAAACTCAATTGAATCTTTCACAAAATCGATCCAAACTAGCAAATCGCCCTTCCAATACCAATCGTCTTCCTTCAAACAAGTGCACAGATATCGAATTTCTAACATTTACGCACGTCTGATACAATACAAATTACCAAAACGTCCACTGGTCTACAACTTGAATCGACAAATCTCCACTGTCAATCCAATGATCGAAGTCAAATTTCACAATTATTCCAAGCTAAGGCAATATAATTAGTCATCGATCTAAGTCATGTGTCTATGTCCACAAAATTTGTCCTTAATTCATGGTAATATCTCCGGTTACTCGTCTTATGTCCAATCATAACACAGTCCCAACGTTCAATTCACAGTCCACGAATAGCACATGCCATCTAATTTTTTTTCCTTCTGCTTCCCAGAAACTCTGTATGACTCACCATAATACACTTCTGTTGGCCATACACAAGTATATTATCCTGAATCACACCTTCATTCTGAGTCGCTCGAAACGGAAAAATACTACTTGTTCCATCCACTAGCTTAAATTCAACGACTCTCTTTAAACGCTTCGCCAATAATTAAGCTACTTAATAATTAATCAATCACACCATATGTCCAATCATAGTTATTTAAACATTGTCCATCAAATGTTCAAATATAATCTACCAACATTACCACACATCCAACAAGCATAGGAAAATATATTGTCAATAAATTCACCTACTGACATATCACTCATACTCATGTCACTATCTAACTACTTTCGGTCGTCCAAAAGTCCACTGCATAACGATACCCAACACATCTCTATCGAAGCCACGGTTTTCAATCCTAAAAAGTCAACCTAAGGATCACCCTTACCCAACAAAGCAAACAAGGGTCGCAACTAAACATACTAACAAAATAACCCAACAAAATAAATCTTACACTACAATCAAGATCTACCAATCTACACACACATATATATACATATATACACAATCATATACATATGTACAACTTAACAGTACAAGGATTTTAAAGCATACATGTATTCACATCATAATCATCATCTGTATCAGCAACCATCTAATAAGCTCTTGCTGTTGTCGTAGGTGGATTCTTTCTTTTCTGCCCTACTGGAGAACCAGAAGATCCACTTACCGATCTCAACTATGCTCCTGGCCCCGCCCCAGAACCTGATCCTCTTACATACGGACACTGAGCTGACCTATACCTCACTTGATGACATTTCTAACATACATCCTCTTGGAACGAACACATCCGAATCTCATGCCCCACAATTCCACATCTTAAACATCTTTTGGTTGAATCCGAACAAGGACCACTATGAGATGATGTACAACTATAACACCAAGAATTCTGACTTGATGCTGACCCACTCTGTTCTGATCCACTTTTCTGTTTCAACTTAACAGACTTCTTTGACCTAGAGTCTGAATGACTCATCACCTGATCTTGTTGTGGAATCTCATAACCTATCATTCTATTTCTTGCTGCTCTGACATCATCCTCTACCATTTTGGCCATAACAAACGCTTGAGATAACGTAGTCGCCATCCTGACCATTGTTCCGTATTCTGGTAGAATTATATTAACAAAAAGCTTAATTTTGGACAGTTCATCCGGAACCCATTGTTTCACGAACCTTAATTTATCCATATATTGCTCAAACACCTCATCTATTGTCATCTGATGAGTCATTTTCATTGCCAAAAATCCTGTCTTAATTCGATTGAGGTCATCGGACGAACAATACTGCTCACAAACTTTACTATAAATTGTTCTCAAGTAATCATGCTCACTTGCTCTTTTGGTATACTAGAAATAACTGTATCCCACCAAACCATTGCCCTATTTTTCATCATACGATAAATAACCTGTAATTCTGGTTCACACTGACAGGCCTCAAAAACCTTTTCTATTTCTCTTAACCAGTTAAGGGTTACCGTTGGGTTAGAACTTCCTGAATACTCTGGCAGATTACAATTCAGAAACTGTTTGAAGTTGCATTGCTTGGATTATTGAAACATCGGTGTAGCGACCAGAAAAAATCGTCATTGACGGCGCCGTCTACTTAGGTCCCATTACGGGATCATAAGTCTTTAAAATGATGTTTGACCAAAATATATCGCATTCATTTCAAATGTAAAGATGTTTCAAGTTTACAAAAGTAGTTCAACAACTAGTGACGTTACAACGTTTTACGTACAAATGAAACCTATGCGACACAGTTTAAATGTAAAGTCAAAAGATGCTCCATGTATGCATGTATACTCGACATCCAAACAAGTATCAAAATAGTGAGCGGAAGCATGTAACACATATCGTTCAAGGACCTGAGAAAAACATAGAAAATCTGTCAACGAAAACGTTAGTGAAATCAAAGGTTTAGTGAGTGCGTACGCAAGTAAGTTGAACCACAAGATTTATAACGTTGAAGTAATAGTAAGAACATTCTAAAAGTTGTTATCACGAGCATCCAATTATCAATGCTTAACTAATGTTACCCCATCACAAATAGTGTTAGAACATACACTGTTTCTCGAAAATATATTTCATCCGCATAACGGCAGCGAACCGTCCGAATGAGGGTTTGTCAAACCCATATGGCCATACAACATAAGTTCTCGCTTACACCCGGCAAGTGTAACTAATGATAATCGAATTGAGGATTTTGTTCTAACTCGTATGTAGAATGTTTATTTTCGTACTTGTGTTCACTTAGTAAAACGAAATGTTTATGTTTTCTCATCTCAAATGTAAGTTTAAAAGAGTAAAAGTGGGACTATGATCTCACCTTGAGTGCACGAGTAATAAGGTACTTCATAAGTAAACGTGTGCAAGGAAAATTGCTAGTCTTGACCTAAACAAGTAGGTTGTATCAATAACGGTAAACACGATGGGTCAAAGTTGTTCAATTAGTCCTATGGCTCGTTACGACTAGATTAATTAGCATGCGAATCAAATATGTCAAGTTTCATGCAAGATACAAGTATAAGAGCAAGTTAGAATGATTGCATAAGTAATTGGTTAAGTTTGATCAAAGGTCAACTTTGGTAGCGACAAAGTCAACAAAAAAGTCAACACATTCAGGTCGAGTCCCGAACTATTTTTCTGAGGTTTTTAATCATATATAAGCATGTTAGAATAAGTTACATATGAATCAGAGGTGAGTAGCATAGTTAAAATTAAATGGTAAACGACCAACGAAATCAGAACCTGGCAGTTCATCTGGACGGCGTCCAGATTGGCTGGACGGCATCCAGATGTGAAGGCCTGGATGGCGTCCAAGAATCTGGACGGCGTCTAGATTAGTGCACAGACCTGCTTTGCTGAAAATACACAAGTGCACGAACCAAAACCCAAACAATCCCAATTTATGACCCGCAAACAATCAAAACATGTATCTTATATCATCGGAAAGGTATTTTGACGAGGAAAACAACTAAACACCTTTCATCAAACAATTCATCATTTACATCAACCAAAAACGCATTAAATGCCTATCATTTATGACATTCAAGTTCATAATTGCACATTTATGATTCGAGAATTAAATGCACATATCCAATACGCAGTTTCGTAGGTAATTACACATACAATACAACTAAACACTTACAACCAATATTGTCAAGCATTTGATGCATCAAAAGTCCATTTTACTTCTGTCAAACCCTAACTCAAATCATAATTTCATCAATCATGTTAATGGAGTCTTTTCAAGTCAACCTACACATCAAATTGAAGCTAGTGATGCTAGTAACAAGCTAGTGATGCTAGTAACACATTTAATACATGCACTTTTAACATCTAACAACATTTAGGCAACCAAATCCCAAGATTAAACACACCAAACTTCAAGTTCATGCTAGTTAATTAAAATAACAAAATCGAGCATATAAATCACATATTCATGCTATACTTGAGCCATAGACACTAATTAACACTTCTATAAGTTAAAAACATCAAGAACACAAATTCTAGTATTTTTAGAAAGTTACCCAAATGCAATGAGATTGGTATGGATTCGAAGAGGAAGGTGCAAGGATTCCGAATATGTAATTTATTTTAGTTGATGCTTGCTAGATTTAAAATAGATGATGATTCTTTGTTTGGTTGTTTGAGAGAAAAAGAATGGGAGTATTAGAGAAAGAGGAGGATGAATGAATGGAGGAGGAAGGGTTTGACCCTTGACCTAGTCAAATGTTTGGCATCTTTGCGAGTTTAGTCCCTCAAGTTTGAATCGGGTGCGTGAATTACCTAAAAGAGATAATTTAAAACGCGTATTAGCGGAATATGTTATAATTATATAACGGACTTTAAAATAACATAACGGAATGTAAACGGAAAAAGGCGGGATGTTACATGATGTGATGACCCGGGAATTTCCGACCAAATTTAAACTTTAATCTTTATATGTTTCCGACACGATAAGCAAAATTTGTAATGTTGAGTCTCGAAAGTTTTGAAATCTATATTCATGTATTCAATTGACCTTCGACCATTCCCGACGATTCACGAACAACTAATTGTAAATAGATACATATATATTTTTAAATATAAATATATACAACAATTCGAAATATAATTTGAAATATTATATTATTTAGTTATTAGGATTAATGTTGAAAAATAAAATAATATATAATAATTATTATTTAAAATATATGTATATATATGAATGAAGTATAGATATATATAGGATTTCGAACATAACAATTAAATGCTTGTAATACTTGTTTGTCATCCAACTTGTTATTGAACAAGTTTAATATGAACCTGAAAGATATAAAAATAAACGTTCGTTCGTAAATAGATTTTTTGTAAAATTGAGGTTTATTAAGAATACAATTATTTCTTGTACCTACTCTGTCTATATTATTTGGGATTGAAATTTAGTAACGGACAAACTAATTACGAGTCGCCTTATAATACTGTAAACAAAATAAATATTTATAGTTATACTTTTACCCGATAAATTTTAACAACAGAGCATGATATATCAATTCGCAATAACACGGAATCAATAAGTGACATAGTAAACGACGGCTAACTTAATCACACATTTATTATTATTATTACTATATTATTTATATTATGCCTGGAATGGACCCGTGAATTGAATTAAGAGACATGAAGTTGTTACTACTTTTGAATTATTTGCATCAACTTTATCTTTATATACTTGTACACTTGTGAGATAGCACAAAATCCACACAAGGCTTCGAATAGGATACAAAGAATGAAAAGAATGATTAAGACATATAACAACTTTTAAAGTAATTACAATCAGAAACAGTGTATACTCCATTACAACATTCATTAAACTTCACATGTTTAACTTTTATGTATTATTGTTGTTAAAGGTTGTCTAATAGGTATATTACATTCACAGAATATTACATAAGAGATAGATAACACAAATACACCATTTTACCTTCCTCTTTCTCTTCTTGATCCGGCAACACACACCACCACCATTGTTGTTCTAACTATGATCGTGAACCTTACCACCATACATCGTCAACAAAACCGAATTTATTTGCTGTTTGTTTCGTGAGTTATGCAACCACCACCAAACCACTTCAATCCACCATCGTTATGTTATCGTCATCACCACCCTACATCACCAACACCTAGAAAATATCATACAAACATCATCTCCAAACAATCATAAAACCACCATGATAAACCTTTGATTTTGTTTTAAAGAAAACCGTTCAACTGGATATACAAACTGCTGTGCTAATGCTACTTATTACTTCCCTAATTCTGTTTAAGCACAAAACATACCTGCAACATCTACACCGATTCAAGTACTGCCCTGCTGCTATGTCTCTGTCTAGTCGAAAAAGATGTTACTAAACTTATGAGCTCAACTGCTGTTCATGACCATCAAGGCTCTCAATCTCCATAACCATCGACTGTATTGTTGTGTTCAAAAATCCAAACTACGACCACAACCTGCAATCAACCACCTGCATCATTAAAACCATTAGAATCACAGGTGTTATTTTGTTTATTTTTCTGTTTCCTTTTCTGGGGGTTATACACAAACAAACCAAACCATACCACAATTGTTGTTTAGCTGCTGTAATTACAACCATATAACCACCATTCGAAATACCATAAACATTTACCATGATTTTACCTAAAGACACCCCCAACAGCTGGGAAATTGCAGCTACCTTTTCTGTTTCCAATCAAAACACAAAACAAGTATATCACCTTGTTTACCTGCTCCTAATTAGATCATCCATTTCGTTCTCTGTTCGAAAGTATAGACCATGAGGAAGCTAGTGCAGTTTCGAACCTATACAGGTAATCATCCATTTATCTGATCTTCTCATTTACTAATTATAACTATGAAATTGTCAAATTGAAAACTGCAAAATTAACTTTGAGCAAATGTATATTCACAGTAAAATAAATAAATAAAATATATATATATATATATAGATATGTATATATAAATAAGTAAATAATAATAATACTAATTTCTCAAATCAATCAGAAATCTAAAATACCCTGTATAATTGATGAACAAATATAACACTCATACCTTTAAACTAAGAAATTCAATTTGTATCAAGTTCAAAAACCCTAATTTCACCGTAATTCCATTACATAGGAAAGAAGTGAAATTTAAAGGCTAGTTAAGATAAGATGTCGATATGATAAATGATTCGGAATTTTGCAGCTTCAAACCATGAGACTAATTTCGAACCTAAATAAAAAGATATTTTCATACCTAATGATAAAGATGAACAACGATGATAATGAAGATTGATGATGACTCTGAACGATGATGACAACGAACGAACGATGACGATGACGATAATGAATCAATGCCTATTAAACATTTATGATTATTGATTAATTGATCTGTTGAAGGATCGAAAAACCCTAGATTGTGAATCGTTCTTCTCTGTTTTTCTTTTTATTCTTTTCTCTCGATCTGAATTGGGAACAGCTACAAACGCGTACTGAGCTATATTATTATTATTATTATTATTATTATTATTATTATTATTATTATTATTATTATTATTATTATTATTATTATTATTATTATTATTATTATTTAAAATAGTGTTAGGATTATTATTAAGAATATTATTAGTAATATCCTTATTATTAAAACTATCATTTTACTAAAATTTATCATTTTTAAAAGTATTATTATTAATAAAAGTATTATTATTAAAATTATCATTATTATTATTATTAAGTATCATTATTATTGATATTATTCCTATTATTAATATTAAAACAAGTAAATATTAGTTATACACAAATATATTTAATACATAACCTAACTATATTATTATTTTTACAAATAATAAAATTTTCATTTAAAATGTATAAATAAATATATATATATTTATTAATAAGACACATAATTTATTAATATAACAATTATATCACTAATAATAATATATAAAATTGCGCGATTACAAAGATATGTGTTAATATATATACTCGATATAGGTTCGAGAATCCGAGGCCAACCCTACACTTGTTCAAAGTCGTTATATGTATTTTTACTACAAAATACAGTATGGTGAGTTTTCATTACTCCCTTTTTATATATATTTTTGGGACTGAGAATACATGCGCTGCTTTTATAAATGTTTTATGATATAGAAACAAGTAATCGAAACTACATTCTATGGTTGAATTATCGAAGTCGAATATGCCCCTTTTTATTAAGTCTGGTAATCTAAGAATTAGGGAACAGACACCCTAGTTGACGCCAATTCTAAAGATAGATCTATCGGGCCCAACAAGCCCCATCCAAAGTACCGGATGCTTTAGTACTTCGAAATTTATATCATGTCCGAAGGAGGATCCCGGAATGATGGGGATATTCTTATATGTATATTGTGAATGTCGGTTACCAGGTGTTCAATCCATATGAATGATATTTTTGTCTCTATGCATGGGATGTATATTTACGAGAATTGAAAATATGAAATCTTGTGGTCTATTAAAATTATGAAATGATTGTTTATGATAAACTAATGAACTCACCAACCTTTTGGTTAACACTTGAAAGCATGTTTATTCTCAGGTACGAAAGAAATCTTTCGCTGTGCATTTGCTCATTTTAAAGATATTATTTGGAGTCATTCATGACATATTTCAAAAGACGTTGCATTCGAGTCGTTGAGTTCATCAAGATTATTATTAAGTCAATTTTAGCTAGATATATTATAAAATGGTATGCATGCCGTTAACTTTCGATGTAATGAAAGATTATCTTTTCAAAAACGAATGCAATGTTTGTAAAATGTATCATATAGAGGTCAAGTACCTCACGATGTAATCAACTGTTGTGAATCGTTTATAATCGATATGGACTTCGTCCGGATGGATTAGGACGGGTCTTCACAGTTGGTATCATAGCGGTGGTCTTAGCGAACCATGTCTGCATTAGTGTGTCTAACTGATAAGTTGTTAGGATGCATTAGTGAGTCTGGACTTCGACCGTGTCTGCATGTCAAAAGTTTTGCTTATCATTTTGTGTCAAAAATTACCTGCTTATCATTCTTAGAGAATCACTTGCTTATCATTCTTAGTCTAGACACGTTTTACTGCATTGATTGCATGATTAGTGTACGGACAAAATTCATATCTTAGCATATCTGCTAATTCATATCTTAGTGTATCTGTTACTGTAACTTTGCCTGAAAACTTCCGTAGATTCCTCCGTAACTTATGGGATTTTAGTATTATATATGCATATGTAAATTATGTATTGCAGGGTACTAATCTACATCCTATAATCTATTTCTTATCGAAAATCCTTCATCTGATCGTACGAGATGAATCCCTCAACCAGTTCGAGTCCCTCAGATTCTGTTAGCTATTCTGATAGTTATTCTGACAGCTATCCCGACATGGATGTTCATCTAAACTCTGGAAGTAGCGTCACCAGAATGAATTCAACCAATTAACCATCCCCAATTCATCTGATGGGTTTGTAGTTGACTTAATCAATGGAGACGCGAAGAAGGCGATCCCTTCCACCAACCGAATTCACCTATTGACGAAGAACCTGAAACACTCACCGGCGAACCAAACCGAAACACTATTTTTGCTCTCAATTCCTGAATATCTCGCCACGATTATATCCTATTCAGAATTCTAAACCTTATTTATCCGCTCGTTCCGACCGACAATCATTCCGGAATAATAAAAGAAGTCAACAAACTTCGCGCTCGAGTAATCAATTTGGAAAACATGGTGCAAAACGTACCAGCTTCAGCAGCATCACCGTCACCAACAGTACTACTAACATCAACACTAGTACCACCAACAATCCAAGTATCAACAATCCATGCCTCAACATCCCATTCAGTACCTCGAGTACAATCATCGTTCTATGTATCGTTCTACATCAATTATCTTCGTTCTTCATGGCAATTATGTAATCTCTAAAGTTTTAGAGATTATGTACTCTAGTTCTAGCCGTAAACCTGATGAGTTTAATATCACATTGACTCATTAAATCCATGATTACATCTGAAGAAAATATATATGTATATATATTCTTTCATAAAGATTGTAATTTAAAATTCTTTCGTACAAACTGTTAATGGTGAAAATATTTTAACGGGTAGGTAATACCCGAGGAATATTTAGATTTCACATTAATAAGTACACTGTACATTCTTTCAAATCTGATACAACAGTCATTTACTATCCTACTTACAACCACCGATATACGTATTCGTTCACCGAAGAATAACTATTTTCATTTAAATTCAATTTCATATTTGGATTTTGACCTATCAGAATCCAACAAGTGGCATAATGAAGAAATAATGGACACAATAAAAATTGATTAGAAACAGACTAATTAACAATATGAAATTTTGTTAAGAATCCACGCTAATAAAATCCTAGCTAACTGTTCCTAGCTAACTGTTAATTCCGTATTACATTTTATTTATCGCAATTTATTTATCGCAATTCAATTATCGCAATTTATTTTATCGCAATTTATATTCTCTCAATTTTATTTATCGTCATTTAATTTCTAATATTTACTTTACGCACTTTATTTATCGTCAGATAATTTTTGTTATTTATTTTACGCACTTTAAATATCGGGACACGTATACAAGGTTTTGACATATCATATCGACGCATCTATATATATTATTTGGAATCACCATAGACACTCTATATGCAGTAATGATCGAGTTCTCTATACAGGGTTGAGGTTGATTCTATAATAATATATATACTTTGAGTTGTGATCGAGTCTGAGACGTATACGGGTCACGACACGTATTAATTAATTCAAATATGATATATTAAACTATATATGAATTATTGAACTGTCAACTGTGGACTATCGACTGTGGACTAATAAGATTGGACAATTAAAAATGAATTAAAATATTGATTATAACATATGAAACTAAACAATTCTTCAAGTTTGTCACTTGATTTCATATTAAACCTCATTGTATCTTGACAATTACAATGTGCGTTCAAACTTCTCATGATTCTTGAAAACACCTCAAATGATATGATGAATCAACCACACTTCATGTACGGAAGAAAAGATTTATGCATCTAGTTATGCACCTGAGAAACTCACAACAACTGAGTAAAAGTTTAACACGTAGCCGCGTCAGATCCTTTGGCATATATTAACAAAAAAAAATAACTTTGCGATTCCTTTCCAAAGTAGCAAATTTTGTCACAGCTCCAGCAAGCCAACTTCGACTTTTCGTTCAAAACAACCTTATTATAACCTTGATATATATGTGTACTCTTTTATTGTTACCGGGGAACCTTTCATATTCCATCATATTACCATCAGCGTTTAATCATCTAAAAACACAATTCTCCTGAAACCACCTCGGATTAATAACCGATGATTCAGATATCATAGCATTAAATGCAGAGGAAACAAAAAAATGGTAGATGGTCTAAACGGACAAAGGTTTGATGATAAAGAAAGGAGTGTTAGGAACGCTCGATAGAAAATTGGGTATTGAAAAACAGATTGAGTTACCCATGAAGGAGACCAAGGACAAATACAAGGACCAAATCCTATATTCAAAGGATTCAGGTAATTCTGGATCCGTTGAAATCTTTAGAGAATATCTTGCTCCGAAGTCATGTTAAAATCTTGCAGAAAATCTTTCTCCATCAACCGTCGAACTTAGAAATTCCAAAATATCATCATCAATATCTTTGATATTTCTGAGGATATTTTCATAAATATTCTCGTCCGAAATTATATACCTCTTCGTGCTTCCTGTGTATCAATATATTAGAAACATTCAATAGAAAATATAGTACCGAAAAGCAGATTATGCGAAACTATGAAGAAAGCCGTGGATAAATCACAAAGAATAAGTTTGACTTCAAAGAATTCAAATAATTCAATGTCTGCTAAAGTCTATAGTGAATAACTTGCTCCTTACTCTAAACCCTTGCAGACAATAGTTTCTATCATCCTCTGTTCTTAGATATTCTGAGATATTATCGTACATTTCATTATAATTATCCTCCATATTTCTGGAGATATTTTTATAACTATTCTTATCTGAAATCATTAATCTTTTCGTGCTATCAGTATTACATCATATAGAAACTGTTAGTTTCTATATTCTGTAAAATTTTGAACTTAAAATATGAATGTTATTGAAGTAATGTTGGGAACTGATGCATGAGTTAGTATAATATAATGACACTTGATCAACGTGATTATATTACAGAAGTCATGCTGAGTTTCTAATGGGACGTGATGATTCACAGATCCTAACGTCATCATGTGCCATGTTACATAACTCTTTCATTCTGCTTAACTTCTGAACATATCAAGAAAGTATATTCTTGATAGTTCTATTCTCAGTGAATCTAGTAATTTGACAAATCAAATCGTGCTATTACGTTCTTTCTTGATTATAACATTAAATTCATTCGAAACTCCATACTTACAAATTCTGGACCATTACTCATTTTACTAGAGATCGAGAGGAGATTAAAAAGACGAAGAGCTTCGAAACATAAAGGAAGATATAAAACTCGACAACAACACGAAAATTACAATAATTAAAAATTAAAACATCACGACAATTAAAAATTAAAAGATTACAATCAAACTACTCGTCGTCGTCAATTGTCATCTGCAATGTAGCGTTCACCAGTCATTTCACCATCCGTGAGGTACTCTGGAGACATCGGTATTTCTCTTGATGCTTCAACTACTACTTCAACTGATTCATCGAGGTAACGATAACCCAACGTCTCTTCATCTTCAAGAACTGCATACAAAGAAATGCGTTTACCGCGATCTTCAATGGTATCTTTTATAAAGTACCATTGATCATCGGTACATAGAAAACTTGCCCTACAATCCGCATCATAATCGTCTTTATAAAAGAACACAGACGTAAATTCACAAGGAACTTTTTCCTTCAGAAAGGATAGCAAATCTTGTAAATCAACATCACGAATGTCGATATCATCAAACAAAATACTGTCACCCCACTTATATTCCTTCATTTGATTACGAAAATCACCTCCATAATGAACACTGAATGAAACAATCATTGGGGAAAGTGTTAGCATTTTGCAATTTGGGAGTGTTTGATTTTGATTTTGAGAAATGTGGAAATATAAAAGAAATATATGTTTGAGTGTATAAAATGAAGTATATGGTTGGTATTTATATGGTATAAAAGTGGCCGTTAGGATAGCCGTTGGGATTTTTTTGTTTTATTTTACTAACGGCTAAAAATCGAGCCGTTGGGACCTCACTTACGATAGTTTCGTTCGTACTCTTCGAATAATCGAATTGTTTTATCCATATTACTCAATAATGATAAAACTCTATTTTATCAACTCATATTCGTCTGGAAAACATATTTATTGTTAGCCATGACGACCTCTTTCAAATTTCGGGACGAAATTTCTTTAACGGGTAGGTACTGTGATGACCCGGGAATTTCCGACCAAATTTAAACTTTAATCTTTATATGTTTCCGACACGATAAGCAAAATTTGTAATGTTGAGTCTCGAAAGTTTTGAAATCTATATTCATGTATTCAATTGACCTTCGACCATTCCCGACGATTCACGAACAACTAATTGTAAATAGATACATATATATTTTTAAATATAAATATATACAACAATTCGAAATATAATTTGAAATATTATATTATTTAGTTATTAGGATTAATGTTGAAAAATAAAATAATATATAATAATTATTATTTAAAATATATGTATATATATGAATGAAGTATAGATATATATAGGATTTCGAACATAACAATTAAATGCTTGTAATACTTGTTTGTCATCCAACTTGTTATTGAACAAGTTTAATATGAACCTGAAAGATATAAAAATAAACGTTCGTTCGTAAATAGATTTTTTGTAAAATTGAGGTTTATTAAGAATACAATTATTTCTTGTACCTACTCTGTCTATATTATTTGGGATTGAAATTTAGTAACGGACAAACTAATTACGAGTCGCCTTATAATACTGTAAACAAAATAAATATTTATAGTTATACTTTTACCCGATAAATTTTAACAACAGAGCATGATATATCAATTCGCAATAACACGGAATCAATAAGTGACATAGTAAACGACGGCTAACTTAATCACACATTTATTATTATTATTACTATATTATTTATATTATGCCTGGAATGGACCCGTGAATTGAATTAAGAGACATGAAGTTGTTACTACTTTTGAATTATTTGCATCAACTTTATCTTTATATACTTGTACACTTGTGAGATAGCACAAAATCCACACAAGGCTTCGAATAGGATACAAAGAATGAAAAGAATGATTAAGACATATAACAACTTTTAAAGTAATTACAATCAGAAACAGTGTATACTCCATTACAACATTCATTAAACTTCACATGTTTAACTTTTATGTATTATTGTTGTTAAAGGTTGTCTAATAGGTATATTACATTCACAGAATATTACATAAGAGATAGATAACACAAATACACCATTTTACCTTCCTCTTTCTCTTCTTGATCCGGCAACACACACCACCACCATTGTTGTTCTAACTATGATCGTGAACCTTACCACCATACATCGTCAACAAAACCGAATTTATTTGCTGTTTGTTTCGTGAGTTATGCAACCACCACCAAACCACTTCAATCCACCATCGTTATGTTATCGTCATCACCACCCTACATCACCAACACCTAGAAAATATCATACAAACATCATCTCCAAACAATCATAAAACCACCATGATAAACCTTTGATTTTGTTTTAAAGAAAACCGTTCAACTGGATATACAAACTGCTGTGCTAATGCTACTTATTACTTCCCTAATTCTGTTTAAGCACAAAACATACCTGCAACATCTACACCGATTCAAGTACTGCCCTGCTGCTATGTCTCTGTCTAGTCGAAAAAGATGTTACTAAACTTATGAGCTCAACTGCTGTTCATGACCATCAAGGCTCTCAATCTCCATAACCATCGACTGTATTGTTGTGTTCAAAAATCCAAACTACGACCACAACCTGCAATCAACCACCTGCATCATTAAAACCATTAGAATCACAGGTGTTATTTTGTTTATTTTTCTGTTTCCTTTTCTGGGGGTTATACACAAACAAACCAAACCATACCACAATTGTTGTTTAG
Source organism: Rutidosis leptorrhynchoides (assembly GCF_046630445.1). Classification (NCBI taxonomy): domain Eukaryota; kingdom Viridiplantae; phylum Streptophyta; class Magnoliopsida; order Asterales; family Asteraceae; genus Rutidosis; species Rutidosis leptorrhynchoides. The sequence goes on from NC_092333.1 coordinate 683,922,536, forward strand.
CTGCTGTAATTACAACCATATAACCATCATTCGAAATACCATAAACATTTACCATGATTTTACCTAAAGACACCCCCAACAGCTGGGAAATTGCAGCTGCCTTTTCTGTTTCCAATCAAAACACAAAACAAGTACATCACCTTGTTTACCTGCTCCTAATTAGATCATCCATTTCGTTCTCTGTTCGAAAGTATAGACCATGAGGAAGCTAGTGCAGTTTCGAACCTATACAGGTAATCATCCATTTATCTGATCTTCTCATTTACTCATTATAACCATGAAATTGTCAAATTGAAAACTGCAAACTTAACTTTGAGCAAATGTATATTCACAGTAAAATAAATAAATAAAACATAAATATATATATATATATATATATATAGATATGTATATATAAATAAGTAAATAATAATAATACTAATTTCTCAAATCAATCAGAAATCTAAAATACCCTGTATAATTGATGAACAAATATAACACTCATACCTTTAAACTAAGAAATTCAATTTGTATCAAGTTCAAAAACCCTAATTTCACCGTAATTCCATTACATAGGAAAGAAGTGAAATTTAAAGGCTAGTTAAGATAAGATGTCGATATGATAAATGATTCGGAATTTTGCAGCTTCAAACCATGAGACTAATTTCGAACCTAAATAAAAAGATATTTTCATACCTAATGATAAAGATGAACAACGATGATAATGAAGATTGATGATGACTCTGAACGATGATGACAACGAACGAACGATGACGATAATGAATCGATGCCTATTAAACATTTATGATTATTGATTAATTGATCTGTTGAAGGATCGAAAAACCCTAGATTGTGAATCGTTCTTCTTTGTTTTTCTTTTTATTCTTTTCTCTCGATCTGAATTGGGAACAGCTACAAAAGCGTACTGAGCTATATTATTATTATTATTATTATTATTATTATTATTATTATTATTATTATTATTATTATTATTATTATTATTATTATTATTATTATTATTATTATTATTATTATTATTTAAAATAGTGTTAGGATTATTATTAAGAATATTATTAGTAATATCCTTATTATTAAAACTATCATTTTACTAAAATTTATCATTTTTAAAAGTATTATTATTAATAAAAGTATTATTATTAAAATTATCATTATTATTATCATTAAGTATCATTATTATTGATATTATTCCTATTATTAATATTAAAACAAGTAAATATTAGTTATACACAAATATATTTAATACATAACCTAACTATATTATTATTTTTACAAATAATAAAATTTTCATTTAAAATGTATAAATAAATATATATATTTATTAATAAGACACATAATTTATTAATATAACAATTATATCACTAATAATAATATATAAAATTGCGCGATTACAAAGATATGTGTTAATATATATACTCGATATAGGTTCGAGAATCCGAGGCCAACCCTACACTTGTTCAAAGTCGTTATATGTATTTTTACTACAAAATACAGTATGGTGAGTTTTCATTACTCCCTTTTTATATATATTTTTGGGACTGAGAATACATGCGCTGCTTTTATAAATGTTTTACGATATAGACACAAGTAATCGAAACTACATTCTATGGTTAAACTATCGAAGTCGAATATGCCCCTTTTTATTAAGTCTGGTAATCTAAGAATTAGGGAACAGACGCCCTAGTTGACGCGAATCCTAAAGATAGATCTATCGGGCCCAACAAGCCCCATCCAAAGTACCGGATGCTTTAGTACTTCGAAATTTATATCATGTCCGAAGAAGGATCCCGGAATGATGGGGATATTTTTATATGTATATTGTGAATGTCGGTTACCAGGTGTTCAATCCATATGAATGATATTTTTGTCTCTATGCATGGGACGTATATTTACGAGAATTGAAAATATGAAATCTTGTGGTCTATTAAAATTATGAAATGATTGTTTATGATAAACTAATGAACTCACCAACCTTTTGGTTGACACTTGAAAGCATGTTTATTCTCAGGTACGAAAGAAATCTTCCGCTGTGCATTTGCTCATTTTAAAGATATTATTTGGAGTCATTCATGACATATTTCAAAAGATGTTGCATTCGAGTCGTTGAGTTCATCAAGATTATTATTAAGTCAATTTTAGCTAGATATATTATAAAATGGTATGCATGCCGTTAACTTTCAATGTAATGAAAGATTGTCTTTTCAAAAACGAATGCAATGTTTGTAAAATGTATCATATAGAGGTCAAGTACCTCGCGATGTAATCAACTGTTGTGAATCGTTTATAATCGATATGGACTTCGTCCGGATGGATTAGGACGGGTCTTCACACATGAAATGTCCCGTTCTTATTGATTAAAAACGTTCCATATTAATTGATTTCGTTGCGAGGTTTTGACCTCTATATGAGACGTTTTTCATAAATAAAGGTTTAAAAAGCTTTACGTAGATTATCAAATAATGATAATCTAAAATATCCTATTTACACACGACCATTACATAATGGTTTACAATACAAATATGTTACATCAAAATCAGTTTCTTGAATGCAGTTTTGACACAATATCATACAAACATGGACTCCAAATCTTGTCCTTATTTTAGTATGCAACAGCGGAAGCTCTTAGTATTCATCTGAGAATAAACATGCTTTAAACGTCAACAAAAATGTTGGTGAGTTATAGGTTTAACCTATATATATCAAATCGTAACAATAGACCACAAGATTTCATATTTCAATACACATCCCATACATAGAGATAAAAATCATTCATATGGTGAACACCTGGTAACCGACATTAACAAGATGGATATATAAGAATATCTCCATCATTCCGGGACACCCTTCAGATATGATATAAATTTCGAAGTACTAAAGCATCCGGTACTTTGGATGGGGTTTGTTAGGCCCAATAGATCTATCTTTAGGATTCGTGTCAATTAGGGTGTCTGTTCCCTAATTCTTAGATTACCAGACTTAATAAAAAGGGGCATATTCGATTTCGATAATTCAACCATAGAATGTAGTTTCACGTACTTGTGTCTATTTTGTAAATCATTTATAAAACGTGCATGTATTTTCATCCCAAAAATATTAGATTTTAAAAGTGGGACTATAACTCACTTTCACAGATTTTTACTTCGTCGGGAAGTAAGATTTGGCCACTGGTTGATTCACGAACCTATAACAATATATACATATATATCAAAGTATGTTCAAAATATATTTACAACACTTTAAATATATTTTGATGTTTTAAGTTTATTAAGTCAGCTGTCCTCGTTAGTAACCTACAACTAGTTGTCCACAGTTAGATGTACAGAAATAAATCGATAAATATTATCTTGAATCAATCCACGACCCAGTGTATACGTATCTCAGTATTGATCACAACTCAAACTATATATATTTTGGAATCAACCTCAACCCTGTATAGCTAACTCCAACATTCACATATAGAGTGTCTATGGTTGTTCCGAAATATATATAGATGTGTCGACATGATAGGTCGAAACATTGTATACGTGTCTATGGTATCTCAAGATTACATAATATACAATACAAGTTGATTAAGTTATGGTTGGAATAGATTTGTTACCAATTTTCACGTAGCTAAAATGAGAAAAATTATCCAATCTTGTTTTACCCATAACTTCTTCATTTTAAATCCGTTTTGAGTGAATCAAATTTCTATGGTTTCATATTGAACTCTATTTTATGAATCTAAACAGAAAATGTATAGGCTTATAGTTGGAAAAATAAGTTACAAGTCGTTTTTGTAAAGGTAGTCATTTCAGTCGAAAGAACGACGTCTAGATGACCATTTTAGAAAACATACTTCCACTTTGAGTTTAACCATAATTTTTGGATATAGTTTCATGTTCATAATAAAAATCATTTTCCCAGAATAACAACTTTAAATCAAAGTTTATCATAGTTTTTAATTAACTAACCCAAAACAGCCCGCGGTGTTACTACGACGGCGTAAATCCGGTTTTACGGTGTTTTTCGTGTTTCCAGGTTTTAAATCATTAAGTTAGCATATCATATAGATATAGAACATGTGTTTAGTTGATTTTAAAAGTCAAGTTAGAAGGATTAACTTTTATTTGCGAACAAGTTTAGAATTAACTAAACTATGTTCTAGTGATTACAAGTTTAAACCTTCGAATAAGATAGCTTTATATGTATGAATCGAATGATGTTATGAACATCATTACTACCTCAAGTTCCTTGGATAAGCCTACTGGAAATGAAAAAATAGATCTAGCTTCAAAGGATCCTTGGATGGCTTGAAAGTTCTTGAAGCAGAATCATGACACGAAAACAATTTCAAGTAAGATTTCCACTCGAAATAAGATTGTTATAGTTATAGAAATTGAATTAAAGTTTGAATATGATTATTACCTTGTATTAGAAAGATAACCTACTGTAAGTAACAAAGGTTTCTTGATCTTAGATGATTACTTGGAATGAATTTAGAAAACTTGGAAGTAAACTTGCAATCTTGGAAGTATTCTTGATTTTATGAAACTAGAACTTTTGGAATTTATGAAGAACACTTAGAACTTGAAGATAGGACTTGAGAGAGATCAATTAGATGAAGAAAATTGAAGAATGAAAGTGTTTGTAGGTGTTTTTGGTCGTTGGTGTATGGATTAGATATAAAGGATATGTAATTTTGTTTTCATGTAAATAAGTCATGAATGATTACTCATATTTTTGTAATTTTATGAGATATTTCATGCTAGTTGCCAAATGATGGTTCCCACATGTGTTAGGTGACTCACATGGGCTACTAAGATCTGATCATTGGAGTGTATATACCAATAGTACATACATCTAAAAGCTGTGTATTGTACGAGTACGAATACGGGTGCATACTAGTTGAATTGTTGATGAAACTGAACGAGTATGTAATTGTAAGCATTTTTGTTAAGTAGAAGTATTTTGATAAGTGTCTTGAAGTCTTTCAAAAGTGTATGAATACATATTAAAACACTACATGTATATACATTTTAACTGAGTCGTTAAGTCATCGTTAGTCGTTACATGTAAATGTTGTTTTGAAACCTTTAGGTTAACGATCTTGTTGAATGTTGTTAACCCATTGTTTATTATAACAAATGAGATGTTAAATTGTTATATTATCATGATATTATGATATATAATATATCTTAGTATGATATATATACAGTTAAATGTCGTTACAACGATAATCGTTACATATATGTCTCGTTTCGAAATCATTAAGTTAGTAGTCTTATTTTTACATATGTATTTCATTGTTAATACACTTAATAATATATTTACTTATCATTTAACATAATTAACCAATTGTATCAATATCTTAATATGATTCATATGTACCTAGTAAGACGTTGTTATAACGATAATCGTTATATATATCGTTTTCGAGTTTCTTAAATTAATAGTCTCATTTTTATGTATATAACTCATTGTTAAAATACCTAATGAGATACATACTTATAATAAAATCATGTTAACTATATATATAACCATATATATGTCATCGCATAGTTTTTACAAGTTTTAACGTTCGTGAATCACCGGTCAACTTGGGTGGTCAATTGTCTATATGAAACCTATTTCAATTAATCAAGTCTTAACAAATTTGATTTCTTAACATGTTAGAAACACTTAATCATGTAAATAACAATTTCATTTAATATATATATATAAACATGGAAAAGTTCGGGTCACTACAGTACCTACCCGTTAAATAAATTTCGTCCCGAAATTTTAAGCAGTTGGAGGTGTTGACGTATATTTTGTAAATAAATGCGGGTATTTCTTCTTCATCTGATCTTCAAGCTCCCAGGTGAACTCGGGTCCTCTACGAGCATTCCATCGAACCTTAACAATCGGTATCTTGTTTTGTTTAAGTCTCTTAACCTCACGATCCATTATTTCGACGGGTTCTTCAATGAATTGAAGTTTTTCATTGATTTGGATTTCGTCCAACGGAATAGTGAGATCTTCTTTAGCAAAATATTTCTTCAAATTTGAGACGTGGAAAGTGTTATGTACAGCCGCGAGTTGTTGAGGTAGCTCCAGTTGGTAAGCTACTGGTCCGACACAATCTATAATCTTGAATGGTCCAATGTACCTTGTATTTAGTTTCCCCCATTTACCAAATCGAACAACGCCTTTCTAAGGTGAAACCTTAAGCATGACCATTTCTCCAATTTCAAACTCTATATCTTTTCTTTTACTGTCCGCGTAGCTCTTTTGTCGACTCTGGGCGGTTTTCAATCTTTGTTGAATTTGGATGATTTTCTCGGTAGTTTCTTGTATTATCTCCGGACCCGTAATCTACCTATCCCCCACTTCACTTCAACAAATCAGAGACCTTCACTTTCTACCATAAAGTGCTTCAAACGGCGCCATCTCAATGCTTGAATGGTAGCTGTTGTTGTAGGAAAATTCTGCTAACGGTAGATGTCGATCCCAACTGTTTCCGAAATCAATAACACAAGCTCGTAGCATGTCTTCAAGCGTTTGTATCGTCCTTTCGCTCTGCGCATCAGTTTTTGGATGATAGGCAGTACTCATGTCTAGACGAGTTCCCAATGCTTGCTGTAATGTCTGCCAGAATCTTGAAATAAATCTGCCATCCCTATCAGAGATAATAGAGATTGGTATTCCATGTCTGGAGATGACTTCCTTCAAATACAGTCGTGCTAACTTCTCCATCTTGTCATCTTCTCTTATTGACAGGAAGTGTGCTGACTTAGTGAGACAATCAACTATTACCCAAATAGTATCATAACCACTTGCAGTCCTTGGCAATTTAGTAATGAAATCCATGGTAATGTTTTCCCATTTCCATTCCGGGATTTCAGGTTGTTGTAGTAGACCTGATGGTTTCTGATGTTCAGCTTTGACCTTAGAACACGTCAAACATTCTCCTACATATTTAGCAATATCGGCTTTCATACCTGGCCACCAAAAATGTTTCTTAAGATCCTTGTACATCTTCCCCGTTCCAGGATGTATTGAGTATCTGGTTTTATGAGCTTCTCTAAGTACCATTTCTCTCATATCTCCAAATTTTGGTACCCAAATTCTTTCAGCCCTATACCGGGTTCCGTCTTCCTGAATATTAAGATGCTTCTCCGATCCTTTGGGTATTTCATCCTTTAAATTTCCCTCTTTTAAAACTCCTTATTGCGCCTCCTTTATTTGAGTAGTAAGGTTAGTGTGAATCATTATATTCATAGATTTTACTCGAATGGGTTGTCTGTCCTTTCTGCTCAAGGCGTCGGCTACCACATTTGCCTTCCCTGGGTGGTAACGAATCTCAAAGTCGTAATCATTCAATAATTCAATCCACCTATGCTGCCTCATATTCAGTTGTTTCTGATTAAATATGTGTTGAAGACTTTTGTGGTCGGTATATATAATACTTTTGACCCCATATAAGTAGTGCCTCCAAGTCTTTAATGCAAAAACAACAACGCCTAATTCCAAATCATGCATCGTATAATTTTGCTCGTGAATCTTCAATTGTCTAGACGCATAAGCAATCACCTTCATCCGTTGCATTAATACACAACCGAGACCTTGCTTTGATGCGTCACAATAAATCACAAAATCATCATTCCCTTCAGGCAATGACAACATAGGTGCCGTAGTTAGCTTTTTCTTTAATAATTGAAATGCCTTCTCTTGTTCATCCTTCCATTCAAATTTCTTCCCTTTATGCGTTAATGCAGTCAAGGGTTTTGCTATTTTGGAGAAATCTTGGATGAATCTTCTGTAGTAACCAGCCAATCCTAAAAATTGACGTATATGCTTCGGAGTTTTTGGGGTTTCCCACTTTTCAACGGTTTCGATCTTTGCCGGGTCCACCTGGATACCTTCTTTATTCACTATGTGACCGAGGAATTGAACTTCTTCCAACCAAAATGCACACTTTGAAAACTTAGCGTACAGTTTTTCTTTCCTCAATACTTCTAGCACTTTTCTCAAATGTTCTTCGTGCTCTTGATCATTCTTTGAGTAAATAAGTATGTCATTGATGAAAACAATGACAAAGTTGTCAAGATATGGCCCATACACTCGGTTCATAAGGTCCATGAACACAGCTGGTGCGTTAGTCAATCCAAACGGCATAACCATAAACTCGTAATGACCATAACGCGTCCTAAAAGTAGTTTTTGGAATATCATCCTCCTTTACTCGCATTTGATGATATCCAGAATGTAAATCGATCTTCGAATAAACCGACGAGCCTTGTAGTTGATCAAATAAGTCGTCAATTCTCGGTAGTGGATAACGGTTTTTGATGGTAAGTTTGTTCAACTCTCTGTAGTCAATACACAACCTAAATGTACCATCCTTCTTCTTGACAAACAAAACAGGAGCTCCCCATGGTGATGTGCTTGGTCGAATGAAACCACGTTCTAATAGTTCTTGCAGTTGGCTTTGCAGTTCTTTCATCTCGCTGGGTGCGAGTCTATAAGGAGCACGAGCTATTGGTGCAGCTCCTGGTACAAGATCTATTTGAAATTCAACAGATCGATGTGGAGGTAGTCCCGGTAATTCTTTCGGAAATACATCGGGAAATTCTTTTGCGACGGGAACATCATTGATGCTCTTTTCTTCAGTTTGTACTTTCTCGACGTGTGCTAGAACAGCATAGCAACCTTTTCTTATTAGTTTTTGTGCCTTCAAATTACTAATAAGATGTAGCTTCATGTTGCCCGTTTCTCCGTACACCATTAAGGGTTCTCCTTCTTCTCGTACAATGCGAATTGCATTTTTATAACATAAGATCTCTGCTTTCACCTTCTTCAGCCAGTCCATGCCAACTATTACATCAAAACTCCCTAACTCTACTGGTATCAAATCAATCTTAAATATTTCGCTACCCAGTTTAATTTCTCGATTCCGGCATATATTATCTGCTGAAATTAATTTACCGTTTGCTAATTCGAGTAAAAATTTACTATCCAACGGCGTCAATGGACAACTTAATTTAGCACAAAAATCTCTACTCATATAGCTTCTATCCGCACCCGAATCAAATAAAACATAAGCAGATTTATTGTCAATAAGAAACGTACCCGTAACAAGCTCTGGGTCTTCCTGTGCCTCTGCCGCATTAATATTGAAAACTCTTCCGCGGCCTTGTCCATTCGTGTTCTCCTGGTTCAGGCAATTTCTAATAATGTGGCCCGGTTTTCCACATTTATAACAAACTACATTGGCGTAACTTGCTCCGACACTACTTGCTCCGCCATTACTCGTTCCGACACCATTTGTTCCTTTTGTTCTGTTAACTCCTGGTCCGTAGACCTCACACTTCGCCGCGCTATGACCATTTATTTTACACTTGTTGCAAAATTTGGTGCAGAACCCCGAGTGATACTTTTCACACCTTTGGCATAGCTGCTTCTGATTGTTGTTGTTGTTGCGGTTGTTATTGTTGTTGGGATGATTGTTATAGTTGCTGTTGTTGTTGTTGTTGTTGTTGTTGTTGTTGTTGTTGTTGTTGTTGTTGTTGTTGTTGTTGTTGTTGTTGGGCCGTTTGTTGTAGTTGCGATTGATGTTGTGATTGTTGGGATAATTGTTGCGATTATTATTGTAATTGCTGTTGTTGTTGTATTGGTGATTCTTATCACCATTTTCCTCCCACTTTCTTTTGACTTGCTTCACATTGGCCTCTTCAGCCGTCTGTTCTTTAATTCTTTCCTCAATCTGGTTCACTAGTTTGTGAGCCATTCTACATGCCTGTTGTATGGAGGCGGGCTCGTGTGAACTTATATCTTCTTGGATTCTTTCCAGTAATCCTTTCACAAACGCGTCGATCTTCTCTTCCTCATCTTCGAACGCTCCCGGACACAATAGGCACAATTCTGTGAATCGTCTTTCGTACGTGGTAATATCAAATCCTTGGGTTCGTAACCCTCTAAGTTCTGTCTTGAGCTTATTGACCTCGGTTCTGAGACGGTACTTCTCGTTCATCAAGTGCTTGAATGTTGACCACGGTAGTGTGTACGCATCATCTTGTCCCACTTGCTCTAGATAGGTATTCCACCATGTTAATGCAGAACCTGTGAAGGTATGCGTAGCGTACTTTACTTTGTCCTCTTCAGTACACTTACTTATGGAAAACACCGATTCGACCTTCTCGGTCTACCGTTTCAATCTAATCGGTCCTTCGGTTCCATCAAATTCCAATGGTTTGCAGGCAGTGAATTCTTTGTAGGTGCATCCTACACGATTTCCTGTATTGCTAGATCCAAGGTTATTGTTGGTATGTAGCGCAGCCTGTACTGCAGCTATGTTTGAAGCTAGAAAAGTATGGAATTCCTCTTCATTCATATTCACGGTGTGTCGAGTAGTCGGTGCCATTTCCTTCAAAATAGTTAAATGGAACAAGTTAATCATACAGAATATTAAGAGTAGTTAATAGTATTTCGTAGCATAATATGAACTCATTTATAAAAGCTTTTTCTTCATATTAGCGTTTTATAAGTTTAAATTCGGGTAGTACCTACCCGTTAAGTTCATACTTAGTAGCTAATATACAATTCAACTACTACAACTCTATATGAAAAACTGATTATAATAATATTTCGCGTTCAAACTTTTATACAATATTTTACAAACTTACAATACCGCTTATTTTACATAAAGCATGAAATATAGCACACAATAACTTTGATACAAGATAGTTGTGAAGATAATTCTAGCTGGTACATAAGTCGTTCAGCAAAGGCAATAAAGACACGTAATTCATACGTCCAGAAACAAGTCATGCATTCTGGTTTTACTAGGACTACTTCCCATCCTTGGTCTTGTGGAACATAACTGTTATGGCTGTTGATAAGACAGCGTGTTGTAACGTCGTCAAAGGGACGAGGGTTACGTAATGACCAACAGTCTCGTAATAACCTAAAAACCTCATTTCTTACCCCAATTACCGACTCCGTCACTTGTGGGAACGTTTTGTTAATAGTTGTAGCCCGATGTTCTTTTTCTCACTTTGGTGAGAAGCGAACATTACTAACCCGTAAGCATAGCATGCTTCTTTATGTTGCATGTTAGCCGCTTTTTCTAAATCATGAAGTCCTATATTCGGATACATTGAGTCAAAATAATTTCTTAACCCGTTGTGTAAAATAGCATTTGGGTTCCCCGCAATATATGCGTCAAAGTAAACACATCGTAACTTATGGGTTTCCCAATGTGATATCCCCCATCTTTCAAAAGAAAGTCTCTTATAAACCAAGACATTCTTGGAACGTTCTTCGAATGTCTTACAAACTGATTTCGTCGTAAATAGTTGTGCCGAAGAATTCTGACCGACTCTAGACAAGATTTCATCTATCATGTCTCCGGGTAGGTCTTTTAAAATATTGGGTTGTCTATCCATTTTGTGTTTTTATACTGTAAAATAGACAAGAGTTAGATTCATAAAAAAAAAATACTTATTAATACAAGCAATTTTTACATATATCATAAAGCATAAGCACACTATATTACATATATTACACCACACGAATACAACTATCTTATTCCGACTCGCTCATTTCTTCTTCTTCGGTTTTGGTTCGTTTTGCCAAGTTTCTAGGGATATATGATGTTCTCCTAATACGAGCTGTCATTTTCCACAACGGTTTAGAAAAACCTGGCGGTTTAGAGGTTCCTGGGTCATTGTTACAACTTAAGGGCTTCGGGGGTTGACGATACATATAAAGTTCATCGGGGTTGGAATTAGATTTCTCTATTTTTATGCCCTTTCCCTTATTATTTTCTTTTGCCTTTTTAAATTCAGTTGGGGTAATTTCTATAACATCATCGGAATTCTCGTCGGAATCCGATTCATCGGAGAATTGGTAATCCTCCCAATATTTTACTTCCTTGGCGAAAACACCATTGACCATAATTAACCTTGGTCGGTTGGTTGAGGATTTTCTTTTACTTAACTGTTTTATTATTTCCCCCACCGGTTCTATTTCCTCCTCCAGTTCCTCCTCTTCCGGTTCTGATTCTTCTTCCGGTTCTGATTCTTCTTCCGGTTCTTCTTCGGGAACTTGTGAATCAGTCCAATATATATTCGACTCTTCGTTATTATTAGGTGAGTCAATGGGATTTGTGCTAGAGGTAGACATTTATCACACAATATCAAACATGTTAAGAGATTAATATATCACATAATATATACATGTTAATAATATATAGTTTCCAACAAAAATGTTAAGCAATCATTTTTAAAGAAAACACGGTCGAAGTCCAGACTCACTAATGCATCCTAACAAACTCGATAAGACACACTAATGCAAATTTCTGGTTCTCTAAGACCAATGCTCAAATACCAACTGAAATGTCCCGTTCTTATTGATTAAAAACGTTCCATATTAATTGATTTCGTTGCGAGTTTTTGACCTCTATATGAGACATTTTTCAAAGACTGCATTCATTTTTAAAACAAACCATAACCTTTATTTCATAAATAAAGGTTTAAAAAGCTTTACGTAGATTATCAAATAATGATATTCTTAAATATCATGTTTACACACGACCATTACATAATGGTTTACAATACAAATAAGTTACATCAAAATCAGTTTCTTGAATGCAGTTTTTACACAATATCATACAAACATGGACTCCAAATCTTGTCCTTATTTTAGTATGCAACAGCGGAAGCTCTTAGTATTCACCTGAGAATAAACATACTTTAAACGTCAACAAAAATGTTGGTGAGTTATAGGTTTAACCTATATATATCAAATCGTAACAATAGACCACAAGATTTCATATTTCAATACACATCCCATACATAGAGATAAAAATCATTCATATGGTGAACACCTGGTAACTGACATTAACAAGATGCATATATAAGAATATCTCCATCAATCCGGGACACCCTTCGGATATGATATAAATTTCGAAGTACTAAAGCACCCGGTACTTTGGATTGGGTTTGTTAGGCCCAATAGATCTATCTTTAGGATTCGCGTCAATTAGGGTGTCTGTTTCCTAATTCTTAGATTACCAGACTTAATAAAAATGGGCATATTCGATTTCGATAATTCAACCATAGAATGTAGTTTCACGTACTTGTGTCTATTTTGTAAATCATTTTTAAAACCTTTATGTATTCTCATCCCAAAAATATTAGATTTTAAAAGTGGGACTATAACTCACTTTCACAGATTTTTACTTCGTCAGGAAGTAAGACTTGGCCACTGGTTGATTCACGAACCTATAACAATATATACATATATATCAAAGTATGTTCAAAATATATTTACAATACTTTTAATATATTTTTATGTTTTAAGTTTATTAAGTCAGCTGTCCTCGTTAGTAACCTACAACTAGTTGTCCACAGTTAGATGTACAGAAATAAATCGATAAATATTATCTTGAATCAATCCACGACCCAGTGTATACGTATCTCAGTATTGATCACAACTCAAACTATATATATTTTGGAATCAACCTCAACCCTGTATAGCTAACTCCAACATTCACATATAGAGTGTCTATGGTTGTTCCGAAATATATATAGATGTGTCGACATGATAGGTTGATTCATTATATACGTGTCTATGGTATCTCAAGATTACATAATATACAATACAAGTTGATTAAGTTATGGTTGGAATAGATTTGTTACCAATTTTCACGTAGCTAAAATGAGAAAAATTATCCAATCTTGTTTTACCCATAACTTCTTCATTTTAAATCCGTTTTGAGTGAATAAAATTGCTATGGTTTCATATTGAACTCTATTTTATGAATCTAAACAGAAAAAGTATAGGTTTATAGTCAGAAAAATAAGTTACAAGTCATTTTTGTAAAGGTAGTCATTTCAGTCGAAAGAACGACGTCTAGATGACCATTTTAGAAAACATACTTCCACTTTGAGTTTAACCATAATTTTTGGATATAGTTTCATGTTCATAATAAAAATCATTTTTCTAGAATAACAACTTTTAAATCAAAGTTTATCATAGTTTTTAATTAACTAACCCAAAACAGCCCGCGGTGTTACTACGACGGCGTAAATCCGGTTTTACGGTGTTTTTCGTGTTTCCAGGTTTTAAATCATTAAGTTAGCATATCATATAGATATAGAACATGTGTTTAGTTGATTTTAAAAGTCAAGTTAGAAGGATTAACTTTTATTTGCGAACAAGTTTAGAATTAACTAAACTATGTTCTAGTGATTACAAGTTTAAACCTTCGAATAAGATAGCTTTATATGTATGAATCGAATGATGTTATGAACATCATTACTACCTCAAGTTCCTTGGATAAACCTACTGGAAATGATAAAAATAGATCTAGCTTTAAAGGATCCTTGGATGGCTTGAAAGTTCTTGAAGCAGAATCATGACACGAAAACAATTTCAAGTAAGATTTCCACTCGAAATAAGATTGTTATAGTTATAGAAATTGAATTAAAGTTTGAATATGATTATTACCTTGTATTAGAAAGATAACCTACTGTAAGTAACAAAGGTTTCTTGATCTTGGATGATTACTTGGAATGGATTTAGAAAACTTAAATTAATAGTCTCATTTTTATGTATATAACTCATTGTTAAAATACCTAATGAGATACATACTTATAATAAAATCATGTTAACTATATATATAACCATATATATGTCATCGTATAGTTTTTACAAGTTTTAACGTTCGTGAATCACCGGTCAACTTGGGTGGTCAATTGTCTATATGAAACCTATTTCAATTAATCAAGTCTTAACAAGTTTGATTTCTTAACATGTTAGAAACACTTAATCATGTAAATAACAATTACATTTAATATATATAAACATGGAAAAGTTCGGGTCACTACATTACATTACCTACTCCTTAAAAGAAATTTCGTCCCGAAATTTAAGTAGGCATAGTGGTCGTGGTTTCTTCCTCGAGATCTTGCGTTTTCGAATCCACAAATAAATGAGGGTATTTCTTTCGCATTTGATCTTGCCTTTCCCAAGTAAACTGGGTCCCCTTTTGGCGTTCCAACGAACCTTAACAATTGGAATTCAGCTTTGTTTTAGCGTTTTGACGAAGTGGTCCACAATTTCAACCGGTTCCTCCACAAAATGAAGTTTGTCATCAATAGTAAGCTCCTCGAGAGGGATGACGAGTTCGGGTTCGGTAAAACACTTCTTAAAATTTGACACATGGAAAGTAGGATGAACGGAGCTCAGTTGAGGCGGAAGATCTAAACGATAAGCAACGGTTCCAACAAGCTCCAAGATTTCGAAAGGACCAATATACCGCGGATTTAGTTTCTCGCGTTTCCCGAAACGGATTATACCTTTCCAAGGTGCGACTTTTAACATTACGCGATCACCGACTTGAAATTCAAGGTCGTTGCATCTTTTGTCGGTATAGCTCTTTTGACGACTACGGGCCGTCCGGAGCCTATCTCGGATTTGAACGATCTTCTCGGTTGTTTCATGAATGAGTTCGGGTCCGGTGATTTGTGTGTCACCTACTTCGGCCCAACAAAGAGGTGAACGACATTTTCGGCCATATAATGTTTCGAATGGTGAGGCGTTAATACTCGCGTGATAACTATTGTTGTACGAGAATTTGGATAGAGGCAAGTGCTTGTCCCAAGCTTTTCCGAAATCAATAATGCAAGCTCGTAGCATGTCTTCCAAGGTTTGAATTATGCATTTGGTTTGTCCGTCGGTTTGCGGATGGTATGCGGTGCTCATATCTAAATGCGTTCCCAACACTTCTTGTAAAGTACGCCAAAATCTAGAAACAAAACAGCCATCTCGGTTGGAAATAATCGATAAGGGTACACCGTGACGGGCGACGATCTCTTTAATGTAAAGTTGTGCAAGTTTCTCCATTTTGTCGGTTTCCTTCATGGCTAGGAAGTGGGCGGATTTGGTGAGACGGTCTACAATAACCCAAATAGTATCATAACCGCTCGCCGTTCTTGGTAGTTTTGTGATAAAATCCATCGTTATTCTCTCCCACTTCCATTGTGGGATTTCGGGTTGTTGAAGTAATCCGGATGGTCTTTGATGTCCGGCTTTGACTTTGGAGCAAGTTAGGCACTTTTCCACATAAATGGCGACGTCCCTTTTAATGTTCGGCCACCAATATTGTTCTTTAAGGTCGTGGTACATCTTATTGGCACCGGGGTGAATCGAATATCTTGACTTATGGGCTTCATCTAAAATAAGGCTTCGTAGGTCCCCATAACTAGGTACCCAAATTCTTCCGACGAAATATCGGAGTCCGGTTTCTTTAACTTCGAATCGAGAGGTGAGGACGTTCAATTATTCGAGAGAGATGTTTTCATCCTTGAGAGCCTCGTCTTGGGCTACACAAATTTGGCTATTGAGATTGGTGTGGATGGTGATGTTTAAAGCTCAGACACGAAGAGGCACCACTCTTTCTTTTCAACTTAAGGCATCGGCTACTACATTTGCCTTTCCAGGATGATAACGAAGCTCACAATCATAATCGTTCAAAGTTTCAATCCACCGTCATTGTCTCATGTTTAGTTGCTTTTGGTCAAAGATGTGTTGGAGGCTTTTGTGATCGGTGAAGATAGTACTCTTGGTTCCATAAAGATAGTGTCTCCACATTTTAAGTGCAAAGACAACGGCTCCGAGTTCGAGATCATGTGTCGTGTAGTTCCGTTCATGAATTTTTAGTTGTCGAGAGGCATAAGCAATGAATTTCTTTCGTTGCATCAATACACACCCAAAACCATGTTTGGAGGCATCGCAATATACAACAAAATCATCATTGCCTTCGGGAAGTGACAAGATAGGAGTGGTGGTTAGCTTTGTCTTCAAGATTTGAAATGCGGATTCTTGCTCGGTCGCCCAAATGAATTTCTTTCCCTTGTAAGTTAACGCGGTTAGAGGACGTGCAACCAAAGATAAGTTTTCCATGAATCTACGATAGTACCCGGCGAGACCCAAGAATTGACGAATGTGAGTAGGAGTAGTAGGAGTCTCCCATTTGCTAATGGCTTCGATCTTTGCGGGATCGACCTTAATACCTTGGTCGCTTACGATATGACCGAGAAATTGAACTTCCTTCAACCAAAATTCACACTTGGAGAATTTAGCATAGAGTCGTTCTTGTCTCAAGAGTTCGAACACGAGTCGAAGGTGTTGTTCGTGTTCTTCTTCTCTTTTAGAATAGACCAAGATGTCATTGATGAACACAATAACGAATTTAGCGAGATACGGTTTGCACACGCGGTTCATAAGGTCCATGAACACTGCCGGTGCATTAGTGAGACCAAATGGCATTACAAGAAATTCATAACTACCATAACGAGTCAGGAAAGCGGTTTTGGAGACATCTTCCCCCTTAACCCTTAATTGATGATAACCCGTGCGGAGATCGATTTTCGAATATACATGAGATCCTTGTAGTTGATCAAAGAGGTCATCGATGCATGGAAGAGGATATCAGTTCTTAACCGTCAATTTGTTTAGTTCACGATAATCGATACACATTCGTACGGATCCATCTTTTTTCTTAACGAATAAAATCGGAGCGCCCCATGGTGAATGGCTAGGTTAGATAAAATCGCGGTCAAGTAGTTCTTGAATTTGACTTTGAAATTCTTGCATTTCGGATGGAGTAAGTCTATACGGTGCACGTGCTACGGGTGCGGCTCCCGGAATAAGATCGATTTGGAAATTCAACTGGTCAATGAGGTGGAAGTCCCGCCAATTCGTCAGGAAATACATCGGAAAAGTCACTAACAATTGGCACATCATTGTTATGCTTCTCGTCAGTTTCAACTTTCTTAACGTGGGCTAGAATCCCGAAACAACCTTTACGAAGGTACGTTTCAATTTTAAGGCATGAGACGAGGTTGAGTCCGGTGCAACTCTTATCGCCATAGACAATCAAGGGTTCACCATTCTCGATAGGAATTTGAATCGCTTTAAGATCACAAAGGATGTGAGATTTCATTTTGGCTAGCCAATCCATACCAATGATTACATCAAAGCTCCCTAGTTCTATAAGTATCAAGTCAATTTCAAACTCTTTACCCATTAAGTTTAACGTACACTCCCGATAAAATTTGTCTGCACTCAATAGTTTACCTTTGGCCACTTCAATGGTATAGGTAGTATCTAGTGGAAGTGGTGGAGTGCTAAAAGAATGAGTCAAAGTCTTGGATACAAAACCCTTGTCGGCACCCGAATCGAATAAGCAAGAGACATAGTAATTATTGAGAAGAAACGTACCCGTGACTAGTTCATTGTCATCTCGGGCTTCCTCGGTGTTAATGTTGAAAGCTCGGCCGCGGGTATTGGGGTTATCTTTCTTCTTTAGGCATGCATTTCTATAATGACCTTGTTGGCCACATCCGTAACAAGTGACCGCCTTTGGTGTGTTGGGCCCCTTTTGAGCGACGGGGGCGACGTTTCTACAATCTTTGGCCATGTGACCAATTCCTTGGCACCGATGGCAAACTAGCGTACCACATTCACCAAAATGATGCTTGTGGCATTTGTTGCAAAAAGGTTTGGTTCTGACATAACTTTTCTTGCCGTCGGAGGTGAGAGGCTTTTTGGTGAAGTTGTTGTTGCTTGATTGGGGGGGGCTTCCCATTTTCTTTTGTTGTTACCAGACTTATCCCAGGCTTTAGGTGCCGGTACATCGATTTCGTCCACCGTTTCTATTAATTTGCGGGCCATATTCAAAGCTTCTTGATGATTAGCGGGTTTGGATGACATTACCCCGTGTTTGATGCTCTTTGGAACACCATCCATGTAAAGTTCAACCCTTAATGACTCGGGGTTCACGAGTGATATCGGCTTTACCCCCGATATTGAGCCCTAAAACCATAAAGTTCCAAACTTTATCACCAAAATAATCACTTTGTTGGTTAATTTGGTAGATTTAGTCATTACAAAGGCTATGTTTCAAGAATCACTAAAAACGGATGAGAAACGAGGAAAAACGAGCAAAACCGGCTAAGACGATTAACTCGCGTTTAAATAACTTATTTTATAATTTTTGGAAAAGTTTAATTACTTAACCTCATTTTGTAGGATATTCAATTACGAACGCGTGGGCACAAGAATCGTCAAAAACGGAGCTAAAACGAAGATTCTAGAGCGAAAACGGTGAATCAAGTTACGATCCAGGGAATCAAGGCTGACCAGCACAAAATCCGGCTTGCCATACCCCTTGCCATACCACCTGCCAGTACCCCTTGCCATACGCCCTGCCATACCCCCTGCCAGGCATTTTTTCAGAAAATACCCCCTGCCATACCCCTTGCCATACCACCTGCCAGGCGTTTTTCAGCCAAAAATTACAATTTTGCCCCCAAGCTTTGCTTATAAAAGGAGGGCTTCACTTCTCATTTCAACACACCAAAAACACACCAATTCCTCACTTCTATCTCTAAATATCTCTCTATAGTCGCTCTCTAGTGATCTATAGGAGATTAGTTCTCTCTCTAGTTTCTAGAGAGAGAAAAGTACAGAGATTAGGAAGTGTAATTATCTCTCTATTGTCGCTCTCTAGTGATCAATAGGAGATTAGTATGTAGTTAGTAGTAGAAGCTATCAAGCATTGTAACGCTATGGATATTATGAAGTAATACAAGTGTTATTCTGCCGACATTATCCGGTACTATCTATCCTTTCTTTTATCAGTTTATTATAATATTCTTGTTCGATATTTACGATTTACTGATGTTAGAAATGCATGTTGCCATGATGTGTGAGTAATTGCTTGATTGTTTGCCATGATTTAATAATGTTAGTTAGGGATAATTATCGTCTCGTACTCGCTTTCTGTCTATGATATTAAACCTCGTTATTATCGTCCTTCCACCAATAATCGTGATTAAAACCTTTTATAAAGTCGACATTATAAAGGTAATTAGTTATCTGTGTTTATACATTGGTCAAGGTATGAACCCATCGAAAATACTATAAAATACATTGGGAATTACCATAGGACCAGATCAAGACATTGGACAAGAGTATAAGACTCGAAGAAATACTGTTATAACAGTGGAGTACAGTGTTGATGTACTATAGGACCACTTGAGCATGGTCAAGGTTAGAAGCTATGGAACCACTATAAGTCTAGTACATGGTGGATAACTAAGGGATTTATTGGGTAGATTTAAGTAAGGGCTGGTTTAAGTCATAAATGGGAGTTTAACGCACTATAATACAAACTAAGTTTAGAAATCTTTAAGGATGACTGAGAACTAGAAGAGGTTCTAATTTGTCTACAAACCCTTAGATTTTACTAAACCATTGACAGAAAGGGATTCGAAACACAATCATAACCACTCACTTGGGTGATACACTAAGGTGTTAAGAAAGGTTGGATATCATCTACATAAGGCTATGCTACTTTATTCGTGCACTCAAGGTATGCACTGCATCCAAGATGGGCCGCTTATATCCTTAAACCAGATAAAGCGTCGGGCGTTGAGCATAGTCCATTCGATCAGAATCTTCAAAGCCTAGTTCCTCGTGACATGCTAACCGGGAAATCGCTTAGTAGGGAATCTAGTGTTCACACCAAGGTATATCTATCCAAGGAGTGCCTCATAATCATCCCGACACTACGTTATCTTAAATCATGGTGAACCACGTCTTCCCTGTCCTTAGTTGTTGCATGCTAGCTAGCTTATTTTAATTATATTGCTTTAATATCTTAATTACAATTATATAAACTATTCAACCCAACTATTGCCTTTACACAATTTGATATTCCGGATAAAAGTGGTGTCTAGAATAAACCGGTTGGACTTGGTTATTGGATTTTCCAAACAGTCGCCAATTTATTGGGACTAAAAGGATCCTGCCTCTCCACACAAGGTGTACCTGGCCACTAGTCTTGGATACTGAATTGTGTATAAAACCAATCTTAATTACTAAATTATCTAGATAAGCTCCGTTTCAAATTCGACCGCTCAAGGAACGACTCTAGGTCATATTTTCCCTTGCTAACCCATAGGAAGGAATAATAGATTTAGGCCCAGCACATATAAATTAAACAATCAACTTCTCCTGTTGGTATCCTGAACTGACGTTTTGTGACCTAACGACACCGCATAAATAAACCGTCCGATTTGGGCATATCACGGGAGTAGTTAAATTTTTGGCGCCGCTGCCGGGGAGCGGTTGTACGATTTGGAGCCTGTTTAGATTAGTTAGTTTCTAAGAGATCCTTTTGACTGAGACTAGCTTTGTCAAAGGTTACTAGTTTACCGTAGTTAGGTTAGATAATATTAGCTTAATTTAGATTAATTAAAAAGTTTAAAATGGACTTCCTTATTAGTGAACCTTTAGGATGGTTTAACCTACTTAGACCGCTAAGAATTCTTCCGACACACCCTTTCTTCTATCCGATATCATGCATTGTACCCATCCGACGAGATCCACACTTACATGCTGATAGTTCAACGATGGCCGCACGCATCACTCTTGCTAACATCACCAAACCCTCGTTAGAAGGACGAGGAGGACCGATACTCTATCCAAAGGTTAACGGAGCATCTTTTGTGCTTAAGCATAGCATCATACAACTCATTCAGAATCACTGTCTATTCCATGGCTTACCAATTGACAATCCCAACTCTCACTTAGATAAATTCCTCTTCTTATCCAACTCATATAAGCAAAACGGGGTTGAACAAGATGTAGTTCGTCTGTATCTGTTCCCCTATTCCTTAAATCTTCATGCAAAAACTTGGTTTGAGGGGTTCTAACCCAATTCTATCACCTCATGGGAGGAAATGGCAACAACTTTCTTAATCAAGTACTTTCCCCCATCAAAACAAATCAGACTTAGGAATGATATCGTAAACTTTCAACAAGCATACGATGAATCACTCTACACTGCATGGGAAAGATTCAAACACTTGCTTCGAAGATGCCCGAACCACCATCTTGAGAGCTCTGATCAGATTTTGACCTTCTACAAAGGTCTGAATCAGAACAACAAGTCTACTCTTGATGTTGTTTCTCAAGTTAACTTCATGAACTTCACTGCTGACGAGGCCTGGAGATTGATCGAGGAGATGACTCTGCACCATAACGATTGGAACACGAAAGAGCACATTTCATCAGCAACACCGCTTTCCGCCTCCGATCCTATCAAAAATAAAACCATCAAATTTCTCTCGGACCAAATAGAAAACCTCACCAAAGAAGTTGGAGAGCTAAAGAAACTCCCGCCACATGTGTCTAAAGTGCAATTATGCCAGAATTGTACTGAACCACATTCAGCCAAGGTATATGAGGCTGAATGTGAGGACTCTGTTGCCTACACTGATAAGATCCTAGCTCATCCACACAACCCACCCACTACCCCACCAGAGACAAGTCCAGATGATGTCATCTACGAATCATCTACATGATCACAGCAAGACAAGATGCGACTGACTTAGTCATGACTAATCACCTGAGTAGTCTTGAAAATCAAATAAGCCAGCTAAATCAACGTCTCGATTCTCTAGGTTGCCCTAAAAATGACTCAACGGTGGCACATAGCCAACCTTCAGTTTCTTCTAAGGAGAAGAAACTAACTAATACCCGTTCGGTAGTAGTCATTGAGTCATCACCTAAAACACCCATTCCATTCCCGAACCGTCTCAAGCAAAGACATAACAAGATGAAATCTTTCAAGCTTGACGGTAAATTTTTGGACACTATGTCTAAAAATCCTCATAGTAAGAAGTATTTTAGGAAACTCTTATCAACCAAGGATAAGGTACCCGAAGTACCCAATGTCCCACTAAACGCGGATTGTTCAGCCATTCTCTTAAATAATCTTCCTGAAAAACTAGGGGACACCGGACGATTCAACCTTCCTTGTTCTATCTACCAATCTGGTACTATCCATTCTCTCACTGACCTTGGTGCCAGCATCAATCTAATGCCCTAATCACTGTTCCAGAGACTCGAAATTGGAAACCTTAACCCTACCAAAAATGAGCATCCAGCTAGTTGACCAATCCACTAGATATCCTAAGGGAATAGCTGAGAACGTCATGGTTAAGATCGACAAATTCTTCTTTCCAACTGACTTTGTGGTTATGGACTATAAAGAAGACATGAAAACCCCTATCATCTTAGGAAGGCCTTTCATGAATACAGCCAAAGCGATCATTGACGTTTATTCACGAACTATCACCTTGAGAGCCCGTGGAGAAGAGGTCACTTTCACGATCAACGAGTCTGTATGTCCTTCTGATGGGAACGGCGAAGTAAATACCATTTCCACTACAAAAGTCACCTCTTATTCCGAGAATGAAGAGAAGAAGATAGAAGTAGAAGACAAAAAGAATAACCACTCCACACCAACCCAATCTTCACTCCCACCTTACTTTGATCTTTTAATGACTGGAAAGGTTTTCGTTCTAGAAGAACTCTCTGAACCAATTATTCTTGAAACTCCTGACCAGAGTGACGAGGAGGTGGATGAAGAAATTGAAATGGAGAGCCCGGAGAAGAAGAAAGAGATGGAGGATTCTAGCACCGAAGTAGTTGTTAATGTTGCTACCGTATTGGAGATGTCAATGGACATCGTCCCACCTCCATCCTTATAGTACAACATTACCACCAACCTGAAGTCACAAAGAAGAAAGACGGGTTTTGCGTCAGGGATACCCTATAAACCATCACTCAAATACATAATGACATACACATCATGGAGTGATGAGGACCCTTTTGACCAACTCGCACAAATCAAGGAGGTAAAAGAAGTTGTTTG
Organism: Rutidosis leptorrhynchoides; assembly: GCF_046630445.1. Taxonomy (NCBI): domain Eukaryota; kingdom Viridiplantae; phylum Streptophyta; class Magnoliopsida; order Asterales; family Asteraceae; genus Rutidosis; species Rutidosis leptorrhynchoides. The sequence goes on from NC_092333.1 coordinate 683,946,290, forward strand.
GTTTGTTATACCTCAAGTTAAACAAATCATTCACTCCACACCACCTTCTCCTCTCATTAGACATACCTTATTCTATGTCTGCTTCAATCTCATTGGTATGTTCCAATATTACCTCTTGTGCCTACTAATGGATGCAAGGGAGCCGCCTAGATTTCCTGAGAAATAAGGCTAGAGTCAGGCTCGTGACTCGAACAAAAACAAGCACTTCTCGGGAGGCAACCCGTGTGTTTATCTTTCTATTGTTTTAGTAGTAGTTAGATTAGAATAATTAGGTTAATTGAATAAATGAGAAAGTGAAACTTAAAATAAAATTTTCAACGTTTCTTAGGAAGAATTCACTTCTCCTACTTGTCATGAACTTAATTGCAATATTTACGTCATTTTTCAAAGTCTTAAAATTAAAGGCAGTCAACACTTTAAGTGTGGGATTAATATTTTAAGTCATAGACTGATTTGTTAAATTTTTAAAGACCTAATTTTGAAACCCTTAAGTTTCAAATGACTTTTTCATCAAAACGCAAATCAGTGAGTCTATGGCCTAAAGCTTAATCACCTGTCTAGGATTAATGTTTTCTATCTTTACAAGTAACAGACAGTTACTGATGCTTGTGGTGGAGACTCTTTGAATAATGATTAAACGACAAGGAAACCCGTTGATTATTTCATTTAAAGTTATTGGTAGATGTTGTATGGAGGATGAGAACGCCCTAATGAGCTCGAGTACACTTCAAGAAGACCGATTCGAATCCAGCCAAAGATGGTTCCGACTCAGTCTACCTTCAGATCCTTAGCTCACAAACTCACCCAAGGGGAGTAACTCGTTTCTTTCTCTTCGTTTATTTAGTTTGCTTCGTCATATCCTTAAACTATACCCTATCCTAAGCTTATCACTAAGTGTGTGATTCCAACCCAATAATGAGCTTAGATACATTTTCCGACATGTTCAAACTCTAAGTGTGGGATTTTAGATCCCTAAAATCTAAGAATGAACATTAGGGACAATGTTCCTCTAAGTGTGGGATAGCGGTGTAGTATACCGTAATTAGCTACGGAATGCTCGGAAAATGTTCTTAACTTAAAATATTACTAAGCTTTTCGAGTATACCTACTATTTAGATTCTTTATCCTCAACGTGAATTTTTCAAAAATTTTGGCTAAATGATACTTTCTGAAAAAGTACTTTCAAAAATCAAGCGCGTTTGTTCTAAAATTAAGACAAATGAGGACATAAATCTTCTTAAGGATGAACCAATTCTCTAAAAGAGCATTGCATGACTAGGCATTATCAACCCAATATAATTGTTGTGAGGCACCCCAAAAATGGCCCAATAAACATTCATTTTTAATGTTTCACTATCTTTTCCGTTGAGAGTGCCGATGTTAGCATTTAGAGTTAGAACTTGACCTTGACATACATTTCGAGGCCAATGGCTAGTAAGCGCCATACGTGGTGTAGGTGCGATACTTCTTCCAAAATCATTCTGAATAGAGAAGACAAAAACCATCCGTTTCCATTTCCACTCCACGCATTTAAACCGACCAACTCACATCAAAGAGTTGATGAATCAGAAAATACTCACCCCCAAATTCACTATCAAATACGTTACCCTTTCCACCCTCTTTCCTTTCTCATTTCCAAAATCTAGAAATTCAAAGAGATAGATCGACCAAGTTTACTTCAAACACTTGTCGAAAAATTCCAAAATTCCAGACTGTTTTTGATAGGTCAAAAAGACCTATTTCTGGTGAAATACCTTTCTCTCTGGGCACAAGAAGAAATAGACAAAGTTATGAAGATGGGATATGCAGAAAAAAAAATTGTTGAGCAAAGTCTCAAAATTAAAGAAGAGAAAAGCCTTCAAATAAAAATCATTTATTCCCAAGAAAATGAAGATTGTGACCCAGGAGGATTGCAGAAAAGAAGCAAAGTTTTCGCTGAAAATCAGCACCCTCTAAAGAAACTCTTCAACAAAAATAGAGTACCATCTTTCCTAGAAAAAGTATATCATCATGAAACCAAAATCTATCGAGTCTCTCTAAATTTCAAAGATTCGAAAAATCACCCTTTTCGCCATATCAAAACCTTCACTTTTCTCTGCAAACCAACCTTTAAACCCGCTCTTCCTCTTGAAAGAATGATTAGGGAGAAGATCAGTGTCGTCCTTATTTAACCGGTGGAGATTTGATTCTTGGTCAAGCCTATGACAATACTTGCAACATGACTGGCTATGAGCGAATTTATTTCATAGATTGATAGAGAACCCCAAACACTTGAGTGATTTGAGTGACCCGTGTAAGGAAGCCAATGTCATGTAACCTCCTCTCATGCTTGCAGAGATAGTTTCTACCCCTTTTAGAAGACGATTTGTCTGATCTTGGCCTTATAATAAATAACAATCCACTTGAATAATAGAACGGAAACCTCAGAAGCATCCTTGAACTCAAAGTAAAAGAGATGTTTGCTTAAGGACAAGCAAAGTCTAAGTGTGAGATATTTGATATCGGCCAAAAAGTCACGTTTTTACCCCCGGTATTGAGCTCTAAAACCATAAAGTTCCAAAATTTATCACCAAAATAATCACTTTGTTGGTTAATTTGGTAGATTTAGTCATTACAAAGGCTATGTTTCAAGAATCACTAAAAACGGATGAGAAACGAGGAAAAACGAGCAAAACCGGCTAAGACGATTAACTCGCGTTTAAATAGCTTATTTTATAATTTTTGGAAAAGTTTAATTACTTAACCTCATGTTGTAGGATATTCAATTATGAACGCGTGGGCACAAGAATCGTCAAAAACGGAGCTAAAACGAAGATTCTAGAGCGAAAACGGTGAATCAAGTTACGATCCAGGGAATCAAAGCTAACCAGCACAAAATCCGGCTTGCCATACCCCTTGCCATACGCCCTGCCAGTACCCCTTGCCATACGCCCTGCCATACCCCCTGCCAGACATTTTTTCAGAAAATACCCCCTGCCATACCCCTTGCCATACCACCTGCCAGGCGTTTTTCAGTCAAAAATTACAATTTTGCCCCCAAGCTTTGCTTATAAAAGGAGGGCTTCACTTCTCATTTCAACACACCAAAAACACACCAATTCCTCATTTCTCTCTAAATATCTCTCTATAGTCGCTCTCTAGTGATCTATAGGAGATTAGTTCTCTCTATACTTTCTCTCTCTAATTTCTAGAGAGAGAAAAGTACAGAGATTAGGAAATGTAATTATCTCTCTATTGTCGCTCTCTAGTGATCAATAGGAGATTAGTATGTAGTTAGTAGTAGAAGCTATCAAGCATTGTAACGCTATGAATATTATGAAGTAATACAAGTGTTATTCTGCCGACATTATCCGGTACTATCTATCCTTTCTTTTATCAGTTTATTATAATATTCTTGTTCAATATTTATGATTTACTGATGTTAGAAATGCTTGTTGCCATGATGTGTGAGTAATTGCTTGATTGTTTGCCATGATTTAATGATGTTAGTTAGGGATAATTATCGTCTCATACTTGCTTTCTGTCTATGATATTAAACCTCGTTATTATCGTACTTCCACCAATAAACGTGAATAAAACCTTTTATAAAGTCAACATTATAAAGGTAATTAGTTATCTGTGTTTATACATTGGTCAAGGTATGAACCCATCGGAAATACTATAAAATACATGGGGAATTACCATAGGACCAGATCAAGACATTGGTCAAGAATATAAGACTCGAAGAAATACTGTTATAACAGTGGAGTACAGTGTTGATGTACTATAGGACCACTTGAGCATGGTCAATGTTAGAAGCTATGGAACCACTATAAGTCTAGTACATGGTGGATAACTAAGGGATTTATTGGGTAGATTTAAACAAGGGCTGATTTAAGTCATAAATGGGAGTTTAACGCACTATAATACAAACTAAGTTTAGAAATCTTTAAGGATGACTGAGAACTAGAAGAGGTTCTAATTTGTCTACAAACCCTTAGATTTTACTAAACCATTGACAGAAAGGGATTCGAAACACAATCATAACCATTCACTTGGGTGATACACTAAGGTGTTAAAAAGGTTGGATATCATCTACATAAGGCTATGCTACTTTATTCGTGCGCTCAAGGTATGCACTGCATCTAAGATGGGCCGCTTATATCCTTAAACCAGATAAAGCTTCGGGAGTTGAGCATAGTCCATCCGATCAGAATCTTCAAAGCCTAGTTCCTCGTGACATGCTAACCAAAAAACCGCTTAGTAGGGAATCTAGTGTTCACACCAAGGTATATCTATCCAAGGAGTGCCTCATAATCATCCCGACACTACGTTATCTTAAATCATGGTGAACCACGTCTTCTCTGTCCTTAGTTGTTGCATGCTAGCTAGCTTATTTTAATTATATTGCTTTAATATCTTAATTACAATTATATAAACTATTCAACCCAACTATTGCCTTTACACAATTTGATATTTTAGATAAAAGTGGTGTCTAGAATAAACCGGTTGGACTTGGTTATTAGATTTTCCAAACAGTCGCCAATGTATTGGGACCAAAAGGATCCTGCCTCTCCACACAAGGTGTATCTGGCCACTAGTCTTGGATACTGAATTGTGTATAAACCCAATATTAATTACCAAATTATCTAGATAAGCTCCGTTTTAAATTCGACCGCTCAAGGAATGACCCTAGGTCATATTTTCCCTTGCTAACCCATAGGAAGGAATAATATATTTTGGCCCAGTATATATAAATTAAACTATCAACTTCTCCCGTTGGTATCCTAAACTGACATTTTGCGACCTAACGACACCACATAAATAAACCGTCCAATTCGATCATATCAATGAGGTTTGGGCACATCAAGGATAGCTCGGTGAATCGTTGATTATAAGCCTTGAGGTCGTTCCCGACTGCTTTTAGAGTCCTTAGCTCTTGTTCGAGCTTGCGAGTCTCTTCACGTGGGAAGTATTCGATGATCATCTTTTCCTTTAAGTCGGACCAAGAGAGTGCGTGGGCTTCATCGGTACCCATCGATTGTACATACGTGTTTCACCACGTGAGAGCGATACCGGCGAAAGTGTGGGTGGAATATTTGACCTTGTCTTGGTCCCGACAACCGCTTATGCTAAAGACGGCTTCCATTTGTTCAAACCATTGGGTGAGCATAACCAGTCCCCCGGTCCCATCAAAAGTATGAGGTTTGAACCCCATGAAAGCTTTGTAGGAGCATCCATCGTTTGAGTTACTGGCTCCATTGTTATTGTTGTTATGGTTGTTGTTATTGTTGTTGTTGTTGGATGAGTGACCGGCCATGGCCGCATCCACAGCGGTGGCTATCATTCGTTGTAGAGCTTGTTCGGGTGTTTCATGGTGTGGTACACGGCGAGGAGGCATTGTTCCTTCAAAACACAAGAATATCGTTGATTAGTATTCTCAAAAATACTAACCGTGATATGGAATGAGGATAAAGAGAAAATTTTCCTTGACCCGCCTTAAATTCTTTTTGTCATAATGTCGGAATGTTCAAATGAGTCACCGTAATATAATCCCGGAAATTATATTACCCTAATTCATATGTTCATTCGACATTACTTCACTAAGTCAAGGTAGCGTGTCAATCAAATTAAACAACGTGAAATTAAGATGGGTTAAAAGTTAGATATGAATAGAAGAGTTCGAGTATAAATGCACAAGTAGTCAAGTAATTCCTACTTCAAGTCTATATGCCGGTTGTAGTCTAGACTCACTAATGTACCCTATGACTCGAGGTTGACACTAATGAACTCTAAATCCCTACAACTAACGCTCTGATACCATCTGTAGCGATCCGACAAAATCGTCATTGACGGCGCCGTCTACTTAGGTCCCATTACGTGATCATAAGTCTTTAAAATGACGTTTGACCCAAATATGTCGCATTCATTTCAAATGTAAAGATGTTTCAAGTTTACAAAAGTAGTTCAACAACTAGTGACGTTACAACGTTTTACGTACAAATGAAACCTATGCGACACAGTTTAAATGTAAAGTCAAAAGATGCTCCATGTATGCATGTATACTCGACATCCAAGCAAGTATCAAAATAGTGAGTGGAAGCATGTAACACATATCGTTCAAGGACCTGAGAAAAACATAGAAAATCTGTCAACGAAAACGTTGGTGAAATCATAGGTTTAGTGAGTGCGTACGCAAGTAAGTTGAACCACAAGATTTATAACGTTGAAGTAATAGTAAGAACATTCTAAAAGTTGTTATTACCCAATTATCAATGCTTAACTAACGTTACCCCATCACAAATAGTGTTAGAACATACACTGTTTCTCGAAAATATATTTCATCCGCATAACGGTAGCGAACCGTCCGAATGAGGGTTTGTTAAACCTATATGGCCATACAACATAAGTTCTCGCTTACACCCAGCAAGTGTAACTAATGATAATCGAATTGAAGATTTTTTTCTAACTCGTATGTAGAATGTTTGTTTTCGTACTTGTGTTCACTTAGTAAAACGAAACGTTTATGTTTTCTCATCCCAAATGTAAGTTTAAAAGAGTAAAAGTGGGACTATGATCTCACCATGAGTGCACGAGTAATAAGGTACTTCACAAGTAAACGTGTGTAAGGACAATTGCTAGTCTTGACCTAAACAAGTAGGTTGTATCAATAACGATAAACACGATGGGTCAAAGTTGTTCAATTAGTCCTATGGCTCGTTACGACTCGATTAATTAGCATGCGAATCAAATTTGTCAAGTTTCATGCAAGATACAAGTATAAGAGCAAGTTAGAATGATTGCATAAGTAATTGGTTAAGTTTGATCAAAGTTCAACTTTGGTAGGGTCAAAGTCAACGAAAAAGTCAACACGTTCAGGTCGGGTCCCGAACTATTTTTCTGAGGTTTTTAATCATATATAAGCATGTTAGAACAAGTTACATGTGAATCGGAGGTGCGTAGCATAGTTAGAATTAAATGGTAAACGACCAACGAAATCAAAACCTGGCAGTTCATCTAGACGGCATCCAGATTGGCTGGACGGCGTCCAGATGTGAAGGCCTGGACAGCGTCCAAGAATCTAGACGGTGTCCAGATTAGTGCACAGACATGCTTTGCTGAAAACACACAAGTGCACGAACCAAAACCCAAACAATCCCAATTTATGACCCGCAAACAATCAAAACATGTATCTTATATCATCGGAAAGGTATTTTGACGAGAAAAACAACTAAACACCTTTCATCAAATAATTCATCATTTACAACAACCAAAAACGCATTAAATGCCTATCATTTATGACATTCAAGTTCATAATTGCACATTTATGATTCGGGAATTAAATGCACATATCCAACACGCAGTTTCGTAGGTAATTACGCATACAATACAACTAAACACTTTCAACCAATATTGTCAAGCATTTGATGCATCAAAAGTCCATTTTACTTCTATCAAACCCTAACTCAAATCATAATTTCATCAATCATGTTAATGGAGTCTTTCCAAGTCAACCTACACATCAAATTGAAGCTAGTGATGCTAGTAACACATTTAATACATGCACTTTTAACATCTAACAACATTTAGGCAACTGATGTTATGCGAGGTATATATGAAATAGCTTATATTTTACTAGGAAAAACTATTAAATACGATACAATTTTACACAAGTTATTTATTTATTTATAGAATGGATATACCTAAACCTTGCTACAACACTTATAGGCAGTGTACCTAATCGTACAGTAGTGTAGTTTTTAGTAAGTCCGGTTCGTTCTACAGGGATACACTTAAACAAGCTTAACGCTATATTAGTTTAACTTATAAAAATAAAAATATATATATAAGTAATATTATTATTATAAAAGGGGGTTTTTACCGTTAAATGACCGGTTTGTCGATTTTTAAAACTTTAGTCGCAGTTAATACCAAATGTAAAATATTAAATAAATAAAAGATTTAATTTAAAGCGTAAAGTAAATAATGATAATGAAATTGCGATAAATAAAAGTGCGATAATTAAAAAGTACGATAATTAAAAGTGCAATTAAATACAATGACAATAAATAAAAGAGCAATAATTAGAAGTGCAATTAAATATGAAAATAAAAGAATTATGCTTATTTAAACTTCCGTAATCATGATGTTTGACGTGTTGATTTTTAGTTTATTCCCATGGGTTAATTGTTCTTTGTCCTGGATTATTCAATATGTCCATATGGATTTGTCCATAATAGTCCATCAGTCATAATCATAAAATGCGGAAGTCTTCGCCAAATTATTCTTATTCCTGAAGTCAAATATTCCAACTAATTGGGGATTCGAATTGTAACAAGGTTTTAATACTTTGTTTAATGAATACACCAGGTTATCGACTGCGTGTAAACCAAGGTTTTACTACTTTGTTAACAATTACACCAATTACCCTTGAATGTAATCCACCCCTGTTTCAACAAGTCTACTAACTATTAATCCAGTTCCGTGTTCGGTAAAATGAACAATTATTGGTATTTATAGATATCCCGCCCACCGTGCCCAGTCAAGCGTATGTGGTTATATATAAATACGTCAAATTATAAGTCTATATATTAAATTAACGAGGTATCATTTAGTTAATATAAAGCCCATTAATAGCCCATAGTCTAATTTCCGCAAGTGTCGTTCTTTTATCCAAACCCCAATTATGGTACAAAGCCCAATTACCTAATTTTAATATTTAGCCCAACATCATGATTACTTTGGCATTAAATAAGCATAATAATAACTTAGCTATGAGACATTAATTTAAAAATAACATTAACCATAACTTACAGTGATTAAAAATAGCGTAGCGTTACACGGACAGAATTTCGACTTACACCCTTACAACATTCGCTAACATACCCTTATTATTAGAAATTAAAATTAAAATTAAAATTAAAATATATATATATATATATATATATATATATATATATATATATATATATATATATATATATATATATATATATATATATATATATATCGTATGATAGAGAGAAAGAGAAAGATGTGTTTATGTGCTCAAAAACTGCGAAATTTATAGATCAGGCCTGTCACCTACTGCCATGCGATTGCATGGCTTTTTGCCTTCCAGGCCATGCGATCGCATGGCCTCTTTTTCCAACTCACATGTTGTTGTTTCTTCTGCCGACGATTTTTATAATATATTATATAATATATTAATAATTATAAGAATTATTTAAATATTATATTATATTTATGTGCATAGTTAACTTGTAATTTTTAGTCCGTTGCGTCGAGCGTTGAGAGTTGACTTTGGTCCCGGTTCCGGATTTTCGAACGTCCTTGCGTACAATTTAATATCTTGTATTTTATGTTTCGCATCTTGTACTCTTGTAATTTTGAGACGTTTCTTATCAATAATTGGAACCACTTTGATTGTAATTTGTACTTTTGAGCTTTTTGGTCATTTGCGTCTTCAGTTCGTCGAATCTGTCTTTTGTCTTCACCTTTTATTATTTAAACGAATATCACTTGTAAATAGAACAATTGCAACTAAAAGCTTGTCTTTCTTGAGGGATAATGCTATGAAATATATGTTCGTTTTTAGCATTATTAAATATTCCCCCACTTGAGCGTTGCTTGTCCTCAAGCAATATAGTCTTGAAATAAAAATACTAGAATCACTTCTTTATTCTTCACACTTTGTACATCAGTGATTTCTATACGGCGGTATAAACAATGGTAGTAACGTTGTGGTTTACAGTCCCACATGACTATAAAATTTAGATCCTTTAAGGAAATTGGATCTTTATGAAAACATTTGATCTTTTGAAAATTAAATCTAGCTTTTAACCTAGATAAGTTTTTCGGAATAACCCTTCACCGGTGTTTGCAAAATGTTTTTGTGGGTTTGGTGGGTTTCAGATTTGAAAATTTTAGCTCAAAAATTGTGGTTTTGTGTCACCCACTTGCTAACCTTGTATTAGGAAAGCAACACGTCCAGTATACTTGCTCCGTATATTACCTTTCGGTAAACTACCGTCCGGTTGTAAAGGAAAGCGTTGAACAAGAAACTGTTAAGGAAATGTCCCCTGACATGCTTTTAATTATGGTCTATCACGTGTCAGATGCAATTACTATCCTTGGTAGGAGCAATAGTAAAGCTCACCCTTATAATTTTCTGGTCTGGCACAAGGTCCTGTCTTCGACCATGCTATGCAACCACCGTTCTTACGATTGACACCCGATTTGGTTCAGGTGACCTAATGAATTCCAGGTGAATTCCTAGGATTTTACGTTTAATGGTATGAACGCATTAAAAATAGGGTTTTCAGAAAACAAATCGGTTTGTAATTTTGATCAAAATATTTTCTCGTTCAAGCTCGAGTTTAGATATCATTGAATTCCATGAGTTTGTAATTCTCAATCTTTAAGGTCAATCTCAAGGATTGAGTAATATCAGTCTGAAAAGCTGATTTTTAATCTTTAAGGAGATTATCCTTTCTGGGGATCTGATTCATTAGTCTTATCCAGCTAATTTGCACGACGTCCTCCCCATTTTACGAGACATATCCTCTCATGGTTAGGATAAGTCTGACCACTTGGCGACCCTATTTGATGCTGAGGTCCGTGGATTTCCTGCTGATTTTAGAGTTGACTTTTCTAGGTTTTTCGTCAACCTACATCTGGTCTGGATGACAACTTCATGACCTAAATCAAGAAGCGCATTTTGATGTCAAAGCTAAGGGGTATAAAATACTATTGAAGTTTACAACGAAACACTATTAAATACGATACAATTTCACACAAGATATTTATTTATTTAGAGAATGGATATACTTAAACCTTGCTACAACACTTATAGGCAGTGTACCTAATCGTACAGTAGTGTAGTTTTTAGTAAGTCCGGTTCGTTCCACAGGGAAATCTTTAAACAAAGCTTAACGCTATATTAGTTTACTTTTATAAAAATACAAATACATATATATAAGTAATATTATTATTATAAAGGGGGGTTTTACCGTTTAATGACCGGTTTGTCGATTTTAAAACTTTAGTCGCAGTTAAAACCAAATGTAAAATAATAAATAAATACAAGACTTAATTTTAAGCGTAAAGTAAATAACGATAATGAAATTGCGAATAATAAAAGTGCGATAAAATAAACTTGCGATAATTAAAAAGTACGATAATTAAAAGTGCAATTAAATACAATAACAATAAAAATGTGATAATTAGAAGTGCAATTAAATATAAAATAAAGGAAATTAAATATGAAATAAAAGAATTATGCTTATTTAAACTTCCGTAATCATGATGTTTGACGTGTTGATTTTAGTTTTATGCCCATGGGTTAATTGTCCTTTGTCCTGGATTATTTAATATGTCCGTCTGGTTTTTGTCCATAACAGTCCATTAGTCATAAATATAAAGTGCGAGTGTCCTCATCAAATTATTCTTATACCCGAAGTTAAATATTCCAACTAATTGGGGATTCGAATTGTAACAAGGTTTTAATACTTTGTTTAATGAATACACCAGGTTATCAACTGCGTGTAAACCAAGGTTTTACTACTTTGTTAGCAATTACATCAATTACCCTTGAATGTAATTTCACCCCTGTTTTAATTATTCTAGTGGCTATTAATCCATTCCCGTGTCCGGTTAAATGAACGATTATTCGTACATATAAATACCCCGCCCATCGTGTCCGATCGAGTGTATATGGTAATTTATAAGGACGCCCAATTGTAAATCTTTATATTAACATTAAAAAACTATCATTTAGTTAAACAAATATAAAGCCTATTAATAGCCCATAGTCTAATTTCCACAAGTGTCGTTCTTTTGTCCAAACCCCAATTATGGTACAAAGTCCAATTACCCAATTTTAGTAATTAGCCCAACATCATGATTACTTTGTTTTAAATAAGCATAATAATAACTTAGCTACGAGACATTAATGTAAAAAGGTTGAACATAACTTACAATGATTAAAAATAGCGTAGCGTTACACGGACAGAATTTCGACTTACACCCTTACAATTAGAATTATAATTAAAATTAAAATTAAAATATAAATTATAAATATATATTTTACGTATATATGAGAGAAGAAGAAAAAGATGGATGAAAATGATCAGAATTCGGTTTGCTTTATAGGGAGTTTCAAAACTGGGGGCTCCGCGACTCGCGGCCATTTTGGCCTTCAAACTCCGCGATTCGCGGAGAATGAAATTACAGCTCAGTCCCTTGGAGTCTTTCTCTGCCGACGGTTTTTATTTATAAATATAATATATATATATAATTAATATAATTAATTATATATTATATTATATTTATATACATAGTTAACTTGTAATTTTTAGTCCGTTGCGTCGAGCGTTAAGAGTTGACTCTGGTCCCGGTTCCGGATTTTCGAACGTCCTTGCGTACAATTTAATATCTTGTACTTTGCGTTTTGAATCTTGTACTCTTGTAATTTCGAGACGTTTCTTATCAATAATTGGAACCTTTTTGATTGTCTTTTGTACTTTTGAGCTTTTTGGTCGTTTGCGTCTTCAATTCGTCGAATCTGTCTTTTGTCTTCACCTTTTATTATTTAAACGAATATCACTTGTAAATAGAACAATTGCAACTAAAAGCTTGTCTTTCTTGAGGAATAATGCTATGAAATATATGTTCGTTTTTAGCATTATCAAATATTCCCACACTTGAGCGTTGCTTGTCCTCAAGCAATATCGTCTTGAAATACTAGAATCACTTCTTTATTCTTCACACTTTGTACATCAGTGATTTTCTATACGGCGGTATAAACAATGGTAGTAACGATATGGTTTACAGTCCCACATGACTATAAAAATTTAGATCCATTAAGGAAATTGGATCTTTATGAAAACATTTGATCTTTTGAAAATTAAATCTAGTTTTTACCCTAGATAAGTTTTCCGGAATAACCCTTTACCGGTGTTTGCAAAATATTTTTGTGGGTTTGGTGGGTTTCAGAATTGAAAATTTTAGCTCAAAACTTATGGTTTTGTGTCACCCACTTGCTAACCTTGTATTTGGAAAGCAACACGTCCAGTTCACTTGTCCCGTATATTACCTTTCGGTAAACTACCCTCCGGTTGTAAAGGAAAGCGTTGAACAAGCAACTGTTAAGGCTATGTCCCCTGACATGCTTTTAATTATGGTCTATAACGTGTCGGACGCAATTACTATCCTTGGTAGGAGCAATAGTAAAGCTCACCCTTATGATTTTTCGGTATGGCACAAGGTCCTGTCTTTGACCATGCTATGCAACCACCGTTCTTACGGTTGACACCCGATTTGGTTCAGGTGACCTAATGAATTCCAGGTGAATTCCTAGGATTTTACGTTCAATGGTAATGAACGCATTGAAAATAGGGTTTTCAGAAAATAAATCGGTTTGTAATTTTGATCAAAATATTTTCTCGTTCAAGCTCGAGTTTAGATATCATTGAATTCCATGAGTTTGTAATTCTCAATCTTTAAGGTCAATCTCTAGGATTGAGTAATATCAGTCTTAAAAGCTGATTTTTAATCTTTAAGGAGATTATCCTTTCTGGGGATCTGATTCATTAGTCTTGTCCAGCTAATTTGCATGGTGCCCCCCCATTGTATGAGATAAATCCTTCTCATGGTTAGGATAAATCTGACCACTTGGTGACCCTGTTTGATGCTGAGGTCCGTGGATTTTCTGCTGATTTTAGTGATGACTTTTCTAGATTTTTCGTCAACCTACAGCTGGTCTGGACGACAACTTCATGACCTAAATCAAGAAGCGCGTGTCTTTTTCGGAAGACTTTACTTCCTTTTAATGATGGAATTGATTCATCGTGTAGATCCATCTCTTCTTTTCTTTCATCGGGTAAAACAGTTTAGTTTAGTCCAAAGCAAAAGTATTTTCAGTTATTTGTTACAGATATATGTGACATATGTTTAAGATAACTTGGTAAATTTTCCCACACTTGGCTTTTATTTTCCTTTTTATCGTCCTCTATTCCATTTTAAATGAATTTTAACATTTTAGTTTGTTTCTCAATTTATGTCCTTTCCGAGGTAACAATAATTTCGGTGTTAAAACCTAGTTTTATCGTTCATAAATATGTATAAACATGATTTTGAGTTCATTTAATTGAAAATTTTGAAAAATTTTACTAGAATTGGGTAGTCAGTATATAAGACTAGGGCTGTTCTTTATTATCAGAGAGCACTAGATTCTAATACAACTACTGCTTTACTAGTATTTTTAATGGTAACCAAGTGTATAAAGTAAAAAATTTTAAAATCTGAAAGAATTTAACCCCTTCCCACACTTAAGATCTTGCAATGCCCTCATTTGCAAGAAATCAGTAACAATTTAAATTATTGAAGGTGATTTGTGTGAAAATGATTAAATTTTTACCAAAGTTTCTAAATATATTGGCGTTTGTTTGCTGAATGATAAATGGTGCACATCATTTGTTCATTCCGTCTTGTTGTTATTTCACATATATTTTGCATCTTGTCGTCAAAATTAGTTGCTTTTGCTGAACTTAATGCCAGTCTTTGAAAATGCGTTGTTTTACCCTGTTGTGTACATAAGATAAACTGCAAACATATATACATATTTTTGAAGTTTGGTATATTACCCCACATTCAAAAATTATTAAAATCTAAGAATAAAAGTTAGATAATTATAAAAATGATTACAATATTAACAAAAGTATTAAACGTATCAATAATTACAAATTACAAAATAAAAAAAATAATAAGTATACTAGGGATGATACTGGTACCAATAGGGGTTCCAGGCATAACCATAGGTGCTATAGAATGCTTCGGCAGGGTCATACGTAGGATACGGTGGCTGCATCTCTATAGACCAGGGAGGGAAGATGGGTTTCGGTGTAGGAATATAGTTTCTACCTATATGTTGGCAATGAGCTATGATTTGGTTCTGATGAACTTGCCAATCTTCAAATGCTCTCTGTCTAGCATTTTCGTATTCCTGAGAAGCTATAAACCTTTGCATTTCTTGCATCTCATTCCCCCCTCCTACATTACCTTGCTGTTGGTTTCTCTCCACCTGTGAATGTCTACCATGGTATCGTACTGCGGCGTTATTTCGCCTCTTCAAAACTTTCGCACCATGGTATACATTTAAACCTATAGTATCGTGGGGTTCTGGTTCTTCTACTAATAATCCCCCCCGACTTATATCCACACCGAGATATTCACCAATCAAAGTAATAAAAATACCACCTCCTATTATGCTATGCGGTCGCATCCCCCGAACCATAGCTGATAAATAATAACCCACACAATACGGTATACTTACAGCGCTTTGTGGGTCTCGAATACACATATGGTAAAACAAATCCTGTTCATTTACTTTTTCCTTGTTCTTACCCCTTTGTGTAATCGAATTAGCTAAAAACCTATGTATCACTCTTAATTCGGCTCTATCTATATCCAAATAAGAGTAATTTCCCCCTTTGAAACGGTGATGGCTTGTCATTTGACTCCACACACCGTGTGTATCAAAATTTTCATCTATCTTTCTACCGTTTAGTATCAATCCTCTACAATCGGCAGACGCTAACTCCTCAGGCGTATATATACGTAAAGCCTGAGCCATGTCCAGTAAAGACATGTGGCGCATCGAACCGCCTAACAAAAATCTAATAAAAGAACGATCGGTTAAATTAGCTACCCGATCATTCAACTCTATACTACATAACAATTCTTCACACCATACTTTATATACAGGTCTACGCATGGTGAATAAACGTACCCAGTCATTAAAAGAAGAATTACCATACCTCTGTACAAGTAATTCCCTAATTGGCCCGGCCAATTCTACAGCTTCTAAGGGTCCCCATTCTATGACCCTCGGTACCTCAACAACCTTAGAATGAAGAGTATGCAAACCCCTTTGGTATTTTAGATAATCTATCCAAAGTCTGTCAAATCTCAGGTTCGGGTGTAACTCTTCCAAGTGCATATCAGAAAAGGTCATGACTGAATGAGGTATATCCTGCTTGTAGTAGTTATCCACCTCCTGCTGTTCCATATTCTCAACAGGAGCATTGCGGGCTTGGGATGAAGATTCACCCCTTTCAGTCTGCAAAACACATCAAACACAATTTTTGTGCATCCAAATATGCATTAGTGTCAGCAAAATCATCAATCAAAATAATTACAATGACATGATCAATTTATATCAAACTTAAGCTCATTTTCACATTTTTATCAAATCTACACTTTTGCAAATAAGCATATACGAAAATGTTCCCCAAGTTCATAAGCATTCAACTCAAATAACATGTCAAAATAATCATTACTAGCAATTAAACAAGTCTCAAATGGCATTATCTTTCAAAAATCAAGTTCATGAATTTTAGACTTGAAAAAGTCCACTTTAATTCTCAAAAATCATATTTAGGCTCAAAGTTTGGATCATTTAACTACCTAAACATGTTACATTACTTATTTTAGCAACAATTCATGACAAAAATCGGCCATAACCTGTTTATATCAAAAAGCCCCAAATTTGCTCAAGAACACAAACCCTAGATTATTCAAAATTTGAAGTTTAAGGCTTCTAATCATGTTAAACAGCATCAATCTAGGTTATACAAGCATAATACATAAACAATTTAAGCCTAATTACACTAAAAAGCATCAAAATCAAATTGGGAAAAAAATGACTCAAGAACATCAAATTTCGGATTAAATGGTGTTTAGGTGTAGAAATTTACCGTTTTTCTTGAGTAATTCTTAGATAGCATCCTTCTCAACATGATTTTAGCAAAAGATTTGGTGATTAACGGTTAAAAATTGTGATTTTGGGGGTTTTTTCTCGGGTATTTTCGTGGGTTTTCGCAGTTTATTTTCTGTTGTGGGGAGTGAAACTGAGCTGTTGCAGCTCTTTATTTTTTTTCTGTAATCTGACTCCTCCGCGAGTCGCGGCGAATTGCACTTCAAACTCCGCGACTCGCGGAGTTTGTTTTTTTTTTTTTTATAATCATTAACATTTGAAACAATTAAGTACTTAATTTTAAAATTTTATTTCCCTTGTTATTTAGGACGAGGTCGTTTCGGATCGATGTCCTAGTCCGTCCCTTGACAAAATTTTAAAATTTGTCTTTTTGTAGCGATTGTTTTAAAAGCTAAGATTTTTGGGGGTTTTTTTTTTTTTTTTTAATGTTTTTGGCATACTTTAATTCAATAAGATTAAAAATAATGATAATAAAAGTTCTCGTCCCTCCCTCTGGTAAAGCAATTTCGGTTCAAAGACCTAGTCTTCAACTTACGACGAATTTTAAAAATCATATTTTTAACTTAATGAGATAAAGTAAATTTTTATTTTTAAATTCACACAACTTAAATATGAAATTCAAAATTAATATTAAAAATTCACACTAAACTTAAAATTTGAAATGCATAAAATTAAAAATTCATATTTTAAAAATTAAAAGTTCACACCAATCTTAATTTAAAAATTCATATTATAAATTCATACCAAACTTATATTAATTTTTCAAATATTTACAATTTTAAATATATTGTTTTTACAAAGTTTACAATATTAATTTAAGATTTAAATATTAATTTTAAAAACATGGTAAAAATAAAATTTAAAATCTTTTTGGCTTTTTATCCCACTTTAATCAATCAAATATTATCAAAAATATGCGCCCCTCTTTTCGGTAAAGTAATTTCGGTTCCAAGACCTAATTTAACTCATGACGAATTTTTGAAATATTTTGGGTTGATTGATTAAAGATATTTATACCTTAAGAATAAACGTTAAATTTCGCAGTGATGTAATAAATTTTTGAATGATATCAATAATTTCGGTCGCCAAACCTAATTTTATTTAATACCAATTTAATACTTTTTAGCGAACAAATTAGCGTTTATTATCAAAAGGTTAAAAATAAAAATAAAAATAAAAACTGTACAGACATACCTGTGAAATAGATTTCTTAGTTATATGATCTATCCCATTCATAAGATAGTCGGTTTAATTGGTTTTCCATGGCTACATAGGCGTAACCTCGCGCATTCAGTGTCTTTTCTTCTAAACATATGAGCGGTCCGTCTCTGCATAAAGTAACAAATTCGGTATTTGAATAGGTTTGATTATTTGAACATTTACCTCCATGTGACCATTTTCCGCATTTGTGACATCTTTCTAGGTGTCGTGCTCTTCTTTTCGCTGCGGATTTTGATTTTCCTTTACCAAATTGTAACTTATTATCTTCGCATCTAGATTCTTTTTTAACTCCGTCCATTCTTTCTCTGATTACTGATACTAATTCACTCGGTAGTATGTCATTATTACGTTTAGTGATCAAAGCGTGTAGCATTAGACCATGGTTTAGTTCACAGGCAGTCTTCATTTTGTAAAAACCTAAAAAAAATAAAAATTCAGAATGGGGGGAGAAGACTAGTTCTTTAGGGTCTGCTAGGGAAAGACCATTCGGGTTCCATTTTCGAGAACTACACGAAAACAGACAATCTAACTCTAACAGAAATACATATTATCCTTTAAAGACTTGATTCTCCCCACACTTAGTTAGCTGTGGTGTCGAAATTGTGATTAACTTCGTTGTCGACTTCCATCGGACCATGTATGTAATGTTTAACTCTGTGACCATTAACTTTAAATTCAATCCCATTTGAATTTATCAATTCTATCGTTCCGTATGGGAAAACTCTTTTGACTATGAATGGTCCAGACCATCTTGATTTCAATTTTCCAGGAAATAGCTTGAATCGTGAATTGAAAAGAAGAACTCTGTCTCCTTCTTTAAATTCTTTTGAACTTCTGATTCTTTTATCATGCCATTTCTTCGTTCTTTCTTTATAGATTAACGAATTTTCGTATGCTTCACGTCTTAATTCTTCTAATTCGTTTAGTTGACTTAATCGTAGACGTCCAGCTTCATGTAAATCAAGATTACATGTCTTCAAATCCCAAAATGCTTTGTGTTCAATTTCTACTGGAAGATGACATGCTTTTCCATAAACAAGTCTAAAAGGTGTGGTTCCAATTGGAGTTTTGTAGGCTGTTCTAAAAGCCCAGAGTGCATCCTCCAATTTAATGGACCATTCCTTCGGATTTGATCCTACGGTTTTCTCTAAAATACGTTTTAAAGCTCGGTTGGTATTTTCAACTTGTCCACTTGTTTGTGGATGATATGCGGTTGAGATTTTATGAGTTACTCCATAACGTTTGAGAACTTTCTCAAGTTGATTATTACAAAAATGAGTTCCCCGATCACTTATTAAAGCTTTCGGTGCTCCAAACCTTGCAAAAAGACGTTTTAAAAAGTTGACTACAACTCGTGCATCGTTAGTTGGGAGAGCTTGTGCTTCCGCCCATTTAGATACATAATCAATGGCTACGAGTATATATAGATTATTATGAGATTTTGGAAATGGACCCATAAAGTCAATACCCCAAATGTCAAATACTTCACATACTTGGATGACATTTTGTGGCATTTCATCACGTTGACTTATTTTTCCGGCCCTTTGACATGCATCACAGGATTTGCAAAGAAGGTGTGCGTCTTTGTAAATTGTTGGCCAATAGAATCCAGCTTCATAAACTTTTCTTGCTGTTAGTTGAGGCCCATAATGCCCTCCTGTTGGTCCTGTGTGACAATGGTTTAAAATTTTACTAGCTTCATCTCCAAATATACATCGGCGTATTATTCCATCGGGACAACTTTTAAACAGATGTGGATCTTCCCAGAAATAGTGTTTTATATCACTGAAGAATTTCTTTCGTCTTTGGTACGATAATCCTTTTTCAAGGAATCCACAAACTAAGTAGTTTGCATAGTCTATAAACCATGGGATTTCATTATAATCTATCTTCAATAGATATTCATCAGGAAAGTTGTCTTGTATGGCTGATTCATTTAGAACTTCTAATTCGGGATTTTCAAGACGAGAAAGATGATCAGCGGCGAGATTTTTTGCTCCTCTTTTATCTCGGATTTCAATATCAAACTCTTGTAAGAGTAAGATCCAACGGATTAATCTTGGTTTAGCATCTTGTTTTGAAAATAGGTATCTAAGAGCAGAATGGTCGGTATAGACCACCGTTTTTGCTAGAACGAGATATGATCGAAATTTGTCAAAAGCAAAGACAATAGCAAGGAGTTCTTTTTCAGTAGTTGTATAATTCGTTTGTGCTCCTTGTAACGTCTTACTAGCATAATATATAGGTTGAAATCGTTTTTCAATCCTTTGTCCTAAAACGGCTCCCATTGCAAAATCACTTGCATCGCACATTAGTTCAAATGGTAGATTCCAATTTGGTGTTATCATGATCGGCGCATTAGTGAGTTTCTCTTTAAGAATATTAAAAGATTTGATACACTCATCTGAAAAGATGAATGGCGCATCCTTTTCTAGGAGTTTATTCATAGGAGTGGCAATTTTAGAAAAATCTTTTATGAAACGTCGGTAAAAACCGGCATGCCCTAGAAAACTCCTAACTCCTCTAACATTGGTGGGATGTGGAAGTTTAGCAATTACATCTACTTTAGCTCTATCCACTTCAATTCCTTCTTTTGAAATTTTATGTCCAAGAACGATGCCTTCTTTAACCATGAAATGGCATTTCTCCCAATTAAGTACTAGATTTGATTGTTCGCATCTAATTAGCATTCGTTCCAGATTAACTAGACATGATTTAAATGTATCACCGAAGACTGAAAAGTCATCCATGAATACTTCCATGCATTCTTCTATCATGTCGTGAAAAATCGCCATCATACACCTTTGAAAGGTTGCAGGGGCGTTGCAAAGTCCAAATGGCATGCGTTTGTAAGCAAAAGTACCATAAGGGCACGTGAATGTGGTTTTCTCTTGGTCCTCGGGTGCTATTGGAATTTGAAAATATCCGGAAAATCCATCTAGAAAACAATAGTAACTATTTCCGGCTAATCTTTCCAACATTTGATCTATGAAAGGTAAGGGAAAGTGATCTTTTCTGGTGGCGTCATTTAATTTTCTATAATCAATACATACACGCCATCCTGTTACAGTCCTAGTAGGAATAAGCTCATTTTTTTCATTTGTAATGACAGTCATGCCACCCTTCTTAGGTACGCATTGAACTGGGCTTACCCATGGACTATCAGAAATTGGATATATCAAACCTGCATCTAGCAGTTTAATAATCTCCTTCTTAACTACATCTTGCATATTAGGATTTAGTCTTCGTTGGCGTTGCACATACGTTTTATGACCTTCTTCCATAAGGATTTTATGTGTGCAATACGAAGGACTTATTCCTTTAATATCATGAATCTTCCATGCAATGGCTGGTTTATGAGCTTTCAACACAGAAATGAGTTGTGATTTCTCATTTTCAGTAAGAGAAGACGATATTATTACAGGTAATTCAGATTCACCATGTAAATAAGCGTATTTCAAATGGTTTGGAAGTGGCTTTAACTCTAATTTCGGAGGTTCTTCTATCGATGATTTATATCGATATCTGTCTTCTTCTTTTAGCATTTGAATTTCTTCTGTTGTTGGTTCATATCCATTAGCTATAAGTGTAGCTAACATTTCAGCTTCATCAATTGGTTCATTACCTTCTCCTAAAGAACATTCTCCTGTTCCTTGTAATTCTGGAAATTCTTTTAATAATTCTGCATGTGCATCTATAGTTTGAATATAATAACATGTATCATCTGCAGATTGTGGTTGTTGCATTGCTCTATCAACTGAAAAGGTAACACTCTCATCCTCTATACTTAGGGTCAGTTTCTTACCGAACACGTCTATCATTGCTTTAGCCGTGTTTAAGATTGGTCTTCCTAATATGAGAGGAACTTGAGAATCTTCTTCCATGTCCAAAACAACAAAATCTACTGGAAATACTAAAGTACCAACTTTAACTAGCATGTTCTCCATTATCCCTCTAGGATATTTTATTGATCTATCGGCTAGTTGTATGCTTATTCTGGTTGGTTTTAATTCTCCAAGGTCTAGTTTAGCGTATAGTGAATACGGCATTAGATTTATACTAGCACCTAAGTCTGCCAATGCTTCTATTGAACTAAGACTACCCAGAAAACATGGAATTGTGAAACTTCCTGGATCAGATAGTTTTTCTGGTATCTTATTCAACAGCACTGCTGAACAATTAGCATTCATAGTAACAGCCGAGAGTTCTTCCATTTTCTTTCTATTTGAGATTAGATCTTTCAAGAATTTAGCATATCTAGGCATTCCTGAAATCACATCAATGAAAGGAAGATTTACATTTATCTGTTTAAACATATTCAAAAATTTGGATTGCTCGGCTTCAAGTTTCTCTTTCTTCATTTTACTCGGGTAAGGAAGTGGTGGTTGATATGGTTTAACATAAGGTTTATCCTTAACTGTGTTATCTTCATTAACCTTTTCAACTACCGGTTCTTTTTCCTTATCTTGATCAGGTTGTGGTTCTTGTGGAGTAGGAATGGTTTCATCAAAAGTTACAGGTATTTCAGGTGGTTTAAGTGTTGTGCCACTTCTTGTGGTAATGGCTTTAGCTGTTTCACTCCGGGGGTTAGCATTTGTATCACTAGGTAGACTTCCCGATTTTCTTTCACCTATTAACCTTGCTAGGTTACTCAATTCTTGTTCCAGATTTTGAATAGAAGCTTGTTGATTTCTAAATGCTTGAGCATTTTGTTCATTGGTTTGTTTTTGAGATGTGAAAAACTGCGTTTGAGTTTCAACTAGCTTCATCATCATATCTTCTAAATTCGGATTTTTATCATCGGTTTGTTGTGGTGGTTTGTTTTGAAAATTAGGTCTTTGCTGGTTGTAAGTATTATTGGATATTTGTTGATTGCTAGGACCTTGTTGGTTGTTGTATGGAATATTTCGGTTATAATTCTGGTTTTGATTGTAAATTGGTCTTGGCGGTTGATAATTATTTCCAGGCCTTTGGTTTATGTATGAAATATTCTCTCTTTGTTCCATTGTTAATTCAATACTGAGACAATCTTTTGTCAAATGTGGTCCTCCACACTGCTCACAACTAATTCGTATTGAGTGAATATCTTTAGTCATCTTTTCCATTCGTCTCTCCACAGCATCTATCTTTGCGGAAATGAAATCTAAGTCATGGCTAGAATCGGCTCTAGCTGCTTTAGATGATCTAACGATATCTTTTTCTTGGTGCCACTCATGTGAGTGGGAAGCAGTGTTATCAATAATTTTGTAAGCATCAGTTTCGGTTTTCTTCATAATAGAACCACCAGCTGCTATATCTATGTCTTTCCTTGTAGTGATGTCGCATCCTTGGTAGAATATTTGTACTATTTGACAGGTGTCTAAACCATGTTGCGGACATCCTCTTAACAACTTTCCATATCTAGTCCACGCCTCATATAGAGTTTCATTTGGCTTCTGTGTGAACGTAACAATTTCTGCTTGAAGTCTTACGGCTTTAGATGCAGGAAAGAATTGTTTAAGAAATTTGTCAACTAAAACGTCCTATGTATCAATCGCCCCTTCAGGTAATGATTCCAACCAATCTTTGGCTTCTCCCTTTAAAGTCCAGGGAAATAACATGAGATATATCTGTTCATCCTCCACTTCTCGGATTTTAAATAGTGTGCAGATCCTATTAAAGGTACGTAGATGTTCATTTGGATCTTCCTTCGGCGCACCACTAAATTGGCATTGATTAGTCACCATGTGTAGAATTTGTCCTTTGATTTCATAATCTGGCGCATTAATGTCTGGATGAGTAATTGCGTGACCTTGGCCAGTGCGTTTAGCTCTCATTCGGTCTTTCATACTTAAAGGTTCCAGATTCTCCATAATTGAATTTGTTGAATTGGTATCACTAGATGATTCTGATTTAATGGTTCATTCCTCAACAATCTCTGTTTGAATGATTGGTGGTTCCGGAGGAAAGTTTAGTGGTTCAGGATCTACGAACCGTTCCTGAATATTTTCCGGATTCTCAATTGTGAGGTCGGGTTCAAAAAATGGATTATCGGAAATTTGAACTGAAGTACTTGGTCGACTGGATGACGATTCTAAAGAAAAATCAACGGCGGTTATATTTGCTAAATGTCTTGATCTAGTTACAGGTGGTGAACGTACAAAAGGTGATGAACGTCTTGCTCGGTGCATTCACTGAATATCCTATTAGTTTTAAAAAGGAAAGAAAAATTATAATAAGTTATCCAACCAATAGACTTTTCTGATTTTGCCCACGTTTTGAATAGCCAAAAGATGCAGCAGAGGGGCAGGATTCGTTTGGTCTCAATATAATTGAGGACTGTTTGGCTC
The DNA here is from genome assembly GCF_046630445.1 of Rutidosis leptorrhynchoides. Classification (NCBI taxonomy): domain Eukaryota; kingdom Viridiplantae; phylum Streptophyta; class Magnoliopsida; order Asterales; family Asteraceae; genus Rutidosis; species Rutidosis leptorrhynchoides. The sequence continues at coordinate 683,970,596 of NC_092333.1, forward strand.
CAATAACCCGGTCCACGTACAAATCCAACTATTACTACGAACCAGAAAATTTTGATGTCTATCAATTTAACCACTCAAAATAAATTTTCGTAATTTTAAGAAATTTAGATAAGAAGTAGAATAAAAATCTATGTCCTAAAACTAGAATAGCGAGAAATAAGAAAGAAAAAGAGTTCGTCGGAAAAAAAAAATTTGAAAAAGAAAAATGGTTGAAAAAAATAAAAGGTGACGGAAAAATAAAAGAAACTTATAAAAAATTAAAAATACTTGACTAACCTAACCTTATTACTACAACTAACTTAAAATTATAATCGCAAATTGATATTACTAATTGGAATGATAATTGATACATAGTAAAAAGTGTCTAAAAATATTAAAGCTTACAGGAAAAACTAAATCCCAAATGGAAATAACTTAAAAAGAAACTAAAACTTAAAAAGGCGTCGCAAAATTCTAGAGTACCTAAATCTTAGTCTAAAGAAAAAGCACTTAAGGAATTCTACGGCAAAGCCTAAAAATCTAGGAGTAAAAATGACTATGGCAAAAACTAAGTTTAAAATTAAATATGAGCGAAAAATACAAATATTACGCTACAACGATTAAAAAGGGACAAAATATAAAAATATACAAAAAGTTGTAAAAATTACAATTTTTATAAAAATATTATTTTTATATTATTTATTTATTAAAACTATTAATTTTACAATTTAATAAAACTAATTAATACTAAATACATAAATTAAATAAAAAGTTAAAGTTAAAATAAAATTAATTATAATAATAATAATAATTAGGGTTAATAATAATAATAATTATTAAATACCCCGTAATTAATGCTGAATTAGGGTTCTGTCTCGTGTCAGAGTCACTCCGCGAGTTGCGGTATTTAAAACATCAAACCCCGCGAGTCGCGGGGTTCAGAATTTCAACTGACAGGTTTAATTTCAACGCGTTTTTCTTTATTTATTTATTTATTTTTATTTTTTTATATAAATAAAAGATATTTAAATAAAACTTATATTTTTTATAAACTAAAATAAAAATAAAGAAACTTAATCAACTTAAATATTTAACAAAATCTTAAAAATACTTATATTTTTGTTTTTCTTTTTATATTTTCGAATATTTAAAACGTATTTTTACAAAAGCGACTTTTAATAGAATTTTTTTTTTTTTTTTTTTATTAGCGTTGCGCTTCCGGCGTTTAGAAAGTTCCCCGGCAGCGACGCCAAAAATACTTGATGTCAAAGCTAAGGGGTATAAAATACTATTGAAGTTTACAACGAAACACTATTAAATACGATACAATTTTACACAAGATATTTATTTATTTAGAGAATGGATATACTTAAACCTTGCTACAACACTTATAGGCAGTGTACCTAATCGTACAGTAGTGTAGTTTTTAGTAAGTCCGGTTCGTTCTACAGGGAAATCTTTAAACAAAGCTTAACGCTATATTAGTTTACTTTTATAAAAATACAAATACATATATATAAGTAATATTATTATTATAAAGGGGGGTTTTTACCGTTTAATGACCGGTTTGTCGATTTTAAAACTTTAGTCGCAGTTAAAACCAAATGTAAAATAATAAATAAATACAAGACTTAATTTTAAGCGTAAAGTAAATAACGATAATGAAATTGCGAATAATAAAAGTGCGATAAAATAAACTTGCGATAATTAAAAAGTACGATAATTAAAAGTGCAATTAAATACAATAACAATAAAAATGCGATAATTAGAAGTGCAATTAAATATAAAATAAAGGAAATTAAATATGAAATAAAAGAATTATGCTTATTTAAACTTCCGTAATCATGATGTTTGACGTGTTGATTTTAGTTTTATGCCCATGGGTTAATTGTCCTTTGTCCTGGATTATTTAATATGTCCGTCTGGTTTTTGTCCATAACAGTCCATCAGTCATAAATATAAAGTGCGAGTGTCCTCATCAAATTATTCTTATACCCGAAGTTAAATATTCCAACTAATTGGGGATTCGAATTGTAACAAGGTTTTAATACTTTGTTTAATGAATACACCAGGTTATCAACTGCGTGTAAACCAAGGTTTTACTACTTTGTTAGCAATTACACCAATTACCCTTGAATGTAATTTCACCCCTGTTTTAATTATTCTAGTGGCTATTAATCCATTCCCGTGTCCGGTTAAATGAACGATTATTCGTACATATAAATACCCCGCCCATCGTGTCCGATCGAGTGTATATGGTAATTTATAAGGACGCCCAATTGTAAATCTTTATATTAACATTAACAAACTATCATTTAGTTAAACAAATATAAAGCCTATTAATAGCCCATAGTCTAATTTCCACAAGTGTCGTTCTTTTGTCCAAACCCCAATTATGGTACAAAGTCCAATTACCCAATTTTAGTAATTAGCCCAACATCATGATTACTTCGTTTTAAATAAGCATAATAATAACTTAGCTACGAGACATTAATGTAAAAAGGTTGAACATAACTTACAATGATTAAAAATAGCGTAGCGTTACACGGACAGAATTTCGACTTACACCCTTACAACATTCACTAACATACCCTTTTTATTAGAATTATAATTAAAATTAAAATTAAAATATAAATTATAAATATATATTTTACGTATATATGAGAGAAGAAGAAAAAGATGGATGAAAATGATCAGAATTCGGTTTGCTTTATAGGGAGTTTCAAAACTGGGGGCTCCGCGACTCGCGGCCATTTTGGCCTTCAAACTCCGCGAGTCGCGGAGAATGAAATTACAGCTCAGTCCCTTGGAGTCTTTCTCTGCCGACGGTTTTTATTTATAAATATAATATATATATAATTAATATAATTAATTATATATTATATTATATTTATATACATAGTTAACTTGTAATTTTTAGTCCGTTGCGTCGAGCGTTAAGAGTTGACTCTGGTCCCGGTTCCGGATTTTCGAACGTCCTTGCGTACAATTTAATATCTTGTACTTTGCGTTTTGAATCTTGTACTCTTGTAATTTCGAGACGTTTCTTATCAATAATTGGAACCTTTTTGATTGTCTTTTGTACTTTTGAGCTTTTTGGTCGTTTGCGTCTTCAATTCGTCGAATCTGTCTTTTGTCTTCACCTTTTATTATTTAAACGAATATCACTTGTAAATAGAATAATTGCAACTAAAAGCTTGTCTTTCTTGAGGAATAATGCTATGAAATATATGTTCGTTTTTAGCATTATCACATTTCTTTTTCGAAAGACTTTACTTCCTTTTAATGATGGAATTGATTCATCGTGTAGATCCATCTTTCTTTCAAATATATTACAGTAAATCGGGTAAAACGGTTAATTTTATCCAAAACAAAAGTATCTTCAATTATTTGTACAAAAATATGTGATATATGTTCAAAATAACTTGATAAATTTTTCCCACACTTGGCTTTTATTTTCTTTTATTTGCCTTTTTATTGTCCTCTATTCCATTTTAAATGAATTCTTAACATTTTAGTTTGTTTCTCAATTTATGTCCTTTCCAAGGTAACAATAATTTCGGTGTTAACACCTAGTTTTATTGTTCATAAATATGTATAAACATGATTTTGAGTTCATTTAATTGAAAATTTTGAAAATTTTACTAGAATTGGGTAGTCAGTATATAAGACTAGGGCTGTTCTTTATTATCAGAGAGCACTAGATTCTAATACAACTACTGCTTTACTAGTATTTTTAATGGTAACCAAGTGTTTAAATCAAAAATTTTTAAAATCCGAAAGAATTTAACCACTTCCCACACTTAAGATCTTGCAATGCCCTCATTTGCAAGAAATCAGTAACAATTTAAATTATTGAGGGTGATTAGTGTAGAAAAATGATTAAATTTTACCAAAGTTTCCAAACATATTGGCGTTTGTTTGCTGAACGATAAATGGTGCACATCATTTGTTCATTCCGTCTTGTTGTTACATCACATTTGTTTTTCGTTTTGTCGTCAAAAGTACTAGCTTTTGCTGAACTTAATGCCAGTCTTTGAAAATGCGCTGTTTTACCTTGTTTTGTACAATCGACAATATACATACAATACAAATATAAACATGCATGGTAATTTGAAATGGGACTTAAAATCCCACTTTCAAATCAAATATAAATATTAGTACAACATAATAAAAATATAAAACAATACATTAATGTATCACAATATCATAAGTTTAAACATAAATAAATAGAAATAATAAAAATATAAAAAACATAAAAATTACCAACAGGAACTAAATCAATCATGGATAGGGGTTCCAATTCATGTCATCGTCCGGGTTCCATGGATGGTGATAGGTGTACTGGTAGGCCTGGTTAGGGTCGTAGAGGGTATAAGGCGGTCTCATCTCGGGCTGGTGTTGAGGATAGTAAGCGGGTCAGATCGGGACGTAGTGATCCTGAGGTGACAGCCGGCTCATAATCTAATGCTGATGATAGTCCCATCTATCATACTGTCATTTCCTGGCATGCTCGTAATCATTCCGGGCTTGCCACTGCTCCATCCGACGAAATCTCTCCGAGTTTGTCATGTCTACCTCATCTACACGCTGGTAGACATCAGTCATAGCCTCCCGAATGACATCCCTAATGTCATCCACTTCCTCCATCTCCTCATCTGAGCCTCTCTCTACCTGAGGTTGACTACCTACATAGGGTATTGCCTGGTTGCGTCTACTCTTCAATACCTTAGCACCCGCATAAACCTTCAATCCTAAAAGCTCAACCTGTTCCCTACATTGCATAAGTGAACCCCCTTGATCCTTATCTACACCTAAATACTCTCCAATGAGAGTAACAAAAATACCTCCTCCAATTGTCCCCCCTTCCTGTATTCCTTCAACCATCTTAGATAAATAAAAACCAACACAGTAGGGGATATTAACAAAGCCTCTTGGGTCTCGAATACACTTTAGGTAAAATAAATCATGTACGGTCAATTTTTCCTTATTGTGACCTCTCTGTGTAATCGAGTTAGCCAAAAATCTATGAATTATACAAAGCTCGACTTTGTTAATACGTAAGTAGGTATGTGTTCCTCCCCGCCCAAAAACATTATAATCTGACATACGCCTCCAGACGGCGTTCGCATCAAAATTCCTATCTACCCTTTCACCACGATAAATCAAACTCATACAATCGGGTAGTAGTAATTCAGCGGGCGTATATATCTGTAATGCCTTAGCCATGTCCAGCATGGACATCCTGTACATCCTACCGCCTAGTATAAACCTAAGAAAACTTCTATCATCTAATCTATCTACATCAACATTTAATGCTATAGTACTCATCAGCTCAACACACCATTCCTTATATACATGTCTACGAATGGTGAATAAGCGTTCCCAATCAGTAAAAGAAGAACTGCCATACCTTTGGATCAAATGCTCCCTAACACGGTCAGCAAGTTGGACCCTTTCCAAAGGATCCCAATCAATTACCCTAGGCACCTCTACATCTTTCGGTATTAATATGAATTTATTACTTTGATATGCCGGGTAATCTCTCCATCGTCTATCGAATCTCTGATTAGGATGCAACGTGTGTTCAGGAATCGTTGGGTATTCTACAGGTGGATGCATCGGAAATACTAAGAATTCAGTAACAAACTGTAGCGGATCATAATAAGGTACATGTTGATCAGGCTGATCTTGTTGTTAATGTTGTGGTTCTTGTTTAGGTTCATATTGCATTTCTGGTTCTGGAGCTGGAGCAGGTCGTCTAGATGATGATGATGATGAACCTCCAGTATCGGCTCTCTGCAAAACACATTAAACACAAAATTTGTGCATCCAAATATGCATTACTGTTAGCAAAATAACAACTTAAATTAACCACAATAACATGTTAAATCAAATTAAACTTATACACATTTTCACAATTTTTACAATTCTACACTTTTTCAAATAAGCACATATGAAAATGTAGACAAAGTTCATAAGCATTTAACTCAAATAACATGTCAAAATAGTCATTACTAACAATTAAACAAGTCTCAAATGGAAATTATATCAAATTAATCAAGTTCATGAATTTTATACCTAAAAAGTCCACTTTAATCTTCAAAAATCATGTTTAGGATCAATGTTTGGATCATTTAGCTACCTAAACATGTTACACTACTTAATTTAGCAATAATTAATGACAAAAATCGGCCATAACCTGTTTATATCAAAAAGCCCCAAATTGCTCAAGAACACAAACCCTAGATTTCTAAAAATTTTGAAGTTTTTGGCTTCAATTCATGTTAAATAGCATCAATCTAGGTTATACATGCATAAAATACTAACAATTTAACTCTAATTACACTAGAAACTAACAAAATCAAATTAGGTAAAATATAGCTCAAGAACACTAAAAATTAAATTTAAAGAGATTTAGGGGTGTAATTGTTACCTTTCTTGATAAACTTCTGAACAATTTCATGATTAGAGCGAGAAATTTGACGAATTATGGTGAAAAATTGCGAATTTTAGAGAGGATTTGGGAGATGGTTCGTGTATGTATGTGTGTGTTGTGGTGAAGAACAGCTCGCTGAGAGCTTTTGTTTCTGGCCTGGAATCCAGCCTCATGCGATCGCATGAGGTTGGAGTTCACTTCCCATGCGATCGCATGGGGATCCGGGTACAGTGATTTTGGTTTTTTTTTTTTTTAATAAAAACCTTATACTTAATAAAACATAAAATTAATAAAATTTTAAAAATTTGTTTCTTTTTAGGATGAGGGCGTTTCGGATCGTTGTCCTAGTCCGTCCCTCGACAAAATTTTAAAATTCGTCAATTCAAAGCGCGGTTTTAAAAGTAAAGATTTTTGGGTTTTTTTTTTTTTTTTTTTGGCATACTTTAGTTCAATAAGATTAAAAATAATGATAATAAAAGTTCTCGTCCCTCCCTCGAGTAGAGCAATTTCGGTTCAACGACCTAGTCTTCAACTCACGACAAATTTTAAAAATCAAAATTTTTTAACTTAACGAAATAAAGTAAATTTTTGTTTTTAAATTCACACCAAACTTAAATTTAAAATGCATAAAATTTAAAAATTCATATTAAAAATTCATACCAAACTTAAATTATATTTTTGTTTTTATACATACAAACTTATATTAAAAATATTAAATTTTCAAATATTTACAATTTTAAATATATTGATTTAAAAAGTTTACAATATTATTTTAATATTAATTTTAAAAACAAAGTAAAAATAAAATTAAAAATCTTTTTGGTATTTTATCCCACTTTAATCAATCAAATATTATCAAAAATATACGCCCCTCTTTTTGGTAAAGTAATTTCGGCTATATTACCTAGTTTTACTCCTGACGAATTTCTGAAATATTTTGGGTTGATTGATTAAAGATATTTATACCTTAAGAATAAACGGTAAATTTCACAGTGATGTAATAAATTTTTGTATGATATCAATAATTTCGGTCACGCATACCTAATTTTATTGAATACCAATTTAATACTTTATAGCGAACGATTTAGCGTTTATTATTAAAAGGTTAAAAATAAAAATAAAAATAAAAACTGTACATACTTACCTGTGAGATAGTATTCTTAGTGATATGCTTTAGCCCACTCATAAGATAGTCGGACTAATTGATTTTCCATAGCTACATAGGCGTAACCTCGAGCATTCAACGTTTTTTCTTCTAAACATATGAATGGTCCATCTCTGCATAGCGTAACAAATTCGGTATTTGAATAGGTTTGATTATTTGAACATTTACCTTCGTGTGACCATTTTCCGCATTTGTGACATCTTTCAAGGTGTCGTGCTCTTCTTTTCGCTGCGGATTTTGATTTTCCTTTACCAAATTGTAACTTATTTTTTTCGTTCCTGGATTCTTTTCTTACTCCGTCCAATTTACCTCTGATTAATGATACTATTTCACTTGGAAGGGTGTCATTATTACGTTTAGTGATCAAAGCGTGTAGCATTAGACCATGGTTTAGTTCACAGGAAGTCTTCATCTCGTAAAACCAAAAAAAAAATAAAAATTTCAGAATGGGGGGAGAAGACTAGTTCTTTAGGGTCTGCTAGGAAAAGACCATTCGAATTCCATTCTCGAGAACTACACGAAAACAGAACATCTAACTCTAACAGAAATACATATTATCCTTTAAAGACTTGATTCTCCCCACACTTAGTTAGCTGTGGTGTTGAAATTGTGATTAACTTCGTTGTCAACTTCCATTGGACTATCTATGTAATGTTTAACTCTGTGACCATTAACCTTAAATTCAATCCCATTTGAATTTATTAATTCTAATGTTCCGTACGGGAAAACTCTTTTGACTATAAATGGTCCAGACCATCTTGATTTCAATTTTCCAGGAAATAGCTTGAATCGTGAATTGAAAAGAAGAACTCTATCTCCTTCTTTAAATTCTTTTGAACTTCTGATTCTTTTATCATGCCATTTCTTCGTTCTTTCTTTATAGATTAACGAATTTTCGTATGCTTCATGTCTTAATTCTTCTAATTTGTTTAATTGACTTAACCGTAGACGTCCGGCTTCATGTAAATTAAGATTACATGTCTTCAAAGCCCAAAATGCTTTGTGTTCAATTTCTACTGGAAGATGACATGCTTTTCCGTAAACTAGTTTAAAAGGTGTGGTTCCAATTGGAGTTTTGTAGGCTGTTCTAAAGGCCCATAGTGCATCCTCCAATTTCATGGACCATTCCTTCGGATTTGATCCTACGGTTTTCTCTAGAATACGTTTTAAAGCTCGGTTGGTATTTTCAACTTGTCCACTTGTTTGTGGATGATAAGCGGTGGAGATTTTATGAGTTACTCCATATCTTTTGAGAACTTTCTCAAGTTGATTATTACATAAATGAGTTCCCCGATCACTTATTAAAGCTTTCGGTGTTCCAAACCTTGCAAAAAGACGTTTTAAAAAGTTGACTACAACTCGTGCATCGTTAGTCGGGAGAGCTTGTGCTTCCGCCCATTTAGATACATAATCAATGGCAACGAGAATGTAGAGATTATTATGAGATTTTGGAAATGGACCCATAAAGTCAATACCCCAAATGTCAAATACTTCACATACTTGAATGACATTTTGTGGAATTTCATCACGTTGACTTATTTTTCCGTCCCTTTGACAAGCATCACAGGATTTGCAAAGAAGGTGTGCGTCTTTGAAAATTGTAGGCCAATAGAATCCAGCATCATAAACTTTTCTTGATGTGAGTTGTGGCCCATAATGCCCTCCTGTTGGTCCTGTGTGACAATGGTTTAAGATTTGACTAGCTTCATCTCCGAATACACATCGGCGTATTATTCCATCGGGACAACTTTTAAACAAATGTGGATCTTTCCAGAAATAGTGTTTTATATCACTAAAGAATTTCTTTCGCTTTTGGTACGATAATTCTTTTTCAAGGAATCCACATACTAAGTAGTTTGCATAGTCTGCAAACCATGGAATTTCATTATAATCTATCTTCAATAGATATTCATCAGGAAAGTTGTCTTGTATGGCCGATTCATTTAGAACTTCTAATTCAGGATTTTCAAGACGAGAAAGATGATCAGCTGCGAGATTTTCTGCTCCATTTTTGTCTCGGATTTCAATATCAAACTCTTGTAAGAGTAAGATCCAACGGATTAATCGTGGTTTAGCATCTTGTTTCGAAAATAGGTATCTAAGAGCAGAATGGTCGGTATAGACCACCGTTTTTGCTAGAACAAGATATGAATGAAATTTGTCAAAAGCAAAGACAATAGCAAGGAGTTCTTTTTTAGTAGTTGTGTAATTCGTTTGTGCTCCTTGTAACATCTTACTAGCATAATATATAGGTTGAAATCGTTTTTCAATCCTTTGTCCTAAAACGGCTCCCATTGCAAAATCACTTGCATCGCACATAAGTTCGAATGGTAGATTCCACTTTGGAGTTATCATGATCGGCGCATTAGTGAGTTTCTCTTTAAGAATATTAAAAAATTTGATGCATTCATCTGAAAATATGAATGGAGCATCCTTTTCTAGGAGTTTATTCATAGGAGTGACAATTTTAGAAAAATCTTTTATGAAACGTCGGTAAAAACTGGCATGCCCTAGAAAACTCCTAACTCCTCTAACATTGGTGGGATGTGGAAGTTTAGCAATTACATCTACTTTAGCTCTATCCACTTCAATTCCTTCCTTTGAGATTTTATGTCCAAGAACGATGCCTTCTTTAACCATGAAATGGCATTTCTCCCAATTAAGTACTAGATTTGATTGTTCGCATCTAATAAGCATTCGTTCAAGATTAACTAGACATGTTTCAAAAGTATCACCGAAGACTGAAAAGTCATCCATGAAAACCTCCATGCATTCTTCTATCATGTCGTGAAAAATCGCCATCATGCACCTTTGAAAGGTTGCAGGGGCGTTGCAAAGTCCAAATGGCATGCGTTTGTAAGCAAAAGTGCCATAAGGGCACGTGAACGTGGTTTTCTCTTGGTCCTCGGGTGCTATTGGAATTTGAAAATATCCGGAAAAACCATCAAGAAAACAATAGTAACTATTTCCGGCTAATCTTTCCAACATTTGATCAATGAAAGGTAAGGGAAAGTGATCTTTTCTGGTGGCGTCATTTAATTTTCTATAATCAATACAAACACGTCATCATGTTACAGTCCTACTAGGAATAAGCTCATTTTTCTCATTTGTGATGACAGTCTTGCCACCCTTCTTAGGCACGCATTGAACTGGGCTTACCCATGGACTATCAGAAATTGGATAAATTAAACCTGCATCAAGTATTTTAATAATTTCTTTCTTAACAACATCTTGCATATTAGGATTTAGTCTTCGTTGACGTTGCACATACATTTTATGACCTTCTTCTGAAATGTCCCGTTCCTATTGATTAAAAACGTTCCATATTAATTGATTTCATTGCGAGGTTTTGACCTCTATATGAGACGTTTTTTCAAAGACTGCATTCATTTTTAAAACAAACCATAACCTTTATTTCATAAATAAATGTTTAAAAAGCTTTACGTAGATTATCAAATAATGATAATCTAAAATATCATGTTTACACACGACCATTACATAATGGTTTACAATACAAATATGTTACATCGAAATCAGTTTCTTGAATGCAGTTTTTACACAATATCATACAAACATGGACTTCAAATCTTGTTCTTATTTTAGTATGCAACAGCGGAAGCTCTTAGTATTCACCTGAGAATAAACATGCTTTAAACGTCAACAAAAATGTTGGTGAGTTATAGGTTAAACCTATATATATCAAATCGTAACAATAGACCACAAGATTTCATATTTCAATACACATCTCATACATAGAGATAAAAATCATTCATATGGTGAACACCTGGTAACCGACATTAACAAGATGCATATATAAGAATATCCCCATCATTCCGGGACACCCTTCGGATATGATATAAATTTCGAAGTACTAAAGCATCCGATACTTTGGATGGGGTTTGTTAGGCCCAATAGATCTATCTTTAGGATTCGCGTCAATTAGGGTGTCTGTTCCCTAATTCTTAGATTACCAGACTTAATAAAAAGGGGCATATTCGATTTCGATAATTCAACCATAGAATGTAGTTTCACGTACTTGTGTCTATTTTGTAAATCATTTATAAAACCTGCATGTATTCTCATCCCAAAAATATTAGATTTTAAAAGTGGGACTATAACTCACTTTCACAGATTTTTACTTCGTCAGCAAGTAAGACTTGGCCACTGGTTGATTCACGAACCTATAACAATATATACATATATATCAAAGTATATTCAAAATATATTTACAATACTTTTAATACATTTTGATGTTTTAAGTTTATTAAGTCAGCTGTCCTCGTTAGTAACCTACAACTAGTTGTCCACAGTTAAATGTACAGAAATAAATCGATAAATATTATCTTGAATCAATCCACGACCCAGTGTATACGTATCTCGGTATTGATCACAACTCAAACTATATATATATTTTGGAATCAACCTCAACCCTGTATAGCTAACTCCAACATTCACATATAGAGTGTCTATGGTTGTTCCGCAATATATATATATATATATATATATATATATATATATATATATATATATATATATATATATATATATATATATATATATATATATATATATATATATATATATATATATATAGATGGGTCGACATGATAGGTCGAAACATTGTATACGTGTCTATGGTATCTCAAGATTACATAATATACAATATAAGTTGATTAGGTTATGGTTGGAATAGATTTATTACTAACTTTCACGTAGGTAAAATGAGTAGTTTTTATCAATCTTGTTTTACTCGCCATTTCTTCGTTTCTAATTCGTTTTGAGTGATTCCAGTGGTCACAGTTTCGTATTGAACTTAACTTTATGAATATAAATAGAAAAAGTATAAGTTTATAGTCGGAAATACAAGTTACAAGTTATTTTTGAAAGAGGTAGTCATTTCCGTCGAAAGAACGACATCTTGATGACCATTTTGAAAAACATACTTTCACTTTGAGTTTAACCATGATTTTTGGATATAGTTTCATGTTCATAAGAAAAATCATTTTTCCAGAAGTATAGCTTTTAAATCAAAGTTCTTCTTAGCTTTTAATTATCCCAACCAAAATAGCCCCCGGTTTTACTACGACGGCGTATATCCAGTTTTATGGTGTTTATCGTGTTTTCGGGTTTTAAATCATTAAGTTAGCATATCATATAGATATAGAACATGTGTTTAGTTGATTTTAAAAGTATATTTAGAAGGATTAACTTTATTTGCGAACAAGTTTAGAATTAACTAAACTATGTTCTAGTGATTACAAGTTTATAACGTTGAATAAGACAGCTTTTTACGTATGAATCGAATGATGTTATGAATATCATTACTACCTCAAGTTCCTTGGATAAACCTACTGGAAATAAGAAAAATGGATCTAGCTTCAAAGGATCCTTGGATGGCTTGAAAGTTCTTGAAGCAGAATCATGACACGAAAACAATTTCAAGTAAGATTTCCACTCGAAATAAGATTATTATAGTTATAGAAATTGAATTAAAGTTTGAATATGATTATTACCTTGTATTAGAAAGATAACCTACTGTAAGTAACAAAGGTTTCTTGATCTTGGATGATTACCTGGAATGGATTTAGAAAACTTGGAAGTAAACTTGCAATCTTGGAAGTATTCTTGATTTTATGAAACTAGAACTTTTGGAATTTATGAAGAAACACTTAGAACTTGAAGATAGAACTTGAGAGAGATTAATTAGATGAATAAAATTGAAGAATGAAAGTGTTTGTAGGTGTTTTTGGTCATTGGTGTATGGATTAGATATAAAGGATATGTAATTTTGTTTTCATATAAATAAGTCATGAATGATTACTCATATTTTTGTAATTTTATGAGATATTTCATGCTAGTTGCCAAATGATGGTTCCCACATGTGTTAGGTGACTCACATGGGCTGCTAAGAGCTGATAATTGGAGTGTCTATACCAATAGTACATACATCTAAAAGCTGTGTATTGTACGAGTACGAATACGGGTGCATACGAGTAGATTTGTTGATGAAACTGAACGAGGATGTAATTGTAAGCATTTTTATTAAGTAGAAGTATTTTGATAAGTGTCTTGAAGCCTTTCAAAAGTGTATGAATACATATTAAAACACTACATGTATATACATTTTAACTGAGTCGTTAAGTCATCGTTAGTCGTTACATGTAAATGTTGTTTTGAAACCTTTAGGTTAACGATCTTGTTGAATGTTGTTAACCCATTGTTTATTATAACAAATGAGATATTAAATTGTTATATTATCATGATATTATGATATATAATATATCTTAGTATGATATATATACAGTTAAATGTCGTTACAACGATAATCGTTACATATATGTCTCGTTTCGAAATCATTAAGTTAGTAGTCTTATTTTTACATATGTATTTCATTGTTAATATACTTAATAATATATTTACTTATCATTTAATATAATTAACCAAGTGTATCAATATCTTAATATGATTCATATGTACCTAGTAAGACGTTGTTATAACGATAATCGTTATATATATCGTTTTCGAGTTTCTTAAATTAATAGTCTCATTTTTATGTATATAACTCATTGTTAAAATACCTAATGAGATACATACTTATAATAAAATCATGTTAACTATATATATAACCATATATATGTCATCGTATAGTTTTTACAAGTTTTAACGTTCGTGAATCACTGGTCAACTTGGGTGGTCAATTGTCTATATGAAACCTATTTCAATTAACCAAGTCTTAACTAGTTTGATTGCTTAACATGTTGGAAACACTTAATCATGTAAATAACAATTTTATTTAATATATATATAAACATGGAAAAGTTTGGGTCACTACAGTACCTACCCGTTAAATAAATTTCGTCCCGAAATTTTAAGCAGTTGGAGGTGTTGACGTATCTTCTGGAAATAAATGCGGGTATTTCTTCTTCATCTGATCTTCATGCTCCCAGGTGAACTCGAGTCCTCTACGAGCATTCCATCGAACCTTAACAATCGGTATCTTGTTTTGTTTAAGTCTCTTAACCTCACGATCCATTATTTCGACGGGTTCTTCAATGAATTGAAGTTTTCATTGATTTGGATTTCGTCCAACGGAATAGTGAGATCTTCTTTAGCAAAAAATTTCTTCAAATTTGAGACGTGGAAAGTGTTATGTACAGCCGCGAGTTGTTGAGGTAGCTCCAGTTGGTAAGCTACTGGTCCGACACGAGCTATAATCTTGAATGGTCCAATGTACCTTGGATTTAGTTTCCCCCGTTTACCAAATCGAACAACGCCTTTCCAAGGTGAAACCTTAAGCATGACCATTTCTCCAATTTCAAACTCTATATCTTTTCTTTTACTGTCCGCGTAGCTCTTTTGTCGACTCTGGGCGGTTTTCAATCTTTGTTGAATTTGGATGATTTTCTCGGTAGTTTCTTGTATTATCTCCGGACCCGTAATCTGTCTATCCCCCACTTCACTCCAACAAATCAGAGACCTGCACTTTCTACCATAAAGTGCTTCAAATAGCGCCATCTCAATACTAGAATGATAACTGTTGTTGTAGGAAAATTCTGCTAACGGTAGGTGTCGATCCCAACTGTTTCCAAAATCAATAACACAAGCTCGTAGCATGTCTTCAAGCGTTTGTATCGTCCTTTCGCTCTGCCCATCAATTTGTGGATGATAGGCAGTACTCATGTCTAGACAAGTTCCCAATGCTTGCTGTAATGTCTGCCAGAATCTTGAAATAAATCTGCCATCCCTATCAGAGATAATTGAGATTGGTATTCCATGTCTGGAGACGACTTCCTTCAAATACAGTCGTGCTAACTTCTCTATCTTGTCATATTCTCTTATTGGCAGGAAGTGTGCTGACTTGGTGAGACGATCAACTATTACCCAAATAGTATCATAACCACTTGCAGTCCTTGGCAATTTAGTAATGAAATCCATGGTAATGTTTTCCCATTTCCATTCCAGGATTTCAGGTTGTTGAAGTAGACTTGATGGTTTCTGATGCTCAGCTTTGACCTTAGAACACGTCAAACATTCTCCTACGTATTTAGCAACATCGGCTTTCATACCCGGCCACCAAAAATGTTTCTTGAGATCCTTGTACATCTTTCCCGTTCCAGGATGTATTGAGTATCTAGTTTTATGAGCTTCTCTAAGTACCATTTCTCTCATATCTCCAAATTTTGGTACCCAAATCCTTTCAGCCCTATACCGGGTTCCGTCTTCCCGCATATTAAGATGCTTCTCCGATCCTTTGGGTATTTCATCCTTTAAATTTCCCTCTTTTAAAACTCCTTGTTGCGCCTCCTTTATTTGAGTAGTAAGGTTAGTGTGAATCATTATATTCATAGATTTTACTCGAATGGGTTCTCTGTCCTTTCTGCTCAAGGCGTTGGCTACTACATTTGCCTTCTCCGGGTGGTAACGAATCTCAAAGTTGTAATCATTAAACAATTCAATCCAGCTACGCTGCCTCATATTCAGTTGTTTCTGATTAAATATGCGTTGAAGACTTTTGTGGTCGGTATATATAATACTTTTGACCCCATATAAGTAGTGCCTCCAAGTCTTTAATGCAAAAACAACCGCGCCTAATTCCAAATCATGCGTCGTATAATTTTGCTCGTGAATCTTCAATTGTCTAGATGCATAAGCAATCACCTTCGTCCGTTGCATTAATACACAACCGAGACCTTGCTTTGATGCGTCACAATAAATCACAAAATCATCATTCCCTTCAGGCAATGACAATATAGGTGCCGTAGTTAGCTTTTTCTTCAATAACTGAAACGCCTTCTCTTGTTCATCCTTCCATTCAAATTTCTTCCCTTTATGCGTTAATACAGTCAAGGGTTTTGCTATTCTGGAAAAGTCTTGGATGAACCTTCTGTAGTAACCAGCTAGTCCTAAAAACTGGCGTATGTGTTTCGGAGTTTTCGGGGTTTCCCACTTTTCAACAGTTTCTATCTTTGTAGGATCCACCTTAATACCTTCTTTGTTCACTATGTGACCGAGGAATTGAACTTCTTCCAACCAAAATGCACACTTTGAAAACTTAGCGTACAATTCTTCCTTCCTCAATACTTCTAACACCTTTCTTAAATGTTCACCGTGTTCTTGGTCATTATTTGAGTAAATAAGTATGTCATCAATGAAAACAATGACAAACTTGTCAAGGTATGGTTCACACACTCGGTTCATAAGGTCCATGAACACAGCTGGTGCATTAGTTAAACCAAACGGCATGACCATAAACTCGTAATGACCGTAACGTGTTCTGAAAGCAGTCTTTGGAATATCATCTTCTTTCACCCGCATTTGATGATACTCGGAACGTACGTCAATCTTTGAATAAACAGACGAGCCTTGTAGTTGATCAAATAAGTCGTCGATTCTCGGTAGTGGGTAGCGGTTCTTGATGCTAAGTTTGTTCAACTCTCGGTAGTCGATACACAACCTGAATGTACCATCTTTCTTCTTGACAAACAAAACAGGAGCTCCCCACGGTGATGTGCTTAGTCGAATGAAACCACGCTCTAAAAGTTCTTTCATCTCGCTGGGTGCGAGTCTGTAAGGAGCACGAGCTATTGGTGCAGCTCCTGGTACAAGATCTATTTGAAATTCAACGGATCGATGTGGGGGTAATCCCGGTAATTCTTTCGGAAATACATCGGGAAATTCTTTTGCGACGGGAACATCATTGATGCTCTTTTCTTCAGTTTGTACTTTCTCGACGTGTGCTAGAACAGCATAGCAACCTTTTCTTATTAGTTTTTGTGCCTTCAAATTACTAATAAGATGTAGCTTCGTGTTGCCCTTTTCTCCGTACACCATTAAGGGTTTTCCTTTTTCTCGTATAATGCGAATTGCATTTTTGTAACAAACAATCTCTGCTTTCACTTCTTTCAACCAGTCCATACCGATTATCACATCAAAACTCCGTAACTCTACTGGTATCAAGTCAATCTTAAATGTTTCTCTAACCAGTTTAATTTCTCGATTCCGACATATATTATCTGCTGAAATTAATTTACCATTTGCTAATTCGAGTAAAAATTTACTATCCAAAGGCGTCAATGGACAACTTAATTTAGCACAAAAATCTCTACTCATATAGCTTCTATCCGCACCCGAATCAAATAAAACGTAAGCAGATTTATTGTCAATAAGAAACGTACCCGTAACAAGCTCTGGGTCTTCCTGTGCCTCTGCCGCATTAATATTGAAAACTCTTCCGCGTCCTTGTCCATTCGTGTTCTCCTGGTTTGGGCAATTTCTAATAATGTGGCCCGGTTTTCCACATTTATAACAAACAACATTGGCATAACTTGCTCCGACACTACTTGCTCCGCCATTACTCGTTCCGACACCATTTATTCCTTTCGTTCTGTTAACCCCTGGTCAGTAGACCTCACACTTCGCCGCGCTATGACCATTTCTTTTACACTTGTTGAAAAATTTGGTGCAGAACCCCGAGTGATACTTTTCACACCTTTGGCATAGCTGCTTCTGATTGTTGTTGTTGTTGTTGTTGCGTTTGTTATTGTTGTTGGGATGATTGTTGTAGTTGTTGTTGTTGTTGTTGTTGTTGTTGTTGTTGGGCCGTTTGTTGTAGTTGCGATTGATGTTGCGATTGTTGGGATAATTGTTGCGATTATTATTGTAATTGCTGTTGTTGTTGTATTGGTGATTCTTATCACCGTTTTCCTCCCACTTTCTTTTGACTTGCTTCACATTGGCCTCTTCAGCCATCTGTTCTTTAATTCTTTCCTCAATCTGGTTCACTAGTTTGTGAGCCATTCTACATGCCTGTTGTATGGAGGCGGGCTCGTGTGAACTTATATCTTCTTGGATTCTTTCCGGTAATCCTTTCACAAACGCGTCGATCTTCTCTTCCTCATCTTCGAACGCTCCCGTACACAATAGGCATAATTCTGTGAATCGTCTTTCGTACGTGGTAATATCAAATCCTTGGGTTCGTAAACCTCTAAGTTCTGTCTTGAGCTTATTGACCTCGGTTCTGGGACGGTACTTCTCGTTCATCAAGTGCTTGAATGCTGACCACGGTAGTGCGTACGCATCATCTTGTCCCACTTGCTCTAGATAGGTATTCCACCATGTTAACGCAGAACCTGTGAAGTTATGCATAGCGTACTTCACTTTGTCCTCTTCAGTACACTTACTTATGGCAAACACCGATTCGACCTTCTCGATCCACCGTTTCAATCCGATCGGTCCTTCGGTTCCATCAAATTCCAAAGGTTTGCAGGCAGTGAATTCTTTGTAGGTGCATCCTACACGATTTCCTGTACTGCTAGATCCAAGGTTATTGTTGGTATGTAGCGCATCCTGTACTGTGGCTATGTTTGAAGCTAGAAAAGTACGGAATTCCTCTTCATTCATATTCACGGTGTGTCGAGTAGTCGGTGCCATTTCCTTCAAAATAGTCAAATGGAACAAGTTAATCATACAGAATATTAAGAGTAGTTAATAGTATTTCGTAGCATAATATGAACTCATTTATAAAAGCTTTTTCTTCATATTAGCGTTTTATAAGTTTAAATTCGGGAAGTACCTACCCGTTAAGTTCATACTTAGTAGCTAATATACAATTCAACTACTACAATTCTATATGAAAACTGATTATAATAATATTTCGCGTTCAAACTTTTATACAATAACTTGCAAACTTACAATACCGCTATTTTACATATAGCATGAAATATGGCACATAAAACTTTGATACAAAGTAGTTGCGAAGATAATTCTAGTTAATAAATAAGGCGTTCAGCAAAGGCAATAAAGACACGTAATTCATACGTCCAGAAACAAGTCATGGATTCTGGTTTTACTAATACCACTTCCCATCCTTGGTTTTGTGGAACATAACCGTTGTGACCGATAGTAAGACAATGTGTTGTAACGTCGTCAAAAGTATGAAGGTTACGTAATGACCAACAGTCTCGTAATAACCTAAAAACCTCATTTCTTACCCCAATTACCGACTCCATCACTTGTGGGAACGTTTTGTTTAATAGTTGTAGCCCGATGTTCTTGTTCTCACTTTGGTGAGAAGCGAACATTACTAACCCGTAAGCATAACATGCTTCTTTATGTTGCATGTTAGCCACTTTTTCTAAATCACGAATTCCTATATTCGGATACATTGAGTCAAAATAATTTCTTAACCCGTTGCTTAAAATAGCATTTAGGTTCCCCGCAATATATGCGTCAAAGTAAACACATCGTAACTTATGGGTTTCCCAATGTGATATCCCCCATCTTTCAAACGAAAGCCTTTTATAAACCAAGGCATTCTTGGAACGTTCTTCGAATGTCTTACAAACTGATTTTGCCATAAATAGTTGTGCCGAGGAATTCTGACCGACTCTAAACAAGATTTCATCAATCATGTCTCCGGGTAAGTCTTCTAAAATATTGGGTTGTCTATCCATTTTGTGTTTTTATACTGTAAAATAGACAAGAGTTAGATTCATAAAAGATACGTATTAATACAAGCAATTTTTACATATATCGTAAAGCATAAGCACACTATATTACATATATTACACCGCACAAATACAACTATCTTATTCCGACTCACTCGTTTCTTCTTTTTCGAACTTGGTTCTTTTTGCTAAGTTTTTAGGGATATATGATGTTCCCCTAATACTAGCTGTCGTTTTCCACAACGGTTTAGAAAACCCTGGTGGTTTAGAGGTTCCCGGGTCATTGTTACAACTTAAGGACTTCGGGGGTTGACGATACATATAAAGTTCATCGGGGTTGGAATTAGATTTCTCTATTTTTATGCCCTTTCCCTTATTATTTTCTTTTGCTTTTTTAAATTCAGTTGGGGTAATTTCTATAACATCATCGGAATCCTCGTCGGGATCCGATTCATCGGAGAATTGGTAATCCTCCCAATATTTTGCTTCCTTGGCGGAAACACCATTGACCATAATTAACCTTGGTCGGTTGGTTGAGGATTTTCTTTTACTTAACTGTTTTATTATTTCCCCCACCGGTTCTATTTCTTCTTCCGGTTCCTCCTCCTCCGGTTCCGATTCTTCTTCCGGTTCCGATTCTTCTTCCGGTTCCTCTTCGGGAACTTGTGAATCAGTCCACGAATCATTCCAAATTACATTTGACTCTTCATTATTATTAGGTGAGTCAATGGGACTTGTATTAGAGGTAGACATCTATCACATAATATCAAACACGTTAAGAGATTAATATATCGCATAATATTCACATGTTAAAAATATATAGTTTCCAACAAAATTTGTTAAGCAATCATTTTTCAAGTAAACACGGTCGAAGTCCAGAATCACTAATGCATCCTAACAAACTCGATAAGAAACATTAATGCAAAATTCTGGTTCTCTAAGACCAACGCTCGGATACCAACTGAAATGTCCCGTTCCTATTGATTAAAAACGTTCCATATTAATTGATTTCGTTGCGAGGTTTTGACCTCTATATGAGACGTTTTTTCAAATACTGCATTCATTTTTAAAACAAACCATAACCTTTATTTCATAAATAAAGGTTTAAAAAGCTTTACGTAGATTATCAAATAATGATAATCTAAAATATCATGTTTACACACGACCATTACATAATGGTTTACAATACAAATATGTTACATCGAAATCAGTTTCTTGAATGCAATTTTTACACAATATCATATAAACATGGACTCCAAATCTTGTCCTTATTTTAGTATGCAACAGCGGAAGCTCTTAGTATTCACCTAAGAATAAACATGCTTTAAACGTCAACAAAAATATTGGTGAGTTATAGGTTTAACCTATATATATATATATATATATATATATATATATATATATATATATATATATATATATATATATATATATATATATATATATATATATATCATATCGTAACAATAGACCACAAGATTTCATATTTCAATACACATCCCATACATAGAGATAAAAATCATTCATATGGTGAACATCTGGTAACCGACATTAACAAGATGCATATATAAGAATATCCCCATCATTCCGGGACACCCTTCGGATATGATATAAATTTCCAAGTACTAAAGCATTCGGTACTTTGGATGGGGTTTGTTAGGCCCAATAGATCTATCTTTAGGATTCGCGTCAATTAGGGTGTCTGTTCCCTAATTCTTAGATTACCAGACTTAATAAAAAGGGGTATATTCGATTTTAATAATTCAACCATAGAATGTAGTTTCACGTACTTGTGTCTATTTTGTAAATCATTTATAAAACCTGCATGTATTCTCATCCCAAAAATATTAGATTTTAAAAGTGGGACTATAACTCACTTTCACAGATTTTTACTTCGTCGGGAAGTAAGACTTGGCCACGGGTTGATTCACGAACCTATAACAATATATACATATATATCAAAGTATATTCAAAATATATTTACAATACTTTTAATACATTTTGATGTTTTAAGTTTATTAAGTCAGCTGTCCTCGTTAGTAACCTACAACTAGTTGTCCACAGTTAGATGTACAGAAATAAATCGATAAATATTATCTTGAATCAATCCACGACCCAGTGTATACGTATCTCAGTATTGATCACAACTTAAACTATATATATATTTTGGAATCAACCTCAACCCTGTATAGCTAACTCCAACATTCACATATAGAGTGTCTATGGTTGTTCCGCAATATATATATATATATATATATATATAGATGGGTCGAAACATTGTATACGTGTCTATGGTATCTCAAGATTACATAATATACAATATAAGTTGATTAGGTTATGGTTGGAATAGATTTATTACTAACTTTCACGTAGGTAAAATGAGTAGTTTTTATCAATCTTGTTTTACTCGCCATTTCTTCGTTTTTAATTCGTTTTGAGTGATTCCAGTGGTCACAGTTCCGTATTGAACTTAACTTTATGAATCTAAATAGAAAAAGTATAAGTTTATAGTCAGAAATACAAGTTACAAGTCATTTTTGAAAGAGGTAGTCATTTCCGTCGAAAGAACGACATCTTGATGACCATTTTGAAAAACATACTTTCACTTTGAGTTTAACCATGATTTTTGGATATAGCTTCATGTTCATAAGAAAAATCATTTTTCCAGAAGTATAGCTTTTAAATCAAAGTTCTTCTTAGCTTTTAATTATCCCAACCAAAACAGCCCCCGGTTTTACTACGACGGCGTATATCCAGTTTTATGGTGTTTATCGTGTTTTCGGGTTTTAAATCATTAAGTTAGCATATCAAATAGATATAGAACATGTGTTTAGTTGATTTTAAAACTCTAGTTAGAAGGATTAACTTTATTTGCGAACAAGTTTAGAATTAACTAAACTATGTTATAGTGATTACAAGTTTATAACGTTGAATAAGACAGCTTTTTATGTATGAATCGAATGATGTTATGAACATCATTACTACCTCAAGTTCCTTTTATAAACCTACTGGAAATGAAAAAAATGGATCTAGCTTCAAAGGATCCTTGGATGGCTTGAAAGTTCTTGAAGCAGAATCATGACACGAAAACAATTTCAAGTAAGATTTCCACTCGAAATAAGATTGTTATAGTTATAGAAATTGAATTAAAGTTTGAATATGATTATTACCTTGTATTAGAAAGATAACCTACTTTAAGTAATAAAGGTTTCTTGATCTTGGATGATTACCTGGAATGGATTTAGAAAACTTGGAAGTAAACTTGCAATCTTGGAAGTATTCTTGATTTTATGAAACTAGAACTTTTGGAATTTATGAAGAACACTTAGAACTTGAAGATAGAACTTGAGAGAGATCAATTAGATGAAGAAAATTGAAGAATGAAAGTGTTTGTAGGTGTTTTTGGTCGTTGGTGTATGGATTAGATATAAAGGATATGTAATTTTGTTTTCATGTAAATAAGTCATGAATGATTACTCATATTTTTGTAATTTTATGAGATATTTCACGCTAGTTGCCAAATGATGGTTCCCACATGTGTTAGGTGACTCACATGGGCTGCTAAGAGCTGATCATTGGAGTGTATATACCAATAGTACATACATCTAAAAGCTGTGTATTGTACGAGTACGAATACGGGTGCATACGAGTAGATTTGTTGATGAAACTGAACAAGGATGTAATTGTAAGCATTTTTATTAAGTAGAAGTATTTTGATAAGTGTCTTGAAGTCTTTCAAAAGTGTATGAATACATATTAAAACACTACATGTATATACATTTTAACTTAGTCGTTAAGTCATCGTTAGTCGTTACATGTAAATGTTGTTTTGAAACCTTTAGGTTAACGATCTTGTTGAATGTTGTTAACCCATTGTTTATTATAACAAATGAGATGTTAAATTGTTATATTATCATGATATTATGATATATAATATATCTTAGTATGATATATATACAGTTAAATGTCGTTACAACGATAATCGTTACATATATGTCTCGTTTCGAAATCATTAAGTTAGTAGTCCTATTTTTACATATGTATTTCATTGTTAATACACTTAATAATATATTTACTTATCATTTAACATAATTAACCAAGTGTATCAATATCTTAATATGATTCATATGTACCTAGTAAGACGTTGTTATAACGATAATTGTTATATATATCGTTTTCGAGTTTCTTAAATTAATAGTCTCATTTTTATGTATATAACTCATTGTTAAAATACCTAATGAGATACATACTTATAATAAAATCATGTTAACTATATATATAACCATATATATGTCATCGTATAGTTTTTACAAGTTTTAACTTTCGTGAATCACCGGTCAACTTGGGTGGTCAATTGTCTATATGAAACCTATTTCAATTAATCAAGTCTTAACAAGTTTGATTGCTTAACATGTTGGAAACACTTAATCATGTAAATAACAATTTTATTTAATATATATATAAACATGGAAAAGTTCGGGTCACTACATCTTCCATAAGGATTTTATGTGTACAATACGAAGGACTTATTCCTTTAATGTCCTGAATCTTCCATGCAATGGCTGGTTTATGAGCTTTTAGCACAGAAATGAGTTGAGATTTTTTATTTTCAGTAAGAGAAGACGATATTATTACAGGTAATTTAGATTCACCATGTAAATAAGCGTATTCCAAATGGTTTGGAAGTGGCTTTAACTCTAATGTCGGTGGTTCTTCTATCGATGATTTATATCGATATCTGTCTTCTTCTTTTAGCATTTGAATTTCTTCTGTTGTTGGTTCATATCCATTAGCTATAAGTGTAGCTAACATTTCAGTTTCATTAATTGGTTCAGTTCCTTCTCCTAAAGAACATTCTCCTGTTCCTTGTAATTCTGGAAATTCTTCTAATAATTCTGCATGTGATTCTATAGTTTGAATATAATAACATGTATCATCTGCAGATTGTGGTTGTTGCATGGCTCTATCAACTGAAAAGGTAACACTCTCGTCCTCTATACTTAGGGTCAGTTTCTTACCAAACACGTCTATTATTGCTTTGGCCGTGTTTAAGAATGGTCTTCCTAATATGAGAGGTACTCGAGAATCTTCTTCCATGTCCAAAATAACAAAATCTACTGGAAATACTAAAGTACCAACTTTAACTAGCATGTTCTCCATTATCCCTCTAGGATATTTTACTGATCGATCGGCTAGTTGTATGCTTATTCGTGTTGGTTTCAATTCTCCAAGGTCTAGTTTAGCGTATAATGAATACGGCATTAAATTTATACTAGCACCTAAGTCTGCCAATACTTCTATTGAACTAAGACTACCCAGAAAACATGGAATTGTGAAACTTCCTGGATCTGATAATTTTTCTGGTATCTTATTCAACAGCACTGCAGAACAATTAGCATTCATAGTAACAGTCGAGAGTTCTTCCATTTTCTTTCTATTCGTGATTAGATCTTTCAAGAATTTAGCATATCTAGGCATTCCTGAAATTACATCAATGAAAGGAAGATTTACATTTATCTGTTTAAACATATCAAAGAATTTGGATTGCTCGGCTTCAAGTCTCTCTTTTCTCATTTTACTCGGGTAAGGAAGTGGTGGTTGGTATGGTTTAACATAAGGTTTGGCCTTAACTGTGTTATCTTCATTAACCTTTTCAACTACCGGTTCTTTTTCCTTATCTTGCTCAGATTGCAGTTCTTGTGGAGTAGGAATAGCTTCATCAGAAATTACAGGTATTTCAGGTGGTTTAAGTGTAATACCACTTCTTGTGGTAATGGCTTTAGCTGTTTCATTCCGGGGGTTAGCATTTGTATCACTTGGTAGACTTCCCGGTTTTCTTTCACCTATTAACCTTGCTAGGTTGCTTACTTCTTGTTCTAGATTTTGAATAGAAGCTTGTTGATTTCTAAATGCTTGAGCATTTTGTTCATTGGTTTGTTTCTAAGATGTGAAAAACTGAGTTTGAGAATCAACTTGCTTTGACATCATGTCTTCTAAATTTGGCTTTTTATCATCAGTTTGTGGTGGTTTGTTTTGAAAATTAGGTCTTTGCTGATTGTAAGTATTGTTGGATACTTGTTGATTGCTAGGACCTTGTTGGTTGTTGTATGGAACATT
This sequence comes from Rutidosis leptorrhynchoides, assembly GCF_046630445.1. Lineage (NCBI taxonomy): Eukaryota > Viridiplantae > Streptophyta > Magnoliopsida > Asterales > Asteraceae > Rutidosis > Rutidosis leptorrhynchoides. Next base: position 683,996,742 of record NC_092333.1, read on the forward strand.
TCGGTTATAATTCTGTTTTTGATTGTAGATCGGTCTTGGCGGTTGATAATTATTCTGATAATTATTTCCAGGCCTTTGGTTTATGTATGAAACATTCTCTCTTTATTCCATTGTTAGTTCAATACTGAGACAATCTTTTGTCAAATGTGGTCCTCCACACTGCTCACAACTAATTCATATTGAGTGTATATCTTTAGTCATCTTTTCCATTCGTCTCTCGACAGCATCTATCTTTGCGGAAATGAAATCTAAGTCATGGCTAGAATCGGCTCTAGCTGCTTTAGATGATCTAACGATATCTTTTTCTTGGTGCCACTCATGTAAGTGGAAAGCAGTGTTATCAATAATTTTGTAAGCATCAGTTGCTGTTTTCTTCATAATGGAACCACCAGCTGCTTTATCGATGTCTTTCCTTGTAGTGATGTCGCATCCTTGGTAGAATATTTGTACTATTTGACAAGTGTCTAAACCATGTTGCGGACATCCTCTCAATAACTTTCCAAATCTTGTCCATGCTTCATATAAAGTTTCATTTGGCTTTTGTGTGAACGTAACAATTTCTACTTGAAGTCTCACGGCTTTAGATGCCGGAAAGAATTGTTTAAGAAAATTTTCAACTAAAACGTCCCATGTATCAATCGCCCCTTCAGGTAACGATTCCAACCAACCTTTGGCTTCTCCCTTTAAAGTCCAGGGAAATAACATGAGATATATATGTTCATCCTCCACTTCTCTTATTTTAAATAGTGTGCATATCCTATTAAAGGTACGAAGATGTTCATTTGGATCTTCCTTCGGCGCACCACTAAATTGGCATTGATTAGTTACCATGTGTAGAATTTGTCCCTTGATTTCATAATCTGGCGCATTAATGTCAGGTTGAGTAATTGCGTGACCTTGGCCAGTGCGTTTAGCTCTCATTCGGTCTTCCATACTTAGAGGTTCCAGATTTTCCATGATTGAATTTGTTGAATCTGAATTACTAGAGGATTCTGATTTAATGGTAGGTTCCTCAACAATCTCTGTTTGAATGATTGGTGGTTCCGGAGGAAAGATTAATGGTTCAGGATCTCGAAATCGTCCCTGAATATTCTCCGGATTCTCAATTGTGAGGTCGGGTTCAAAAAATGGATTATCGGAAATTTGAATTGGAGTACTTGGTCGACTGGATGACGATTCTAAAAAAAAATCAACGGCGACAATATTTGCTAGATGTCTTCATCGAGTTACAGGTGGTGAACGTACAAAAGGTGGTGAACGTTTTGCTCGGTGCATTCACTGAATATCCTATTAGTTTTTAAAAAGGAAGAAAAATTATATAAGTTATCAAATTAATAGACTTTTCTGATTTTACCCACGTTTTGAATAGCCAAAAGATGCAGCAGAGGGGCAGGATTCGTTTGGTCTCAATATAATTGAGTACTGTTTGCTCCAATAACCCGGTCCACGTACAAATCCAACTATTACTACGAACCAGAAAATTTTGATGTCTATCAATTTAACCACTTAAAATAATTTTTCGTAATTTAAAGAAATTTTAGAGAAGAAATAGAAAAAAATCTAAGTCCTAAAACTAGAATGTCGAGAAATAAGAAAGAAAAAGAGCGCGTCGAAACTTAAAAAGGAACTAAAAACTAAGAATTAAAAGTTGCGTCTAAAAATATTAAAGCTTAAAAGAAAAAACTATATCCCAAATGGCAATAACTTAAAAAGGTACTAAAACTTAAAAAGGCATCGCAAAATTCTAAAGCATCTAAATCTTAGTCTAAAGAAAAAGCACTTAAGGGATTTTACGGCAAAGCCTAAAAATCTAGAGGTAAAAATAACTATGGCAAAAACTATGACTTAAAATTAAATACGAGCGAAAAATACAAATATTACGCTAAAACGAATAAAAAGAGGTACAAAATATAAAAATATACTTAAAGTTGTAAAAAGTACAATTTTTATAAAAATATTATTATTTATTTTATAAAACTATTAATTTTATAATTTATAAAAACTAAATAAACTTAAAATACAAATTAATTCTAAAAACTAATTAATTAAAAACTAAAACCTAATTAGGGTTTCTAATTATTAATTAAATAATACTCCGTAATTAATGCAGAATTAGGGTAGACTGTTGGCGTGTCAGACACTCTCATGCGATCGCATGAGAATTTGCCTTCGGGCTCATGCGATCGCATGAGCTTGGGTTACGGGCCATTAAATGGGCTGCTACAGTACGGGGCCTTGAGAGTTTTTTTTTTCTGTTTTTCTGTCTTAAATATATATATATAATATATTTATATAAATTAAATAAAACTTATATTTTTACAAAATAAAGATAAAGAAACTTTATAGAACTTATATATTTAACAAACTCTTAAAAATATTTATATTTTTGCTTTTTCTTTTTATATTTTCGAATATTTAAAACGTATTTTTACAAAAGCGTATTTTTATAAAAGTAAACTAAAAATTAATAAAATCTTTTTTTTTCTATAGCGTTGCGCTTCCGGCGTTTAAGCAGAATTGTCCCCGGCAGCGGCGCCAAAAATACTTGATGTTATGCGATGTGTATATGAAATAGCTTATATTTTACTAGGAAAAACTATTAAATACGATACAATTTTACACAAGTTATTTATTTATTTATAGAATGGATATACCTAAACCTTGCTACAACACTTATAGGTAGTGTACCTAATCGTACAGTAGTGTAGTTTTTAGTAAGTCCGGTTCGTTCCACAGGGATACACTTAAACAAGCTTAACGCTATATTAGTTTAACTTATAAAAATACAAATATATATATAAGTAATATTATTATTATAAAAGGGGGTTTTTACCGTTTAATGACCGGTTTGTCGATTTTTAAAACTTTAGTCGTAGTTAAAACCTAATGTAAAATATTAAATAAATAAAAGATTTAATTTAAAGCGTAAAGTAAATAATGATAATGAAATTGCGATAAATAAAAGTGCGATAATTAAAAAGTACGATAATTAAAAGTGCAATTAAATACATTGACAATAAATAAAAGAGCGATAATTAGAAGTGCAATTAAATATGAAAATAAAAGAATTATGCTTATTTAAAATTCCGTAATCATGATGTTTGACGTGTTGATTTTTAGTTTATTCCCATGGGTTAATTGTTCTTTGTCATGGATTATTCAATATGTCCATATGGATTTGTCCATAATAGTCCATCAGTCATAATCATAAAATGCGGAAGTCTTCGCTAAATTATTCTTATTCCCGAAGTCAAATATTCCAACTAATTGAGGATTCGAATTGTAACAAGGTTTTAATACTTTGTTTAATGAATACACCAGGTTATCGACTGCGTGTAAACCAAGGTTTTACTACTTTGTTAACAATTACACCAATTACCCTTGAATGTAATCCACCCCTGTTTCAACAAGTCTACTAACTATTAATCCAGTTCCGTGTTCGGTATTATTGGTATTTATAGATATCCAGCCCACCGTGCCCAGTCAAGCGTATGTGGTTATATATAAATACGTCAAATTATAAATCTATATATTAAATTAACGAGGTATCATTTAGTTAATATAAAGCCCATTAATAGCCCATAGTCTAATTTCCACAAGTGTCGTTCTTTTATCCAAACCCCAATTATGGTACAAAGCCCAATTACCCAATTTTAATATTTAGCCCAACATCATGATTACTTTGGCATTAAATAAGCATAATAATAACTTAGCTACGAGACATTAATTTAAAAATAACATTAACCATAACTTACAGTGATTAAAAATAGCGTAGCATTACACGGACAGAACTTCGACTTACACCCTTACAACATTCGCTAACATACCCTTATTATTAGAAATTAAAATTAAAATTAAAATATAATATATATATATATATAGATATATATATATATATATATATATATATATATATATATATATATATATATATATATATATATATATATATATATATATATATCGTATGATAGAGAGAAAGAGAAAGATGTGTTTATGTGCTAAAAAACTGCGAAATTTATAGATCAGGCCTGTCACTTACTGCCATGCGACTGCATGGATTTTTGCCTTCCAGGCCATGCGATCGCTTGGCCTCTTTTTCCAACTCACATGTTGTTGTTTCTTCTGCCGACGGTTTTTATAATATATTTTATAATATATAAATAATTACAAGAGTTATTTAAATATTATATTATATTTATGTGCATAGTTGACTTGTAATTTTTAGTCCGTTGCGTCGAGCGTTGAGAGTTGACTTTGGTCCCAGTTCCGGATTTTCGAACGTCCTTGCGTACAATTTAATATCTTGTATTTTACGTTTCGCATCTTGTACTCTTGTAATTTTGAGACGTTTCTTATCAATAATTGGAACCACTTTGATTGTAATTTGTACTTTTGAGCTTTTTGGTCGTTTGCGTCTTCAATTCGTCGAATCTGTCTTTTGTCTTCACCTTTTATTATTTAAACGAATATCACTTGTAAATAGAACAATTGCAACTAAAAGCTTGTCTTTCTTGAGGGATAATGCTATGAAATATATGTTCGTTTTTAGCATTATCAGCAACCAAATCCCAAGATTAAACACACCAAACTTCAAGTTCATGATAGTTAATTAAAATAACAAAATCGAGCATATAAATCACATATGCATGTTAGACTTGAGCCATAGACACTAATTAACACTTCTATAAGTTAAAAACATCAAGAACACAAATTCTAGTGTTTTTAGAAAGTTACCCAAATGCAATGAGATTGGTATGGATTCGAAGAGGAAGATGCAAGGATTCCGAATATGTAATTTATTTTAGTTGATGCTTGCTAGATTCAAAATAGATGATGATTCTTTGTTTGGTTGTTTGAGAGAAAAAGAATGGGAGTATTAGAGAAAGAGGAGGATGAATGAATGGAGGAGGAAGGGTTTGACCCTTGACCTAGTCAAATGTTTGGCATCTTTGCGAGTTTAGTCCCTCAAGTTTGAATCGGGTGTGTGAATTACTTAAAAGAGATAATTTAAAACGCGTATTAGCGGAATATGTTATAATTATATAACGAACTTTAAAATAACATAACGGAATGTAAACGGAAAAAGGCGGGATGTTACAATTGGCATTTGATACCCCACATCTGATTTGGGAACTGTTGATTAATCTGAGGTGGCATTTTATACTGTTAAGGAAATTGACACTGAGGTGGTAACCATTGATGTTGTTGGAAAGCACTTACAGTTTGCTGATAAATATTTGACTGCACCGGATACCCACTAAACATCTGATTCGGTACACTACCACTTGGATTCACTGTTACCTGACATTGTTCTAATTCCCTTATTCGATCACGTGCTTCCTTTAACTTACTTTCTAAATCTATAATTTGTTCCTGCGGATCCTCTTCTGACACATACCGTCTTCATCTGGGGCTCTGAATGTTCCGGGGGCTGACATACCAGTTGCGTTTCCTGTATTATCTGCTATATCTGCACTATCACAACATCTCACACAAACTCTTAGTGGAAAACATGTTAGTACCTATCAACTAACACATGTAATCCCTACATTCACTTATCCCGTCCCCTCATATATGTTTGACACTACACAAGGTTTGAGAACATGACATTCAACACAATGTACATGCGGCCAAACCTATGCTCTAATACCAAGTTGTAACACCTTGTTTTTTGTTTGTTTATAACACAGCGGAAGACTTAATTTACATAAATACCCTTAGTTAAAGACAAACATGATTATCACAATTGCTTAGTTACTTCATTACAAACCACAACTGTTACGTTAAACGACTAGTTACATATTTATAAAAGCTAAGACATCAGAGTTCGTATTGTCAAACATATCTTCAACTCGACTCCCGTCCCTACCAGCACTAAGATCCAGAACCTGCAAGGGAGGAGGTGAGGGGTTAGCACAAGGCTAAGTGAATGGAACTATCAAAAGTTCTAGCATACAGTACCAACTTTTACCACTACAACTGCAACAACTTACAACATACAACAACTAGCAACTAGAAACTGACAACTATGCTCCAACTAGAGGACCGGTGGCTTGTACGGGCACACGGCCACTAGCTTATCAGGCTAGAGTCTAGCGATAGTCCTTACTACTGAATTCCCAGTATAGTCATCCACACGCAGGTGATGCGTCGTTCAGCACTATACTCAATAAACAGCAGCCAACTGGACCTAACCACAACTAGGTTGACCTCTCTGAGCTGAACCTAACAGATCAAGGTTCCAACAATAACAACAACAACTTGTGCACATGAAACCAGTTAACTACTACTACTACATGCAACTAATACTACTAAAAGCATGGCAACCTTAACTGTGATCAACTGTATAACATGACTACTAAACATGGCAACTAACAACAATATAAACATAGTAGCGCAACTTGCTACTCTATACTACACCAGGAGATAATCCCACTCACCGAATACCAGCAACTAGCTCAGATAATCTATCACTGAGCTTCTTCCTTATCCTTATCACCTGAACATAAGACAAATCAAGTTAGTTTCTGTCTGTTAGCACAAAATAACACAATACAGCAAATTAGTAACAAAAGTGTCACTAAAAGTCTACCTAACACTTATGCATTTTTAGAATTTACATCCTGATTATCGTAAGTCACGTGGGCAGCATAATGGCTAAAAAACAGCCAAATTACACAACAATGCAACACTGATCTGCATTCGTACGGTTGTACATGCATCCGTACGGTTGCAAGTACATCCGTACGGTTACATCATGTATCTGTACGGTTGCACACTCACTGCCCATTGCACCAACACCACTGCATTCGTACGGTTGCACATGCACCCGTGCGGTTGCACAGTCTACCCGTGCGGTTGCAAGCTGCAACCGTACGATTATGTTCATCGAGCAACATCAGCAGAAACTAACGGATTTCGAACCAAAATCACCCAAATCTCGATCTTGGGCCTGTTTTTAATCTCAAAACCAACTATAACTTGTACACACAACATTTAGAAGTATAAACCCACAAGTTTTGAGCCAAAACAACATCAGTTTAAGCATTATGACACCAAAATAACATTTATCAAAAACCTAGCTTTAAACCCAAATAAAACACTGATTTGTACATGAAATCACACAAATCTTACCTTGATAGACTCACAATGTCACAAGGAAATCGATTTCTAACACAATTCAAGCTCCAAATCAAGATCAATAGATTAGGGTTTGTAATAGAGAAAGAGTTAGGTACGGTAGGAATATTCAAGAAAATGAGATAAAGAAGCTGATTCTAGCTTATATATCTGTGTTAAACACAATACCCCATCACACACGGGTATTTACCAGTTATCTGATAACTTTCGTACTTAATTTGACAACCTTAACGGAGTCCAATTTAAATAAACGAACCTGTTCTGTGGCCCTTGTCACAAACTGGTCTCAACTAAATAACCAAATAATTATAAACATATAATTATTATACTAACATACAAACACACTCAAGGTCAAAAGGGTCTTTTCATCTAGGCCCGGTAACAGGATGTTACATAGTCCTTGCCTACTAAGTGCATCATTTCTTTGTTTTAAAAATAAAAAGTGAGGGGGGCAATTTTTATTGAAAATACCTCAGTTATATCATCTACGATTCGCATGAATAATTGAAAACGCATACGAAATCGTCATTTAAATTTCATCGCTGGGTAAGTTGGTTTTTCAGCAAAATAATCTTTCCATAAACGTTCGACAGCACCTTCACGATCTCTATGGATATAAAGTCGTGGTATTTTTTCTCTTTCCGTTTTGGCTTCGTATGCAAGTTTAATAAATTCAATGGCTTCTTCATCATCCAAATCCGATTGCATAATATAATTAAATATCTCGTATGATTTTTTGACTTGTTTTGTTTATCCATTTTGATAATTTCATTTAAAAGTGAAAGATGAAGAGAAAATGAGAAAATTTGTGTTAAATGTATATAGAAGTGTGATATATACATTTTATATAGAACATGTGTGTGTTAAATGAAGAGGATTTTAGATTTATTTGTTTTTGTTTTTTTATTTATTTATTAAACAAAAATAATAATAATGCAACGGATATAATATAGGAACCAATCAAAAAGCTCCAAACTCGTTCGCCGACCATTGTAAGCTTCGCTGAAACATCTCACAACATCACTACGGTTTGGACCACAACGGCTGCACAGAGCCCGTTGTGGCCGTTTTTTGGTAACGAAATGAGCACAACGATGTGCGTAGTGCATGGTCTTATGGATTGACCCGCAGAGGTTTACCGACCCGTATTTCAGGAATTCAGCCCCTCTGCATGCCCCTCAGGATGGTTTAAGGATCGGGTCTCTGTAATGCGGTTTGAGTTTCCGGCCGAAAGCGCATGTGTGCGTAGAAAATGATTGGGTGAGTAGTTTCTATCTCCGTCAGTGATTTCAACTACCTGCCTTTCAAAAAAAAAAAAAGTTAAATAAATCTATTTGAGAGGTAACTTTTCAAAATGTCGTTTTGAAAAGAAAAAAAAAAGTTATTTCGAAAATACATACTCATGCTATGTTTTATATAGGCGTATAGCTAGAGTTTTATACAAGTATTTGATTTGAAAGGGGGTGTGAGCTTGCAAAATACGCGGGTATTCACGTTTTTTGTAATATCTATTTCATACTTTCGATTTAGTTGATTAATCATGTTAAACATTCGTAACTAAAACACCTACAAGTACCATTACTTACTCAATTTTTTGTGAGGCTCGGGATCCTAACCTCATTGTACTTTTTTTTTTGATTAAAAACTTTAACTTTATTAAACTCGAGCTTCATCAAAAAGATGAAAACTCGTAACAAAAATATAAACAAAGGCACCGAGGCCCATGCAAAAACAAACATCCACTACAAAAATCTATCGAGCTAAACAGCAAAAAAAAAAAAAAAAAAAAAAAAAAGAAACCAAAACACTAAACGAGTTCGAAAGGAGGATCAAGCACCAAACAAAAACAACCGAATCAGCAACAGAACCAGCATTCACCACCACATATTTAGGACCATGAACAGAACCGCCAACTCCATTAACCAAATTACATCATCCTCAAAACTTAAACATCGAGCCCTTTTGCGACTGCAAAAGCCATGAGAATCTAACACCGAGCCCTCATTGTACTCTGTCCTTGCATTAGTCGTAGATAATTATTAAATCCCCTACATCACATAAAGCGTAACATCACATCCTAGGTGTCAGAACCTAATCTTCCCCCTACATAACAAACACTTGTCTTACCCCCCACATAATTTCTTTCATTTTATTTTTTTTCTTCGTAAAAATCTACAACACAACACGTGTCCCAGATCTATACCCAAAAATTCATTCACTTACCCCTCTCTATCTCCTCTTACCTCTTCGCATAACCAGACAAATAAATCAAAACGCCATTTTTCACACCTTCAGCTTTGAAATTATATGGCAACATCATAGTATTAATGCTAAGAGTTTTACAAATCGAACAGTATCCGCTTTGAATAAACGGCTTAAACTTGGTCTCAAATGATTCACGTCGATGACATCCGCTCTGATCCTTTTCCGTTATGATACATTGGTTGTCTTGCTCAAAAACCCTAATTTATTCATTCGTTTGCTTCAATTTAGGATCGATTAGGGTTTGCAAAAATTAGGCTGCTATTATCTCTCCAACTTCGATTCGAATATAAATACTACTGCGATTATAACGGCGATGAAATACATTCGATCAAAAAACAATCCGGTGATTTAAGGTGATTGATATTCGAATAAGATTAAATGTTTTTGGATTTGGTGGTTTTATCTTGAACGTTAGGCGATTGAGAAGGCGGCATCGATTGCGATGAAAGTTAGGGTTTCGATTTTCAGGGTTTCATTCACTTTTCAATTGTTGTTAATGTTCTCGCCGGAAGCCTTGAAGTTGTTTCGTCCATTTCAGGTTTGTTTCGGAAGATTTGTTTACTTTTTTTTTTTCATCTTTACTATCATCTGATTATTGGTTGCTTATGAATTCAGTTATTTTCATTGAATTTGTTTTTGATTCAGCTTTGGATGTTGACGATGATGACAAATTTTTGTGTAGAAGTTTAAGGCTGCTTTGCAAAGATAATTTCCTAGCTTATGCTCTTGCTTCGTAATCTCACGGTTAGTATTATTATTTCGTATTTTACTATCACTTGAGTTTGTACTTCAACCATTTGTTTTAACAAAACAATGTGGTGATGTTAACAATATATGTTTTTGACTAATCGATACTACCACAACTAATTTTTACAAATTAACATATACCCATATAGCCCTTATATGTGTTATGTAGGGCAGTAGCTTAATTGTATGGAGTGATTGACATTTCAAATTTCTATGTTTATTAATATGGTGTCCTATAAACAGGGTGAATCGAGATACAAACACACTTGACTATAACCAAGGTTGACCCAAAACAGAAGTTATATTCAGTCTTCTACAAAATTTAATATCTTTGTCATACCTGGACACTTCTGCCAGTCAAATACCAGCTTCGGGGAAGGAACCTAGGGTATTTTGATATGTTTCTACAATTTTCTAACTGATCAATTCGATATGTGTTCGCTCATTCTCAATTCTTGAATTTATTGCTGATGCTAGCAGGATGGGCTCATGCACATTTCTCTATTGTCAATTCTTCTTCATTGCTTTATCAATCTCGACAAGGTATGTACTTTATTGTTTGTAAATTTCGTTAATATTCGGTAAATGTTTTCAGTGCCAGTATTAAAGGATTTAATTTTAAGAAGTTACACTGTAAATGAGTTTCATATAGTGTAATAGAGGATATTAATCTATGCATAACCTTTAGAAATAATCGAGATATGCCAGAATGACTTACAAAATTTCTACAATGTTATAGTCCTTTCATTTATATTAATTTCAGTTATTAGTTATTTGGGTACTATAAATGAAGGTTTTTTGGGTGATATAAATATTGTATATTTGTATATTAGTTACTATCTATATGGGTCTAATGAACTCAGTGTAGCTTACGTCTAATTGTTAATTTTCTAATAGTACATTCTACTAAATATAGTTTCGTTAATCTAAAATTATTACGGTAACAATATTTGTTTTTGCTATAAAAGTATTCCACAAATGGAAGTTTTTTTAAGAACGGGCATAAGTTAATTGCAGATAAACCAAACCTTGATCCATTTAGATCCATGCTTAGGAAATGGTCAATTTTAACTCAAACTATGTTCACTAACTTATCTAGCAATTCCTGACTTTTGTCTAATAAATTTATATAGTCAATGTGTGAAATATAATTGAACTAATTATATAAATTACCAAAGGGCCATTGGCCTGGCGGTATTGTGGTGGCCTGATAGAGAACAAGCATCCATAGCTGAGCAGTCCAAGCCCACACGTGAGGCCCAACAACTCTAAGCCCAAAGAAACTCTTATAAATAGTGTGGGTTAGGGTTAGAGAAGTCAGTCATGAATTAAGTATGTGTTTGGCTCTTTGAGCTTGGGCAGGAATTAAGCTATGGAGCTTCTTCTCTGATTAGGCAAAGTGTTTTCCGTTTGAGTGGATCTCCTCTGATTTCTGTGATGACCCGGGAATTTTCGACCAAATTTAAACTTGAATCTTATATGATCTCGACACGATAAGCAAAGTCTATAATGTTTAGTCTTGAAAACTTTGAACTGTGTTCATGTATGCATTTGACCTTTAACTATTCCCGACAATTCACGAACAATTGTTGTTAATATATATATATATATATATATATATATATATATATATATATATATATATATATATATATATATATATATATATATATATATATATATATATATATATATATATATATATATATATATATATAAATAAGTGTAGATAATAAATTGGATTAATTAAATACATTATAATCATTTGAAATAAATATATAAAATAATATACAAGCAAAGAAGGTTGCTATTAAGATAAATTTATATAAATATATACGAATTATAACTATACTCTAGATATATTGTAAAATATAATTATTACATGTTGTAAGTTTATAATATCTATGATGAAGCAATATGATAACTAAATATATAGTACTTATATAGATAAAACATTATATTTATATATTGTATGATAAATAAAGTGCAAACACATATTACATAAGATATATAAATATTCAATATTCAAATTATGCTATATATAAGTTACTAAATTTAATAAGGTGTGATATCAACATGTACAAGGTAATTACAGATTAAAAGTATAGTTGTATATTGAGAATATATTATTACTTTCAGTACCATTATCAATCAATAGTATATTAATACTAGAATCAGTATTATTACTAATATAATAGATATGATATTTGATATATATATAAATTGCTATATTATTATTATTAGTTGTAACTCGTAATATTATAATTAGTATTAATAAAATTAGCACTATTATTATTAATAACAAATTAAAGGATATAAATTTTAATGTTATTAATACCAATATATTTCAATCATTTATATTATTACTACTATTAGTGTTAGTGTTATTATTATTATTATTTCTATTATTATTATTATTAATATTGTAATGTAGTTATTTTTTTATGTTATTAATATTATTATCAGAAGTATTAATATTAGAAGTATTAATATTATTAATATATATTTATTAAATATTAAAAATTAATATTTTAAAGATGCATCTACAGAATTAAACATATGGTGTATCATATATATCAGATATTTTTTTTTCTTCTTTGTCTGCTACCCTTTATCTCCTCTAACCCGCGACTAGCCTGACCCTACTACAGCGATCGATTTTTTTTTTGATTAATATTAGCCAGCTTGTCGTGTATTTACCATCAATCACTACTCTCACTGAAATGCAAATTATATCAGTTATGTATATATATATTTTTTTTTTCTTACGGGTGTTTTGAAACCCAAAACTTCAAGATCACGATTTCTAAATAAATTTAAAAATGTATAAATGCAGTTAGATTAAGAATTTAATATTCAATCTTCCTTTAAAATCTCATCTTTCAATTCTTAGAAACGAAGATGACTCGTTGAGTCAAAGTTTTATTGAAAAAAAAGTCAAACCGAGTGTTCTTGGTGAAATTCACACTTATTTTGATGAGTTGAGTTCAATTGATGTTTCTAACAGATTCTAGATGTGATTTGAAACACAAAACGTGTTATAACAATCATCTAAATCGCATTGAAATTGAAAGCATAATTTTTTTTTTTAAGAAGCTGCGACAGCAGCTCTTGCTGCTGCTTCTTCTTTTTTTTCGTTTTTTTTCTTTCTTAATTGATCACACTTATGGTTTTATTATTGTTGACAAGTCTTAATTAAAGTCAAGAATTTGTCACTTTGATTTTGGGACTTCCCTGGTCGATTTATATATGGAAGAATGAGAAGAAAATGGTGAAAACAGAATGATTGGATAAATAAAATTTTGTGGGGGTTATAATCAGGAAACAACGATGGTTAGATGGTTTGTGGTGTTATCCGGTGAGCGAGAGGTCTTGGGTTCGAGTCCCGTTTAGAGCATTTCTTTTTTACTCAAAGCTTTTAAGGGTATACTTTTTGATTTATTTCCTTATCATTATTATTATTATATTATGATTATTATTGTTATTATTATTATTAGGTTTATTGATTATTAATGTTATTATAACTACTAATGTAGTATTTATCATTTATTATCATTATCATTAGTATTATGATTATAGTTAAGATTGTGATTATTTTTATTACTGATAAGTTTATTTATTATTATCACTATCAAAAATGCAAATTAACATTTTAACATTAATAATAGTATCATTATTATTAAAACTATTATCTTTAGTAGAAAAATTATAGTTATTATTATTAGTATTATTATTATTAACAATTTCCTTATTATTAGTAAACCATTAACATCAAAACTATATTTTTGTTTATAAAAATTATGTACTTAAAGGTATACATATTACATATACCATAATTATATTAATATTTCATATCATTACATTTCAAATTAATATATATATATTTTTCCTATAAATACCTTCGTATAACAAATTACTAATTTTAAATAATACTAATCATATATATAAATATATGGACATACATATATTAATGTAACTAAATGAATAGATATCAATTACTTTAAGATATAGTTATATACACAAAATAAATATATATCACATATAACTTAAGATATAATATAAGTATATGTTTTAAATGGAAGTTAATATAAATCCTATATAAATACAAAAATATATATAAGTAATACATATTAATAGATAAAAAATTATGTGATTTCCGTTATATGTTTTAATATATATACAAATGATATAGGTTCGTGAATCCGAGGCCAACCTTGCATTGTTCAAAGTCGTCATATGTATTTTTACTACAAAATACAATATAGTGAGTTTCATTTGCCCTTTTTACTCTTTACGTTTTTGGGCTGAGAATACATGCAAATGCTTTATTAACTGTTTTACAATAAATATATGCGTGAGTTTCATTTGCTCCCCTTTTAAATGCTTTTGCAATATATATTTTTGGGACTGAGAATACATGCGCTGCTTTTATAAATGTTTTACGAAATAGACACAAGTAATCGAAACTAAATTCTATGGTTGGATTATCAAATCGAATATCCCTTTTTATTAAGTCTGGTAATCTAAGAATTAGGGAACAGACACCCTAATTGACGCGAATCCTAAAGATAGATCTATCTGGCCCAACAAGCCCCATCCAAAGTACCGGATGCTTTAGTACTTCGAAATTTTTATCATGTCCGAAGGAGGATCCCGGAATGATGGGGATATTCTTATATGCATATTGTGAATGTCGATTACCAGGTGTTCAATCCATATGAATGATATTTTTGTCTCTATGCATGGGACGTATGTTTTATGAGAAAGGGAAATATGAAATCTTGTGGTCTATTAAAATGATGAAATGATTATTTATGATAAACTAATGAACTCACCAGCCTTTTGATTAACACTTTAAAGCATGTTTATTCTCAGGTATGAAAGAGATCTTCCGCTGTGCATTTGCTCATTTTAAAGATATTACTTGGAGTCATCCATAGCATATTTCAAAAGACGTTGCATTCGAGTCGTTGAATTCATCAAGATTATTGTTAAGTCGTTGATAGTCTGATATATTATGAAATGTGATGCATGCTTGTCAACTTTCGATGTTTGTCTTTCAAAAACGAATGCAATGTTTGTAAAATGTATCATATAGAGGTCAAGTACCTCGCGATGTAATCAACTGTTATGAATCGTTTATAATCGATGTGGACTTCGTCCGGATGGATTAGGATGGGTCCTTACAGTTGGTATCAGAGCGGAGGTCTTAGCGAACTAGGTCTTACATTGGTGTGTCTAACTGATAGTCGTTAGGATGCATTAGTGAGTCTGGACTTCGATCGTGTCTGCATGTCAAAAGTTTTGCTTATCATTTTTGTCGAAAATTATCTGCTTATCATCCTTAGAAAATTACCTGCTCATTATTCTTAGTCTAGACACGTTTTACTGCATTGACTGCATGAATAGTGTATAGACAATTCATATCTTAGCATACCTGATAATTCATATTTTAGCGTACCTGTTATTGTTACCTTTGCCTGACAGCTTCCGTAGATTCTTCCGTAACTTATGGGATTTTAGTATTATACATGCATATGTAAATTATGTATTGTAGGGTACTAATCTACATTCTATAATCTATTTCTTATCGAAAATCTTTCATCTGATCGTACGAGATGAATCCCTCAACCAATTCGAATTCCTTGGATTCCGACTGCTATTCCGATATGGAGTTTCAACTAAGCTCCGAAAGCAGAGTCACCAGAATGAATCAACCAATTCATTTGATGGGTTCGTAGTCTACTTAATCATTGGAGACAAGAAGCAGGTGATCCTTTCCGTCAGCCGAATTCACCTATTGGCGAAGAACCTGAAACACTTACCGGCGAACCTATTCGAAACACCATTTTCAGCCTCATTTCCAGAGTATCTCGAAATGATTATATTATATCTACAATTCTGAACCTTATTCATCCGCTCGTTCCGATCGACAATCATCCTGGAGTAATAAGTCAACGAACTTCGGGCTCGAATAATCAATTCGGAGAATATGGTGCAAAATGTACCAGCTTCAGCAACATCACCGGCACCAATAGTACCATCAATAACAGCACCAGTACCATCAACAATCCATGCTTCAATATCATCATCTGTACTTTGAGTATGACCTTCGTCCTAAGTATCGTTCTACATCATTTATCTTCGTTCGACATGGTGATTATGTAATCTCTAATATGTTAGAGATTATATATTCTTGTTCTAACGATAAATCAAATGAGTTTAATATCATATTGACTCATTAAATCCATGATTACATCTGAAGAAAATATATATGTATATATGTTTTCAAAAAGATTGTAATTAAAAATTCTTTTGTACAAACTGTTAATGGTTAAAATATTTTAACGGGTAGGTAATACCCGAGGAATATTTAAATTTCACATTAATAAGTTACTCTGTATATTCTTCGAATCTGATTCAACAGTTATTCACTATCCTATTTACAACCATCGAGATACGCATCCGTTCACCAAAGAATAACTATTTTCATTCAAATTCAATTTCATATTTGGATTTTGACCTATCAGAATCCAACAAGTGGCATAATGAAGAAATAATGGACACAATAAAAATTGATTAGAAACAGACTAATTAACAATAATAAATTTTGTTAAGAATCCACGCTAACAAAATCCTAGCTAACTGTTCCTAGCTAACTGTTAATTCCGTATTACATTTTATTTATCGCAATTTAATTATCGCAATTTATTTTATCGCAATTTAATTCTCGCAATTTTATTTATTGTTATTTAATTTCTGTTATTTACTTTACGCACTTTATTTATCGTTATTTAATTTCTGTTATTTATTTTACGCACTTTAAATATCGGGACACGTATACAAGGTTTTGACATATCATATCGACGCATCTATATATATTATTTGGAATCACCATAGACACTCTATATGCAGTAATGATCCAGTTCTCTATACAGGGTTGAGGTTGATTCTATAATAATATATATACTTTGAGTTGTGATCAAGTCTGAGACAAATACGGGTCACGATACATATTAATTAATTCAAATATTATATATTAAACAATATATGAATTATTGAACTGTTAATTGTGGCCTATCGACTGTGGACTAATAAGATTGGACAAATAAAAATGAATTAAAATATTGTTTATAACATATGAAACTAAACAATTCTTCAAGTTTGCCACTTGATTTCATTCTAAACTTCAATTGTATCTTGACGATTACAATCTGCGTTCAAACCTTTCAGTATTCTTGAAAACACCTCAATCGATAGGATGAACCAACCGCACTTCATCTACGGAAGAAAAGATTGATGCACATAGTAATGTATCTGAAAAACTCTCGAAAACTGAATAAACTTTTAACACGTAGTTGTGCTAATTCCTTAGTGTTATTATTACCCAAAATAACTTGATAATCTCTTCTCAAAGTAGAGAATTTTATCACAGCTCCAGCAAGATAACTTCGACTTTTCATTTGAAAACAACCCTATTATAACGTTGATATATACGCGTGCTCTTTTATTGTTACCAGGGAACCTTTTATATTCCACCATATTACCAGCAGATGTACCAGCAATCTCGTCGTTCCTTGGTTTAAATCTCTCCGATAATTCACTATATTTATTCATTGAAATACTATCATCTACTCATCTATATCTGATAACGAGAATTGCCATACCAAATACCGAGAATCAGCAATCAGTATTTTGAAACCTCACAGCATGTCTACATCAACAGTTATATGTAAATATATAACATTTATCCCTTAGAGTTATGATAATTCATTCTGAAATTCTGAAAAGCACTCAGTCTACAAATCAATACTTTGAATGATGAAAAAGCTGAATGAAGCAGCAGAAATCGTAGGCAACCGTAAATGATATTAATCATCGGAAGGTTGATGATAAAGAATAGTATGTTGGAAAAGCTCAGAAAAGTTAGAACTGGAAAACGGATTGAGCTAACCACGAAGGAGACCAAGGACAAATACAAGGACCAAACCCTATATTTAAAGAATCCAGGTAATTCTGAATCCGTTGAAACCTTTAGAGAATATCTTGCTCCGAAGTCATGTTAAAATCTTGCGGAAAATCTTTCTCCACCAACCATCGAACTTAGAAATTCCAAAAATATCATCATCAATATCTTCGATATTTCTGAGGATATTTTCATAAATATTCTCATCCGAAATTATATACCTCCTCGTGCTTCCTGTGTATCATTATATTGAAAACATTCAAGAGAGAATTTAGTACCAAAAAGCAGGTTATGCGAAACTATGAAGAAAGCCGTGGACAAATCACAAAGAATAAGCTTGACTTCAAAGAATCTAAATGATTCAATGTCTACTGAAGTCTTTCGCGAATATCTTGCTCGTTACTCTAAACCCTTGCAGACAATAGTCTCCATCAATCTCTGATCTTAGATATTCCAAGATATCATCGTATCTGTCATTATAAATATCCTCCATATTTCTGAAGATATTTTCATAACTATTCTTATCTGAAATCATAAATCTCTTCATGCTATCAGTGTTACATCATATAGAAACTGTTAGTTTCTATATTCTGTAAATTTTCGAGCTTAAAATATGAATGTTACTGAAGTAATGTTGGGAACTGATGCATGAGTTAGTATAATATAATGACACTTGATCAACGTGATTATATTACAGTAAGTCATGCTGAGTTTCTAATGGGACGCGATGATTCACAGATTATAACATCATCAAGTGCCATGTTACATAACTCTTTCATTGTGCTTAACTTCTGAACATATCAAGAAAATATGTTCTTGATAGTTATATTCTCAGGGATTCAGGTAATTTGACAAAACAAATCGTGCTACTACCTTTCCTTTCTACCTTGTATGTTATGATAATTCGAAACTCCATACCTATGAATTCTGGACCGCTACTTGCGAAAAGTAAACAAAAGCATGAAGCTCCGAAATAGAAAAGGGGTATAAATAGCAGCAAATAAGAGAGGGCATTAACTGTGGATGACAATGATTATAGGAGACAGAAGCAGGGACTTTGAAATGTAAAGGAAAATATAAAGCCCGATAACAACACATAAATTACAAACTGTGTATATCAATGTTTATCGCAACATAAAGACACGGAAGAATTAAAAACATTATAATTCCAAGGGCGAAGTAGAAGTAAGCGGATTCTCCTGGTGGAAGTTGGAAAAGGAGAATGATTGTTACGATAGTAAGGGTGAGGACAAGGAGTAGAACTAGATTAAGCATTTTCACAAATCTTTTGGAGGTATGAACTAAGAAAGAAAGTATAGGAATGGTGAGAATAATGGAATGGAAGAGCTTAATTTATAATGGAAACATCCGACAGAACAATCGAGACAGATGATCGCATTTAATTATAGAGATCTTAATTTCCTTAAATCCCGAAGAATCAGATTTTATAGATATCAAAGATTTTCTTTAAATCCCTTGAATTCCGGAATTCAATCGAGACAACGTCAGAAGTTAAGACGAACCTTATTTTCTAAATTCAACCCTGAATCTGTCAAAAGTTAAGATGAATATTTACTTTTCTATTTCACTCTTTGATGATAGCTTCACTCGTACTCTTCGAATAATCGAATTATTTTTATCCATATTACTCAATGATGATAAATCTAAATTATTCAGCGCATATTCATCAGGAAAACATATTTATTGTTAGCCATGACGACCTCACTCAAATTTCGGGATGAAATTTCCTTAACGGGTAGGTACTATGATGACCCGGGAATTTTCGACCAAATTTAAACTTGAATCTTATATGATCTCGACACGATAAGAAAAGTCTGTAATGTTTAGTCTTGAAAACTTTGAACTGTGTTCATGTATGCATTTGACCTTTAACTATTCCCGACGATTCACGAACAATTGTTGTTAATAAATATATATATATATATATATATATATATATATATATATATATATATATATATATATATATATATATATATATATATATATATATATGTGTGTGTGTGTGTGTGTGTGTGTGTATATATATAAGTGTAGATAATAAATTGGATTAATAAAATACATTATAATCATTTGAAATAAATATATAAAATAATATACAAGCAAAGAAGGTTGCTATTAAGATAAATTTATATAAATATATACGAATTATAACTATACTCTAGATATATTGTAAACTATAATTATTACATGTTGTAAGTTTATAATATCTATGATGAAGCAATATGATAACTAAATATATAGTACTTATATAGATAAAACATTATATTTATATATTGTATGATAAATAAAATGCAAACACATATTACATAAGATATATAAATATTCAATATTCAAATTATGCTATATATAAGTTACTAAATTTAATAAGGTGTGATATCAACATGTACAAGGTAATTACAGATTAAAAGTATAGTTGTATATTGAGAATATATTATTACTTTCAGTACCATTATCAATCAATAGTATATTAATACTAGAATCAGTATTATTACTAATATAATAGATATGATATTTGATATATATATAAATTACTATATTATTATTATTAGTTGTAACTCGTAATATTATAATTAGTATTAATAAAATTAGCACTATTATTATTAATAACAAATTAAAGGATATAAATTTTAATGTTATTAATACCAATATATTTCAATCATTTATATTATTACTACTATTAGTGTTAGTGTTATTATTATTATTATTTCTATTATTATTATTATTAATATTGTACTGTAGTTATTTTTTTATGTTATTAATATTATTATCAGAAGTTATAATATTGGAAGTATTAATATTATTAATATATATTTATTAAATATTAAAAATTAATATTTTAAAGATGCAGCTACAGAATTATACATATGGTGTATCATATATATCAGATATTTTTTTTTTCTTCTTTGTCTGCTACCCTTTATCTCCTCTAACCCGTGACTAGCCTGACCCTACTACAGTGATCGAATTTTTTTTTATTAATATTAGCCAGCTTGTCGTGTATTTACCATCAATCACTACTCTCACTGAAATGCAAATTATATCAGTTATGTATATATATTTTTTTTTTTTCTTACGGGTGTTTTGAAACCCAAAACTTCAAGATCACGATTTCTAAATAAATTTAAAAATGTATAAATGCAGTTAGATTAAGAATTTAATATTCAATCTTCCTTTAAAATCTCATCTTTCAATTCTTAGAAATGAAGATGAATCGTTGAGTCAAAGTTTTATTGAAAAAAAAGTCAAACCGAGTGTTCTTGGTGAAATTCACACTTGTTTTGATGAGTTGAGTTCAATTGATGTTTCTAACAGATTCTAGATGTGATTTGAAACACAAAACGTGTTATAACAATCATCTAAATCGCATTGAAAGTTGAAAACATAATTTTTTTTAAGAAGCTGCGACAGCAGCTCTTGCTGCTGCTTCTTCTTTTTTTTTTGTTTTTTTTCTTTCTTAATTGATCACACTTATGGTTTTATTATTGTTGACAAGTCTTAATTAAAGTCAAGAATTTGTCACTTTGATTTTGGGACTTCCCTAGTCGATTTATATATGGAAGAAGGAGAAGAAAATGGTGAAAACAGAATGATTGGATAAATAAAATTTCGTGGGGGTTATAATCAGGAAACAACGATGGTTAGATGGTTTGTGGTGTTATCTGGTGAGCGAGAGGTCTTGGGTTCGAGTCCCGTTTAGAGCATTTCTTTTTTACTCAAAGCTTTTAAGGGTACACTTTTTGATTTATTTCCTTATCATTATTATTATTATATTATGATTATTATTGTTATTATTATTATTAGGTTTATTGATTATTAATGTTATTATAACTACTAATGTAGTATTTATCATTTATTATCATTAGTATTATGATGTTAGTTAAGATTGTGATTATTTTTATTACTGATAAGTTTATTTATTATTATCACTATCAAAAATGCAAATTAACATTTTAACATTAATAGTAGTATCATTATTATTAAAACTATTATCTTTAGTAGAAAAATTATAGTTATTATTATTAGTATTATTATTATTAACAATTTCCTTATTATTAGTAAACCATTAACATCAAAACTATCTTTCTGTTTATAAAAATTATGTACTTAAAGGTATACATATTACATATACCATAATTATATTAACATTTCATATCATTGCATTTCAAATTAATATATATATATATATATTTTTCCTATAAATACCTTCGTATAACAAATTACTAATTTTAAATAATACTAATCATATATATAAATATATGGACATACATATATTAATGTAACTAAATGAATAGATATCAATTACTTTAAGATATAGTTATATACACAAAATAAATATATATCACATATAACTTAAGATATAATATAAGTATATGTTTTAAATGGAAGTTAATATAAATCCTATATAAATACAAAAATATATATAAGTAATACATATTAATAGATAAAAATTATGTGATTTCCGTTATATGTTTTAATATATATACAAATGATATAGGTTCGTGAATCCGAGGCAAACCTTGCATTGTTCAAAGTCGTCATATGTATTTTTACTACAAAATACAATATAGTGAGTTTCATTTGCCCTTTTTACTCTTTACGTTTTTGGGCTGAGAATACATGCAAATGCTTTATTAACTGTTTTACAATAAATATATGCGTGAGTTTCATTTGCTTCCCTTTTAAATGCTTTTGCAATATATATTTTTGGGACTGAGAATACATGCGCTGCTTTTATAAATGTTTTATGAAATAGACACAAGTAATCGAAACTAAATTCTATGGTTGGATTTTATTAAGTCTGGTAATCTAAGAATTAGGGAACAGACACCCTAATTGACGCGAATCCTAAAGATAGATCTATCGAGCCCAACAAGCCCCATCCAAAGTACCGGATGCTTTAGTACTTCGAAATTTATATCATGTCCGAAGGAGGATCCCGGAATGATGGGGATATTCTTATATGCATATTGTGAATGTCGATTACCAGGTGTTCAATCCATATGAATGATATTTTTGTCTCTATGCATGGGACGTATGTTTTATGAGAAAGGGAAATATGAAATCTTGTGGTCTATTAAAATGATGAAATGATTATTTATGATAAACTAATGAACTCACCAGCCTTTTGGTTAACACTTTAAAGCATGTTTATTCTCAGGTATGAAAGAGATCTTCCGCTGTGCATTTGCTCATTTTAAAGATATTACTTGGAGTCATCCATAGCATATTTCAAAAGACGTTGCATTCGAGTCATTGAATTCATCAAGATTATTGTTAAGTCGTTGATAGTCTGATATATTATGAAATGTGATGCATGCTTGTCAACTTTCGATGTTTGTCTTTCAAAAACGAATGCAATGTTTGTAAAATGTATCATATAAAGGTCAAGTACCTCGCGATGTAATCAACTGTTATGAATCGTTTATAATCGAGGTGGACTTCGTCCGGATGGATTAGGATGGGTCCTTACAATTTCTGTTTACCTTCTTTTATTATCAATAATAACAAAGATCAGTTCATCAATTATTCGTTAATCAATCTGTTATTTCATCATTTGTTCATCATCTTATTGTTAATTACTTGCTACCTGCTGCTGTTATTATATCAGTTTCCTATCATGGCCCTTTTAACCAAGAGGTTGAGGGTTCAAGTCCCTTCGTGGACATATTCGTGTAAAGTGTGTGTGAGTTTGCCTTAAAAAAATTATATAAATTCAGTGATAATCCCTGTCTTTTGAATCTAATAGGGTTTGTATCAATGAGAATTATCCAGGAATTGAGACTTGATTTATATATTATCACAACAGGACAGGGAATCACACTTGATTTATATATTATCACAACAGTTTATATAGTCAATGTGTGACATATGATTGAGCAAACTGATCAGTAGTTGCTTTCACAACACTTTACATCACATAAAGCGTAACATCACATCCTAGGTGTCAGAACCTAATCTTCCCCCTACATAACAAACACGTGTCTTACCCCCACATAATTTCTTTCATTTTATTTTTTTTCTTCGTAAAAATCTACAACACAACACGTGTCCCAGATCTATACCCAAAAATTCATTCACTTACCCCTCTCTTTCTCCTCTTACCTCTTCGCATAACCAGACAAATAAATCAAAACGCCATTTTTCACACCTTCAGCTTTGAAATTATATGCCAACATCATAGTATTAATGCTAAGAGTTTTACAAATCGAACGGTATCCGCTTTGTATAAACGGCTTAAACTTGGTCTCAAATGATTCACGTCGATGACATCCGCTCCGATCCTTTTCCGTTATGATACATTGGTTGTCTTGCTTAAAAACCCTAATTTATTCATTCGTTTGCTTCAATTTAGGATCGATTAGGGTTAGCAAAAATTAGGCTGCTATTATCTCTCCAACTTCGATTCTAATATAAATACTACTGCGATTATAACGGCGATGAAATATAATCGATCAAAAAACAATCCGGCGATTTAAGGTGATTGATATTCGAATAAGATTAAACGTTTTTGGATTTGGTGGTTTTATCTTGAACGCTAGGCGATTGAGAAGGCGGCATCGATTGCAATGAAAGTTAGGGTTTCGATTTTCAGGGTTTCATTCACTTTTCAATTGTTGTTAATGTTCTCGCAGGAAGCCTTGAAGTTGTTTCGTCCATTTCAGGTTTGTTTTGGAAGATTTGTTTACTTTTTTTTTTCATCTTTACTATCATCTGATTATTGGTTGCTTATGAATTCAGTTATTTTCATTGAATTTGTTTTTGATTTAGCTTTGGATGTTGACGATGATGACAAATTTTTGTGTAGAAGTTTAAGGCTGCTTTGCAAAGATAATTTCCTAGCTTATGCTCTTGCTTCGTAATCTCACGGTTAGTATTATTATTTCGTATTTTACTATCACTTGAGTTTGTACTTCAACCATTTGTTTTAACAAAACAATGTGGTGATGTTAACAATATATGTTTTCGACTAATCGATACTACCACAACTAATTTTTTACAAATTAACATATACCCATATAGCCCTTATATGTGTTATGTAGGGCAGTAGCTTAATTGTATGGAGTGATTGACATTTCAGATTTCTATGTTTATTAATATGGTGTCCTAGAAACAGGGTGAATCGAGATACAAACACACTTGACTATAACCAAGGTTGACCCAAAACAGAAGTTATATTCAGTCTTCTACAAAATTTAATATCTTTGTCATACCTGGACACTTCTGCCAGTCAAATACCAGCTTCGGGGAAGGAACCTAGGGTATTTTGATATGTTTCTACAATTTTCTAACTGATCAATTCGATATGTGTTCGCTCATTCTCAATTCTTGAATTTATTGCTGATGCCTGCAGGATAGGCTCATGCACGTTTCTCTATTGTCAATTCTTCACCATTGCTTTATCAATCTCGACAAGGTATGTACTTTATTATTTGTAAATTTTGTTAATATTCGGTAAATGTTTTCAGTGCCAGTATTAAAGGATTTAATTTTAAGAAGTTACACTGTAAATGAGTTTCATATAGTGTAATAGAGGATATTAATCTATGCATAACCTTTAGAAATAATCGAGATATGCCAGAATGACTTACAAAATTTCTACAATGTTATAGTCCTTTCATTTATATTAATTTCAGTTATTAGTTATTTGGGTACTATAAATGAAGGTTTTTTGGGTGATATAAATATTGTATATTTGTATATTAGTTACTATCTATATGGGTCTAATGAACTCAGTGTAGCTTACGTCTAATTGTTAATTTGCTAATAGTACATTCTACTAAATATAGTTTCGTTAATCTAAAATTATTACGGTAACAATATTTGTTTTTGCTATAAAAGTTTTCCACAAATGGAAGTTTTTTTAAGAACAGGCATAAGTTAATTGCAGATAAACCAAACCTTGATCCATTTAGATCCATGCTTAGGAAATGGTCAATTTTAACTCAAACTATGTTCACTAACTTATCTAGCAATTCCTGACTTTTGTCTAATAAGTTTATATAGTTAATGTGTGAAATATGATTGAACTAATTATATAAATTACCAAAGGGCCATTGGCCTGGCGGTATTGTGATGGCCTGATAGAGAACAAGCATCCATTGCTGAGAAGTCCAAGCCCACACGTAAGGCCCAACAACTCTAAGCCCAAAGGAACTCTTATAAACAGTGTGGGTTAGGGTTAGAGAAGTCAGTCATGAATTAAGTATGTGTTTGGCTCTTTGAGCTTGGGCAGGAAGTAAGCTATGGAGCTTCTTCTCTGATTAGGCAAAGTGTTTTTCGTTTGAGTGGATCTCCTCTGATTTCTGTTTACCTTCTTTTATTATCAATAATAACAAAGATCAGTTCATCAATTATTCGTTAATCAATCTGTTATTTCATCATTTGTTCATCATCTTATTGTTAATTACTTGCTACCTGCTGCTGTTATTATATCAGTTTCCTATCATGGCCCTTTTAACCAAGAGGTTGAGGGTTCAAGTCCCGTCGTGGACATATTCGTGTAAAGTGTGTGTGAGTTTGCCTTAAAAATTATATAAATTCAGTGATAATCCCTGTCTTTTGAATCTAATAGGGTTTGTATCAATGAGAATTATCCAGGAATTGAGACTTGATTTATATATTATCACAACAGGACAGGGAATCACACTTGATTTATATATTATCACAACAATTTATATAGTCAATGTGTGACATATGATTGAGCAAACTGATCAGTAGTTGCTTTCGTAATTTCCAACAGGACAGTGATTCACACTTGATTTATATATTATCACAACAGGTTTGTATCAACTTTCTATCTAGGTTAGTGGATTCAAAGTCGAATCACGTCAGAAGCTCGAAACAATCCATTGACAGTAACATTCGATTCATACGTCGCTTTGATTCAATAAAATATATGCAAAAGGTACCAAATTTCATTTTCTAGGTTAAGTATTCGATATGACTGAGACCCAATATTTGAATTGTGGTATATGCCGATCAGATTGATAAGTTGTGTATTGATTTCATTCCTATTCGTTACAGTATTTTTATTCACATCAAGTTGCGTTTTAGTCTTTAACAATTTATATTGGTTTTGTTTCTAATATGTATACCATCCGAATGTCATGCTATATCTGTTCAATTTTATGTTATGTGGATTCATTGTTGCTATGAAGAGTAAGGCTAAAATATTTGTGGTATTATAATCTTCTTTTTAAAAGTAAATTTGACTTGCTATGATAATTTTTTTTAAAGGCAAGTTGTCGGCATCGAATACTCTCATTTGCCACGCACGCAACCTTTTTTTGGAGGAAACCCAAATCACACTGCTTGAACCCGATCGTTAAACCATCCTAAGGGGCAGGTGGACCGGATTTGAATCCTGAATGGATCTAGGAGAGAACCCCCGGGGTCAATGTGGAACTCCATCATTCAGGCAGATTGATTAATAGGATAGGCACAGCGAGGCTCGAACCCATTAGCTAAACCCCAACCCCCACACACAAGGTGTGAGGATACCACTGAGGTGAGCCTACAATGGTAAATACTTGTAGCAAAGGCTGCAATGAACACTAACAGAATTTTAGAAGAAGATGTACATAACATGTTAATATGTTACACTTTTGTACGCATTTTTGTCATTAAAGTGCTTTGATTTAATTTTGGTTTTCCATCAGATCACGTGAATGAGATGAAGAAGTTCTTAAGTGATTAAAGGATATCATGTGGTGTTATTGAGATTCTGGTTTCAAGCTTCAGTACTTCTTTTAGGTTAATAAATGTTTTAAGAAGATTGTTTGCCAAAAGCATATCATATGATCGATGATGATAGGCAATAAGGTAATTTACAATTCCCTTAGTTCAGAATACAGTAGTTATCATGCTTTCCCACCCAATATTATAACTTCCTTGAGTACTTTATTTACAGGTTGAAGAGCTTGATAACGAGATGGAACAAGACTATGATATTGGGTGGGAGGTACTGTTTGCAACTGAAATTTGTATTTAAGTCTAAACTTATTCAACGTGACACATTGTATTTTATTTTTATTTTTTTTGCAGTTCATCGATACAAGACAAAAATATCCTTCCTGCTGTTTGTGGTTTACGGGTGAGACTGTTCAAGATGATAAGTTTGAAGGTGTTAGTGATGAGGATGCAGAAGATGATAAAAATGAGAAGAATTTGATGAGGAAGAGGAAGAGAAAGATTGTAAGGAAGAAGATGATGTCAAGACCACAAAGTAGGTGACATGTTCTTTGACAGTGTATTATTAAAAGTGGATGTTAAATTGTGTGCGTGGCATTGGTGGTTGGTCATACGGGTTGAGTAATAGTCAAAGTTGGTCAACATAACTATGTTGGGTTGAAGATCTTTGAACAAATTATTTATCATCTACTGTTTTGCTATCATGTTTAATATATATATATATATATATATATATATATATATATATATATATATATATATATATATATATATATATATATATATATATATATATATATTAAAGCATAAAGCTCGAGTGCTTATAACAATTTGTTTAAGATGGTTACAAGCTTTTAGAACATTTCAGTTGAATGTTAGTATCTGGAAAAAAAAAGGTTAAAACTATGGTATATTAACATCGATGATTAATATATTTTGGTTCTCTATAAATGTTCGTAAGATGTTGAATTTTTTAGGGTGACGGTTATTGCCCTTTTTTGGTTTCAAAATTTTGAAGGGCAAGATTGCATATCATATAAGGTATTGATGATGACAGTCTTCAAGTCTTCAAATAAACTAACTGTCAACCACATTCATGAATTGTGGTTTACTTTGACAAAATGTCAACCAAGGAAATATGTTTTAATTGTCTGAAAGTTTAAGGTGTAATAATGTGTCTGGCTTTGTGAGGAATGATGTGTCACCGAGGCAGGCGGCATGAAATTAGTAGTTTTAATCTATGTTCTTTTCTTTTTGTAAAGCAAAAAAACTTAACTAAATTATGTTTATTTCATCCACAACAATAATTGTGATACTCTCTTTATGATACCGTAATTGATATAACATAAACGTTTCAGTTTTTTTGATTAAGAGTAGCCGTGCAATGCACGGGCTCTTAACTGAATACTGTAGCGTCTTCCGAACAAACTGATGTTACTACCAGGCTTACGGAGTGGTAAAACAGTTAAATGCAGAGAATTTAGTAACAGAAAAGAAAATGCAAGTGGAAGTTGAAACAAGAGATGAATAAGAAAAAGCCAAACCTCTCTGTGTCTTATGGATTCACAACATTTCGAAGAAAAAATAAACTCAAACCGGGTTGAACATGTTTTTTCAAGTACTGCTGCAAGTACATTACTTTTTACTACTATGATGTTTCCAACAACTAAAGTGTTACGCTTACATTTCAACTTCTTTTACAAACAACTCTTGTGCACTTTATTAATTTTTACAACATTCATTAGAAAAACTTAATTAGATTGGTTGAATTCATAACATTTTTTGTTTAAATGTCAACTTATATGTTTTATATGGAAGATGTTTTGTTGTTTGTTAATAACTTCATTCATATTTTATACTTAGTTTTGATTAGGGCCCTTCGTGCAACGCACGGGCTCTTGAAAGCTAGTTATATTATAAGCTATGCATGAGCAAATAACGTGTATGACTATAGTTGTTCAAGGATACCGGAAATTGGAGAGAAATTTGTATATCCGATGATTATATAATACTTCTTTCATTATATATATATATATATATATATATATATATATATATATATATATATATATATATATATATATATATATATATAGTGGTAGGATCAAGAGGGAAGTAACCATTCGAGGGGAAGAGGGGGGAAGCAAAAAAATTTTTTTTTTCGTATTTTGAAAAAACTTTATTCACGAACATTATAGATGAGAAGAAAATATGAACATTTAGTAGAGACACTTCGTGATTAATGTTTTTATTTTGGCGGAAAAACGCTCGAAGAAGTAATATATAACAATTATCGTGTTTTTCGAGCGTATTTTGAGGTTTTAGCTATTGGGGTTTAGATATTAGGGTTTAGATATTAGGGTTTATAGGGTTTAGATATTAGGGTTTAGAAATTTAGGGTTTAGGGTTTAGATTTAGGGTTTAGATTTAGGATTTAGATTGAGTTTTTAACACGAACGGTTTAGAGTTTAGAGTTTAGGGTTTAGGATTTAGGGTTTGGTGTTTTGGGTTTATGGAATAAACCCAAAACACCAAACCCTAAACCCTAAACTCTAAATCGGGCTAAATTTTACTTCACAAAACATGAAAAAAAAACGTTCATATTCTTCACGAACAATATTATCTTGAATGTTATTTTTATCGATCGTTTTTCCGACTAAATAATAACATTCATCACAAAGTGTCTCTTCTAAATGTTCATATTTTCGTGTGATCTTGATGCCGAAAAAAAAATTTAAAAAAATAACGAAAAAAAAAAATTTGCTTCCCCCCGCTTCCTCCCGATTGGTTACTTCCCCATTGATCCTGCCCCTATATATATATATATATATATATATATATATATATACACGTCGGCTTATCTGTCAGTCGTGTTGGGTCTGCCGCTCAGTTGAAAACTATGAAACAAGTCTGCGGTAGTTCAAAACTGGAATTGGCACAATATCGATAAGTGGCCGCCCCTAGGGGCAGGATCAGTGGGGAATTTCCAATCGGGGGGAAGCGGGGGGAAGCAAAATATAAACATTTAAAAAACACGCTACCTTTTTTTTGAATTTGTAGTCCCTAAACCCAAAACTCAAAACCCTAAACTATAAACCGTTCGTATTAAAAACTCAATCTAAATCCTAAATCTATACCCTAAATCTAAACCCTAAACCCTAAATTTCTAAACCCTAATATCTAAAACCTCAAAATACGCTCGAAAAACACGATAATTGTTATATATTAATTCTTTGAGCGTTTTTTCGCTAAAATAAAAACATTTATCATAAAGTGCTTTATTAAATGTTCATATTTTCATCCAATCTATAATGTTCGCGAACAAAGTTTTTTCAAAAAAAGAATAAAAAAAAATTGCTTCCCCACCGATTGGTTACTTCTCCCTTGATCCTACTACTATATACATATATATATATATATATACATATATATATATATATATACATATATATATATATATATATGTATATATATATATATATGTATATATGTATATGTATATGTATATATGTATATGTATATGTATATATATATATCTAGGGGCAGGATCAATGGGGAAGTAACCAATCGGGGGAAAGCGGGGGGAAGCAAAAAAAAATTTTTTCGTTTTTTATGGAATTTTTTTTTCAGGCATCAAGATCACACGAAAATATGAACATTTAGAAAAGACACTTCGTGATGAATGTTATTATTTAGGCGGAAAAACGATCGACAAAAATAACATTCAAAATAATATTGTTCGTGAAGAATGTTAACGTTTTTTTCTTCATGTTTTGTGAAGTAAAATTTAGCCCGATTTAGAGTTTAGGGTTTAGGGTTTAGAGTTTTGGGTTTAAAGTTTGATGTTTTGGGTTTATTCCATAAACCCAAAACACCAAACCCTAAACTCTAAACCGTTCGTGTTAAAAACTCAATCTAAATCCTAAATCTAAACCCTAAACCCTAAATTTCTAAACCCTAATATCTAAACGCTATAAACCCTAATATCTAAACCCTAATATCTAAAACTTCAACATACGCTCGAAAAACACGATAATTGTTATATATTAGTTCTTCGAGCGTTTTCCCGCCAAAATAAAAACATTTATCACAAAGTGTCTTTATTAAATGTTCATATTTTCATCCAATCTATAATGTTCGTGAACAAAGTTTTTTCAAAAAACGAAAAAAAAAGATATTGCTTCCCCCCGATTAGTTACTTCCCTCTTGATCCTACCACTATATATATATATATATATATATATATATATATATATATATATATATATATATATATATATATATATATATATATATATATATATATATATATATATGGAGAGGATCCAGTGAGAACTTTTTAAGTGTGAGAACTCTAGGAACTCCAAAATGCACTAAAATTCGAGCAAAAAAAGTGGCGGTCGAGCAAAAAACAAGGAATTCGAGCACACACAAAAAACATGGGCGAGCAAAAAAAAAAATTTTTGTTCGGATTTCACGTGTTCTACAAATTTTTGTTCGAATTTAAAAAATGTAGAACACAAAATTGTTCGAATTTCACCATTTTTGTTCGAATTTCACTTTTTTGTTTGCCCGCCATTTTATTTTTGTTCGACTTTCACCAATTTTGTTCGAATTTCACATTTTTTGTTCGCCCGCCCCTTTTTTGTTCGAATTTCAGTGTATTATGGTGTTTTTGGAGTTCTCACACAAAAAAGTTCTCATTTAATCCCTTTACTATATATATATATATATATATATATATATATATATATATATATATATATATATATATATATATATATATATATATATATATATATATATATATATATATATATATATATATATATATATATATATATATATATAGGGGGCAGGATCAATGGGGAAGTAACCAATCGGCGGGAAGCGGGGGGAAGCAAAATTTTTTTTTATTTCGATTTTTTTGGAATTTTTTTTCGGCATCAAGATCACACGAAAATATGAACATTTAGAAAAGACACTTAATGCTATTATTTAGGCGGGAAAACGATCGACAAAAATAACATTCAAGATAATATTGTTCGTGAAGAATGTGAACGTTTTTCTTCTTCATGTTTTGTGAAGTAAAATTTAGCCCGATTTAGAGTTTAGGGTTTAGGGTTTAGGGTTTGGTGTTTTGGGTTTATTCCATAAACCTAAAACACCAAACCCTAAACCCTAAACTCTAAACCGTTCGTGTTAAAAACTCAATCTAAATCCTAAATCTAAACCCTAAACCCTAAATTTCTAAACCCTAATATCTAAACCCTATAAACCCTAATATCTAATCCCTAATATCTAAACCCTAATAGCTAAAACCTCAACATACGCTCGAAAAACACGATAATTGTTATATATTACTTCTTCGAGCGTTTTCCCGCCAAAATAAAAACATTTATCACAAAGTGTCTTTATTAAATGTTCATATTTTCATCCCATCTATAATGTTCGTGAAAAAAGTTTTTTCAAAAAACGAAAAAAAAGTTTTTGCTTTCCCCCGATTCCACCCGATTGGTTACTTCTCTCTTGATCCTACCAATATATATATATATATATATATATATATATATTGTGGTGCTGTCATCCATTGGAAAATTCGTCACGAAATTCTAATACAGGTAGTTCCCAAGTTAGCATGGTGTCACAAATATCAGTTCGAGATCCTCAAGCACCTGTCACTACTAAAGGTCGCCCTAAGATTGCTGGTAGAATCAAATCTTCACTCGAAGCACACAAAAAAAGAACATATTCGCATTGTAGGGGATTGGGTCACTATATCACTGGTTGTCCAATAAAGAAGGTACTAGTTAAGGCTTTTTCAAAAATATATATATAAACGAGAACCACAAAAAGGGCGAGAACTGCGAGAACTATTTAATTTCATAGTTTTTATGCATTTAAATGCAACAAATTACATGAAAATGTTAATTAATGCTCATATCATTAACAAACATATGTTCATTACCACAAATTACGTGTTAAATTGTTAATTATATAAAATGTTCAAATGTTCAGAAACAAATATGCACATGTGAACGAGAAACTATATATTTGATTATATAGGTAAAATATAAGTTTTTCAAATTATTTTATGTTTATTCTTACTCTTAATCAAAATTTATGGGTCATTCCATATACTAAAATGTGAAAATATTCGGAAATTACATAGTTCTCGCAATTCTCGCATTTTTTTGTGGTTCTTGTTTGAACTTTTGAATATATATATATATATATATATATATATATATATATATATATATATATTATACACTTTTTAATGATTGTTGCATTATGTAGTCTAATTATTATTCATCTATATCAGGCTGCAGATGCCGCTGCTGTTAAAGAAGTTGCTGCTGCTAACACATAATACTGCTATTTTATTATTAATGATTTTTGAACTTTGCGCTGATGCATCATGAAAAAATGACATGTGATGGTGTTTGTGGTTACTTGAGAGTGAGGATTAATTTTAATTTATTTATTTTTTACATTTTGGGAATAATTTTTGATGATTGTAGATCCTACTATCGAAATATAGTTTGATTTTGCTATAACTGAAATCATTAACCAACTGATTAAAATGTGCAAAGTAGTGACGAAATATTACTAGTTCAGATTGATTTTCTTTGGTCAAACTAAAATGTCAGCAGTTGGACTCTATGTATGTGGGATATGAGGTGTTGAATGTTGGATGATTTTTGTTATAGCATGGTTGAAATGGGTTGAAATATCAGTTCTTCCATTTCTTATTGAGATATTTTCATTTTTAATGTAATGACTTTTAGATGAATTGACAATCTCTTATGTGTTTAAATGGTTCAAGATTAGGGTGTGATTCCTCACCCACCCATTGTGACTGATAGTCTGATACATAGATGGTTCAAGAATTATAGAAGTAATATAAATTAATGAAATAGAGGCAGATTGTATGGTATTGTTTAGAGATGAAAAAAAAAAAGAAAAAAAAAAGAGTAAACCGACCCTCTAGCGGCCCCACACCAACCGGTTTCCGGCCAACATGTGAGAGGAAAATCGCGTAATCCATGATTAAAGAGACATGGAGCAGGGATTGAACCCATGACCACCACGGTATGCTGCATGTCCCCCAACCACTAGGTTACCATCGTGGGGACGTTTAGAGATGAAAGGAAGTAACAAATTGGTGAAATTTGACTTTAGAATGTTTGACTATTGGGGTTAATACTTGGCATATGTTTTAATCTTGATTAAAGAGATTTCAATTGCCATAATAATCAAATAGAAGCCAATACGAGTTTAATATGGACAGCACCAACTGGTGTCTGAAACATAGAAACAACTCAACCAATTTTCAACAAGTGCAAACCAGCAGTTTACATTGAATTGCACAATAATCAAAATATTTTTATTTATAATGTAATGACTTGACTCAATAATCAAAATCTACCAAAAGTGACACACAACTTGCTCAATAGAACTATCTCACAACAACCTTGGTGGACCCATCATGTCAACACAATTTAGCTTCAATCGTATTGCTTTCTGGACAAATCTTCTTGAAACTAATATGACTTTACTTTGGTTTCACACATGTAGTTGTTGGGGCTTTCACACATGTAGGTTACCGAACCTGTAAATGAATAGCACATAATACATCATTTCATAAAAGAGACAAGTGAGATATTTCATCGAACTTATGATATGCATGTATGTAAATACTCCATATCAAATAATTTTTTAGATATTCCGATTATTTAACTCAGATATAGAATTCAATCAAATGTATTTATATAATATTGACTATCAAGAAACAAGATCATGGGGATTCAGAACATAATTGATCAACCATACCTTTTTTTTTGTTTTTTTTTTGTGTTTTTTTTGTTTTTTACCTTGTTACGCAATTGAATAGTAAATAGCGACAAAATTAGGTGATATCGATCAAATTCAAATTGGATTCAGATGTTAAGGAATAAACGGACGTAGGGAATAAGATGAAGAATGCTTAATTTTAGAGAACAAAGGGTAGGAAGAAGACGACAGCGACGTTTTGGATGAGTTTAAGTAGGTTTTAAATTTTAAATGTGAAACGGCATAGTATTGGATGATTTGTCATATAAGGCCACTCGTATCGTAACTAAACTATTCATCCTCTTAATCTTCCACATCAGCGCCACATCAACACCAATATCCTATAACTAACTCATAACTAAACACTCCCTATCATGGCTAAAACAATACTTCTCTTAATATACAACGTACAAGCAATAAAGCATCAAGTCCAACAATAAAAAGCCACTTGGACCCACAATTCCTATAACTAACCTAAACACTTTCATTAAATCCATGGTGAATGCGGGTAACTAACGCGGGTAACTAATCTGTGCCTATGGTTCATTACGGGTAACTACATGTAATGAGCGGATAATGACGGGTAATGGAACCATAGGGAGTGGTCTAAGGATAAATGAATATATATATATATATATATATATATATATATATATATATATATATATATATATATATATATATATATATATATATATATATATATATATATATTAGAAGGATCAAATGAGAACTTTTTTGAATTGAGAACTCTGAAAACCCGTAATTCGAACAAAAAAAAAAGATGCGGGCGAACAAAAAATATTTGACGGACGAACAAAAAATTTGAAGGGAGAACAAAAATTTCAGCTGCATGTTCTACAATTTTGTAGAACAACTTGTTCTACAAAATTGTAGAACATGCAGATGAAATTTTTGCTCTAATACATTTTTTTTTGTTCGCCCGTCAACTTTTTTGTTCGCTCGCCCGAATTTTTGTTCGCCCTTCTGAATTTTGCCCCAATTTGAACGCATTTTCGTTCTACAATTTTGTAGAACCAAACAAAAAATTAGAACATGTGATAAAATGCACCTAAATTTTTGTTCGACTCACATGTTTTTGTTCGCTCACGTGATTTTTTTGGTTCGAATTCCAAATTTTTGTTCTCCTGTCAATTTTTTTGTTCGAATTTCCTTGTTTTTGCTCGCCCGCCACTTTTTTTTGCTCGAATTTTAGTGTTTTTGGAGTTCTCAGGGTTCCTACACCAATTGAGTTCTCACTGGATCCTCTCCATATATATATATATATATATATATATATATATATATATATATATATATATATATATATATATATATATATATATATATATTAACTCGCATGTCTTTAAATTTAGTACTCCGTATATGTGTAATTTGGAAAATATGATGATAGGGTTTTAGTTACGCAGATGTGTATACCAGCATATGTGAAAATCAATATTTCCTCTCTTCCTAAAAAGTCTATTAAGGTCAATGCAAACAGATGCTACGTAGATCAATAGGTTCAAAATAAACTTATTTGAAAAATCAAGTGTTTGGTCCTACTTTTTTCATTATTGTCCCTCATCAATTGCGAAATGAATAAATAAAGAACGAGGGTTACACTTTTATTTAATAATAATAATTGTATATAATAATTTAAAATAATACTGTATAACTTAAACTTTACTAATGTTACGTTTCACGACAAATTTATAATGTAGTCTAATTATTACGTAGCATATCATTTACATATTAAAAAGATATTCATGGTGTGAAAAAAAATTGTAGATGATGTGTTCTAGAGGGTGTGTATGAAACGGCTATCAGTTTTATATTTATTTACCACAGGAAATCACCTAAATTAACTAAAACACAAAAGGCAAGTATACCTATCGTGTAATAATATAGCTAAGGTAAAGTCCGGGAAGTCGATCCGTGGACACTATTATTGGGTGTCTTACTAGGTCAAATTAGTTAATTAAGTAGTTAAACTAGATTTAGTAATATATAGTAATTATAGGTAACTTTAGGGGGATTTACCGTTTAATGACCGGTTTGTCGATTTTGAGACTTATATCACAGTTAAAACCTAATGCAAAATATTAAATATAAATATAACTTATTTTAAAGAGTAAAGTAAATGACAACAAAAAAAAGTGCAATAATTAAAAATATAAATAAACCGTAAAAATAAAAGTGCGATAATTTAAAGTACAATAAATAAAATGACGATAAATGAAAGTACGATGAGATATAAAATAAAGGAATTATGCTTATTTAAACTTCCGTAATCATGATGTTTGACGTTTTGATTTTAATTTATTACCATGGGTTAATTGTTCTTTGTCCTGGATTATTCGATACGTCTATCTGGTTTTTGTCCATAACATTCCATCGGCCATAATTATAAAGTGCGAGTATCCTCGTCAAATTACCCTTATACCCGAAGTCAAATATTTCAACTAATTGAGGATTTAAACTGTAACAAGGTTTTAATACTTTGTTAACAATTACACCAATTTTCCTTGTATGTAATCCACCCCTGTTTTAATGAGTCCATTGACTATTAATCCATCACCGTGTCCGGTCAAATGAACAATTATTAGTACTTATAAATATCCCGCCCATCGTATCTGATCGAGTGTATGTGGTAATTTATAGATACGTCAAATTGTAAATCTTTATATTAAATTAACGAACTATCATTCAGTTAAACAAATATAAAGCCCATTAATAGCCCATATTCTAATTTCCACAAGTGTCGGTCTTTTGTTCAAACCCCAATTATGGTCCAAAGCCCAATTACCCAATCTTAATATTTAGCCCAACATCACGATTACTTCGGCTTAAATAAGCATAATAATAACTTAGTTACGAGACATTAATTTAAAAAGGAAGAATATAACTTACAATGATTATTTAGAGCGTAACGTTACACGGACATAGTTTCGATTTAAAACCCGTAAAACATTCTTACAATAACCCAATTATTATTAAACTTAAATTAAAATTATAATTATAAAATATATATATATATATATATATATATCGTATATGATATGAGAAAGGAAAAGAAAAAGGTGTAGTTTCTTCATTACTCCGTGCCTTGCTTTTATAGGCAAATGATTGATACTGTTGTAGGTGGAATGTTAGCTGGCTACCATTCAAAGTTAAATCAATAATATCTCGTTGCTGATTTGAAATTTTCACTTATGACCCTTTAACTATGCTCAATATACAACTTTTTATTATTTATTATTATTCTTATTATGAATTATTTAAATATTATATTATATTCTTGTGCATAGTTGACTTGTACTTTCAGCTCCGTTGCGTCGAGCGTTGAAAGTTGGTTCATGTCTCGGTTCCGGATTTTCGAACGCCTTTTCGTATAATTTAATATCTTGTACTTTGCGTTTTGCGACTTGTACTCTTGTCATTTTTAGACGTTTCTCATCAATAATTTGAACCACTTGGATTGTATCTTGTACATTTGAGCTTTTTGGTCATTTGCGTCTTCAAATCTTCGTTTTCGCCTTTTGTCTTCGCACTTATTTATTTAAACGAATATTACTTGAAAATAGAACAATTGCAACTGAAAACTTTACATATTGGAAAGATATTGCGCCTGAATATATGTTCATTTGTAGCACTATCAAATATCTCCACACTTGAACGTTGCTTGTCCTCAAGCAATATGGAACTTGAAATAAAATCATACTAGAATCACTTCTTTATTCTTCACACTTTATAAATAAGTGATTTTGATACGGCGGTATAAACAATGCTAGTAACGATGTGGTTTACAGTCCCACATGACTTATAAAAATTTTGATCCTTTAAGGAAATTGAATCTTTATGAAAACATTTGATCTTTTGAAAATTCAATTTAGCTTTTACCCTAGATAAGTTTTTCGGAATAACCCTTCACCGGTGTTTGCAAATTATTTTTGTGGGTTTCAGATTTAAAAATTTTAGCTCAAAACTTATGGTTTTGTGTCACCCACTTGCTAACCTTGTATTAGGAAAGCAATACGTCCAGTATACTTGCTCCGTATATTACCTTTAAGTAAACTACCGTCCGGTTTTAAAGGAAAGCGTTGAACAAGCAAAAGTTGAGGCAATGTCTCGTGACATGCTTTTGATTATGGTCTATATCGTGTCAGATGCAATTACTATCCTTCGTAGGAGCAATAGTAAAGATCACCCTATAGTTTTTCGGTCTGGCACAAGGTCCTGTCTTCGACCATGCTATGCAACCACCGTTCTTACGGTTGACACCTGATTTGGTTCAGGTGACCTAATGAATTCCAGGTGAATTCCTAGAATTTTACATTCAATGGTAATTGATGTTAAAGCTATGGGGTATAAAATACTATTAAATTTTACAACGAAATACTATTAAATACGATACAATTTTACACAAGATATTTATTTATTTATAGAATGGATATACTTAAACCTTGCTACAACACTTATAGGCAGTGTACATAATCGTACAGTAGTGTAGTTTTTAGTAAGTCCGGTTCGTTCCACAGGGAATCTTTTAATCAAAGCTTAACGCTATATTAGTTTTATTTTATAAAAATACAAATATATATATATATATAAGTAATATTATTATTATAAAGGGGGGTTTTTACCGTTTAATGACGGGTTTGTCGATTTTTAAAACTTTAGTCGCAGTTAAAACCTAATGTAAAATATTAAAAATAAATACAAGACTTAATTTAAAGCGTAAAGTAAATAACGATAAAATAAAATTGCGATAATTAAAAGTACGATAATTAAAAGTGCAATTAAATACAATAACAATAAATAAAAGTACGATAATTAGAAGTGCAATTAAATATAAAATAAAGAAAATTAAATATGAAATAAAAGAATTATGCTTATTTAAACTTCCGTAATCATGATGTTTGACGTGTTGATTTTAGTTTTATGCCCATGGGTTAATTGTTCTTTGTCCTGAATTATTTAATATGTCCATACGGATTTGTCCATAATAGTCCATCAGTCATAAATATAAAGAGCGAAAGCCTTCGTCAAATTATTCTTATTCCCGAAGTCAAATATTCCAACTAATTGGGGATTCGAATTGTAACAAGGTTTTAATACTTTGTTTAATGAATACACCAGGTTATCGACTGCGTGTAAATCAAGGTTTTACTACTTTGTTAACAATTACACCAATTACCCTTGAATGTAATTCACCCCTGTTTCAACAAGTCTATTAACTATTAATCTAGTTCCGTGTCCGGTAAAATGAATAATTATTGGTATTTATAGATATCCCGCCCACCGTACCCAGTTAAGCGTATGTGGTTATATATAAATACGTCGAATTATAAGTTTGTATATTAAATTAACAAGGTATTGTTTAGTTAATATAAAACCCATTAATAGCCCATAGTCTAATTTCCACAAGTGTCGTTCTTTTAGCCAAACCCCAATTATGGTACAAAGCCCAATTACCTAATTTTAGTAATTAGCCCAACATCATAATTACTTCGGTATTAAATAAGCATAATAATAACTTAGCTACGAGACATTAATGAAAATAATATAAACATATCTTACAATGATTAAAAATAGCGTAGCGTTACACGGACATAATTTTGACTTACACCCTTACAACATTTGCTAACATACCCTTATTATTAGAATTAAAATTAAAATTAAAATTAAAATATAAATTATAAATAAATATTACGTATAGATATAGAGAGGAGGGATTATATGATATTAAAAACGATCAAACTGCGTTGCCTTTTATAGGGATTTGAGTCCAGGGAAGCTCCGCGACTCGCGTAATTTTTGTATTGCAAACTCCGTAACTCGCGGAGTTCGTTTTTCCAGCTCACACTAATTTGGAACCTTTCTTGCCGACGATTTTTAAATATATTATAATATATATATTAATTTTAAGAATTAATTATATATTATATTATATTCATGTGCATAGTTGACTTGTAATTTTTAGTCCGTTGCGTCGAGCGTTGAGAGTTGGCTCAGGTTCCGGTTCCGGATTTTCGAACGTCCTTGCGTACAATTTAATATCTTGTACTTTGCATTTTGAATCTTGTACTCTTGTAATTTTGAGACGTTTCTCATTAATAATTGGAACCTCTTTGATTGTATTTTGTACTTTTGAGCTTTTTGGTCGTTTGCGTCTTCAATTCATCGAATCTGTCTTTTGTCTTCACCTTTTATTATTTAAACGAATATCACTTGTAAATAGAACAATTGCAACTAAAAGCTTGTCTTTCTTGAGGAATAATGCTATAAAATATATGTTCGTTTTTAGCATTATCAAATATTCCCACACTTGAGCGTTGCTTGTCCTCAAGCAATATAGTCTTGAAATACCAGAATCACTTCTTTATTCTTCACACTTTGTACATCAGTGATTTCTTTACGGCGGTATAAACAATGGTAGTAACGATATGGTTTACAGTCCCACATGACTATAAAACTTTAGATCCATTAAGAAATTGGATCTTTATGAAAACATTTGATCTTTTTGAAAATTCAATCTAGCTTTTACCCTAGATAAGTTTTCCGGAATAACCCTTCACCGGTGTTTGCAAATTTTTTTTGTGGGTTTGGTGGGTTTCAGATTTGAAATTTTTGCTCAAAACTTGTGGTTTTGTGTTACCCATTTGCTAACCTTGTATTGGGAAAGCAACACATCCAGTTTACTTGTTCCGTATATTACCTTTCGGTAAACTACCTTCCGGTTGTAAAGGAAAGCGTTGAACAAGCACTGTTTAAGGCAATGTCCCCTGACATGCTTTTAATTATGGTCTATAACGTGTCGGACGCAATTACTATCCTTTGTAGGAGCAATAGTAAAGCTCACCCTTATAATTTTTCGGTCTGGCACAAGGTCCTGTCTTTGACCATGCTATGCAACCACCGTTCTTACGGTTGACACCTGATTTGGTTCAGGTGACCTAATGAATTCTAGGTAAATTCCTAGGATTTTACGTTCAATGGTAATGAACGCATTGAAAATAGATTTTCAGAAAACAAATCGGTTTGTAATTTTTGATCAAAATATTTTCTCGTTCAAGCTCGAGTTTAGATATCATTGAATTCCATGAGTTTGTAATTCTCAATCTTTAAGGTCAATCTCAAGGATTGAGTAATATCAGTCTTAAAAGCTGATTTTTGATCTTTAAGGAGATTATCCTTTCTGGGGATCTGATTCATTAGTCTTATCCAGCTAATTTGCACGGCGTCCTCCTCATTTTACAAGACAGATCCTCTCATGGTTAGGATAAGTCTGACCACTTGGCGACCATGTTTGATGCTGAGGTCTGTGGATTTCCTGCTGATTTTAGTGATGACTTTTCTAGATTTTTCGTCAACCTACAGCTGGTCTGAATGACAACTTCATGACCTAAATCAAGAAGCGCGTGTCTTTTTTGGAAG
Source organism: Rutidosis leptorrhynchoides (assembly GCF_046630445.1). Lineage (NCBI taxonomy): Eukaryota > Viridiplantae > Streptophyta > Magnoliopsida > Asterales > Asteraceae > Rutidosis > Rutidosis leptorrhynchoides. Next base: position 684,039,853 of record NC_092333.1, read on the forward strand.
ACTTTACTTCCTTTAAATGATGGAATTGATTCATCGTGTAGATCCATCTTTCTTACAGTAAATCGGGTAAAACTTTTTAGTTTAGTCCAAAGCAAAAGTATTTTTAGTTATTTGTTACAGAAATATGTGACATATGTTTAAAATAACTTGGTAAATTTTTCCACACTTGGCTTTTATTTTCCTTTTTATTGTCCTCTATTCCATTTTAAATGAATTCTAACATTTTGGTTTGTTTCTCAATTTATGTCCTTTCCGAGGTAACAATAATTTCGGTGTTAAAACCTAGTTTTATCTTTCATAAATATGTATAAACATGATTTTGAGTTCATTTAATTGAAAATTTTGAAAAAGTTTACTAGAATTGGGTAGTCAGTATATAAGACTATGGCTGTTCTTTATTATCAGAGAGCACTAGATTCTAATACAACTACTGCGTTACTAGTATTTCTAATAATAACCAGGTGTATAAAGTAAAAAAAATTAAAATCTGAAAGAATTTAACCCCTTCTCACACTTAAGATCTTGCAATGCCCTCATTTGCAAGAAATCAGTAACAATTTAAATTATTGAGGGTGATTAGCGTAGAAAAATGATTAAATTTTACCAAAGTTTCCAAAGATATTGGCGTTTGTTTGCTGAATGATAAATGGTGCACATCGTTTGTTCATTCCGTCTTGTTGTTATATCACATTTATTTTGCATCTTGTCGTCAAAATTAGTTGCTTTTGCTGAACTTAATGCCAGTCTTTGAAAATGCGTTGTTTTACCCTGTTGTGTACATAAGATAAACTGCAAACATATATACATATTTTTGAAGTTTGGTATATTACCCCACATTCAAAAATTATTAAAATCTAATAATAAAAGTTAGAAAATTATAAAAACTATTACAATATTAACATAAGTGCTAAATGTAGTAACATTACAAAAATAAAATAAATAAAACTAAATAAACTAGGGTTGTTACTGATACCAGTAGGGGTTCCATGCATAACCATATGTGTTATAAAATGCTTCAGCTGGGTTATAAGTAGGATACGGTGGTTGGATCTCTATAGACCAGGGAGGAAATACGGGCGATGGAGTAGGAATATAGTTTCTACCTACATGTTGGCAATGAGCTATGATTTGGTTTTGATGAACTTGCCAATCTTCAAATGCTCGATGTCTAGCATTTTCATACTCTTGTGAAGCTATAAACCTTTGCATTTCTGTCATTTCATTTCCCCCTCTCACATTATCTGGCTGTTGATTTCTCTCAACCTGTGGATGTCTTCCATTATATCTTACTGCGGCGTTATTTCGCCTTTTCAAAACCTTTGCGCCATGATATACATTTAAACCAATTGTATCGCGAGGTTCTGGTTCTTCGATTAATAATCCCCCCCGACTTATATCCACACCGAGATATTTAGCAATCAAAGTAATAAATATACCACCTCCTATTATACTGTGCGGTCTCATGCCCCTAACCATAGCTGATAAATAATAACCCAAACAATAAGGTATACTTACAGCGCTTTGTGGGTCTCGAATACACATGTGGTAAAACAAATCCTGTTCATTTACCTTTTCCTTATTCTTACCTAGTTGTGTAATCGAATTGGCTAAAAACCTATGAATTACTCTTAACTCTGCTCTATCTATATCCAAATAAGAGTAATTTACCCCTTTAAATCGGTGATGGCTAGTCATTTGACTCCATACACCATGCGTATCAAAATTTTCATCAATTTTTCTACCATTTAATATCAACCCTCGACAATCGGCAGATGCTAGCTCCTCAGGCGTATATATACGTAAGGCCTGAGCCATGTCTAGTAGAGACATGTGGTGCATCGAACCTCCGAACAAAAATCTAATAAAAGATCGATCGGTTAAACTAGCTACCCGGTCATTTATTTCTATACTATACAATAATTCTTCACACCATACTTTATATACAGGTCTACGCATGTTGAATAATCGTACCCAATCGTTAAAAGTAGAATTACCATACCTCTGTGTAAGTAATTCCCTAATTGGCTCGGCCAATTCTACAGCTTCTAACGGTGCCCATTCTATTACCCTAGGTACTTCAACAGCTTTAGAATGAAGAGAATGCAAGGCCCTTTGGTATTTTGGACAATCAACGTCTATCTATTCTCAAGTTTGGGTGCAAATTTTCCACGTGCATATCTGAAAATGTCATAACTGGGTGAGGTATATCTTATTTGTAATAGCTATTAACATCCTGTTGTTCCGCATTCTCAGGAGGAGCATTGCGAGCTTGGGATGAAGATTCACCCCTTTCAGTCTGCAAAACACATCAAACACAATTTTTGTGCATCCAAATATGCATTAGTGTCAGCAAAATCATCAATCAAAATAATTACAATGACATGTCCAATTTATATCAAACTTATGCTCATTTTCATATTTTTATCAAATCTACACTTTTTCAAATAAGCATATGCGAAAATGTTCGCCAAGTTCATAAGCATTCAACTCAAATAACATGTCAAAATAATCATTACTAGCAATTAAACAAGTTTCAAATGGCATTATCTCTCAAAAATCAAGTTCATGAATTTTAGACTTGAAAAAGTCCACTTTAATTCTCAAAAATCATGTTTAGGCTCAAAGTTTGGATCATTTAACTACCTAAACATGTTACACTACTTAATTTAGCAATAATTCATGACAAAAATCGGCTATAACCTGTTTATATCAAAAAGCCCCAAATTTGCTCAAGAACACAAACCCTATATTATTCAAAATTTGAAGTTTAAGGCTTCTAATCATGTTAAATAGCATCACTCTAGGTTATACAAGCATAATACATAAGCAATTTAAGCATAATTACACTAAAAAGCATCAAAATCGAATTGGGTATAAAATTGCTCAAGAACACTAATTTTCGGATTAAATGGTGTTTATGTGTAGAAATTTACCGTTTTTCTTGAGTAATTCCTTGATAGCATTCTTCTCAACATTGTGAAAGATTTGATGAAAAACGGCCAAAAATTGCGAATTTGAGATGTGTTTGTGTGTGTATTTTCGGGTTTTTTCGCAGTTTGGAGTGTGGTTGTGGGTGCAACTGATCTGTTCTGGCCGTTTTATTTTTTTTTCTGTATTTTGCATCCTCCGCGACTTGCGGTGTTTGCTTCTTTCAAACTCCGCGAGTCGCGGCCTTTTTTTTTTTTTTTATAAAAACCTTAACTTATAAAACAATTAATTAAAATAAATTTAAAATTTTGTTTTCCTTTGTTTTAGGACGAGGTCGTTTCGGATCGATGTCCTAGTCCGTCCCTCGACAAAATTTTAAAATTTGTCTTTTTGTAGCGATTGTTTTAAAAGCTAAGATTTTTGGGTTTTTTTAATGTTTTTGGCATACTTTAATTCAATAAGATTAAAAATAATGATAATAAAAGTTCTCGTCCCTCCCTCGGGTAAAGCAATTTCGGTTCAACGACCTAGTCTTCAACTTACGACGAATTTTAAAAATCATATTTTTAACTTAGCAAAATAAAGTAAATTTTTGTTTTTAAATTCACACCAAACTTAAATTTAAAATGCATAAAATTAAAAATTCACACCAAACTTAATTTATATTTTTGTTTTTATACATACAAACCTATATTAAATATTCAAATATTTACAATTTTAAATAAGTTTACAATATTAAATTAATATTTATATATTAATTTTAAAAACATGGTAAAAATAAAATTAAAAATCTTTTTAGCTTTTATCCCACTTTAATCAATCAAATATTATCAAAAATATGCGCCCCTCTTTTCGGTAAAGTAATTTCGGTTCCATGACCTAATTTAACTCATGACGAATTTTTGAAATATTTTGGTTGATTGATTAAAGATATTTATACCTTAAGAATAAATGTTAAATTTCGCAGTGATGTAATAAATTTTTGAATGATATCAATAATTTCGGTCGTAAGACCTAATTTCATCGAATACCAATTTAATACTTTATAGCGAACAAATTAGCGTTTATTATCAAAAGGTTAAAAATAAAAATAAAAATAAAAATAAAAACTGTACAGACTTACCTGTGAAATACATTCATAAGATAGTCGGACTAATTGGTTTTCCATGGCTACATAGGTGTAACCTCGAGCATTTAATGTTTTTTCTTCTAAACATATGAACGGTCCATCTCTGCATAAAGTAACAAATTCGGTATTTGAATAGGTTTGATTATTTGAACATTTACCTCCATGTGACCATTTTCCGCATTTGTGACATCTTTCAAGGTGTCGTGCTCTTCTTTTTGCTGCGGATTTTGATTTTCCTTTACCAAATTGTAACTTATTATCTTCGCATCTGGATTCTTTTCTTACTCCGTCCAATTTTTCTCTGATTACTGATACTATTTCTCTCGGAAGTGTGTTATTATTACGTTTAGTGATCAAAGCGTGTAGCATTAGACCATGGTTTAGTTCACAGGAAGTCTTCATTTCGTAAAACCTAAAAAAAATAAAAATTCAGAATGGGGGGAGAAGACTAGTTCTTTAGGGTCTACTAGGGAAAGACCATTCGGGTTCCATTTTCGAGAACTACACGAAAACAGAAAATCTAACTCTAACAGAAATACATATTATCCTTTAAAAGACTTGATTCTCCCCACACTTAGTTAGCTGTGGTGTTGAAATTGTGATTAACTTGGTTGTCAACTTCCATTGGACTATCTATGTAATGTTTAACTCTGTGACCATTAACTTTAAATTCAATCCCATTTAAATTTATTAATTCTACTGTTCCATATGGGAAAACCCTTTTGACTATGAATGGTCAAGACCATCTTGATTTCAATTTTTCAGGAAATAGCTTGAATCGTGAATTAAAAAGAAGAACTCTATCTCCTTCTTTAAATTCTTTTGAACTTCTGATTCTTTTATCATGCCATTTCTTCGTTCTTTCCTTATAGATTAACGAATTTTAGTATGCTTCATGTGTTATTTCTTCTAATTCGTTTAGTTGACTTAATCGTAGATGTCCGGCTCTATGTAAATCAAGATTACATGTTTTCAAAGCCCAAAATGCTTTGTGTTCAATTTCTACTGGAAGATGACATGCTTTTCCATAAACGAGTTTAAAAGGTGTGGTTCCAATTTGGAGTTTTGTAGGTTGTTCTAAAATCCCAGAGTGCATCCTCCAATTTTATGGACCATTCCTTCGGATTTGATCCTACGGTTTTCTCTAGAATACGTTTTAAAGCTCGGTTGGTATTTTCAACTTGTCCACTTGTTTGTGGATGATATGCAGTGGAGATTTTATGAGTTACTTCATATCTTTTAAGAACTTTCTCAAGTTGATTATTACAGAAATGAGTTCCCCGATCACTTAATAAAGCTCTCGGTGTTCCAAACCTTGCAAAAAGACGTTTTAAAAAGTTGACTACAACTCGTGCATCGTTAGTTGGGAGAGCTTGTGCTTCCGCCCATTTAGATACATAATCAATGGCAACGAGAATGTAGAGATTATTATGAGATTTTGGAAATGGACCCATAAAGTCAATACCCCAAATGTCAAATACTTCACATACTTGAATGACATTTTGTGGCATTTCATCACGTTGACTTATTTTTCCGGCCCTTTGACAAGCATCACAGGATTTGCAAAGAAGGTGTGCGTCTTTGTAAATTGTAGGCCAATAGAATCCAGCATCATAAACTTTTCTTGCTGTGAGTTGAGGCCCATAATGCCCTCCTATTGGTCCTGTATGACAATGGTTTAAGATTTTACTAGCTTCATCTCCGAATACACATCGGCGTATTATTCTATCGGGACAACTTTTAAACAGATGTGGATCTTTCCAGAAATAGTGTTTTATATCACTAAAGAATTTCTTTCGTTTTTGGTACGACAATCCTTTTTCAAGGAATCAACATACTAAGTAGTTTGCATAGTCTGCAAACCATGGAATTTCATTATACTCTATCTTCAATAGATATTCATCAGGAAAGTTGTCTTGTATGGCCGATTCATTTAGAACTTCTAAGTCGGGATTTTCAAGACGAGAAAGATGATCAGCGGCGAGATTTTCTGCTCCTCTTTTTTCTCGGATTTCAATATTAAACTCTTGTAAGAGTAAGATCCATCGGATTAATCATGGTTTAGCATCTTGTTTCAAAAATAGGTATCTAAGAGCAGAATGGTCAGTATAGACCACCGTTTTAGCTAGAACGAGATATGAACGAAATTTGTCAAAAGCAAAGACAATAGCAAGGAGTTCTTTTTCAGTAGTTGTGTAATTCGTTTGTGCTCCTTGTAACGTTTTGCTAGCGTAATAAATAGGTTGAAATCGTTTTTCAATCATTTGTCCTAAAACGGCTCCCATTGCAAAATCACTTGCATCGCACATTAGTTCAAATGGTAGATTCCAATTTGGTGTTATCATGATCGGCGCATTAGTGAGTTTCTCTTTAAGAATATTAAAAGATTTGATACATTCACCTGAAAAGATGAATGGAGCATCCTTTTCTAGGAGTTTATTCATAGGAGTGGCAATTTTAGAAAAATCTTTTATGAAACATCGGTAAAAACCGGCATGCCCTAGAAAACTCCTAACTCCTCTAACATTGGTGGGATGTGGAAGTTTAGCAATTACATCTACTTTAGCTCTATCCACTTCAATTCCTTCTTTTGAAATTTTATGTCCAAGAACGATGCCTTCTTTAACCATGAAATGGCATTTCTCCCAATTAAGAACTAGATTTGATTATTCGCATCTAATCAGCATTTGTTCAAGATTAGCTAGACATGATTCAAATGTATCACCGAAGACCGAAAAGTCATCCATGAAAACTTCCATGCATTCTTCTATCATGTCGTGAAAAATCGCCATCATGCACCTTTGAAAGGTTGCAGGGGCATTGCAAAGTCCAAATGGCATGCGTTTGTAATCAAAAGTACCATAAGGGCACGTGAATGTGGTTTTCTCTTGATCCTCGGGTGCTATTGTAATTTGAAAATATCCGGAAAATCCATCAAGAAAACAATAGTAACTATTTTCGGCTAATCTTTCCAACATTTGACCAATAAAAGGTAAGGGAAAGTGATCTTTTCTGGTGGCGTCATTTAATTTTCTATAATCAATACACACACGTCATCCTGTTACAGTCCTAGTAGGAATAAGTTCATTTTTCTCATTTGTAATGAGAGTCATGCCACCCTTCTTAGGCACGCATTGAACTGGGCTTACCCATGGACTATCAGAAATTGGATAAATTAAACCTGCATCTAGCAGTTTAATAATTTCTTTCTTAACTACATCTTGTGTATTAGGATTTAGTCTTCGTTGGCGTTGCACATACGTTTTATGACCTTCTTTCATAAGGATTTTATGTGTGCAATACGAAGGACTTATTCCTTTAATATCATGAATCTTCCATGCAATGGCTGGTTTATGAGCTTTCAACACAGAAATGAGTTGTGATTTCTCATTTTTAGTAAGAGAAGACGATATTATTACAGGTAATTCAGATTCACCATGTAAATAAGCGTATTCCAAATGGTTTGGAAGTGGCTTTAACTCTAATGTCGGAGGTTCCTCTATCGATGATTTATATCGATATCTGTCTTCTTCTTTTAGCATTTGAATTTCTTCTGTTGTTGGTTCATATCCATTAGCCATTAGTGTAGCTAACATTTTAGCTTCATCAATTGGTTCAGTACCTTCTTCTAAAGAACATTCCCCTGTTCCTTGTAATTCTGGAAATTCTTCTAACAATTCTGCTTGTGAATCTATAGTTTGAATATAATAACATGTATCATCTGCAGATTGCAGTTGTTGCATTGCTCTATTAACTGAAAAGGTAACACTCTCGTCCTCTATACTTAGGGTTAGTTTTTTACCAAACACGTCTATCATTGCTTTAGCCGTGTTTAAGAATAGTCTTCCTAATATGAGAGGAACTTGTGAATCTTCTTCCATGTCCAGAACAACAAAATCTACTGGAAATACTTAAGTACCAACTTTAACTAGCATGTTTTCCATTATCCCTCTAGGATATTTTATTGATCGATCGGCTAGTTGTATGCTTATTCGTGTTGGTTTCAATTCTCCAAGGTCTAGTTTAGCGTATAGTGAATACGGCATTAAATTTATACTAGCACCTAAGTCTGCCAATGCTTCTATTGAACTAAGACTACCCAGAAAACATGGAATTGTGAAACTTCCTGGATCAGATAGTTTTTCTGGTATCTTATTCAACAGCACTGCTGAACAATTAGCATTCATAGTAACAGCCGAGAGTTCTTCCATTTTCTTTCAATTCGATATTAGATCTTTCAGAAATTTAGTATATCTAGGCATTCCTGAAATCACATCAATGAAAGGAAGATTTACATTTATCTGTTTAAACATATCCAAGAATTTGGATTGCTCGGCTTCAAGTTTCTCTTTTTTCAATTTACTTGGGTAAGGAAGTGGTGGTTGGTATGGTTTAACATAAGGTTTATCCTTAACTGTGTTATCTTCATTAACCTTTTCAACTACCGGTTCTGTTTCCTTATCTTGTTCAGGTTGTGGTTCTTGTGGAGTAGGAATAGCTTCATCAGAAATTACAGGTATTTCAGGTGGTTTAAGTGTTGTACCACTTCTTGTGGTAATGGCTTTAGCTGTTTCATTCCGGGGGTTAGCATTTGTATCACTAGGTAAACTTCCCGGTTTTCTTTCACCTATTAACCTTGCTAGGTTACTTACTTCTTGTTCCAAATTTTGAATAGAAGCTTGTTGATTTCTAAATGCTTGAGCATTTTGTTCATTCATTTGTTTCTGAGATGTGAAAAACTGCGTTTGAGTTTCAACTAGCTTCGTCATCATATCTTCTAAATTTAGCTTTTTATCATCGGTTTGTTGTGGTTTGTTTTGAAAATTAGGTCTTTGTTGATTGTAAGTATTATTGGATACTTGTTGATTGCTAGGACCTTGTTGATTGTTGTATGGAATATTTCGATTATAATTCTGGTTTTAATTGTAAATTGGTCTTGGCGGTTGATAATTATTCTGATAATTATTTCCAGGCCTTTGGTTTATGTATGAAATATTCTCTCTTTGTTCCATTATTAGCTCAATACTGAGACAATCTTTTGTCAAATGTGGTCCTCCACACTGCTCACAACTAATTCGTATTGAGTGTATATCTTTAGTCATCTTTTCCATTCGTCTCTCGACAGCATCTATCTTTGCGGAAATGGAATCTAAGTCATGGCTAGAATCGGCTCTAGCTGCTTTAGATGATCTAACGATATCTTTTTCTTGGTGCCACTCATGTGAGTGGGAAGCAGTGTTATCAATAATTTTATAAGCATCGGTTTCGGTTTTCTTCATAATAGAACCACCAGCTGCTATATCTATGTCTTTCCTTGTAGTGATGTCGCATCCATGGTAGAATATTTGTACTATTTGTAACGACCCGGAAATTTCCGATCAAATTTAAACCTTAAACTCTATATATTTCCGACACGATAAGCAAAATCTGTAATGTTGAGTCTAGAAAGTTTAAAATCTATATTCGGATAATCACTTACCCTTTGACTATGCCCGACGATTCACGAACAATTTCATGTAAATAACTATGTAAATAAATATATATATATATATATATATATATATATATATATATATATATATATATATATATATATATATATATATATATATATACACATATGTAAAAGTATAAACATAAGTGTATATATAAGAATTTGAGTACACTTTAATCAATTGAATTAACAATATAAAATAATATATAGTATAATTAGGTATTATTAAAAAGAATAAATATATATATATATATATATATATATATATATATATATATAAATACTCATAAATAATTATAATTATAAATATATAAATATTAAGTATAAATGCTATATACCAAATATTACAAAATTAATAAAATTCTACTAATAATATAGATACCAAGTAATTACAATATAATTATTACTTGTTATACTAATATAATTATTATTTTCATTATTAGTATTATTAAAATAGGTATTAATATTACTAAAAATTACTTTATATGAAATTTGATACATTTAATTTATTTTATTATCATTATTAATATCATTATTGTTACAATTAATAGAAAAATTATAAGTTTTATTATTATTATGAGCAGTATTACCATTATCACTAAAAATCATTATTTTTATTCTTATAAATATTATTATTATTATTATTATTATTATTATTATTATTATTATTATTATTATTATTATTATTATTATTATTATTATTATTATTATAAAAAAAAAGATTTTAAAAACATATATAAATATAAACCTGTTCCTTTTCCCTTATCCCTTTTTTTAATTTTTCTGAAGATTCGATTTTTACTAGGATCCAAGTTTCTATCATTATCTAACTGTGCTTAAATTTTGTTTTCTGTCTACAAATAATTCGGATTAAGATTTAGTCACACAAACAACCAAATACAGATAGCCAGCGAATCATTTTTTTTTATTTTTTTTTAATAATAAATCTTCTATATCTGATTGAATAATATATGTGAACCTTTAACTACTATAAAACGAGGTTACATTCAGTATAGATAATACCATACAACCTAAATCATCAGTTATCGATCACAGATATTCTCTTACAGCTTTTAAATTGCTAAATTGAAACATAAATACACTTATAAAACTCGGAACCCTCTGTTTTTGGTCAAGAACATCAACAACTGGATTTAGAAATCAATTTCAAAAATTTGTTAATGCTGTATTGTTAGAAAAATTACGTTTCAACTTCCTGCAAAGTGTCAATTGCCAAATTTTAGTATTAGGTAAGAATTTTGAAAATCAAACCTTATTTTTCAATAAGTCAAACGTTAGGATCTTGGTTAAATTCGAATTTGTTATTATGTTTTAGGAACAATTAAGGTTACAGGAAGTTTATAATAAAGTTTTAGAGTATAATTCATGTTATTATTATAAGATAAAAACGGTTCTAAAACCAAAAATCGAAATTGTGTTCATATGTTCTTCACGTCGCTGTAGCTCCTGCTTGATTCATTTTTTTTTTTTTTTTGTCTGTTGGCTTAATTCAAATAGAAGGTCGTTTTCTTTGTAAAAGTTATAAATCCCAGAACCAAACAAAGCCTTGCTGTCGACTTAAATCCATGGTCGGCTCAATATGTAGAGGTAGAAGGAAACGAAATCAGATAATCAATATACGAGTTATAGACATTTTGGGGGGATATATAATCAGAAAAACAGAAGTGCTTGAATGGTTAAGGGTGTTAGTGATTAACAAGGGGTCTCGGGTTCGACCCCCTGATGGAGCATATTTTTTTTTAACAAGCCTATTTATTGAGGTAGTTACCTATTTATTCATTATTATTATTATTATATTTATTATTATGATTATTACAATTATTATTATCATTAAAATTAGTATTATCATATTTACAAATAATATAATCATTATTATTATTATTAATATTATTACTATTATTATTAATGTTATTATTTTAATATTATTATTATTATGATTATTATTATCAATATTTTTATCAATATTATTAATAATATCGGTATTATTATTTTTATTATCATAACTATTATTATTATCTTTAGTAAGTATTAATATTAGTAGTATTATTCCTATTAATAATATTATAACAAATAAATATTGGTTATATAAAAATATATTTAATACATATAACAATTACATCACTAGTAATAATATATAATTTGTTCGATTACAATGTGTTAATATTTATATAAAAGATATAGGTTCGTGAATCTGAGGCCAACCCTATACTTGTTCAATGATGTTATATGTATTTTTACTACAAAATACAGTATGGTGAGTATATAGTTCCCTTTTAACTCTAAATATTTTGGGCTGAGAATACATGCGCTGTTTTTATAAATGATTTACGTTATGAACACAAGTGATCAAAAATATAAATTCTACGTTGAGTTGTACCATGGCATATCTCTTTATACTTGGTAGCTAATATTTACGTGAGGAGCGTAAACGCGAATCCTGTTGATAGATCTATCGGGCCTGACAACCCCAACCGGGCTGGACGACCAGTTTTAAACGGTTGCACAGTACTTCGTTTCGTTACTACACTTGGTACGGTGTAGGGTTTATTTAAGAATATGCTGCTGTGATTTAAATGTTAAGTATGGTTACCAAGTGCTCAACGACTTTTCATACACGAGGAGTGTATTATGTATAAACATGAAATCTTGTGGTCCATAGTTATAACGCTGCTAGCATCAAACCTATATATCTCACCAACTTTATGTTGACTTTTTAAAGCATGTTATTCTCAGGTAGTCTTCCGCTGTGCATTTGCTCATTTTAAGGACAGTACTTGGAGTCGATCATCGCAATGGGACCAGATGTTGATGACTTTGTCCAGGAGGATAAGGACGGGTTATTACAGTTGGTATCAGAGCGTTGGTCTTTGCGAACCAGGTCTCCCATTAGTGTGTCTAACTGGTAGTTGTTAGGATACATTAGTGAGTCTGGACTTCGACCGTGTTTACATGTCAAAAGTTTTGCTTATCATATCTAGTCGGAAATTATCTGCTTATCATCCTTAGGAATTACCTGCTCATCATTCTTAAGTCTAGACACGTCTTACTGCATTTAGTGCATCGATAGTGTATAGACAAAATTCATATCTTAGCGTATCTGATAATTCCTATCTTAGCGCATCTGTAGACTTGCCTGACATATGCCGTAGGTTCCTCTGTAATCTACGAAATCTTTAGTATTATATATATAGATATTCTATATAGCTGGAATATCATCTGATACCCGAAAATTTATACCGCATCGAAAATCTCTTCCATCCACCAAATTGCCCATTTCAACCTGAAGCGCTTACCGACGAACCTGTTCGAGAAACCATTTTCTCTCCCCTTTTTCCGAGTATTTCATCACGATTACATACTATCCCATATTTCGAATCTTATTCATTCACTCGCTTCAACCGACAATCATCCCGTAGTACTAGAAGAAGTTAACGAACTACGCGCTCGTGTGACGACTTTGGAGAACCTGGTGCGAAGGTTACGAACTCCAGCAGCAGCACCAGCAGCATAATCAGTACCACCATCATCGACGTCGATAGTAACCTTATCATCCCTAAACCATAATCGCGCCGTAACTCTCAACATCATAATCTGTACCTCGAATATCAACATTACACGCCTCAATATCATCATCTGTACTTCAAGTATAATCCTCGTTTTACATATCGTTTTACATCGATTACCTTCGCTTTACGTAACATTCTACCTCAGATATCTTCGTTCGACATGGTGATTATGAAATCTCTAATGTTTTAGAGATCATGTAATCCAGTATTAACGATAAATCAAATGAGTTTAATATCTTATTGACTCATTAAATCCGTAATTACATCTGAAGAAAATATATATGCAAGTATATTTTCATAAAGATTGTAATTAAAAATTCTTTCATACAAACTGTTAATGATGAAAATATTTTAACGGGTGGGTAGTACCCGAGGAGTATTTAGAATTCACATTAATAAGTTACACTGTACATTCTTCGAATCTGATTCAATGATCATTTACTATCCTACTTATGACTACCGATATATGTATCCGTTCACCATAGAATAACCATCTCTATTCAAATTTCATATTTGGATTTTGACCTATCAGAATCCAATAAGTGGCATAATGAAGAAAACATTGGACAAAAATAAACAGTGTTAGAAACAAACGAATTAATTAATTAAAATTGTGATAGGGATCCACGCTAACTGTTCCGGCTAACTGTTCCCAGCTAACTGATTAACATTTAATTTATCGCAATTTACTTTCTCGCAATTTTAATTTCTGCACTGTACATACTGTTGGGACACATGTACAACAATACGTCGGATTAATTCTGAGACAACACGTTGTATAATGGGTCATGATATATATTTATTTATTTTACGCATCTTAAATAACGGGACACGTATACAAGGTTTCGACTTATCATATTGACCCATCTATATATATATTTCGGAACAACCATAGACACTCTATATGTGAAGATGGGAGTTGGCTATACAGGGTCGGAGTTGATTCCAAAATATATATATACTTTGAGTTGTGATCGACACTGAGACCGGTACACGGGTAACGATACGTATTAATTAATTCGAATATTATATATTTAATTTATAAAATTATTGGACCATTGGATAATCGGACTATTAGACTGCTAACTTTGGACAATTAAAAATGAATTAAAATGTTGATTATAACATATGAAACTAAACAATTCTTCAAGTTTGCCACTTTATTTTATCCTAGACCTCATTTGTACCTCGACAATTACAATTCGCGTTCAAATCTTTCATGATTCTTGAAAACACCTCGATCGAGAAGTTGAACCAGCCGCACCTCGTCTATGGAAGAAGGATTCATACATACAGTTACGCACCTGAAAAATTTTCGAACTCGAAGTTATAGTTAAAACGTATCCGCATCGAATTCCTTATCATTCAAAAATAATTACGCGATTCCTTTTCAATCAGCTAATTTTGTCACAACTCCACTTCGATATCTCAATGTACCAGCAGATCTTCATCCCTTTGGCGAAAGCAGCAATCAGTATTTTGAAAATCTCGCAAAACTTCGCCAGTTATATCTACAATGTCTATCCCTAAGAATTTCATACATCGAATGTGAAGTTTCTGAAAAACACCCTGAACTGCGAACTAGTTCTTGAAATGCTGATGAAGCAGCAAAAAATGTAAACGACTTTAACAAGTCAAAAGTTTACTAAAAGTACAGTGTGTTGGAAAAGCTCAGAAAAGGAGAAGGATTGGAACTAGAAAACGAATTGAGCAAAGTATGAAGGAAGGTGTGGATAAATCATCAGAACTGAATCTGCTTTCAAAGAATCCAAATGATTCAGTGTCTGCTGAAACCGTTAGTAAAGACCCTACTCTTTATTCTAAACCTTTCCCGGATGATATTCTTCATAATCATCTTATCTTAGATATTATAAGATATCTTCATATCTTCAGATATACATATTCTCCATATTTCTGGAGATATTTTCACAACTATTCCTATTTGAGATCATTTATCTCTCCGTAATATCTGCGTTACAACATAAAAGAAACTGTGTTAGTTTCTAAATTCTGAAACCTTCAAGTTTAAAATAGGAATGTTTTGAAGTAGTGTTGGGAACTGATGCATGAATTAGTATAATATAATGACACTTGATCAACGTCATTATATTATAGTAAGTCATGTTGAGTTTCTAATGGAATGTGATGATTCACAGTACCATCATCATGTGCCATGTTACACGGCTCTTACATTCTATCCAATCTCCAAACATATTAGGAACATATCATCTTGATAGTTCTATCTTTTCCAGGATATTCTGGTAATTTGACAAATCAAAATCGTGCCATTACCATTTCTTTCTAAGAGCATTAGCTATGTTCATTCCAAATTTCATACCTACGAATTCCGAACCATTACTCGCTTGACTCAAGGACGGGAAGATATAAAACCCAACAACCACCCAGCATTTACAAACCGTGTATATCGATGCAGATAGCAATATAGAGGAACGGGAGAACTAGAAACACTATAAATACAAGAGTATAGTAGAAATAAATAGATTCCTCTGGCGGTAGATGGAAAAGAAGAATCACAGATACGAAAGTTAGGAGTATATCAAGAATCAGGACTGGATGAAGCATATTGATGAATGCTTTAAAGTAGGAGTTAAGGAGGAAGAGTAGAAGATGTTAGATATGGAAGATATAGGAAAGAAAGAAGTGGATTTATAGTGAAATATCCGACAGAGAAATCAAAACAGATTGCCGCATTAAATCCTGAAATTTTTTTTTTTTTTTTTTTTTTTAATCGCCGAAGAACCAAATCTTAATACGTAAGATTTTCTTAAAATCCCTTAAATTCCGGAAGTCAATAGTAGCTACGTCATCGGTTGAAACGAATATATTTATTACTCATTTCAGTCTTATGTGATAGCTTCATTCGTACGCTTCACAAGATCGAATCGTTTTATCAATATCTCTCAAAAATGATAAAACTCCATTATCACCTCATATTCGTCATGAAAACATTCCTATTATTATCCATGACGACCTCTATCAAATTTCGGGGACGAAATTTCTTTAACGGGTGGGTACTGTAACGACCCGGAAATTTCCGATCAAATTTAAACCTTAAACTCTATATATTTCCGACACGATAAGCAAAATCTGTAATGTTGAGTCTAGAAAGTTTAAAATCTATATTCGGATAATCAGTTACCCTTTGACTATGCCCGACGATTCACGAACAATTTCATGTAAATAACTATGTAAATAAATATATATATATATATATATATATATATATATATATATATATATATATATATATATATATATATATACACACATATGTAAAAGTATAAACATAAGTGTATATATAAGAATTTGAGTACACTTTAATCAATTGAATTAACAATATAAAATAATATATAGTATAATTAGGTATTATTAAAAAGAATAAATATATATATATATATATATATATATATATATATATATATATATATATATATATATATATATATATATATATATATATATAAATACTCATAAATAATTATAATTATAAATATATAAATATTAAGTATAAATGCTATATACCAAATATTACAAAATTAATAAAATTCTACTAATAATATAGATACCAAGTAATTACAATATAATTATTACTGTTATACTAATATAATTATTATTTTCATTATTAGTATTATTAAAATAGGTATTAATATTACTAAAAATTACTTTATATGAAATTTGATACATTTAATTTATTTTATTATCATTATTAATATCATTATTGTTACAATTAATAGAAAAATTATAAGTTTTATTATTATTATGAGAAGTATTACCATTATCACTAAAAATCATTATTTTTATTCTTATAAATATTATTATTATTATTATTATTATTATTATTATTATTATTATTATTATTATTATTATAAAAAAAAGATTTTAAAAACATATATAAATATAAACCTGTTCCTTTTCCCTTATCCCTTTTTTTAATTTTTCTGAAGATTTGATTTTTACTAGGATCCAAGTTTCTATCATTATCTAACTGTGCTTAAATTTTGTTTTCTGTCTACAAATAATTCGGATTAAGATTTAGTCACACAAACAACCAAATACAGATAGCCAGCGAATCATTTTTTTTTATTATTTTTTTAATAATAAATCTTCTATATCTGATTGAATAATATCTGTGAACCTTTAACTACTATAAAACGAGGTTACATTCAGTATAGATAATACCATACAACCTAAATCATCAGTTATCGATCACAGATATTCTCTTACAGCTTTTAAATTGCTAAATTGAAACATAAATACACTTATAAAACTCGTAACCCTCAGTTTTTGGTCAAGAACATCAACAACTGGATTTAGAAATCAATTTCAAAAATTTGTTAATGCTGTATTGTTAGAAAAATTACGTTTCAACTTCTTGCAAAGTGTCAATTGCCAAATTTTAGTATTAGGTAAGAATTTTGAAAATCAAACCTTATTTTTCAATAAGTCAAACGTTAGGATCTTGGTTAAATTCGAATTTGTTATTATGTTTTAGGAATTAAGGTTACAGGAAGTTTATAATAAAGTTTTAGAGTATAATTCATGTTATAATTATAAGATAAAAACGGTTCTAAAACCAAAAATCGAAATTGTGTTCATATGTTCTTCACGTCGCTGTAGCTCCTGCTTGATTCATTTTTTTTTTTGTCTGTTGGCTTAATTCAAATAGAAGGTCATTTTCTTTGTAAAAGTTATAAATCCCAGAACCAAACAAAGCCTTGCTGTCGACTTAAATCCATGGTCGGCTCAATATGGAGAGGTAGAAGGAAACGAAATCAGATAATCAATATACGAGTTATAGACATTTTGGGGGGATATATAATCAGAAAAACAAAAGTGCTTGAATGGTTAAGGGTGTTAGTGATTAACAAGGGGTCTCGGGTTCGACCCCCTGATGGAGCATATTTTTTTTTAACAAGCCTATTTATTGAGGTAGTTACCTATTTATTCATTATTATTATTATTATATTTATTATTATGATTATTACAATTATTATTATCATTAAAATTAGTATTATCATATTTACAAATAATATAATCATTATTATTATTATTAATATTATTACTATTATTATTAATGTTATCATTTTAATATTATTATTATTATTATGATTATTATTATCAATATTTTTATCAATATTATTAATAATATCGGTATTATTATTTTTATTATCATAACTATTATTATTATCTTTAGTAAGTATTAATATTAGTTGTATTATTCCTATTAATAATATTATAACAAATAAATATTGGTTATATAAAAATATATTTAATACATATAACAATTACATCACTAGTAATAATATATAATTTGTTCGATTACAATGTGTTAATATTTATATAAATGATATAGGTTCGTGAACCTGATGCCAACCTTATACTTGTTCAATGATGTTATATGTATTTTTACTACAAAATACAGTATGGTGAGTATATAGTTCCCTTTTAACTCTAAATATTTTGGGCTGAGAATACATGCGCTGTTTTTATAAATGATTTACGTTATGGACACAAGTGATCAAAAATATAAATTCTACGTTGAGTTGTACCATGGCATATCTCTTTATACTTGGTAGCTAATATTTACGTGAGGAGCGTAAACGCGAATCCTGTTGATAGATCTATCGGGCCTGACAACCCCAACCGGGCTGGACGACCAGTTTTAAACGGTTGCACAGTACTTCGTTTCGTTACTACACTTGGTACGGTGTAGGGTTTATTTAAGAATATGCTGCTGTGATTTAAATGTTAAGTATGGTTACCAAGTGCTCAACGACTTTTCATACACGAGGAGTGTATTATGTATAAACATGAAATCTTGTGGTCCATAGTTATAACGCTGCTAGCATCAAACCTATATATCTCACCAACTTTATGTTGACTTTTTAAAGCATGTTATTCTCAGGTAGTCTTCCGCTGTGCATTTGCTCATTTTAAGGACAGTACTTGGAGTCGATCATCGCAATGGGACCAGATGTTGATGACTTTGTCCAGGAGGATAAGGACGGGTTATTACAGTATTGTAACATCCGTGTTACATCCGTCCCACATCGGTTGGAGAGGGGAACGAAGCATGCCTTATAAGGGTGTGGAGACCTTTCCTAGCATGACGCGTTTTGGGACCACAAACGCAGCAGATCCCATGAGAACTCTGCAGTTAAGCGTGCTCAGGCGAGAGCACTACCAGGATGGGTGACCTACTGGGAAAGTGCTCGTCGTGTTTGGTCGCCAAGAAAAATCCGTGAGCAACCTACGGGGGAGACAAGGGTACGTCCCTATCTCTGCAAAGCGGACAATATCATGCTACGGGGAACGTTTTACCTGGGGTGTTACTGAATGGTATCAGAGCCAGGCCCCGGACCAAACGTGCACAGCGAAGACGCTGTGTCCCATTAGGGGGGAGGATTGTAACATCCGTGTTACATCCGTCCCACATCGGTTGGAGATGGGAACGAAGCATGCCTTATAAGGGTGTGGAGACCTTTCCTAGCATGACGCGTTTTGGGACCACAAACGCAGCAGATCCCATGAGAACTCTGCAGTTAAGCGTGCTCAGGCGAGAGCACTACCAGGATGGGTGACCTACTGGGAAAGTGCTCGTCGTGTTTGGTCGCCAAGAAAAATCCGTGAGCAACCTACGGGGGAGACAAGGGTACGTCCCTATCTCTGCAAAGCGGACAATATCATGCTACGGGGAACGTTTTACCTGGGGTGTTACTCTATTTGACATGTGTCTAAACCATGTTGCGGACATCCTCTCAATAACTTTCCAAATCTAGTCCACGCCTAATATAGAGTTTCATTTGGTTTCTGTGTGAACGTAACAATTTCTCCTTGAAGTCTTACGGCTTTAGATGCCGGAAAGAATTGTTTAAGAAATTTTTCAACTAAAACATCCCATGTGTCAATCGCCCCTTCAGGTAACGATTCCAACCAATCTTTGGCTTCTCCCTTTAAAGTCCAGGGAAATAACATGAGATATATCTGTTCATCCTCAACTTCTCTTATTTTAAATAGTGTGCAGATCCTATTAAAGGTACGAAGATGTTCGTTTGGATCTTCCTTCGGCGCACCACTAAATTGGCATTGATTAGTCACCATGTGTAGAATTTGTCCTTTGATTTCATAATCTGGCGCATTAATGTCTGGATGAGTACTTGCGTGACCTTGGCCAGTGCGTTTAGCTCTCATTCGGTCTTCCATACTTAAAGGTTCTGTTACTTCCATAATTGAATTTGTTGAATCTGAATCACTGGAGGATTCTGATTTAATGGTTCGTTCCTCAACAATCTCTGTTTGAATGATTGGTGGTTCTGGAGGAAAAATTAATGGTTCAGGATCTATGAATCGTCCCTGAATATTCTCCGGATTCTCAATTGTGAGGTCGGGTTCAAAAAATGGATTATCGGAAATTTGGATTGGAGTACTTGGTCGACTGGATGACGATTCTAAAGAAAAATTAACGGCGGTAATATTAGCTAGATGTCTTGATCTAGTTACAGGTGGTGAACGTACAAAAGGTGGTAAACGTCTTGCTCGATGCATTCACTGAATATCCTATTAGTTTTTAAAAAGGAAAGAAAAATTATATAAGTTATCCAATTAATAGACTTTTCTGATTTTGCCCACGTTTCGAATAGCCAAAAGATGCAGCAGAGGGGCAGGATTCGTTTGGTCTCAATATAATTGAGTACTGTTTGGCTCCAATAACCCGGTTCACGTACAAATCCAACTATTACTACGAACCAGAAAATTTTGATGTCTATCAATTTAACCACTTAAAATAAATTTTCGTAATTTTAAGAAATTTAGATAAGAAGTAGAATAAAAATCTATGTCCTAAAACTAGAATTGCGAGAAATAAGAAAGAAAAAGAGCGCGTCGAAAAAGGTCGAAAAAGAAAAGGGTTGAAAAAGAAAAGGCGTCGAAAAATAAGAAAGAAAAAGAATGACATATACAACTTAAAAACACTCGACTAACCCAATCTTATTACTATCACTAACTTAAAATTATAAACGCAAATTGAGATTACTAATTGGAGTGATAATTGATACATAGGTAAAAGGCGTCGAAAAATAAAAATAAGAAAGTAGCGCGTCCAAACTTAAAAAGGAACTAAAAACTAAAAACTAAAAGTTGCGTCTAAAAATATTAAAGCTTTCAAGTAAAACTATATCCCAAATGACAATAACTTAAAAATGAACTAAAACTTAAAAAGGTGTCGCAAAATTCTAAAGCACCTAGATCTTAGTCTAAAGAAAAAGCACTTAAGGGATTTTACGGCAAAGCCTAAAAATCTAAAAATAAAAATAACTATGGCAAAAACTATATTTAAAACTAATTATGAGCGAAAAATACAAAAGTTACGCTAAAATGAATAAAAAGGAACAAATTATAAAAATATACTAAAAGTTGCAAAAATTACAAATTTTATAAAAATATTATTTTTATATTATTTATTTTATAAAACTATTAATTTTATAAACTAATTAAAATTAAAAATACAAAATAATAAATAAACTAAACTAAATTAATTAAAATAATTAAACCTAATTAGGGTTAAATTTAAATAATAAAAATAAAAACCCGTAATTAATGCGATATTAGGGTTCTGTATACCCGTGTCAGAGTGTCTCCGCGACTTGCGGTGCCACGTACTAGAAAACCCCACGAGTAGCGGGAAATGAAAATTCAGATGACAGCTGGTTTCGACAAGTTTCGGTTTTTTATTTATTTATATATATATATTTTTTATTTTTCTGTTTTAATATTTATATAAAATATTTATATAATTTAAATAAAAACTTATATTTAAAAACTAAAATAAAAATAGAATACTTTATAATTTTATAAATAACAATCTAAAAAAATAGATTTATATATATTTATTTTTTTCGGTTTTTTTTATGTTTTAAATAAAAACAAAATATTTAAACCTTGCTTTTAAGCTAGATTTTAGTTCCCCGGCAGCGGCGCCAAAAATACTTGATGTTAAAGCTAGGGGGTATAAAGTACTATTAAATTTTACAACGAAATACTATTAAATACGATACAATTTTACACAAGATATTTATTTATTTATAGAATGGATATACTTAAACCTTGCTACAACACTTATAGGCAGTGTACCTAATCGTACAGTAGTGTAGTTTTTAGTAAGTCCGGTTCGTTCCACAGGGAATCTTTTAATCAAAGCTTAACGCTATTATAGTTTTATTTTATAAAAATACAAATATATATAAGTAATATTATTATTATAAAGGTGGTTTTTACCGTTTAATGACCGGTTTGTCGATTTTTAAAACTTTAGTCACAGTTAAAACCTAATGTAAAATATTAAAAATAAATACAAGACTTAATTTAAAGCGTAAAGTAAATAACGATAAAATAAAATTGCGATAATTAAAAGTACGATAATTAAAAGTGCAATTAAATACAATAACAATAAATAAAAGTACGATAATTAGAAGTGTAATTAAATATAAAATAAATAAAATTAAATATGAAATAAAAGAATTATGCTTATTTAAACTTCCGTAATCATGATGTTTGACGTGTTGATTTTAGTTTTATGCCCATGGGTTAATTGTTCTTTGTCCTGAATTATTTAATATGTCCATACAGATTTGTCCATAATAGTCCATCAGTCATAAATATAAAGAGCGAAAGCCTTCGTCAAATTATTCTTATTCCCGAAGTCAAATATTCCAACTAATTGGGGATTCGAATTGTAACAAGGTTTTAATACTTTGTTTAATGAATACACCAAGTTATCGACTGCGTGTAAACCAAGGTTTTACTACTTTGTTAACAATTACACCAATTACCCTTGAATGTAATTCACCCCTGTTTCAACAAGTCTATTAACTATTAATCCAGTTCCGTGTCCGGTAAAATGAATAATTATTGGTATTTATAGATATCCCGCCCACCGTACCCAGTCAAGCGTATGTGGTTATATATAAATACGTCGAATTATAAGTTTGTATATTAAATTAACAAGGTATTGTTTAGTTAATATAAAACCCATTAATAGCCCATAGTCTAATTTTCACAAGTGTCGTTCTTTTAGCCAAACCCCAATTATGGTACAAAGCCCAATTACCTAATTTTAGTAATTAGCCCAACATCATGATTACTTCGGTATTAAATAAGCATAATAATAACTTAGCTACGAGACATTAATGAAAATAATATAAACATAACTTACAATGATTAAAAATAGCGTAGCGTTACACGCACAAAATTTCGACTTACACCCTTACAACATTTGCTAACATACCCTTATTATTAGAATTAAAATTAAAATTAAAATTAAAATATAAATTATAAATAAATATTACGTATAGATATAGAGAGGATGGATTATATGATATTAAAAACGATCAAACTGCGTTGCCTTTTATAGGGATTTGAGTCCAGGGAAGCTCCGCGACTCGCGTAATTTTTGTATTGCAAACTCCGCAACTAACGGAGTTCGTTTTTCCAGCTCACACTAATTTGGAACCTTTCTTGTCGACGATTTTTAAATATATTATAATATATATATATATATATATATATATATATATATATATATATATATATATATATATATATATATATATATATATATATATATATATATATATATTAATTTTAAGAATTAATTATATATTATATTATATTCATGTGCATAGTTGACTTGTAATTTTTAGTCCGTTGCGTCGAGCGTTGAGAGTTGGCTCAGGTCCTGGTTCCGAATTTTCGAACGTCCTTGCGTACAATTTAATATCTTGTACTTTGCATTTTGAATCTTGTACTCTTGTAATTTTGAGACGTTTCTCATTAATAATTGGAACCTCTTTGATTGTATTTTGTACTTTTGAGCTTTTTGGTCGTTTGCGTCTTTAATTCGTCGAATCTGTCTTTTGTCTTAACCTTTTATTATTTAAACGAATATCACTTGTAAATAGAACAATTGCAACTAAAATCTTGTCTTTCTTGAGGAATAATGCTATGAAATATATGTTCGTTTTTAGCATTATCAGTAATGAACGCATTACAAATAGGTTTTTAGAAAACAAATCGGTTTGTAATTTTGATCAAAATATTTTCTCGTTTGAGTTTAGATATCATCGAATTCCATGAGTTTGTAATTCTCAATCTTTAAGGTCAATCTCAAGGATTGAGTGATATCAGGCTTAAAAGCTGATTTTTAATCTTTAAGGAGATTATCCCTACTGGGGGTCTGATTCATTAGTCTTATCAAGCTAATTTGCACGGCACCCTCCCCATTTTACGAGACAGATCCTCTCATGGTTAGGATAAGTCTGACCACATAGCGACCCTGTTTGATGCTGAGGTCCGTGGATTTCCTGCTGATTTTAGAGATGACTTTTCTTAATTTTTCGTCAACCTACAGCTGGTCTGGACGACAACTTCCTGACCTAAATCAAGAAGCGCATTTCTTTTTTGAAAGACTTTACTTCTTTTTAATGATGGAATTGATTCATCGTGTAGATCCATCTTTTCTTTTATCTTTATTATAATATTACGGGTAAAACAATTAATTTAGTCCAAAACAAAAGCACCTGCAATAAACTTTACAGAAACATGTGATAGATAGTTTTATTGAATAACTTGGTACATTCTCCCCACACTTAGTTTTTTTCTTTGCCTTTTTATTCTCCTTTATTCCATTTTAAATGAATTCAAGCGTTTTAGGGTGTTTTTCAATTTATGTCATTTCCGAGGTAATGATAATTTCGGTATTAACACCTAGTTTTCATCGTTCATAAATATGTATAAACATAATTTTGAATTCATTTAGTTGAAAATTTTTCAAATTTTCACAAAATTTGGCAATTAAACCAAGTGTAAACCCGAGAGAATTTATAACCCTTCCCCACACTTGAGATCTTGCAATGCCCTCATTTGCAAGAAATCAGTAAAAATTTAAATTCATGAGGGTGATTAGCGTAGAAAAATGATTAAAAATACCGAGTTTGCAAACATATTGTTGTTATATCATATTTGATATTTTACGTCTTGTCGTCAAAATTAGTACCTTTTGCTGAACTTAATGACAGTCTTTGAAAGTGCGCTGTTTTACCCTATTTTGTACATAACATATAATACAAACATATATATACATATTTTTGAAGTTGGGTATATTACCCCACGTTCCAAAATTTATAAAATATAATATTTTTTTGGCATACTTTAGATCAATAATATTAAAAATAATGATAACAAAATTTGTCGCCCCGCCATCGGGTAAAGCAATTTCGGTTCTATGACCTATTGTTTAACTCACGACGAACTTTAGAAATCATATTTTTTTCAACTTAATGAAATAAAGTAAATTTTGTTTTTAAAAATCACACAAAACTTAAAATTAAAAAAAATGCATATTAATTTTATACAAAACCTACAAAAAAAAATCAGAATGGGGGGAGAAAACTAGTTCTTTAGTGTCTGCTAATGAAAAAGACCAATCGAATTCCATTCTTGGAACTACACGAGAACAGAACAACTAACTCCAGACAGCATTTTTTCTTAGAACATTTGAATCTCCCCACACTTAGGTAGCTGTGGTGTCAAAATTGTGATTAACTTCATCGTCAATTTCTCTTGGACCATAATCAACTTGTATATCTGTGACTTTTGCTTTAAGCCATTGGTCGGATTCCTGTGTAATATCCACAAATTCAACTAGTTTTACCTTTTCTTTAGGCGATAGATTGGATACTAACCGGTTACATAACTTAAAGTTCCCCTTAGTTCTAGCATCGCGAATCCGTTTAATAAGTTTCTTCATTGAACTATTAATAACGGGATCATTTAATTTCGTATCAACAACGGGATTCTTTGTTATCAGGTAATCATTAGGTGTTACTTCATTTTCCCCACACTTAGGCGTTTTATTATTGCTAAGCACTACCGTTGGAGTTGGTAAAACAACATGGTTCTTACCAATCGTTTTTGCTGGTTCAACGGTTTTGGTTGGTGGAGATTTAGACTTTCGAATCATAAAGGTGATCGATTTCTCATCATTACTAAGTGTCATTCTGTGACGACCCGGAAATTTTTGACTGAATTTAAACTTTATCTTTATATTATTCTGACACGATAAGCAATGTTTGTTAAGTTAAATCTCAAGGATTTTAAACTATGTTTATACATTCATTTAAACCTTGACCAAATTCCAATGATTCACGAACCATTAAATGAACATATATGAATATGTATGTATATGTATATATGTTATAAATTGAAAATGTCAACAAAGTATTTAAACATATAATGCTTTATATGAACGTATTTGTTTCAATATGATTATCGATGAAATTAAATAAAATATATTAAATGATTGAATTATCAGAAATATTGAATTATGATTACAAGTCTCTGTTGAGAGGTCCACTATGATTTGAGAAAATCTATTCCTCTTAACGATATTCGGAATAATTTGTAAAGCTATTTATAAATAAAAATAAAAAGTGTCATTTACGAAAGTTAGACAAAAGCTAGTGGAGAATTGGTTTCCATAATATTCTATTAATCTATTTTCAAACGTACAAAAACGTTTTCAGTTTAAAAAGAACTTTATTATTAAAACGTATATAACTTTTATAAATATCTAGAATCACTTTTGACAACTCATTACTTAACCAGTATAATAAATATAACGATATTTATATTTTATTTCATTAAATATATATAACGATTTAAATTAATATTATATATATTTATATGCGTATTATACATACATAGTTTTTATACTTTTACTATACTTTAACTTTACCTTTACTTTACTTTTACTTTACTTTAACTTTAATAATTTACTTTAATAATTCATACTTTAATAATTCGCTTTAATAATTCATACTTTAATAATTCACTTTAATAATTCATACTTTAATAATTCACTTTAATAATTCATACTTTAATAATTCACTTTAATAATTCATACTTTAATAATTCACTTTAATAATTCAAAAATCTATTATAAATAGAATCCAATAAATTTCATTATTTCATAGAAACTTGAAAATATATTTCTCTAAAACTCTCTCAATCGATTTATATATATATATATATATATATATATGCTTTGTATTATTTCAAGATATTATTAGTATACATAAAATATTACGACGGAGTGATGTCCGAGTGATTTCAAAATAGTTTTTTTTAAATGATTCGAAGCTAAGGAAATTATGGGTTATAGCTATGGAGGTGATGGGTATGGTTTATGGGTATGCTCGTGAGGTCAATCTAGTGTTTATCATCTCCGTTGCGTCTACGTACTTTCCTGCAATATTGAATCTCAATATTGATACGTGAGCACTCATAACTTAACTTTTATATATCAATAGTGTATCCCTGACTAGTGCTCGAGTATATAGGATTATGCATGCTTGTACATTCGATATTGTCCTTAGATAGGTTTGTTGAATCCTGAATTAGATACATATGCTACTAAGATAGGGTATATGATATGCATGTCATTGGAAAGCTAGCGAAAAATTAATAACTTTTCATTTAGATATCGAATGGTTTCGATGAACGGATTAGAAGTTATAGTCAACTGAATTTTAGTATTATTGTTAAAATGATTATTATTACTATCGTCGTTATTATTTTAATAGAAATATCATTGTTATTATAAAATATCATTATTACTATTATGTTAGTATTATCATTTTATCATAATACCATTTTTAGTAAATATAAATATTGTTATTTTTTTATAGAATAATAATAATTATTATTACAAAATAATACAACTTTTACTTATTATTGATTAATATTATTTTATCAAATAAATAGGAGATACAAAGATATTTTTCACCACGCGTAATATAATTACATTAATAATACTTACCACTATAGTTTTACGATATTAAGTGAACTTTATAAATTTTACTACTTAAGATATATAAAAGTATATTTTATCATATATAAACGTTAATATAAATTTTTATTAATAAACGACTTTTATTATTATAAAATCTAATAAATATATTTAAATATATAAAACGACTATAGTTAAGTTATATAATAAACACGTATAAATTTTAGAAGTCATTTTGGGTCAAGTTGACTTTTGTTGACTTTTGCATATTAGTCTCGAGCATTAGGATTGTGGTACACTATGACTTGACCAAAAATTGTTAGACAAATATTGATCAACATATAAATATATATAATTAATATAGGTTCGTGAACCCGAGGCCAACCTTGCACTTGTTAAATGACGTTATATGTATTTTTACTACGAAATACAGTATGGTGAGTTTCATTTGCTCCCTTTTTATTTGCTTTTGCAATATATTTTTGGGCTGAGAATCAGTACTGGATGAAGCATATTGACAAATACTTTAAAATATGAGTTGAGGGAGAAAGAATAGAAGGTGTGAGTTGTAAGGACACGAAGGAGGTGGATTTATAGTGAAATACCCGACAGAGAAATCAAGATGGAATATCGTATTAATTCGAAGAGAATCATAATCTCCTTAATCACCGAAGCATCAAATCCAACATAGATTACAGAGATTTTCTTTAAATTCCGAGATCAATTGTGATGATGTCAAAAGATATGACGAATCACTATAATCTTATTTCCTTCATTTACGATAACTTCCCTCATACGCTTATAGTAATCGAATTATTTTATCCATACTTCTTAGACATGATAAAACTTCATAATCGTTACGTCATAATAACATTCTCATTGTTAGCCATAACCACCTCTATCAAATTTCGGGGACGAAATTTCTTTAACGGGTAGGTACTGTGACGACCCGGAAATTTTCGACTAAATTTAAACTTTATCTTTATATTATTCTGACACGATAAGCAATGTTTGTTAAGTTAAATCTCAAGGATTTTAAACTATGTTTATTCATTAATTTAAACCTCGACCAAATTCCAATGATTCATGAACCATTAAATGAACATATATGAATATGTATGTATATGTATATATGTTATAAATTGAAAATGTCAACAAAGTATTTAAACATATAATGCTTTATATGAACGTATTTGTTTCAATATGATTATCGATGAAATTAAATAAAATATATTAAATGATTGAATTATCAGAAACATTGAATTATGATTACAAGTCTCTGTTGAGAGGTCCACTATGATTTGAGAAAATCTATTCCTCTTAACGATATTCGGAATAATTTGTAAAGCTATTTATAAATAAAAATAAAAAGTATCATTTACGAAAGTTAGACAAAAGCTGGTGGAGAATTGGTTTCCATAATATTCTATTAATCTATTTTCAAACGTACAAAAACGTTTTCAGTTTAAAAAGAACTTTATTATTAAAACGTATATAACTTTTATAAATATCTAGAATCACTTTTGACAACTCATTACTTAACCAGTATAATAAATATAACGATATTTATATTTTATTTCATTAAATATATATAACGATTTAAATTAATATTATATATATTTATATGCGTATTATACATACATAGTTTTTATACTTTTACTATACTTTAACTTTACCTTTACTTTACTTTTACTTTACTTTAACTTTAATAATTCACTTTAATAATTCATACTTTAATAATTCACTTTAATAATTCATACTTTAATAATTCACTTTAATAATTCATACTTTAATAATTCACTTTAATAATTCATACTTTAATAATTCACTTTAATAATTCATACTTTAATAATTCACTTTAATAATTCAAAAATCTATTATAAATAGAATCCAATAGATTTCATTATTTCATAGAAAATTGAAAATATATTTCTCTAAAACTCTCTCAATCGATTTATATATATATATATATATATATATATATATATATATATATATATATATATATATATATATATATATATATATATATATATATATATATATATATATATATATATATATATATATATATATATGCTCTGTATTATTTCAAGATATTATTAGTATACATAAAATATTACGACGGAGTGATGTCCGAGTGATTTCAAAATAGTTTTTTTTAAATGATTCGAAGCTAAGGAAATTATGGGTTATAGCTATGGAGGTGATGGGTATGGTTTATGGGTATGCTCGTGAGGTCAATCTAGTGTTTATCATCTCTGTTGCGTCTACGTACTTTCCTGCAATATTGAATCTCAATATTGATACGTGAGCACTCATAACTTAACTTTTATATATCAATAGTGTATCCCTGACTAGTGCTCGAGTATATAGGATTATGCATGCTTGTACATTCGATATTGTCCTTAGATAGGTTTGTTGAATCCTGAATTAGATACATATGCTACTGAGATAGGGTATATGATATGCATGTCATTGGAAAGCTAGCGAAAAATTAAGAACTTTTCATTTAGATATCGAATGGTTTCGATGAACGGATTAGAAGTTATAGTCAACTGAATTTTAGTATTATTGTTAAAATGATTATTATTACTATCGTCGTTATTATTTTAATAGAAATATCATTGTTATTATAAAATATCATTATTACTATTATGTTAGTATTATCATTTTATCATAATACCATTTTTAGTAAATATAAATATTGTTATTTTTTTATAGAATAATAATAATTATTATTACAAAATAATACAACTTTTACTTATTATTATTATGATCAACATTATTTTATCAAATAAATAGAGGATACAAAGATATTTTTCACCACGCGTAATATAATTACATTAATAATACTTACCACCATAGTTTTACGATATTAAGTGAACTTTATAAATTTTACTACTTAAGATATATAAAAGTATATTTTATCATATATAAACGTTAATATAAATTTTTATTAATAAATGACTTTTATTATTATAAAATTTAATAAATATATTTAAATATATAAAACGACTATAGTTAAGTTATATAATAAACACGTATAAATTTTAGAAGTCATTTTGGGTCAAGTTGACTTTTGTTGACTTTTGCATATTAGTCTCGAGCATTAGGATTTTGGTACACTATGACTTGACAAAAAATTGTTAGACAAATATTGACCAGCATATAAATATATATAATTAATATAGGTTCGTGAATCCGAGGCCAACCTTGCACTTGTTAAATGACGTTATATGTATTTTTACTACGAACTACAGTATGGTGAGTTTCATTTGCTCCCTTTTTGTTTGCTTTTGCAATATATTTTTGGGCTGAGAATACATGCGCTGTTTTATAAATGTTTTACGAAATAGGCACAAGTACTAAAACTAATTCTACGTGGGTTTAAACCAGAAATATACCCTTAGCTTGGTAACATTAAACTACTTGTCTATGTACGGTAGGCGCGAATCCTAAAGATAGATCTATTGGGCCTGACAAACCCCATCCTGACTATGGGATGCTTTAGTACTTCGAGGTTATTTTAAACACACCTGATCTGGTGTACTTTAGAGGGTAAAACATGAACGTTAAGGCTTGTTACCGGGTGCCTACAACTTATAGAATACTTTTATACACTTGCGAGTGTACATATATTTATAAACGGAAATCTTGTGGTCTATTAATATATTGAAATGATTGTTATGATAAACCTATGAACTCACCAACCTTTTGGTTGACACTTTAAAGCATGTTTATTCTCAGGTATTAAAGAAATCTTCCGCTGTGCATTAGCTCATTTTAAGGATATTACTTGGAGTCATTCATGGCATATTTTGAAAGACGTTGCATTCGAGTCATTAAGTTCATCAAGATTATTATTATGTCAATTATAGTCGGATGTATTATCAAATGGTGTGCATGCCGTCAACTTTCGTTGTAAAGAAAGTTTGTCTTTTAAAAACGAATGCAATGTTTTCAAAATGTATCATATAGAGGTCAAATACCTCGCGATGTAATCAACTATTGTGAATCGTTTATAATATATATGAACGGGTCCTTTCAGTTGGTATCAGAGCGGTGGTCTTAGCGAACCAGGTCTGCATTAGTGTGTCTAACTGATAGTTGTTAGGATGCATTAATGAGCCTGGACTTCGACCGTGTCTGCATGTCAAAGTTTTGCTTATAATTTTTGTCGAAAATTGTCTGCTTATCATTCTTAGTCTAGACACGTCTTACTGCATTGATTTCATGAATAGTGTATAGACAAAATTCATATCTTAGCGTATCTGCTAATCCATATCTTAGCGTATCTGTTACTGTAAACTTTGCCAGACATATCCCGTAAATTCCTCCGTAATCTACGAAATCTTTTGCGCTATATATACAGATATTCTATGTAATTAGAATACCACCCGATAGCCGAAAAATATTTCATATCGAAAAATCCTTTATTCACTCGAACGAAATAGAATTCGTCATTAGTTCAAGTCCCTCGAATTCCGATATGTAATCCCAATCAAGCTCCGAAAGCAGTATGACCGGAATGAATCAACCAATTAGCCATCATCTATTCTGGATGAATTGAGGATAGGTTCGTAGCCTCTTCAATAATTGGAGACAAGAAGAAGGTGATCCCTTCCATCTACCACATTGCCCTCTTGGCGATGAACCTGAAGCACTTACCAGCGAATCGGTCCGAAACACCATTTTTTCTCTCATTTCCAGAGTATCTCGTCATGATTATATACTACATCAAATTCTAGATTTTATTTATCCGCTCGTTCGAACCGACAATCACCCCGGTGTAATAGAAGAAGTCAACGCGCTTCGTGTTCGAGTAGTGGCTTTAGAGAATATGGTGCAAGGGTTACAAACACCAACAAATAACGAAGTATTAATTCATAATTTCAATTTTATTGAATAAATACTCCGTAAAAGTTATGTAATTTCTAAAGTCTTTAGGGATTATTCAGTTCTAGTTTCAACCGTAAATCAAATGAGTTTAATTTAATATTAACTCATTAAATCTATGTTACATCTGAAGAAAATATGCACATATATATTTTCATAAAGACTGTAATAAAATTCTGTTGTACAAAATATTAATTGTGAAATTTTTTTTAACGGGTAGGTAATACCTGAGAGATATATAAATTCACAATTAATATGTTACATTTTTCGAATCTGATTAAGCAAATCATCAACTATACTCCCAAAATCTCACAACAATATACATTCTTGTATAGTAATCAAAACAACCATTCTCACCCAAATTTGATTACGCATTCTGATTTTGACAAATCAAAATCCAAGTCATGATTTAACAGAAGACATCACTCTTAGATTCCTACATCTTTCAAAGCTATACTTTGACTTTAAAACTGTGTAACATCATATGTATATTAACGATTACAAACTGTGTTCAAACTCTCCGAAGTTTTCGAAGACACTTCAAACAATGAACAATCGAGATGATGATCCAACCACATATTACCCACATTTATGTACCTAAAAAGCTCTCGAAGCCAAAGTCATATTTCGACTCGTATCCGTGTCGGACCCTTTGGCATTTATTAGCTAAAATGACTTTTCAATTCCTTTTCAAAGTAGACAGTTTTGTCACAGCTCCAGCAAGTCAACTTTGACTTTTCAGTCGGACTAGTCTTATTATAACCTCGATAGATACGTTGCCCTTTCGTCATCGTTACTGGGGACCTTTCATATCTTGCCACCTTAGCAATAAACTTACCAACAACTTCAATTATCTTTGACTTTTCGAAAAATCATTATATTTATTGAAATCACATCATTTACTCATTCGCATCTTGTAACGAGAATTGTCATACGAATCATCGGAAAACAGTAACCAGTATTTTCAAATCTCGCAGCATGTCTACGCCAACAGTTATATGTGTACGTAAAACGTCTATCTCCTGGACTTACATACTTTGAATGTGAAGTTCTGAAAAATATTTTGAACTGCAAACTAGTTCTTGAAATGCTGACGAAGCATAACGATCTTTACACTAAAAAGTTTGATGACAAAGAATAGTAAGGTGGTAAAGCTGAGAAAAAGAGAAGGTTTGGAACTGGAAAACAGATTGAACAGACTATGAAGGAGGCTGTGGACAAATCACAAAGACTAAATTTGCCTTCAAAGAATCCAAATGATTCAGTGCCTGCTAAAGTCATTAACGAATACCTTACTCTTTATTCTAAACCTTTACAGAAAAATCTTCATCATCATCCATCAATATTAAAAATTCTAAGATATTATCATATCTTTCATTATAAATATCCGCGATATTTCTGAAGATATTTTCACAACTAATCTTATCTGAAGTCATTTATCTCTTTGCTCTATCAGTGTTACATCATATAAGAAACTATTAGTTTGTATATTCTATAAACTTTCGAGTTTAAATTATGAATGTTTTGAAGTAGTGTTGGGAACTGAAGCATGAGTTAGTATAATATAATGACACTTGATCAACGTGATTATATTACAGTAAGTCATGCTGAGTTTCTAATGGGACATGACGATTCACAGACCATGCCGTCATCATGTTCCATGTTACACGACTCTTGTATTCTATTTAATCTCTAAAAATATCAAGAATATATTTTCTTGATGATTCGGTCTTTTCAGGGAATTCTGGTAAATTAACAAATCAAGATCGTGCCATTACCATTTCCTTCTTAGAACATTAACTATGTTCATTCTGAAATTCATATCTGCGAATACTGGACCATTACAAACGTTGCTTAATAGCAAGAAGAAGAAACGAAAGGACAAAACTCCAAAATAGAAATTGGAGTATAAATCGCAGCAAATAGAAGGGAGCATTAACTGTGGATGTCAATGATTATAGAAGACAAAAGTAGGGGCTTTGAAATATAAGGGAAGATATAAAACTCAACAACCACCCAAAAATTATAAACCGTATATATCGATGCATATAGCAATATAAAGACACAGAAGAACTAAAAACACTATAAAACCGAGAGTATAGTAGAAGTAAATAGATTCTTCCGGAGGCAGATGAAAAAGAAGAACGACAGATATGAAAGTGAGGAGTATATCGAGAATCAGTACTGGATGAAGCATATTGACAAATACTTTAAAATATGAGTTGAGGGAGAAAGAATAGAAGGTGTGAGTTGTAAGGAAACGAAGGAGGTGGATTTATAGTGAAATACCCGACAGAGAAAACAAGATGGAATATCGTATTAATTCAAAGAGAATCATAATCTCCTTAATCACCGAAGCATCAAATCCAACATAGATTACAGAGATTTTCTTTAAATTCAGAGATCAATTGTGATGATGTCAAAAGATATGACGAATCACTATAATCTTATTTCCTTCATTTACGATAACTTCCCTCATACGCTTATAGTAATCGAATTATTTTATCCATACTTCTTAGACATGATAAAACTTCATAATCGTTACGTCATAATAACATTCTCATTGTTAGCCATAACCACCTCTATCAAATTTCGGGGACGAAATTTCTTTAACGGGTAGGTACTGTGACGACCCGGAAATTTTCGACTAAATTTAAACTTTATCTTTATATTATTCTGACACGATAAGCAATGTTTGTTAAGTTAAATCTCAAGGATTTTAAACTATGTTTATTCATTCATTTAAACCTCGACTAAATTCCAATGATTCACGAACCATTAAATGAACATATATGAATATGTATGTATATGTATATATGTTATAAATTGAAAATGTCAACAAAGTATTTAAACATATAATGCTTTATATGAACGTATTTGTTTCAATATGATTATCGATGAAATTAAATAAAATATATTAAATGATTGAATTATCAGAAACATTGAATTATGATTACAAGTCTCTGTTGAGAGGTCCACTATGATTTGAGAAAATCTATTCCTCTTAACGATATTCGGAATAATTTGTAAAGCTATTTATAAATAAAAATAAAAAGTATCATTTACGAAAGTTAGACAAAAGCTAGTGGAGAATTGGTTTCCATAATATTCTATTAATCTATTTTCAAACGTACAAAAACGTTTTCAGTTTAAAAAGAACTTTATTATTAAAACGTATATAACTTTTATAAATATCTAGAATCACTTTTGACAACTCATTACTTAACCAGTATAATAAATATAACGATATTTATATTTTATTTCATTAAATATATATAACGATTTAAATTAATATTATATATATTTATATGCGTATTATACATACATAGTTTTTATACTTTTACTATACTTTAACTTTACCTTTACTTTACTTTTACTTTACTTTAACTTTAATAATTCACTTTAATAATTCATACTTTAATAATTCACTTTAATAATTCATACATTAATAATTCATACTTTAATAATTCACTTTAATAATTCATACTTTAATAATTCATACTTTAATAATTCACTTTAATAATTCATACTTTAATAATTCACTTTAATAATTCAAAAATCTATTATAAATAGAATTCAATAGGTTTCATTATTTCATAGAAACTTAAAAATATATTTCTCTAAAACTCTCTCAATCGATTTATATATATATATATATATATATATATATATATATATATATATATATATATATATATATATATATATATATATATATATATATATATATATATATATATATATTATTTTCATAGAAACTTGAAAATATATTTCTCTAAAACTCTCTCAATCGATTTATATATATATATATATATATATATATATATATATATATATATATATATATATATATATATATATATATGCTCTGTATTATTTCAAGATATTATTAGTATACATAAAATATTACGACGGAGTGATGTCCGAGTGATTTCAAAATAGTTTTTTTTAAATGAGTCGAAGCTAAGAAAATTATGGGTTATAGCTATGGAGGTGATGGGTATGGTTTATGGGTATGCTCGTGAGGTCAATCTAGTGTTTATCATCTCCGTTGCGTCTACGTACTTTCCTGCAATATTGAATCTCAATATTGATACGTGAGCACTCATAACTTAACTTTTATATATCAATAGTGTATCCCTGACTAGTGCTCGAGTATATAGGATTATGCATGCTTGTACATTCGATATTGTCCTTAGATAGGTTTGTTGAATCCTGAATTAGATACATATGCTACTGAGATAGGGTATATGATATGCATGTCATTGGAAAGCTAGCGAAAAATTAAGAACTTTTCATTTAGATATCGAATGGTTTCGATGAACGGATTAGAAGTTATAGTCAACTGAATTTTAGTATTATTGTTAAAATGATTATTATTACTATCGTCGTTATTATTTTAATAGAAATATCATTGTTATTATAAAATATCATTATTACTATTATGTTAGTATTATCATTTTATCATAATACCATTTTTAGTAAATATAAATATTGTTATTTTTTTATAGAATAATAATAATTATTATTACAAAATAATACAACTTTTACTTATTATTATTATGATCAATATTATTTTATCAAATAAATAGGGTATACAAAGATATTTTTCACCACGCGTAATATAATTACATTAATAATACTTACCACTATAGTTTTACGATATTAAGTGAACTTTATAAATTTTACTACTTAAGATATATAAAAGTATATTTTATCATATATAAACGTTAATATAAATTTTTATTAATAAATGACTTTTATTATTATAAAATCTAATAAATATATTTAAATATATAAAACGACTATAGTTAAGTTATATAATAAACACCTAAAAATTTTAGAAGTCATTTTGGGTCAAGTTGGCTTTTGTTGACTTTTGCATATTAGTCTCGAGCATTAGGATTGTGGTACACTATGACTTGACCAAAAATTGTTAGACAAATATTGACCAACATATAAATATATATAATTAATATAGGTTCGTGAATCCGAGGCCAACCTTGCACTTGTTAAATGACGTTATATGTATTTTTACTACGAAATACAGTATGGTGAGTTTCATTTGCTCCCTTTTTATTTGCTTTTGCAATATATTTTTAGGCTGAGAATACATGCGCTGTTTTATAAATGTTTTACGAAATAGGCACAAGTACTAAAACTAATTCTACGTGGTATTAAACCAGAAATATACCCTTAGCTTGGTAACATTAAACTACTTGTCTATTTACGGAAGGCGCGAATCCTAAAGATAGATCTATTGGGCCTGACAAACCCCATCCTGACTATGGGATGCTTTAGTACTTCGAGGTTATTTTAAACACACCTGATCTGGTGTACTTTAGAGGGTAAAACATGAATGTTAAGGCTTGTTACCGGGTGCCTACAACTTATAGAATACTTTTCTACACTTGCGAGTGTACATATATTTATAAACGGAAATCTTGTGGTCTATTAATATATTGAAATGATTGTTATGATAAACCTATGAACTCACCAACCTTTTGGTTGACACTTTAAAGCATGTTTATTCTCAGGTGTTAAAGAAATCTTCCGCTGTGCATTAGCTCATTTTAAGGATATTACTTGGAGTCATTCATGGCATATTTTGAAATACGTTGCATTCGAGTCATTGAGTTCATCAAGATTATTATTATGTCAATTATAGTTGGATGTATTATCAAATGGTGTGCATGCCGTCAACTTTCGTTGTAAAGAAAGTTTGTCTTTTAAAAACGAATGCAATGTTTGTAAAATGTATCATATAGAGTTCAAATACCTCGCGATGTAATCAACTATTGTGAATCGTTTATAATGTATATGAACGGGTCCTTTCACATTCTACCCTTTCTTACATCAAATAACGCCCCGATGGACGCTAAGAATTGTCGACCTAAAATTAGAGGAACGTTTGAGTCCTCTTCTATGTCAATGACAATGAATTCGACTATAAAGGTTAAATTACCTACTTGAACGGGTAGGTTGTCAGCAATTTCAACTGGGTGCTTAATGGTTTGATCAAGGAGTCGAACACTCATATCCGTTGGAGTTAGCTCACCTACACCTAATCTCTTATATAATGAAAGAGGCATAACACTCACACTTGCACCTAAATCTGCTAGTGCATCATACATGACACAATCACTAAGTAGACAAGGAACAATAAATTCACCCGGATCACCCACCCTGGGTGGAGGTTTTGGTGGAACTGTCTTCACCGGGTTTATCTTTATGGTTTTTGTTTCTTGCACTTTCTTATTCTTCTTCTTCTTTCCAGAGGTATCACAAACTTTATTACCTATTACTTGCTCATACTCAACTCCTTTTCTTGGAAACGGGATGGTTGGTCTGTATGGTGCCACCACTGGCTTTACATACTCGGTTGGTGGTGGTGTTGTAACTTCTTCATTGTTACTCACATTAAAAACCTTCCCATCTTCTGATGTTGGTTTTTCAGACCCAATCCACAGGGACGAATACAATAACATATGATAACATTGCGAGGTACTTGACCTCTATATGATACATTTTACAAACGTTGCATTTATTCTTAAAAGGCAAACTATCATTACATCAATATTTGACATTTTCGTCTAACATTTCATAATATCCAAATGACCTAATCTGTCATTTACTTATTTATATTCTCTATTGAACTCCAATGACTCGAATGCAACGTCTTTGTATCATGGCTTAAAAGGTCCCAAGTAGTATCCTTAACATGAGCTAATGCACAGCGGAAGACTTAATTCATACCTGAGAATAACATGCGTTAAAACGTCAACATAAAGTTGGTGAGATATATAGGTTTGATGCTAGCAGCGTTATAACAATGGAACACAAGATTTCATATATAAACATTTTAATAAAAATATTCTAAGTGGTTGAGCACTTGGTAACCATACTTAACATTTAATCACGTCGCATATTCCCTTTATTATGAAATCTTACTACACCGTACCAAGGTGTAGTCACGAAACGAAGTACTGTGCAACCGTTGAATACTGGTCGTCCAGTCCGGTTGGGGTTGTGAGGCCCGATAGATCTATCAACAGGATTTGCGTTTACAATACCGCTGTAAATATTAGTTACCAAGCTACAGGGAAGTATGCCAGTGGTACAACTCAACGTAGAATATATTTTTCAGTTACTTGTGTCCATAGCGTAAAACATAAAATACATGTATTCTCATCCCGAAATATTTAGAGTTTAAAAGTGGGACTATATACTCACTTTTGTCTTGAAGATATGTAATTTCGACTTGGTCTCCGATTGATATCACGAACCTATCCATATATAATATATCAATACCTTTTCTTTTTAAACAATCGTCACATATATATACTTATAATACTTTTAATACTTTTAATAATTCCTTAGTCCGTAGTTAGCAGTCCGATGTTAGTAATTCAATTTTAATGGTTCATATTTAGTTGTTTAATAAACCCCCAATGAAATAAATAAAACCCCCATCGTATATGTATTGGTCGAGATTAATCTTGACCCATGGTACCGGTGTTGTCAAATGACGTGTTGCGTACATAAAGTACCGGTGTTGTCAAATGACGTGTTGCGTACAATCATGGGATCTTATGATTAATCTTCTCGTATTGTTTACGGGTGATCCTGAACCATATAAAATTAAATTATGAGTACATATGTATAAAATATCATGTTACTTTAGGAAGATGTGATTTATTTAATTTTCTCCAATTATTTTCGTGGCTAAACTAGTCTTGGATATCCGATTTTGTTTTGGTCATAATTTCTTCGTTACAACTCCGTTTTCGTTGATTCAACTTTCCACTTCCTTGGATCGAGTCCCTCTTTAATAATATGAACTGTAAATACCTTAGTTTGTATTCAAAATCATAGGTCATAGGTCAAATTTTGGTGAAACTTATGAAGTTAATCATTTTTGTTACAAAAACATCATTTAATGACCATTTTTCTAAAAATACTTATACTATGAATTAAATCATGAAATTTTTATGTGTTAACATATTCATAAGAAATATCATTTTTCCAGAATATAAACCTCCAATTCAAAGTTCAAGATGGTTTTTAATTATCCAACCCAAAACAGCCCCCGGTTGCACTCCGACGTCATAAAAACAGTTTTTTAAGGTATTCTTTGAAAAACCAAGTTATACCTTGTTAAATTAGCATATATTTAAGTTATATTACAGGTCTTGAAGTATTTTAAAAGTTAAGTTAGAAGGATCTATTTAGTTTGCAAACAAGTTTGAAATCATTCAAACTATGTTTTTGTTGTTAAAATTGTATACCATACAATAAGATAGCTATATATATATGAATCGAATAAGGTTATGAACAAAGTTACTACCTCAAGTTACTTGGACAAGATTGCTGTAAAATAGGAGTAAAAACCTAGAACCAAAAGAGTGATGAAATTGGATGAAAGATTGGAAGCAACTTAAGACATAAACTTGAATTGAAAGTTGTATTTTTGTAGTGTTTTTGTTGATCTTTTTATGGTGGTGTTTAAGGTGATTCTTGAGAGGATTTTTGCTGGAGTTCTTAGAGAGACATGAGGCTAGTAAGTATGTGTGTTTAGCTAGAGAAATGATGTTCCAAAAATTGAAAATGGATGCATGTATTTATGGTGGTGTAAAAGGTGTATAAATTTGTAATTTTGTGAAAAGATCTTTTAATCATGTGAAATTGTCATACTAAATAACAAAAGTAGTTACCTTATACATAAGTCATGAACAAGGGCTGGTTGGTGGTGATTTGATGTGTATATACCAATAGTAAATACGTATAGAAGCTAGGTATGATACGAGTACATATACTCTAGATATACGTATAGAAATCTTGTGAAAAATGGAATGAGGATTCAAATATAGCTATCTTTTGTGAATATACTTATATTGTTTTATGTATTTAAGTCTTTAAAAGTGATTAAATACATTATATATACGATATATGTATAAACATTATAGGTCGTAAGTATTTATGTCAAATAACGTTACGTATAGTTATCGTTTTGAAAGCTTAAGTTAGTAGTTTCAAAATATACTTATAACTTATTGTTATTAATACAAAATGAGATATTTAAACATCCTTAAATCATGTTAAATATGTATATATACATATATATACACAAACGTATAATTAACATATATTGTATAGTTCGTGATATCATCGGTCAAACTAGACGGTTAAACGTTATGTAAAACTCTTTTCAAAATCATAAATCTCAACAATTTAGAATGATTATCATGTTGGTAAGTTTTAATTTATGTAAATATTAATCTTATAAGTGTAAAACGATCGGAAAAATCCGGGTCGTTACAGTACCCACCCGTTAAAGAAATTTCGTCCCGAAATTTGGTAGAGGTTGTCATAAATAACAATAGGAATGTTTTCATGACGAATATGAGGTATTAATAGAGTTTTATCATTATTGGAAGATATGTATAAAACGATTCGGTCATGTGAAGCGCACGAGTGAAGCTATCACAAAAGAATGAAATGAGTGAATATAGAATTGTTTTAACCGATGTCGAGATTAGGATTGATTTCCAGAATTTAAGGGATTTAAAGAAAATCTTATGTAATAAGATTTGGTTCTTCGATGATTTAGAAAACAGGATCTCCTTTGATTTAATGCGATAATCTGTTTCGATTTCTTTGTCGGATATTTCACTATAAATCCACCTCCTTCCCTTTCTTACTTCCATACCTCACATCTCTTACTCTTCCTCCTCTAATTCATACCTTAAGGTATCCTTTAAAATGCTTCATCCCGTTCTGATTTTTGTTATACTTCTAACTTTCATATCTTTCATTCTTCTCTTTCATCTACCGCTAGAAGAATCTATTCACTTTTATGATTTTCTTGGAATTATAATGTTTCTAATTCTCCCGTGTCTTTACGTCGCCATACGTATTGATACACACGGTTTGTAGTTTCTGGGTGGTTATTGGGTTTGATATCTTTCCTTATATTTCGATGCTCCTGCTTCTGTTTTCCATAATCATTGTCATCCATAGTTAATACTCTCTCCTATTTGCTGTAATCTATACCCCAATTTCTATTTTGGAACTTTGTCCCTTCGTTTCTTCTTCCCGTCCTTGAGTCAAGCGATCAATAGTTCGAAATTCGTAGGTATAAAATTCGGAATGAACATAGCTAATGCTCTAAGAAAGGAATTGTAATGGCACGATTTTGATTTGTCAAATTACCAGAATATCCAGGAAAATAGAACTATCAAGATGATTTGTTCTTAATATGTTTCGGAATTGGATAGAATGTAAAAGTCGTGTAACATGGCACATGATGACGGTACTGTGAATCATCATATTCCATTAGAAACTTAACATGACTTACTGTAATATAATGAAGTTGATCAAGTTTCATTATATTATACTAGTTCATGCATCAGTTCCCAACACTGCTTCAGAACATTCCTATTTTAAACTTGAAGGATTTAGAAACTAACACAGTTTCCTTTATATTGTAACGCAGATATTACAGAGAGATAAATGATTTCAGATAAGGATAGTGGTGAAAATATCTTCAGAAATATTG
This sequence comes from Rutidosis leptorrhynchoides, assembly GCF_046630445.1. Classification (NCBI taxonomy): domain Eukaryota; kingdom Viridiplantae; phylum Streptophyta; class Magnoliopsida; order Asterales; family Asteraceae; genus Rutidosis; species Rutidosis leptorrhynchoides. Next base: position 684,083,311 of record NC_092333.1, read on the forward strand.
AGGATATTTATAATGAAAGATATGATAATATCTTGGAATTTCTAATGTCGAAGGATGATGATGAAGATTGACCCGTAAGGGTTTAGATTCAGAAGCAAGGTGTTTGCTACAGAATCGTCATAATTCTTTATGTACAAGTTTAGTCCTTGTAACTTGTTCAGAGTCTCCTTCATGGTTTGTTCAATCCGGTTTTCAGTACCAATTTTCTATCGAGTGTTCCTAACACTTCCTTCTTTTATCATCAACATTTGGTCATTAAGACCTTCTACAACATGCTGCTTCGTCAGTATTTTCAAAGTTATCGGATCTGGGTCATTGGTTATCAAACCAAGATGGTTTAAGGAGAATTGTATTTTTAGTTGATTAAACGCTGATGGTAATATGATGGAATATAAAAGGTTCTCCGGTAACGATGGCGAAAGAACAACGTATATATATATATATCGAGATTGTAATAAGAGTAGTCTTACTGAGATATCGAAGTGGAGCTGTGACAAAATTAGTTAATTGAAAAGGAATCGCGTGATTGTTTTTGCTAATGGATGATAAGGAATTCGATGCGGATACGTTTTAACTATAACTTCGAGTTCAAAAATTTTTAGGTGCATAACTGTATGCATAAATCTTTATTCCGTAGACGAGGTGCGGCTGGTTGAACTTCTCGATCGAGATGTTTTCAAGAATCATGAAAAGTTGTGAATGCGAATTGTAATCGTCAAGATACAAATGAGGTTTAAAATAGAATCAAGTGGCAAACTTGAAGGATTGTTTAGTTTCATATGTAATAATCATCATTTTAACTCATTTTTAATTGTCCAAAGTTACCAGTCCAATAGTCCGATTGTCCAATGGTTCAATAAATTCATATATGAACTAAATATACAATATTCAAATTACTTAATACGTATCGTGACCCGTGTACTGGTCTCGGTGTCGATCACAACTCAAAGTATATATATATATTTTGGAATCAACTCCGACCCTGTATAGCCAACTCCCACCTTCACATATAGAGTGTCTATGGTTGTTCCGAAATATATATATAGATGGATCAATATGATAAGTCGAAACCTTGTATACGTGTCCCGTTATTTAAAATGCGTAAAATAAATAAATATATATCATGACCCATTATACAACGTGTTGTCTCAGAATTAATCCGACGTGTTGTTGTACATGTGTCCCGACGGTATGTAAAGTACAGAAATTAAAATTGCAAGAATGTAAATTGCGATAAATTAAATATTAATCAGTTAGCTGGGAACAGTTAGCCAGAACAGTTAGCGTGTAATCCTATCACAATTTTAATTAATTAATTCATCTGTTTCTAACAATTTTTATTTTGCCAATGTTTCTTCATTATGCCACTTGTTGGATTCGGATAGGTAAAAATCTAAATATGAAATTTAAATGGAAATGGTTAATCTGGGGTGAACGGATACGTATATCGGTAATTGTAAGTAGGATAATAAATGATCGTTGAATCAGATTCGAAGAATGTACAGTGTAACTTGTTAATGTGAATTCTAAATATTCCTTGGGTACTACCCACCCGTTAAAATATTTTCATCATTAATAGTTTGTACGAATGAAATTTTTAATTACAATCTTTATGAAAATATATTTGCATATATATTTTCTTCGGAGGTAACTATGAATTTAATGAGTCAATAAAATATTCAACTCATTTGATTTATCGTTATTACTAGATTACATAATCTCCAAAACATTAGAGATTACATAATCGTCATGTCGAACGAAGAACGATACGTAAAGAAGAGGTAATCGGTGTAGAATGATATGTAGAACAAAGATCATATTCGAAGTTCAGATGATGATGTTGAGGTACGTGGTGCGGATGTGATTGTTGGTGGTGGTAATGATACGGTTGGTGTTGATGTTGATGATGTCGTTGACGTCGATGATGCTACTGGTACTGAAGATTGCGAGGTTAATGTTGTTAACGGTACTGGTTATGCTGCTGGTGTTTGTAACCTTCACACCGTGTTCTCCAAAGCCGTCACACGAGCGCGAAGTTCGTTAATTTCTGCTAGTACACCAGGATGATTGGCGGTTGGAGTGAGCGAATGAACAAGATCCGAAATATGGGATAGGATATAATCGTGACGAGATACTCGAGAAATGAGAGAGAAAATGGTTTCTCGAACAGGTTCGCCGGTAAGTGCTTCAGGTTCGTCGCCAATGGGGCAATTCGGTGGGTGAAAGGGATCACCTTCTTCTTGTCTCCAATAATTTAGTATACTACGAACCCATCCCCAATTCATCCAGAATAGATGATGAGAAATTGGTTGATCCATTCCAGTGACGCTGCCTTCGGAGCCCGAATGGAAATCCATATCAGCGTAGCTGTCGGAGTCGGAGGAATTCGAACCGGACGCGGAGTTCATCTTGTACAGTCGGGGAAATGAATTTTTGGTTTGGAATAGATTATAGGAGTTGGGTTTGGTATTCTTCAATACATAATTTACATATGTATTTATAATACTCAAAATCCCGTGAATTACGGAGAATCTTTGAAATTCGTCAGGCAATGTCTATAGCAACAGATACGCTAGGATACGAATTTTGTCTATACACTATCGATGCACCAAATGCAGTAAGACGTGTCTAGACTTAAGAATACTAAGCAGGCAATTCTTAAGGATGATAAGCAGATGATTTTCGACTAGATATGATAAGCAAAACTTTTGACATGTAGACACGGTCAAAGTCCAGACTCACTAATGCATCCTAACAACTACCAGTTAGACACACTAATGCAAGGCCTGGTTCGCTAAGACCAACGCTCTGATACCACATGAGACGACCCGACCCAATCCACAGGGACGAATACAATAACATATGATAACATTGCGAGGTACTTGACCTCTATATGATACATTTTACAAACGTTGCATTTATTCTTAAAAGGCAAACTATCATTACATCAATATTTGACATTTTCGTCTAACATTTCATAATATCCAAATGACCTAATCTGTCATTTACTTATTTATATTCTCTATTGAACTCCAATGACTCGAATGCAACGTCTTTGTATCATGGCTTAAAAGGTCCCAAGTAGTATCCTTAACATGAGCTAATGCACAGCGGAAGACTTAATTCATACCTGAGAATATCATGCGTTAAAACGTCAACATAAAGTTGGTGAGATATATAGGTTTGATGCTAGCAGCGTTATAACAATGGAACACAAGATTTCATATATAAACATTTTAATAAAAATATTCTAAGTGGTTGAGCACTTGGTAACCATACTTAACATTTAATCACGTCGCATATTCCCTTTATTATGAAATCTTACTACACCGTACCAAGGTGTAGTCACGAAACGAAGTACTGTGCAACCGTTGAATACTGGTCGTCCAGTCCGGTTGGGGTTGTGAGGCCCGATAGATCTATCAACAGGATTCGCGTTTACAATACCGCTGTAAATATTAGTTACCAAGCTACAGGGAAGTATGCCAGTGGTACAACTCAACGTAGAATATATTTTTCAGTTACTTGTGTCCATAGCGTAAAACATAAAATACATGTATTCTCATCCCGAAATATTTAGAGTTTAAAAGTGGGACTATATACTCACTTTTGTCTTGAAGATATGTAATTTCGACTTGGTCTCCGATTGATATCACGAACCTATCCATATATAATATATCAATACCTTTTCTTTTTAAACAATCGTCACATATATATACTTATAATACTTTTAATACTTTTAATAATTCCTTAGTCCGTAGTTAGCAGTCCGATGTTAGTAATTCAATTTTAATGGTTCATATTTAGTTGTTTAATAAACCCCCAATGAAATAAATAAAACCCCCATCGTATATGTATTGGTCGAGATTAATCTTGACCCATGGTACCGGTGTTGTCAAATGACGTGTTGCGTACATAAAGTACCGGTGTTGTCAAATGACGTGTTGCGTACAATCATGGGATCTTATGATTAATCTTCTCGTATTGTTTACGGGTGATCCTGAACCATATAAAATTAAATTATGAGTACATATGTATAAAATATCATGTTACTTTAGGAAGATGTGATTTATTTAATTTTCTCCAATTATTTTCGTGGCTAAACTAGTCTTGGATATCCGATTTTGTTTTGGTCATAATTTCTTCGTTACAACTCCGTTTTCGTTGATTCAACTTTCCACTTCCTTGGATCGAGTCCCTCTTTAATAATATGAACTGTAAATACCTTAGTTTGTATTCAAAATCATAGGTCATAGGTCAAATTTTGGTGAAACTTATGAAGTTAATCATTTTTGTTACAAAAACATCATTTAATGACCATTTTTCTAAAAATACTTATACTATGAATTAAATCATGAAATTTTTATGTGTTAACATATTCATAAGAAATATCATTTTTCCAGAATATAAACCTCCAATTCAAAGTTCAAGATGGTTTTTAATTATCCAACCCAAAACAGCCCCCGGTTGCACTCCGACGTCATAAAAACAGTTTTTTAAGGTATTCTTTGAAAAACCAAGTTATACCTTGTTAAATTAGCATATATTTAAGTTATATTACAGGTCTTGAAGTATTTTAAAAGTTAAGTTAGAAGGATCTATTTAGTTTGCAAACAAGTTTGAAATCATTCAAACTATGTTTTTGTTGTTAAAATTGTATACCATACAATAAGATAGCTATATATATATGAATCGAATAAGGTTATGAACAAAGTTACTACCTCAAGTTACTTGGACAAGATTGCTGTAAAATAGGAGTAAAAACCTAGAACCAAAAGAGTGATGAAATTGGATGAAAGATTGGAAGCAACTTAAGACATAAACTTGAATTGAAAGTTGTATTTTTGTAGTGTTTTTGTTGATCTTTTTATGGTGGTGTTTAAGGTGATTCTTGAGAGGATTTTTGCTGGAGTTCTTAGAGAGACATGAGGCTAGTAAGTATGTGTGTTTAGCTAGAGAAATGATGTTCCAAAAATTGAAAATGGATGCATGTATTTATGGTGGTGTAAAAGGTGTATAAATTTGTAATTTTGTGAAAAGATCTTTTAATCATGTGAAATTGTCATACTAAATAACAAAAGTAGTTACCTTATACATAAGTCATGAACAAGGGCTGGTTGGTGGTGATTTGATGTGTATATACCAATAGTAAATACGTATAGAAGCTAGGTATGATACGAGTACATATACTCTAGATATACGTATAGAAATCTTGTGAAAAATGGAATGAGGATTCAAATATAGCTATCTTTTGTGAATATACTTATATTGTTTTATGTATTTAAGTCTTTAAAAGTGATTAAATACATTATATATACGATATATGTATAAACATTATAGGTCGTAAGTATTTATGTCAAATAACGTTACGTATAGTTATCGTTTTGAAAGCTTAAGTTAGTAGTTTCAAAATATACTTATAACTTATTGTTATTAATACAAAATGAGATATTTAAACATCCTTAAATCATGTTAAATATGTATATATACATATATATACACAAACGTATAATTAACATATATTGTATAGTTCGTGATATCATCGGTCAAACTAGACGGTTAAACGTTATGTAAAACTCTTTTCAAAATCATAAATCTCAACAATTTAGAATGATTATCATGTTGGTAAGTTTTAATTTATGTAAATATTAATCTTATAAGTGTAAAACGATCGGAAAAATCCGGGTCGTTACACATACTATATTAATCGTAGTTATTTATATAATTTCTTATTATATATGGTTTGTTGAAACCATATTAACATTCTCATTCCGAGGATTTACTTCAGTATTACTCGGTATCTTTCCTTGTTCCCTCTCACTCATCATGCTAGCAAGAGTACCTACGTGTTTTTCTAGATTCAAAATGGAAGCTTGTTGAGTTCTTAATGACTGATCAAACCTCTCATTTGTTTGGGTTTGAGATGTAATAAATTGTGTTTGAGATTCCATTAGCTTTGCCATCATTTCTTCTAGATTTAGCTTTTTCTCTCCGGTTTGTTGTGGTGGTTTATACAAACCAGGTCTTTGTTGATTGAAAGTGTTGTTTTGAGTTGGTTGGTTATTCGGACCTTGTTGGTTGTACGAGTTATTGTTGGGTCTATTTGGATTGTAAAGAATGTTTTGATTTTGATTGAAGTTCGGCCTTGGCGGTTGATAATTATTTTGATAATTATTTCCCGGCCTTTGGTTCATGTAGGAAACATTCTCTCGTTGTTCCATCGTTTGCTCAATGTGACAATCTTTCATTAAGTATGGTCCACCGCATTGCTCACAATTGATTCGTATTGCGTGAATATCTTTATTCATCTTTTCTATTCGTCTCTCGAAAGCATTTATTTTTGCGGAAACAGAATAAAAGTCATGGCTAGAATCGGCTTTATCCGCTTTAGATGAATGAAAAATATCTTTCTCATGGTGCCACTCATGAGAGTGGGAGGCTGTGTTATTAATGATCTTGTGAGCTTCGGTTGCGGTTTTCTTCATAATGTAACCACCAGCTGCTATATCGATATCTTTTCGTGTAGCAACGTCGATACCTTGGTAGAATATTTGTACTATTTGATAAGTGTCTAAACCGTGTTGAGGACATCCTCTCAACAACTTTCCAAATCTTGTCCACGCCTCATATAATATTTCATTGGGCTTTTGTGTGAACGTAACTATTTCACCTTGAAGTCTCACGGCTTTAGATGCCGGAAAGAATCTTTTAAGAAATTTCTCAACTAAAACATCTCATGTGTCAATCGCCCTTTCAGGTAACGATTCTAACCAAACTTTGACTTCTCCTTTTAAAGTCCAGAGGAATAACATGAGATAGATCTGTTCATCCCCAACTTTTTTGATTTTGAATAGAGTACAAATCCTATTAAATGTTCGAAGATGTTCGTTTGGATCTTCTTTTGGCGTACCACTATATTGGCATTGATTAGTTACCATGTGTAGTATTTGTCCTTTGATTTCATAATCTGGCGCATTAATATCTGGTTTAATAATGGCGTGACCTTAGCCAGTGCGTGTGGCTCTCATTCGATCTTCCATACTTAGAGGTTCCGTTATTTCCATATTTAAATTTGTTGAATCTGAATCACTAGAGGATTCTGAAATGGTTTTTCCTTGACAATCTCTGGATGAGTAATTTGTGGTTCCGGAGGAATGATTAGTGGTTCAGGATCTCTGAATTGTCCTTGAATATTCTCCGGATTCTCAATTGTGAAATCGGGTTCAAAGATGGATTATCGGAAATTTGAATTGGAGTACTTGTTCGACTAGATGATGATTCTAAAGAAAAATCTACGACGATAATATTGGCTAGATGTCTTGATCTGGTTACAAGTGGTGAACGTATGAAAGGTGGTGAACGTTTTGCTTGGTGCATTCATAGAATATCCTATTAGTTATAAAAATAAAAAAAATTATATAAGTTATCAAATTAATAGACTTTTCTAATTTTGCCCACGTTTCGAATAGCCAAAAGATGCAGCAGGTAGCCAGGACCCTTTAAATCGGAAGCCCACAACTCGCCACTAACAAATCCAACTATTACTACGAACCAGAAAATTTTGGATGTCTATCAATTTAACCACTTAAAACAATTTTTCGTCAAAATTTTGAAATAAAAATCTATGTCCTAAAAACTAGAGCGTCGAGAAATAAGAAAGAAAAAGAGCGCATCGAAAATGTCGAAAAATAAAAGGTCAAAAAATAAGAAAATTGTAGCGCGTCGAAAATTAAAAAGGGATTTTAAACGAAAAATGGAATTACTTAAAAGGATACTAAAATTTTAACACGGCGTCGCAAAATTTTAAGGCACCTAAATCTTAGTCTAAAGAAAAAGCACTTAAGGGATTTTACGGCAAAGCCTAAAAATCTAAAAGTATAAAAATAACTATGGCAAAACTAAACTTACTACTAAAAGTTGTGACTAGAGTCTAAAAATCTAAAGGTAATAAAACTTAAATTTTTTTTTTTAATTTTATAGAAAAAATCTTAAAAATATATTTTTTTAAATATTTTTTTACGAAATTAATAATTTTTTTTAAATTATTATTTTATTTTATTTTTTTACTTTTTAATTTTTAATTTTTTTTAAAAAATTACGCCGTTGGTCACTCATGTTTGTCATATATTTCATATTAGCCACTAACGTTTATTTTGGACGCGGTTGGTCACCCAACTATGCACATGTTTCGTGGTTGGTCACTCGGTATAACAGATGTTAAACTATTCCATTAAAGTTGATCATGTGCCTTGCACGTGAAGGTATTATGGTCATTTCAGTATTCTTTTTCATTTTAAGAAATCTTCTTCTCACCTATACTTTACAAATTTCTCTGTGTATAAGGTTGTTAGTTTGGTTCTTCACCAAACCTAGATCTAAAAGAAAAAAAATGCCTAATCAATTCTTCAACAAACTCATATCTCGTAATTAACGTAATTTGTGTTTAGAGAGGGACTCGCTATTTAAAACTACAGTCAAATCGCATGAATCTGTAAAAGCCTCCGATCTCGTCGGAAACATGTGGATTGACGAACGGGTTTCTTAGATCTGGTAGAGAAAATGAACGGGTTTAACGAACAGATAGCGTTTGTGTTTGGATTGACGAACGGTTTCGCACATAAAGGGTTTGCTTTTTGTTAACGAAAAAGGAAATGGTGTGGGATACAACGGCGACGGCGATGGTGGTTTGCAATTAGGTTTTATTTTTAGCTTTGTTAATTTCTTTACATAGATGATTCAAATCATGAGTTTGTATATGTGTTTGGATCTATATGTATTACTTGTATTTTGTTAATAAAAAAATTGAAGGTGTGAATATTGTTGTGCTGCTGCTTGATTTTGATGTATGAATTTTGTCTATTGAAGGTATGAGTATGTATTTTGTTTGGATCTATATGTATAGATTTTTTTGTTTCTGCTGCTTGATTTTGATGGTGACGAAAATGAAGTGGCGATGAAATGCAGATGATGAAAGGTTGGGTTAGATGCGTATGTTACTTTGAGTTGAGGAATAAAAAAATTTGATGATAGTGAGGGTAACTTGTGATTAGCAGCAAACTCTCTTGTTTAATATATGTGTATGTGATTTGATATTTAGACGGAGAACGAGAAATTAAAATATATGTGTATGTGATTTGATATTAGATGAAAGAATTTTGGTTTTTTAATTAGGCGTTTGATTTTGTAGTGATGAAAGGTGTTTTGAAATTATTAGTGATAAAGGTGTTTTTAAGGGGGTGTTCTTGAATATGAAGATGAAGATGTTAATGAAGATGATGAAATGAAGGAATGGATCGGATAAAATGACATAAATACCCTCACGTGCAAGGCATGTGATCAACTTTAACTGAGTAGTTTAACGTCGGTCAAAACGAGTGACTAACCATGAAACATATGCATACTTGGGTTACCAACAGCGTCCAAAATTAACGTTAGTGGCTAATGTGAAATATATGACAAACATGAGTGATCAACGGCGTAATTTTTTCTTTTTTTAAAAAAAATATTTTTTTTAAATATTTTTTAAAATTTTTTTATTTTATTTTTATTTTTAAAAAACGAGATTTTTTTATTATTATTTTTTTAAAATTTTTTTTTTTTTGATTTTTCGATTTTATTTATTTTTTTTAATTTTTTTTAACTTAAAAAAAAGTAGAAAAGCAAAAACTATTTAATTGTTTTTTAATTCATTTACTATTCATTGAATAGTAAATGAAACGAAATTAATTAATTTACTATTCATATGAAAGCGACATGATAGAAATTATTAATTATAAGTTACATAATATACCCCTGAAATATTTAATAAATTCGACTTTTTAAAACTTTACGATTTAAAATTATTATTATATTATTATATTTTATTTTAATATTATTATATTAATATATTTATTAAATTATTATATTTAAATTAATTTATCTTTAATCAGTCAAAAACTAAAAAAAACTTAAATACCCCGTGAAGACACAAAAAGTGTCCCCGGCAGCGGCGCCAAAAACTTGATGTGTTCTAGAGGGTGTGTATGAAACAGCTATCAGTTTTATATTTATTTACTACAGGAAATCAACTAAATTAACTAAAACACAAAAGGCAAGTATACCTATAGTGTAATAATATAGCTAAGGTAAAGTCCGGAAAGTCAATCCGTGGACACTATTATTGGGTGTCTTACTAGGTCAAATTAGTTAATTAAATAGTTAAACTAGATTTAGTAATATATAGTAATTATAGGTAACTTTGGGAGGATTTACCGTTTAATGACCAGTTTGTCGATTTTGAGACTTATATCACAGTTAAAACCTAACGCAAAATATTAAATATAAATATAACTTATTTTAAAGAGTAAAGTAAATGATAACAAATAAAAGTGCAATAATTAAAAATATAAATAAAGCGTAAAAATAAAAGTGCGATAATTTAAAGTACGATAAATAAAATGACGATAAATGAAAGTACGATGAGATATAAAATAAAGGAATTATGCTTATTTAAACTTCCGTAATCATGATGTTTGATGTTTTGATTTTAATTTATTACCATGGGTTAATTGTCCTTTGTCCTGGATTATTCGATACGTCTATCTGGTTTTTGTCCATGACAGTCCATCGGCCCTAATTATAAAGTGCGAGTATCCTCGTCAAATTACTCTTATACCCGAAGTCAAATATTCCAACTAATTGAGGACTTAAACTGTAACAAGGTTTTAATACTTTGTTAACAATTACACCAATTTTCCTTGTATGTAATCCACCCCTGTTTTAATGAGTCCATTGACTATTAATCCATCCCCGTGTCAGGTCAAATGAACAATTATTAGTACTTATAGATATCCCGCCCATCGTATCCGATCGAGTGTATGTGGTTATTTATAGATACGTCAAATTGTAAATCTTTATATTAAATTAACGAACTATCATTCAGTTAAACAAATATAAAGCCCATTAATAGCCCATAGTCTAATTTCCACAAGTGTCGGTCTTTTGTTCAAACCCCAATTATGGTCCAAAGACCAATTACCCCATCTTAATATTTAGCCCAACATCACGATTACTTCGGCTTAAATAAGCATAATAATAACTTAGTTACGAGACATTAATTTAAAAAGGAAGAACATAACTTACAATGATTATTTATAGCGTAACGTTACACGGACAGAGTTTCGATTTAAAACCCGTAAAACATTCTTACAATAACCCAATTATTATTAAACTTAAATTAAAATTATAATTATAAAATATAAATATATATATATATCGTATATGATATGAGAAAGGAAAAGAAAAAGGTGTAGTTTCTTCATTACTCCGTGCCTTGCTTTTATAGGCAAATGATTGATACTGTTGTAGGTGGAATGTTAGCTGGCTACCATTCAAAGTTGAATCAATAATATCTCGTTGCGAATTATTGATTTAAAATTTTCACTTATGACCCTTTAACTATGCTCAATTAACAACTTTTTATTATTTATTATTATTCTTATTATAAATTATTTAAATATTATATTATATTCTTGTGCATAGTTGACTTGTACTTTCAGCTCCGTTGCGTCGAGCGTTGAAAGTTGGTTCATGTCTCGGTTTCGGATTTTCGAACGCCTTTTCGTATAATTTAATATCTTGTACTTTGCGTTTTGCGACGTGTACTCATGTCATTTTTAGACGTTTCTCATCAATAATTTGAACCACTTGGATTGTATCTTGTACATTTGAGCTTTTTGGTCATTTGCGTCTTCAAATCTTCGTTTTCGCCTTTTGTCTTCGCACTTATTTATTTAAACGAATATTACTTAAAAATAGAACAATTGCAACTGAAAACTTTACATATTGGAAAGATATTGCGCCTGAATATATGTTCATTTGTAGTACTATTAGTAGACATTAAGTTAATAACACTACCAAAACCACTTTTAAATTTTATCAACACCACGGGCTCTTAAACTCAAAAGAACTTTTAAAATTTGTCAACATAACGGGCTCAAAACAACTTTTTAATTTCGTCCACACCACAGGCTCTTAAACACAAAAGACATTTTTAAAATTTATCAATACTACGTGCTCTTAAATAATTCTTATAATTTTCCTATTTTTTAGTATCGCTATTGTTAGTCCCTAAAGAAGCCTAGATCGACCGGTTTGTGAGTTGATTAGTGGGTTAGAGGTATTAGTTAGCAAGAACACTTGAGAGAGAATACAAGAGATATGTAAGTGCAAATGGATAACTAGTTGCATTAGATGTGGGGAGGTTGTTTATATATGACAACCTCCCTAGTTACAAAAGTTACATTGTTACCATGGTAATTACTAGTAAATACATTACAAACAAAGATTAAAACCGTGCGCCACTAAACTATTGCATAAACATATGTCAACAATCTCCCCCTTGGCGTGCGGTTTTCAAAAAATATCACTTCCTAATCATTAGCTTTGGCTAGCACCTTCTGAGGCCTTCTTCTTTGCTACTTCCTCAGCTTTCATCCCCTTAATCACGTCACTTCCCAGTGTATAGTTCCTTTCATAGTATTTGGGAAGGATGAACTGTTTGAGGCTGGTGATTTTGTATTCAAATCGTGGAAAATATTGAGAACCCGTGAAGTAGTTCTTCTTCCTGTTAATCCCCAACGAAGTATCAAATTGCCTCATGTAAAGCCTGAATTCAAGGAGTTCATTGATGTGATTTTCCATCTCGTTCATCACCAGCTTTTGATAGTTCCATATGTTCTCTGTTCGTTTGCAAATGTCGAAGAACTTTAGAGCACGCTTGAGGGATCCATCTGAGTATTTTGCAGCTCGGATTTGCGAATGAATATGGGCTTTTTGATTTTATTGCGAAAAAGGAAGCCTTCTTCAGGGGTGTCCAAGCAATAGCATATCTTGAATTGAGACAAATCCAGAGTATCGATGGTTTGATTAGGTGCGGAGAGCAGGATCTTCTTTCAAATTGATTCGACACCTAGCTGAAGATCATATTGAGAGGCAAGTTTAATTCTATCTTTCATGAACCTTCTCACCCTTTCGATTGCCGTTTCAATAACCCAAGTCTTTCTTGTTTTGTTTCTCAACCAATTGTATAGGAATAACACATCAACCGAATTGAGTTTAATCAGATCATACTCCGAGAACGTTTACACTTGGTCATTTGAACGAATCACTCTAAAAAATGGGGTAAACACTCTCTTAGATAGTGACCTACAGAACGCACTGTTTATGACAATAATCGGATTCTCTTTCTGGTCTTCCATATCAAACTCATCCCAGTTCTTATAAATCTGCCTTTAATAACGGTACATTATCAACTTGTCCTTGTCATTAAGAAAATCATAACACCCGATTGGTTTGAACCTTTTAGCTACAGGCACGTTTTTGAGTTTATCTTCACTCACGAAGATCCTATAGGTTTTTTCCTCAAGCCAACAGCCCAGTAATACCTCTTCAGATTGGGGTTCACCAAGTTTGATCGGAAGTGATCTGTGTTTGTTGAATTCTCCATGTTGAGGATCGGATGACGTGGATTGATCAGGAGTTGGTTGAGCGGTTGGTTTGGGATACCTTGGAGCAGGTTCACCGGTGTATTCCTGAGTGACAAACCGATCAAATTCATTTTGTTCTTCCTCGTCCGGAGCTTCTAAGTTTACGTAATTTTCTTTAGTGAATGCTCCCTCAATGACCGTAGTAGGCTTGGGTTTTAAGTTTCTGAAGTACTCTTCCTCTTCTTCTTCAGATTTTGGTATGATAAGTTGTGGTGCGGTTGTGATGATTGATTCGGAGTGTAAGGTGATGGGATCGATGTCGGGACTCGTGTACACCACCATAGCAAGAGTGGTTTCTGCTGAGGTAACCACCGCTTCAGACATTTCGATAATAGTTTCTACTTCTTCTTCTTTAACATCAACAAACATAACTTCTTCAAAATCATCTTCATCATTTGAGTTTATTGTAATCACATCCTTCGGGGGCAACATCATCTTCTTCTACTGTGTATTCGATCCCTTCGACCATTCCTTCAGGCACATCAGAGTCATCGACAATTTCTTTTCCTTTTCTGGAAGAGCTAGGTGGAGTTTATGTTTGACTGAAGGTTTGAGTGATATGCACAGTGGATCTTCCTCCGATATTCTCCCATTCATGTTGGCTGCCGGAATCGGGGTCATCATGTCGCCGGGAGGAAGATGGTTGAACAACTCGACAAGGAACCGGTTCAAGTACAGGAGAGTAGTTCGGGATCAGTTGAAGAGAGTTGAGAAGGCCAAGAATAGCTCTTCTGATGTAGTCATCCTCATAAATGTTGACAGAGAGAAGGTGAGCATGGAATTTGTTCTCCTGTTGAAGATAAGTGAGGTTTGATTGATGAGTGACTAACTGAGTGATTGGAGATGATGTCATGACGGGTGGTGATAGTGGTGGTGGTGAAGCATTGAGATCAGGTGGTGGTGATGTGAATCGAGGAGGTGAGGATATGATGGGTCCCTACAAAGAAATATTAGTGAAAACACCCTGAGATTCTTGACGAAACTCAGTTGTCACCACTGTTGAGCTGGAGAGCTGAGCAGTGAGGCCTGTTGGAACAGGACTTCTAAGCGATCTTAGAGAGGCAATTTCTGGAGATTTTCATGCCTTTATGCTTGTTATGGCATTCTGAGCTATAGACACTGAACGTTCGGTATAGGACTGCGCCAAATCCTTACAAGCACTAGACACATTTGCAATCTGTTTTTGGCGAATCTCATCTAAAGTCGCCGACTCTAACTCATATGAAACAGATGTTTGTGCATTTGAGTGGCTTCCTAGTGTTTATGGAGGGCTAACGTTTTCTTTTTGCCCTATCTCTCTCCCGGTCCGCACATCCTCTCTTGATTTTTCAACCACGCCCTCATTTCCATCCTTATCACTCCGATCAATATCATGGAAAACCTTCTGGAGTTGTTCAGAGGTTACTTTCTTTGACTTGGTTTTCTTTTTAAGCCTAGAATCACCCTCAATTCTTTTCCCCTCAGACTTTCTTTTCGTTGACCCTCGCTTGCTAGACCCCTCACCAGGTGTCCTATCAGCTCCTTGGGCAGGTTCCCCGGGTGGTAAGGGATCCATAGGAGCTCCTATCTATCTTAAGTAGCTCATTATTCTTGGATCATCTCGTGGTCTGAGATTTAGTAAATGAGCAGGTATGAGTTGAGGTTGAACATTCTTGGATCCTATTTTCTTTTGAATATATGAGATATATTCCTGCTCCACAAGTGGTTCAACCCGATCTTTAGGGATAGGTTCTGGAGTTCTGTTACTGTCATCAATGATGCCCGAGAGAATGTTTGCGTAGAATCTCTGAAATTAAATGTAGGATAGGAGAGGTGCTGAGTGTATTTCTATCATGCGATCCCAGATAACTCGGCCAAAATCAGCAGTTGGCAGGAACACGATTCCATAGAAGATCTTTAACAAGAAAATGTTGATGTGGTCGGATCCAGTCTGCATCGGGTTGAAACATCGGTTAACAAATGTATACAGTACTACCCATCATTGTGACATACGTTGTTTTTTGAACGCTCTTATCTTTGTGACCTTTCCATCATATCCAAGTTGTTGTACGGCTGCTAACATCTCATTCTCAGAAGGGAATGCATCATATTCAGCTCTTGCAGGAATGCCTAAGAATCTTCTCATGTCAGTTAGAGTGAAAGAAACACTCCGATCAGGGTTTTGAGTGACTAGAAAGGAAAAGAAGTCAGGGGCATTATCAATAGATGGATGGTGAGTCATGGTGTCCCGTATCAAGAGAAGCTGCCACTCAGAAGCATGCTCGAACTCAGTGAATATGTTGCGCATCGGGTGGTTTAGTAAAATGGGAATCCAGCAGTCACATGGGGTGGGGACATCTTCATCGAAAAAGGCATTGTTCGACATTGTTGTTGTATCATGAGCATGGTTAGTTAAAACACAATTCATATGGTATGTTTGAAAAAGGATGTGTCAAAACATTTAATTGTTTCAATTTAAAATTTGTCAAAGTTCATTTTAAAACAGCACCAGCACTTAGCAATTTTTGAGCAAAAAAGATTTTCGAGCAATTTGGTATTTTGACCAAAGAAAGGTTTTTGAGCATAAAGGATTTCGAGCACACATTTTTCGAGAAAATCATACAACACATAATTTCAGTCAACACACCTTTTCGAGCACAACAGGTTTTCAGACAACACTTTCTCGGGCAGTTAAATTTTTCAGGCGAAGCATATTTTCGAGCACAAAAAGGTTTTCAGACAACACTTTCTCGAGCAGCTAAAGTTTTCAGGCAAATCACATTTTCGAGCACAAAAAGGTTTTTGAGCGCTCGAAAACATGAAGTTTTCGAGCACTCTGTCTGTTTGAACACATATTGAAGATGAAGTAAAGAGATCATCAAATTAGGCTAAAATTATCTTTAATGTGAAAAATCTACAGCAGACCTAACCAGTTAGAAGTGTAAAACATGACTAAGTTCCAAATATGCTCGAACTAAGTTAAAAACCCTAAATTCGTCCTCTTTTCTTAATCATGAAGACGAAAGCATATTCAGGGGGATTAATGGAAGTAAACATGTCAAATCATCACATAGCAGGTTGCTGATTCACAACCCTGGGAACACGGATCCATTTATATCCATCTGGAAACACGTATAACGGGATTTGCTTTCTCCGAACATGAGAAAAGTAGATCTCCATCCCGGGCCTCCAACACATATACATATTGACTGAATGCCTAAATGCATCAACAGTACCATGGATATCGAATTGTTGACCTTCTTCAACTATTTCACCTTGTTTTCTTTGTAATCCCATAAAGAAAGCACTGTGTGAACACTGCTTTGATGGCTCAATATATTCATGAGGATAAGGATGGCATTGCAGCTTACCATGCGTGTCACGCTCAATCTGTATAGTCAAACCCTAAGTCAATTTAACTAACAATTTTACAATTTTAGAGTGTAATCGAGTCATTTTTCAGTTCTAAGGTTCGATACCCCTTTGCACAGTAAACAGAGATTAAGCAAACAAGTATATAAATCATGGTATTTCTTACATGTTTAGATGATTACAGATGCAATTAAAGTTCCTATGGACAACGGATTGGATCATAAACACATAAATTAAAAGAAAATACCGATTTAGGTAAGAGTTGGGACGATGAACAGTAATGATGATGATGATGGTTCTCCTGAGCAAGTGGGTCTTTGAATTTAAAAGTGAGATTTGAAAGTGATGGGGTCAAAAATGAACTTTTATCCTTTTATAGCCACGTGATGACCGAAAAAAAAATTGTTTTTCAGTTAACCTTGCTCAAGAACTTTTACTCATAAATGCATAGCACGAAAAGTTTGAGTTTCAGACACCGATGCTCGAAAACCTTCAGACTTTGAACTTGCTCGAAAACTTTCAATTTTTCGAGCAGGTTTGGATTTTAAAGGGATTTTTGGTACAGTATGAAAGCCTTAAGAATTTTAGAAAATTCTGTGAAATAATCAAGTTAAAGTTTAAATTTAATTATTTTTCAAAATTTAATTTTCTCAGGTTTTTACAACTTTTAAGACCGGGAACCATGAGGTAGTCATTTAGATACATCCTCTTGAGGCAGTCACAAGGACACATCCTCCGTCATTTATTGACTGTGATTTTGAGGCAGTCATGTAGACACATCCTCTTGAGGCAGTCACCAGGACACATCCTCCGTCATTGCTGACTGATTGGTTTGGGGCAGTCATCTAGACACATCCTCCTGAGGCAGTCACCAGGACACATCCTCCGTCATTGCTGACATTTTAATGTTAACTCCCCCTAGGCAGTTGCAGGATTTAGGAGAGTTAGTTTTGAAAGAACGTGTTTTACATTGTTGTTTGTGTAAAAGTCAGTTTAGATTTTGAAAATCATATTAACACCGGGTCTCACACTGTAATTTATGTGAGAGCCATTGTTCTCATCTCCCCCTCAAAATGTGATGCATCAGATTTTGAAAAACACAATACTCCCCCTAGGCAAGTGCATCACTCCCCCTAGGCACTTGCCAGGATCCTAAAGGGAAGGAAATCAGCCATGCCAATTATACCAACCAGATTTTTAAATGTGGGTTCATCTAGGGCCTTGGTCAGTAAGTCAGCTAGTTGACTTTTGGTGGGTACAAAGTACAATTCAACATTGCCTTTCTCAACATGATCCTTAATAAAATGATAGCGAATGTCAATGTGTTTAGTTCGAGAGTGGTGAACCGGATTTCTAGTGATAGCAATGGCACTCTGAGAGTCGCAGTAGATCGGGATTTTGTGGAATCTGAATCCATAGTCAAGTAGTTGGGACTGCATCCATAGCACTTGGGAGCAACAGCTTGCAGCTGCAATGTACTCAGACTCAGCTGTGGAAAGAGAGTTGCAGTTTTGCTTGCGGGAGGACCAGCTGAATAATTTGCGACCTAGGAATTGGAGACCACCAGAGGTGCTTTTCCAGTTTACTTGGTCACCACCATGATCAGCATCCGTGAATGCCGTAAGGTTGAATCCAGTCCCGAAGGGATACCAGATTCCGAGATTGGGCGTGCCTTTGAGATAGCAAAATATTCTCATTACGGCCTTCTAGTGAGAGTACCTAGGGTTGGCTTGAAATCGGGCACAAAGACATACAACAAACATGATGTCGGGTCTACTAGCAGTGAGATACATCAACGAGCCAATTAGGCTCCTATAGAGTGTTTGATCGAAAGGTTGACCATCTAGATCAGCATGTAATGAAATGTTGATTGACATTGGAGTGGGGTTGATTTTCATCTCAGGAAAGTTAAACTTTTTGAACATATCAGAAATGTATTTTGATTGACCGATGAAAATCCTCTTTGGAAGTTGTTTAACTTCTAATCCTAGAAAGAAATGGAGTTCTTCTAGCATGCTCATTTCGAACTTGTTTTTCATGAGTTCAGAAAACTCATAGCAGAGAGCGGGGGAAGTGGAACCGAAGATGATGTCATCAACATAGACTTGAATTAACAAGATGTGTTCTTTCGATTTTCTGATGAATAGAGTTGTGTCTATGGTTCCACGTGAGAAACTGTTCTTGAGAAGAAATGCGGTCAGGGTTTCATACCACACCCTGGGCGCCTGTTTTAGACCATAAAGAGTCTTGGAAAGGAGATACACGTGATTGGGACGTTTGGAGTCTACAAAACCTTCAGGTTGACTGACATAGACCTCTTCTTGAAGAATGCCGTTCAGAAAAGCATTTTTACATCCATTTGATAAACTGTAAATCGCTTGTGAGCAGCATATGATAGAAATAGACGGATGGCTTCTAATCGAGCTACAGGAGTAAATGTTTCGTCGTAGTCAATTCCTTCTTGTTGTCTGTATCCTTTTGCTACAAGACGTGCTTTGTTGCGAATGATGATGCCGTGAGGATCCTTCTTATTTTTGAAGATCCACTTGGTATCAATAATGGTTTTTCCAAATGGACGAGGAACAAGTTCCCATACTTCAAGCCGATCAAATTGATGAATTTTTTCTTGCATGGCAATTGACCAGTCGGGATCTTGGAGGGCCTCATAAGCGGTTTTAGGTTCGATCGTGCTCAGAAAGGCAGCGAAGAGACATTCATTGTTAGAAGCCTTACGAGTGCGGACAGGAGCATCTGGATCACAAATGATTTGATGAATTGGATGATCCACAGTCCATTTTGTGGTATGAGGAAGAGGTGAAGTAGATCCATCATCAAGAGAGGTGTCGACATATTGAGAGGATGAGGATCCAGTAGGTTCAGTGTTGTCAGTAGGGTAGGTGGCATTTTCTTCCCACAGTGGAACAAGGGTATCTGCATTTTGATTTATGGGAAGTACGGGAGGAGTTGAAGCATCTAAGATTCTAGTATTTGTTGCATTTGAAGGAGAATCTTCACTAGATTCAAGAGGAGGCGATTCAACAGCTGGAAGATGAGAGTTGGAAATGGGAGCGTTGTTTGAGGAAGACACTCCAGTGTCAAGGTCATCCAGAAGAAGAAATTCGGATGAATTACTTTCATCGGATGGTGATTCGCCCATGACCGCAGGAGTAGAGGAATCGACTGTGAATGATTCGGGGGGAGCAGGTTCAGAGGGTACCGTGGGGTTTGACATCATTGGACAGATGATGGGTTCAAACAACACATCCAGATCATCAGAGGTGGCCAGTGGAACATGTCGGAGGTGAGGATCAGAATTGATACCCGGGCGAGAGCCGTTATGTCCAAGTGCCATTCCAGACATTTCTTCAAACTTGACATTGGTGCTTTCTTTAATGATTCGAGCTCGACGATTGTAAACACGATAAGCTACACGATCTTGAGAGTAGCCAATAAATATTGCTTCATCACCGCGAACATCAAACTTTACAAGGTTGTCCTCGTCATTTAGAACATAGCACACACATCCAAATATGCGAAAGTACTTCACATTGGGTCGACGATTGAAAAGAAGTTCATATGGATTTTTATCTAACCGACGGTTAATGATGGACCGATTTTGGGTGAAGCACGCAGTGTTAATAGCTTCAGCCCAGAGGGACGGGGGTAATTTGGAATAAACAGGCATTTTTCTAGCGGCTTCAATAAGAGTACGATTTCTTCTTTCAACAACGTCATTTTGTTGTGGAGTGCGAGCATCAGAGGTTTGATGGGTGATGCCTGCCTGGTCAAGATATGAATTAAGAACCGAGTTTTGAAATTCCGTGCCATTATCAGTTCTGAGGATTCGAACTAGTTTATTGATGGAGAGTTGGATTCTTTTAAGGAATTCAATGATGATTTTGGGAGTTTCAGACTTGCTTTTTAGAAATCTAACCCAGGTGTAACGAGAATAGTCATCAACTATCACCAGAATGTATTTTCGACCGCTTAGACTGAAAACACGCATTGGTCCACAAAGATCCATATGTATGATAATGCTAAAAATGAACACATATTTCATAGCATTATTCCTCAAGAAAGACAAGATTTTAGTTGCAATTGTTCTATTTACAAGTGATATTCGTTTAAATATTAAAAGGTGAAGACAAAAGGAAGATTCGACAAATTGAAGACGCAAAGGTCCAAAAAGCTAAAAAGTACAAGATACAATCAAAAAAGTTCAAATTATTGATGAGAAACGTCTAAAAATGACAAGAGTACAAGACGCAAAACGCAAAGTACACGATATAAAATAGTACGAAAGGACGTTCGAAAATCCGGAACCGGGACATGAGTCAACTCTCAACGCACGACGCAATGGAGCGAAAGTTACAAATTAGTTATGTATATAAATATAATATAATATATAATTAATTATATAAATTATATATATATTATATTTATATAATAAAACGTCGGCAGACTAGGATCCAAACTTGTGTGAGCTGGATTTACGAACTCCGCGACTCACGGAGTTTGTAGTGCAAAAATGCCGCAACTCGCGGAGCTGTCCTGGACAAAAATGCCTATAAAAGCTCGCGCATTCTGAACGTTTTATATATCCTAATTCTATCTATCTCTCAAAAACGTATATATATATATATATATATATATATATATATATATATATATATATATATATATATATATATATATATATATATATATATATATATATATATATATATATATATATTAATTTTAATTTTAATTTTAATTTTAAATCCTAATAATAAGGGTATGTTAGCGAATGTTGTAAGGGTGTAAGTCGAAATTCTGTCCGTGTAACGCTACGCTATTTTTAATCATTGTAAGTTATGTTCAACCTTTTTAATTTAATGTCTCGTAGCTAAGTTATTATTATGCTTATTTAATCCGAAGTAATCGTGATGTTGGGCTAAATACTAAAATTGGGTAATTGGGCTTTGTACCATAATTGGGGTTTGGACAAAAGAACGACACTTGTGGAAATTAGACTATGGGCTATTAATGGGCTTTATATTTGTTTAACTAAATGATAGTTTGTTAATTTTAATATAAAGATTTACAATTGGATGTACCTATAAATAACCATATACACTCGATCGGACACGATGGGCGGGGTATTTATATGTACGAATAATCGTTCATTTAACCGGACATGGGAATGGATTAATAGTCTATGGAATTATTAAAACAGGGATGAAATTATGTACAAGGACACTTGGCATAATTGATAACAAAGTATTAAGACCTTGTTACAGTTTAAGTCCCCAATTAGTTGGAATATTTGACTTCGGGTATAAGGATAATTTGACGAGGACACTCGCACTTTATATTTATGACTGATGGATTGTTATGGACAAAAACCAGACGGACATATTAAATAATCCAGGACAAAGGACAATTAACCCATGGGCATAAAACTAAAATCAACACGTCAAACATCATGATTACGGAAGTTTAAATAAGCATAATTATTTTATTTCATATTTCATATTTAATTTCCTTTATTTTATATTTAATTGCACTTCTAATTATCGCACTTTTATTTATTGTCATTGTATTTAATTGCACTTTTAATTATCGTACTTTTTGATTATCGCAATTTTATTTTATCGCACTTTTATTTATCGCAATTTCATTATCGTTATTTACTTTACGCTTTAAATTAAGTTGTATTTATTTTTAATATTTTACATTAGGTTTTAACTGCGACTAAAGTTCTAAAATCGACAAACCGGTAATTAAACGGTAAACCCCCCCCCCTATAATAATAATATTACTTATATATATATTTGTATTTTTATAAAATAAAACTAATATAGCGTTAAGCTTTGTTTAAAAGATTCCCTGTGGAACGAACCGGACTTACTAAAACACTACTGTACGATTAGATACACTGCCTATATGTGTTGTAGCAAGGTTTAGGTATATCCATTCTATAAATAAATAAATATCTTGTGTAAAATTGTATCGTATTTAATAGTTTTTCCTAGTAAAATATAAGCTATTTCATATACACCTCTGCGCACATCAAGTATTTTTGGCGCCGCTGCCGGGGAACGCCGAAGCAAACGCTATACATATAAAAAAAAAATTTTTTTGTTAAGTTGTAGTCTACTTTTATAAAAGTATATACATTTTAAATATAAAAAGTTATAAAATATAAAAAGAAAAACAAAAATATTTATATATTTTTAAGAGTTTATTAAATATAGAAAGTTTTTTTTTTAGTTTATAAAAATATAAGTTTTATTTAATTTATATAAATATTTTATATAAATATTAAAACAGAAAAATATATAAAATATAAAAAAAATAAAAAAATATATATATAAATCTGAACCTGTCCGAATTTGAACCTGTTTCTAAACTGAAACTGCACCCTCCGCGACCCGCGGAGTTTTTGAACTGGGTTCACCGCAACTCGCGGAGCCTCCCTGACAGACAGGCCACATAACCCTAATCGCATTAATTACGGAGTATTATTAATTATTATTATTAATAAACCCTAAATTAGTTTAATTATTATTATTATTTAGTTTAAGTTTTTAAATTAATTAATAATATTAAATTATAATTAGTTTTATTTATATATAAAAAATTAATACTTTTATAAAATAAATAATATAAAAATAATATTTTTATAAAAATTGTACTCTTTATCAATTTTAAGCCTATTTTTATTTTTGTAACTTTTTAATCGTTTATTCGTAATATTTATATTTTTCGCTCGTAGCTAGTTTTAGGTTCTAGTATTTTGCCGTAGCTTATTTTCACTTCTAGATTTTTAGGCTTTGCCGTAAAATCCCTTAAGTGCTTTTTCTTTAGACTAAGATTTAGGTGCTCTAGAATTTTGCGACGCCATTTTTAAATTTTAATACCTTTTTAAGATATTGCCATTTGGGATATAGTTTTACTTGTAAGTTTTAATATTTTTAGACGCAACTTTTATTTTTTTAGTTTTTAGTTCCTTTTTAAGTTTCAACGCGCTACTTTCTTATTTTTATTTTTTGACGCCTTTTACCTATGTATCAATTATCACTCCAATTAGTAATCTCAATTTGCAATTTTAATTTTAAGTTAGTGATAATAATAAGGTTGGGTTAGTCGAGTGTTTTAAAGTTTTATAAGTCACTCTTTTTCTTTCTTATTTTTCGACGCCTTTTATTTTTCAACCCTTTTCTTTTTCGACCTTTTCTGACGCGCTCTCTTTTTCTTTCTTATTTCTCGCCATTCTAGTTTTTAGGACATAGAATTTTTCTACTTCTTATCTAAATTTCTTAAAATTACGAAAATTTATTTTAAGTGGTTAAATTGATAGACATCAAAATTTTTTGGTTCGTAGTAATAGTTGGATTTGTACGTGGACCGGGTTATTGGAGCCAAACAGTACTCAATTATATTGAGACCAAACGAATCCTGCCCCTCTGCTGCATCTTTTGGCTATTCGAAACGTGGGCAAAATCAGAAAAGTCTATTAATTAGATAACTTATATAATTTTTCTTTCCTTTTAAAAACTAATAGGATATTCAGTGAATGCACCGAGCAAGACGTTCACCACCTTTTGTACGTTCACCACCTGTAACTCGATCAAGACATCTAGCTAATATTGTCGCCGTTGATTTTCCTTTAGAATCATCATCAAGTCGACCAAGTACTCCAATCCAAATTTCTGATAATCCATTTTTTGAACCCGACCTCACAATTGAGAATCCGGAGAATATTCAGGGACGATTCATAGATCCTGAACCATTAATTTTTCCTCCGGAACCACCAATCATTCAAACAGAGATTGTTGAGGAACGAACCATTAAATCAGAATCCTCTAGTGATTCAGATTCAACAAATTCAATCATGGAGAATCTGGAACCTTTAAGTATGGAAGACCGAATGAGAGCTAAATGCACTGGCCAAGGTCACGCAATTACTCATCCAGACATTAATGCGCCAGATTATGAAATCAAAGGACAAATTCTACATATGGTGATTAATCAATGCCAATTTAGTGGTGCGCCGAAGGAAGATCCAAATGAACATCTTCGTACCTTTAATATTATCTGCACACTATTTAAAATCTGAGAGGTTGAGGATGAACAGATATATCTCATGTTATTTCCCTGGACTTTAAAGGGAGAAGCCAAAGATTGGTTGGAATCGTTACCTGAAGGGGCGATTGATACATGGGACGTTTTAGTTGAAAATTTTCTTAAACAATTCTTTCCGGCATCTAAAGCCGTAAGACTTCAAGGAGAAATTGTTACGTTCACACAGAAACCAAATGAAACTCTATATGAGGCGTGGACAAGATTTGGAAAGTTATTG
Organism: Rutidosis leptorrhynchoides; assembly: GCF_046630445.1. Classification (NCBI taxonomy): domain Eukaryota; kingdom Viridiplantae; phylum Streptophyta; class Magnoliopsida; order Asterales; family Asteraceae; genus Rutidosis; species Rutidosis leptorrhynchoides. The sequence continues at coordinate 684,108,535 of NC_092333.1, forward strand.
AGAGGATGTCCGCAACATGGTTTAGACACCTGTCAAATAGTACAAATATTCTACCAAGGATGCAACATCACTACAAGGAAAGACATCGATATAGCAGCTGGTGGTTCCATTATGAAGAAAACAGAAACTGCTGCTTATAAAATTATTGATAACACTGCTTCCCACTCACATGAGTGGCACCAAGAAAAAGATATCGTTAGATCATCTAAAGCAGCTAGAGCCGATTCTAGCCATGACTTAGATTCCATTTCTGCAAAGATAGATGCTGTCGAGAGACGAATGGAAAAGATGACTAAAGATATACACTCAATACGAATTAGTTGTGAGCAGTGTGGAGGACCACATTTAACAAAAGATTGTCTCAGTATTGAACTAACAATGGAACAAAGAGAGAATATTTCATACATAAACCAAAGGCCTGGAAATAATTATCAGAATAATTATCAACCGCCAAGACCGATTTACAATCAAAACCAGAATTATAATCGCAATGTTCCATACAACAACCAACAAGGTCCTAGCAATCAACAAGTATCCAACAATACTTACAACCAGCAAAGACCTAATTTTCAAAACAAACCACCACAAACCGATGATAAAAAGCCGAATTTAGAAGATATGATGACGAAGCTAGTTGAAACTCAAACGCAGTTTTTCGCATCTCAGAAATAAACGAATGAACAAAATGCTCAAGCATTTAGAAATCAACAAGCTTCTATTCAAAATTTAGAACAAGAAGTAAGTAACCTAGCAAGGTTAATAGGTGAAAGAAAATCGGGAAGTTTACCTAGTGATACAAATGCTAACCCCCGGAATGAAACAGCTAAAGCCATTACCACAAGAAGTGGTACAACACTTAAACCACCTGAAATACCTGTAATTTCTGATGAAGCTATTCCTATTCTACAAGAACCACAACCTGAACAAGATAAGGAAAAAGAACCGGTAGTTGAAAAGGTTAATGAAGATAACACAGTTAAGGCTAAACCTTATGTTAAACCATACCAACCACCACTTCCTTACCCAAGTAAAATGAAAAAAGAGAGACTTGAAGCCGAGCAATCCAAATTCTTGGATATGTTTAAACAGATAAATTTAAATCTTCCTTTCATTGATGTGATTTCAGGAATGCCTAGATATGCTAAATTTTTGAAAGATCTAATCTCAAATAGAAAGAAAATGGAAGAACTCTCGGCCGTTACTATGAATTCTAATTGTTCAGCAGCGCTGTTGAATAAGATACCAGAAAAACTATCTGATCCAGGAAGTTTCACAATTCCATGTTTTCTGGGTAGTCTTAGTTCAATAGAAGCATTGGCAGACTTAGGTGCTAGTATAAATTTAATGCCGTATTCACTATACGCTAAACTAGACCTTGGAGAATTGAAAACAACAAGAATAAGTATACAACTAGCCGATAGATCAATAAAATATCCTAGAGGGATAATGGAGAACATGCTAGTTAAAGTTGGTACTTTAGTATTTCCAGTAGATTTTGTTGTTCTGGACATGGAAGAAGATTCTCAAGTTCCTCTCATATTAGGAAGACCATTCTTAAACACGGCTAAAGCAATGATAGACGTGTTTGGTAAGAAACTGACCCTAAGTATAGAGGACGAGAGTGTTACCTTTTCAGTTGATAGAGCAATGCAACAACCGCAATCTGCAGATGATACATGCTATTATATTCAAACTATAGATTCACATGCAGAATTGTTAGAAGAATTTCCAGAATTACAAGGAACAGGAGAATGTTCTTTAGGAGAAGGAACTGAACCAATTGATGAAACTGAAATGTTAGCTACACTAATGGCTAATGGATATGAACCAACAACAGAAGAAATTCAAATGCTAAAAGAAGAAGATAAATATTGATATAAATCAATGATAGAAGAACCTCCGACATTAGAGTTAAAGCCACTTCCAAATCATTTGGAATACGCTTATTTACATGGTGAATCTAAATTACCTGTAATAATATCGTCTTCTCTTACTGAAAATGAGAAATCACAACTCATTTCTGTGTTGAAAGCTCATAAACCAGCTATTGCATGGAAGATTCATGATATTAAAGGAATAAGTCCTTCGTATTGAACACATAAAATCCTTATGGAAGAAGGTCATAAAACGTATGTGCAACGCCAATGAAGACTAAATCCTAATATGCAAGATGTAGTTAAGAAAGAAATTATTAAACTGCTTGATGCAGGTTTAATTTATCCAATTTCTGATAGTCCATGGGTAAGCCCAGTTCAATGCATACCTAGGAAGGGTGGCATGACTGTCATTACAAATGAAAAAAATGAGCTTATTTCTATTAGGACTGTAACAGGATGGCGTGTATGTATTGATTATAGAAAATTAAATGACGCCACCGGAAAAGATCACTTTCCCTTACCTTTCATTGATCAAATGTTGGAAAGGTTAACCGGAAACAGTTACTATTGTTTTCTTGATGGTTTTTCCGGATATTTTCAAATTCCAATAGCACCCGAGGACCAAGAGAAAACCACGTTTACGTGCCCTTATGGTACTTTTGCTTACAAACGCATGCCATTTGGACTTTGCAACGCCCCTGCAACCTTTCAAAGGTGCATGATGGCGATTTTTCACGACATGATAGAAGAATGCATGGAAGTTTTCATGGATGGTTTTTCAGTCTTCGGTGATACATTTGAAACATGTCTAGTTAATCTGGAACGAATGCTTATTAGATGCGAATAATCAAATCTAGTTCTTAATTGGGAGAAATGCCATTTCATGGTTAAAGAAGGCATCGTTCTTGGTCATAAAATTTCAAAGGAAGGAATTGAAGTGGATAGAGCTAAAGTAGATGTAATTGCTAAACTTCCACATCCCACCAATGTTAGAGGAGTTAGGAGTTTTCTAGGGCATGCCGGTTTTTACCGATGTTTCATTAAAGATTTTTCAAAAATTGCCACTCCTATGAATAAACTCCTAGAAAAGGATGCTCCATTCATCTTTTCAGAGGAATGTATCAAATCTTTTAATATTCTTAAAGAGAAACTCACTAATGCGCCGATCATGATAACATCAAATTGGAATCTACCGTTTGAACTTATGTGCGATGCAAGTGATTTTGCAATGGGAGCCGTTTTAGGACAAAGGATTGAAAAACGATTTCAACCTATATATTATGCTAATAAGACGTTACAAGGAGCACAAACAAATTACACAACTACTGAAAAAGAACTCCTTGCTATTGTCTTTGCTTTTGACAAATTTCGTTCATATCTCGTTCTAGCAAAAACGGTGGTCTATACCGACCATTCTGCTCTTAGATACCTATTTTCGAAACAAGATGCTAAACCAAGATTAATCCGTTGGATCTTACTCTTACAAGAGTTTGATATTGAAATCCGAGATAAAAGAGGAGCAGAAAATCTCGCCGCTGATCATCTTTCTCGTCTTGAAAATCCCGAATTAGAAGTTCTAAATGAATCAGCCATACAAGACAACTTTCCTGATGAATATCTATTGAAGATAGATTATAATGAAATTCCATGGTTTACAGACTATGCAAACTACTTAGTATGTGGATTCCTTGAGAAAGGATTGTCGTTCCAAAAACGAAAGAAATTCTTCAGTGATATAAAACACTATTTCTGGGAAGATCCACATTTGTTTAAAAGTTGTCCAGATGGAATAATACGCCGATGTGTATTCGGAGATGAAGCCAATCAAATCTTAAACCATTGTCACACAGGACCAACAGGAGGGCATTATGGGCCTCAACTAACAGCAAGAAAAGTTTATGATGCTGGATTCTATTGGCCTACAATTTACAAAGACGCACACCTTCTTTGCAAATCCTGTGATGCTTGTCAAAGGGCCGGAAAAATAAGTTAACGTGACGAAATGCCACAAAATGTCATTCAAGTATGTGAAGTATTTGACATTTGGGGTATTGACTTTATGGGTCCATTTCCAAAATCTCATAATAATCTCTACATACTCGTTGCCATTGATTATGTATCTAAATGGGCGGAAGCACAAGCTCTCCCAACTAACGATGCACGAGTTGTAGTCAACTTTTTAAAACGTCTTTTTGCAAGGTTTGGAACACCGAAAGCTTTAATAAGTGATCGGGGAACTCATTTCTGTAATAATCAACTTGAGAAAGTTCTTAAAAGATATGGAGTAACTCATAAAATCTCCACCGCATATCATCCACAAACAAGTGGACAAGTTGAAAATACCAACCGAGCTTTGAAACGTATTCTAGAGGGAACCGTAGGATCAAATCCGAAGGAATGGTCCATAAAATTGGAGGATGCACTCTGGGCTTTTAGAACAGCCTACAAAACTCCAATTGGAACCATACCTTTTAGACTCGTTTACGGAAAAGCATGTCATCTTCCAGTAGAAATTGAACACAAAGCATTTTAGGCTTTGAAGACATGTAATCTTGATTTACATGAAGCTGGACGTCTACGGTTAAGTCAACTAAATGAATTAGAAGAATTAAGACAAGAAGCATATGAAAATTCGTTAATCTATAAAGAAAAAACGAAGAAATGGCATGATAAAAGAATCAGAAGTTCAAAAGAATTTAAAGAAGGCGACAGAGTTCTTCTTTTCAATTCACGATTCAAGCTATTTCTTGGAAAATTGAAATCAAGATGGTCTGGACCATTTATAGTCAAAAGAGTTTTCCCATACGGAACTGTAGAATTAATAAATTCAAATGGGATTGAATTTAAGGTTAATGGTCACAGAGTTAAACATTACATAGATAGTCCAATGGAAGTTGACAACGAAGTTAATCACAATTTCGATACCACAGCTAACTAAGTGTGGGAAGAATCAAGTCTTTAAAGGATAATATGTATTTCTGCTAGAGTTAGATTTTCTGTTTTCGTGTAGTTCACGAAAATGGAACCCGAAAGGTCTTTCCCTAGCAGACCCTAAAGAATTAGTCTTCTCCCCCCATTCTGATTTTTTATTTTTTTTAGGTTTTTACAAAATGAAGACTTCCTGTGAAATAAACCATGGTCTAATGCTACACGCTTTGATCACTAAACGAAATAATGACACACTACCGAGTGAACTGGTATCAGTAATCAGAGAAAAATTGGACGGAGTAAGAAAAGAATTCAGATGCGAAAATAATAAGTTACAATTTGGTAAAGGAAAATCAAAATCCGCAGCGAAAAGAAGAGCACGACACCTTGAAAGATGTCACAAATGCGGAAAATGGTCACACGAAGGAAAATGCTCGACGAATCAGACATATTCCAATACCGAATTTGTTACTTTATGCAGAGATGGACCGTTCATATGTTTAGAATAAAAAACGTTGAATGCTCGAGGTTACGCCTATGTAGCCATGGAAAATCAATTAGTCCGACTATCTTATGAGTGGGCTAGAGCATATCACTAAGAAATCTATTTCTCACAGGTAAGTTTGTACAGTTTTCATTTTTATTTTTATTTATTATTTTTAACCTTTTGATAATAAACGCTAATTTGTTCACTATAAAGTATTAAATTGATATTCGATAAAATTAGGTCTTGCGACCGAAATTATTGATATCATACAAAAAATTTATTACATCACTGCGAAATTTAACGTTTATTCTTAAGGTATAAATATCTTTAATCAATCAACTCAAAATATTTCAAAAATTCGTCATGAGTTAAATTAGGTTATGGAACCGAAATTACTTTACCGAAAAGAGGGGCGCATATTTTTGATAATATTTGATTGATTAAACTGGGATAAAAGCCAAAAAGATTTTTAATTTTATTTTTACCATGTTTTTTTTAATTAATATATAAATATTAATTTAATATTGTAAACTTATTTAAAATTGTAAATATTTGAAAAATTAATATAAGTTTGTATGTATAGAAACAAAATTAAATTTAAGTTTGGTGTGAATTTTTAATAATATGAATTTTTAATTTTATGCATTTTATATTTAAGTTTGGTGTGAATTTAAAAAACAAAAATTTACTTTATTTTGCTAAGTTAAAAATATGATTTTTAAAAATTCGTCGTAAGTTGAAGACTAGGTCATTGAACCGAAATTGCTTTACCCGAGGGAGGGACGAGAACTTTTATTATCATTATTTTTAATCTTATTGAATTAAAGTATGCCAAAAACATTTAAAAAAAACCCAAAAATCTTTACTTTTAAAAACCGCGCTTTGAATTGACCAATTTTAAAATTTTGTCAAGGGGCGGACTAGGACAACGATCCGAAACGCCCTCGCTCCTAAAAAGAAACAAATTTTTAAAATTTTATTAATTTATGTTTTAGAAATTATAACCTTTTTATAAAAAAAAAAAAAAGCCAATATGTTTGGAAACTTTGGTAAAATTTAATCATTTCTACGCTAATCACCCTCAATAATTTAAATTGTTACTGATTTCTTGCAAATGAGGGCATTGCAAGATCTTAAGTGTGGGAAGGGGTTAAATTCTTTCGGATTTTTAAAATTTTTACTTTATACACTTGGTTATCATTAGAAATACTAGTAACGCAGTAGTTGTATTAGAATCTAGTGCTCTCTGATAATAAAGAACAGCCCTAGTCTTATATACTGACTACCCAATTCTAGTAAAAATTTTCAAAATTTTCAATTAAATGAATTCAAAATCATGTTTATACATATTTATGAACGATAAAACTAGGTGTTAACACCGAAATTATTGTTACCTCGGAAAGGACATAAATTGAGAAACAAACCAAAATGTTAGAATTCATTTAAAATAGAATAGAGGACAATAAAAAGGCAAATAAAAGAAAATAAAAGCCAAGTGTGGGAATATTTACCAAATTATTTTAAACATATGTCACATATTTTTGTACAAGTAACTGAAGAAACTTTTGTTTTGGACAATTTCTAAAAAGTTTTACCCGATTTTCTATAAGAAAGATGGATCTACGAGATGAATCAATTCCATCATTAAAAGGAAGTAAAGTCTTCCGAAAAAGACACGCGCTTCTTTATTTAGGTCATGAAGTTGTCGTCCAGACCAGCTGTAGGTTGACGAAAAACCTAGAAAAGTCATCACTAAAATCAGCAGGAAATCCACGGACCTCAGCATCAAACAGGGTCGCCAAGTGGTCAGAGTTATCCTAACCATGAGAGGATCTGTCTCGTAAAATGGGGAGGACGCCGTGCAAATTAGCTGGATAAGACTAATGAATCAGACCCCCAGAAAGGATAATATCCTTAAAGATCAAAAATCAGCTTTTAAGACTGATATTACTCAATCCTTGAGATTGATCTTAAAGATTGAGAATTACAAACTCATGAAATTCGATGATATCTAAACTCGAGCTTGAACGAGAAAATATTTTGATCAAAATTACAAACCAATTTGTTTTCTGAAAATCCATTTTCAATGCGTTCATTACCATTGAACGTAAAATCCTAGGAATTCACCTGGAATTCATTAGGTCACCTGAACCAAATCGGGTGTCAACCGTAAGAACGGTGGTTGCATAGTATGGTCAAAGACAGGACCTTGTGCCAGACCGAAAAATCATAGGATGATCTTTACTATTGCTCCTACCAAGGATAGTACTAGCATCCGACACATTATAGACCATAATCATTTGCATGTCACGGGACATTGCCTTAACAGTTTCTTGTTCATCGTTTTCCTTTACAACCGGACGGTAGTTTACCGAAAGGTAATATACGGAACAAGTAAACTGGATGTGTGCTTTCCGATACATGGATAGCAGTGGATTACACGAGCCTAAAAGTTTTAGCCAAAATATTGATCCACAAATATATTTTACAACACCGATGGTGGATCAAATCAGAAAACTTGTCTAGGGTAAAATCTAGCATGAATTTTCAAAAGATCAAATGTTTTCATAAAGATCCAATTTCCTAAAGGATCTAAATTTTTATAGTCATGTGAGACTGTAAACCACATCGTTACTATCATTGTTCATACCGCCGTATTGAAATCACTGATGTACAAAGTGTAAAGAATAAAGAAGTGATTCAAGTATTTTTATTTCAAGACTATATTGCTTGAGGACAAGCAACGCTTAAGTGTGGGAATATTGATAATGCTAAAAATGAACACATATTTCATAGCATTATTCCTCAAGAAAGACAAGATTTTAGTTGCAATTGTTCTATTTACAAGTGATATTCGTTTAAATATTAAAAGGTGAAGACAAAAGGCAGATTCGATGAATTGAAGACGCAAAGGTCCAAAAAGCTAAAAAGTACAAGATACGATCAAAAAGGTTCAAATTATTGATGAGAAACGTCTAAAAATGACAAGAGTACAAGACGCAAAACGTAAAGTACACGATATAAAATAGTACGAAAGGACGTTCGAAAATCCGGAACCTGGACATGAGTCAACTCTCAACGCACGACGCAACGGAGCGAAAGTTACAAATTAATTATGTATATAAATATAATATAATATATAATTAATTATATAAATTATATATATATTATATTTATATAATAAAACGTCGGCAGACTAGGATCCAAACTTGTGTGAGCTGGATTTACGAACTCCGCGACTCGTGGAGTTTGTAGTGCAAAAATGCTGCAACTCACGGAGCTGTCCTGGACAAAAATGCCTATAAAAGCTCGCGCATTCTGAACGTTTTATATATCCTAATTCTATCTATCTCTCAAAAACGTATATATATATATTTATATATATATTATATATATATATATATATATATATATATATATATATATATATATATATATATATATATATATATATATATATATATATATATTTTAATTTTAATTTTAATTTTAAATCCTAATAATAAGGGTATGTTAGCGAATGTTGTAAGGGTGTAAGTCGAAATTATGTCCGTGTAACGCTACGCTATTTTTAATCATTGTAAGTTATGTTCAACCTTTTTAATTTAATGTCTCGTAGCTAAGTTATTATTATGCTTATTTAATCCGAAGTAATCGTGATGTTGGGCTAAATACTAAAATTGGGTAATTGGGCTTTGTACCATAATTGGGGTTTGGACAAAAGAACGACACTTGTGGAAATTAGACTATAGGCTATTAATGGGCTTTATATTTGTTTAACTAAATGATAGTTTGTTAATTTTAATATAAAGATTTACAATTGGATGTACCTATAAATAACCATATACACTCGATCGGACACGATGGGCGGGGTATTTATATGTACGAATAATCGTTCATTTAACTGGACACGGGAATGGATTAATAGTCTATGGAATTATTAAAACAGGGGTGAAATTATGTACAAGGACACTTGGCATAATTGATAACAAAGTATTAAGACCTTGTTATAGTTTAAGTCCCCAATTAGTTGGAATATTTGACTTCGGGTATAAGGATAATTTGACGAGGACACTCGCACTTTATATTTATGACTGATGGACTGTTATGGACAAAAACCAGATGGACATATTAAATAATCCAGGACAAAGGATAATTAACCCATGGGCATAAAACTAAAATCAACACGTCAAACATCATGATTACGGAAGTTTAAATAAGCATAATTATTTTATTTCATATTTAATTTCCTTTATTTTATATTTAATTGCACTTCTAATTATCGCACTTTTATTTATTGTCATTGTATTTAATTGCACTTTTAATTATCGTACTTTTTAATTATCGCAATTTTATTTTATCGCACTTTTATTTATCGCAATTTCATTATCGTTATTTACTTTATGCTTTAAATTAAGTTGTATTTATTTTTAATATTTTACATTAGGTTTTAACTGCGACTAAAGTTTTAAAATCGACAAACCGGTCATTAAACGGTAAACCCCCCCCCCCCCCCCCTTTATAATAATAATATTACTTATATATATATATTTGTATTTTTATAAAATAAAACTAATATAGCGTTAAACTTTGTTTAAAAGATTCCCTGTGGAACGAACCGGACTTACTAAAAACTACACTACTGTACGATTAGGTACACTGCCTATATGTGTTGTAGCAAAGTTTAGGTATATCCATTCTATAAATAAATAAATATCTTGTATAAAATTGTATCGTATTTAATAGTTTTTCCTAGTAAAATATAAGCTATTTCATATACACCTCTGCGCACATCAATGTAGCATATGTAATAGACTGGTGGTGTTGAATTCAGTTTTGGATTTGTGGGAGGATTTATGAATCATTCCCATAGCACAGAAAGGGCAAACTGTAGTGACCCGTCCTAATCCATCTGGACGAAGTCTTCAACAGTTGGTCCCATTGCGAGGTTCTGACCTCTATATGCCATGAACGACTCCATATAATATGAGCAAATGCACAGCGGAAGATTTCTTTCATACCTGAGAATAAACATGCTTTAAAGTGTCAACCAAAAGGTTGGTGAGTTCATAAGTTTATCATAAAACAGTAAAATTCATCATTTTGATAGACCACAAGATTTAAATCCTGCATGGAACAAATAGGCCCGAATCCTATATCCACCTGTAATGTACATGCGATATCTTTTAAATACAGTACACCTTTCTCGTGTACGAAATCATCTTTCATAAATCTTAGTAACCGTACACATATCTCGTGCACAAAAATAACATACACATAACCTGTGTATAAAATCATTCTCTCGATACATAACATTCACTTTTCATTGCTTTCATAGCTTGGCTTGGTAACTGACCTTAACATATAATGCGCATAATAATATCCCCAAAACAGAACATCTCGTCTGTATAATAATGATATAAACTTCGAAGTACTAAACACCATGCCCGCTAGCCCTTCCGTCTAGTGAACATTATGGGTGGGGGTGTTAAACCCAGTAGCTACCTTTAGGATTCGCATCAATTAGGCGTGCACTAATTCTCAAAATTAGTGATGTTCCCTAATTCTTAGGTTACCAAGCAATAATAATCAGGGGAAAAATATTCATATCAATTGTGGTAATTATCACGTCCACATAATTCAATGGTGGCAATTATCACGTCCACACAATTCATTCGAGGAATGTTTTGCTTGTGTCTATCTCATCAAACATTTATAAAAGCATTTCATGTATTCGCAGTTCAAAATGTATTTCAAAAGCATTTAATAAAGCAGTTGTAAAAGTAGCACATATATTCTCAGTCCCAAAAATGTAAAGAATAAAAGGGAATCAAATGAACTCACGCATATAAATAATGCAAAACAGTTAATAAAGCATTTGCATGTATTCTCAGCCCAAAAATGTAATGAGTAAAAAGGGAGCAAATGAACTCACAATCCAATATTTTGTAGTAAAAATATGCATACGACAGAACTGAACAATGCAGGGTTGGCCTCGGATTCACGAACCTATATCATTTATATATATATTAACACATATAATGGTAATCAAAATTACATCTATTAATTATATAATATTTATGTATTTAGTGTTGTAGTTTATATAGAATTTGTATTACATTTTGTCTATATTATATATCCTAAATTATATACTATATATATGTTTATTATATATATATATATATATATATATATATATATATATATATATATATATATATATATATATATATATATATATATATATATATGTTAGTATGTTTAATATATAGTTATAGGTAATATAAATATATTTTATGTATAAATCTTTATATGTTATAATATAATAATAATGAAAATGATGATTTTAATAAAAATGGTAGTTTTAATAATTATTAAAATTTTGATAAAAATGATACTATAAATAAATATGATAGTAAAAATAATATTACTAATAAGAATATTATTAATAATGATAATACTATTAATTAGATTAATGATAATAATAATTATACTTCTAAGTGTTAGGAAATAATAATAATAATAATAATAATAATAATAATAATAATAATAATAATAATAATAATAATAATAATAATAATAATAATAACTAAAACTACCTTATAAGCTTTTCCTAAAAAAATATGCCTCTGCCTAGGTTCGAACCCATGACCTCTCGCTAACGCGCCACTCACCCAAACCGTTCCTCTATATATTACATTCTGTTTTAATTAACGTAATAAATCTTTTTGACCCGTATTCATCATCAAGCTACTTCGCTGCCATCTCTATCATCTGGCCCAATTTCCTTCCAGCCCAACATTAAATATTAAGCCCGATATACTAATCCATTTGTTGAATCCACAAGAAAATCCAGTCCAGTAGCAAAAGAGTTGGAGGGTTTCATTTTTGTTTAATTCGATTAGGGTCAAAAACAAGCAACAACGATTTATCAATGAGTTTCGTGGTTTTTGAATAAACAAGGTAAATGTAGCAGCGAGAAAACAGTCAATTCTTCGGTTCATCTTATTCGTTACATAGCATCACCAAAGCATCATCATCGTACTCATCATCATCAAAATTCAAAATCATCTTCCTCTCGTCAAACAGTAGCAGTTACAGCAGGAGTGTCACAATTATCATCATCATTCACTTACGTTCATCAATAATCATAATCATGTTAGTCATGATCATTATCGTAACATAATAGTGACAGGATCACTATCCCCTTTAATCATCATATGTTCTTTTTCTTTTTCGATCTCAATTATCATTATCATCTTCTTTATTCTCGACCATCATTCTTTTCATCACCATCATCATTCTTCATTCATGCACCATCACCATACATAAACCATCGTGTATCCTCTCCCAAGATAGAAAAATGAGTAATACTGTAAGAGTGTATCGTTGGGTCTCGATGTCACAAGAGGATAGCAGCCCAAGTATTCAAAAAGCCTAATTACTAAAAAGGAATAGAACACGGCCCAATCTATAAACTGAAATATAGTGGCCCCAATTGCTAAAGTAGATTTACGGCAAAAAAAATATCATGGTGGCCTAGTAAAATCCCTGTAATCAATTTATTCCCTTTTCTTTAATAAACAAGTGGTTGCATGATTGGGCACGTCGGCCAGTAAGTAAAAGGAAAAGAACACTTCAAATACAAAACAGCTCGCTCATAATCATCATCATCTTCTTTACCTTTTCAGTATTTATATCATAGTTAAAACCTCCTAACTAATATGTAATTATTGTTGTCTCTTAACAGGAACGGAATAGAGGAGCAGTAGCAGGAGCAATTTTAGTAACAGCGGTGAAGGAAACAAAAACATAGCAGTAGTTATCATGGGTTTGTTGATAATGGTTGTTGTGGTCGTGATTTTCGACGAGGGCAATAGAATAAGAAGAAGCAGAAAGAAGTATAATACAAGTATAAAGGTGATGGTGTGGTCGATATTCGGTCAGGACAGAAGGATATAGAAAGTGTGGGTTCGAGAGAGTGATGCATGGTGGTGACTTGGTTTTTCGATGAAGATAATTGATGATGATTGAAATGGTGTAAGGTGAATAGGTGAAAATCAAGTGAGTATTAATTTCTGTTTTTAAATTTCAATTGCATTTTGAAGATAGAATTATATATATAATTTGTAATCGAATATTTGATGCAGTACACTTGATTGTTTGTATTGTGAACTGATTTGGACCTGTAATAGATTGTGATTATAATTGATTAGATTGTTTGTTGTATAGGTTAGTTGTAGTCGATAAGAAGAATCAATCCGAAACAGAAAGAAATAAAAGCTGAATAAGACCTTCAACTGAATTTGTAGTTACTCGATTGTGTTATTGAAGTGAGGATTCGATGGGTACAAATTTTAGACAGGAAGGACAATAATATTCAATCAGGAAGAAGAGAAGAAAAAAATATTAACCAGATAGTGAAAGCTAACAGATTCCGTACCATATATGATTTTGGTATCTACAAATTTTGTATCTGTCTGTTTGATTTTTCTTAAAGAAATTGTAGAAGGAATAAAATTAAGAGGCAACAACAGAGTTGTTATAAAGTGTAATTGATGAGTGACGTATTAGTAACTAATCACAATTGTTTTGGGTTGACAAGTGATTGTAACGTATAACAATATTCAGACAGCCAGTACATGAATCTCAATCATAAAGGACATAAAGTTATTCGATTAAATAAAATAATAAAAGCTGAATGTAACTTTAAACGGATTTTGGCGTATATATATGGATGGGAATCGATTGTTGGACAAATTATAGTTAGGAAACAAATTAGAGAAAGTGTGATGGTGATATGAAACAGGATACGTACTCCTTCAGTTTCCTGTATGTATATATTAGTGTATATATTTATATATATCTATATCTGGTTATATATAAATCAGTATTTTATATATGTAATGTATATATATATATATATATATATATATATATATAACTTAAGTCTAATTTATATTAATAACTATCAATATATTAATGATAATAATATTTCAACATTGATACTAATAATAATTCCTAATATTAATAATAATAATAAAATAATAATAATAATATCATTACTAAATATAATAGATTATATATTTCAAATTATTATATCTTTATACATATGTAATAATAGTTTTCATTACAACGTATTTTATTTTACACATTTAGTTATAATAATTAAATTGTATATTATTTTAAATTATGTTACATAATTATAAATTTAAATATATATGTATCTATCTACAATTAATTGTTTGTGAATCATCGAGAACAGTCGAAGGGTAATTGCATAAAGAAAAAATACTTCAAAATTTCTGAGGTTCAATATTGCAAACTTTGCTTATCGTGTCGAAATTATATAAAGATTAAGTTTAAATTTGGTCGGAAATTTCTGGGTCGTCACACAAACGTGTGAGGAATCAAATGAGATAAGTGGAACACCGTCAATGAGATTATTGGAGACTAGTTTGTTGAGGTTCTGAGAGTGAAGGTGTGACATTCGGTGATGCCACAACCATGAGGTTTCAAAGGAAGCTTTGGAAACCAGGCAAAGTGGTTGTAGATCTGAAGACATGTTTTTCATGGCAAGGGAATAAAGAGTGGATTCACGTTTTCCTTCGAGTAAATTGTCTCCCTCCATGGTTTGAACACATCACATCGACCTTTCAAAGATCACGCGGAGATCACTGTCACAGAATTAACTAACTTTGAAAAGACAGCATCCAAGGCCTCGAACATAGGATACGTGCTTGATGGTTACACCTTTGAACACATAGTCTCCATACCCTTCGATGGTTGCAATTTCATCATTTCCAAAGTGAACTGTACCTAGGAACTTGTTGACATAGTTTGTCAACATGGATTTATCACCAGTCAATAGGGATGGCAATGGCCACCAGATACGATGGATATCCACCCGATCCACCCGCTTCCTAATGGATATGAATGAACCTAAATGGATATGGATACGGATATGGATGAACCTTAACGGATATGGATATGGATATGGATGAAAAGTTGCATCCATGGATATATCCATTACCACCCGAATACATATACATATATATAAATATAGATATATACGTACATATTTACGATTACAAGTTTATTTATCGTTAAATTTACATTTTTCTTTCAACCCATAATGAAATAACTATTATTTATTATAATAAAACACGTATGAGTAATAAAATAAACTTACAAATTTCATATTTAATTTTTCATAGTCTATTTTTATAGTAAAAATAGATAATTTTGTTATATCTTCGATAAGGATTACACATTCTTATGGATAGATTTTAATTATGTCATGTCATATTTATTTTTGCTATACTACTTTTTTATTTTTAATAAAATATTATAATATTTTTTTAACATCCATTGGATATCCATTAACCCGCTAAACCCATTGGATATGGATATGGATGGATGACCTGAAACTAAATGGGTATGGATATGGATACAGATGAACAAAAACTAAATGGATATGGATGTGGATACGGCATCACCCGATCCATATCCGATCCATTGCCATCCTTACCAGTCATGTGTCTGGAATAACCAGAATCCAGATACCAAACACATGCTGGGATAACCTGCAAAACAGAGTTAAGCACATGTTTTAGGTGAAATGTCCCGTTCTTATTGATTAAAAACGTTCCATATTAATTGATTTCGTTGCGAGGTTTTGACCTCTATATGAGACATTTTTCAAAGACTGCATTCATTTTTAAAACAAACCATAACCTTTATTTCATAAATAAAGGTTTAAAAAGCTTTACGTAGATTATCAAATAATGATAATCTAAAATATCCTGTTTACACACGACCATTACATAATGGTTTACAATACAAATATGTTACATCGAAATCAGTTTCTTGAACGCAGTTTTTACATAATATCATACAAACATGGACTCCAAATCTTGTCCTTATTTTAGTATGCAACAGCGGAAGCTCTTAGTATTCACCTGAGAATAAACATGCTTTAAACGTCAACAAAAATGTTGGTGAGTTATAGGTTTAACCTATATATATCAAATCGTAACAATAGACCACAAGATTTCATATTTCAATACACATCCCATACATAGAGATAAAAATCATTCATATGGTGAACACCTGGTAACCGACATTAACAAGATACATATATAAGAATATCTCCATCATTCCGGGACACCCTTCGGATATGATATAAATTTTGAAGTACTAAAGCATCCGGTACTTTGGATGGGGTTTGTTAGGCCCAATAGATCTATCTTTAGGATTCGCGTCAATTAGGGTGTCTGTTCCCTAATTCTTAGATTACCAGACTTAATAAAAAGGGGCATATTCGATTTCAATAATTCAACCATAGAATGTAGTTTCACGTACTTGTGTCTATTTTGTAAATCATTTATAAAACCTGCATGTATTCTCATCCCAAAAATATTAGATTTTAAAAGTGGGACTATAACTCACTTTCACAGATTTTTACTTCGTCGGGAAGTAAGACTTGGTCACTGGTTGATTCACGAACCTATAACAATATATACATATATATCAAAGTATGTTCAAAATATATTTACAACACTTTTAATATATTTTGATGTTTTAAGTTTATTAAGTCAGCTGTCCTCGTTAGTAACCTACAACTAGTTGTCCACAGTTAGATGTACAGAAATAAATCGATAAATATTATCTTGAATCAATCCACGACCCAGTGTATATGTATCTCAGTATTGATCACAACTCAAACTATATATATTTTGGAATCAACCTCAACCCTGTATAGCTAACTCCAACATTCACATATAGAGTGTCTATGGTTGTTCCGAAATATATATAGATGTGTCGACATGATAGGTCGAAACATTGTATACGTGTCTATGGTATCTCAAGATTACATAATATACAATACAAGTTGATTAAGTTATGGTTGGAATAGATTTGTTACCAATTTTCACGTAGCTAAAATGAGAAAAATTATCCAATCTTGTTTTACCCATAACTTCTTCATTTTAAATCCGTTTTGAGTGAATCAAATTGCTATGGTTTCATATTGAACTATATTTTATGAATCTAAATAGAAAAAGTATAGGTTTATAGTCTGAAAAATAAGTTACAAGTCGTTTTTGTAAAGGTAGTCATTTCAGTCGAAAGAACGACGTCTAGATGACCATTTTAGAAAACATACTTCCACTTTGAGTTTAACCATAATTTTTGGATATAGTTTCATGTTCATAATAAAAATCATTTTCTCAGAATAACAACTTTTAAATCAAAGTTTATCATAGTTTTTAATTAACTAACCCAAAACAGCCCGTGGAGTTACTACGACGGCGTAAATCCGGTTTTACGGTGTTTTTCGTGTTTCCAGGATTTAAATCATTAAGTTAGCATATCATATAGATATAGAACATATGTTTAGTTGATTTTAAAAGTCAAGTTAGAAGGATTAACTTTTATTTGCGAACAAGTTTAGAATTAACTAAACTATGTTCTAGTGGTTACAAGTTTAAACCTTCGAATAAGATAGCTTTATATGTATGAATTGAATGATGTTATGAACATCATTACTACCTCAAGTTCCTTGGATAAACCTACTGGAAATAAGAAAAATAGATCTAGCTTCAAAGGATCCTTGGATGGCTTGAAAGTTCTTGAAGCAGTATCATGACACGAAAACAATTTCAAGTAAGATTTCCACTCGAAATAAGATTGTTATAGTTATAGAAATTGAATTAAAGTTTGAATATGATTATTACCTTGTATTAGAAAGATAACCTACTGTAAGTAACAAAGGTTTCTTGATCTTGGATGTTTACTTGGAATGGATTTAGAAAACTTGGAAGTAAACTTGCAATCTTGGATGTATTCTTGATTTTATGAAACTAGAACTTTTGGAATTTATGAAGAACACTTAGAACTTGAAGATAGAACTTGAGAGAGATCAATTAGATGAAGAAAATTGAAGAATGAAAGTGTTTGTAGGTGTTTTTGGTCATTGGTGTATGGATTAGATATAAAGGATATGTAATTTTGTTTTCATGTAAATAAGTCATGAATGATTACTCATATTTTTGTAATTTTATGAGATATTTCATGCTAGTTGCCAAATGATGGTCCCCACATGTGTTAGGTGACTCACATGGGCTGCTAAGAGTTGATCATTGGAGTGTATATACCAATAGTACATACATCTAAAAGCTGTGTATTGTACGAGTACGAATACGGGTGCATACGAGTAGAATTGTTGATGAAACTGAACGAGGATGTAATTGTAAGTATTTTTGTTAAGTAGAAGTATTTTGATAAGTGTCTTGAAGTCTTTCAAAAGTGTATGAATACATATTAAAACACTACATGTATATACATTTTAACTGAGTCGTTAAGTCATCGTTAGTCGTTACATGTAAGTGTTGTTTTGAAACCTTTAGGTTAACGATCTTGTTAAATGTTGTTAACCCAATGTTTATAATATCAAATGAGATTTTAAATTATTATATTATCATGATATTATGATGTATGAATACCTCTTAATATGATATATATATATATACATTAAATGTCGTTACAACGATAATCGTTACATATATGTCTCGTTTCAAAATCATTAAGTTAGTAGTCTTGTTTTTACATATGTAGTTCATTGTTAATATACTTAATGATATGTTTACTTATCATAATATCATGTTAACTATATATGTATCTATATATATATATATATATGTCATCATATAATTTTTACAAGTTTTAACGTTCGTGAATCACCGGTCAACTTGGGTGGTCAATTGTCTATATGAAACCTATTTCAATTAATCAAGTCTTAACAAGTTTGATTGCTTAACATGTTGGAAACACTTAATCATGTAAATAACAATTTCATTTAATATATATATAAACATGAAAAAGTTCGGGTCACTACATTAGGGACCCCAGTTATCTCGGGTTCCTTGTAAGCAGACACATTCAGAGAATTTAGAGCATTAGGTTCATCAGATGAAACATTCAACAAGGTTTGAACATTCATTACAACACACGAATCATGGATTTGGTGACCAAAATACAGACGTCTTTTACATCTATTACAATTTAATGACCCGGACTGAGAAGCAAGACTTGAGGATGGTTGGACTGTTTCAGTCTTGGGTTTCCATGCTTTTAAAATGCTTTATTTTGGTTTAGGTCCACTGAAATTTAAAACACCAAATTTAGACTCAGTTTGAAAACGATTCATGTTTTTAAGTAATGACTGTTTAGCCCTTTATGCTCTTTTGCGGCGGTTTCGCTTTTGAGTCTTAGTTAATCCATCAGATACCCGCTTTGTAGCATAGTTGAGATTTGGTAGTTGCGGATGTCTGATGGATTCGGGGTTGTGTTTCAATGGTCTACCACTGTTGCTCTGGATGGAGTTAGAGTGGTTGATATTTCGGTGGACGTGAGGGCTGCTTAAACCACCCCTCCTGTCTGGAATAGGCGGTGCAGGGTGGTTATGGACTTTTCTTGCTGAGTAGTCATACACACCATGTTCTTGGACTATTCTTCGAACAGGGTTGTTTGGCTTTCTCATCAAGGTTGCGGAATGTGGTGGTTTGGGATCAGCACCCCTTTTAGTGACAATCATTTCTAAACGAGAGCCATGATTAGGGTTTTTTAGGATGGTTACAGCTGGAATGACAGGTTTCCTTGAGTTCACTATAGTAGTGTAAGGAACACCTTGATGATGTGGGGGAAGAACTCATTGAGAATAAGTGGGTACCCATGGTACAAATTTCTCTTGCGTTGATTTTGATTCCTTTTGTCTTGTGTTAATGTTGGACCAAAATTCTTTTTGACTTTTTCAAAATCACGATTCATTAACACTTTTACTTGCAAATCGATGTTGTCTTTTTCAATAAGAGCAACATGTTTCTTATAGCCTTTCAGTTCAAGTTTTAAGTCAACGAGTTCTTCCCTGAGAGAATCAGTAAGGGCATTTAAGGGTTCTTTAAGGTGGCAGGGTGGCGGTTCCTGAGGGGCTTTGGACTTTGAAATCATTTCACAGAAAGTAGTCGTTTGACTAGCAATCTGTTTTTGAAGTTCATGCACATCATGAGCAAGTTGATCATTTGTGGACACATGGAGTGAGATTTGGTGTTGCATGGCTTTTATGATCATCAGAAATTTTCGTTCATTGTCAAAAGAATTCATTTTATTTTCGAAAAGTTCCTTTTCTAAACTGATGATGTATTTTTCTAAGACCAGGGTTGGTAAGTAGACAACACGTTTTTGACCTTCCGAACTTTCACTCTCATTAAACAAATCAGGTAAACTTTCATATGAAAATGAGTTTTTCTTTTTCAAATAAATGGCGTTAATTTTATCATAGATTAGAGCAATTTCTCGTTTCATTTTAGTTGATCTTTTAGCCAATGCTTCCTCAATCTCACTGTTGGATGCAAATGAGAGTCGTGCAGGTAGGCCAATCATCAAGTATCTACTATCATACAGACAGGGCTCAGCTTTGGCCATGTTGGTCAAGGTGAGAGGATTTTCAAAGCCTACTCTGTTGTTCTCACGGAAGGAGTCCTTTGGTCGATTCATAAACAGGGTTTGATTCGAGATATGTCCAGCTAAAACAACCTTAGATTGTTCAGTCCTGTAGAGCTTCTCTTCAAATTAACCTAGACGAGTATGAAGCTCTAGATTATGTGCAGCAAGTTTAGAACATTCAGAGGTTTTCTTAGCAAGGTCGAAAAGGGGTTCTCTTATCTTTTCTTCTAAGGAATCTAGAAGAGTTTTCTTAGAGGTAGTGAGTTTCTTAATTTCTTTCTCAGCATTGTCTACTTTCTCACTAAGAACTTCATTTCTTAACCTAAAGTCTGTCCTTTCTATCCGTAACGGTCTCACACTAGATTCTAGCTCCTTTAATTGTGTTACTTTTTCAGCTAGATCCTTCTGAAGGGTTTGGTATGCATTGTTTGACACTTTGATTTTCAATTCAGCTTTTAACCTATGGTTCTCATCTTGTAGTCTACTCACTTGACTAGCCAGAGATCTAAGGTTCTTACTCATTTTAGCAAAGTTGTCAACATACATATCAGGCAATTCAGGGAGCATTTTATCATGTTTATTAGATGCAAGTTCATCACTAGTGGACACATTAGGTTGGACAGGTGGGTCATTAGGTTTCTTAGAGGGTGCATGCAGTACATCAGCAACACATTCAGAGTTGTAATTTACAGAGTTATAATATTCATGTATTATGTCGGTGTAAAGTTGTACCTCTTCCTCATCATCGGAAGAAACATTGTCAGGAGCACGATTCATGTTGGTGAATTTCACTACATTAGCTCGTTCGGGCTCCTGTTCACTATCTGACCAGTTTAGCCAAACATCATCTGAGGCTTTGAGGACCTTCCCCTTTTCGACATCTTGTGCGAGCAACATCTTTTTCTTGTAGTACTCGTCATCCTTTCGTTTGGGTAGTCTGCATTCTCGTGCAAAGTGACAAGTTTTACCACAGTTGAAACAAACATTATCGGGGTCCTTGTTGTCAGGAGCCCAGTATTGAGTGGTTGAGGTTTCGGATTTTTTGTAGTATGAAGAGCTGGATGAGGTTCGATTGTTGTTGTTTTTGCTAAAACCTCCAGATGATCTCCTGAGATTCAGTTGCTTGCTGAACATTGCGGCAGCCTTGACGAGATCTCGATGTTCTTCATCAACATCAGAGTATGTGTCCTCATCAGAGGAAATGATTTGTTTTACTTTGAGTGAGTTGGAGCGGTTGGAAGGGGTTTTGGTGGAGCTTTTGTTAACAAACAGAGCCATTGGATCACTGGTTTCAGCGAGGTTAGATTTAGGGTTTTGGGCGGCTAGAACATCAGGTTGATGATTCATTAGTTTCCCTACAACTTCATGGATGTTGTACTTCTTGGTGTTTTTGGAGGCACGGAAGTTGTTTCCGTATGGTGTCCAGGTGGCATTTAGTTTCTTCAGAAATTTCATGTTCAGCTCTTGATTTTTCTTTTTCACTCCAACATTTTTTAGCTCATTAATGACTTCACAGAAACGTCTGTAGCAGTCCTTTAGAGGTTCGTCAGGTTTTTGAAAGTAGTCCTCATACATTGTGAGAGCTATGTCAAGTTTTGTCTGATCAGATTGGCTGTATCCTTCCTGTTGACGGGTGATTTCATCTAGAAGTTCTTTTCTGGATTTCAGAGAGCTGACGAATTTGTACATGTCATGAGAAAGAGCTTGCATGATAATGGACCTGGAATCAATATCGCTCTCTTGGCTTCTTCACCCTGGAGTTCATAAGATTTTAGAACCGCGCCGGTGTCAGGATGAAGTGAGATCTTAGGTCCATTGAGAAATGATTTCCAGAGGTATTTGGTTTGTTCTCCCTTTCCATCGATGAAGTTGTCAAATCTTCCTTTCAATTCGTCAAACAATCCCGCGAACAGCATGGGAGGACGAGTATCCGAGCCCACGACCAAAGCATCACGTTTTGCAGTAGCTATCTTAACTAAGAGTGTAGACTGAGTGGTGCAAAAGAGAAGAGGTTTTGAGAGTGGGGAATCAAGAAAATTGGATAGTGAAATTAGGGTTTTGGTGTAACACCACTTTTAAGAACAGGGTGGTTTTTGAGCAAAGCCAAATTTCAAGTCAGAATGTGTTTTCGAGCAGCAACAAAATAGTTATGAAGGAAAGTCTTAGAGCAGATATTAGAGCAAGCACCTAGATTTCGAGCAGCAAAGGTATTCGAGCAGCTAAGGTATTAGAGCACTATCCTAGTTCTAGAGCACTTAAGCTTTTTGAGCAGACAACTAGGGTTTCAAACAAAACCAAACCTTCTACACAGGGTGGTTTTCGAGCAAAACCAGGTTTTCTGACAGCTAAGTTTTCGAGCTCTATGAGACAAAGTCTAAGAGTTTCGAACAACAAGAGATTTTTCGTGCAAGGTTTTCAGACAGTAAAAACCACTGTTTTCAGAAAATCTTTTAAATTTTAGGACACAGTTTTCGAGCAAAGAATCAAGTTACACACTGTTTTCGAGCGAAAGTCTCACTATCCTCACTGTTTTCGAGCAATTTTGACTGAAAACACTTTAATCAGTCTGTTAAGTTCAAAGAGTTTGACTTATAAGTGAGAGAAAACCTATGCACGTGAACTCTTACACAACAGTACAATCTTATGCACAAAAGGACAAGTCCTTTTGTCCTTTATGACACAAATCAAGGGATTATGTCAAGGACATGTCCTTTTCACTTCTAAAATCTATTGGGTAATAGCAATTCGGTGGGTATTAACTAAGGGTCCAAGATTTGGAGCCAAAACAGACTCGACAGGTGGGAAAATGACCAGAGTTTTCGAGCAAAAACCTTAGGGTTTCACTGTTGTGATGAAACCCTGAGAGGTTTTCGAGCAGAATCAAACCCAGAAGGGGTTTTCGAGCATCTGATCTGGGAGAAAATTTAAGCAAATTGAACGATTTTTAAGCAGCTTTATTAGGATTTGAGAGCAAAACAGCAATGAATCAAGTAATTATAGGTGCTTTAAATAACCTTAACACATATGGAGTGATAATTATCATGCAGGTTTCGATTAAATCTTGTTATAAAGTGAAAAATACATAGTAACTCAGTCATGGCAGCAAAAGCATGAACATTCAAACATGAAATATGAACAAAGTACATGAACTAAGCACTAAATTAACAGGAAACTTCATGAGTTTCATACCATTTTAATATACATATCGTTTTCATGAGATAAACATGTTAAGCATACTTCAACATAAAACGAAAAACACGACAGATTAGAACTAGAAATAAGTTTTCATGCATAGAACTTTAAGAAACAGATTAAAATAAGTTAAGACATGAGATTTTTCAGTTCATGTTAAGTATTTTAGACAGATTTAAAGCAAATCAGTAACCAAATAAGGAGAAAAACGTGATACCTAAACCAAAGAACACCAAACACTTCAAAACATGAATCTAGAGGCTTCAATCCTTAGATCTACAAGCAAGATAGCAAGTCCCGCTCTGATACCAATTGTTAGTCCCTAAAGAAGCCTAGATCGAACGGTTTGTGAGTTGATTAGTGGGTTAGAGGTATTAGTTAGCAAGAACACTTGAGAGAGAATACAAGAGATATGTAATTGCAAATGGATAACTAGTTGCATTAGATGTGGGGAGGTTGTTTATATATGACAACCTCCCTAGTTACAAAAGTTACATTGTTACCATGGTAATTACTAGCAAATACATTACAAACAAAGATTAAAATCATGCGCCACTAAACTATTGCATAAACATATGTCAACAGCTATTTACATATCAATATAAACTACATATTACATTTTTTTCACGGTTTTTAACACACCTGTGCAAAGCACGGGCTCAAAAACCTAGTATATATATATAACAAAAAGTATTTACTTATGTGTCATTTTCTAATTTATTTAAAATAATATTCATTATAATTTAATATATATAACTATAGATATAAATCTACATATATACGGATTAATTTAATATATAAAATAAAATATTACTCCTTAAATTTCTAAGATATAACTAATTATATGGTAAAAAAGGCATTTTCCTTCAAAATATTTCTCAAAAGTATTTTCTCTCTCCTCTTGATGATTATTAGTTATTTTCCTCAACCCATTTACATATTCTCCGATTGTTAATATTAAATTCAAACAAATAATGGATCTAAAATGCTAATTGATTATTTTATCACCCCATGAAATGCATCGATCTAACAAAAATAAATCATTCAGTGATACATCAGTTTTAAAATTATTACAATGAGATGCATCAGTTAACAAAAATAAACCAATTAACAAAAATAAGAATGCACAAATAAGGCGATGCAAAATATGTACGTTGCACCGTACCCCAATCAATGTTACTTCTATTTTATACTTTTTTTTTTTTGTCAAATATAAAATTTGTGATTTGCATCCCTTTATGTAGATCATTAATTAACAAAACCATCTAAGATTGCTAAGTGTCCTACGAATTAATTATACATACATGGACGAAAGATATTGTTGGAAGTTTGATAGAGATAAAAGTGGAAGAAGATAACCATATAATATTGCCCTCAAATTATTTTTTAATCTCATTTAATTAATTAGTTATTGATCTAATAAATTAGTGGTCCATTATCTTTAAAATAAGAATGTTCTCACTTGATACATTTCTATATATATAAGAGAATACATATATGAATACTAGAGTTATTATATATTATATAATAATAACATAAAACAAATATAACTTAGATTTTGCGCGTTTTCATGTGATACGTTCCATGACAAATTTTGAAATGAACTCATATTTTCTCTAAATATACGAAGTATATAATATATACTAGGTTTTTGAGCCAACGGGTGTGTAAAAAACCGTGAAAAAATATAATTTGCAGTTCATATTGATATGTAAATAGCGATACTAAAAAAAATAGGAAAAGTATAAGAATTATTTAAGAGCCCATTGTGTTGATAAATTTTTATAAAAAATTTAAGTTTAAGAGCTTGTGGTGTTGACAAATTTTAAAAATTTATTTTGAGTCGACGAATTTTGATATTGATATTGTATATCGTCAAAAGTTACCAAGGGTGTAGCGTTCTCAATAAAGTTTCTTTTTATCCAATGTCTCCATCCTCGAGCTTTCTCCTTTATAACCAATAACGATAGGATAATTGAGCTCCAGTGTATCCTTCTCAAAGATGGTAGCATCAATGTTACTTTACATATATTGGTATTCTTGATCAGAACACAAAAAATGGAATATTGAAATTGACTTCTTTCATCAATAAAGTAGTATTTAAAACCATTGTAATTTAAGAAATCATTTTAACAACATACATCAAATGATACAAAACTAGTGAAATGACCTGTGAAATCACGAGTTTATTCAAGAGAAAATTGTTAAAACAAATTAAAGAACTGTTCAAGGAAAGATGATAATACAATACAAAGTAGTTTGCTTGTATCTATTCAGACATGCACAAAGATTTGATTTAATAAAGGCTTTACATTTAACGGAGGTTCATATGTCATACAACCACTTCATACGAGTCATGAACTACAATAGTGAATTCTCTCCAATAAATACATTATGCACAAACATAAATTTTCAACCTAACAAAATAAGAAATTATGAATTTCACTAAATAAGACAACACCACTATCCCATCCGTCTATTCTTCGGTAACCTTTGATTAATCTCTTGAATCATATTTATTGCTTTAATATATATAAACTTGTACTTTGCATAGCCAGCCTTACCTATTAAAAAACAATGCATTCTGTTATATGAATTATAATATAATATTAAAAAAAAGTACACATTGCAGTTTTTCTTTTTTGATCCAACCCACCCATTTCATCACCTTTATAAAAATATCAATTAAGATCACCAAGGTAAGAATTAGGAATTTTTTTATCAACTAATAATCTAGCAATAACAGTTTAAGTTAGAATAACATATAGCAGCCTCCATCATGAGTTTATGCTAATAGCATAACATTTTTCAGTAAAGTATCATCACTTCGAACTTGTAATTACTTACCATCATTATATGTATATATTCATATCAAAGTTTAAAGCAACGAAAACAGTTTATTGTCACTTTTCAATAAGAGCAAGAAGTAAGAAGCAATGAACTTGTTAGATATAAAAATCATGTGTGTAACTTGACCAACTGAACTTGTTAGATATAAAGCCCCAAGAAAAAAATTTGACTCGGTAGTATACCATTGGATCGAAATTGCAGCCTTCACTATTTGCTTAAGCATTCTTATACATTTAAAGGGAGCTGCAAGCCATTAAGCCAAAGTAATTATTTTCAGTAGGCCTGAAATTTCTCAAACATCATATCTTAATGGCATCCAGTATCTTTTTTTCAAAGGTTAATAGCAAGTGTATATCTTTTAATCGAAAATTTAAAAGATAAAGAGAAGAATGAAACAGTTTAATACCATATTAGAGAACGAACCTTCAAAAAGATAATCGAATTGGATTATATTACAAACCTGTAGCTGAAACTCTAGTATCTGTAGTGGACGAACCTGAGAATCCAAGGAGGAAAGTATCGTGAACTGCAAAATTCCAACTAAAAGAACAATAGATAGAAAGTTTTTCTTTGAGATCCACTACATACAAATCGAAAGCACAAAAGGAAAATTATTATACATTGAATAGTTTCACTGGGACATTTTATCATAAACACGTTGATTCTGTATACATTCACCTGTTCAAAACCATAATGAATACAAAAACTTCTAATTACGGAGCAAATTTAATCTTGAATATGGAAGAATAAGATGAATCGAATATCATAAAAAGAACTGTGCAGAATTGAACTGCTCAATATTTGGGGCATTGGTACAACAATTCAATAAATAAAAAATAGGCGTGTTTTTTTAGCAGTGAAATTGTCATATTGTCAAAGCAAAAGGTTTTAACATATTGTCATAGACAAAACAAACAAAAGGATACGCATTTCATAAATTAGCAAGCAAGAGAAATTCATACCATAAAACTGCATTAATCTCGGACATTTCATCAAACACGTTTTATGCACTTTCAGAATGACTATTAATCTTCAATCTTTAAGTACCTGCATTTAATCTAACACCATACATATTATTCAATTCCTCTTTATAATTCATAAAGCACAATCTATATTATATAATAAACACATTCAGGGTTATAAAAAATAAACTGATATCATCATCTATACAAAAACGTACATAAATCGTAACTTACAGTAACTGAGATGCAACAAAAGAACTAACTAAATTGATAAACATGAAATCATAACTATACAAAGAAAAGAAAATGCTTACTGAAGTGAAATCGATTGTAAGTTTGAATAGCAGCATATGAGATTTTATTCTAGCAGATAAAGGGAAAAAAAATCAACAATTCAATAATAAAATAAATAGTTGATGCGTTTGCAAGCAATAATCTTTCATCAATTCGATTAACGACTTAGAAGTCAGAAAACTGTTATGTTAAGCAAAAAAATGAAAGGTAAAAAATTAGAACCCTAGAAACATAGTAAAAGTAATAATCGAGTAACAACACATAAACCTTAAATTATTAGGAGAAAGAAACCCTAACCTGAAAGGAAGAAGAAGAACCCTAACCTGAAAGGAAGAAGAAGAAGCTGATGAGGAGTGTATCTTCATTCTTCAAAGGGCGTCTTTTATATGGTTATTTTGATCTGGAAAAAAGGAGCGTATCTAACGATTATTGAGGATGGAGTATACATCTTGTGACGACCCAAAAATTTTCGACCAAATTTAAACTTAATCTTTATATAATTCCGACACGATAAGCAAAGTCTGTAATGTTAAGTCTCAAAAATTTTGGAATTTTATTTTTGTAATCAATTACCCTTTGACTGTGCTCGACGATTCACGAACAATTGTTTGTAAATAAATATGTATATATATAAATATAAGTTTATATTATAATTTGAAATTATAAAATATAATATTAACATTAGAAATAAATATGTAAAATGAGATACAAAATAAGTAAGTACAATTTAAAATGAGTCTATATATAAATACATATGATTTCTACGCATAATTATTATTATGTGTATATTGTAATATATAGAAATATTAGAAATAATAAATAATCAATAAAAGTTATTATATTAATAAGGTTATTATTACTTTCATTAAAAATAAGTGTTATTATTAATCTCAGTATTATGAATATTACTATTATTATATATAAAAGTTAATACATGTAATTTAGGATATTAATGTGTTATTATTGTTTAAAAAAAAGCATTATTATTATTATAGTAATTATTATTAATAGAAAATAATACAACACTAATAGTATTATTGTTATCAATATTATAAGAATGATGAAGATAATTAAGATTAAAATTTATTTATGATTTAAATGAATTCTTATATTTTTATTATCATTTTCATAATATTATTACTAGTATTTAGTTATTTTAAAGAATTATTATTATTAATATAATTATTTTTAATATTATTAGTACAATTACTATTAATATTTATTAAATTGAATTACAAAGAATCAAAATCAGTTGTAGGTATCTATCAACACTGTAATTGAATTTTGTTTCTGTCTCCAATTTGTTACCAGTCATTCTCAATCATAATTCAAGACAGAAATCTTGTGCTATATATTGTCTCTTGCATCCAGTGAATGAATCAAACTGAGAAAATCACTAAATAAGCTCGACACTCTGTACATTCATCTTTTTAACCATATTTTGATTTCGAATGAATTTTCAAAATGTAATAATACAGTCTTGATAGGAATCGTCTATCAAAACTATCTGTAAGTTTTCAATCCTCAATTCTTTCTATTAATCTCTAATTTGAGAGTCAAAATTTTGGGTTTTAAAAGTTAACTAAGTATTCTTGAATCAAATTCAAGTTTGTCTTGATGTTTCCAGTTAATTTGATGATCCATAAAGATTATAGGAATGATTTGCAACACAATTCATGTTGTAATCATAACCTATAACATTCTTAATCTCAAAACTAAATTTTGAGCTCATGTGTTCTTGACAGTGAGATACACAAACTTGAATTCGAAACAAATTTCAAAAACTAAAAATGCAGAGTTGTTAGGAATCATTTACTTAAACTTTCTGTAAAATCTCAAGTTCCAATTCTTAATAACGAATTCGAATTTGCGAGTCAAAGTTATTTTGTCAAAAGTCAACTAATTTGTTCATCGAGAAATTAGAGCTTGTTTTGATGTTTTAAGTTCAATTGGCGATTCCAATAGTTTTTAGGAATGATTTGAAACATATTTCATGTTGTAAAGATTGTCCAAAACGAACTCAAAATTGAAAACATTTTTTTTTAAGGAAACTACTAGCTTCAGCAGTAGGTTATTTTTCAGTTTTTTTTTTTTGAATTTTCTTAATTACAAGAACACTTTTATTTTTTGTTTCATGTTTGTTTAAAAGTTCTAAAACCATTTTGATGATTGACTATTAAGAATGAAGTTGTATGATTGTTTGGATTTTGGTGAAGAAGATGAAGTGGGTTGAAACATGTACTAGATAAATACTTTGGGTTGTATTATAAATCAGATAAACAAAACAGAGGGAATGGTTAAGGGTGTTTGCAGGTGAGCGAGAGGTCTCGGGTTCGAGCCCTGTTCGGGACATGTTTTTTTAGAAAAGCTTTGGAAGGTAGATTTCATTACCAAAATTATTATTATTATTATTATTATTATTATTATTATTATTATTATTATCATTATTATTATTATTATTATTATTATTATTATTATTATTATTATTATTATTATTATTATTATTATTATTATTATTATTTTTACTAAAATTATAATTTTTATCATTATTATTATTACTAATATGTGTATTATTACTATTATTATGATTAGGATTAATATTATTATCAAAATAACACAAACTATTATTATTATTATTCATATTAGTATTAGTATCATTATGTACTTATTAGTATTATTAGAATAATTTTTAACATATGTATTATCATTATCATTTTTATTATTAGTATTATCATTATTAATAAAGTTATTATTAGTAGGACTATTATTAGTAAAATCATTAATATCAAAACTATCATTTTTAACAAATAGATATTTGGTACATAAAACCTACTTATTATATATACTACAACTATATTAATAATCTATATAACTATATACAAGACATATTAACATTTTTTATATAAATACCGACATACAACAAATTAGATATTTTTAATATAATACTATATATATATATATATATATATATATATATATATATATATATATATATATATATATATATATATATATATATGGCTATATTAATATAACTAAATGTATAGGTTCTAATCATTTTAAATATATATAAAATAAATATATATAACATATACTTTAAAATATAATATAAGTATATATTTTTAAATGAAATTTAATATAAATTATATAAACTACAAACACATAAATAATATATAATTAATAAAGGAAATTATGTGATTTCCATTATATGTTTTAATAGATATACAATTGATATAGGTTCGTGAATCCGAGGCCAACCCTGCATTGTTCAGTTTCGTCATATGTATTTTTACTACAAAATACAGTATTGTGAGTTTCATTACTCCCTTTTTAAATGCTTTTGCAATATATATATTTGGGACTGAGAATACATGCGCTGCTTTTATAAATGTTTTACGAAATAGACACAAGTAATCGAAACTACATTATATGGTTGAATGATCGAAGCCGAATATGCCCCTTTTTACATGGTAACCTAAGAATTAATAAACCAGTCTACTAATTGACGCGAATCCTAAAGATAGATCTATTGGGCCTAACGAACCCCATCCAAAGTACCGGATGCTTTAGTACTTCGATGTTGTTTTATCATGTCCGAAGGATTTCCAGGAATGATAGGGGATATTCTTATATGCATCTTGTTAATGTCGGTTAACAGGTGTTCAATCCATATGAATGATTATTTTTATCTCTATGCATGGGACGTATATTTATGATAAATGAAAATCTTGTGGTCTATTAAAATGATGGAAATGAATGTTTATGATAAATTAATGAACTCACCAACCTTTTGGTTGACACTTGAAAGCATGTTTATTCTCAGGTATTAAAGAAATCTTCCGCTATGCAATTGCTCATTTTAAGGATATTACTTGGAGTCATTCATGGTATATTTCAAAAGACGTTGCATTCGAGTCGTTGAGTTCAGTAAAGATTATGATTAAGTAAATGACAGATTAGATCATTTATAGATGAATATTATAAAATGGTATGCATGCCTGTCAACTTTCGATGTAATGAAAGTTTGTCTTTTATAACGAATGCAATGTTTTTTAAAATGTATCATATAGAGGTCAAATACCTCACGATGTAATCATATGTTAATGTATTCGTTCTTATGGATTTAGACGGGTCGTGTCATGTGGTATCAGAGCGGTGGTCTTAGCGAACCAGGTCTTGCATTAGTGTGTCTAACTGATAGTTGTTTAGATGCATTTGTGGGTCTGGACTTCGACCGTGTCTGCATGTCAAAAGCTTTGCTTATCATTTAGTGTCGAAAATTATTTGCTTATCATCCTTAAAGTCTAGACATGTCTTATTGCATTTAGTGGATTGATAGTGTATAGATAAATTCATATCTTAGCGTATCTATTATTGTTACCTTTACCTGACAGTTTCCATAGATTCCTCCGTAACTTATGGGATTTTAGTATTATATATGCATATGTAAATTATGTATTGCAGGGTACTAATCTATATCCTATAATCTAATTCTTATCGAAAACCATTCATCTTATCGTACGAGATGAATCCCTCAACTAGTTCCAGTCCCTCGGATTCCGACATGGAGTCCCACTCAAGCTCTAAAAGCAGTGTAACCGGAATGGATCAACCGATTAGCCATCATCTATTCTGGATGAATTGGGGCTGGGTTCGTAGTCTACTTAATCATTGGAGACAAGAAGAAGGTGATCCCTTCCACCCACCAACCTGCACTCTTGGCAAAGAACCTGAAGCATTCACTAGCGAACCAATCCGAAACACTATTTTTGCCTTCATTACCCGAATATCTCGCCATGATTATATACTATCTCAAATTCAAAACCTTATTCATCCGCTCGTTCCGACCGATAATCATCCCGGAATAATATAAGAAGTCAATGAACTTCGCGCCCGAGTTGTAGCCTTGGAAAATATGGTGCAAAACATACCAGCTTCAGCAACATCACCTGCACCAACGGTACCATCAGTAATAGCACCTGTACCGTCAATAACACACGCCTCAACATCTCATTCTGTACATCGATTATAATCATCAATCTACGTATCATTCTACATTATTTATCTTCGTTCGACATAATGATTATGTAATCTCTAATGTTTTAGAGATTATGTACTCAAATTCTAACCGAAAAGCAAATGAGTTTAATGTTATATTAACTCATTAAATCCATAATTACATCTGAGGAAAATATATATGTAAGTATATTTTCATAAAGATTGTAATTGAAAATTCTTTCGTACAAACTGTTAATGATAAAAATATTTTAACGGGTAGGTAATCCCGAGGAATATTTAGATTTCACATTAATAAGTTACACTGTACATTCTTCGAATCTGATTCAACAGTCATTTACTATCATACTTACATCCACAGATATATGTATCCGTTCACCGCAGAATAACCATTTTCATCCAATTTCATATTTGGATTTTGATTTACCAGAATCCAACAAGTGGCATAATGAAGAAAACATTGGACAAAATAAAATTTGTTAGAAACAAACAAATAAACTATGAAAAATTCTATTAAGAATCCACGCTAACTGTTCCTAGCTAACTGTTCCTAGCTAACTGATTATATTTTATTTATCGCAATTTAATTATCGCAATTTATATTCACGCAATTTTATTTAATTTCTGTTATTTATTTCCGCACTTTAAATATCGGGACACGTATACAAGGTTTTGACATATCATATTGACGCATATATATATATATATATATATATGTATATATATATATATATATATATATATATATATATATATATATATATATTATTTGGAATAACCATAGACACTCTATATGCAGTAATGCTGGAGTTAGCTATACAGGGTTTAGGTTGATTCTATAATAATATATATACTTTGAGTTGTGATCGAGTCTGAGACATGTACACGGGTTACGAAATGTATTAATTAATTCGAATATTATATATTAAACTATATATGAATTATTGGACTGTTAACTGTGGACTATAGACTGTGGACTAATAACATTGGACAATTAAAATGAATTAAAATATTGATAATAACATATGAAACTAAACATATCTTCAAGTTTGCCACTTGATTTCATCTTAAACCTCATTTGTATCTTGACGATTACAATCTGCGTTCAAACCTTTCATAATTCTTGAAAACATCTCAATCGAGAGGACGAACCAACCACACTTCATTTACGAAAGGAAGAACTTATGCATATGGGCATACACCTGAAAAACTCTCAGAAACTGAGTAAACGTTTAACACGAAGCTGTGCTAATTCCTTTAGCGTTGTTATTACCGAAAATAACTTTGCAATTCCTTTCTAAATTAGCCAATTTTGTCACAGCTCCAGCAAATCAATTTAGACCTTTCATTCAGATTAGTCTTATTATAACTTTGATATATACGTTTGCCCTTCGTCGTCGTTACCGGAGAACCATTTATATTCCACCACATTAGCAGTAACTTACCAGTAACTTATTTGATCTTTGATTTTCGGAAAAATCATTATATTCATTGAAACCCTATCATATACTCATCCGCATCTTATAACGAGAATTGTCATACCAATTATCGAGAATCAACAATCAGTATTTCAAATCTCGCAGCGTTTCTACATCAACAGTTATATGTATACATATAACATTTATCTCTTAGAATTATGATCTTCCGTTCTGAAATTTTGAAAAGCACCCAGCCTACGAATCAATACATTGAACTTTGAAAAAGCTGATTGAAGCAGCAGAAACTGTAGGCAACCGTAAATGACCTTAACCGTCGAGGGTATAATGATAAAGAATGGAGTGTTGGAAACACTCAATAGAAAATTTAGAGCCAAAAAAGCGGATTATGCGAAATTATGAAGGAGACTGTGGACAAATCACAAGGACTAAACTTGTACATAAAGAATCCTGATGATTCCGATTCTGATGAAATCTTTAGCGAATACCTTGTTCCTTAATCTCTCTAAATCATCGTGAATGAATTTATTCATCACAATTCAATTCTAAAGTTCCAAGATATTATTGTATCTTTCATTATAAATATCCTCGATAATTCTGAAGATATTTTCATAACTAATCTTATCTAAAATCATTTATCTCTTCGCACTATCAGTATTACATCATATAAGAAACTGTTAGTTTCTATATTCTGTAAACATTCGAGTTTGAATTATGAATGTTTTGAAGTAGTGTTGGAAATTGATGCATGAGTTAGTATAATATAATGATACACGTGATTATATTACAGTAGGTCATGCTGAGTTTCTAATGGAACGTGATGATTCACAGATCATAACGTCATCATGTGCCATGTTACATAACTCTTTCATTCTGCTTAACTTCTGAACATATCAAGAAAGTATATTCTTGATAGTTCTATTCTCAGTGATTATGGTAATTTGACAAATCAAATCGTGCTAATACATTCTTTCTTATTCAGAACATGATGTTTATCTGAAATTCCATACTTACGAATTCTGGACCATTACTCGCTTTACTAGAGGTCGGGAGGATAATAAAAAGGCAAAGAGCTCCAAAATATAAGAGAAAAATATAAAGCCCAATAACAACACAGAAGTTACAAACCGTGGATATTAATACGAATAGCAATATAAAGACACGGTAGAATTAAGAATAGTATCACCCCAAGGTAATAGTAAAAGTAAACAGATTCTTCTAATGGAAGATTGAAAAGAAGGAGGATAGAAATAATAATTAGGAAAATATCAAGGATTAGAACGGGATTAAGCATTTTCACAATCTTTTGGATGTATGAACTAAGATAGAAAGAATAGGAAGGGCAAGAATAATGGAACGGAAAAGTTTAATTTATAATGGAAATATCAGACAGAGTAATCGAGGCAGATCACCGTATTTAATTAGAGAGATCCTAATTCCCTTAGTCCCGAGGAAATCAGATCTTATTCAGATTTCAAAGATTTTCTTTAAATTCCTTGAATTCCGGAATTCAACCATGACTAGTCAAAAGTTATGATGAAACTTGTCTATCTCTTTTCATTATTTATTGATAGCTTCATTCGTACACTTCGAGTAATAGAATTGTTCTATCTATATTATTTAATAGTGATAAAACTCTATTTATCAACTCATTTTCGTCATGAAAACATTTTTATTGTTAGCCATGACGACCTCGATCAAATTTTGGGACGAAATTTCTTTAACGGGTAGGTAATGTGACGACCCGAAAAATTTCCGACCAAATTTAAACTTAATCTTTATATAATTCCGACACGATAAGCAAAGTCTGTAATGTTAAGTCTCAAAAATTTTGGAATTTTATTTTTGTAATCAATTACCCTTTGACTGTGCTCGACAATTCACGAACAATTGTTTGTAAATAAATATGTATATATATAAATATAAGTTTATATTATAATTTGAAATTATAAAATATAATATTAACATTAGAAATAAATATGTAAAATGAGATACAAAAAAAGTAAGTACAATTTAAAATGAGTCTATATATAAATACATATGATTTCTATGCATAATTATTATTATGTGTATATTGTAATATATAAAAATATTAGAAATAATAAATAATCAATAAAAGTTATTATATTAATAAGGTTATTATTACTTTCATTAAAAATAAGTTTTATTATTAATCTTAGTATTATGAATATTACTATTATTACATATAAAAGTTAATACATGTAATTTAGGATATTAATGTGTTATTATTGTTTAAAAAAAACATTATTATTATTATTATAGTAATTATTATTAATAGAAAATAATACAACACTAATAGTATTATTGTTATCAATATTATAAGAATGATGAAGATAATTAAGATTAAAATTTATTTATGATTTAAATGAATTCTTATATTTTTATTATCATTTTCATAATATTATTACTAGTATTTAGTTATTTTAAAGAATTATTATTATTATTATTATTATTATTATTATTATTATTATTAATATAATTATTATTAATATTATTAGTACAATTACTATTAATATTTATTAAATTGAATTACAAAGAATCAAAATCAGTTGCAGGTATCTATCAACACTGTAATTGAATTTTGTTTCTGTCTCCAATTTGTTACCAGTCATTCTCAATCATAATTCAAGACAGAAATCTTGTGCTATATATTGTCTCTTGCATCCAGTGAATGAATCAAATTGAGAAAATTACTAAATAAGCTCGACACTCTGTACATTCATCTTTTTAACCATATTTTGATTTCGAATGAATTTTCAAAATGTAATAATACAGTCTTGTTAGGAATCGTCTATCAAAACTATCTGTAAGTTTTCAATCCTCAATTCTTTCTATCAATCTCTAATTTGAGAGTCAAAGTTTTAAGTTTTAAAAGTCAACTAAGTGTTCTTGAATCAAATTCGAGTTTGTCTTGATGTTTCCAGTTAATTTGATGATCCATAAAGATTATAGGAATGATTTGTAACACAATTCATGTTGTAATCATAACCTATAACATTCTTAATCTCAAAACCAAATTTTGAGCTCATGTGTTCTTGACAGTGAGATACACAAACTTGAATTCGAAACAAATTTCAAAAACTAAAAATGCAGAGTTGTTAGGAATCATTTACTTAAACTTTCTGTAAAATCTCAAGTTCCAATTCTTAATAACGAATTCGAATTTGCGAGTCAAAGTTATTTTGTCAAAAGTCAACTAATTTGTTCATCGAGAAATTAGAGCTTGTTTTGATGTTTTAAGTTCAAATGACGATTCCAATAGTTTTTAGAAATGATTTGAAACATATTTCATGTTGTAAGGATTGTTCAAAACGAACTCAAAATTGAAAACATTTTTTTTAAGGAAGCTACTAGCTTCAGCAGTAGGTTGTTTTTCAGTTTTTTTTTTTTGAATTTTCTTAATTACAAGAACACTTTTATTTTTTGTTTCATGTTTATTTAAAAGTTCTAAAACCATTTTGATGATTGACTATTAAGAATGAAGTTGTATGATCGTTTGGATTTTGGTGAAAAAGATGAAGTGGGTTGAAACATGTACTAGATAAATACTTTGGGTTGTATTATAAATCAGATAAACAAGACAGAGGGAATGGTTAAGGGTGTTTGCGGGTGAGCGAGAGGTCTTGGGTTCGAGCCTTGTTCGGGACATATTTTTTTAGAAAAGCTTTGGAAGGTAGATTTCATTACCAAAATTATTATTATTATTATTATTATTATTATTATTATTATTATTATTATTATTATTATTATTATTATTATTATTATTATTACTAAAATTATAATTTTTATCATTATTATTATTACTAATATGTGTATTATTACTATTATTATGATTAGGATTATTATTATTATCAAAATAACACAAACTGTTATTGTTATTATTCATATTAATATTAGTATCATTATGTACTTATTAGTATTATTAGAATCATTATTAACATATGTATTATCATTATTATCATTATCATTTTTATTATTAGTATTATCATTATTAATAAAGTTATTATTAGTAGGACTATTATTAGTAAAATCATTAATATCAAAACTATCATTTTTAACAAATAGATATTTGGTACATAAAACCTACTTATTATATATACTACAACTATATTAATAATCTATATAACTATATACAAGACATATTAATATTTTTTATATAAATACCGACATACAACAAATTCAATATTTTTAATATAATACTAAATATATATATATGGATATATTAATATAACTAAATGTATAGGTTCTAATCATTTTAAATATATATAAAATAAATATATATAACATACACTTTAAAATATAATATAAGTATATATTTTTAAATGAAATTTAATATAAATTATATAAACTACAAACACATAAATAATATATAATTAATAAAGGAAATTATGTGATTTCCATTATATGTTTTAATATATATACAATTGATATAGGTTCGTGAATCCGAGGCCAACCCTGCATTGTTCAGTTTCGTCATATGTATTTTTACTACAAAATACAGTATTGTGAGTTTCATTACTCCCTTTTTAAATGCTTTTGCAATATATATTTTTGGGACTGAGAATACATGCGCTGCTTTTATAAATGTTTTACGAAATAGACACAAGTAATCGAAACTACATTATATGGTTGAATGATCGAAGCCGAATATGCCCCTTTTTACTTGGTAACCTAAGAATTAGTAAACTAGTCTACTAATTGACGCGAATCCTAAAGATAGATCTATTAGGCCTAACGAACCCCATCCAAAGTACCGGATGCTTTAGTACTTCGATGTTGTTTTATCATGTCCGAAGGATTTCCCAGAATGATAGGGGATATTCTTATATGCATCTTGTTAATGTCGGTTACCAGGTGTTCAATCCATATGAATGATTATTTTTGTCTCTATGCATGGGACGTATATTTACGAGAAATGAAAATCTTGTGGTCTATTAAAATGATGGAAATGAATGTTTATGATAAACTAATGAACTCACCAAACTTTTGGTTGACACTTGAAAGCATGTTTATTTTCAGGTATTAAAGAAATCTCCCGCTGTGCATTAACTCATTTTAAAGATATTACTTGGAGTCATTCATGGTATATTTCGAAAGACGTTGCATTCGAGTCGTTGAGTTCAGTAAAGATTATGATTAAGTAAATGACAGATTAGATTATTTATAGATGGATATTATAAAATGGTATGCATGCCTGTCAACTTTCGATGTAATGAAAGTTTGTCTTTTAAAACGAATGCAATGTTTGTAAAATGTATCATATAGAGGTCAAATACCTCGCGATGTAATCATATGTTAATGTATTCGTTCTTATGGATTAGGACGGGTCGTCTCACATCTTTTGTACAGTGGCGTGTGTTTTTTTTTAATATAAAGAAACCCTAATTTGATATAGATACGGAGTTAAATGGAGTAATTAATATGATTTATTTTAATTGTAAAATAAATAGATTTGTGACATCACTTAGAATGCTTAGAATATTTTCTTTTTCTTTTTAATTTTTTCTCAACAAAAAAAAATAGTTTAATAATGACATTATCATTTTAGCAATATAATAGAAACTATAGATAGATAGATAGATGTATACCCATTTAAAAAAGCGAAATATCACCTGCAGTGTGATAAAATAAGAATGTAAAAATATATAGTCACAAACCATAATAATTTCTTATACCTTCCATGCCTATAAATCTTCAGCCTTCCATGATGATCTGCATATACCTACAACATTAGATAATTTCGCATCACGACTTATTTCCAAGTAATATTTATGCTATTAAAATTATAACATGACACAAATTACGGAACCAAAACTCTGTTAGAATGTTTTAATTCACCCATGATTCTTATTGATTAAAGAGGTCAAATATATAGTACATGATCTGATCTCATATCCCTTAATTTTAGGGATCTTACATTTAATATGAGATATGAATAGATATGCCTACATTTAATGCTAGATATTACATAAGATATTGTCTATATCTAATATCCGTTAACATCCCCCCGCAGTTTGAGCGGGAGAGGAATGAACGGTCAAACTGGATTAAAGCGCTAAAAACTAAATAACATTCTTCTTTCCGAGCAGACTGATATTCGTTGATGTGGTTGCGTATTGCTTGACTGCGTTTCCTTTTCCGTAACGTTTTTTTTTACGTCGTGGCTTGCTTTGCCCAAGGATGGAGCAGGACTTGGGCATTGAACTTTGTCGACGATAACCAGTCTTTATCGGAAGAGATTATTATTATTCTTATTATTATTATTTTTTTTCGAGGTTCGGAACCTAGTCTAGCTAGGCGGCTCATCCTCACGCCGATTGTGGATAATTAAAAAAAATAAACAAGTTGGGAAAACAAGTTAAAAATGGGGTGGCCCACAAATTGAAATTACGGAAGAAATGGCTTATTGATTAATGGAAAATGTGAATGCTTTAAAGTAGGCAAAAATTGGACAAAATAGGAGGTGAGACCGAAAATAAGAATTATAAAATGATAGTTGAGGCTTAGAGACAAGACATCATTTCTCATTTCCACATCTCCTTCTTTCTCTAGTTTGGCCGGCTTTTTTTTTTTTTTTTGATGGGCTTTAGCCATGATCAAAAAGAAGATAAGGATGGAGAAAAGAAGATGTTGAGATGCTATGGAAGAGAGCACGAGGTGAACAACAGAGGTACTTTTTTTTTAAAGAAATTGAAGAACAAAAGAGTCATAGAAAGAAGACGGGAGCTGAAACGGTGTATATTTCAACCGTGATGTTGCTGCTCCGATGGTGAGATGATGTGTCTACTTCAACCGTGATTTGGGTTTTTTTTTTTTTTTTTTATTGCAGGAAATTGAAATGCAAAAGAAAATATAGATAGAAGACCGAAGAGGTTCGGTATTGATGGGGTTAGGAAGATTTGATGGGTGGTAGAGCAGAAGCGGCACACATTCGGCCGACTAGGTTTTGGATCAAACCCTCTGATACCATGTTAGAATGTTATAATTCACCATGATTCTTATTGAATAAAGAGGTCGAATATATAGTACATGATCTGATCTCATATCCCTTGATTTTAGGGATCCTACATTTAATATGAGATAATATGCTTACATTTAATGCTAGATATTACATAAGATATTGTCTATGTCTAATATCCGTTAACAGTTCCACATACTCGTCTTTAATGAAATTTTATCTAAATCAATGACCCAATCAATTATACACCCAATAAAATGTTTGTGAATTAGCACAATAATTCATCATTATAAAACACAAACACATATAATGAGAAATTGAGAATCAGTAGGAAACTAAATGAAATCTCTGGAAACAATGTCATTTTGATGATTGAACAGGGTACAAATCAATCCTAATAAACAAAAGGTACCAAACTGTTGAAACCAAAACCAACAAAAAATTGAACATTATAGAACCTTTAAACTTACATATCTCATAATTAGATGAAATACAACGATTTTAGCCCCGTTAAACACCGCTTTTTTTATATTCAAACGCTAATCGCCTTTAATCGCCAGATTATTTTTTGATCGAATTCTCTTTCAGCGCCGTTAATCGCCGTTGTTTTATATTCGAATGGTATGTAATCGAAATACAAACGGTAATCGTAGCAGATGACATCAGTTATATATATATATATATATATATATATATATATATATATATATATATATATATATATATATATATATATACATATATATATATTAGTGGTAGGATCAAGAGGGAAGTAACCAATCGGGAGGAAGCGGGGGGAAGCAAACACTTTTTTTTCTTTCGTTTTTTGAAAAAACTTTATTCACGAACATTATAGATGGGATGAAAATATGAACATTTAGTAGAGACACTTTGTGATAAATGTTTTTATTTTGGCCGGAAAACGCTCGAAAAAGTAATATATAACAATTATCGTGTTTTTCGAGCGTATGTTGAGGTTTTAGCTATTCGGGTTTAGATATTAGAGTTTAGATATTAGGGTTTATAGGGTTTAGAGTTTAGGGTTTAGGGTTTAGGGTTTAGATTTAGGGTTTAGATTTAGGATTTAGATTGAGTTTTTAACACGAACGGTTTACTGTTTAGGGTTTAGGGTTTAGGGTTTGGTGTTTTGGATTTATGGAATAAACCCAAAACCCAAAACCCTAAACTCTAAATCGGGCTAAATTTTACTTCACAAAACATGAAGAAAAAAAAAACGTTCATATTCTTCACGAACAATATTATCTTGAATGTTATTTTTGTCGATCGTTTTCTCGCCTAAATAATAACATTCATCACGAAGTGTCTCTTCTAAATGTTCATATTTTCATTTGATCTTGATGCTAGAAAAAAAAAATTCCAAAAAAACGAAATTTTTTTTTTTTTGCTTCCCCCCGATTGGTTATTTCCCCATTGATCCTGCCCATATATATATATATATATATATATATATATATATATATATATATATATATATATATATATATATATATATATATATATATATATATATATATATATATATATATATATATATATATAATTAAAAAGATATTAATAGTGAGAAATAAAGAAAATTGTAGATGTTAAGTTACTAACACCACTCAAAATCACTTTTAATATTTGTCAATACTACTGTAACACCGGCCATTTTTTTTTAAACACACAGCGAAAGACTTTATTTACAAACACTATATATGTCACGTCATTACATTAATCCGTGTAATTACGTTTAAGTTTACACAACTGTGTTACGTTATTACAAAACATTATTTATACAAAAGTCCACATCAGAGTTGGGTTGTCAAACATGTCTTCTGCAACAACACTCATCCCAACTAGCAGTACCTAAACCTGCAAGGGGAGAATATGTGGGGGATTAGCGCACCGCTAAGTGAATGGAATCTATCTAACAGATATAGTTAAGCCACACACAAGCTATATACGAACAACAATACATGATACCCACCAACTAGCATACAATAAGACAATACGAGGATCGGCGGCTTGTACGAGCTCACGACTCCCAGCTGATCGGGCCTGAGTCTACCGATAGTCCCTGCTACTCAATTCACAGTATAGTTATCCAGATGCAGGAGGTGCATCGTTCATACTATACTCCACAATTAGTAGCCTATGGACCCAACCTCCCCTAGGCACGGTTGACCTCATACGGACTCTAACCTCTCCTAGGCACGGTCTCGAGTCCCCAGTCCCCCTAGGCCCGACTCGTGCCATTCACACAATGTACACAAAATTCACATACAACATCAGGCAACGATATTATTATTCTAACATGGCAATTTCTACACTATGCATGGTAAAAGAGTCAACCACAGTAGCATGATATGATACTTAAACTCTATCCGTAGATAGACCCACTCACCAATTACCAGCAACTGCTCAGTTATTATTTCTGAGCTTCCTCCTTGTCTTTATCTCCTGAGAACAGCAAAAACCAAGTTAGAATAGTGTTTTCATCAAGATTAGACACACTAACAGCGAATTATAGCAAATTAGTAAAAAAATGCGTCCGCTAAAATTTTCATGCTTAACACTTATGCACTTTCAAAATTTACATCCTGAACACCAAAATACAAATGGGCAGCACAGTCAGTCGACTGTCTCCTCAATCGGTCGACTAACGTAGACAGTCGGTCGACTGTTGACACAACCGGTCGACTGACTTTCCCATTCGGTCGACTTATTTGGTATCACCACAATCGGCCGAAAGTCGAACTCAGTCGGTCGGTTCACTCGCCAGTCGGTCGACTGTCGACCGACAGTCGGTCGACTGTCGACCGACAGTCGGCCGACGGTGTTCATCATCTGCAGATTCTGAACACAACCTACGGACATCAAGCTAAATTCACCAAAACTCGATCTAGAGCTCGTTTTCGACACCAAAACTTACCACAACTCAATTACTACATGTTATAGACTATAAACCCACAAAGTTTTGACCATAACAACATCAAATCTATGGATTTTGACACAAAATCAAGCTTTTGAACAAATACACTTAAAACACCATTTTAACACTAAATTGATCATGAAAGCTCATGATTCATACCTTAAAAGAATCAGTAGAGTGTAAAGAACGTGATTTCAAGACCAATTCGAGCTCAAGATCAACAATGGAGAATTAGGGTTTGGTTAGGTGGGAGGGATGAAGGTACGGGTGTGTTTGGGAAAATTCTAGAAATGGAAAGAAGAAGGCAGTACACTAGTCACTTAAGGCTGCTATTTTCCC
Source organism: Rutidosis leptorrhynchoides (assembly GCF_046630445.1). NCBI lineage: Eukaryota > Viridiplantae > Streptophyta > Magnoliopsida > Asterales > Asteraceae > Rutidosis > Rutidosis leptorrhynchoides. Next base: position 684,153,331 of record NC_092333.1, read on the forward strand.
CACCTCACAACACACGGGTATTTACCAGTTAACTGATATCTTTCGCACAAGATTAGGTAACCCAAACGAGGTCCAAATAAAATAAACAAACCTGTTCTGGGACCCTTGTCACAAACTGGTCACAACACAATTATAATAAAATATTAATAAAATAATTAAAATAAAAAGCACTTAAGACTAAGCACAAACCCTAAGGGCAAAAATAGTCCACTTACAACTAGCTCGGGTTTCAGTCTGTTACAAATCCACCCCCCTTAAGGAGATTCCGTCCTCGAAATCTGGTCTTGGTCAAACAAATGAGGGTAGCGATTTCTCATCAACTCTTCCATTTCCCAAGTAAGATTAGAACCCAAACTGTGTTTTCACTCGATCAACACCATCGGTATCTCTTTATTTCTCAACTTAGTCACCTTTCGGTCAACTACACAGACCGGCTCTTCCACCAATTTCTTATTCAAATCGACTCTTAAATCTTCTAAAGGAAGGAGTTGCGTTTCATCATCGACTTTACACTTACAAAGATAACACACGTTAAATGTATTATGAATACCGGCTAACTCTGGCGAAAGATTTAACACCACAGTCTGATCATTCAACACTTCACTGATCGGAAATGGACCAATAAATCTCGGTGCTAACTTACCACGTTTACCGAATCTAATAACCCCTTTCCACGGCGAAACTTTTAAATACACTCGTTCACCCACATTAAAGGTTACCGGACGTCTACGCGGATCAGCATACATTTTCTGCCTATCTCTAGCGGCTTTCAACTTTTCTCTCGCAATTGCAACTTTTTCAGCTGTCATTTGAACAATTTCGGGACCTGCAAACTATTTCTCCCCGACTTCTAACCAACAAGTCGGAGTTCTGCAACGACGACCATACAACATTTCATAGGGCGCATCCCTATACTCGAATGATATGAATTATTATACTTGAATTCGACCAACGGTAAATGTGTATCCCACGAACCACCGTATTCTAACACACAATCCCTTAACATATCCTCCAAAGTCTGTATCGTTCTTTCACTCTGACCGTCTGTCTAAGGGTGATAAGCTGTACTTAAATTCACACGTGTACCCATATTCTGTTGAACATGATTCCAAAAGTTTGACACAAATCTGGAATCTCTGTCTGAAACGATCGATAACGGCACACCATGTCGACTAACTATTTCTTTCACATATAAATCGGCTAACTCACTTAACGAAGCTGTCTCACGAGTAGCAAGAAAATGAGCACTTTTAGTTAGACGATCCACTATTACCCAAATCATATCGTGTCGTTTCTGAGTTCTTGATAGTTTGGTCACAAAATCCATCGTTATATATTCCCATTTCCACTCTGGAATCTGTAATTGACATAACGAACCATAAGGTTTCTGGTGTTCTGCCTTCACTTGAGCACAAATATGGCACTTTTTGACATATTGAGCGATATTTGTTTTCATTGTCGGCCACCAATACACTGTTTTCAAATCATGATACATTTTATTACTACCCGGATGTACTGTCAATCTGGATTTGTGAGCTTCTGTCATAATTAAATCCCTCAAATCTCCAAGCTTAGGCACCTAAATACGATTGTTTAAAGTCTTTAGTCCACGTGAATCATCAATTAAGTCCAATTTTCGTTTGATCATTTGTTCAGATTTTATATGTTCGTCCTCCAAAGCACAGGCCTGAACTGTTCTTAAGCTGTTAATCAAATCTGAAGTTATATTCAACCGATGGAATTTCACATTTTCACTTAACTTTTTACGACTTAGCGCATCTGCAACCACATTTTCCTTACCCGGATGGTATTTAATTTCACAATCATAATCTTTGATCAACTCTTGCCATCGTCTCTGACGCATATTCAATTCTTTCTGTGAGAAGATATACTGCAAACTCTTGTGATCTGTACAAATAACACAATGGGTTCCATACAAATAGTGTCTCCAAAGTTTCAAAGCAAACACTACTGCAGCCATTTCAAGATCATGCACTGGATAATTCTTCTCATGAACTTTCAACTGTCGCGAGGCATAAGTGATTACTTTCCCTCTTTGCATTAATACACAACCCAACCCAGCATATGACGCATCACAGTATACCACAAAGTCGTGTGAACCTTCTGGTAAAGTTAACACTGGTGCCTGACACAGTAGCTGTTTCAAAATCTGAAAAGCATTTTCTGTTCATCAGTCCATCGAAAGGCTACATCTTTACGAGTCAACTTAGTCAACGGACCTGCTATTTTAGAAAAATCCTTGATAAACCTGCGATAATAACCAGCCAATCCCAGAAAACTCTTAATCTCAGTCGGAGTCTTCAGAGAATTCCAATTCATTACCGCTTCTATCTTTGTCGGATCAACTTTTATACCTTCGGCACAAATTACATGACCCAAAAACTGCACTTCACGTAACCAAAATTCACATTTTGAAAATTTTGCAAATAGTTGCTCACGTTTCAACAAGTTCAAAACCTGTCTCAGATGTTCAGCATGTTCACTCTCTGTTTTCGAATACACCAATATGTCGTCAATAAACACAATCACAAATTTATCTAAGAATGGACAACACACTCTATTCATTAGATCCATGAAGACTGCTGGCGCATTCGTCAATCCAAACGGCATGACAAGAAATTCATAATGACCATACCTTGTTCTGAACGCTGTTTTCGGTATATCTGATTCAGCAACACGAACCTGATGATATCCGGATCGTAAGTCTATCTTAGAAAAGAATGAAGCACCCTGTAACTGATCGAACAAATCGTCTATTCGAGGTAACGGATACTTATTCTTCATAGTTCTTTTGTTCAATTCACGATAATCAATACACATACGCATTGACCCGTCTTTCTTTTTAACAAACAATACCGGAGCACCCCACGATGAAGAACTCGGTCGGATAAACCCACGATCTAATAACTCTTGAATCTGTGACATCATTTCACGGATTTCAGACGGCGCTAATCGATATGGAGCTTTTGCAACTGGAGTTGTTCCAGGAACCAACTCAATCTTATATTCGACTTCCCTTACCGGCGGCAGACCTGGTAACTCATTTGGGAACACTTCGGGAAATTCTGATACTACTGGAATATTGGCCACTGTTCTCTTTTGTTTCTTCGCATCAATCACATATGCAAGAAACGAATCACAACCCTTTGCCATTGTCTTTTTCGCTTTCATCATGGTTATCAACGGAAAATTATACCCGCCCCGCTCCCCTCGGGCCACACACGGGTTCCATCGGTCGAACGAAAGGTAATCATTTTCCTATCGCACTTAATATTAGTCCTAAGCGAGCTCAGCCAATCCATTCCTAATACTACATCAAAGCTAGGAATAGGTAACACTAAACAAGTCACTGAGAAAGACTTCCCTTCGATCTCTATACAAACCCCAGACACATATGTTGTGACGGGTGTGGTCTTACCATCGGCTACTTCTACACTAATCGGCTTGGGTAATACAGTAGCTGGTAAATTCAACTTAGCACAGAAATCTAGGAACATAAAACACCTATAGAAACATACCGGTGATCACTTCGTCGGTTGCCACAGCATTCTCAACCGACATCTGAAAAGCTCTAGCCTCTGCTGTTGGAGGGTTCTTCCTCTTCTGCCCACTCGAGGCAGTTGACCCTACGGCTGATGCTGAACGCGCCCCTGACCCTACCCCGGAACTACCACTTTTCGACGGACAACTAACTGCACGATGCCCTGGTTTATGACAACTCCAACACACACTATTCGGATACGGACATGCTGAAGACTCATGCCCAACAACACCACACTTTAAACATCTTCTTGTAGCCTCAGAACACTGACCACTATGAGAAGATCGACACGTGTGACACCAATTCCCTTTACCTGATCCAGACCCAGAACTACGCTGACCACTTTTACCCTTCGATTTAAATCCACTAAACTTCTTGGATTTAGATCCTGATTGACCAGATACTTGCCCACCTTGTTGTAGCACATTACCAAACATTCTGTTTCTGGCGGCCTGAACATCACTTTCTACCATCTTAGCCATCACAACAGCTTGAGACAACAATGTAGCTGTTCTAACAAAAGTTCGGTACTCTGGCAAAATGATTTTAACAAAATGCTGGATACGAGACGCTTCGTCTGGCACCCATTGTTGTACAAACCTCAGTTTATCCATATACTTCTCTACTACCTCATCGATCGTCATTTGAGGTGTCATCTTCATTTCAAGAAACTCAGTCTTGATTCGGTTCATATCAAACGGATTACAATACTGTTCACACACCTTCTCATGAAACTGCTCCCATGTGATCATACTTACTTGCTCTTTTGGTATACTGGAAATCAAAGAATCCTACCAAATCATAGCCCTACCTTTCAACATTCGACTAGCATATGTCACTTTCAGCTCGGGTTCACACTGGCACGCTTCAAATACCCTTTCAATTTCTCGCAACCAATTGAGAGTTACAGTCAGATCAGTACTTCCAGAGAACTCGGAGGGTTTGCAATCACGGAAGTTCTTATAAGTACACCTTTTGGGTGGTTGCATGTATAGTTGTTGGAACATTTGCATTTGATATGGATTCATCATCATGGGATTTTGGTAAGTAAAAGTGTTTTGCGGTGGCATATAGTATTGGTTGGGTATTTGATTCTGAAACTGGTTCTGGGGCACATTAGGTATCGTTTGGGATTGCGCGGTTGGGAATCTAGGTGGTGTATCATCATTTCCAGAATGCCTTGCCAATTCAAGCTCATTAATCTTATCTTCAGCCTCTTTTAGCTTGCTTTCTAATTGAAGGATGTAACTATTTTGATCATCATCAGACTCAACACCCTCTTCTGGTGCTCTGAATGTTCCGGGGTTGGATGGGCCAGTTGCGTTTCTATCAGCCATACATGTGCTACAAAACAGCTAACACAAAAGCTTAGTGGATAACAGTTAGTTCAATCACAACTAACACACGTATATCCTATTTTCACTTAGCCCCCCACACCCACAGACATGTTTGACTCGCCTCAGGGTTTGGGAACAAAATACGCGCACGTACTTGCTGCCAAACCTTGCTCTGATACCAACTTGTAACACCGGCCATTTTTTTTTAAACACACAGCGGAAGACTTTATTTACAAACACTATATATGTCACGTCATTACATTAATCCGTGTAATTACGTTTAAGTTTACACAACGGTGTTACGTTATTACAAAACATTATTTATACAAAAGTCCACATCAGAGTTGGGTTGTCAAACATGTCTTCTGCAACAGCACCCAACCCGACTAGCAGTACCTAAACCTGCAAGGGGAGAATATGTGGGGGATTAGCGCACCGCTAAGTGAATGGAATCTATCTAACAGATATAGCTTAAGCCAAACACAAGCTATATACGAACAACAATACATGCTAACCACCAACTAGCATACAATAAGACAATACGAGGATCGGCGGCTTGTACGAGCACACGACTCCCAGCTGATCGGGCCTGAGTCTACCGATAGTCCCTGCTACTCAATTCACAGTATAGTTATCCAGATGCAGGGGGTGCATCGTTCACACTATACTCCACAATTAGTAGCCTATGGACCCAACCTCCCCTAGGCACGGTTGACCTCATACGGACTCTAACCTCTCCTAGGCACGGTCTCAAGTCCCCAGTCTCCCTAGGCCCGACTGGTGCCATTCACACAGTGTACACAAAATTCACATACAACATCAGGCAACGATATTTTTTTTCTAACGTGGCAATTTCTACACTATGCATGGTAAAAGAGTCAACCACAGTAGCATGATATGCTACTTAAACTCTATCCGTAGATAGACCCACTCACCAATTACCAGCAACTGCTCAGTTATTATTTCTGAGCTTCCTCCTTGTCTTTATCTCCTAAGAACAGTAAAAACCAAGTTAGAATAGTATTCTCATCAAGAGTAGACACACTGACAGCGAATTATAGCAAATTAGTAAAAAAATGCGTCCGCTAAAATTTTCATGCTTAACACTCAAAATTTACATCCTGAACACCAAAATACAAACGAGCAGCATAACGGCTAAAAACGGCACTTTGGTAAAACATTCTGCCCTGGACACACAGTCGGTCGACTGTCTCCTCAATCGGTCGACTAACGTAGACAGTCGGTCGACTGTTGACACAACCGGTCGACTGACTTTCCCATTCGGTCGACTTATTTGGTATCACCACAATCGGCCAAAAGTCGAACTCAGTCGGTCGGTTCACTCGCCGACGGTGTTCATCATCTGCAGATTCTGAACACAACCTACGAACATCAAGCTAAATTCACCAAAACTCGATCTAGAGCTCGTTTTCGACCCCAAAACTTACCACAACTCAATTACTACATGTTATAGACTATAAACCCACAATGTTTTGACCATAACAACATCAAATCCATGGATTTTGACACAAAATCAAGCTCTAAACCGTTCGTGTTAAACACAAAATCAAGCTCTAAACCGATTTAGAGTTTAGGGTTTAGGGTTTGGTGTTTTGGGTTTATTCCATAAACCCAAAACACCAAACCCTAAACCCTAAACCCTAAACTCTAAACCGTTCGTGTTAAAAACTCAATCTAAATCCTAAATCTAAACCCTAAACCCTAAATTTCTAAACCCTAATATCTAAACCCTATAAACCCTAATATCTAAACCCTAATATCTAAACCCCAATAGCTAAAACCTCAAAATACGCTCGAAAAACACGATAATTGTTATATATTACTTCTTCGAGCGTTTTCCCGCCAAAATAAAAACATTTATCAAAAAGTGTCTCTACTAAATGTTCATATTTTCATCTCATCTATAATGTTCGTGAACAAAGTTTTTTCAAAAAATGAAAGAAAAAAAAAAGTTTTTGCTTCCCCCGCTTCCCCCCGAATGGTTACTTCCCTCTTGATCCTACCACTATATATATAATAATATATTCCTAATATTTTAAGTATAGTAAAATACGAAATACATTTTAGACATATATTATTATTATTAATATATATATATATATATATATATATATATATATATATATATATATATATATATATATATATATATATATATATATATATATATATATATGTATGTCTAAAATGTATTCCGTATTTTAATATACTTAAAATATTAGGAATATATTATTTTATATATATATTAGACAAAATTGCCCATTTCGTCCCTATGTTTTTTCACTTTTTGCTCGTTTCATCCCTGTATTTTATTTTCTGCATTTTTCATCCTTAAAAGCATTTTAAAGTCCCAATTTCATCCCTCACCCTAATGAAAGTTAACTGAGTTCGTTATAACTATTCACAGGAACTACCCACGTAATCTTTAACTAATTAATATAAAAATCAATTCCTTCTTCCTGTCATTATGAGAGGAAGAATGAGATTAAACCCAACTTATTAAATTTAGACGAACAAGTAACAGAATATAAATGCATGCCAAAATATTTCTAACACAAAAGGAATAGATATTTCTTTGGTCCTTGTATATCAAGTACCCCGTAATACTGTATTAGGGTAGCAGTAACAGATATTTGTTCCGCCCACTGGTCTTTATATCTGATCGAAGATTGACAACTCTGTATATGTTTGCCATTAATGAGCACTAACATAACTACAACTAAAAATATAATTGGTGTTAAAGCACGAACAAAATATAAGTGGCAAATAAGCAAATCATATATCATACCTTAAAAGTTCAAACCTTGATTAAAACAATTGTACGTCCTCAAAGATGCCAAGAATTTAAACAAATGCTCCAACATTAGGTGATGGTCTTAATTTTACAAAGATGTAAACTAGACGGGAACAGAACCACAAATCCCTCTTACTAAAAGAATCTAAATATGTTTAGCATGTTATTTCCTTTAATATCAATGTCCTGTTGACCAATCGCCTATACTAACCTACATGCTAAGGTGCTAAACTTATAGCCTACTGAGTAATATTGTCCAGTGTGTCCAATATGTGGACAAGTGGTTCATGGTTGAAGGAGAATTTAGAGATAAAATCAAATGGTAGATATACCGATTTCAATAATTACATGTATAAAGATTACGTGGATAGTCTCTGTGAATAGTTTTAACGGACTCAGTTAACCTTCGTTAGGGTGAGAGATGAAATTAGGACTTTAAAATGCTTTTAAGGATGAAAAATGCAGAAAATAAATCACAGGGATGAAACAGACAAAAAGTGAAAAACACATGGACGAATTTAGCAATTTTGTCTATATATTATTATTATTATTATTATTATTATTATTATTATTATTATTATTATTATTATTATTATTATTATTATTATTATTATTATTATATTAAGAATATATATTAAAACCCACTAAATTTTTTTAACGGATTTATCTTTCTGTTCGTCGCGAGTTAGGTTCCACCGCTATCACCATTCAACTCGAAATAATTTTACGAACAAAACGCAATAAACTGTATTCGAAACGGAGCTTCGATGCACTACCAACGGAGCATTTCTTTTTAGCAATAAATATTGAAGTGAATTGAATTTACAGTTTAAGTCCTTAAAATATTTATAAACACGCGATATAACTATTATAATATTAATTATACATGACGACTCCCCCGAGTACCATTTTTTGCTAAAATTACTTACAATTTTTTTAATATTAAACTCGCGAGTTACACTTTTATTCAAAAAATAATTGTATATAATAATTCTAAAATAATATAACTTATACTTTACTAATGTTACGTTCCATGACAAATTTTCAATGTACTCTAAATATTACGTAGTATATGATTTATATATTAAAAAGATATTAAATATTAATAATGAGAAAACAAAATTGTAGACATTAAGTTAGTAACACCACCCAAAACAACTTTTAAAATTTGTCAACACCACGAACTCTTAAACTCAAAAAACTTTTAAAATTCGTCAACACATCGGGCTCTTAAACTCAAAAAGAGTTTTTAAAATTTGTCAACACCACAAGCTCTTGAACTGAAAAGAATTTTTAAAATTTGTCAACACCACGGGCTCTTAAACAATAGGAGTTGATACTCACACACCAATTTTTGATCCATACACATTTTTACCATAAAACTTCCAATTATATCCTTATATTTATCTAGGGAATTGAACCACTATTATTGTAAGTAAAGATATATTAGTAAATTAAGTGTGTATGGATCAAAATTAGGTATGTGAGTATCACCTCCCATAAACAATTCTTATATTTTTCTTTTTTTTAGTATCGCTATTTACATATCAATATGAACTGCAAATTACATTTTTGCACAGTTTTTTATACACCCGTGCAACGCACGGACTCATAAACTCTAGTATATATATATATATATCGTAAATTTTGTTTTCGATGATGCTACTATGGCACCATACACTATTTAAATTTAATAAATAAATAAGAATTTAATATCCACTCTTTCATGTTATAAGTGTCCATTACTTTTACACATGATTTTAAAAAATCCTCCAGAAAAAATATATTTCGTCTCTCCACCGTAAAATCCTTAAAATCCTCTTCTAATTAGTTGAAAAACAAGTTGAACGCTTGGAAAAATAAAGTGAGATATTTCAAAATAGTAATGATATAGAGATAATAAATAAATAAATATTAATATTAATAAAAAATATTCTATTTAAATTATTTAATTTCTAAATTAGGTTGAGATCTTGTAAACAATATAAAATATTAATTATGGCGAATTGGTTGACATATATATAAAACAAAAACCGTTGAAATTTCAAAATAGTCATTTGCATGTTCCAGACAGCTAGTTGGGCTGTCGCATTTATCATTAATATCTCCCACAATTTTTTTTTGAAAAACAATATATTTATTTATTCACAATAAAAAACTCACAATGTCCAGTACAGCAGTTACATCGCACAAGGGCTATCAACTAGAACACAAGCTATACATGACAAGCTGCAAAGGTTGCAGCCAATGTTCGAAAGTCAGAATTAGGAAAAACAAGAACACGGATTGTAAAATCAATTGTGCCACTCGATGTTTTTTGTTTTACACCTCCTCGCGATCCACTTAAAACTTTTAATTTGGACTTCATTTAGGGCCACCGGAGGGTTCCAACACTTGTTTGTAAAGAGTTTTGCATTCCGGTTTTTCCAAATGAGATATCCGCATGTCCACTTTACCGCTTGCCAAACTTTCGCACCCAAATCTAAAAACGACATGTTTGCATTTGTTTGGAATAACTCATCGATGCTAGAGATTGAAGGACCACCACTTAATTATTTTATCCCAAAAATCCAACGCGTGTTGGCAACGAAAAAAGAGCATAGTCCATTGATTCCACATCGTCGTCACAAAGAAGGCAACAAATGGTGTGGAGATCAATGCCCCGTTTGTCTAATTCCGTATGCGTCGATAACTGTTTTTTCCTAGGCCTCCACACAAAAAACTTCCACTTTTTTTGGTACAAAGTTATTGGATAATGTCTCGCATCTGTTACTGTCTGCGCCCGTGACCTTTTGTAAGATTAAATCCGTGAGTGACTTAGTCTGAAACGTACCAGAATTATTAAGGGACCATTTCCAGCATTCGGCCTTCTCAGGTTGTAGTCTGCACGAGCTCACCAAATTGGATAATTCGATCAGCTCATTGTTTGAACGGCCAAAAGGAACGCATACCCAATTCCAGACTCTAGTGCATCTTGAACCATCCCAAGCTGTTCTGTCACGAAGTGTTGCTGCAATATTTGCCTCGAACCGATACAATCTTTTGAACCTATTTTTCAATGGCAAGTCACCAACCCAAATGTCGTTCCAAAAGGATGTTGAAGCGCCATCACCTATTTCCTTTTTGAAGGAGTTCCTGAAAGATAAGTCAAGTGCATCTAACTCGAAACCACAATTTAGTAGATTACACCAAACCGGAGATTTGTTTTGAAAAGTAGTACATGAGTCTAGGCCACGCAAGGCCAATAAATGCTCGAGATGACTTTGAACCACAAGGAAGTGGGTTCGGTCTCAAACCTCCACCATCACTTGCCGATCAAAGCTAAATTTTTACAATTTAAAGACCCCAAGTTTAACCCGCGCACATCATGAGGAAGAATGACCTCATCCCATTTAACTCAAGAGATTTTCGAATTATTACACGACCCACCCCAAATAAATGTACGCCTCACACTCTCAAGATTTTTTATCACACATTGCGGGGCATGGAAGAGCGAGAAATAATACAACGGGAGACTATTTAGCATCAAATTTACAAGGGTCAACCAACCACCAAATGACAACGATCGAGCACACCAATCCGAAAGATGTTTCACGAATTTATCCATAATCGGTTTCCAACTAGCCATCTTATTCATTCTTGCACCGACAGGTAGTCCAAGATAAATAAACGGGAATGATCCAACTCTACAATCCAACATTTTTGTCTTTGCCTCAACTTCATCATGATCGATTTCAACTCCAAACAGGTTACTTTTATGATAATTTACTTTCAAGATGGAGGTCAACTTAAAACATTTAACTAGTTTCATCAAACTGATAAGATTCCCTTCATCCCATTCTCCGAAAAAATAGTGTCATCCGCATACTGAAGGTGGGATATGGGGATGTTTTTGTGACCAATTCCAACACCCAAAAATAGACTATTTCGGAACGCAGCCTTCGTAAGGAGGTTAAGACATTCCGCCGCAATAATGAAAATAAAAGGTGATAGTGGATCTCCCTGTCGAACCCCACGTTGTAATTTGAATTCGCTTGTCGGAGAACCGTTGACAAGAACAGAAATAGATGCCGATTGTAGACAGGATAAAATCCACTTCTTCCACTTGATTTGAACCCCATATATTCCATGACTTCTAATAAGAATTCCCAACTTAGATAATCAAAGGCCTTTTCGAAGTCTACTTTAAAAATTAGGCTTTTCGATGTTTTTTCTTTAAGAACTCAAGGGCCTCGTTAGCAATTAGCGCACCATCAAGAATGTTTCTAGTTTTTATGAACGTACTTTGCTCAAATCCTACAAGATTCGAGATGACTTTTCTTAAACGATTCGATAGCATCTTCGCAATTATCTAATAGAAACTACCAATTAGACTTATCGAGCAATAGTCGTTTAGAAACAAGGGGTGCGATTTTTTTGAAACTAGGGTTATAAATGAGGCAATGCAGGCGTTTGAGAATTAGCCTTTTTCCCAAAAATAGTGAATTGCATCCACGAGATCGTCTTTGATGATGTTCCAAAACTTTTTGTAAAATCTATGATTGAAGCCGTCCTGGACCGGAGCCTTTTCACTGCCTCGCTCTTTTATCGCGGACCAATTTCCTCTTCACTGAATTAGAGTTCAAGGTTAATTACCTCATCAGGTGAAAGTTTTCCACTATGAAGTCCACTAGTCGAAACTGTCACAAGCCCATTATTTGAAAAAGTATCATCGGCCCAGTAGGCCAATTGTGGCTTGGAAGAATTCCTACTGTTAAAAATACGCTAGAAGTGATCAAAAATCGCGCTTTTTATCGCATGTGGTTCCTCGTTCCACGAGCCATTAATGTTTAAACCCCGAATGTTGCACTTATTATACTTTCTAAGAGCGGTAGAGTGAAAATACTTTGAGTTCTCATCGCCTTCCAACACCCAACGGATACGAGCTTTTTGTTTTAACATGTTAGACTTCGATTTTTCCTTATCTAGCCATTGTCTTCGGATATCTAACCAAATTTTTCGCTCATCATCATTAAGAGTCCTGTTTCATCCTTACTTTCCCATTCGTCAACTTTCCTTTTTAGCTCACTAATTTCACTTTCAAGATTACCAAACATTGTTTTATTCCAATTCTTTAATGCGAATGTCACGTTTTTAAGCTTGTGTCTAAATCTACAATCCTTTCTATTTCCCCGAACATCGTTTGACCACGCCTCTTGAATAATCTTGTCGACCCCTTTCTTATTAAACCACTCATCAAACACCTTGAAATGCTTAGGGCCCAAATCAATCACTTTGTCTCGGAGAATAATAGGACAATGATCTGAAGTGCGTCTATCAAGAGGAATAACCGATAAATCTTTCCAAAGACTAATTAATTTATCCAAAACGATAAAGCGATCTAGCTTACTAAACTTTAATCCATCATCACTTATGCGGGTAAATTTTTTACCGGTTATTGGAATTTTAATAAGCCTATTTCTCGAGATGCAGTCATTGAAACAGTTTGCACGGGCATGATGGAAGGTACAATTCATTCTATCCTCTTCTTCTCTTACCTCGTTGAAATCTCCACACAAAACCCATGCCGTATCTACACAACACATTAGTTTCTCAAGGGATTCCCTCATCAATCTTGTGTCCACATCTTTATGCGGACCATATACGTTTACAATAATAGATTCATTTCCTGAACCACACCAATTTCCACGAATAGCTAGGGAGAAATCACTTTTAACTGCACTATTAACAACAACAAAATTTGTATCCCATAAAATCACCAAACCTCCAGAATTACCAATCGATTCATTTTGTACATACCTGACATCATTATTCCCCCACAGAGTGTTAACCCATTGATCAGAGATACTAGAACACTTTGATTCCTGGATAGCTATAACAACCCTCAAATTTTCATTCTTGGAATGACTAATTTACCCTTAGGGTTTCTGCATGATTATTTATGATAGTAATTAAAAGGTTATTACTATACAAATTATTCAACGTTGACTAAATATTATTTTTAGACGACACTATATATTAATTAAACTTTGTATTTATTATATAATATACTTTAGTTAATAATCTTAGTAATAAACTATTATGTGGCACTTTTATAAGATGTAAAACTATATGTAACATAATTAATAATTAAATGATAAATCATATAATTATTTAATTAATTTATTAAAAACCGATTTATATAATTATTATTATTAAAAATCGGATTTAAATTAAAAATATAAAAAGATAATAACAAAAAAAATTCTAGAAAGTTTCAAAAATTATTTAAAGATAAGATATGTATTAAATTGGAAAAATTATATTTTTTTCTTTTCTCTCGGACGACCCATTGTTTTTTTTTAAACGAAATATTTTTTTTAAACCTACTTCTTCTCCAAGTATTTTCCACTACAAATACAACCATCATTCTTCACAAATTTTACATAAAAAAGTTGAGAAAAGCTCTCAATCTTTGGAAAACATTTTTAAGGTATTTTCTTATTTTCTTGCCTTTTATTTTTTTATTTCGATTTCTTTTTTTCCCGAAACTATTTTTAATTTATTTTTTCTAAACCAAAACACATATAAATTAATATTATAATCATGTTATAATTAATATTAAACATTGATCTAAGATTTATAATTATAATATGTAAATATCGAATATATATATATATATAATTATAATTATTAATAAGTTGTAAATAATTAATACTTTAATTATATGAATTATATTTTAAATTAAACATTTATAAAAATAATCGATTCATATTTTTTTTTATACCAACACAATTAATTAATATTTATATAATTATTAATCTCTAAATGTATTTATTTATTTATTGAAATCGAATATATATGTATTATATATATAATCGGCTTGTATAATATATATACATACTTTATATTTTTTCTTTTCTTTTCGAAACATAAATAAATATATGTATTTATTTTTGTAATATCCCGAGCAGACACACACACAAACACATACACACACACACACACACACACACACACACACACACATATATATATATATATATATATATATATATATATATATATATATATATATATATATAATTTTTTTATATATACCAAAAGTATAAATGTATGTATTATTTTTTTATCTGAAAATACAATCGTATATTTTCTAAATCAAAAATATATATTTATATATTTTCTTATTCAAAAATACAAATATTTATATATCTTTTATTTTTCGAGAATATATATTTTTATATTTTTCGGTTATTATATAATATAAATATTAATACTTATTTTTATAAACACATAATTAATATTTATATGTAGATATAATAATTTATTATTATATTCGAATATTATATAAATTTATTAATAATATTATAACATCCTTAACTGGGCCTAGCTGTAAGATTACTAATTTGCCCTCAAGTTATGTTGTGTTAATATATGCTTTTATTTTTATTTAATATTTATTATTAATTAATGATGTGGTTAGGACCAGTTAGTGACAAGAGTCACAAAACATGTTTGTTTATTTAATTTGGACTTCGTTTGGGTTGCCAAATGATGAACGAAAGATATCAGATAACTGATAAATACCCGTGTGTTGTACAATGTGGGATTTTAACTCATTTTAGTGACTAGTGCTCCTATTTTCTTCATATTTGTTTCCAGAATATTCACATATACACACACACACCTCGTTCTTCATTTCCTTCACATACACTATCTTGTTTCTTGTGATTTACTGATTCCATTAAGGTAAGAATCATAAGCTTTCATGCTCTAATCTTTGAGAAAATTGGGTTTTTGTGTTAGGTTTTACAAAGTGAGTAATTTGGGTCAAAATGGTTAGATTTGGTGTTGTTTGAGTCAAAATCTTATGGATTTATGTTTCTACATGTTTAGTGTTTTCGATTTGGTCAGTTTTGAGGTCGTAATCGAGCTCTAGAGCAAGCATTGGTTGGTTTTGGGTGAAACCCGTAATCTTGTTCATCACCACCTGCAGGTACAGACAGTCAGCTGAGTGTCTCTAGACACTCGACCGACCGACTCGACCATCGACCGAGTGTATAAGACCCACGGCGGAGTAAGTCTGTGAGAGACCATCGACCGAGTGACTAGACACTCGGTCGAGTGAGTGTAGACAGTCGGCCGACTGTCTCTGACAGTCGACCGAGTCTCTTTGGCAGTGGAAAATTTTACTAAGTGTTGATTTCTAGCCATTATGCTGCCCGTTTGTATATTGATGATTATAATAATATAGCTAACTTGTGTATATGTCTTTCTCAGGAGAAAAGGAGAAAGAGAAGGTTCAATGATTAGATAGCTGAACACCTTCTCGTTTGCTGGTTATTTATGAGTGGGACTAACTGGAGTATATACTATAGAGTAGCATGTTATATTATGATTGCCATGATTGTTATATATACTTGCTACTATGGTTAGTTAGTATGTTGTGATGACTGCATGTTAGTTAATGCTTGTCTGCTGGAGCCCAGTGTGTCCCTATTGTGTGGTAGCCTCGGTAGGAGAGATCAACCTGTAGGTTGGGTTCCTCATGTGATAGCCTAGACAATCATAGTATTTATATGTGTGAATGATGCATTCCATCACGTGTGGATTATATATATACAACAAGGTGGTGGAGGAACTTTAGGTAAGCCCCAATCCGATCAACTGGTGGTTAATGGTTTGGCCAAGCCGCCAGAGTCTCTGTAGACAGCACTTGGGTGATGATTATGTGTTAGCCATTGTGACATGATTAGTATAACAGTTCTGTATGCTATTGCCCATAGTTAGTTGTACTCATTTAGCTTTGTGCTAATTCCCCTCCATCTCCTCCCTGCAGGTTGTTAGCTTTTGTAGATGTTACTTTTGGGAGAAGACGGGCATGATGATGTTATGTTTGACAGGATTTAACTCTGATGTGGTCTAACTATGTTAAACTGTGATATTTGGTAAACATAATGTAATTACGTTTTTTTCGGTTAATTATGTATTTTCTTGAAATGACACGTGACATCAGTCGAACTATATTAATGTTATTTACCAGTTATGTTGTATTTAATAAAC
Source organism: Rutidosis leptorrhynchoides (assembly GCF_046630445.1). NCBI lineage: Eukaryota > Viridiplantae > Streptophyta > Magnoliopsida > Asterales > Asteraceae > Rutidosis > Rutidosis leptorrhynchoides. The sequence goes on from NC_092333.1 coordinate 684,170,090, forward strand.
TTAATACTTCTGCCACGTATTAAAAAAATAGCGGTGTCACAAGTTGGTATCAGAGTATAGTTTGATAGCATGCGCATTGTGATCTAAATGTTATGTTCCCAAACTTAGCAAAGTCAGGTCAAACATAACATGCTGGGGATGGGTTAAGTGAGTGTTAGGACAGGCTATGTGTTAGTTGCTGGTACTAACAGAGTTTATACTAAGCTTTGGTGTGAGTGTTGTGATAGTGCAGCAATGACAGATAATGAAGCGAACGTTACTGGCTCCATTGCCCCTGGAATTGGTACATTCAGAGCCCCTGACGAAGATGGGCATGTGTCATCAGAGGAAGAAACCTCTCAAGAAGTGATAAATCTACATAGTCAATTACTAGAAGCTAAAGAGCGAATTAAGGAATTGGAACAAAAAGGGAACAATGGAACCCTAATACCACTGCATAAAACACAACTTTTCCTCCAAATTTCTATACTCAAACCGGTGGCAGTTCCCAGTCACAGCTTCCTCAGACTATCTATCAACACCTTCAAATGCCATACCCGTTTAACCAGGCCTTTACGAATCAGATGATATACCCATTTCAAGTCCCTGAGATAAGAAATAAGTGTACATATAAACAGTTTCTAGAATGCAAACCTCCAGAGTACAGCGGTCATACAAACCCTACAACGACACTCAATTGGTTAAGATAGGTGGAGCAGGCATTAGAAGCATGTTTTTGTGAACCTGAATCTAGAGTTTTGTTTGCTATTAGACTTCTAAAAGGTGAAGCTATGGAATGTTGGGATTCTATTACAGCATATTTTCCTAAGGAACGGATCAGTCAGATTACCTGGGAACAATTTACTGCTAAGGTTCGTGAGCAGTATTGCTCCGAGTATGAAATGGAAAGATTGAAAACTGAGTTTCTGAATATGAATATGACAGAAAGTATGACGATTGATGAGGTTTTCAGAGACTTCACATCTAAGTTGAGGTTTGTTCAACAGTGGGTACTGACTGAGAAGGATAAAATTCAGCATTTTATGCGAGTGATTAAGCTAGAATATAGAACAATTGCGAGATTTGTGACAACCTTGGCACAGGCTCATGAGATGGCCAAGGTTACTGAAGGTGATGTATTGGCAGTGAAAAGAGAAAGTTCAAAGGGTGAATCTTTTGGGGGAAAGTCAGAAGGTCAGTAAGGTGGACAGTCTACTCAGCAGTCGAGTAAGCAATCGGGTTTTTGTGGTAGAAAGTCAGGTGGGTTTAAACAGAAGAGTAAGTCTGATATGAGCGGATTGGGTTCTAGTCAATCTGGTTGGTGTAATGTTTGTAAGTCAACTCACTTCGGCCCATGTTCTCCAATGACTAGAAGATGTCTGAAATGTGGAGTGTTAGGTCATGAAGCAACGGCTTGTTCCTTTAAATCTAATGTTTGTTGAAGTTGCCATCAGGAGGGACATAGATCAGTGAATTGTCCATCTGCGTCAAGAGCCGGTTCTGGGGCAGGGTCAGGGGCGGTTACTTCTGGGGGATCTTCTGCTTCTACTACCGGGTAGAAGAGAAAGAATCCTCCAACAGCAGAGGCAAGGGCATTTCAGATGACGGTAGACGATGCAACCGCTACCGATGACATCATTATCGGTATGTTCTTGGTTAATTCCTTGCCAGCTCGTGTGTTATTTGATTCTGGAGCGAATCGTTCTTTTATATCCTTAGGATTCTGTGATAAGTTGAAGTCACCTATTAGAATGTTAGATACGCCTTTGGGAATAGAGGTAGTTGATGGTAAAATGGTTCCATACACATCATCTGTGTCTGGAGTTACCATCGAGATTGATGGCCATTCCTTCCCTCTAACCTGTTTGTTGATGCCTATACCTAGATTTGATGTAGTCATAGGCATGAATTTGTTAAGAGCTAATAGGGCTAATATTAAGTGCCATAAGAAGATGATTTATTTCCGTCTAGCCGATGGGTCTCGAGTAATAGCTAGGGGGTGTGATATCGGCTAAAAAGTCATATTTTTACCCCCGATATTGAGTCCCAAAAGCATAAAGATCAAACCTTTTTCGGCAAAATAATCACTTATTCAGTTAAATTTGTAGATAAAGTAATTACGAAGGTGATGCAAAAAGAATCAAGAGAAACGGGGCTAAAACGAAGATTCTAGAGCGAAAATGGTGAAAGACAAGAAATCAAGTTACGATCCAAGGAGTCAGCAAGCCAAACGGCTTGCCAAACGGGCTGCCAAACAGCCTGCCAGTGTGGCAAACGGCCTACCAAACGCCCAGATCAAATGGCCTCGTTAAACGGCTTGCCTTAACAAACAGGCTCTGCAAACGGGTTGCCAAACGGCCTGCCAAACGGCCTGCCAGCCGTTTGCAGGCAAATTTTGTGCTTATTTAAAGGCTTTTTGTCATCCAATTTCAACACACCTCTCTTCACTCTCTCACTACAATACACTTTCTCTCACTAGAGCTTTCAAGGCCTTCTCACCTCCGAGCGGGAAATTAAGTACCCGGAGGCGAACGCCGAAGATTGTAATATGAGCGTTCTAGAGGATGTCAGCACTTGTAATGGTCCAGATCTCGTCTGTAAACGGTGAACGCTTTCCTTAATTTAATGAAGTTATCTTGTTATCTTAAGTTGCTTTCGACTTGCATGCTTATCTGTCTGTTACGAATGTTTATTATATGTTGAATACTTTATCTGAGACTTATCATACTATTATGCTGAAACCCTGATGGTTTAGAAGTTTAATTTACAGATCAACCTTTCCGCTTATTCACGTGGCTATAACCTAGTATCAGGACCTGATCAAGCCTAGGATACAAGGTAAGTAGTTATGTGTGCTTAACGTCACAATAGGGATATAGTACCTACGTACGAATAACCATTTATTCGTCATAAAAGAGCTGCCCATTTAAGTTGTGATTAGAGTTAGCAACATAGAGTTCAGTGAACACTAGCTTGCTCAAAAGCATGATTCGCGTCAGAAGCAACGTTCTTGAGATGTTGTAAGATGATCCGGGGTTGAATAAGTGATCGCAAAAGGAGAGACCTCTAATCCAATTAGCAGTACCTTAGAATATCTAAGATTGCACATCTGTTAATGTTAAGGCATAGCATAGTGATAAGTGGTGGAATATTGCTGTAGTTAGACCAACTAGGATTAAGAAAAGCTGAGACTGTCCATTATGGGTATACCACTTTGTTCATGTACCTAGGATTCTATCCATAAGGTCATTTAAACCCTTTAGGTTAACGTTAGGAGTAGCGATATCCGTCTTAGCCAGAATCTTCAAAGCCTAAACTCTTAGTGACAAATCAGCTAGGTTCATAGCCCAGTTGATTGAGGTTTAGTGTTTATCCTAGGAAGTTAAACTCTTGTGATAATTTCCTTTTAGAATTCTATTCTCCATACCTATCTATCTCTATCTTTATAGGTTCAATTACTGTTTTATTTAGTTAATCTTAATCTATCACCTCTTGTCACTAAGGTTAACTATATATGCACTTTTGTCCCACGTTACTGAGCAAACATACAAAAATACGCACCTGAGTTATATTTACTACTTACTCGGTAAAAGGAAGATAAGTAGGTGAGTTATAGCTAGGAAACCCCAGCTAAATATAAATGATAAAACCATTACTATCTTGTGGTAGCTAATTCTGACGTGTTGCGACCTAACGACACCGCACAAATAAAACCGTCCGTTTTGGCCATATCATAAGTGGAAGTAAGTTTTTGGCGCCGCTGCCGGGGACTTATTTTCTGTCTGTTAAGGTAATCGTTGATTCTATCAAAATATCTGAGATTCTTGAGTGGTGTCTAAGAAAGACAATTATACACGGACTTGGTTGTTAGATTTTCCGAACAGTCTCCAATTATATTGGAACCAAAAGGATCCTGCCTCTCCGTAGTCTGCCTGGTCACTTGTTTCAAGGATAAATTGATAAGAAACACACATGCTTAACAAGCAGGGAGTTTGTCGGTATAGGATTTAAAGTCGCCATTACAGTAAATGCTTTTTAAAACTATAAAACGAAATATTAATTATGGTATTAATTTCTGTAGGATCCAGTTCAAACTTAACCGACTACGAAGAAAGTGCGAAAGGCAGTTGCTCTCCCTCAACTTTGGAAACCGGCGAAGTTTTTCTTTATAAACCTAAAACAAATCTAAACCCTGATGAATCTCATCAAGAATTAGTTCTTGATCCTTGTAGCCCAAGAAGCCGGATAATTTCATCTGACTTAGAGATTTCATTGCTTTTGGATAAGTTTTACTCAAATCAACCAGGATTCAACCCTCTTCACAATCCAAAAGGGAGGCTCAGTCTTAACAAACTCCTGATTATGGAAGATGAAATGCGGGAAGAATATCCAACTATTTTCAACTATCCAGACTTGTTTGAATATAATCCCAATGAGATACGACACATTGATAAAACAAAAGCTCCGTCTACTGGAAATCTGTTAAATCATAGTAGAAGGTTAGACGTCTATAGAGAATTCATTAGGCACCTCTATTCCTCAGACTTCCCGTTCTCAACATTTCAAATCAATCTGTTAAAAGAGCTGCGTTCTCAAGTTCGTTCTCTACACAAACTGTTAAAAGAATGTGGGGATGATATTTTTGTCAAGTATCGGGATGCAGAAATTGATTTCAAATTCGATTTAGAGTCATTCGTCAGTTTTCTCCCTCACTTCACCAATAAAGAAGTTTCTCCAATTCATATAAACCGTTATGTCGTCGCAATGATCTCTGAATTAGAATTTTGGGTTGAAAGTAAGAAACTTAACCCTATTTCAAAATATGGAAACCGAGATTTCTTTTACTTTGATCCAGCCTCATTTCTTATCAAAAGATTAATTGAAGCTTTTCCTGATTCTACCGAGAAAAGAATAAATCAGAATTTCTTCGCAAAAAGAAAGGAAATATATTCAGAACTCCTACAAATCCTCACTATGTCAAAATTTCCATTTACAACTCCGCAAAGGAAGATCATTCGGGAAATATCTATGAATTTTAAATTTACTATCGATGATCCTAACTGTGCGGAAGATCTTTTATTTCAAGACACAGTGTCAAAACTTCTTTTTGAACTTAATTATCAAGATACTGGACCTAGGGATAGAATTTCGAACATTAAAAAAGTTAGAAGGGCTTTGGTTAAACTTATGGACGATATCGGAGATTTACAAAAGTGTGAGCGCAAGATGTTAAGTGATTTTGAAATATTTTCAGTATACTCCGCTGACTTACTCTGGATGGTCAAAGAAGCTTTAAACTTGTCTTTCTTCCCGCGTCATTTCTGAAATTTAGTTGTGGAACCTGTGTAATTTGTGTTTTTAATAAAGCAAAATATTTTAATTTTACTCCGTCCATTTGTCTTTTTCTTTATTTAATAAAATAACCGAATTAAAATCTGAAATAAAATTTTATTTATCTTTTATTAACCTCGTTAAATGTTTAAAATTTTAAAAATTAAAAATTTGCAAGTCGGGTCCGGGAAATAAGCCCGTGAGCCGCACGGGCCCATTTTTCTTTCTTCTTTTCTTCTCCTCCTCTCCTTTTCTCCTTCCCTTTTATTTCCTTTTTTTTTATCTTCTTCTTCTTCCTGGGAACCACGGCCGACGCATTACCTCACCACCACCAAACTCAATTTTTGACCATTTTCAACGATTCGAAGCTCAAATCCAACTCTCTCGTGCCTCCTAAACACGTTTCCATCATCAATTTGGTGTAAAAGTACCTTTCTAGGTCAGAATTCGAATTCTTACTAAAAGTCAAATTTTTGACTTTTGAGAAAAATTGTATTTTAGGCCGAATTTTGGATTCCTTTATGCTTAGTTAGATAATGTGATTGCTATGTGTTAGTTTTTAGGTTCGATTGAAGTATTTTGGATGTTTTTTAGCTCTCGATTCGTTAGTTGAGGATTTAGGGTAAAAATTGGTGAAATTCTTGGGAAATTGATGTTTTGCTAGGGTATTTAGGTTTAGTGAATCATTTAGAGTGCTTAGAAACCAGTTTTGAAACAATGAATGCTTGTTTGCTTAAATTTGACATTTTGGTAAAACTACATTTAATTAGAATTAGGGTTTTTCCTATAGTTAAAACGTTTTTAAAACTTAGGATTGCCTTGAAACTAGTTCAAATGAAGATATCATTGGTTTGCACATGAAAATGTAGCTTAATCTTTGATTTTTCTTATTTTGTACGTTTTGAACAAAATGAATATTTTTTCGGTAAAATGGCTTTAATCTTTGACTTAAGAATGTTATAGCTCAAGTTTGGTGATTAAAAATATTTAAGGTAATCAAAAATGGTTTTTAGAACCATTGTATGCTTAAAAATTATCACATTTGGTTCAAAATTGCTTATTACGACTAACTTACTATAATTATTATTTTTAGCATTATTTATTGTAATCACGGGTACACTTTGAATTTTGCTCAAAAATAAGTTTGTAGTTGGATTAGATATTATTTGTGGTAATTTTGGCTATATTTGACTATAACAGGAATTTGGAAAATGCCATTTTTAAAGCCCTCATTTCGAATTTTTTTAAAAAAAATATATGCATTTTCAAATTCTAAGTCTTAATTTTTTGGAACATAACCTACGTTACTTGACTTTCGCAGATGGCTAATCGCATACCAGCAGAGTATGAGTTGCCCCATTACCTTCTCGGGCAAGATGATCCAGCAGATAACGAGACATTTATGAGAACCTGGATTAATAGGCCAAAAGGGGCTAACAAATATATTAACTGGACGATTATGGAACAGTGTGGATGGGCCGAAGAGCTTAGGGCAATCTTGAACTTTAGAGCAATCGGAAGAACACACAGAGCCTGGCAAAACTTGTTTGAAATAAATGAGAAAGCGTACAATGAGCCATACACGAAATATATGGCTACTTGGAGGTTTGATTCAGACGTTGATCAAGAAGATTACAGTGATCAAGAGTGTATCCACTTTCACCACCAAAATCAGATGTACCACCTATCTCTTGCATGGTTTGCAAGGTATTTGGAACTGTATAAACCGTCACAACTCAACAGTTCTTTATTCAAGAGGGGTTACACCACCTTGAACAACATAGATTACCAAGCTTTCTGGCGTGAATACACCTCCGATGATGAGCCATGGAGATCAAGTAAAAAGGCTTCAAAATTCACCAACCCCGTATACCGCATCCTTCACCACCTTATCACTAAAACCCTTCACCCAAAAGCCCAACATGGTGGTGCCGTTACCATTAACGATATGCGCCTGATGCACGCCATGATACACAACCAGAATATGCAAGTTGCGCACCTCCTGTCCCAGGCATTTACTAATGAAAAGAATTCAGCAAGGACAGTTGTGACAGTTTTGGGAGCGGTTGCGATGACCCGTCCAAATCCATTTGGACGAATACATCATTCATTGATTTCATAGTGAGGTTTTGACCTCTATATGATACGTTTTGTAAACATTGCATTCTTTTGAAAAGGCACAACATAAATGAATATATAAATCCAAGGTTTTCGACATCTGATGATTTCTACGTATAGACAATCACCGTATATAATAGTTTTTAACAATACATCAGTTGACAATACAGTCAAATTAGATATATGGTGATGATTTTGTGAATGCAAAGTTTTCTCGAATAAAGCATGTATGACTCCATGCACATAGCTTGTATAACATATAAGCAAACAGCGGAAGACTTCTAGGAACCTGAGAATAAACATGCTTTAAAGTGTCAACACAAAGGTTGGTGAGTTCATAGTTTTAATGTTGCACATATTCTGTATATAAATGTGGATCACAAGATTTCAGTTGTTTCACCCAGAAACGTTTATCAAAATATTCTACAAGATTGAGCACCCTGGTAACTAAACTTTAACGTCTATATAATAAGTACCCCTGTTTTAACATACATGCAATCAACATGTACAATACACAAAACCAAAGTGTACTAAACTCAAATAGCATACGTCTATTTTATAGTTCAGGCTAGGGTTTCTATACCTGGAACAGACGGGGATGTCAAGCCCTATGGATCCATATACAACTACTCGTGCCCACCGGTTCTTATAACCGGCAGTTACTAGTTACCAAAGCTAAGGGATTTTTGGTTCAAACTCGGTGTAGAATTTAGTATGTACTTGTATCTATTGCGTTTAAAATAAAGTGCATGTATTCTCAGCCCAAAAATATATATTATAAAAGCAATTAAAAAGGGATCTATAAACTCACCTTAGCAGCACATAAATTCATTCACCAAAATGTGACTGAAACTCGGAATGCAAAGTAATCGTAGATCTCAACCTAGAGAATATATGTTGGTCAATAAATGTTTAACAAGCTAGGTTCGGTCATAGTGTATCACAATCCTAATGCTCGAGACCGACATGCAAAAGTTAACAAAAGTCATCTCAAAAGTCAACCTGACCCAATATGATCTTTGAATCTATACATGTTTATTATCATAGTATAAGTCTTGATAATTGATCGAATTTATAGTTTATTAAACTCAAAATATTATTTATTTCAGGAGCTATATTATATTTGAATTATCATGCAATCGAAAATATTTTATTATTTCACATAGCTTTCCAATACTTGTAAAATCAGATTATAGTGTTTATAAAGCTTTAAAACATGATATGACAGTCAACTTTGACAATTGTTCAACAAAACGAGACGTGCTTTATATAGGAATTCATTTACTCGATTAGTAATATTTGAAAATCCAATTTATCAATCTCATAGACAAGTTGTTTAAATATTAATTTACAGTTTCAAACACAATTTCAATTAACGTTAACCATAATTCAGTTGACCATATCTTTTAATCCGTTCATCGAAATCACGCGATTTCTAAATGAAAAGTTAATAATTTTTCGCCAGCTTTCCAAAAACATGCATATCATATACTTTATATCAGTAGCATATGTATCAAATTCGTGATTCATCATAAACTATCTAACGACAAAATTAAAGTATACAAGCATGCATAAACATATATACTCGAGCACTAGACATGGACACACTATTAATATATAAAAGATAATATGTGAATGCTCACGTATCAATATTGTGATTCAATATTGTAGGAAAGTACGTAGACGCGACGGAGACGATGAACACTAGTTTGACCTCACGAGCTATGCCCCCGAACCATACCCATAACCTCCATAGCTATAACCCATAATTTTCCTAGCTCTATCCCACTCGAAAACCCATTTTGAAATTACTCGCTCATGACTTCGTCGTAGTATTTTGTGTATAATAATACTAAAAATAATACTCCTAATTATAAGATTAATAATAATAATAATCTTAATAATAATAATAATAATAATAATAATAATAATAATAATAATAATAATAATAATAATAATAATAATAATAATAATAATAATTATAATAATAATAATAATAATTATAATATATATAGAGAGAAATATGTAAGAGATAGATCAGAGTGAATGATGAAAATGAATCTTACAAACTGCAATTCGTTCGTTTTAAAAGCACTTGACACCACCTACCACCCCATGCGATCGCATGGGAATTAGCCTGTGTGGCCATGCGATTACATGGCCTTGTAATACAGTTCACATTCCTTGCCGACACTTATTTGTGTAATGTAATCAATTATATATATTATTTAATATATAATATATTTAATCTTTAGAATTAATTAAATATTATATTATATTCTCGTGCATAGTTGATTTGTAATTTTAGCACCGATGAATTGTACATTGACGCTCGACTTACGTACCGGTTTCGGTTTTTCGATCGTCCTTTCGTACGCTTAGAAAACTTGTACTTTACGTTTCGCGAGACGTACCTTTATCAATAATTAGACTTAATTATCGATGATTTATATAATAAGGAATGTAACTTATATTTTTGAGTGTTGTGGTCATTTGCTTCTATAAATCAACTTCTCGTTGTTTAATAAAGTATATATAATAGTATTATTTTGAATCAAAACGTTTTATGACTAATTAAATATTTATTTTATCACTTTGTAAAATATAAATATACTTTCATTTAAAAATATAAAATTAGAAATATTAATTTAATAATATAATATTTAGTCTTTCAAAATCTTTTTATATTTCAAAGTTATTTTAAAATCATTTACATAATAGAGAATATTATATCCTATAACGTTTACAATTTTAAAACTTAAATAGACATAGTACATTTATGTACTAGTGCTTATTTTAATTTATCAAACATTTTAATTAACACAACTATATCAATCGAATCCAATAAATAAGCGTTACTATCGTTTACTTAACTAATTTGAAAACATATATCTTTAATGAACACGTTTTAAATACACGTTGCAAGGTATTTATATATTTAGTTCTAACAATTAACATTTCGACTTATTGTATATATTCAAATTCATTCTTTAAAAGATTTCATCTATGTCATAAAACGTTTTCAATATTATGAAAACTAATAATTATCCTATCAAAAGGCAGGAAGCAATCATTATGTTGAAAGTTAATCTCTACTAATCTTTGTCCAGTTGTCGTTAATTGATCTGTTTGTTCTTACTTGTAAATCACCTTACCAATATTTCCGAATGTTGTTAAAATGGATAGTTTTCTTAGATCATAGTTGACCTTACAACAGAGACTCGTAATCATAATTACAATGTATCTGATAATTCAATCATTTGATATTATCTTTTACTTCCGTCGATAATTATATTAAATATATATTAAAACAAATATGTTCATGTAAAGTATTATACATCTAATACTTTGTTAACGTTTTCAATTAATATGACTATATCGTATATATATACATGTCTATACACATAATTATTCGTGAATCGTCGAGCACAGTCAAAGAGTAATTGATTACATGAACACAGTTCAAAGTTTTTTGAGATTTCAACAATACAGACTTTCCTTATCGTGTCGGAACATATAAAAATTAAGTTTAAATTCAGTCGAAAATTTCCGGGTTGTCACAGTTCCTACCCGTTAAAGAAATTTTGTCCCCGAAATTTGATCGAGGTCATCATAGATAACAATAAGAATGTTATCATGACAAATATGAGTTGATAATTAGAGTTTTATCATCATTGAGTAATATGGATAAAACCATTTGATTTTGTGAAGAGTACGAGTGAAGCTATCACAAAAGAGTGAAATGAGTAGGTGTAGATTCGTCATATCTTTTGACGTAGATAGGACTGATTTCCAAGTTTAAGAGATTTGGAGAAAATCTTCGTAATAAGATTTGATTTTTCGGTAATCAAGGGAATTAGGATCCGCTTTAAATGCGATCATCTGTTTTGATTGCTCTATCGGATATTTTTACTATAAATCCACGCCCTTCGTTTCCTTACAACTCACACCTTCTATTCTTTCTTCCTCAACTCATACTTTAAAGTATTCGTTAATATGCTCCATCCAGTGCTGATTCTTGATATACTCCTAACTTTCATATCTGTCATTCTTCTTTTTCATCTGCCGTCGGAAGAATCTATTTTCTTCTACTATTACCTTGGGATTATAATGTTTTTAATTCTCCCGTGTCTTTACATTGCAATACGTATTGATATACACAGTTTGTAATTTATGTGTTGTTGTCAGGCTTTATATTTTCCCTTATATTTCGATATTTCTGCTTCCGTCTTTCTATAATCATTGACATCTACAGTTAATGCTCTCTCCTATTTGCTGTGATTTATACTCCAATTTTTACTTCGGAGCTTCATGCTTTTGTTTTCTTCTTCTTCCTGACTTTAAATCAAGCGAATAATGGTCCAGAATTCGTAGGTATGGAGTTTCGAATAATTATAATATACAAAGCATAAAGGAAAGGTAATAGCACGATTTAATTTGTCAAATTACCAGAATATCCGGAAAAGACCGAATCATCAAGAAAAAAAATTTCTTGATATGTTTAGAGGTTAAATAGAATGAAAGAGTTATGCAACATGGTTCATGATGAGGGTATGATCTGTGAACCTTTATCGCGTTCCATTAGAAACTCAGCATGACTTACTGTAATATAATCACATTGATCAGGTGTCATTATATTATACTAACTCATGCTTCAGTCCCCAACACTTCTTCAAAACATTCATATTTTAAATTCGAATTTTTCAGAATTTAGAAACTAAAATAGTTTCCTTTATGATGTAACGCAGATATCGTGAAGAGATAAATGATTTTAGATAAGAATAGTTATGAAAATATCTTCAGAAATATCGAGGATATTTATAATGAAAGATACGATGATATCTTAGGATTCATAATATCGAAAGATGATAAAGAAGATTTGTCCGTAAATGTTTAGAGTCAGGAGCAAGGTATTCGTTAATGACTTCAGCAGATACTGAATTATTTGGATTCTTTGAAGGCAGGTTTAGTCTTTGTGATTTGTCTACAGCCTCCTTAATGGTTTGCTCAATCCGTTTTCCAGTTCCAAACCTTCTCTTTTTCTGAGCTTTGCCAACACACTATTCTTTATCATCAAACTTTTGGCTGTTAAGGTCATTTACAGTTTTTGCTGCTTCATCAGCATTCAAAGTTATCATATCTGAATCACCGGTTATCAATCTGAGGTGTTTTCAAAAGTTTGAAGGGTTTGCATGAAGATTGTAATTGTCAAGATACATATGATGTTCTAGAATTTTGAATTATACAAATATTTTTCTGGGTTTTATGAATAGAAATGATGTTCTAGCACAGTTTTGAAGTCAGAGTATAGCTTTGAAAGATGTAGGAATCTAAGAGTGATATCTTCTTGTTAAATCTTAACTTGAATTCTGATTTGTCAAAATCAGAATATGTAATTAAATTTGGGTGAGAATGGTTGTTTTGATTTCTATGAAAGAATGTATCTCGTTGTGAAAGTAGTGAGTATATTTGATGATTTTTTGAATCAAAATTGAAGAATGTAACATATTAATTGTGAATTTATATATCTCTCGGGTAACACCTACCCGTTAAAATATTCTCACCATTAACAGTTTGTACAAAAGAATTTTTAATTACAATCTTTATGAAAATATACCTACATATATATTTTCTTGGGATGTAATTATGAATTTAATGAGTTAACATAATATTAATCTCATCTGGTTTTCGATTAGGACTAGAATATATAATCTCTAAAACTTTAGATATTACATAATTTTCGTAGAATATTTCTTCAATGAAGTTATGAATTAATACTTCATCGTTTGTTATTGTTGGTATTCCTTTGTATTTACAGGGTGTATGACGTTGATGCTCGAGGTACAGATTGTGATGTTGAGGCATGTGACGCGGACGTTGTTTTGGTGGTGGTAATGGTACTGTTGGTGTTGATGATGGTGGTACTGTTGATGCCAGTGATGCTGCTGGTGCTTGCAATCTTTGCACCATATTCTCCAAAGCCACTACCCGAGCGCGAAGCTCGTTGACTTCTTCTACTACACTGGGATAATTGGCGGTTCGGACGAGCGGGTGAATAAGATCTAGAATCTGAGATAGTATATAATCATGACGAGATACTCTGGAAATGAGAGAGAAAATGGTATTACGAACAGGTTCGCCGGTAAGTGCTTCAGGTTCTTCGCCAAGAGGTGAATGTGGTGGATGGAAGGGATCACCTTCTTCTTGTCTCCAATGATTAAGTATATTACGAACCCATCCCCAATTTATCCAGAATAGGTTATGGCTAATTAATTGATCCATTCCGGTTAGGCTGCTTTCGGAGCTCAGGTCGAATTCCATATCGGAATAGCTGTCGGAATCTGAGGAATTGGAACTAGATGTGAGATCTATCTTGTATAATCAGGGAATTGATTTTTTATATGAAATAGATTATAGGACTTAGATTGGTATTCTTCAACACATAATTTACATATGTATATATAATACCAAAATCCCATAAATTACGGAGAAATTTTCGGAAGATGTCAAGCAAAGTTTACAGTAATAGATATGCTAAGATATGAATTCGTCTGTACACTATGTATGCAATAAATGCAGGAAACGTGTATAGACTTAAGAATGATAAGCATGTAATTTTTGACAAGAAATGATAAGTAAAACTCAGTAAAAATAGAAGCGGTCATAGTCCAGACTCACTAATGTATCTTAACAATTACCAGTTAAACACACTAATGCAAATTCTAGTTCCCTATGACCTCAAGCTCTGATGCCAACTGTGATGACCCGTCCAAATCCATTTAGACGAATACATCATTCATTGATTTCATAGTGAGGTTTTGACCTCCATATGATACGTTTTGTAAACATTGCATTCTTTTGAAAAGTCACACCATAAATAAATATATAAATCCAAGGTTTTCAACATCTGATGAATTCTATGTATAGACAATCACTGTATATAATAGTTTTTAACAATACATCCGTTGACAATACAGTCAAATTAGATACATGGTGATGATTTTGTGAATACAAAGTTTTCTCGAATAAAGCATGTATGACTCCATGCACATAGCTTGTATAACGTATAAGTAAACAGCGGAAGACTTCTAGGAACCTAAGAATAAACAAGCTTTAAAGTGTCAACACAAAGGTTGGTGAGTTCATAGTTTTAATGTTGCACATATTCTGTATATAAAGGTGGATCACAAGATTTCAGTTATTTCATCCAGAAACGTTTATCAAAATATTCTACAAGATTGAGCACCCTGGTAACTAAATTTTAACGGCTATATAATAAGTACCCCTGTTTTAATATACATGCAACCAACATATACAATACACGCAAACCAACGTGTACTAAACTTAAATAGCATACCTCTGTTTTATAGTTCAGGCTAGGGTTTCTATACCTGGAACAGATGGGGATGTCAAGCCCTATGGATCCATATACAACAACTCGCGCCTACCAGTTCTTATAACTGGTAGTTACTAGTTACCAAAGCTAAGGGATTTTTTGTTCAAACTCGGTGTAGAATTTAGTATGTACTTGTATCCATTTCGTTTAAAATAAAGTGCATGTATTCTCAGCCCAAAAATATAGATTGCAAAATCAATTAAAAAGGGATCTATAAAATCACCCTAGCAGCACATAAATTCATTCACCGAAATGTGACTGAAACTCGAAATGCAAAGTAATCGTAGATCTCAACCTAGAGAATATATGTTGGTCAATAAATGTTTAACAAGCTAGGTCGGGTCATGGTGTATCACAATCCTAATGCTCGAGACCGACATGCAAAAGTTAACAAAAGTCATCTCAAAAGTCAACCTGACCCAATATGATCTTTAAATCTATACATATTTATTATCATAGTATAAGTCTTGATAATTGAACGAATTTATAGTTTATCAAACTCAAAATATTATTTATTTCTGGAGCTATATTATATTTGAATTATCATGGCAATCGAAAATATTTTATTATTTCACATAGCTTTCCAATACTTGTAAAATCAGATTATAGTGTTTATAAAGCTTTAAAACATGATATGACAGTCAACTTTGACAATTGTTCAACAAAACGAGACGTGCTTTATATAGGAATTCATTTACTCGATTAGTAATATTTGAAAATCCAATTTATCAATCTCATAGAGAAGTTGTTTAAATATTAATTAACAGTTTCAAACACAATTTCAATTAACGTTAACCATAATTCAGTTGACCATATCTTTTAATCCGTTCATCGAAATCACGCGATTTCTAAATAAAAAGTTAATAATTTTTCGCCAGCTTTTCAAAAACATGCATATCATATACTTTATATCAGTAGCATTTGCATCAAATTCATGATTCATCATAAACTATCTAATGATAAAATTAAAGTATACAAGCATGCATAAACATATATACTCGAGCACTAGACATGGACACACTATTAATATATAAAAGATAAGATGTGAATGCTCACCTATCAATATTGTGATTCAATATTGTAGGAAAGTACGTAGACGCGACGGAGATGATGAACACTAGTTTGACCTCACGAGCTATGCCCCCGAACCATACCCATAACCTCCATAGCTATAACCCATAATTTCCTTAGCTCTATCCCACTCGAAAACCCGTTTTGAAATTACTCGCTCATGACCTCGTCGTAGTATTTTATGTATAATAATACTAAAAATAATACTCCTAATTATAAGATTAATAATAATAATAATCTTAATAATAATAATAATAATAATAATAATAATAATAAAAATAGTAATAATAATAATAATAATAATAATATTAATAATAATAATAATAATTATAATAATAATAATAATAATAATAATAATAATAATAATAATAATAATAATAATAATAATAATAATAATAATAATAATAATAATAATAATTATAATATATAGAGAGAAATATGTAAGCGATAGATCAGAGTGAATGATGAAAATGAATTCACAAACTGCAATTCGTTCGTTTTAAAAGCACTTGACACCACCTACCACCCCCTGCGATCGCATGGGAATTAGCCTGTGTGGCCATGCGATCGCATGGTCTTGTAATACAGTTCACATTCCTTGCCGACACTTATTTGTGTAATGTAATCAATTATATATATTATTTAATATATAAATTATTTAATCTTTAGAATTAATTAAATATTATATTATATTCTCTTGCATAGTTGATTTGTAATTTTAGCACCGATGAATTGTACGTTGACGCTCGACTTACGTACCGGTTTCGGTTTTTCGAACGTCCTTTCGTACGCTTAGAAAACTTGTACTTTACGTTTCGCGACCCGTACCTTTATCAATAATTAGACTTAATCATCGATGTTTTATATAATATAAGGAATGTAACTTATATTTTTGAGTGTTGTGGTCATTTGCTTCTATAAATCAACTTCTCGTTGTTTAATAAAGTATATATAATAGTATTATTTTGAATCAAAACGCTTTATGACTAATTAAATATTTATTTTATCACTTTGTAAAATATAAATATACTTTCATTTAGTAATATAAAATTAGAAATATTTATTTAATAATATAATATTTAGTATTTCAAACTCTTTTTATATTTCAAAGTTATTTTAAAATCATTTACATAATAGAGAATATTATATCCTATAACGTTTACAATTTTAAAACTTAAATAGACATAGTTCATTTATGTACTAGTGCTTATTTTAATTTATCAAACATTTTAATTAACACAACTATATCAATCGAATCTAATAAATAAGCGTTACTATCGTTTACTTAACTAATTTGAAAACATATATCTTTAATGAACACGTTTTAAATACACGTTGCTAGTTATTTATATATTTAGTTCTAACAATTAACATTTCGACTTATTGTATATATTCAAATTCATTCCTTAAAAGATTTCATCTATATCATAAAACATTTTCAATATTATGAAAACTAATAACTATCTTATCAAAAGGCACGAATAAATCATTGTGTTGAAAGTTAATCTCTACTAATCTTTGTCCAGTTGTCGTTAATTGATCTGTTTGTTCTTACTTGTAAATCACCTTACCAATATTTCCGAATGTTGTTAAAATGGATAGTTTTCTTAGATCAATGTGGACCTTACGACAGAGACTCGTAATCATAATTACAATGTATCTGATAATTCAATTATTTGATATTATCTTTTACTTCCGTCGATAATTATATTAAATATATATTAAAACAAATATGTTCATGTAAAGTATTATACATCTAATACTTTGTTAACGTTTTCAATTAATATGACTATATCTTATATATATATATATATATATATATATATATATATATATATATATATATATATATATATATATATATATATACATGTCTATACACATAATTGTTCGTGAATCGTCGAGCACAGTCAAAGAGTAATTGATTACATGAACACAGTTCAAAGTTTTTTGAGATCTCAACAATACAGACTTTGCTTATCGTGTCGGAACATATAAAGATTAAGTTTAAATTCAGTCAGAAATTTCCACGTTGTCACAGTGGTTGTTACTAAACTCCTCCGTCAGATGCATGTTTTGGGGAGTATCGAGAGGTTTGGGTATAGGATTGGGGCTGAGTCCGAAGAAATAGGGTATAAGATACTGAACACTTGGGAATACATTCGTATTGAGGGTGAACAGTTGATCATTGCAGCTAATCCGGCAATACCAGATTCTGAAGACCGGACAGTGCCAGGGGTGAGAGTAACAGGGTTTTTGCCGGATACGAAGACGATAGATGGTAGGAGACGGTAAGGTTCTCAGGAACCGCTGGATGAGGATGATCCCACCACACAGGGACAGCCCACTGACACCCGCCGACACTCATCAGTAGGAGAAGGAGATAGGCCGCGCTTTCCGCCGTACCACTATCACATGGAAGACTTGTCTGGGCATGAGAGTTGGTTTACCCAACACGTTATCTTTCGGAATCTGGATCACTTTATGCACTACGCAGGCAGACATCTCAATGTTCCGCCATATCCTCATGAATATCCAGTGATGTATGCCCACAGGGACCCCAGAGGTGCAGGCCTGAGCCGTCAGAACACAGAACCCCCATCTCCTCCTCAGCATCAGTACACGCAGCATACAGTCATCCCATCTCCTACTAGGGAACCAAGCACATGGGCATCAGGTTTTGTTGACAACCTGTTTGACACCTCCTATTTGCACACTCACAGAGATACATCCATCGACGCTGAGGCTTCCGTATGGGATCAGCCCTCCGACCAGCGAGACAACCCCGCACCAGCGTATCGTATTCCTTACCCTACCATCCACCTCAGCCATGACTGTATTTATTTATTTTTGGAATATTTGAATAATTACTTATGATACTCTATTACTTTATGTTTGTACGCCAATCTTGGCATAACTACTTTATGTTTTTAAGTATGTATGATATTTAGAATAAAATTGCATGAATAAAACGTCACAAACAAACGACGATCGAGACCGTACGAGATGGAAGCACGACTTGGAGCAAGGACGCATTGAACAAGGATGACGCCGGCACAAGAATTGAAGAACCCATAATTGGCACGCCATCCGACTGCACGCTTTGCAACCATAGGGGAGTACTACGTCTTCACCACTTTTTCAAAAAGAATATACGCAAACTACTATACCACTTTAAAAACTAAGTGTGTGATTGGCAACCCCACCAACATAAACTTTTAATAACATAACGCTTCTTTTTAAAACCTAAAGTGTGGGATACGTCGTATCCTTAACATTGAGGACAATGTTATTTTAAAGCGTGGGATAGCAAATGTTGCACATAACGATTCTTGTGAAATCCTCAAATGTTGAAAAACTAAATTTTTCACAAAAAATTAAAACTTTCTGAAATATAAAACACTAAGGATTATACAATTCTATAAAAGATCAAAAAGTTTTTGCTACAAAATAGACAAAAGGGTAAAACAAGGTTAAAAACTTTTTGCGAAAATCAAACCAACTTTCCAAAAGAGCATTGCATAACGAAAGGCGCAAGTCGACCCATTATTGTTATGAGGCACACCCAAATAAGGCTTTATAAGCACTCATTTTTAGTG
Organism: Rutidosis leptorrhynchoides; assembly: GCF_046630445.1. Lineage (NCBI taxonomy): Eukaryota > Viridiplantae > Streptophyta > Magnoliopsida > Asterales > Asteraceae > Rutidosis > Rutidosis leptorrhynchoides. The sequence goes on from NC_092333.1 coordinate 684,189,584, forward strand.
CTTCACTATATTTCCGTTGGGCGCGCCGATGTTAACATCTCGGAATCAGAACTTGCTCTTGATCTACATTTCGGAATCACACATTTTGACAAGGATGACTAAGTTAGAACCTCAGCCAATTATGAAGACAAAAACAACCCCCACTACACATCTTTGTTTCCATCTTCATTTAATAAATCCGTTCACCTCTACTTATCTATTCTATCCGCTTCATAAATAACTAAATAAATCTCGAAAAAATCATTCCTTTTGGGAAACCCTCTATAAAACTGCATTAGAAAAAAAAAATGCGAGCATCCGAGCCAATTATCGAAGAAGACCTCGAAGAGAAAAGCAAAAGATGCTTGTTAAAAAAAATATTTGATGAATAAAGGTTCTGAAAAAGGGAGCAGAACCAGAAAAGATTCGAGGAAAGAAACTCCTGGCAGTCAAAAAGAAGGATGCTCACCAAGAAATTCTTGACAAAAACTGAAGTGATCACTAAAATCGATCTTTCACAAGAAACTCCTATCTATCAAAACCCTTCGCACCCTAAAAACCTCCAAATACCCATCTCTTCACAATTCAAGCTGAGTCGATAACTGAAAATTCTCTCAAATAAGTGATGGAGATTTGAGTCTTGATCAAGCCTATGACGAAGAATGTAAGCATGACTGGCTAAGAGTGATTTCATTTCTTAGAACTATAGGACACCCTAAACACTTTAGTGAAATGAGTGACTAGCCTCAGTTATGTAACCTCCTCTCATGCTTGCGGAAAAAAGTTTGAGAATAACAAAAAGAATAAAAACTAAGTTTTTACTCCTCCATCTTGCGGAACAAAGACCACTTAATCACTGCGAATAAAAGTCCTCATTGTTAAAGTTCGGAAGTTTCCTTGAGGACAAGGAAAGTCTAAGTGTGGGATATTTGATATCGGCTAAAAAGTCATATTTTTACCCCCAATATTGAGTCCCAAAAGCATAAAGATCAAAACTTTATTGGCAAAATAATCGATTTTTCAGTTAAATTTGTAGATAAAATATTTACGAAGACGATGCAAAAAGAATCAAGAGAAACGGGGCTAAAACGAAGATTCTAGAGCGAAAACGGTGAAAGACAAAAAATCAAGTTACGATCCAAGGAATCAGCAAGCCAAACGGCTTACCAAACGAGCTGCCAAATAGCCTACCAGTGTGGCAAATGGCTTGCCAAATGCCCAGATCAAACGACCTCGTTAAACGGCTTGCCTTAGCAAACGGGCTCTGCAAACGGCTTGCCAAACGGCCTGCCAGTTGTTTGCAGGCAAATTTTGTGCTTATTTAAAGGCTTTTTGTCGTCCAATTTCAACACACCTCTCTTCACTCTCTCACTACAATACACTTTCTCTCACTAGAGCTTTTAAGGCCTTCTCACCCCCGAGCGGGAAATTAAGTACCCGGAGCCGAACGCCGAAGATTGTAATAGGAGCGGTCTAGAGGATGTCAGCACTTGTAATGGTCCAGATCTCATCTGTAAATGGTGAACGCTTTCCTTAATTTAGTGAAGTTGTCTTGTTATCTTAAGTTACTTTCGTCTTGCATGCTTATCTATCTGTTACGAATGTTTATTATATGTTGAATACTTTATCTGAGACTTATCATACTGTTATGCTGAAACCCTGACGGTTTAGAAGTTTAATTTACGGATCACCCTTTCCGCTTATTCACATGGCTATAACCTAGTACAGGACCTGATCAACCCTAGGATACAAGGTAAGTAGAAATGTGTGCTTAACTTCACAATAGGGATATAGTACCTACATACGAATAACCATTTATTCGTTATAGAAGAGCTGCCCATTTAGGTTGTGATTAGAGTTAGCAACATAGAGTTCAGTGAACACTAGCTTGCTCAAAAGCATGATTCGCATCAGAAGCAACGTTCTTGAGTTGTTGTAAGATGATCCGGGGTTGAATAAGTGATCGCAAAAGGAGAGACCTCTAATCCAATTAGCAGTAACTTAGAATATCTAAGATTGCACATCTGTTAATGTTAAGGCATAGCAGGATTAAGAAAAGTTGAGACTTTCCTTTATGGGTATACCACTTTGTTCATGTACCTAGGATTCTATCCATAAGGTCGTTTAAACCCTTTAGGTTAACGTTGGGAGTAGGGATATCCGTCTTAGCCAGAATATTCAAAGCCTAAACTCTTAGTGACAAATCAGCTAGGTTCATAGCCCAGTTGATTGAGGTGTATTGTTTATCCTAGGAAGTTAAACTCTTGTGATAATTCCCCTTCAGAATTCTATTCTCCATACGTATCTATCTCTATCTTTTTAGGTTCAATTACTGTTTTATTTAGTTAATCTTAATCTATCACCTCTTGTCACTAGGGTTAACTATATAGGCACTTTTGTCCCACGTTACTGAGCAAACATACAAAAATACGAACCTGAGTTATATTTACCACTTACTCATTAAAAGGAAGACAAGTAGGTGAGTTATAGCTAGGAAACCCCAGCTAAATATAAATGATAAAACCATTACTCTCTTGTGGTAGCTAATTCTGACGTGTTGCGACCTAACGACACCGCACAAAAAAAATCATCCGTTTTGGCCATATCAGGGAGTGCGGTGGATCTAACTTTCCTATGGTTTCCCTAATGAAAGCTCATAAGGAGATATCAAAAGGGTGTGATTTGTTCTTAGCCTATGTGATTGATGTTAAGAAAGAAAAGAAGCAGGTGACCTACATACCAGTTGTGTCATAATTTCCTAAGGTGTTTCCTGATGATTTACCAGGATTACCTCCAGTACGTAAAGTAGAGTATAAAATTGAATTGGTTCTAGGTGCTATGCCAGTTGCAAAAGCTCCTTACAGATTAGCTCCGTCAGAAATCAGAGAAATGATGTCTCAAATTCACGAATTGTTAGATAAGGGGTTTATCTGACCAAATTCTTCACCGTGGGGGTACTCCTGTGTTGTTTGTGAAAAAGAAGGATGGGTCGCTTCGAATTTGTATAGATTACCGAGATCTGAATAAGAGAACAATAAAGAATAAGTATCCATTACCGAGAATAGATGATTTATTCGATCAATTACAGGGTACTTCCTACTTTTTAAAGATTGATCTACGATCAGGGTATCATCATGTACGTGTTGTAGAGACCGACATACCAAAAACAGCATTTAGAACAAGATATGGTCACTATGAATTTCTGGTTATGCCATTCGGGTTAACGAACGCGCCAGCAGTGTTTATGGATCTAATGAATAGAGTGTGTCATCTGTATCTCGACAAGTTTGTGATTGTTTTCATAGATGATATTTTGATATATATTCAAAAACCACGAAGGATTATGCTACTCATTTGAGATTGGTGTTAGAACTTCTGAAACAGGAACAATTGTACGCTAAGTTCTCCAAGTGTGAATTTTGGTTGCGAGAAGTGCAGTTTCTGGGTCATGTCATTTGTGAACAAGGTATTAAAGTAGATCAGTCTAAGATAGAGGACGTAACGAATTGGAACTCGCCGAAAATGCCGACAGAAATCAAAAGTTTTCTGGGTTTAGCAGGTTATTACCGCCGGTTTATCAAACACTTTTCTAAAATAGCAGGTCCATTGAATAAATTAACCAGAAAACATGTAGCCTTTCGATGGACTGATGAACAAGAAAAGGCTTTTCAGACTCTTAAGCAATTGTTATGTCAAGTATTGATTTTAGCTTTACCAGAGCGGTCAGAAGATTTCGTGGTTTACTGCGATGCGTCACGCGCTGGTCTGGGCTGTGTTTTGATGCAAAGAAATAAAGTCCTAGTGTATGCTTCACGGCAGTGGAAAGATCATGAACGAAACTAACCTACTCATGATTTAGAATTAGCCGCGGTTGTTTTTGCCTTGAAGCTGTAGCGACACTATTAGTATGGTACACATTGTGAAATCTATACAGATCATAAGAGTCTTCAGTATATATTTTCACAGAAGGAATTGAATAGGTGCCAATGATGATGGTAAGAACTGATTAAAGATTATGATTATGAAATCAAATACCATCCGACTAAAGCAAATGTAGTCGCAGATGCTCTGAGTCGTAAGAAAACCGTCTTGAAAATGTCAAATTTATGAGAATTGAGATAGTTTCAGACTTGATTGATCGATTGAAAACCATTCAGTTAATAGCTTTGAATGATGAAAATCTAAAGAATGAGCAAATGACCAAAAGAAAATTTGACCTATGCAATGATTCTAGAGGATTAAAGACCTATAAAGACTGAATTTGGGTGCCTATGCTTGTAGATTTGAGGGATTTAATCCTTACAGAAGCGCATAAATCTAGACTGACAGTGCATTCGGGTAGTACTAAGATATACCGAGATTTGAAAATGTTGTATTGGTGGTCGACAATGAAGACAGATGTTGCAAATTTCGTCGAAAAGTGCCATATATGTGCGCAAGTTAAAGCAGAACATCAGAAACCGTATGGGTCTCTACGACAGTTAGAAATTCCCTAGTGGAAATGGGATCACATAACGATGGATTTTGTAACAAAGTTACCCCGAACCCAGAAAGGACACGACATGATCTGGGAGATAGTGGATCGTCTAACCAAGAGTGCTCACTTCTTAGCTACTCACAAAACCACTTCATTGAGTGATCTGGCAGAATTGTACTTGAAAGAGATCGCTAGTCGACATGGTGTACCATTGTCAATAGTTTTCGACAGAGATACTAGGTTTGTATATAACTTTTGGAATAGCATACAACAGAATCTGGGTACACGTGTGAATTTAAGTACTGCTTATCATCCATAGACAGACGGCCAGAGTGAACGAACTATTCAGATACTAGAAGACATGTTGAGATCGTGTGTTTTAAAATATGATGGTTCTTGGGATTCGCATCTTCCATTGATAGCATTTGCTTACAATAATTCGTATCATTCGAGTATTGGAATGCCGCCGTATGAAATGTTGTATGGTCGTAAGTGCAGAAATCCTACGTGCTAGTTAGAAGCAGGTGAGAAACAATTTGCAGGTCCCGAGATTGTTCAGATAACCACAGAAAAGGTTGAAATTGCACATGAGAAGTTAAAAGCGGCTAGAGACTAACAAAAGAGGTATGCTGATCCGTGCAGACATCCGATGAAATTTAATGTAGGTGATCGTGTATGCCTGAAGGTATCACCATGGAAAGGGATTATCAGATTTGGCAAACGTGGTAAGCTAGCCCTGAGGTTTATTGGGCCATTTCCTTATCACAGATATTTTGAATGATCAAACCGTTGTTTTAGATCTTCCTTCAGAGTTAGCAGGAATTCACAACACGTTCAATGTATGTTATTTAAGGAAATGCAAAGTAGACAACGAAAGTCTGATCCTTCCATTGAAAGATTTGAAAGTTGATTTGACTAAGAAGTTAGTAGAAGAGCCGATTAGAATAGTGGATAAGAAAGTCATGAAGTAAAGAAAGAAGCAGATTCCAATGGTATTAGTAGAATGGTGGCACAGTTTAGGTTCCAACTTGACGTGGGAAACCAAGGAGTTAATGAGGGTGCGATATCCCCATTTGTTTGACCTTGACCAGATTCCGAGGATGGAATCTTCTTAAGGGGGTAGATTTGTAACATCCTCAATTGGGCCTAGCTGTACCCTTAAGTTGTGTTGTGTTAATATATGCTTTTATTTTTATTTAATATTTATTATTAATTAATGATGTGATTAGGACTAGTTTGTGACAAGGGTCATAGAACAGGTTTGTTTATTTAATTTGGACTTCGTTTGGGTTGCCAAATGATGAAAGAAAGATATCAGATAACTAACTGATACATACCATTGTGTTGCACAGTGTGGGATTTTAACTCATTTTAGTGACTAGTGCTCCCATTTTCTTCATTTTTGTTTCCAGAATATTCACATATACACACATACACACCTCGTTCTTCATCTCCTTCACCTAATCAAACCCTAATCTTAAATCCTTATTCTTGAGCTCGAATCTTTCACACAAAATCTTGTTTCTTGTGATTTACTAATTCCATTAAGGTAAGAATCATAAGATTTCATGCTCTAATCTTTGAGAAAATTGGGTTTTTGTGTTAGGTTTTACAAAGTGAGTAATTTGGGTCAAAATGGGTAGATTTGGTGTTGTTTGAGTCAAAATCTTATGGATTTATGTTTTTACATGTTTAGTGTTTTTGATTTGTTCAGTTTTGAGGTCGTAATCAAGCTCTAAAGCAAGAATTGGTTGATCTTGGGTGAAACCCGTAATCTTGTTCATCACTGTAGTGACCCGAACTTTTCCATGTTTATATATATTAATTGAGATTGATATTTACATGATTAAATGTTTCCAACATGTTAAGCAATCAAACTTGTTAAGACTTGATTATTTGAAATATGTTTCATATAGACAATTGACCACCCAAGTTGACCGGTGATTCACGAACGTTAAAACTTGTTAAAACTATATGATGACATATATATGGATATTTATATAGTTAACATGATACTATGATAAGTAAACATATCATTAAGTATATTAACAATGAACTACATATGTAAAAACAAGACTACTAACTTAATGATTTTTAAACGAGACATATATGTAACGATTATCGTTGTAAAGACATTTAATGTATATATATCATATTAAGAGATATTCATACATGAAAATATCATGATAATATAATAATTTAAAATCTCATTTGATATTATAAACATTGGGTTAACAACATTTAACAAGATCGTTAACCTAAAGGTTTCAAAACAACACTTACATGTAATGACTAACGATGACTTAACGACTCAGTTAAAATGTATATACATGTAGTGTTTTAATATGTATTTATACACTTTTGAAAGACTTCAATACACTTATCAAAATACTTCTACTTAACAAAAATGCTTACAATTACATCCTCGTTCAGTTTCATCAACAATTCTACTCGTATGCACCCGTATTCGTACTCGTACAATACACAGCTTTTAGATGTATGTACTATTGGTATATACACTCTAATGATCAGCTCTTAGCAGCCCATTTGAGTCACCTAACACATGTGGGAACCATCATTTGGCAACTAGCATGAAATATCTCATAAAATTACAAAAATATGAGTAATCATTCATGACTTATTTACATGAAAACAAAATTACATATCCTTTATATCTAATCCATACACCAACGACCAAAAATACCTACAAACACTTTCATTCTTCAATTTTCTTCATCTAATTGATCTCTCTCAAGTTCTATCTTCAAGTTCTAAGTGTTCTTCATATATTCTACAAGTTCTAGTTACATAAAATCAAGAATACTTTCAAGTTTGCTAGCTCACTTCCAATCTTGTAAGGTGATCATCCAACCTCAAGAAATCTTTGTTTCTTACAGTAGGTTATCATTCTAATACAAGGTAATAATCATATTCAAACTTTGGTTCAATTTCTATAACTATAACAATCTTATTTCCAGTGATGATCTTACTTGAACTTGTTTTCGTGTCATGATTCTGCTTCAAGAACTTCGAGCCATCCAAGGATCTGTTGAAGCTAGATCCATTTTTCTCTTTTCCAGTAGGTTTATCCAAGGAACTTAAGGTAGTAATGATGTTCATAACATCATTCGATTCATACATATAAAGCTATCTTATTCGAAGGTTTAAACTTGTAATCACTAGAACATAGTTTAGTTAATTCTAAACTTGTTCGCAAACAAAAGTTAATCCTTCTAACTTGACTTTTAAAATCAACTAAACACATGTTCTATATCTATATGATATGCTAACTTAATGATTTAAAACCTGGAAACACGAAAAACACCGTAAAACCGGATTTACGCCTTCGTAGTAACACCGCGGGCTGTTTTGGGTTAGTTAATTAAAAACTATGATAAACTTTGATTTAAAAGTTGTTATTCTGAGAAAATGATTTTTATTATGAACATGAAACTATATCCAAAAATTATGGTTAAACTCAAAGTGGAAGTATGTTTTCTAAAATGGTCATCTAGACGTCGTTCTTTCGACTAAAATGACTACCTTTACAAAAACGACTTGTAACTTATTTTTCCGACGATAAACCTATACTTTTTCTGTTTAGATTCATAAAATAGAGTTCAATATGAAACCATAGCAATTTGATTCACTCAAAACGGATTTAAAATGAAGAAGTTATGGGTAAAACAAGATTGGATAATTTTTCTCATTTTAGCTACGTGAAAATTGGTAACAAATCTATTCCAACCATAACTTAATCAACTTGTATTGTATATTATGTAATCTTGAGATACCATAGACACGTATACAATATTTCGACCTATCATGTCGACACATCTATATATATTTCGGAACAACCATAGACACTCTATATGTGAATGTTGGAGTTAGCTATACAGGGTTGAGGTTGATTCCAAAATATATATAGTTTGAGTTGTGATCAATACTGAGATACGTATACACTGGGTCGTGGATTGATTCAAGATAATATTTATCGATTTATTTCTGTACATCTAACTGTGGACAACTAGTTGTAGGTTACTAACGAGGACAGTTGACTTAATAAACTTAAAACATCAAAATATATTAAAAGTTTTGTAAATATATTTTGAACATACTTTGATATATATGTATATATTGTTATAGGTTCGTGAATCAACCAGTGGCCAAGTCTTACTTCCCGATGAAGTAAAAATCTGTGAAAGTGAGTTATAGTCCCACTTTTAAAATCTAATATTTTTGGGATGAGAATACATGCAGGTTTTATAAATGATTTACAAAATAGACACAAGTACGTGAAACTACATTCTATGGTTGAATTATCAAAATCGAATATGCCCCTTTTTATTAAGTCTGGTAATCTAAGAATTAGGGAACAGACACCCTAATTGACGTGAATCCTAAAGATAGATCTATTGGGCCTAACAAACCCCATCCAAAGTACCGGATGCTTTAGTACTTCGAAATTTATATCATATCCGAAGGGTGTCCCGGAATGATGGGGATATTCTTATATATGCATCTTGTTAATGTCGGTTACCAGGTGTTCACCATATGAATGATTTTTATCTCTATGTATGGGATGTGTATTGAAATATGAAATCTTGTGGTCTATTATTATGATTTGATATATATAGGTTAAACCTATAACTCACCAACATTTTTGTTGACGTTTTAAGCATGTTTATTCTCAGGTGATTATTAAGAGCTTCCGCTGTCGCATACTTAAATAAGGACGAGATTTGAAGTCCATGCTTGTATGATATTGTGTAAAAACTGCATTCAAGAAACTTATTTTGTTGTAACATATTTGTATTGTAAACCATTATGTAATGGTCGTGTGTAAACAGGATATTTTAGATTATCATTATTTGATAATCTACGTAAAGCTTTTTAAACCTTTATTGATGAAATAAAGGTTATGGTTTGTTTTAAAATGAATGCAGTCTTTGAAAAATGTCTCATATAGAGGTCAAAACCTCGCAACGAAATCAATTAATATGGAACGTTTTTAATCAATAAGAACGGGACATTTCAGTTGGTATCCGAGCGTTGGTCTTAGAGAACCAGAATTTTGCATTAGTGTGTCTTATCGAGTTTGTTAGGATGCATTAGTGAGTCTGGACTTCGGCCGTGTTTACTTGAAAAATGATTGCTTAACAAATTTTGTTGGAAACTATATATTTTTAACATGTGAATATTATGTGATATATTAATCTCTTAACGCGTTTGATATTATGTGATAGATGTCTACCTCTAGAACAAGTCGCATTGACTCACCTAATAATAATGAAGAGTCAAATGTAAATTGGAATGATTCGTGGACTGATTCACAAGTTCCCGAAGAGGAACCGGAAGAAGAGTCGGAACCAGAAGAAGAATCGGAACCGGAAGAAGAATCGGAACCGGATGAAGAAATAGAACCGGTGGGGGAAATAATAAAATGGTTAAGTAAAAGAAAATCCTCAACCAACCGACCAAGGTTAATTATGGTCAATGGTGTTTCCGCCAAGGAAGCAAAATATTGGGAGGATTACCAATTCTCTGATGAATCGGATTCCGGCGAGAAGTCCGATGAAGTTATAGAAATTACCCCAACTGAATTTAAAAAGGCAAAAGAAAATAATAAGGGAAATGGCATAAAAATAGAGAAATCTAATTCCAACCCCGATGAACTTTATATGTATCGTCAACCCCCGAAGTCCTTAAGTTGTAACAATGACCCGAGAACCTCTAAACCACCAGGTTTTTCTAAACCAATGTGGAAAACGATGGCTCGTATTAGGGGAACATCATATATCCCTAGAAACTTGGCAAAACGAACCAAAACCGAAGAAGAAGAAACAAGCGAGTCGGAATAAGATAGTTGTATTCGTGTGGTGTAATATATGTAATATAGTGTGCTTATGCTTTATGATATATGTAAAAATTGCTTGTATTAATAAGTATTTTTTTTTATGAATTTAACTCTTGTCTATTTTACAGTATAAAAACACAAAATGGATAGACAACCCAATATTTTAAGAGACCTACCCGGAGACATGATTGATGAAATCTTGTCTAGAGTCGGTCAGAATTCTTCGGCACAACTATTTAAGGCGAGATCAGTTTGTAAGACATTCGAAGAACGTTCCAAGAATGCCTTGGTTTATAAAAGGCTTTCGTTCGAAAGATGGGGGATATCACATTGGGAAATCCATAAGTTACGATGTGTTTACTTTGACGCATATATTGTGGGGAACCCAAATGCTATTTTACGCAATGGGTTAAGAAATTATTTTGACTCAATATATCCGAATATTGGACTTCGTGATTTAGAAAAAGCGGCTAACATGCAACATAAAGAAGCATGTTATGCTTATGGATTAGTAATGTTCGCTTCTCACCAAAGTGAGAACAAGAACATCGGGCTACAACTATTAAACAAAACGTTCCCACAAGTGACGGAGTCGGTAATTGGGGTAAGAAATGAGGTTTTTAGATTGTTACGGGACTGTTGGACATTACGTAACCCTCGTCCCTTTGACGACGTTAGAACACACTGTCTTATCAACGGCCATAACGGTTATGTTCCACAAGACCAAGGATGGGAGGTAATCCTAGTAAAACCAGAATGCATGACTTGTTTCTGGACGTATGAATTACGTGTCTTTATTGCCTTTGCTGAATGACTTGTGTACTAGCTAGAATTATCTTCACAACCATCTTGTATCAAATTTATTGTGTGCTATATTTCATGCTATATGTAAAATAAGCGGTATTGTAAGTTTGTAAAATATTGTGTAAAAGTTTGAACGCGAAATATTATTATAATCAGTTTTTCATATAGAATTGTAGTAGTTGAATTGTATATTAGCTACTAAGTATGAACTTAACGGGTAGGTACTACCCGAATTTAAACTTATAAAACGCTAATATGAAGAAAAAGCTTTTATAAATGAGTTCATATTATGCTACGAAATACTATTAACTACTCTTAATATTCTGTATGATTAACTTGTTCCATTTGACTATTTTGAAGGAAATGGCACCGACTACTCGACACACCGTGAATATGAATGAAGAGGAATTCCGTACTTTTCTAGCTTCAAACATAGCCGCAGTACAGGCTGCGCTACATACCAACAATAACCTTGGATCTAGCAGTACAGGAAATCGTGTAGGATGCACCTACAAAGAATTTACTGCCTGCAAACCTTTGGAATTTGATGGAACCGAAGGACCGATCGGATTGAAACGGTGGACCGAGAAGGTTGAATCGGTGTTTGCCATAAGTAAGTGTACTGAAGAGGACAAAGTGAAGTACGCTACGCATACCTTCACAGGTTCTGCGTTAACATGGTGGAATACCTATCTAGAGCAAGTGGGACAAGACGATGCGTATGCACTACCGTGGTCAGCATTCAAGCACTTGATGAACGAGAAGTACCGTCCCAGAACCGAGGTCAATAAGCTCAAGACAGAACTTAGAGGGTTACGAACCCAAGGATTTGATATTACCACGTATGAAAGACGATTCACAGAATTGTGCCTATTGTGTCTGGGAGCATTCGAAGATGAGGAAGAGAAGATCAACGCGTTTGTGAAAGGATTACCGGAAAGAATCCAAGAAGATATAAGTTCACACGAGCCCGCCTCCATACAACAGGCATGTAGAATGGCTCACACACTAGTGAACCAGATTGAAGAAAGAATTAAAGAACAGACTGCTGAAGAGGCCAATGTGAAGCAAGTCAAAAGAAAGTGGGAGGAAAACGGTGATAAGAATCACCAATACAACAACAACAGCAATTACAACAATAATCGCAACAATTATCCCAACAATCGCAACATCAATCGCAACTACAACAAACGGCCCAACAACAACAACAACAACAACAACAACAATAACAACAACAACAACAGCAACTACAACAATCATCCCAACAACAATAATAACCGGAACAACAACAACAATCAGAAGCAGCTATGCCAAAGGTGTGAAAAGTATCACTCGGGGTTCTGCACCAAATTTTGCAACAAGTGTAAAAGAAATGGTCATAGCGCGGTGAAGTGTGAGGTCTACGGACCAGGGGTTAATAGAACGAAAGTAACAAATGGTGTCGGAACGAGTAATGGCGGAGCAAGTAGTGTCGGAGCAAGTTATGCCAATGTAGTTTGTTATAAATGTGGAAAACCGGGCCACATTATTAGAAATTGCCAGAACCAGGAGAACACGAATGGACAAGGCCGCGGAAGAGTTTTCAATATTAATGCGGCAGAGGCACAGGAAGACCCGGAGCTTGTTAGGGTACGTTTCTTATTGACAATAAATCTGCTTACGTTTTATTTGATTCGGGTGCGGATAGAAGCTATATGAGTAGAGATTTTTGTGCTAAATTAAGTTGTCCATTGATGCCTTTGGATAGTAAACTTTTACTCGAATTAGCAAATGGTAAATTAATTTCAGCAGATAATATATGTCGGAATCGAGAAATTAAACTGGTTAGCGAAACATTTAAGATTGATTTGATACCAGTAGAGTTAGGGAGTTTTGATGTGATAATCGGTATGGACTGGATGAAAGAAGTGAAAGCAGAGATCGTTTGTTACAAAAATGCAATTCGCATTATACGAGAAAAAGGAAAACCCTTAATGGTGTACGGAGAAAAGGGCAACACGAAGCTACATCTTATTAGTAATTTGAAGGCACAAAAACTAATAAGAAAAGGTTGCTATGCTGTTCTAGCACACGTCGAGAAAGTACAAACTGAAGAAAAGAGCATCAATGATGTTCCCATTGTAAAAGAATTTCCCGATGTATTTCCGAAAGAATTACCGGGATTACCCCCACATCGATCCGTTGAATTTCAAATAGATCTTGTACCAGGAGCTGCACCAATAGCTCGTGCTCCTTACAGACTCGCACCCAGCGAGATGAAAGAACTGCAAAGCCAATTACAAGAACTTTTAGAGCGTGGTTTCATTTGACCAAGCACATCACCGTGGGGAGCTCCTGTTTTGTTTGTCAAGAAGAAAGATGGTACATTCAGGTTGGGTATCGACTACCGAGAGTTGAACAAACTTACCATCAAGAACCGCTACCCACTACCGAGAATCGACGACTTATTTGATCAACTACAAGGCTCGTCTGTTTATTCAAAGATTGACTTACATTCCGGGTATCATCAAATGCGGGTGAAAGAAGATGATATTCCAAAGACTGCTTTCAGAACACGTTACGGTCATTACGAGTTTATGGTCATGCCGTTTGGTTTAACTAATGCACCAGCTGTGTTCATGGACCTTATGAACCGAGTGTGTGGACCATACCTTGACAAGTTTGTCATTGTTTTCATTGATGACATACTTATTTACTCAAAGAATGACCAAGAACACGGTGAACATTTGAGAAAGGTGTTAGAAGTATTAAGGAAGGAAGAATTGTACGCTAAGTTTTCAAAGTGTGCATTTTGGTTGGAAGAAGTTCAATTTCTCGGTCACATAGTGAACAAAGAAGGTATTAAGGTGGATCCGGCAAAGATAGAAACTGTTGAAAAGTGGGAAACCCCGAAAACTCCGAAACACATACGCCAGTTTTTAGGACTAGCTGGTTACTACAGAAGGTTCATCCAAGACTTTTCCAGAATAGCAAAACCCTTGACTGCATTAACGCATAAAGTGAAGAAATTTGAATGGAATGATGAACAAGAGAAAGCGTTTCAGTTATTGAAGAAAAAGCTAACTACGGCACCTATATTGTCATTGCCTGAAGGGAATGATGATTTTGTGATTTATTGTGACGCATCAAAGCAAGGTCTCGGTTGTGTATTAATGCAACGAACGAAGGTGATTGCTTATGCGTCAAGACAATTGAAGATTCACGAACAAAATTATACGACGCATGATTTGGAATTAGGCGCGGTTGTTTTTGCATTAAAGACTTGGAGGCACTACTTATATGGGGTCAAAAGTATTATATATACCGACCACAAAAGTCTTCAACACATATTTAATCAGAAACAACTGAATATGAGGCAGCGTAGGTGGATTGAATTATTGAATGATTACGACTTTGAGATTCGTTACCACCCGGGGAAGGCAAATGTGGTAGCCGATGCCTTGAGCAGGAAGGACAGAGAACCCATTCGAGTAAAATCTATGAATATAATGATTCATAATAACCTTACTACTCAAATAAAGGAGGCGCAACAAGGAGTTTTAAAAGAGGGAAATTTAAAGGATGAAATACCCAAAGGATCGGAGAAGCATCTTAATATTCGGGAAGACGGAACTCGGTATAGGGCTGAAAGGATTTGGGTACCAAAATTAGGAGATATGAGAGAAATGGTATTTAGAGAAGCTCATAAAACCAGATACTCAATACATCCTGGAACGGGGAAGATGTACAAGGATCTCAAGAAACATTTTTGGTGGCCGGGTATGAAAGCTGATGTTGCTAAATATGTAGGAGAATGTTTGACGTGTTCTAAGGTCAAAGCTGAGCATCAGAAACTATCAGGTCTACTTCAACAACCCGAAATCCCAGAATGGAAATGGGAAAACATTACCATGGATTTCATCACTAAATTGCCAAGGACTGCAAGTGGTTTTGATACTATTTGGGTAATAGTTGATCGTCTCACCAAATCAGCACACTTCCTGCCAATAAGAGAAGATGACAAGATGGAGAAGTTAGCACGACTGTATTTGAAGGAAGTCGTCTCCAAACATGGAATACCAATCTCTATTATCTCTGATAGGGATGGCAGATTTATTTCAAGATTCTGGCAGACATTACAGCAAGCATTAGGAACTCGTCTAGACATGAGTACTGCCTATCATCCACAAACTGATGGGCAGAGTGAAAGGACGATACAAACGCTTGAAGACATGCTACGAGCATGTGTTATTGATTTCGGAAACAGTTGGGATCGACATCTACCGTTAGCAGAATTTTCCTACAACAACAGCTACCATTCAAGCATTGAGATGGCGCCGTTTGAAGCACTTTATGGTAGAAAGTGCAGGTCTCCGATTTGTTGGAGTGAAGTGGGGGATAGACAGATTACGGGTCCGGAGATTATACAAGAAACTACCAAGAAGATCATCCAAATTCAACAACGGTTGAAAACCGCCCAAAGTCGACAAAAGAGCTACGCTGACATTAAAAGAAAAGATATAGAATTTGAAATTGGAGAGATGGTCATGCTTAAAGTTGCACCTTGGAAAGGCGTTGTTTGATTTGGTAAACGAGGGAAATTAAATCCAAGGTATATTGGACCATTCAAGATTATTGATCGTGTCGGACCAGTAGCTTACCGACTTGAGTTACCTCAACAACTCGCGGCTGTACATAACACTTTCCACGTCTCGAATTTGAAGAAATGTTTTGCTAAAGAAGATCTCACTATTCCGTTAGATGAAATCCAAATCAACGAAAAACTTCAATTCATCGAAGAACCCGTCAAAATAATGGATCGTGAGGTTAAAAGACTTAAGCAAAACAAGATACCAATTGTTAAGGTTCGATGGAATGCTCGTAGAGGACCCGAGTTCACCTGGGAGTGTGAAGATCAGATGAAGAAGAAATACCCGCATCTATTTCCAGAAGATTCGTCAACACCTTCAACAGCTTAAAATTTCGGGACGAAATTTATTTAACGGGTAGGTACTGTAGTGACCCGAACTTTTCCATGTTTATATATATTAATTGAGATTGATATTTACATGATTAAATGTTTCCAACATGTTAAGCAATCAAACTTGTTAAGACTTGATTATTTGAAATATGTTTCATATAGACAATTGACCACCCAAGTTGACCGGTGATTCACGAACGTTAAAACTTGTCAAAACTATATGATGACATATATATGGATATTTATATAGTTAACATGATACTATGATAAGTAAACATATCATTAAGTATATTAACAATGAACTACATATGTAAAAACAAGACTACTAACTTAATGATTTTTAAACGAGACATATATGTAACGATTATCGTTGTAAAGACATTTAATGTATATATATCATATTAAGAGATATTCATACATGATAATATCATGATAATATAATAATTTAAAATCTCATTTGATATTATAAACATTGGGTTAACAACATTTAACAAGATCGTTAACCTAAAGGTTTCAAAACAACACTTACATGTAACGACTAACGATGACTTAACGACTCAGTTAAAATGTATATACATGTAGTGTTTTAATATGTATTTATACACTTTTGAAAGACTTCAACACACTTATCAAAATGCTTCTACTTAACAAAAATGCTTACAATTACATCCTCGTTCAGTTTCATCAACAATTCTACTTGTATGCACCCGTATTCGTACTCGTACAATACACAGCTTTTAGATGTATGTAATATTGGTATATACACTCCAATGATCAGCTATTAGCAGCCCATGTGAGTAACCTAACACATGTGGGAACCATTATTTGGCAACTAGCATGAAATATCTCATAAAATTACAAAAATATGAGTAATCATTCATGACTTATTTACATGAAAACAAAATTACATATCCTTTATATCTAATCCATACACCAACGACCAAAAACACCTACAAACACTTTCATTCTTCAATTTTCTTCATCTAATTGATCTCTCTCAAGTTCTATCTTCAAGTTCTAAGTGTTCTTCATATATTCTACAAGTTCTAGTTACATAAAATCAAGAATACTTTCAAGTTTGCTAGCTCACTTCCAATCTTGTAAGGTGATCATCCAACCTCAAGAAATCTTTGTTTCTTACAGTAGGTTATCATTCTAATACAAGGTAATAATCATATTCAAACTTTGGTTCAATTTCTATAACTATAACAATCTTATTTCAAGTGATGATCTTACTTGAACTTGTTTTCGTGTCATGATTCTGCTTCAAGAACTTCGAGCCATCCAAGGATCTGTTGAAGCTAGATCCATTTTTCTCTTTTCCAGTAGGTTTATCCAAGGAACTTAAGGTAGTAATTATGTTCATAACATCATTCGATTCATACATATAAAGCTATCTTATTCGAAGGTTTAAACTTGTAATCACTAAAACATAGTTTAGTTAATTCTAAACTTGTTCGCAAACAAAAGTTAATCCTTCTAACTTGACTTTTAAAATCAACTAAACACATGTTCTATATCTATATGATATGCTAACTTAATGATTTAAAACCTGGAAACACGAAAAACACCGTAAAACCGGATTTACGCCGTCGTAGTAACACCGCGGGCTGTTTTGGGTTAGTTAATTAAAAACTATGATAAACTTTGATTTAAAAGTTGTTATTCTGAGAAAATGATTTTTATTATGAACATGAAACTATATCCAAAAATAATGGTTAAACTCAAAGTGGAAGTATGTTTTCTAAAATGGTCATCTAGACGTCGTTCTTTCGACTAAAATGACTACCTTTACAAAAACGACTTGTAACTTATTTTTCCGACTATAAACCTATACTTTTTCTGTTTAGATTCATAAAATAGAGTTCAATATGAAACCATAGCAATTTGGTTCACTCAAAACGGATTTAAAATGAAGAAGTTATGGGTAAAACAAGATTGGATAATTTTTCTCATTTTAGCTACGTGAAAATTGGTAACAAATCTATTCCAACCATAACTTAATCAACTTGTATTGTATATTATGTAATCTTGAGATACCATAGACACTTATACAATGTTTCGACCTATCATGTCGACACATCTATATATATTTCGGAACAACCATAGACACTCTATATGTGAATGTTGGAGTTAGCTATACAGGGTTGAGGTTGATTCCAAAATATATATAGTTTGAGTTGTGATCAATACTGAGATACGTATACACTGGGTCGTGGATTGATTCAAGATAATATTTATCGATTTATTTCTGTACATCTAACTGTGGACAACTAGTTGTAGGTTACTAACGAGGACAGCTGACTTAATAAACTTAAAACATCAAAATATATTAAAAGTGTTGTAAATATATTTTGAACATACTTTGATATATATGTATATATTGTTATAGGTTCGTGAATCAACCAGTGGCCAAGTCTTACTTCCCGACGAAGTAAAAATCTGTGAAAGTGAGTTATAGTCCCACTTTTAAAATCTAATATTTTTGGGATGAGGATACATGCAGGTTTTATAAATGATTTACAAAATAGACACAAGTACGTGAAACTACATTCTATGGTTGAATTATCAAAATCGAATATGCCCCTTTTTATTAAGTCTGGTAATCTAAGAATTAGGGAACAGTCACCATAATTGACGCGAATCCTAAAGATAGATCTATTGGGCCTAACAAACCCCATCCAAAGTACCGGATGCTTTAGTACTTTGAAATTTATATCATATCCGAAGGGTGTCCCGGAATGATGGGGATATTCTTATATATGCATCTTGTTAATGTCGGTTACCAGGTGTTCACCATATGAATGATTTTTATCTCTATGTATGGGATGTGTATTGAAATATGAAATCTTGTGGTCTATTATTATGATTTGATATATATAGGTTAAACCTATAACTCACCAACATTTTTGTTGACGTTTTAAGCATGTTTATTCTCAGGTGATTATTAAGAGCTTCCGATGTCGCATACTTAAATAAGGACGAGATTTGGAGTCCATGCTTGTATGATATTGTGTAAAAACTGCATTTAAGAAACTTATTTTGTTGTAACATATTTGTATTGTAAACCATTAAGTAATGGTCATGTGTAAACAGAATATTTTAGATTATCATTATTTGATAATCTACGTAAAACTTTTTAAACCTTTATTGATGAAATAAAGGTTATGGTTTGTTTTAAAATGAATGCAGTCTTTGAAAAATGTCTCATATAGAGGTCAAAACCTCGCAACGAAATCAATTAATATGGAACGTTTTTAATCAATAAGAACGGGACATTTCAATCACCACCTGCAGATACAGACAGTCGGCCGAGTGTCTCTAGTCGCTTGACCGACCGACTTGACCATCGACCGAATGTGTATGACCCACGACCGAGTGAGTCTGTGAGAGACCATCGACTGAGTGACTAGACACTCGGCCGAGTGAGTGTAGACAGTCGGCCGAGTGTCTCTAACAGTCGACCGAGTGTCTTTGGCAGTGGAAAATTTTACTAAGTGTTGATTTCTAGCCGTTATGATGCCCGTTTGTATATTGATGATTATGATAATATAACTAACTTGTGTATATGTTTTTCTCAGGAGAAAAGGAGAAAGAGAAGGTTCAGTGATTAGATAGTTGAACACCTTCTCGTTTGCTGGTAATCGGTGAGTGGGACTAACTGAAGTATATAGTATAGAGTAGCATGTTATATTATGATTGCCATGCTTGTTAGATATACTTGCTACTATGGTTAGTTAGTATGTTGTGATGACTGCATGTTAGTTAATGCTTGTCTGCTGGAGCCCAGTGTGTCCCTATTGTGTGGTAGCCTCGGTAGGAGAGATCAACCTGTGGGTTGGGTTCCTCATGTGGTAGCCTAGACAATCGTGGTGTCTATATGTGTGAATGACGCGTCCGTTGCGTGTGGATTATATATATACAACACGATGGTGGAGAAACTTCTGGTAAGCCCCAATCCGATCAACCAGTGATTAATGGTTTGGCCGAGCCACCAGAGTCTCTGTAGATGGCACTTAGGTGATGATTATGTGTTAGCCTTTGTGACATGATTAGTATAACAGTTCTGTATGCTATTGCCTGTAGTTAGTTGTACTCATTTAGCTTTGTGCTAATTCTCCTCCATCTCCTCCCTGCAGGTTGTTAGCTTTTGTAGATGTTACTTTTGGGAGAAAATGGGCATGATGATGTTATGTTTGACAGGATTTAACTCTGATGTGGTCTTACTTTGTTAAACTGTGATCTTTTGTAAAGATAATGTAATTACGTTTTATCCGGTTAATTATGTATTTTGTTGAAATGACACGTGACACCACGGGAACGATACGCTTTGGTTACCAGCGAACGCTTTCAAAGGCGACCAGCTTTCAATACTAGTTGTTACCTTACGCTGCCATTTTTATAATATTATTGAATAGTATGGCTAGGGGCTAAGATAACTCAAATGGTAGAGCCGTGTTATGGGTGACCTTATTGCACGGTTCAGAGAGCACTTGTGTATGTGATGCAAGTGAACGTGTATGAAAAAGCTGTCGTAAAGTTCCATTGTTCGTCCCGTCGTCGACCCTATCTATGTTTCTACGATGGCCCAAGAACACTCTCATTCTTCAGCCGTAGAGAGAATTTTGAATTGCAAGGTACTATTATGAGCTCAATATATACGAGTGTTATTCCGTGAAATAACTCGCATTTTAAATCATTCACTTGCTTTAACTACTCATGCTATGGATGTGGGAGCATCAACTCCGTTCCTGTGGGCTTTTGAGGAGCGGGAAAAATTGTTGGAATTCTATGAAAGAGTCTCGGGAGCCAGGATGCATGCCAGTTTCATACGACCAGGTGGAGTGGCACAAGATCTGCCTCTTGGCTTGTGTCGAGATATTGATTCCTCCACACACAAAAATTTACTTCTCGTATTGACGAATTAGAGGAGATGTCAACTGGAAACCGTATCTAGAAACAACGATTAGTGGATATTGGTACTGTCACTGCACAGCAAGCAAAGGATTGGGGATTCAGTGGTGTAATGTTAAAAGGTCATGCGACATGAAGACATTGATAGCAATATGGGGGAAGTTACCATCAGGCAACAACGGTTCTGCCTGACCCTACTTAAGCATGCATATTATGTCAGTGAAGACTTGGTGTGAAGCCTTGAAGCTTATGTTAGAAGAGCAAAAGGGGGCTAGGGTGAGCTGAGGGGGGACAGCGTAAGTGAGTGAATGTGTGTAAGCCCAGTCAAACATAACTGTTCTAGGCGGGGTGGGCCACCCACCTTCGAATGGTGTTATCCTACGGACTGTGAACGGATTCCCCTCTGGCCTCTGGGCACATCAGAACCGCATGAGTTCACCGAGGTGGAGCACGGTCCGCTAAAATCGGCATAGGTTAGGTGCTATTGATGGAACATGGTAAGCCTATCTTTCTCCATATGGAAGTGCTGCGGGCACATAGAGATGTGGGTAGAGGAAGCCTCAAAAAGCGAAGGCCGAGCTGTAGGTCACGTGACCTGCACCGAGTTGGTGGCTGACTGGGCTTTTGATTTGATCAAAGTAGAGAAGCTCGCCTTCTTGTTATCCAAAAGCAAAAGTCGGTCGAATCGGTCGGGCCCCTGCCTCAGAACGTCGAATGAAATAGGTGGTCGGGTTCTTTTTCTACGACCCTTTTGATATGGTAGGCCCGGCCCCATGACCCCTATCCCTTATGTTTAGGAGCGGGATCCGTCCAAGAACGACTTTCGGTGGTACGGAAGGCACGGACTCTGCGAACGTCCCTAGCCCCCTTTACTAATAAGGAAAAGAAAGCCTTAACCAGAACCACATTATTTACCAGTTATGTTGTATTTAATAAACTTAATGCTTCCGCCACGTATTAAAAAAAAAAAATTAGCGGTGTCACAAATATTTAGATTATTATTAACATAAACATAATGGATTTAATATAATATATTAAATCTTATAATGCAAATCTATTATAAAGTATAATATCATCTTTATATATTTACTAGTTTTATATATATATATATATATATATATATATATATATATATATATATATATATATATATATATATATATATATATATATATATAAATAACATGTATATATAAAGTATAATATCATCTTTATAGATTTACTATATATATATATATATATATATATATATATATATATATATATATATATATATATATATTTCATAACTCCTAAATTATACAGTTTTTTGATAACATTTTGAGGAGTTATCTTAATATTTTTGAGTCATTTTAATGCCAAAACATGCTAAAATGGGTAAAAATGGGAAAAAATGGGAAAAAATATTTCTAATGATTTTATAAAAGTTATGTATTAAACAGGATCAAAAATAAAGAAAATTGCAAATCGGCTAAATGAAGCCGCCGGCATGTGTTCAAGGAAGCCGCCGGCTTGGAGCTGAATACACCAGAATGTTCCAGAATCGATGTAAAATTGAAAGAACTTGTTGATCAAGAAAAAGGCAAAGGAAGCCGCCGGCTTCATCCTGAAGCCGTCGGCCTGGTTGACACGGTTTCTCAACTTATCGACCAAGTTCAAGTAAAAATGGAAACAAAATCAAGATAAAATCAGAAAGATCTGGCATATCTTTGAAGCTGTCGGCCTGGCCTGAAGCCGCCCGATTGAGTATGACGGTTAAAAGATTTAGCTTGCGGATTAAGTTTAACTTGCACAAGGAGTCACCGACTCAAGGCCATCGAACTTAAACAATATAAATAAAGGCCTCTGGTCTCAGTTTTCATATGTATAAGTTTTCAGAATTCAATAATTCTAGTTAGGTCGTTTTTAGGGGTTTTTCTCTAAACCCTTAGGTTAGATTTAGTCTTTATAATCAAGATTCAAGTTTTAATTCAAGTTATTTTACATCTACCTTCTTTTTAAGGTATGATTCTATCCTTATTTTATTATTTTATTTACTGTATTCTTTTCTGTTCATCTTCTGCTATGAACTAAACGTTCATAATGGTTACGTGGACGAAGATTGAACTTCATCTGAGAATCAGATGAAGCCGCCGACCTCACCCTCAAGCCGCCGGCTTGATAGGAAGGAAGCCGCCGGCTTCAGTGCTTCATCCGTACAGTTTCTGGTTCTTTCCCAGATCTGTATGGTCGAGTTTCTGTGATTATATTTTGTGATGACCCTTCCAAATCCATTTGGACGAATACATCATTCATTGATTTTATAGTGAGGCTTTGACCTCTATATGATACGTTTTGTAAACATTGCATTCTTTTGAAAAGGTACACCATAAATGAATATATAAATCCAAGGTTTTCGACGTCTGATGATTTCTACATATAGACAATCACCGTATATAATAGTTTTTAACAATACATCCATTGACAATAGAATCAAATAAGATACATGGTGATGATTTTGTGAATGCAAAGTTTTCTCGAATAAAGCATGTATGACTCCATGCACATAGCTTGTATAACGTATAAGCAAACAGCGGAAGACTTCTAGGAACCTGAGAAAATAACATGCTTAAAAGTGTCAACACAAAGGTTGGTGAGTTCATAGTTTTAATGTTGCGCATAATCTGTATATAAAGGTGGATCACAAGATTTCAATGGTTTCATCCAGAAACGTTTATCAAATTATTCTACAAGATTGAGCACCCTGGTAACTAAACTTTAACGTCTATATAATAAGTACCCCTGTTTTAACATACATGCAACCAACATGTACAATACACGAAAACCAACGTGTACTAAACTCAAATAGCATACGTCTGTTTTATAGTTTAGGCTAGGGTTTTTATACATGGAACAGACGGGGATGTCAAGCCTTATGGATCCATATATAACTACTCGCGCCCACCAGTTCTTATAACCGGCAGTTACTAGTTACCAAAGCTAAGGGATTTTCGATTCAAACTCGGTGTAGAATTTAGTATGTACTTGTATCCATTGCATTTAAAATATAGTGCATCTATTCTCAGCCCAAAAATATAGATTGCAAGGCAATTAAAAAGGGAGCAAATGAAACTCACCTTAGTAGCACATAAGGTCATTCACCGAAATGTGACCGAAACTAGAAAAGAAAAATAATCGTAGATCTCAACCTAGAGAACATATGTTAGTCAATACATGTCTAACAAACTAGGTCAGGTCATAGTGTATCACAATCCTAATGCTCGACACCGACATGCAAAAGTTAACAAAAGTCATCTCAAAAAGTCAACTTTGCCGAATATGATCTTTAAATCTATACATGTTTATTATCATAGTATAAGTCTTGATAATTGAACGAATTTATAGTTTATCAAACTCAAAATATTATTTATTTCAGGAGCTATATTATATTTGAATTATCATGGCAATCGAAAATATTTTATTATTTCACATAGTTTTCCAATACTTGTAAAATCAGATTATAGTGTTTATAAAGCTTTAAAACCTGATAAGACAGTCAATTTTGACAATTGTTTACCAAAACGAGACATGCCTTATATAGAAATTCATTTATTCGATTAGTAATATCTAAAAATTCAATTTATCAATCTCATAGACAAGTTATTTAAATATTAATTTACAATTTCAAACACAATTTCAATTAACGTCAAACATAATTCAGTTGACCATATCTTTTAATCCATTCATCGAAATCACGCGATTTCTAAATGAAAAGTTAATAATTTTTCGCCAGCTTTCCAAAAACATGCATATCATATACTTTATATCAGTAGCATATGTATCGAATTCGTGATTCATTATAAACTATCTAACTAGAAAATTAAAGTATACAAGCATGCATAAATATATATACTCGAGCACTAGACATGGATACACTATTAATATTTTAAAATACAAGATATGAATGCTCACGTATCAATATTGTGATTCAATATTGCAGGAAAGTATGTAGACGCAACGGAGATGATAAACGCTAGGTTAACCTTTGACTCATGATCATAACCCCCAAGCAATACCCATAACCTCCATATTTATAACCCATAATTTCCTTAGTTTAAAACTGTTTGAAAACCCATTTTGAAAAATAAAAATAAAATTGATGCTAAGTAAATGATACGGAGTAATATGAAAATTATGATGCGCAGTATGTTGTTTGATGCATATATATATGTGTACATATATATAATATAATAATATAAATATAATAATATAATAATTATGATAAGATAATATAATTATATAATAATAATAAACGTGTTAAATTAAAAGTCGCCATTACTTTTTATGTCGACAAACATTACGTGTTTCACGTAGATAGGTACGGGATCCGCATATGGTATCTTCACGAAAGTTGTAGATTTTTGAGTTACGGACGTCTGGACATAGGAATCACCATTTTTCGAGTCCGTATGATTTAGTTATGATTTTTCTCGTGTAAGTGCGCAGGTTTAGTGATTTCCATCATTTTAACTTGAAATCTTGAGATGAAATGTTGTAGTCTTGTGGTGCTCATTAGAAATCTTTATTTTATCTTTATTTTTATTTTCATATCATTGAAAATCCATAAAAACATTTTATAACCAAATTCTATTATATCGAAAAACGTGTTCGTACTAAATCGAATAGATATAATTTAGTTTTCCAGAATTAGTTATATTCAAAATCATTCTTTAAAAGATTTAAATAATAGAAATTGTTATATCATAAAACATTTTCATTTAATAAAGTAAAATCATATAATATATAAGTCATAATGGTTTCCAGTTTTTACTTACAGTTTATTCGTGAATCGTAGGGCTAAGTCCAATGAAAAATTAAACGTATGAAATCGTTTTAAATCAACATATCCATTTGCTTATCTTGTCGACATCCATTTACATTTCATGTTCTTACTATTAATTTTATGAAAGTTAAATAATTAACTTATCAAGGGTCACGAGAAAGTTATTGTAAAGCATGCATTGAAAATTTAACAGAAATCTCCACTAACTTTTGTCTAGTTCCCGTTAATTGACACATTTGTTCTTACTTGTAAATCACTTTACCATTTTTAGAATATTGTTAAAAAGAAAAGATTTCTTAAATCACAGTGGACCTCACAACAGAGACCCGTAATCATATCACGATGTATCTGATAATTCAATCGTTTGATATTATCATTTAATTCTGTCGATAAATATATTAAACATATATTGAAACAATTATGTTCATGTAAAATATTATACCTCTAATACTTTGTTAACGTTTTCAATTAATGTAACTATATATTATATATACATATCTACATACATATAAATGTTCGTTAATCGCCGAGCACAGTAAAAAGGGTAATTGGTTACATGAATATAGTTTCAAAGTTTTTGAGACTCAACATTATAGACTTTCCTTATCATGTCGAAATCATACAAAGATTAAGTTTAAATTTGATCGGAAATTTCCGGGTTGTCACTGTACCTACCCGTTAAAGAAATTTCGTCCCAAAATTTGATAGAGATTGTCATGGTTAACAATAAAAATGTTTTCATGACGAATATGAGTTGATAAATGCAGTTTCTTCATTATTGACTAATATAGATAAAACGATTCGATTATGTGAAGTGTACGAGTGAAGCTATCGCAAAAAAGTGAATATGAGTAAATACATGTTCGCCTTAACTGGTGACGTAGTCATGGTTTATTTTCGGAATTCAAGGGATTTAGAGAAAAAAATCTTCGTAATAAGATTTGGTTCTTCGTAAATTAAGAAAATTTGGATTCGCTTTTATTAAATGCGATAATCTGTTTTGATTGTTCTGTCGGATATTTCACTATAAATCCACTCCCTTCGTTTCCTTATTTTCGCAGCTCACACCTTCTTTTGTTTCTCCCTCAATTCATACTTTAAAGCATTCGTCAATATGCTCCATCCCGTTCTGATTCTTGATATACTCCTAACTTTCATATCTATCATTCTTCTTTTTCATATGCCGCCGGAAGAATCTATTCACTTCTACTATACTCTTGGTTTTGTAGTGTTTTTAGTTCTCCCGTGTCTTTACATTTCAATACTTATTGATATACACGGTTTGTAATTTAGGTGTTGTCGTCGGGCTTTATATCTATCCTTATTTTTCAGAGTCCCTGCTTCTATCTTTCTATAATCATCGAAATCCACAGTTAATGCTCTCTCCTATTTGCTGCGATTTATACTCCCATTTTTATTTCGAAGCTTCATGCTCTGTTTTCTCTTCTATCCATTAGGCACCGCATGTAATGGTCCATAATTCGCAGATATGAATTTCGTAATGAACATAGTTAATGTTTTAAGAAGGAAATTGTGATAGCACGGTTTTGATTTGTCAAATTACCAGAATACCTCAGAAAAAGCCGAATCATCAAGAAAAATATTTTCTTGATATGTTTAGAGTTTAAGTAGAATATAAGAGTCGTGTAACATGGCACATGATGACGTTATGATCTGTGAATCATCACGTTCCATTTATAAACTCAGCATAACTTACTGTAATATAATCACGTTGATCAAGTGTCATTATATTATACTAACTCATGTTTCAGTTCCCAACACTACTTTAAAAACATTCATACTTCAAACTCGAAGGCTTCAGAATTTAGAAACTAACAGTTTCCTTTAGGATGTGATACAGATAACGCTAGGGGATAAATGATTTCAGATAAGAATGGTTATGAAAATATCTTCAGAAATATGGAGGATATTTATAATGGAAGATACGATGATATCTTAGAATCTTTAAGATAAGAGGATGATGAAGAATATTGTCCGCAAGGGTTTAGAGTTAGGAGCAAGGTATTCGATAATAATTTTGGCAGAGACTGAATCATTTGGATTCTTTGAAGGTAGATTCAGTCTTCGTGATTTGTCCACAGCCTCCTTCATACTTTGCTCAATCCGTTTTTCAGTTCTAAACCTTCTCTTTTTCTGAGCTTTGCCAACACACTATTCTTTATCATCAAACTTTTTAATGTTAAGATCGTTTACAGTTTTTGCTGTTTCATCAGCATTTTTCCACTTTCGGAGAACTAATTTGTAGTCAGGGGTATTTTTCAGAAACTTCACATTCGAAGTATGTAAGTCTAGGAGATAGACGTTATATGTACACCTATAACTTTTGGCGTAGACATGCTACGAGATTTTAAAATACTGATTGCTGATTCCCAGTAATTGACATGACAATTCTTGTCACAAGATACGGATGAGTAAATGATGAGGTTTCGATAAATATAATGATTTTTCGGAAAGTCAAAGATCAATGAAGTTGTTGATAAGTTTACTGCTAATGTGGTAGGATATAAACGGTTCCCCGATAATGATGATGAAAAGAGAAAATGTATATATCATAGTTATAATAAGGCTTATTCGGATGAAAAGTCGAAGTTGATTTGCTGAATCAGAATCGAAGAATGTAACATATTAATTGTGAATTTATATATCTCTCGGGTATTACCTACCCGTTAAAAGTTTCACAAGTAATATTTTGTACCTGAGAATTTTATTACAGTCTTTATGAAAATATATGTATGTATATTTTCTTCAGATATAATACAGATTTAATGAGTTAATATAATATTGAACTCATTTAATTTTCGGCTGGATTAGAAATGAATAATCTCTAAAACATTAAAGATTTAATAATCTTCGCGGAGTATTTCACTAATGTAATCAATACTTCATTATTCAGTTTTATTGATACCTCCTCGGTGAATGATGTTGGTGTTCGTGGAATTTTTGTGAACTTCGCAAGATACGAATGATGATTTCTAGAAAATTTTGGGTACATCGATGATGAAAGTGTAAAATCAAACATATAATTGAATAATACACTTGGTTTATTCTGAAATAGAATTCATTGAATTGAAACAGAGATTGTAGTTAATGATGGTTAAGTCGTTAACGAAAGATGTACATTATTGCATATTAGTAATATGAATTAACCGAGTAGTACCTACTAGTTATGATTCACACGTAATACCTTAGTACGAATGGATTTATTATGATTTCAAAATTTATATATATATATAGGGTATACATATAAATTCTTCAGTGGGAATGAGTTAATACTTCATAACTCATTGATATGACATACTTGTTGTTGAATTATGATAATGTCCGCGGTGATTATGAAACTGGCGGAGATTGTGATGTTATAGGTGCTGCTGGTGTTGACGATGCTGACGGTACTGTTGATGCTGCTTGTATAACAAGTCTAACTTGTAAATCACGCACCATTCTTGTCAGGGTTTCTACTCTACCGTTTCCGTTCACTCATCTGATTTGCGGTCAGAAATAAATAATCTCTAAGACTTTGGAGATTACATAATCGCCGCAAAATATTTCTTCAATGAAGTTATGAATTATTACTTCATCGTTTGTTGTTGTTGGTATTCCTCGATATCTACAGGGCTTATGACGTTGATGTTCGAGGTACAGATTGTGATGTTGAGGTGTGGGATGCGGATGTTTTTGTTGGTGGTGGTAATGCTACTGTTGATGTTGCTGATGGTGGTACTGTTGATGCCGGTGATGTTGCTGGTGCTTGTAATCTTTGCACCATATTCTCTAAAGCCACTACCCGAGCGCGAAGCTCGTTGACTTATTCTACTACACCAGGATGATTGGCGGTTCGGACGAGCGAATGAATAAGATCCAGAATTTGAGATAGTATATAATCATGACGAGATACTCTGGAGATGAGAGAGAAAATGGAATTACAAACCGGTTCGCCGGTAAGTGCTTCAGGTTCTTCGTCAAGAGGGGAATGTGGTGGATGGAAGGGATCACCTTATTCTTGTCTTCAATGACTAAGTAGGCTACGAACCCATCCCCAATTCATCCAGAATACGTGATGGCTGATTGGTTGATCCATTCCGGTTACACTGTCTTCGGAGTTCAGGTGAATATCCATATCGGAATAACTGTCGAAGTTTAAGGAATTTGAACTAGATATGGGATCTATCACACCCCCAAATAGGGCCGGGGGTATTTGTGACTAATTATATCAAATCACAGTTGTATAAACGAGAACGACTCTACATGAGACGTTTTGTTGAGTTTTGCAGCGGAAGATAAATGTCTTTAATTGATATGATATGTAATGAAGACTCCAAGCATAGCAAGCAATCATCATCAAAGCAGTAGATATATAGCGGAAGCAATACTTAAGTACCTGAGAATAAACATGCTTAAAAAAGGTCAATACGAGGTTGAGTGAGTTCATAGGTTTGTCATAAATAATGATTTCAGTAATAGTGTTAGACCACAAGATTTGTTTTCATAAGTAGATCACTCAAGATCCAGTCAAGTTGATCTCCCGCAGGATCAAAAAGTTATGCCAGTGCGTGATATTTAGACTAAACGTTGTTTGCCCCGTGACAAGTTGTTCTGTCCTTGTCGTTTAATTTCATTATCAAGTAATACAAAGACTTAGTCAAATGTTTCGGGGATGTTACTCCCGATAGGCCTATCCCCAATAATTAAGAATGCCGCAGCAATTAAAAATATCACTGTAGGGACTTAGTCGGACATAGCCGGGTATAGCATAGTTTAACAGTTGGTATTGATATTTAGACTAGACTTTCAAGTTTACCCCGTATAAGTTATCGTTTATACTTGTCGGTTGGGGACTTGCTGGTCATAGCCCAACATATCACAGTTTAATAGTTGGTACTGATATTTAGACTAGACTTTCAAGTTTGCCCCGTACAAGTTATCGTTTATACTTGTCGGTTGGGGACTTGCTGGTCATAGCCCAACATATTACAGTTTAATAGTTGATACGTGTACAACAGTTATAAAAGTTGCGCATGTATTCTCAGCCCAAAAATATATAAAAAGGGAGCAGATGAACTCACATTAAATAGCAGTTAAAGTATTCCACGCAAGAAGGAAAGTAAAGCAAGTAAGTGATCTGGATATCAACCTTGAGGTATAACGTTTGATTAGTTAATGTCTAACTTGACATAAAGTATGTTTATTAATATAGCAACTATATTGACAGTGACGGTTTTCGAGAAAAGTTCCTATTTCTCAAAAGTTTCTATTTTTGAAAACCTACTATTTATGAAAAACTTCCACTTATATTAAGCTTCTAGTTTAAGAATGTTCGGGTTATAATTCTTAACAAAGATGTTGTACAATCTTGCCTAAACTTCGTCGCTAACATGCAAGTCACTCGAATGATCTATTGTTACCGAGCGGCCCAGGATCTCTTAACCAGAATCTAAGTCTTGGCATTCGAGATCCACAAGCGTCCCATAATGGTAACAAGGATCACCCTAGGCCACAAGTAGCGGTGATGTTTGTAGTCTTTGTACGCTATCTTTAATTATAACCTTCACGTTAGGTGCGTATATACATATATATTCATTAATTCGATTTTAATTATAACTCATATATATTAATTCATAAAAATACTTTTATAATTTTTAGTAACATATATTACTAATTATAACATGCTATTTATTTTAATTTTGATTGCATATAATTTATAACATTATTTACATGTTTTGGTAAAAAAATAATAAATCGAAGTAAATAGTAAAAAGTAAAAAGTAAGAAAAGAATACTTACTAGTAGTAATTCTTCAAAGAGAAAATGAGAGAAATTTTGGTGTGAGTTTGAATGAGAAATGAGGGGTATTTATACTTGAAAAAAATTAGGTTAAAAGAATAAAATAATTAAAAGAAAAAGAAATATTTTAATTTTTAATGAGATTTTAAAATTCAAAAGTATTAAGTATTAGGTCATGAGATAATGCATAAAATAAAATAATAAAAGTAGTTTTCCATTATAATTTTTAATTAAAAAGTAATTTATTTATTTATTTTATTAAAAAAATTATTTATTTTAAGGATTTTTTTTTATATATTTTTTTTAAAATAAACAAATTGATTTACTACTTTTCCAAGAATATTTGTCAATATTTTTTTATTCATAATAACAATACTGATAATAAAGATATTAATTATTGATATTTTGTTTAAAAAGGATATTAATAATAATAATATTAATATATCAAATTAATGCGTAATTATTTACAAATAATTATTCGTGAATCGTCGGAATTAGTCGAGGTTAAATGAAATCATATAAAGATTTTTGTTTAAATTTTGCCGAAAATTTACGGGTTGTCACAGTATCCCCCTGTTAATAGAAATTTCGTCCCGAAATTTAGTTGTTGCCATCAGTCGGCGTTGTTTGTAAACAGGTGAGGATATTTTTGTTTTATTTGGTCTTCACATTCCCAGGTATGCTCGGGGCCTTTCGTGAATTCCAACTAATAGGATATTGTTTTGTTTCTAGCATTTAAATGTTACGATCCATAAATTCTACGAAGTGCATTTTATTATTAATGTGGTGGTTATCTAAAGGATTTAACAAGAGTGTCATTGATTAGGTTTTCCTCAGAAAGAGATGATGACGTTATACAAGCATTTCAATATACATGAAATGTGTGATGAATAATAGTGAGCTTATTTAAACCTTGAGCGTTTATGCCACAATATTAGGGTAGATAAAACAGAGAAGAGTTCATGAAAATCATAGTCATGAAATTTGATAGAGATCGTCATTCTTTACAACAAGAATGATGAATATAAGTTGAAAATTAGAGTTTTATCGACATTTAATAATATGGATAAAGTAATTCGATTATAGAAAGAGTATAAACGAAGCTATCGTAAAAGATTGAAATGAGGAAATTAAACATTCGTCTTAACTTTTGACATAGCTAAAGTTGATTTCTGGAATTTAAGGGTTTTAAAGAAATCTTCATAATCGTTATAAGATTTGATTCTCCGGTAATTAAGGAAATTAGGATTTTCTTTAATTTAATGCGGTGAATTGCCTCGATTGTTGTGTCTGGAATTTTGCTATAAATTAGCTTCTTCCGTTTCATTATCTTCACCACTTCTATACTTTCTTCCTCAATCCATACTTCCAAAAGATTTGTTAATATGCTCAATCCAGTTCTTGTTCTTGACCTTATATTGGTTATCGCCACAATCTTCCTTCTTTTCCAACTCCCACCAGAGGAGTCTATTTACTTCTATTATGCTCTAGGATTTATTGTGTTTTTAGTTCTCCCGTGTCTTTATATTGCTATACGCATTGATATACACGGTTTGTAATTTCGGTGTTGTTATTGGGCTTTATATTTTCCCTTATATGTCGGAGCTCTTTGCCTTTTTATTCTCCTCTCGACTCTAAGTAAAGCGAGTAATGGTCCAGAATTTGTAGGTATGAAGTTTCGAATGTTCATAATATACAAAGCAAAAGGAAAGGTAATAGCACGATTTGATTTGTCAAATTACCAGAATATTCGAAAAAGACCAAATCATCAAGAAAAATATTTTCTTGATATGTTTAGAGTTTAAATAGAATGTAAGAGTCATGTAACATGGAAAATGATGATTATAAAGTCTATGAATCATCATCTTCCATTAAAAATTTAGCATGGCTTACTGTAATATAATCACGTTGGCCTGACGTCATTATATTATACTAACTCATGCTTCAATTCCCAACACTACTTCAAATCATTCATAAGTTAAACTTGAATTTTACAGAATATAGAAACTAAAACAGTTTCCTTTATGATGTGATAAAGATATCGCAAAGAGATAATTAATTGCGGACAAGAATCGTTATGAAGATATCTTCAGAAATATAGAGGATATTTTAACGAATGATACAATGATATCTTAGAATTTCTAAGATCGAAGATGATAAAGAAGATTTGTCCGTAAAGGTTTAGAGTCAGGAGTAAGGTATTCGTTAATGACCTCAGCAGATACTAAATTATTTGGATTCTTTGAAGGCAGGTTTAATCTTTGTGATTTGTCCACAGCCTCCTTCATATTTTGCTCAATCCATTTTCCAGTCCCAAATCTGAGCTTATACCATTCTTTATCATCAAAGTTTTGGCACTTAAGACCTTCTACAATGTTTCCTCTGCATTTAATGCAGCCATATTTGAATCATCGGTTATCAATGGTTTCAAGAAATTTTATTTTTAAATGATTAAATGCTGACTGTAATCGTCAACGGATCTAATGGTTGACGAATAGGCGTTGTTGATTTCAAAAGTAATGAATGATAATTTCGGTGGTTTAATGTGATAATTCATCATAGAATATGAATGAATATAATTCATGAGAATCAGAATTGAAGAATGTACAATGTAACATATTAATGTGAGATATAAATATTTCTTGGGTATTACCTACCCGTTAAAATATTTTCACAATTAACAGTTTGTACTAAAGAGTTTTAATTACAGTCTTTATGAAAATGTATGTACATATATATTTTCCTTCAAATGTAATCATGGATTTAATGAGTTAATATAATATTAAACTCATGATTTACGGTTGAAGCGAGAATGAATAATCTCCAAAACCTTAGAGATTTCATAATTGTCGCGAAATATTTCGCTAATGAAGTTATGAATCAATACATTCATCGTTACACTTGATTTATTATGAAATGGAGTTTATTGTGTTGAAGCAGTGATTAACAATTTTTAAGTCATTAATGAAGGGTGTACATTATAGCATATTAGTGATATGAATTAACCAAGTAGTACATACTAGTTGAGATTCACACGTAATTGCTTAGTATAACAAGATTTATTATTGTTCCAAATCATATATATATATATATATATATATACGGTATACATATATAATTCTTCATTAACTCATTATTACTAATATTCCTTGGTATCTATGGGCGTATGATGTTGATGTTTGAGGTACTGAGTGTGATGTTGAGGCGTGGGATGCGAATGTTGTTGTTGATGAAGCTAATGATGTTGGTGGTGTGGTTGATGGTACTGATGGTACTGGTGGTGATGTTGGTTATGCTGCTGGTGCTGCTGATGCTTGTAGAATTCGCACCATATTCTCCAGAGCCACCACTCGAGCGCGAAGATCGTTGACTTCTTCTATTATTCCGGGATGATTGGCGGTTGGAACAAGGGGGTGAATAAGATCTAAAATCTTCGATATTATTTATTCGTGACGGGATACCCTGGAAAGAAGAGAGAAAATGGTGTTCCAAACTGGTTCGCCGGTAAGTGCTTCAGGTTCTTCGCCAAGAGGTGAATTCGGTTGGTGGAAGGGATCACCTTCTTCTTGCCTCCATTGATTGAGTCGGCTACGAACCCATCCCCAATTCATCCAGAAAAGATGATGGCTGATTGGTTCGTTTGTTCTGGTTACGCTGCCGTTGGAGCTCGAAGAGTTCGAGAAATTCATATTATGTGTTTGGAATAGGGTTTGATATGAAATGAATACTGAATGATATATTTGTCTCCTTGAATACGTATATATAGCAAAAAGATTTTCGTAATTTACGGAGAAAATTTAGAAAAAGTGTTAGACAAAGTTTATTGGGATAGATATGATAAGATATGATTTGTCTATACTTCAATAATGGCAGTATGACGTTTCGAGATTATAAAACGATAAGTATGTAATCTAATAATCTTTCGATTAAAGACTTTCAATTCGTATACTGTGATAACCCAATGACATTTTTCAGTTCGTAAACCGATGCATAAAGGTATAAGGCATATAGGTACGTGATATAACAGGGAGTTATATACGTTTGAGTATGAATAGTAACAATTATAGGAGTTTCAAAAATCATGGATAATATTTCATGTAATACATATGTAATACACAAAACCATGATAGATGATATAGGAATGTCAGGAATTTCAGAAATCATGGTGTCGCATTTAAATGCGGTGGCGTAATTGAATAATACTTAGGGAAGTGAGCAGAGTTCTTAGGTTGGCTCAGCATTCTAAGATAAGTAAAGTTTCTAAAGTATAGTGTAGCATTTAACAGTTAAAGGCAACAGTAAAGGCACTACGGTCAAGGAAAGTTGTAGTCCTACATTGCTAAGGTACCTAATTGTATAAGGCACACATAAAATACAATTCTGGTTCTCTACAACAACCTGCTCTGATACCAATCTATCACACCCCCAAATAGGGCCTGGGGTATTTGTGACTAATTATATCAAATCACAGTTGTATAAATGAGAACGACTCTACATGAGACGTTTTGTTGAGTTTTGCAGCGGAAGATAAATGTCTTTAATTGATATGATATGTAATGAAAACTCCAAGCATAGCAATCAATCATCATCAAAGCAGTAGATATATAGCGGAAGTAATACTTAAGTATCTGAGAATAAACATGCTTAAAAAAGGTCAACACGAGGTTGAGTGAGTTCATAGGTTTGTCATAAATAATGATTTCAGTAATAGTGTTAGACCACAAGATTTTTTTTCATAAGTAGATCACTCAGATCCAGTCAAGTTGATCTCCCGCAGGATCAAAAAGTTATGCCAGTGCGTGATATTTAGACTAAACGTTGTTTGCCCCGTGACAAGTTGTTCTGTCCTTGTCGTTTAATTTCATTATCAAGTAATACAAAGACTTAGTCAAATGTATCGACGACGTTACTCCCGATAGGCCTATCCCCAATAATTAAGAATGCCGCAGCAATTAAAAATATCACTGTAGGGACTTAGTCGGACATAGCCGGGTATAGCATAGTTTAACAGTTGGTATTGATATTTAGAGTAGACTTTCAAGTTTACCCCGTATAAGTTATCGTTTATACTTTTCGGTTGGGGACTTGCTGGTCATAGCCCAACATATCACAGTTTAATAGTTGGTACTGATATTTAGACTAGACTTTCAAGTTTGCCCCGTACAAGTTATCGTTTATACTTGTCGGTTGGGGACTTGCTGGTCATAGCCCAACATATTACAGTTTAATAGTTGATACGTGTAAAATAGTTATAAAAGTTGCGCATGTATTCTCAGCCCAAAAATATATAAAAAGGGAGCAGATGAACTCACATTAAATAGCAGTTGAAGTATTCTACGCAAGAAGGAAAGTAAAGTAAGTAAGTGATCTGGATATCAACCTTGAGGTATAACGTTTGATTAGTTAATGTCTAACTTGACATAAAGTATGTTTATTAATATAGCAACTATATTGACAGTGACGGTTTTCGAGAAAAGTTCCTATTTCTCAAAAGTTTCTATTTTTGAAAACCTACTATTTATGAAAAACTTTCACTTATAGTAAGCTTCTAGTTTAAGAATGTTCGGGTTATAATTCTTAACAAAGATGTTGTACAATCTCGCCTAAACTTCGTCGCTAACATGCAAGTCACTCGAATGATCTATTGTTACCGAGCGGCTCAGGATCTCTTAACCAGAATCTAAGTCTTGGCATTCGAGATCCACAAGCATCCCATAATGGTAACAAGGATCACCCTAGGCTACAAGTAGCGGTGATGTTTGTAGTCTTTGTACGCTATCTTTAATTATAACCTTCACGTTAGGTGCGTATATACATATATATTCATTAATTCGATTTTAATTATAACTCATATATATTAATTCATAAAAATACTTTTATAATTTTTAGTAACATATATTACTAATTATAACATGTTATTTATTTTAATTTTGATTGCATATAATTTATAACATTATTTACATGTTTTGGTAAAAAAATAATAAATCGAAGTAAATAGTAAAAAGTAAGAAAAGAATACTTACTAGTAGTAATTCTTCAAAGAGAAAATGAGAGAAATTTTGATGTGAGTTTGAATGAGAAATGAGGGGTATTTATACTTGAAAAAAAGTAGGTAAAAAGAATAAAATAATTAAAAGAAAAAGAAATTTTTTAATTTTTAATGGGATTTTAAAATTCAAAAGTATTAAGTGTTAGGTCATGAGATAATGCATAAAATAAAATAATAAAAGTAGTTTTCCATTATAATTTTTAATTAAAAAGTAATTTATTTATTTATTTTATTAAAAAAATCATTTATTTTAAGGATTTTTTTTATATATATTTTTTTTAAAATAAACAAATTGATTTACTACTTTTCCAAGAATATTTGTCAATATTTTTTTATTCATAATAACAATACTGATAATAAAGATATTAATTATTGATATTTTGTTTAAAAAGGATATTAATAATAATAATATTAATATATCAAATTAATGCGTAATTATTTACAAATAATTATTCGTGAATCGTCTTAATTAGTCGAGGTTAAATGAAATCATATAAAGATTTTTGTTTAAATTTTGCCGGAAATTTACGGGTTGTCACAGTATCCCCCTGTTAATAGAAATTTCGTCCCGAAATTTAGTTGTTGCCATCAGTCGGCGTTGTTTGTAAACAGGTGAGGATATTTTTGTTTTATTTGGTCTTCACGTTCCCAGGTATGCTCGGGGCCTTTCGTGAATTCCAACTAATAGGATATTGTTTTGTTTCTAGCGTTTAAATATTACGATCCATAAATTCTACGAAGTGCATTTTATTATTAATGCGGTGGTTATCTAAAGGATTTAACAAGAGTGTCATTGATTAGGTTTTCCTCAGAAAGAGATGATGACGTTATACAAGCATTTCAATATACATGAAATGTGTGATGATTAATAGTGAGCTTATTTAAACCTTGAGCGTTTATGCCACAATATTAGGGTAGATAAAACAGAGAAGAGTTCATGAAAATCATAGTCATGAAATTTGATAGAGATCGTCATTCTTTACAACAAGAATGATGAATATAAGTTGAAATTAGAGTTTTATCGACATTTAATAATATGGATAAAGTAATTCGATTATAGAAAGAGTATAAACGAAGCTATCGTAAAAGATTGAAATGAGAAAATTAAACGTTCGTCTTAACTTTTGACATAGGTAAAGTTGATTTCTGGAATTTAAGGGTTTTAAAGAAATCTTCATAATCGTTATAAGATTTGATTCTCCGGTAATTAAGGAAATTAGGATTTTCTTTAATTAAATGCGGTGAATTGCCTCGATTGTTGTGTCTGGAATTTCGCTATAAATTAGCTTCTTATGTTTCATTATCTTCACCACTTCTATACTTTCTTCCTCAATCCATACTTCCAAAAGATTTGTTAATATGCTCAATCCAGTTCTTGTTCTTGACCTTATATTGGTTATCGCCACAATCTTCCTTCTTTTCCAACTCCCACCAGAGGAGTCTATTTACTTCTATTATGCTCTAGGATTTATTGT
This sequence comes from Rutidosis leptorrhynchoides, assembly GCF_046630445.1. Lineage (NCBI taxonomy): Eukaryota > Viridiplantae > Streptophyta > Magnoliopsida > Asterales > Asteraceae > Rutidosis > Rutidosis leptorrhynchoides. Next base: position 684,228,723 of record NC_092333.1, read on the forward strand.
GTTTTTAGTTCTCCCGTGTCTTTATATTGCTATACGCATTGATATACACGGTTTGTAATTTCGGTGTTGTTATTGGGCATTATATTTTCCCTTATATGTCGGAGCTCTTTGCCTTTTTATTCTCCTCTCGACTCTAAGTAAAGCGAGTAATGGTCCAGAATTTGTAGGTATGAAGTTTCGAATGTTCATAATATACAAAGCAAAAGGAAAGGTAATAGCACGATTTGATTTGTCAAATTACCAGAATATCCGAAAAAGACCAAATCATCAAGAAAAATATTTTCTTGATATGTTTAGAGTTTAAATAGAATGTAAGAGTCATGTAACATGGAAAATGATGATTATAAAGTCTATGAATCATCATCTTCCATTAAAAATTTAGCATGGCTTACTGTAATATAATCGCGTTTGCCTGACGTCATTATATTATACTAACTCATGCTTCAATTCCCAACACTACTTCAAATCATTCATAAGTTAAACTTGAATTTTACAGAATATAGAAACTAAAACAGTTTCCTTTATGATGTGATAAAGATATCGCAAAGATATAATTAATTGCGGACAAGAATCGTTATGAAGATATCTTCAGAAATATAGAGGATATTTTAACGAATGATACAATGATATCTTAAAATTTCTAAGATCGAAGATGATAAAGAAGATTTGTCCGTAAAGGTTTAGAGTCAGGAGTAAGGTATTCGTTAATGACCTCAGCAGATACTGAATCATTTGGATTCTTTGAAGGCAGGTTTAATCTTTGTGATTTGTCTACAGCCTCCTTCATACTTTGCTCAATCCATTTTCCAGTCCCAAATCTGAGCTTATACCATTCTTTATCATCAAAGTTTTGGCACTTAAGACCTTCTACAATGTTTCCTCTGCATTTAATGCAGCCATATTTGAATCATCGGTTATCAATGGTTTCAAGAAATTTTATTTTTAGATGATTAAACGCTGACTGTAATCGTCAACGGATCTAATGGTTGACGAATAGGCGTTGTTGATTTCAAAAGTAATGAATGATAATTTCGGTGGTTTAATGTGATAATTCATCATAGAATATGAATGAATATAATTCATGAGAATCAGAATTGAAGAATGTACAATGTAACATATTAATGTGAGATATAAATATTTCTTGGGTTTTACCTACCTGTTAAAATATTTTCACAATTAACAGTTTGTACTAAAGAGTTTTAATTACAGTCTTTATGAAAATGTATGTACATATATATTTTCCTTCAGATGTAATCATGGATTTAATGAGTTAATATAATATTAAACTCGTGATTTACGGTTGAAGCGAGAATGAATAATCTCCAAAACCTTAGAGATTTCATAATTGTCGCGAAATATTTCGCTAATGAAGTTATGAATCAATACATTCATCGTTACACTTGATTTATTATGAAATGGAGTTTATTGTGTTGAAGCAGTGATTAACAATTGTTAAGTCATTAATGAAGGGTGTACATTATAGCATATTAGTGATATGAATTAACCAAGTAGTACATACTAGTTGAGATTCACACGTAATTGCTTAGTACAACAAGATTTATTATTGTTCCAAATCATATATATATATATATATATATATATATATATATATATATATATATATATATATATATATATATATATATATATATATATAAAAGGTATACATATATAATTCTTCATTAACTCATTATTACTAATATTCCTTGGTATCTATGGGCGTATGATGTTGATGTTTGAGGTACTGAGTGTGATGTTGAGGCGTGGGATGCGAATGTTGTTGTTGATGAAGCTGATGATGTTGGTGGTGAGGTTTATGGTACTGATGGTACTGGTGGTGATGTTGGTTATGCTGCTGGTGCTGCTGATGCTTGTGGAATTCGCACCATATTCTCCAGAGCCACCACTCGAGCGCGAAGATCGTTGACTTCTTCTATTATTCCGGGATGATTGGCGGTTGGAACAAGGGGGTGAATAAGATCTAAAATCTTCGATATTATATATTCGTGACGGGATACCCTAGAAAGAAGAGAGAAAATGGTGTTCCAAACTGGTTCGCCGGTAAGTGCTTCAGGTTCTTCGCCAAGAGGTGAATTCGGTTGGTGGAAGGGATCACCTTCCTCTTGCCTCCATGGATTGAGTCGGCTACGAACCCATCCCCAATTCATCCAGAAAAGATGATGGCTGATTGGTTCGTTTGTTCTGGTTACGCTGCCGTTGGAGCTCGAAGAGTTCGAGAAATTCATATTATGTGTTTGGAATAGAGTTTGATATGAAATGAATACTGAATGATATATTTGTCTCCTTGAATACGTATATATAGCAAAAAGATTTTCGTAATTTACGGAGAAAATTTAGAAAAAGTGTTAGACAAAGTTTATTGGGATAGATATGATAAGATATGATTTGTCTATACTCCAATAATGGCAGTATGACGTTTCGAGATTATAAAACGATAAGTATGTAATCTAATAATCTTTCGATTAAAGACTTTCAATTCGTATACTGTGATAACCCAATGACATTTTTCGGTTCGTAAATCGATGCATAAAGGTATAAGGCATATAGGTACGTGATATAACAGGGAGTTATATACGTTTGAGTATGAATAGTAACAATTATAGGAGTTTCAAAAATCATGGATAATATTTCATGTAATACATATGTAATACACAAAACCATGATAGATGATATAGGAATGTCAGGAATTTCAGAAATCATGGTGTCGCATTTAAATGCGGTGGCGTAATTGGAAAATACTTAGGGAAGTGAGCAGAGTTCTTAGGTTGGCTCGGCATTCTAAGATAAGTAAAGTTTCTAAAGTATAGTGTAGCATTTAACAGTTAAAGGCAACAAGTAAAGGCACTACGGTCAAGGAAAGTTGTAGTCCTACATTGCTAAGGTACCTAATTGTATAAGGCACACATAAAATGCAATTCTGGTTCTCTACAACAACCTGCTCTGATACCAATCTATCACACCCCCAAATAGGGCCTGGGGTATTTGTGACTAATTATATCAAATCACAGTTGTATAAACGAGAACGACTCTACATGAGACGTTTTGTTGAGTTTTGCAGCGGAAGATAAATGTCTTTAATTGATATGATATGTAATGAAGACTCCAAGCATAGCAAGCAATCATCATCAAAGCAGTAGATATATAGCGGAAGCAATACTTAAGTATCTGAGAATAAACATGCTTAAAAAAGGTCAACACGAGGTTGAGTGAGTTCATAGGTTTGTCATAAATAATGATTTCAGTAATAGTGTTAGACCACAAGATTTGTTTTCATAAGTAGATCACTCAGATCCAGTCAAGTTGATCTCCCGTAGGATCAAAAAGTTATGCCAGTGCGTGATATTTAGACTAAACGTTGTTTGCCCGTTGACAAGTTGTTCTGTCCTTGTCGTTTAATTTCATTATCAAGTAATACAAAGACTTAGTCAAATGTATCGGCGACGTTACTCCCGATAGGCCTATCCCCAATAATTAAGAATGTCGCAGCAATTAAAAATATCACTGTAGGGACTTAGTCGGACATAGCCGGGTATAGCATAGTTTAACAGTTGGTATTGATATTTAGACTAGACTTTCAAGTTTACCCCGTATAAGTTATCGTTTATACTTGTCGGTTGGGGACTTGCTGGTCATAGCCCAACATATCACAGTTTAATAGTTGGTACTGATATTTAGACTAGACTTTCAAGTTTGCCCCGTACAAGTTATCGTTTATACTTGTCGGTTGGGGACTTGCTGGTCATAGCCCAACATATTACAGTTTAATAGTTGATACGTGTAAAACAGTTATAAAAGTTGCGCATGTATTCTCAGCCCAAAAATATATAAAAAGGGAGCAGATTAACTCACATTAAATAGCAGTTGAAGTATTCTACGCAAGAAGGAAAGTAAAGCAAGTAAGTGATCTGGATATCAACCTTGAGGTATAACGTTTGATTAGTTAATGTCTAACTTGACATAAAGTATGTTTATTAATATAGCAACTATATTGACAGTGACGGTTTTCGAGAAAAGTTCCTATTTCTCAAAAGTTTCTATTTTTGAAAACCTACTATTTATGAAAAACTTCCACTTATAGTAAGCTTCTAGTTTAAGAATGTTCGGGTTATAATTCTTAACAAAGATGTTGTACAATCTCGCCTAAACTTTGTCGCTAACATGCAAGTCACTCGAATGATCTATTGTTACCGAGCGGCCCAGGATCTCTTAACCAGAATCTAAGTCTTGGCATTCGAGATCCACAAGCGTCCCATAATGGTAACAAGGATCACCCTAGGCCACAAGTAGCGGTGATGTTTGTAATCTTTGTACGCTATCTTTAATTATAACCTTCACGTTAGGTGCGTATATACATATATATTCATTAATTCGATTTTAATTATAACTCCTATATATTAATTCATAAAAATACTTTTATAATTTTTAGTAACATATATTACTAATTATAACATGTTATTTATTTTAATTTTGATTGCATATAATTTATAACATTATTTACATGTTTTGGTAAAAAAAATAATAAATTGAAGTAAATAGTAAAAAGTAAAAAGTAAAAAGTAAGAAAAGAATACTTACTAGTAGTAATTCTTCAAAGAGAAAATGAGAGAAATTTTGTTGTGAGTTTGAATGAGAAATGAGGGGTATTTATACTTGAAAAAATTAGGTAAAAAGAATAAAATAATTAAAAGAAAAAGAAATATTTTAATTTTTAATGGGATTTTAAAATTCAAAAGTATTAAGTGTTAGGTCATGAGATAATGCATAAAATAAAATAATAAAAGTAGTTTTCCATTATAATTTTTAATTAAAAAGTAATTTATTTATTTATTTTATTAAAAAATCATTTATTTTAAGGATTTTTTTTTATATATATATTTTTTAAAATAAATAAATTGATTTACTACTTTTCCAAGAATATTTGTCAATATTTTTTATTCATAATAACAATACTGATAATAAAGATATTAATTATTGATATTTTGTTTAAAAAGGATATTAATAATAATAATATTAATATATCAAATTAATGCGTAATTATTTACAAATAATTATTCGTGAATCGTCGGAATTAGTCGAGGTTAAATGAAATCATATAAATATTTTTGTTTAAATTTTGCCAGAAATTTACGGGTTGTCACGGGATCCATCTTGTATAATTAGAGAGATGATTTTTGATATGAAATAGATTATAGAATTTAGATTGGTACTCTTCAATACATAATTTACATATGTATATATAATACCAAAATTCCATAAATCACGGAGGAATTTTCGGAAGATGTCAAGCAAAGTTTAGAGTAATAGATATGCTAAGATATGAATTCGTCTGTACACTATGTATGCAATAAATGCAGGAAACGTGTCTAGACTAAAATGATAAGCAATTAATTTCTGACAAGAAATGATAAGCAAAACACGGGAAAAACAGATACGGTCATAGTCCAGACTCACTAATACAGCCTAACAATTACCAGTTAAACACACTAATGCAAATTCTGGTTCCCTATGATCTCAAGCTCTGATGCCAACTGTGAAGACCTGTCCAAATCCATTTGGACGAATACATCATTCATTGATTTCATAGTGAGGCATTGACCTCTATATGATACGTTTTGTAAACATTGCATTCTTTTGAAAAGGTACGCCATAAATGAATATATAAATCCAAGGTTTTCGACGTCTGATGATTTCTACGTATAGACAATCAACGTATATAATAGTTTTTAACAATACATCCGTTGACAATACAATCAAATAAGATACATGGTGATGATTTTGTGAATGCAAATTTTTCTCGAATAAAGCATGTATGACTCCATGCACATAGCTTGTATAACGTATAAGCAAACAGAGGAAAACTTCTAGGAACCTGAGAAAATAACATGCTTAAAAGTGTCAACACAAAGGTTGGTGAGTTCATAGTTTTAATGTTGCGCATAATCTGTATATAAAAGTGGATCACAAGATTTCAATTGTTTCATCCAGAAACGTTTATCAAATTATTCTACAAGATTGAGCACCCTGGTAACTAAACTTTAACGTCTATATAATAAGTACCCCTGTTTTAACATACATGCAACCAACATGTACAATACACGCAAACTAACGTGTACTAAACTCAAATAGCATACGTCTGTTTTATAGTTCATGCTAGGGTTTCTATACCTGGAACAGACGGGGATGTCAAGCCCTATGGATCCATATATAACTACTCGCGCCCACCAGTTCTTATAACTGGCAGTAACTAGTTACCAAAGCTAAGGGATTTTCGGTTCAAACTCGGTGTAGAATTTAGTATGTACTTGTATCCATTGTGTTTAAAATATAGTGCATGTATTCTCAGCCCAAAAATATAGATTGCAAAAGCAATTAAAAAGGGAACAAATGAAACTCACCTTAGCAGCACATAAGGTCATTCACCGAAATGTGATCGAAACTCGAAAAGCAAAATAATCGTAGATCTCAACCTAGAGAACATATGTTGGTCAATACATGTCTAACAAGCTAGGTCAGGTCATAGTGTATCACAATCCTAATGCTCAAGACCGGCATGCAAAAGTTAACAAAAGTCATCTCAAAAAGTCAACTTTGCCGAATATGATCTTTAAATCTATACATGTTTATTATCATAGTATAAGTCTTGATAATTGAACGAATTTATAGTTTATCAAACTAAAAATATTATTTATTTCAGGAGCTATATTATATTTGAATTATCATGGCAATCGAAAATATTTTATTATTTCACATAGTTTTTCAATACTTGTAAAATCAGATTATAGTGTTTATAAAGCTTTAAAACCTGATAAGACAGTCAATTTTGACAATTGTTTACCAAAACGAGACATGCCTTATATAGAAATTCATTTATTCGATTAGTAATATCTAAAAATCCAATTTATCAATCTCATAGACAAGTTTTTTAAATATTAGTTTACAATTTCAAACACAATTTCAATTAACGTCAAACATAAATTAGTTGACCATATGTTTTAATCCATTCATCGAAATCACGCTATTTCTAAATGAAAAGTTAAAAATTTTTCGCCAGCTTTCCAAAAACATGCATATCATATACTTTATATCAGTAGCATATGTATCAAATTCGTGATTCATCATAAACTATCTAACTACAAAATTAAAGTATACAAGCATGCATAAATATATATACTCGAGCACTAGACATGGATACACTATTAATATTTTAAAAGACCAGATATGAATGCTCACGTATCAATATTGTGATTCAATATTGCATGAAAGTATGTAGACGCAACGGAGATGATAAACGCTAGGTTGACCTTTGACTCATGATCATAACCCCCAAGCAATAACCATAACCTCCATATCTATAACCCATAATTTCCTTAGTTTAAAACGGTTTGAAAACCCATTTTGAAAAATAAAAATAAAATTGATGCTTAGTAAATGATACGGAGTAATATGAAAATTATAATGCGCAGTATGTTGTTCGATGCATATATATATATATATATATATATATATATATATATATATATATATATATATATATATATATATATATATATATATATATATATATATATATATATATATATGTATACATATATAATATAATAATATAAATATAATAATATAATAATAATAATAAACGTGTTAAATTAAAAGCCACCATTACTTTTTATGTCGATAAACATTACGCGTTTCGTGTAGATAGGTACGCGATCCGCGTATGGTGTCTTCACGAAAGTTTTTAGATTTTTGAGTTACGGACGTCTGGACACCGGAATCACCCTTTTTCGAGTCAGTATGATTTAGTTATGATTTTTCTCGTGCAAGTGCGCAGGTTTAGTGATTTCCATCATTTTAACTTGAAATCTTGAGATGAAATTTTGTAGTCTTTTGGTGCTCATTAGAAATCTTTATTTTATCTTTATTTTTATTTTCATATCATTGAAAATCCATAAAATATTTTATAATCAAATTCTATTATATCGAAAAACTTGTTCGTACTAAATCGAATAAATATAATTTAGTTTTCCATAATTAGTTATATTCAAAATCATTCTATAAAAGGTTTAAATAATAGAAATTGTTATATCATAAAACATTTTCATTTAATAAAGTAAAATCATATAATATATAAGTCATAATGGTTTCCAGTTTTTACTTACAGTTTATTCGTGAATCGTAGGGTTAAGTCCAATGAACAATTAAACGTATGAAATCGTTTTAAATCAACATATCTATTTGCTTATCTTGTCGACATCCATTTACATTTCATGTTCTTACTATTAATTTTATGAAAGTTAAATAATTAACTTATCAAGGGTCAAGAGAAAGTTATTGTAAAGCATGCATTGGAAATTTAATAGAAATCTCCACTAACTTTTGTCTAGTTCCCGTTAATTGACACATTTGTTCTTACTTGTAAATCACTTTACCATTTTCAGAATATTGTTAAAAAGAACAGATTTTTAAATCACAGTGGACCTCACAACAGAGACCCGTAATCATATCACGATGTATCTGATAATTCAATCATTTGATATTATCATTTAATTCAGTCGATAAATATATTAAACATATATTGAAACAATTATGTTCATGTAAAATATTATACCTCTAATACTTTGTTAATGTTTTCAATTAATGTAACTATATATTATATATACATATCTACATACACATAAATGTTTCGTGAATCATCGAGCACAGTAAAAAGGGTAATTGGTTACATGAATATAGTTCCAAAGTTTTTGAGACTCAACATTATAGACTTTCCTTATCATGTCGAATCATACAAAGATTAAGTTTAAATTTGATCGGAAATTTCCGGGTTGTCACATATTTGAACTGTTTCGAATCTATTTTTGCTTAAATATACTTGTTTGTCATGCTTAATGATTAGATAACATGATTTTAGGATTGACTAGTACTTGATCCTATGATCTATTATCCGATTCATGCTACTTGTTTAAATCTAGTCCATCAAACTTGTTAAATTGAATTGCATGCAACTAAGTTAAAGAGCATAATAGTGATAAACTTGTTTAGTTGGAATTACACTTATATAATAGAGTTTAATATTGTTAGGCTTAGTCGAAGATCCTCTGTTTGGATGTATTTAATTAACGATTGCATGAAAACTAAGTAGTAATTGACTTTCAGCTAGTAACTTGAGTTGATCTACTTGATGTTTAATAGCTTATATAATTTGTCAGTCTATTTGCATGTTAATCCGCATCATAAGATTGATATGTATCATGTAATTGAATTGAATGCTAAGAATTGAGATATTAGTCATGCACATCACATGTCTAGTATATGCTTTAAGTCCTGCTTATTAAATGATATGCAACACTTGTCTTAACCTGCTTAGGGATAATAATTGGTCTATGATTGTTATCTTGATTTATGTTAATATAAGTTATGAAACTTGCCTAATATAATTCTCGTATGAGTTATCCGTTCATGTAGCTGCTTTTATTTATAATTGTTTAATTTGAATCTTTACTTTCTTGTTTTATTTTGTTATTTTGTTTATCTTAAATCATCTCTTTCCTAAGAGATAAGAATCCATCCAACAAAAGATATAAAAAATATCCTTAGTTCTTTAATACGAACTAAGCTATAAACAACTCTTATCCGCACCTACGCTCCCTTGGGACAATAACCTAAAATACTACCTCTGATATAATTATATACCAATATTAATATAATGATATTATATTAATAACATAAAGATAATTATTATATTTAAATAGTTAATACTATTCGAATATTTATATGGAATCAAAACTATTAATATATTTAATATATTAATGCAACAATAATAAAATAAGTATAATATACTTATATTTATACAAACAATTAAGCATATAATATATAACATAACTTATATGATATATTTATCATATCTATATATTAAATAATATACGATGGTATAATATAACAAGTGAAAACTATAATCATAAAGAGATAGCATATAACTTATACAAATTTCATCGCTACTTACTGTCACGTTTGGATGGTTTCTAGGTTTCCATTTGGGATATGGTTGTGGATTACGAAAGGATGCGACTTATAGTCGAACTAAAAGAATCATGGCCCCCGATTACATCTGGTCATCCCTTAACTTACTTGATAGCACCAAGGTATGTTACAAGTTGTATAACATCTAATTATGGTTATAATGGACACGCAAACATTAATAAAACAACTCATAAACAAACTTATGAACTTAATTGTCGGTTGAAAAAACTAATGACCAAACTTATATCTCTAGGTTGAGATCCCGGTTTGCTATACTTTGCCCTTATTACCTTTGCATAATAACTCTTCGCTGTGCTATTTTAAGTTGAATTTCATAGCCCCTTTTTATTTATGAATTTTTATAACTTGGGGTGAGACACATGCTATGTTTTAAACTATTTTACGTCTTAGACATAAGTACTCAAACTAAATGCAACCCACACGAGTATTCTTATTTCATGTTTTTACACATGCTAAACTCACTACACTCTGTTTCAACTTTAGTGGTTAATCTTTTAAGAGTAAGCTGAAAATTTGTTATCAATTCTTCAAAAGTTTTTATCAAAATGTCAAATTTGTTCTGGCATTCTATGACTTGAAGATTTATCCTATATTGCTTTGTCATAAAGTTCGCTAAAGTTTTCTGAGAGTGGAGAGTATGTTGGTGTAATGGGAAAATTATATTAGAGTCCGAGCTATTTTGCTGTTTATATGTCCATCTAGGGTAAGGATACCTTAGACTTGTTCTAATAGCATCGGGACTTTTAGGAATTGATAAACTTTGAAGAGTGAGGGTGAGATCTTGTAACCTGGTTTCTAGCACTTTTACCATTTTAGTGAAGATGGCATCCTTCTCAGGAGCTTCGTTGCTCCAATCTTCCTATTGTGCAGCTATCGTTTCTAAGAGATTACATGCTTCATCTGTTGTTCATGACATGAAATTTCCTTATGAGGTCATGTATAGGAGAGACTTATCATCCCCGGTTAAACCATTGTAAAGTGTGCAGATTATGTCTGTCTGACTTAACGAATGATTCAGACATCTTTTAAGCATCATTTTTAATATATTACAAGCTAGACACAATGAATCGTTTTCTTTTTGAGAAAAGTTTGTGATGTAATTTCTTAAACAGGTTTGCAGGGAAGGTGAATAAAATTTGTTCAGAATTTGTGGCTAATTCTTCCCATGAATGTATTGAATTGGGTTAAGCTCATCCAACCATGGTAAAGCATGTGAAGACAAAGAATATCGGAAAAGGTGAAGTTTTAAAATGTTTTTCTCAATTTCTTCCTTCTTAAAAGAGTCAACCAGACTGATAAATTTGTTCAGGTGAAAGTTTGGATCGTCAATTGGAAATCTTTGAAATTTACAGATCATACTGACCAATTTGATCATATGTGAACTGATTTTAGGGATCCCTTCGGTTCCTAAGATGATTGGTCCTCCTCTCTCTTCTAAGCATGGCTTTTGCGTAGAAGCGAGGGTGATTTGTTGTTCCATTTTAAAGATTTTCAGTTTTAAGACTGAAAAAGTAACTTTCAGAAAAAATTAATTAACTAAAAGGATCGATAATTTAATTAAAATAATTATTATTGAAATTCGGTCACTAACCTTATCGGATATTCCAATTAATAGGGTCTCTTATAGATTAATTCGTACCTAAGTGGCTAGATCGACTACGGAGAGGCAGGATCCTTTTGGTTCCAATAAAATTGGAGACTGTTCGAAAAATCCAACAACCAAGTCCGTGTATAGTTGTCTTTCTTAGACACCACCAAATAGCACTTTTTTCTGTTTAAAACATTTCTCAATCAAAATATTCAATCACCGGCAGCGGCGCCAATAAATTGGTCTCCCTATGATATTTCTAAACTGGACGGTTTTATTTATGCGGTGTCGTTAGGTTACAAGATAGAAGTATGAACTTATCAACAGGGTTTCCTCTTTTCTTATTTATATTTTGCGGGGCCTAAATTCACTTTTAACTTTCTAAGGTTGAAGGTGTAAGTTAACCTAGGGTCGTGTTTTTGAATGGTTTAACGAATTAAAAATCAAGTGGATAATTGTCTTAAGTTAAATTATCTAGGTAAAAGATATTAGTTGGTTTTAAGATAATAATACTAATTACAGAAAACTGAAGGTAATGGAGGGATATCCGAAGTATGCAGATGAGTAAAATGTTAACCAAGATATCAGTTTAGGCTAGGGAAAGGTAATTATGTTTATGTTAAAGTTATGATTAGAATAGTGTAGATCTAGTTGGATTATCCAATTACACAGATCTAATTATCTCTAGACTCTCGGAGTTTTTGTTGAGCAGTGAGAAGTATGTCACTTGGTTGTATAATTGAAGGGTAACTACACCTCGGAGGTTATCCTTAGTAAAGTACTAGGTTTATTAGTGAGTTGAGTTCTAATCCTAACCCTCGTTATCAGTTTAGGTAACTGAATAACAACGTACCGTGTTGAGAGAACACTGATCATAAACGGAAGGAGTCCGCTGGGTCAAGTTGACAAAACATTAATGTACACCAACAACCATTTCATCATCCTAATGAGATCATACTAATCTAAACATTATACAACATTACAGTTGATATACTGAAAGTAAAGCAGATAGAAACCTAATAGATACCTGAAACAGTTGATATGCCTTAACCCTAGGGCAACAATCAAACAAGAACATGCAATAGGATTGGATAACATAGTTAAGGCACTAACTAGATCTTAATGGCTCCTACCAGGTCTCCTTGGAACTATTAATAAGCATATTAGGTCATTCATGTCTCAATTCCTAAGTTTCGTGTCCTAAAAGCGCATTAGATTCCTCTCGGGAACACCGACCATACCGAGTTCACAGAATCTTCAGGTACTGAATAACCAGGGGTCTTAGTCCTATGAAGTAGCTAAGTTCATATAGGTGAATATAAAGTCCTGATTATAACTTAGATTGGTCAATCCTTAAGATGCTAGCATACAAATCTATCGGGGTCACGGATTCATTATAACAATAGTAACCGTACTAATTTAACAAAACTACGCTAACCCAAACTTCTATCATGGCAAAATACAGATTAATTAAGCAAACATGGTAATATCAAAACACGTCTTTAAACATAAATGATAACAATACATGTTTAATTAACAAGACAAGCGTTTCAGATAAAAACCTGAAAAAACCGAAGAAATTTGACCAAGATCGCAGCGACTCGTCGGAATATCCTCTGGAAAATAAAAGCTAAGCTAGCTACTACTAAAAACTAACTAATGATATTTAAATCTAAATTGAAGTAGAAAATTGAGTGTGTGTAAAAATGAGCCCAAAAGTCCCATTTTATAGGAGAAATTTGGCTGGGAATGGCTGGCAAGCCGGCGCCACAGGCCGATGTGGGACGTCGGTGCCAGGCAAGCTGGTTGCCATGCTCGTTCCTGGTGCCCGGTGTATGAGTCATATGACAAGTCGGTGCCACACTAGTTGGCTGGTGTGACAGGCCAGTATTGGCTTCTGGTCTACAGTTTGCTTGGATCGTCTTGCTCGTTCCCGGGATCGTAACTTGCTTTTGGGTATCGTAACTTGTCTTTCACCGTTTTCGCTCTACAATCTTTGTTTTAGCTTCGTTTTACTTGATTCTTTTTGCATCGCCTTTGTGATTACTTAATCTACAAAATTAACTGATAAAGGGATTATTTTGGCGATAAAGTTTGGAACTTTATTGATTTAGGGCTTAATATCGGGGGTAAAAACGTGACTTTTTGGCCGATATCACTGCCATAGCTACTTCATGAGACGATGTGAAAAGAATGATGATGAATAAGTATTTTTCGAGAAATCAAGTTCAGAAGATGGAGACTAAGTTCTGGGAACTCAAATTAAAGGGGATTGACATTGAAGCTTACACTAACAGATTTCTAGAGTTGGCTTCCCTATGTACAACTATGGTAACCCCTGAATACAAGAAGATCGAAAGGTATGTTGAAGGTCTTCCTGTGGAGATCCAGGGGAATGTTATATCTGTCGGTAAAGAAACTATTGATGGTGTCATATTAATGGCACAAAATCTTATGATGGCTTTAAAAAGAGGAACTGGCAGAAGTAAACAAGCCAAGGTAAAATTTAATGATGGGAAGAGGAAGTTTGAGAATGTTCAAGGTTCGAACCAAAACTCAAACAAGAGAACTATTGATGGTTCGAAGGGTACTTATGTTGGGAGACACCCGTATTGTAAACGTTGTGAAAAGCATCATCCTGGAAGGCGCATTGTTGAATGCATCAAGTGTAAGAAACTGGGTCATCTAGCAAAGAATTGTAGGGTTGCAGTTCCCACAACCAATACCCCGACAACAAAAGCTAATACAACTGTTCCTACTTGCTATGGATGTGGAGAAGTGGGGCATTTCAGAAATCAATGCCCAAAGAATAAGGATAATGCTAGTAATGCTAAGAGTAGAGCTTTTGTGATGACTGCTGAAGAATCCCGTGACAGTGATGAAGTAATAACGGGTATGTTTCTTGTCAATAACTGTTATGCATCTATTTTATTCGATACTGGTGCTGATAGGAGCTATGTGTCTACTGAATTATGTGCTTTATTTACTGAAACACTAATAGGCTTAGATACTAAGTGCTTCGTAGAAGTAGCTAACGGGAAGGTTATGAAAGTAGACAGAATTTACAAAGACTGCAAACTGATCTTAGCTGACAAACTCTTTAAGATTGACTTGTTACCAGTCGAGCTAGGAAGCTTTGATGTACTTATAGGGATGGATTGGTTAGCCCCCGTAGTGAGCGGGAATCTTGTGTTTTGATAAGACCGTTAGTACCCTCTTGGGAATGGTGAAACCCTAGTCATTCAAGGAGAAAAAAGTGGCTCAAAACTCCACATCATTTCGTGTATCAAAACTCGCAAATATCTGGTGAAGGGATATCAAGCCATATTGTCTCATGTAAAGGAAGTCGAACCGGAAGAAAAGTGAATTGAAGACGTACCGGTGGTAAGAGATTTTCCTGAAGAACTCCCTGGTCTTCCTCCCTAATGACATGTCGAGTTTCAAATCGATTTAACTCATGGTGTTGCACCTGTTATAAAGGCACCATACCATTTAGCTTCGTCTGAAATGAAAGAACTATCCAATCAACTTCAAGAACTTTTAAAAAAAGGTTTTATTCGTCCTAGCTCATCTCCGTGGGGAGAACCTGTTCTCTTTGTTAAGAAGAAAGATGGCTCATTGAGAATGTGTATCGATTATTGATGCGTGCGTGACAATACATCTTTTACCCTCTAAATTTATACAAGACTCAAATATTACAAATAAGCACACACAACTAACGAGCACTTAGAACCCGGTTATTATAGCACTTTAATGTATGTATTCTTATTAATTTCGTTCCAAGAGACGCGGTGTAAGTTGGATATTTGAAACTATCAATTATCCTAGGGTCTGTTTGATTGGGGGGGGGGGGGGGGGTGTTCGATTGATATAAACTAACAACTAAAACTTGCACAATTAAACAAACCTAAATTTATCAATTAAACTAGTAACAAGAAACAAGTAGTGAAGTATTAAGACTTAAAACAAATTAACTAAGACGTGTTCACTTATCTAATCCTCTCTATGCTTGGCTTGCCCCGTTTTGCCTATATTGCTATCTCATTAGTTGTTGAACTATTAAATGTTTAGCATCACTACGAAACCTCAAATCAAATGATACTCCACGAATTCACATAAGCTTAGATCGAGTTAAGCATGATTTGGTCATTGAGATTGAGCTTAGGTTAAAATCACTTAAAACCTCCAACTATCGAAATCACTTAAGATAATTGGCATTACTATGTTGACTAGAGGCCAATTGAAAACCAACCTAGATTAAGAACACAATCACTTACAATTCCTACACTAGTTGTCTAGATCACCTAAGGTGTTGAAGCACATATTGATTCACTTCTCAAATCACTAAGAGAGCTACACAACATATGTAATCAAAGTCAAGCCTAAAACAAACTCATAGTAATGGATCTTTAGCCAACTTAACAATACATGATCATGTAATTCATTCAAACAACAATAATCAATAGATCTGGGGTAAACACTAGCATTAGAGATTCATAGATAAGCAAACACAAGAGATTTAGCCAATCATGGCTAAAATTAAACTAATAATAAGCATAGAAATGTAAATCATCATCATCTTCAAGTTATTACAAGTAATTAATGCTAAATATGAAAAGTAAAGTGAAGATTAGAACCCAAAATGTAAAGAAGATGAAGATCTAAGCTAAACAATGATGAATCTTGAGCTAGCTTCCTTGAATCCACCCTTAAACACAAATGGATGATGAAATTAGGGTTTAGTGTGTGAAATTCAGACCTTTAGCAGCTGCTCCCAAAGATGCATAAGAAAAATGACCTAATCTCGTTCCTTTTATAGTGCTGAAAATCTGGGCTGAAACAGCGTCAGGAGCACTGCTTTTACTTTAGGAGCGGCGCTTTTGGCCTGGTGAGGAGCGGCGCTTTTGACTTTGGAATGCCGCTTTTGGCTCTGAACAGGGGTGACGCTTTTGTTGAAGAGCGACGCCTTTGGATGATCAGGCGCGACGTTTTTGACATTTAGAATGGCGCTTTTGCTCACTGAAGAAAAATGGAGACAAATCGTGCATAATAGCGCCGCTTTTCATTATGGAACGGCGCTTTTGGGCCTTCAGGAGCGGCGCTTTTGTAGCTGTTTCCTGCACTTGTCATTTTCTTAGCCAATTTTGCCCATGATTTAGTCAATTTTACACCAAATCAACTCCTTAGCCTTTAATTTACCAATTAGCTCAATAACACACTAAATAAGCTTCGAGATAGTCAAAAATCTAGCAAATTGAGGTAGATATCGCAAAATAAAGTATGTATAAATGGAGCGATATCAAACCCCCTACATTTGAACCTTTGCTTGTCCTCAAGCAAACAATCGACAAAATAAGCTTTGGAGATAGAGAACAAATAAGTGAACATTGCCAAAGCGCTAGAAGGTTAAGCTCAAAATTGATATCTTTCATGAAATTCACTAGGCGGTAATAGCGTTCTACAAAAACTTGCACTTGCTAGGACCAAGCACAATCATCCTCTTCTTTCTACCAACAATAGCTTAACTCAAGTTCCCACTAGTATCTTCAAATCTTCAATCCTCAAATGCTAACATAAACATAATTCAAGCTTAAGTCTACCCGAACCAATCATGCCCCCCGTCAAAGTTAACTTCATCTACGAGAAGGTCATCAAACACCAACCACAATAGTATCAAATCATTGCAAACTCGAACTTGACCTTGACCAAATATGTAGGATTCACGGGATAGCCATAAACTCATCAACAAATCGATCATATCAAATACAAATCTACTCAAACAAACTCAAAGTGTACCCAAAGTATGTAAAATGCACCCCGAAATGAATAAGGGCCATGAAAATCGCACACATCATCACTAATCATGAAATGCATCGTGTAAAGAATACGCTTCCAAAAAGAATGCTCACATCATCAACCCGCAATGGCTATCCCTCTTCTACCTCCATGCCCCCAAAACACCTATTTTTCGTCAATTCCAAAAATGATCATCAATTCCAAATATATATCATCAATTCCATTTGATAATCGTCAATTCCAAGTATAGGGTAAAGGTGGGTGTGCCAAAGTTAAGGGACTGGATACCCCACCTTTATTTGGTTAGCCGGGCACGGGGTAACCGGCACTCATTAAGCTTTCTATCACAACTCTATGGTTTCTCTCATAGTAGGGCGAAAGCATTGACGAAGGTTCATGGAATTAGGGCCCCACGTGGCTAAATAAGAGAGTCCGCCAATTCCAAATTTTTAAAGCACTAGGAAGACTTTAACTTCCTTTCAAACAATCTAGCTTGACTTGGGAGACTTTACTCCCAAGCTTGGAACAAACATAACTTGGAAGACTTTACTTCCAAGCTTTGAAGACTTTACTTCCAAAACAATATGATACTTCTCTACTTCCCACATAACAAGCTTTTATGCTTATTTTTAGAAAAGGTATGAAGTAGTTACTACCTTTCCGTTAATTGCAATCGCAAGGGTGCCATAGATTTTGGCTATGGGTTGTGTTGTCTAGCAACACTAGCACGAAGCCATTGCTCCTAAAAAGGATAGCACTTTGTGAAGCTCACTGGCTCCTCTTCCCACGGTATGATACATCGGTTGAAACATCGTGAAATGATGAGACAACCAATGTCAATATGAAATGGTGTGGATTAGGAAGTCTCCCACACCAAGTAGAACGAAATTTGGGAGACTTGATTCCCTACATTGGATAGACTCGATTCATCCGGAAGTGTTAAAGCATAAAGCTTTAAACACTTGGTTTTGGTGCACATGCATGAAAGACTTTAACTTTCAAGCATAAATTTGTTTTTTCTCAAAATTTTATCATTTTCGCGCAAAATCATAAGATAAGTGAAAGACTTTACTTTCACTTGGTGATATACAAGCATGAAACTAAGGAAGACTTTACTTCCTTAAGTTGAAAACAAGGAAAAGACTTTACTTTTCCAAAAAGTTTGAAAATTTTACAAGTTTTAACCATTTTTAGATGCTTATGATATGATTTAGTGTAATGGTTAAAAACTTGTTCCAAAAATTGTTCAGCAATGCAAGCATTAATCTTTAGAGAGTATATGCGACTAGTTTACCCGAAAAAGTTTAAAAATGACCTAGAATTTTAACTTTCCCCCTACATTTAGCGTATGCAATGCCCTCATTGCATTAAAGCGATAGAATAAGTTAAAATGAGGGACATTTTTGAAAATAGAGAAGATGAGAGGGAAGAAAGTAAAAAATCGGTGAAGATCAAACGATCTTTGTTGTTACCATTCGAGTATTACTTAGTCACCAAATTTGCTTGCATGTTGTTGCACCACCTGTTGAGCCAAAAGAAGGAGCCAAGTGCATATGGCATTCCCTACAATTGAAGTATGCTCACAAGGTACAAAATGTGTGGAGCCATACTCAAGAGACTATGTGCGCCTATAATAAAATCATAACGCTCCAAATATATCAACAAAATCATACAAACATTTACCAACACAATAAGATATTCATCCAAACTAATTGGAACCCAAGGGTTGATTTGCCTATTCTCATATGGAGCATTAAAAGGCCCTCGGCCTAAGCAGTCATACCGGCCTTATCCAGAATAGACCAGTCAATGCATTTCCCCGGATAGAAACTATCCTTGAGCCTAAGCTCTAAGCCATCTCTAAAACGTGGGTTCAGCAAGATCTGTTGTAACCACGGGTCTGATAAAAATCTTTGGATATCCTCTGGGATTTGTGGCATTTCCTCATCTTCAACCTCAACATCTTGTTGAGCCGGGCGTTACCTCTACCCTTAACTCCAATACTCTTTTGCCTTTTTGCTCTGCTTGCCGAGCCACCATGTGACTTTGTTGGTATGTTAGTCTACAAGACAAGACAACAAGAGAAAAACATTGTGGAAAGATAAAAGTTAGCACATAAACAATTTACCTTCAAAGTCCAATCATAATTTCCAAGTTGATTTCAAAGATTCACAATTAATTTCATCATGTAAAACATACGTGTGTATATCATACATGAATAAAACAATTGCATTTAGACATGGTCAATATATGAAATCAAACAAGACAAACAATTTGGTGAAATTTCAAGCTTTACACAAAGTTGCAACATTTAGCTCATGCAAGTAATTATAAATCATAAGTAGTATCATAAGCTAAACATGCATTATATTCAACTTGTAAGCTCATCTTGGTCAAACTGTGACGACCCAGGAATTTCAGACCAAATTTAAACTTAATCTTTATATGTTTTCGACACGATAACCAAAGTCTGTAATATTGAGTCTCAAAAATTTTGAACTGTTCCATATATTCAACTGACCTTCGACTGCTCTCGACGATTCACGAACAACTATTTATAAATAGATATGTATATATTTAAATAAATAAATATATATAATTTGAAATATAATTTATGATGTAATTGTTAGAAATTAATTATGTAAAAATAATAATTATTATTTACAACATATCTGTATACAAATAAAGTATATTAAAAATAAATATTAAATAACTGTAATACTCGTTGATGTTTCATTTGATATTAAGCAAGTTAAAAATCAAACTTATTTGATTTTAAAATAAACGATGATTCAAAAATGAGTAATATAAATTTTAGGCTTATTAAAAATGTATCTAGGAACTATTTGTTGAATTCTAAAACTTTTCATATTTTACTTGGGGTTGGGAGTGAATAATTAATGTAAATTTTATTTAATAGTTAATGATCGAATTTTATATCATAATGACCAAAATAAATAAATATAGTTAATTTAAAAATTTAGAATTTTTTCTGAGAACATTTAACCGCCACTGATTAACAACGGACTACGAAATACTAATCCTATTAAGAGTGTCGGTAGAAAATTACAAATCTTAAACTGCTAACTAATTCAATCTCAACTTGGTAATATGA
The DNA here is from genome assembly GCF_046630445.1 of Rutidosis leptorrhynchoides. NCBI lineage: Eukaryota > Viridiplantae > Streptophyta > Magnoliopsida > Asterales > Asteraceae > Rutidosis > Rutidosis leptorrhynchoides. Next base: position 684,249,281 of record NC_092333.1, read on the forward strand.
CAATTACTGTGCTTTGTTTTCTTTCCATTGCTTCTTTTCCAAACTAGAATATATATATATGATAATATATACATATGCTTTACGAAGATACATGCACACAAACGAATTACTTTTTTTCTTGCTTTTGACTTTTGTTTACTACCAACTCTTCTTGTTATTCCTTATTATTTTTCTCTAACAAGACCACTTGTTTTCTCTGCCCATTGAACCTAACAACAAAACCCAATTACATGTTTTTACTTCTATTCTATTTCGTTGATCACAAGACCAAACAAACCACCATTCTTGAAATCCAGTTTCACGATCAACATGAACATTCACCCCTATTTCCGATTACCACTCAACACCCACCATCGCCACCATCACAGCCCGCCACCATCCAACACAATCCTCAACCGTCACTTTATCTCTCTCTTCTCTCTTTTTCTCTCTCTCTTCGTGAACCGTCATCAACAACCATACATCCGCCATCTGTTATCTGATGTGGTTACTGCATCTTTCGAATGACCCAACACATATGTTTATCTTTTATCGATGGGGAAAGGTATAAAACTTTACACCCTATCACCCAACTTGCTGTAAAAATAACATAATATAAAGATGATGATGTTTACGACCCTACTTGAATATTTATTTAGAATTATACAAAGAGTTTCCTTAGATTGTCGGTAATCTGTTGGCTTGTTTATTAGTGGAGAGTGACGTGATAATGGGGACAAGACCATGTTGATACTGCATTTTTTTGTTAGTCGAGAATCAAACAGCTCAAAATTTTGCTTTTGGGCTTGTTAGATCTATTGGACTGAAATTAGGATTGGGTCGAAACCCAAGTTTCCTTTGGGCCAGTTTTATAGCAAACGTCTCATATTGTTTTGTTGAGGTTCAATGATGATGGAAATGCTATGGTAATGACGATGATAATGGTGGTAAGAACATGATGATGATGCGTGTATTATATATGCAGACGATGGTGGTATGATGAGGAAGATAATAATTATGGTATGATATTGATGATGATGTTGTGATTCTGTAAAAATAAGTATGTTAATGTTAAATGGGTTTTTGAAGAAGGCATAAGGCAATTATAGTATAAAAAAATTTAAGGTGATAGTTATTTCAGAAAGTATCGAGCGGTTCAATGGTTTAGGAGGTGGGTTGAGAACCGAGAGGTCTCTAGTTCGATTCTAAGTCAGGACATCTATTTTTTTTTTTACAACTGGGCTACTAAATGGCCTGCTGTTGGGCTGCCCTCTTCTGTTGGGCCGAAAGATGGAGTGTTGTTGGGTTGGAACAAGACTAATAACCAGGTTAAATATATTGGGTTTGCAAATTACTTCAGAAAAACAAGATTGAATGAGTGGTTAGAGTTCTTCTATGTCACCCAAAATGTGCATCGCTTAAGTAACTTCGTAACAACAGCTCCTAAAAGTGGCTCAACCGTGAACAAGAAAAGTTTCTCAGCAGTGAATGCCTGAGCCAAAAAGTATGCAACTTGCATGTTCTGATTCTGGAACATGGAGTGCATAAGCTGTATGTCAAAACTGTGACGTTCCCACTATGTTGGGTCTTTGGGTGGATTGTCTTTGCCAAAAGGTGATGAAGGATGCGATGAACTGGGTTGATGAAACGAGAGGCCTTTTTCCCAGACCTTCAACCCTCTTGATTAGTAGTGTATGTTTGCCAGAAAAGTTGATTATCGACTAATGGATCCGGAGAAGTGTACCCCCGCTTAAATACTGAGCGTTCCATGTGAGTGCTCTTGTACAGTTCCAAATGATGGGCAAACCGTGCAAGAGTAAGATGGTGAGTGATGTTTTGATGACGAAAGTGGATACGGTTACGAGTGTTATACTCGTCAGGCTCAATATTCGCTTCAAACTCCCGCGTGGCCATAAACTCTGCATATGGCTCTTGATACACACGCTCATTAATCTCAGACAATTTCAGCCAAGCGTTGTGTGTTTTTCCATTTGTCCGAAAACTCAAAAGATTTCTCAACTCTTCCGCCCAACAACACTGCTCCATTATTTCCCAGTTAATGTACTAATTGTGCTCATTTCGTCTATTTATCCAATTCCTCATAAACGGTTCATATATCCCCGGGTTGTCATGCCTGCGAATAGAATTGGGCAATTCGTACTCGTCTAGAAGCTGCAGTCTACGTGCCATCTGCAATAATCAAGCAATGTGAAATGTCCCGTTCTTATTGATTAAAAACTTCCATATTAATTGATTTCGTTGCGAGGTTTTGACCTCTATATGAGACATTTTTCAAAGACTGCCTTCATTTTTAAAACAAACCATAACCTTTATTTCATAAATAAAGGTTTAAAAGCTTTACGTAGATTATCAAATAATGATAATCTAAAATATCCTGTTTACACACGACCATTACATAATGGTTTACAATACAAATATGTTACATCGAAATCAGTTTCTTGAATGCAGTTTTTACACAATATCATACAAACATGGACTCCAAATCTTGTCCTTATTTTAGTATGCAACAGCGGAAGCTCTTAGTATTCACCTGAGAATAAACATGCTTTAAACGTCAACAAAAATGTTGGTGAGTTATAGGTTTAACCTATATGTATCAAATCGTAACAATAGACCACAAGATTTCATATTTCAATACACATCCCATACATAGAGATAAAAATCATTCATATGGTGAACACCTGGTAACCGACATTAACAAGATGCATATATATAAGAATATCCCCATCATTCCGGGACACCCTTCGGATATGATATAAATTTCGAAGTACTAAAGCATCCGGTACTTTGGATGGGGTTTGTTAGGCCCAATAGATCTATCTTTAGGATTCGCGTCAATTAGGGTGTCTGTTCCCTAATTCTTAGATTACCAGACTTAATAAAAAGGGGCATATTCGATTTCGATAATTCAACCATAGAATGTAGTTTCACGTACTTGTGTCTATTTTGTAAATCATTTATAAAACCTGCATGTATTCTCATCCCAAAAATATTAGATTTTAAAAGTGGGACTATAACTCACTTTCACAGATTTTTACTTCGTCGGGAAGTAAGACTTGGCCACTGGTTAATTCACGAACCTATAACAATATATACATATATATCAAAGTATGTTTAAAATATATTTACAACACTTTTAATATATTTTGATGTTTTAAGTTTATTAAGTCAGCTGTCCTCGTTAGTAACCTACAACTAGTTATCCACAGTTAGATGTACAGAAATAAATCGATAAATATTATCTTGAATCAATCCACGACCCAGTGTATACGTATCTCAGTATTGATCACAACTCAAACTATATATATTTTGGAATCAACCTCAACCCTGTATAGCTAACTCCAACATTCACATATAGAGTGTCTATGGTTGTTCCGAAATATATGTAGATGTGTCGACATGATAGGTCGAAACATTGTATACGTGTCTATGGTATCTCAAGATTACATAATATACAATACAAGTTGATTAAGTTATGGTTGGAATAGATTTGTTACCAATTTTCACGTAGCTAAAATGAGAAAAATTATCCAATCTTGTTTTACCCATAACTTCTTCATTTTAAATCCGTTTTGAGTGAATCAAATTGCTATGGTTTTATATTGAACTCTATTTTATGAATCTAAACAGAAAAATTATAGGTTTATAGTCGGAAAAATAAGTTACAAGTCATTTTTGTAAAGGTAGTCATTTCAGTCGAAAGAACGACGTCTAGATGACCATTTTAGAAAACATACTTCCACTTTGAGTTTAACCATAATTTTTGGATATAGTTTCATGTTCATAATAAAAATCATTTTCTCAGAATAACAACTTTTAAATCAAAGTTTATCATAGTTTTTAATTAACTAACCCAAAACAGCCCGCGGTGTTACTACGACGGCGTAAATCCGGTTTTACGGTGTTTTTCATGTTTCCGGGTTTTAAATCATTAAGTTAGCATATCATATAGATATAGAACATGTGTGTAGTTAATTTTAAAAGTCAAGTTAGAAGGATTAACTTTTGTGTGCGAACAAGTTTAGAATTAACTAAACTATGTTCTAGTGATTACGAGTTTAAACCTTCGAATAAGATAGTTTTATATATATGAATCGAATGATGTTATGAACATCATTACTACCTCAAGTTTAGTAGGTAAACCTACTGGAAGTGACAAAAAATGATCTAGCTTCAAAGGATCTTGGATGGCTTGAAAGTTCTTGAAGTAGGATCATGACACAAAAACAAGTTCAAGTAAGATTTTTACTCGAATTAAGATAGTTTATAGTTATAGAAATTGAATCAAAGTTTAAATATGAATATTACCTTGAATAAGAAAGATAACCTACTATATATAACAAAGGTTTCTTGATCTTAGATGATTACTTGGAATGGATTAGAAAGCTTGGAAGTAAATTAGTAAACTTGAAGGGATTTTTGAAGTGTTCTTGAAGTGTTCTTCCTATGATGATTATAGCTTGATTCTTGAAGTGATTTTTGATGAAGATGATGATTAACTACTGGAAAAATATGTTCATAATAGTGTGTGTGTGTTGAGAGAGAATTAGAAAGAGAATTGGAAGTGAAATGGAGTGAATGATGAGTGGTAATTGGTGAGTGGTGAGTGGGGTTAAAAGGAGTTCTAGTTAGTTGACTAGCTCATGGTAGAAGTTAAAATTGATTAGTCATACATGACATAATCAAGAGTGGAATCCCATGCTAGTTCTTATTGGTATATACTCATAGTAAGTACGTTTTGAAGCTGTGTGTAATACGGGTAAGAATACGACTAGAATTCTTGATGAAAGAAAAGAATGGAAAAGTAACTTTAACCATTTTCGTTAAGTATGAGTGTTTTGATATATGTCTTGAAGTCTTCCAAAATTATTTTAATACATCTAAATACACTACATGTATATACATTTTAACTGAGTCGTTAAGTCATCGTTAGTCGTTACATGTAAGTGTTGTTTTGAAACCTTTAAGTTAACGATCTCAATTAATGTTGTTAACCCATTGTTTATTATATCTAATGAGATGTTAAATTATTATATTATCATGATATTATGATATATTAATATATCTTAATATGATATATATACATTTAAATGTCGTTACAACGATAATCGTTACATATATGTCTCGTTTCGAAATCCTTAAGTTAGTAGTCTTGTTTATATGTATATAACTCATTGTTAATATACTTATGGAGATACTTACTTATCATAATCTCATGTTAACCATATGTATATCCATATATATATCTTCATGTCGTTTTTACAAGTTTTAACGTTCGTGAATCGCCGGTCAACTTGGGTGGTCAATTGTCTATATGAAACATATTTCAATTAATCAAGTCTTAACAAGTTTGATTGATTAACATGTTGGAAACATTTAATCATGTAAATATCAATCTCAATTAATATATATAAACATGTAAAAGTTCGGGTCACTACAGTACCTACCCGTTAAATAAATTTCGTCCCGAAATTTTAAGCTGTTGAAGGTGTTGACGAATCTTCTGGAAATAGATGCGGGTATTTCTTCTTCATCTGATCTTCACGCTCCCAGGTGAACTCGGGTCCTCTACGAGCATTCCACCGAACCTTAACAATTGGTATCTTGTTTTGCTTAAGTCTTTTAACCTCACGATCCATTATTTCGACGGGTTCTTCGATGAATTGGAGTTTTTCGTTGATTTGGATTTCATCTAACGGAATAGTGAGATCTTCTTTAGCAAAACATTTCTTCAAATTCGAGACGTGGAAAGTGTTATGTACAGCCGCGAGTTATTGAGGTAACTCAAGTCGGTAAGCTACTGGTCCGACACGATCAATAATCTTGAATGGTCCAATATACCTTGGATTTAATTTCCCTCGTTTACCAAATCGAACAACGCCTTTCCAAGGTGCAACTTTAAGCATGACCATCTCTCCAATTTCAAATTCTATATCTTTTCTTTTAATGTCAGCGTAGCTCTTTGGTCGACTTTGGGCGGTTTTCAACCGTTGTTGAATTTGGATGATCTTCTCGGTAGTTTCTTGTATAATCTCTGGACCCGTAATCTGTCTATCCCCCACTTCACTCCAACAAATCGGAGACCTGCACTTTCTACCATAAAGTGCTTTAAACGGTGCCATCTCAATGCTTGAATGGTAGCTGTTGTTGTAGAAAAATTCTGCTAACGGTAGATTTCGATCCCAACTATTTCCGAAATCAATAACACATGCTCGTAGCATGTCTTCAAGCGTTTGTATCGTCCTTTCGCTCTGCCCATCAGTTTGTGGATGATAGGCAGTACTCATGTCTAGACGAGTTCCTAATGCTTGCTGTAATGTCTGCCAGAATCTTGAAATAAATCTGCCATCCCTATCAGAGATAATAGAGATTGGTATTCCATGTCTGGAGACGACTTCCTTCAAATACAGTCGTGCTAACTTCTCCATCTTGTCATCTTCTCTTATTGGCAGGAAATGTGCTGATTTGGTGAGACGATCAACTATTACCCAAATAGTATCAAAACCACTTGCAGTCCTTGGCAATTTAGTGATGAAATCCATGGTAATGTTTTCCCATTTCCATTCCGGGATTTCGGGTTGTTGAAGTAGACCTGATGGTTTCTGATGCTCAGCTTTGACCTTAGAACACGTCAAACATTCTCCTACGTATTTAGCAACATCGGCTTTCATACCCGGCCACCAAAAATATTTCCTGAGATCCTTGTACATCTTCCCCTTTCCAGGATGTGTTGAGTATCTGGTTTTATGAGCTTCTCTAAGTACCATTTCTCTCATATCTCCAAATTTTGGTACCCAAATCCTTTCAGCCCTATACCGGGTTCCGTCTTCCCAAATATTAAGATGTTTCTCCGATCCTTTGGGTATTTCATCCTTTAAATTTCCCTCTTTTAAAACTCCTTGTTGCGCCTCCTTTATTTGAGTAGTAAGGTTATTATGAATCATTATATTCATAGATTTTACTCGAATGGGTTCTCTGTCCTTCCTGCTCAAGGCATCGGCTACCACATTTGCCTTCCCCGGGTGGTAACGAATCTCAAAGTCGTAATCATTCAATAATTCAATCCACCTACGCTGCCTCATATTCAGTTGTTTCTGATTAAATATGTGTTGAAGACTTTTGTGGTCGGTATATATAATACTTTTAACCCCATATAAGTAGTGCCTCCAAGTCTTTAATGCAAAAACAACCGCGCCTAATTCCAAATCATGCGTCGTATAATTTTGTTCGTGAATCTTCAATTGTCTAGACGCATAAGCAATCACCTTCGTTCATTGAATTAATACACAACCGAGACCTTGCTTTGATGCGTCACAATAAATCACAAAATCATCATTCCCTTCAGGCAATGACAATATAGGTGCCGTAGTTAGCTTTTTCTTCAATAACTGAAACGCTTTCTCTTGTTCATCATTCCATTCAAATTTCTTCCCTTTATGCGTTAATACAGTCAAGGGTTTTGCTATTCTGGAAAAGTCTTGGATGAACCTTCTGTAGTAACCAGCTAGTCCTAAAAACTGGCGTATGTGTTTCGGAGTTTTCGGGGTTTCCCACTTTTCAACAGTTTCTATCTTTGCCGGATCCACCTTAATACCTTCTTTGTTCACTATGTGACCGAGGAATTGAACTTCTTCCAACCAAAATGCACACTTTAAAAACTTAGCGTACAATTCTTCCTTCCTCAATACTTCTAACACCTTTCTCAAATGTTCACCGTGTTCTTGGTCATTCTTTGAGTAAATAAGTATGTCATCAATGAAAACAATGACAAACTTGTCAAGGTATGGTCCACACACTCGGTTCATAAGGTCCATGAACACAGCTGGTGCATTAGTTAAACCAAACGGAATGACCATAAACTCGTAATGACTGTAACGTGTTCTGAAAGCAGTCTTTGGAATATCATCTTCTTTCACCCGCATTTGATGATACCCGGAACGTAAGTCAATCTTTGAATAAACAGACGAGCCTTGTAGTTGATCAAATAAGTCATCGATTCTCGGTAGTGGGTAGCGGTTCTCGATGGTAAGTTTGTTCAACTCTCGGTAGTCGATACACAACCTGAATGTACCATCTTTCTTCTTGACAAACAAAACAGGAGCTCCCCACGGTGATGTGCTTGGTCGAATGAAACCACGCTCTAAAAGTTCTTGTAATTGGCTTTGCAGTTCTTTCATCTCGCTGGGTGCGAGTCTGTAAGGAGCACGAGCTATTGGTTCAGCTCCTGGTACAAGATCTATTTGAAATTCAACGGATCGCTGTGGGGGTAATCCCGGTAATTCTTTCGGAAATACATCAGGAAATTCTTTTGCAATGGGAACATCATTGATGCTCTTTTCTTCAGTTTGTACTTTCTCGACGTGTGCTAGAACAGCATAGCAACCTTTTCTTATTAGTTTTTGTGCCTTCAAATTACTAATAATATGTAGCTTCGTGTTGCCCTTTTCTCCGTACACCATTAAGGGTTTTCCTTTTTCTCGTATAATGCGAATTGCATTTTTGAAACAAACAATCTCTGCTTTCACTTCTTTCAACCAGTCCATACCGATTATCACATCAAAACTCCCTAACTCTACTGGTATCAAATCAATCTTAAATGTTTCGCTAACCAGTTTAATTTCTCGATTCCGACATATATTATCTGCTGAAATTAATTTACCATTTGCTAATTCGAGTTAAAATTTACTATCCAAAGGCGTCAATGGACAACTTAATTTAGCACAAAAATCTCTACTCATATAGCTTCTATCCGCACCCGAATCAAAAAAAACGTAAGCAGATTTATTGTCAATAAGAAACGTACCCATAACAAGCTCTGGGTCTTCCTGTGCCTCTGCCGCATTAATATTGTAAACTCTTCCGCGGCCTTGTCCATTCGTGTTCTCCTGGTTCGGGCAATTTCTAATAATGTGGCCCAGTTTTCCACATTTATAACAAACTACATTGGCATAACTTGCTCCGACACTACTTGCTCCGCCATTACTCGTTCCGACACCATTTGTTCCTTTCGTTCTATTTACCCCTGGTCCGTAGACCTCACACTTCGCCGCGCTATGACCATTTCTTTTACACTTGTTGCAAAATTTGGTGCAGAACCCCGAGTGATACTTTTCACACCTTTGGCATAGTTGCTTCTGATTGTTGTTGTTGTTGCGGTTATTATTGTTGTTGGGATGATTGTTGTAGTTGCTGTTATTGTTGTTGTTGTTGTTGTTGTTGGGCCGTTTGTTGTAGTTGCGATTGATGTTGCGATTGTTGGGATAATTGTTGCGATTATTGTTGTAATTGCTGTTGTTGTTGTATTGGTGATTCTTATCACCATTTTCCTCCCACTTTCTTTTGACTTGCTTCACATTGGCCTCTTCAGCAGTCTGTTCTTTAATTCTTTCTTCAATCTGGTTCACTAGTTTATGAGCCATTCTACATGCCTGTTGTATGGAGGCGGGATCGTGTGAACTTATATCTTCTTGGATTCTTTCCGGTAATCCTTTCACAAACGCGTCGATCTTCTCTTCCTCATCTTCGAATGCTCCCGAACACAATAGGCACAATTCTGTGAATCGTCTTTCGTACGTGGTAATATCAAATCCTTGGGTTCGTAACCCTCTAAGTTCTGTCTTGAGCTTATTGACCTCGGTTCTGGGACGGTACTTCTCGTTCATCAAGTGCTTGAATGCTGACCACGGTAGTGCGTACGCATCATCTTGTCCCACTTGCTCTAGATAGGTATTCCACCATGTTAACGCAGAACCTGTGAAGGTATGCGTAGCGTACTTCACTTTGTCCTCTTCAGTACACTTACTTATGGCAAACACCGATTCGACCTTCTCGGTCCATCGTTTCAATCCGATCGGTCCTTCGGTTCCATCAAATTCCAAAGGTTTACAGGCAGTGAATTCTTTGTAGGTGCATCCTACACGATTTCCTGTACTGCCAGATCTAAGGTTATTGTTGGTATGTAGCGCAGCCTGTACTACGGCTATGTTTGAAGCTAGAAAAGTACGGAATTCCTCTTCATTCATATTCACGGTGTGTAGAGTAGTCGGTGCCATTTCCTTCAAAATAGTCAAATGGAACAAGTTAATCATACAGAATATTAAGAGTAGTTAATAGTATTTCGTAGCATAATATGAACTCATTTATAAAAGCTTTTTCTTCATATTAGCGTTTTATATGTTTAAATTCGGGTAGTACCTACCCGTTAAGTTCATACTTAGTAGCTAATATACAATTCAACTACTACAATTCTATATGAAAAACTGATTGTAATAATATTTCGCGTTCAAACTTTTATACAATATTTTACAAACTTACAATACCGCTTATTTTACATAAAGCATGAAATATAGCACACAATAACTTTAATACAAGATAGTTGTGAAGATAATTCTAGCTAGTACACAAGTCGTTCAGCAAAGGCAATAAAGACATGTAATTCATACGTCCAGAAACAAGTCATGCATTCTGGTTTTACTAGGACTACTTCCCATCCTTGGTCTTGTGGAACATAACCGTTATGGCCGTTGATAAGACAGCGTGTTGTAACGTCGTCAAAGGGACGAGGGTTACGTAATGACCAACAGTCTCGTAATAACCTAAAAACCTCATTTCTTACCCCAATTACCAACTCCGTCACTTGTGGGAACGTTTTGTTTAATAGTTGTAGCCCGATGTTCTTGTTCTCACTTTGGTGAGAAGCGAACATTACTAACCCGTAAGCATAACATGCGTCAAAGTATTTGGGTTCCCCGCAATATATGCGTCAAAGTAAACACATCGTAACTAACACGAAGTCCTATATTCGGATATACTGAGTCAAAATAATTTCTTAACCCGTTGCGTAAAATAGCATTTGGGTTCCCCGCAATATATGCGTCAAAGTAAACACATCGTAACTTATGGATTTCCCAATGTGATATCCCCCATCTTTCGAACGAAAGCCTTTTATAAACCAAGGCATTCTTGGAACGTTCTTCGAATGTCTTACAAACTGATCTCGCCTTAAATAGTTGTGCCGAGGAATTCTGACCGACTCTAGACAAGATTTCTTCAATCATGTCTCCGGGTAGGTCTCTTAAAATATTGGGTTGTCTATCCATTTTGTGTTTTTATACTGTAAAATAGACAATAGTTAGATTCATAAAAAAAAATACTTATTAATACAAGCAATTTTTACATATATCATAAAGCATAAGCACACTATATTACATATATTACACCACACGAATATAACTATCTTATTCCGACTCGCTAGTTTCTTCTTGTTCGGTTTTGGTTCGTTTTGCCAAGTTTCTAAGGATATATGATGTTCCCCTAATACGAGCCGTCGTTGTCCACATTGGTTTAGAAAAACCTAGTGGTTTAGAGGTTCCCGGGTCATTGTTACAACTTAAGGACTTCGGGGGTTGACGATACATATAAAGTTCATCGGGGTTGGAATTAGATTTCTCTATTTTTATGCCCTTTCCCTTATTATTTTCTTTTGCCTTTTTAAATTCAGTTGGGGTAATTTCTATAACATCATCGGAATTCTCGTCGGAATCCGATTCATCGGAGAATTGGTAATCCTCCCAATATTTTGCTTCCTTGGCGGAAACACCATTGACCATAATTAACCTTGGTCGGTTGGTTGAGGATTTTCTTTTACTTAACCGTTTTATTATTCCCCCACCGGTTCTATTTCTTCTTCCGGTTCCGATTCTTCTTCCGGTTCCGATTCTTCTTCCGGTTCCGACTCTTCTTCCGGTTCCTCTTCGAGATCTTGTGAATCAGTCCACGAATCATTCCAATTTACATTTGACTCTTCATTATTATTAGGTGAGTCAATGGGACTTGTTCTAGAGGTAGACATCTATCACATAATATCAAACACGTTAAGAGATTAATATATCACATAATATTCATATGTTAAAAATATATAGTTTCCAACAAAAATGTTAAGCAATCATTTTTAAAGAAAACACGATCGAAGTCCAGACTCACTAATGCATCCTAACAAACTCGATAAGACACACTAATGCAAATTTTCTGGTTCTCTATGACCAACGCTCGGATACCAACTGAAATGTCCCGTTCTTATTGATTAAAAACGTTCCATATTAATTGATTTCGTTGCGAGGTTTTGACCTCTATATGAGACGTTTTTCAAAGACTGCATTCATTTTTAAAACAAACCATAACCTTTATTTTATAAATAAAGGTTTAAAAGCTTTACGTAGATTATCAAATAATGATAATCTAAAATATCCTGTTTACACACGACCATTACATAATGGTTTACAATACAAATATGTTACATCGAAATCAGTTTCTTGAATGCAGTTTTTACACAATATCATACAAACATGGACTCCAAATCTTGTTCTTATTTTAGTATGCAACAGCGGAAGCTCTTAGTATTCACCTGAGAATAAACATGCTTTAAACGTCAACAAAAATGTTGGTGAGTTATAGGTTTAACCTATATGTATCAAATCGTAACAATAGACCACAAGATTTCATATTTCAATACACATCCCATACATAGAGATAAAAATCATTCATATGGTGAACACCTGGTAACCGACATTAACAAGATGCATATATATAAGAATATCCCCATCATTCCGGGACACCCTTCGGATATGATATAAATTTCGAAGTACTAAAGCATCCGGTACTTTGGATGGGGTTTGTTAGGCCCAATAGATCTATCTTTAGGATTCGCGTCAATTAGGGTGTCTGTTCCCTAATTCTTAGATTACCAGACTTAATAAAAAGGGGCATATTCGATTTCGATAATTCAACCATAGAATGTAGTTTCACGTACTTGTGTCTATTTTGTAAATCATTTATAAAACCTGCATGTATTCTCATCCCAAAAATATTAGATTTTAAAAGTGGGACTATAACTCACTTTCACAGATTTTTACTTCGTCGGGAAGTAAGACTTGGCCACTGGTTGATTCACGAACCTATAACAATATATACATATATATCAAAGTATGTTCAAAATATATTTACAACACTTTTAATATATTTTGATGTTTTAAGTTTATTAAGTCAGCTGTCCTCGTTAGTAACCTACAACTAGTTGTCCACAGTTAGATGTACAGAAATAAATCGATAAATATTATCTTGAATTAATCCACGACCCAGTGTATACGTATCTCAGTATTGATCACAACTCAAACTATATATATTTTGGAATCAACCTCAACCCTGTATAGCTAACTCCAACATTCACATATAGAGTGTCTATGGTTGTTCCGAAATATATATAGATGTGTCGACATGATAGGTCGAAACATTGTATACGTGTCTATGGTATCTCAAGATTACATAATATACAATACAAGTTGATTAAGTTATGGTTGGAATAGATTTATTACCAATTTTCACGTAGCTAAAATGAGAAAAATTATCCAATCTTGTTTTACCCATAACTTCTTCATTTTAAATCCGTTTTGAGTGAATCAAATTGCTATGGTTTCATATTGAACTCTATTTTATGAATCTAAACAGAAAAAGTATAGGTTTATAGTCGGAAAAATAAGTTACAAGTCGTTTTTGTAAAGGTAGTCATTTCAGTCGAAAGAACGACGTCTAGATGACCAGTTTAGAAAACATACTTCCACTTTGAGTTTAATCATAATTTTTGGATATAGTTTCATGTTCATAATAAAAATCATTTTCTCAGAATAATAACTTTTAAATCAAAGTTTATCATAATTTTTAATTAACTAACCCAAAACAGCCCGCGGTGTTACTACGACGGCGTAAATCCGGTTTTACGGTGTTTTTCGTGTTTCCAGGTTTTAAATCATTAAGTTAGCATATCATATAGATATAGAACTTGTGTGTAGTTAATTTTAAAAGTCAAGTTAGAAGGATTAACTTTTGTTTGCGAACAAGTTTAGAATTAACTAAACTATGTTCTAGTGATTTTTAGTTTAAACCTTCGAATAAGATAGTTTTATATATATGAATCGAATGATGTTATGAACATCATTACTACCTCAAGTTTAGTAGGTAAACCTACTGGAAGTGACAAGAAATGATCTAGCTTCAAAGGATCTTAGATGGCTTGAAAGTTCTTGAAGTAGGATCATGACACAAAAACAAGTTCAAGTAAGATTTTTACTCGAATTAAGATAGTTTATAGTTATAGAAATTGAATCAAAGTTTGAATATGAATATTACCTTGAATAAGAAAGATAACCTACTGTATATTACATAGGTTTCTTGATCTTATATGATTACTTGGAATGGATTAGAAAGCTTGGAAGTAAATTAGTAAACTTGAAGGGATTTTTGAAGTGTTCTTGAAGTGTTCTTCCTATGATGATTATAGCTTGATTCTTGAAGTGATTTTTGATGAAGATGATGATTAACTACTGGAAAAATACGTTCATAATAGTGTGTGTGTGTGTTGAGAGAGAATTAGAAAGAGAATTGGAAGTGAAATGGAGTGAATGATGAGTGGTAATTGGTGAGTGGTGAGTGGGGTTAAAAGGAGTTCTAGTTAGTTGACTAGCTCATGGTAGAAGTTAAAATTGATTAGTCATACATGACATAATCAAGAGTGGAATCCCATGCTAGTTCCTATTGGTATATACTCATAGTAAGTACGTTTTGAAGCTGTGTATAATACGGGTAAGAATACGACTAGAATTCTTGATGAAAGAAAAGAATGGAAAAGTAACTGTAACCATTTTCGTTAAGTATGAGTGTTTTGATACATGTCTTGAAGTCTTCCAAAAATATTTTCAATACACTCCGCTGATTTACTCTGGATGGTCAAAGAAGCTTTAAACTTGTCTTTCTTTCTGCGTCATTTCTGGAATTTAGTTGTAGAACCTGTGTAATTTGTGTTTTTAATAAAAATAAAATATTTTAATTTTTAGTTGTCTTTTCTTTTCTTATTTTAGTTAGTGATATATCTTAAAAAATATAAAAACAAAATAATATAAAAATAACCGGATCAAAATCCGAGGTTTTATTTTATTTATCTTCTCTTAAAACCCTTTAAATTTGAAAATCATAAAAATTTAAAAATTGTGCAAGTCGGGTCGGGGAAATAAGCCCGCGAGCCACACGGGCCTTTTCCTTTTCCTTTTTCCTTCTCTTTTCTTCTTCCTTCTCTTTTCTTTTTGTGATTTTTTTTTCTTCCCTCTGTCCCCTTCACCGTCGCACACCATCACCACCTAAAACCCTCAATTTTCAACCAAAATCAACGAATCAAAGCTCGAAACTTGTTCTCTCTAGCCTTCTAAATGCGATTCCACTATCAATTTCGAACAAAAGGTACTCTTTCTTGATGAAAATTCGAATTTTCTCCTAGGGTCAAATTTTTGACTTTTTAGAAAAACGTAGTTTTTGACTCAATTTTGAATTCCTTTATGCTTAGATAGATAATGTGATTACTTTGTGTTAGTTTTTAGGCTTGATTGAGATATTTTGGATAGTTTTTGGCTCTAGACTAGTTACTTGAGGTTTTTAGGTGAAATTTAGTGAAATTCTTGGAAATTTGATATTTTACTAGCTTAGTTAGGCTTAGTGATTCATTAGGAACCTTTAGAAACTGAATTTGGAACGAAGAAGGCTTGTTTGCTTGAACTTGGTATTTTGGTCAAACTACACGTAATTAGGACTTCGGTTTTTCCTATAGTTAAAACGTTTTTAAAACTTAGGATTACCTTAGAACTAGTTCAAATGACGAAATCATTGATTTGCTCGTGAAAATGTAGCTTAAACCTTGATTTTCCTTATTTTGTACCTTTTGATCAAATTGAATATGTTTCGGTCAAACGGCTCTAATCTTTGACTTTAACATGTTATAGCTCAAGTTTGATGTTTAAAAATATTTAAGGTAATTAAAAATGGTTTTTAGGATCATTGTATGCTTAAAAATCATCACATTTGGTTAAAAATTGCTTATTACGACTAAATGACTATAATTATTATTTATTGCATTATTTATTGTAATCACGGGTACACTTTGAATTTTGCTCAAAAGTAAGATTGTAGTTCATTTAAATGTTGTTTGTGGTAATTTTGGCTATATCTGACTATAACAGGATTTTGGAAAACCCCATTTTTAAAGCCCTCATTTCGAATTTTTTTCAAAAAATATAGGCATTTTTTGACTCTAAGTCTTAATTTTTGAAGCATAACCTATTTTACTTGATTTTTGCAGATGGCCAATCGTCGAAATGATGTCGAGTTGCCCCATTGTCTTCGTGGGCAGGATAACCCGGAGGAAAATGAGCCCTTTATGAGAGTTTGGGTCAACCGAGATAAAGCGGGTAATAAGTACATAAATTGGACGATATTGAAACAGTGTGGTTGGGATGCTGATCTCAGAAGAATGTTGATTTTCCAAGCCGAAGGTAGAATGCACCGGGCCTGGAAAATGTTGTTTGAGTTAAACGAAACAACGTATAACGAGCCATATGCAGAGTTTATGGCTACCTGGATTTTTGATTCAACGGTTGATCCGGAAGATTATAATAATCAAGAATGCATCCATTTTCGACATCAAAACCGAATGTATCACTTGACTCTCACACGGTTTGCGAGACACCTAAAGTTGTACAAATCATCACAACTCACCCGGCCAATATTCAAGGATGGATTGACCACCTTGAATTACATGGATCATCAGACTTTCTGGCAAGAGCACACCAAAGATAACGGACCATGGCAGTCAAGTAAAAAGGCGTCAAAATTCGCCAACCCCGTACTCCGAATCCTCCACCACCTAATCAACAAAACCCTCCATCCTAAAGCCAGATTTGGCGGTGCTGTTACAATCAGAGACATGTGCCTGATGCACGCCATAATGAACAACCAGAATCTACAGGTGGCGCATCTCCTAGCTCAGGCTATCACCAACGAGAAGAATTCGGCAAGCACGGTTGTGCCAGTTTTAGGGGGTGTTGTGACTAAGTTGCTCAATAGCATGCGTGTTTTAGGGGATGTTGCATGGTTTAACTATACGATTGGGGCCGTATCAGAGGAGATTTGGTATAAGTTGTTGAGCTACTGGAAGTATATTCGCGTTGAGGGTGAGCAGTTGATCATCCAGGCAAACCCAGAGATACCCGGTTCCGAAGAGCGGACGGTACCAGGGGTGAGAGTTCAGGGATTCAGACCTGATACTAGGACACGGGATGGTAGTAGGAGACGAGGTTCCCAGGAACCTGTGGATGAGGATGACCCCATAGCTCATGGATGGCCCACTGACACTCGCCGTCACTCATCTGTTGGCGAGGGTGATCGTCCACGATATCCACCGTACGGCTACCAGTACCATATGGGAGATTTACATGGGCATGAGAGTTGGTTTTCCCAGCACGCGATCCTTGAGAATTTGAATCACTTTGCGCATTATGCAGGGAGGCAGTTCGACATCCCACCATACCCACATGAGTATCCAGTAATGCAAGCCCACCGTGATCCTAGGGGAGCAGGCCTGAGCCATCAGTTTTCAGGACCTACACCTCCACCTACTCATCACTACACACAGCGTACAGTTATCGCACCTACACCACCACCTCCACATACTACAGGGCTCGAGAATTTTGTTGAAGAGTTGTTCAACGTTAACACGTCTACTGTTGGTCAAGACCCTAGGTGGGAACAGGCGTTGGAGCAACGTACGACTGCAGGGATCGCATAGGGTATAGATAGTATGGATGTGAACCAGCAGTGGGGAAGAGGTAGAGATTTACAGGATAGTATAGGTTGGCAGGCAGGGCCTATAGTTCATACGAGCACGTCATTATTAACTGGGTTAATCGCTAGATCAGATGAGATAGAATTTAGAATATCCTCGGGTATGAATACAGCAGAGTTGGCAGACCAGTTTACCACAGACGAGGAGATGACCAGCGAGGGTCAATCTAGATTGAGGAACCCAACCAGGGCCCGTACCAGCGTGATCTACTCTCCCCCATATTCAACACCTCAGCCGTAATCATGATTATCTTTTGGAATATTCGTACCTTTTATTACTGATGCTACATTACATTACATTATCTTATGTTTATGTACGCCCGATTTCGGGCATAACTACTTTTATGTTTTAGCATGTATGGTTGCTTTTAGAATAAATATTGCATGAATAAACGTCAAAAAGCAAACGACGATCGAGAACCGTACTAGGTGGATATTGAACCAAGGACAACTTGAACGAAGATGACGCCGGCACAAGAATTAAAGAATCCATAGTTAGCGCGTCATCCAGTTGCACGTCTTGAAACCATAGGGGAGTACTACGTCTTCATCACCTTTTCAAATAGAATATACGCAATTACTATACCACTTTAAAAACTAAGTGTGGGATTGGCAACTCCACCGATGTAAACTTTTAATAACACAAATGCCTCTTTTAAAAAACTAAAGTGTGGGATACTCCATATCCTTAACATTGAGGACAATGTTATTTTAAAGTGTGGGATAGCAAATGTTGCACATAATGATTCTTGTAAAATCCTCAAGTTTTTCACAATATTTAAAACTTTTCGAATTATAAAACGCTAAGGATGATAAAATTCTATAAAAGATCAAAAAGTTTTTGCTACAAAATAGACAAAAAGGCTAAAAACAAGGTTGAAAACTTTTTGCGAAAATCAAAATCAATTTCCCAAAAGAGCATTGCATAACAAAAGGCGCAATTCGACCTGCTATAATTGTTGTGAGGCACCCCCAAATAAGGCTTTATAAGCACTCATTTTTAGTGCTTCACTATATTTCCGTTGAGCGCGCCAATGTTAACATCTCGGAATCAGAACTTGCTCTTGATCTACATTTCGGAATCACACCTTTTGACGAGGATGACTAAGTTAAAACCTCAGCTATCCGTGAAGACAAAAACAACCTCCGCTACACACCTTCGTTTCCATTTTCGCTCCACAAATCCATTTCACTTTTTCTTATTTACTCTATTCGCTTCATAAAACAAATAAATCCCAACTAAATCATTCTTTTTCGGGAAAAACCTCCAGAATCACACTAGAAAAATGCGAGTATCCAAGCCAATTATCAAAGAAGATCGCCCAAAATGAGACCTCGAAGAGAAAAACAAAAGATGCTTTCAAAAAAAAAAAAAAAACTAGAGCAAAGTCTCTACGAATAAAGGCTCTGAGAAAGGGAGCAGAACCAGCAAAGATTCGAGAAAAGAACTCCTGGCAGTCAAAAAGAAGGATGCTCACCAAGAAATTCCTGACAAAAGCTGAAGGGATAGCCGAAATCAATCTTTCGAAAAAGTAACTCCTTTCTATCAAAAACCCTTCGCATTCTAGAAACTTCCGAAACCCCCATCTCTTCACAAAGTCAAGCTGAGTCGATAACCGGAAATTCTCGCAAATAAGTGATGGAGATTTGAGTCTTGATCAAGCCTGTGACGAAGAATGTAAGCATGACTGACTAAGAGTGACTTCATTTCTTAGAACTATAGGACACCCTAAACACTTTAGTGAAATGAGTGACCCGAGTGAGATAGCCTCAGTTATGTAACCTCCTCTCATGCTTGCGGGAAAAGATTCGAGAATAGCAAAAAGAATAAAAACCAAGTTTCCGCCCTTCCGTCTTGCGGAACAAAATAGCTTGATCACTACGAGTTAAAGTCCTCACTGTTTTAAGTTCGGAAGTTTGCTTGAGGACAAGCAAAGTCTAAGTGTGGGATATTTGATATCGGCTAAAAAGTCACGTTTTTACCCCCGATATTGAGTCCCAAAAGCATAAAGTTCAAAGCTTTGTTGGCAAAATAATCTATTTTTTGATTAAACTTGTAGACAAAGTAATTACAAAGACGATGCAAAAAGAATCAAGAGAAACGGAGCTAAAACGAAGATTCTAGAGCGAAAACGGTGAAAGACAAGAAATCAAGTTACGATCCAGAAAATCAAGGCTGACCAGCAAGGCATACGGCCTGCCGTACGGGCTGCCATACGACCTGCCAGTATGGAAACGGCCTGCCAGATACGTGCCACCACACGAGCTACCAAACGGCCTGCTAGCAATATGGCCTGCCATACGGCCTGCTAAACAGCCTGCCAGGCGTATTTGGCAATTTTCAAGTCTATTTAAAGGGTCTTTGTCATTCATTCCAACACACACCTCTCTTCACTCTCTCACTACAATACATTTTCTCCTACTAGAGCTTTCAAGGCCTTCTCACCTCCGAGCGGGAAATTAAGTACCCGGAGGCGAACGCCGAAGATTGTAATAGGAGCGGGCTAGAGGTTGTCAGCACTTGTTATGGTCCGGATCTCGTCTGTAAAAGGTGAACGCTTTCCTTAATTTAATAAAGTTAATATCTTGAGTTGCTTTCATCTTGCATGATTATCTATCTGTTACAATTGTTTATTACGTGTTGAATGTTTTATCTGAAACTTATCATATTGTTATGCTGAAACCTTGACGGTTTAGAGGTTTAATTTACGGATCACCCTTTCCGCTTAGTCACGTGGCTATAACCTAAGTATTAGGACCTGATCAACCCTAGGATACAAGGTAAGTAGTTATGTGTGCTTAACGTCACAATAGGGATATAGTACCTACGTATGAACAATCATTTGTTCATCATAGAAGAGCTGCCCATTTAGATTGTGGTTAGAGTTAGCAATAGAGAGTTCAGTGAACACTAGCTTACTCAGAACCATGATTCGCGTCAGAAGCAATGTTCTTGAGATGTTGTAAGATGATCCGGGGTTGAATAAGTGATCGCAAAGGAGAGACTTCTATCTCAATTAGCAGTACCTTAGGATATCTAAGATTGCACATCTGTTAATGTTGAGGCATAGCATAGTGATTTAGTGGTAGGATATTGCTTTAGTCAGACCAACTAGGATTAAGAAAAGCTGAGACGTTCGTTTATTGGGTAAACCACTTTGTTCATGTACCTAGGATTCCATCCATAAGGTCGTTCAAACCTTTCAGCTTAACGTTGGGAGTAGGGATACCTGTCTTAGCCAGAATCTTCAAAGCCTAAACTCTTAGTGACAAATCAGTTAGGTTCATAGCCCAGTTGATTGAGGTTTAGTGTTTATCCTAGGAAGTTAAACTCTTGCGATAATTCCCCTTCAGAATTCTATTCTTCATACCTATCTTTACTTTTATTGCCTAATTACTATTCTATTTAGTTAATCTTAAATCTATCACCTCTTGTCACTAGGGTTAACTATATAGGCACTTTTGTCCCACATTATTGAACAAACATACAAAAATACGTACCTGAGTTATATTTACCACTTACTCGTAAAAAGGAAGACAAGTAGGTGAGTTATAGCTTGGAACCCCAGCTAAATATAAATGATAAAACAACCCACTACTCGCCCTCGTGGTAGCTGATTCTGACGTGACGCGGCCTAACAACACCGCGAAAATAAAACCGTCCGTTTTGGCCATATCAGATAACAAGACTTCTTATAACAACAAGATATGAAAAGTGTACATAATTTTCGAAAAAAAATCGATATGATGACTTTAGAAATGGCACTTTCCATATTCATGTTATTTACAAATATAGCCAAAATTATCGCAAACAATATCTAAACCAACTATATATTATTTCAAGCAAAATTCAAAGCGTACCCGTAATTGCAGCAAATAATGCTTGAAAAATAATAATCATAGCGAGTTAGTCGTAATAAGCAATTTTATTCAGAGTATGATGATTTTTAAGCATATAATAATCATAATGATCATTTTTAATTACCTTAAATATTTTAAAACATCAAACTTTTTCTATAATGCCTTCAAGTCGTGGTTTAAAACCATTTTTATCGAAAAATATTCATTTTAGCAAAAACGTACATAATAAGAAAAATCAAAGACTACGTTCCAAATTTATATTTAAGTCAATGATATCTTAATTTTGACTAAATTTTCAAGCCATCCTAAGTTTAAAAACGTTTTAACATTAGGAAAAAACGAAAGCCTAATTTCGTACATATTTCAAAATTGTAATTTTCAACAAAATGATCCTAGATTGTTCCAAAACTTGTTCCTAAGTATTTTAGGTGAATCACTAAGCCTAAATGAGCTAGCAAAACATCAAAATCCCAAATTTTTTATCAATTTCTATCCTAGAGCACGAATTCACGAATCGTAGACCAAAAGTGAACCAAAATGCCTCGGTAGAACCTAAAAACTAGCACACAACAATCACATTGTCTAACTAAGCATGCAAGGAATCATAATTAAGCATAAAACACAAAAAAAATTCAAAAGTTAAAAATTAAACCGTAAACAAAAATTCGATTTTTAACCGTGAGAATGTACCTTACTCACGAAATTGATGACGGAAACAAGTTTAGGAGGATCAAGAGACTTAGTTTGGAGCTTTGAATCGCGAAAATTGGTCAAAAATTGATGGTGGTGGTGTTGGTGTTAGTGTTGCTCGTCGGCCGAAAGAAAGACGAAGGGAGGAAGAAAAAGAGAAAGAAAGAAAAAAGAAGAAGAAGAAAGAAGAAAAGGAAAAGAAAAATGGGCACGTGTGGTGCACGGACTTATTTTCTCGGCCCGACTCGCGATTTTTTATATTTTAAATTTTAAAAATTTTATCGTTAAGTTTATAGAAGATTTATAAAATTTTGCTTCGGACTTTAATCCGGTTATTTTTTTATTTAAACTAAAATTTAAAAGAATAGAGAAAATGGATAGAGCAAAGAAAATTCTTATTTTATTAATATCACAAATTACACAGGTTCCATAACTAAGTTCCAGAAATGACGTGGAAAGAAAGATAAGTTTAAAGCTTCTTTGATCATCCAGAGTAAATCAGCGGATTGTACTAAAAATATTTCAAAATCACTTAGCATTTTGCGTTCATGCTTTTGTAAATCCCCGATGTCATCCATTAATTTAACCAAAGCCCTTCTAACTTTTTTAGTGTTTGAAATTTCATCCCTTGGTCCAGTATCTCGAAAATTAAGTTCAAAAAGAAGTTTTGACACTATGTATTGAAATAGAAGATCTTCCTTGGAGTCAAGATCACCGATAGTAAATTTTAAATTTTCAGATAATTCTCGGATGACCTTTCTTTGAGGAGTTGTAAATGGAAATTTTGACATAATGAGAATTTGCACGAGTTCAGAATATATTTCCTTTCTTTTTGCGAAGAAATTCTGATTTATTCTTTCCTCGGTTGAATTCGAAAAAACATCGATTAATCTTTTAATGAGAAATGATGCTGGATCAAAGTAGAAGAAATCTCGATCTCCATATTTTGAAATAGGGTTAGGTTTTTTTCTTTCAATCCAAAATTCTAATTTAAAAATCATTGCGGCGACATAACGGTTGATATGAATTTGAGAAAACATTTTATCATCGATATGAGGTAAAAACTGACAAATGACTATAAATCAGATTTAAGGTCAATTTCTACATCCTGATACTTGACAAAAATATCTTCCCACATTCCTTTGACAGTTTGTGAATAGAATGAACTTGATTACGCATCTCTTTTAATAGATTTATTTGAAATTTTGAAAACGGGAAATCTGAGGAATAGAGGTGCCTAATGAATTCTATATAGACATCTAACCTTCTGCTAGGATTTAATAGATTTCCAGTCAACGGAGCATCTGATTTATAAACATGACGTTTCTCTTTTGGAATATATTCAAACAAGTCCGGATATTTGAAAATAGTTGGGTGTTATTCCCGTATTTCATCTTCCATAATGAGGAGTTCATTAAGACTGAGTCTCCCTTTTGGATCGTGAAGAGGGTCGAATTCTGGTTCATTTTTGTAAAACTTATCCAAAAGCAATGAAATCTCTAAGTCGGATGAAGTTATCAGGCTTCTTGGACTACAAGGATCAAGAACTAGTTCTTGATGAGATTTATTAGGGTTTAGACTTATTTTATATTTATTTTTATAATGGAAAACTTCTCCGGTTTCCGAAATTGTGGGAGAGCAACTGCCTTTCGCACTTTCTTCGTAATCGGTTTAGTTTGAACTGGAATCTACAGAAATTAATACCATAATTAATATTTTGTTTTTGTAGTTTTATAAAGGGTTTACTATAATGGCGACTTTAAATTCTATACCAACAAACTCTCTATTTATTAAGCATATGCGGTTCTTATCAATTTATCTTTTGAAACGGCCAGATCGAAAACGGAGAGGCAGGATCCTTTTGGTTCCAATATAACTGGAGACTGTTCGTAAAATCCAATAACCAAGTCCGTGTATAATTGTCTTTCTTAAACACCACTCAATAATCTCATATATCTTGATAGAATCAACTGTTACCTTAACAAATAGAAAATTTGATCCCCGGCAGCGACGCCAAAAACTTACTTCCTCCTTGATATGACCAAAACGGACAGTTTTATTTATGCGGTGTCGTTAGGTCGTAAAACATCAGGATCAGTTACCAAAAGGGAGTAATGGTTTTATTATTCATATTTAGCTGGGTTTTCCTAGCTATATTTCACCTACTTGTCTTCCTTTTAACGAGTAAGTGATAAGTATAACTTAGGTTCATATTTTTATATGTTTGCTTAGTAATGTGGGATAAAAGTGTCTAAATAGTTAACCCTATTGACAAGTGGTGATAGATTAAACTTTACAGAGGTAGTATGGATTATAAAAATAAAAGGGATAGGTATGGAGAATAGGATACTGATGGAGAGTTGTTAAAAGAGTTTAACTTCCTAGAATCAATACTAAACCTCAATTAATCGGGTTAAAAACCTAATTGGTTTGTCACTAAGAGTTTAGGCTTTGAAGATTATGGCTAAGACGGATATCCCTACTCTCAAAGTTAACCTTAAAGGGTTTAAACGACCTTGAGAATGGAATCCTAGCTACATGAATAAAGTGGTATATCCTTAAAGGAAAGTCTCAGCTTTTCTTAATCCTAGTTTGTTTAACTACAGTAACATTCCTCCACTTGATACTAAGCTATGCCTTAACATTAACATATGTGCAATCTTAGATATCCTAAGGTACTGCTAATTGGTTTGAAGGTCTCTCCTTTGCGATCACTTACTCAACTCCGAATCATCTTACAACATCTCAAGAACATTGCTTCTGACACGAATCATGCTTTTGAGTAAGCCAGTGTTCATTGAACTCTATATTGCCTACTCTAATCACAACCTAAATGGGCAGCTCTTCTTTGACGGATAAGTGATTAACCGTACGTAGGTACTATTTCCCTATTGTGACGTTAAGATCACACAACTACTTACCTTGTATCATAGGGTTGATCAGGTCCTAATACTAGGTTATAGCCACGTGAGTAAATGGAAAGGGTAGTCCGTAAATTAGACTTATAAACCGTCAAGGTTTCAGCATAACAATAGCATAAGTTTCAGATAAGATATTCAACATATAACAAACATTTGCAACGGATAGACAAGCATGCAAGATGAAAGCAACTTAAAGTAACAAAATAATTTTATTAAATTAAAGAAGGCATTCACCATTAACAGACAAGATTTGGACCATTACAAGTGCTGACATCCTCTAGACCGCTCCTAGTACAATCTTCGGCGTTCGCCTCCGGGTACTTAATTTCTCACTCGGAGGTGAGAAGGCCTTGAAAGCTTCTAGTGAGAGAAAGTGTATTGTAGTGGGAGAGTTTGAAGAGGTGTGTGGAAAATGGATGACAAGTGGTGTTTAAATACTTGAAATTTGGATGGAGCCGGCTGACAGGCCGGTGTTGGAGGCCGGTGCCTGGCAAGCCGTTTTTCATGGCCGTTTTTTGTAGCAGGTGGCCAAGCTAATGGGCAAGCTGACGTGGCATGGCATGCCAGTGGGCAGGCAGTCATGGTAGGCTAGTTCTTGCCCCTGGTCTTGATGTTTGATTGGATCATTTTGCTTGTTCCCGGGATCGTGACTTGGTTTCCGCGGTCGTAACTTGTCTTTCACCGTTTTCGCTCTAGAATATTCGTTTTAACTCTGTTTCGCTTAATTTTTTTAAATTGTCTTTGTAATTACTAAATCTACAAAATCAACCGAAAAAGTGATTATTTTAGCGATAAAGCTTGGAACTTTATTATTTTTGGGCCCTAATATCGAGGTTAAAATGAGACTTTTTAGCTGAGATCACCACCAAAGAGCAATTTTCGTGATCGAAGGCAATACCCCAGACCTCTGCTATCGATAAGAATGTTTTTCCATCCAACAGTGAATCAGAATACTCGATATCTTTAGCCATGTCATTTCGCCTTCCTGCCAAATAGATGAATCCCAAAGTTGAATCTTGCGAATCCATCTTCTAAGTGGATGGTTTGCCTGAGTAACAACATTTGACACCACAGATACTGAGTTAAATATGATCATAATACTTAATCCACCCATCATCTTAACCTAAACATCATCAAACCCTTCAACTTTGAGGATACTTTGTAGGTTTCGAAGGATATCAAGGCTATTTACCTCACAGATGATTGCACTTTTTAACATCTCATTGTTGTTGTTATTCTCTTCCATTATCACCACCCTTTCAGGCTTGCATTTACCATCCTTATTCGACTCACTCCTATTTTTAAGCTTAGATCTAAGGTCTTCCACATCACACCCAACATTCCTACTTCTGCCATTATGTTTTGACCTAAGGTCTTCTACACCATTCCCAACCACTTCAATAAATCTTCGGCCATCATGGTACTTGTTCTAATCAGATTTACTGCTTGTGTGCATGTGTATTGGATTGGGGATCCTTGATTCCTTTGCCTCATTGACTTTTTGTTTAGGGTTTCTCGGTGTAGCCTTAAAGATTTTGATGGGGTTGCCATTGATCTTGACACATTCAAGGGATTTAAGCATTCTTGTGTCATCACGCACATCTGCGAATCTTATGACTGTGAACCGGTTGCCATTCCTGAGTATTCTCCCTGCAATATACACTGTACACATCAGTCATTGCACCAAATGGTTTGAAAAGTTTCCAAAAATCAACCACTCCCCAATCTTCCGGGAAATCAAAAAACATGAACGAAGTGAATTGGTTTTTGATTGACCGATTGTACTCGTGCTCATAGTACCCATTGTATCGATTCCTAACGCCCTCTGTGTTTGCCCTTGGCAAACGCTCACACTCTCTCTTTAGTCTCTCTCATCTCTTATTTTATAATATCTTTGACATCTAATTTTTTTTGTTCTTATTTTTGAAATATATTTGATATATAAACAAACATTTATTTATTATTATCGTTTAAAGATTAAATAGTTATAGTTATAAAACTGGTATGTACATATAAATCGATGATTTTATTATTATTAATTGTAAAAATTAAAAATTATAAAAATAAACAATAAAAAACACCAAATTCATAAGTTGTTAAGGATCCAAGTGTTTTTTTATTGTTTAAAAAAGTAATTTTATCAATATTTTGATCGGATATTGCACATCATAACTAGTTTGTTATATGTAGTACTTTATTGGGATGGGATTATTACTCATTTTGTGGAAATAGATTTTAATATAAAATTTTATTTTATACTCCGTAATTAATATCACTACATACATAAAATAGTTACAAGAGTTAAATAATAATTTCTTATCCAAGGAGTACTTTTTTTTCTTTTTTTTCTTGCGAAAAAACGATAGACTTTTATAGAACTAAAAAAGGCTCATCAAAGAAATGAGACCTACTTCAAACTTACAAACCAAGAAACCCGAACCACCTAAACAAAGACCAAAACTAAGCTCGAAAAAACAACTATAAAAACAAAAGGCCTACAAAGCGTAAGAATTCGACAAAACACCACAACAAAAGACGAAAATCAATCTAACCGACCACCGGAAGATTAAAATCCGTCTAAAAACCAAAAGAACCGTCGTCACTCGAACAAACCACTCATGCGTCTTTGATAAATTCACCAAACGCTTCCCTTTCCGCTCCATGCTCCAGTTTCTTCCTTCTTTCTTTTCTCGACTTTTTAACACGCTCCGTTGGGTAAGCGGATCACTAGAATCGCAAATGAATCCCTTTTGAACGCCCTCCATATTTTTCGTAAATCGATGAAAGTCGCATAAGACTCGGGTAAACCACTAGGATCCGAAATGATAGGTTGTTTGCCAAAAGACTTGTCAAACTTGGGCGCAGCTGACTCAAAACCACTTGGACCTTTGACCAAACCATCCATTGATTCATCAAAAACTAAATGGCTCGGCCCATCAGTGGATGGGCCTGGTATCACCGACCCAGAACCAAAATGAGCACCAACATCCCTGACATTCCTAGAAAAGTTAACGACCGGAACCTCACCAACTACATTCGATTCCAACTCTGTAACCAAATCAATCAAATCAACCTCCTCGACGGAATAGAAGACCGGAAGATTAAAATCGATAGACGTGACCTTAACCTGATTAACAATCTTCGAACCTGAAACTAAAACAACCGGTGTGGCAATACGAACACTTCCGACAAAAAAATCCTTACACGCCGATGAAATCGAACCCGGGACAAAATCATTCACCTTAACAGCATTAACAGGAGATTTATGGGCTAAACATACAAAAGTGACGTTATTACTCCGGTAAAAGTTGCACGACTTCAGACAATTTTTGTTGCACGGTTTTTCGGAACAAGGAAACTCCAAATCAACTTTCTTGGATGCATTAACTTCGGCATCCACCATAGCTTTTTTAACCTTCGCAGAAACACTATCAAAGTTAACAGGATAAGACGGAGCGCTGTCCAACTCGATGACCAACTGTGACAACCCGGAAATTTTTGACCAAATTTAAACTTTATCTTTATATTATTTCGAAACGATAAGCAAAGTTTGTTAAGTTAAATCTCAAGAATTTTAAACTGTGTTCATACATTCATTTAACCTCGACCAAATTCCGACGATTCACGAACCATTATATATATATATATATATATATATATATATATATATATATATATATATATATATATATATATATAAATAATAACTTGAGAATGTTAACAAGGTATTAAACGTATAATACTTTACATGAACATATTTGTTCAATATATTTATCGACGAAATTAAAAGATGATATCAAATGATTGAGTTATCAAGATTCATTATGATTACGGGTCTCTATTATGAGGTCCACTGTGATTTAAGAAATCTGTCCATTTTAACAATATTCAGAAAATGGTAAAGTGATTTACAAGTATGAACAAAAGTGTCAATTATCCAGAACTAGACAAGGGTTAGTGGGAATTTCTGTTTGATTTTCAATACATGCTTTACCATAATTTTCCTTGTGACTTTTGATACGGTAATTATTAACTTTCATATATGTAAAAGTGAAATTACGGAATATGGATAACTTCGAGAAATAGATATCGACAATCAACGATGATTTCATATGTTTATTTAACCTTTGAACTTTATCCCACGCTTTACCAACAAACTATATTTTAAACACTTGAAACCTATTATGAGTATATATAATTTTACTCTTCTAAAACGTTTTATGATATAACGATTTCCATTATTTTAACCTTTTAACAAAATGACTCTTAAATATATTTAGTTTTGAAAAACTAAACGTTATATCGCTAAATAATGATTTCGATTATATATATATATGTTATACAAATTTCTAAACAATGATGTATACATTTTACTACATAATAAAATATAATATTAGCAAATATTAATTTAGATATAAAACAATTTGATTTTCTTGTATTAAAGATTGTAAATAATATTATTTAATGTATATTAGTAAATAACGAGACAACGATTTATTGAAGCAAATGACCAAAACACTCAAAAGTATATGTTACATTTCTTATAATATAATTATTGGTGAATTAAATTTAATTATTAATAAAGGTACACATCATGTATCGTTTAACACAAGTTTTCTAAGCATACGAGACATCGTTTGAAAAATCGAAACCGAAACTTTAGTCGAGTGTTAACATACGAGTCATCGGAACTAAATTTACAATTTAACTATGCATGTAAATATATAAATTATATATTATATATATTATATATTAAATAATAATTATAAACGAGTGTCGGCAGCCCTTGTTGATGGATTGTGAGCTGGAGGAGACTTCCATGCGATCGCATGGCTATGAGGAAGAAACCCCATGCGATAGCATGGGGAGTAGGTGTGGGAAACATTCTTTAAATTAATCGATTTCTGGTTCCGTTAAACTCATAATTCACACACTCTCAATCTCATTCACTCTGATATATATTTATTTATTTATATTATTATTATTATTATTATTAAAGATTATTATTAGTATTATTATTAGTATTATTATACATAAAATATTACGACGAGGTTATAAGCGAATTATTTTAAAACGGGTTTTATGAGCGGGATAGAGCTAAGGAAATTATGGGTTATAGCTATGGAGGTTATGGGTATGGTTCGAGGGTATGATCATGAGTCAAACCTAGTGTTTATCATCTCCGTTACGTCTACGTACTTTCCTGCAGTATTGAATCTCAATATTGATACGTGAGCATTCATATCTTATATTTATATATTAATAGTGTATCCCTGACTAGTACTCGAGTATATATGATTATGCATGCTTAAATGTTTATTTTTGTCGTTATATAGTTTATGATAAATCATGAATTTAATACATATGCTACTGAGATAAGGTATATGATATGCATGTCGTTGAAAAGCTGTCGAAAAATTTATAACTTTTCATTTAGAAGTCGTGTGGTTTCGATGAACGGATTAAAAGATATGACCAACTGAATTATCATTAATTTTCGTATTATTATTAAAAAATGATTATTATTATTATTACTATCGTCGTTATTATCGTCATTATTATTATTATTATTAACATTATCGTTATTAATATAAGTATTATCATTAAAAATTGTTATTGCTATTATTATTACTATCGTTATTATTATTAATGTTATTATTAATATTATCGTTATTATTATTATTATTATTATTATTATTAGTATTATCGTTAATATTATTATAATATTTATTATTATTATTATCATTATCATTAAAACTAATATTAGTATCATCTAATTATTATAATTACTATTATTATTATCATTATTATGAATGCGATTTAAAAGAGGACTAAAAGCTATTAAAAGAATCTATTGGGAAATAACGAGTATAAATATCATGATGAAATTAAAATATTGTATGATATTGATTTAGATAAAGATATCGTTTTCATTATTTTTATCATTATTATTATTATTAAAAGTATCATTAATATTAAAACTATCATTTTCATTAAAATTATCATTTTTATTATAAAATATCATTATTATTATCATTTTAGTATTATTATTAAAAATTATCATTTTTAGAATTATTATTGTTATATAAAATTTTATTATTAAAAAGTATCGTTATTATTAAAATTATCATGATTAGAATCATCATTTTATCATAATTGTTATCATCATTAGTAAATATAAATATTGTTATTATTATTAGTAGAATAATAATAATTATTATTATTAAAAAATAATACAACTTTTATTTATTATTATTATCAATATTATCTTATCAAATAAATATGTGATACAAAGATATTTTTACCACACGTAATATAATAATATATACCACTATATTTTTATGATATTAAGTGAACTATATAAACTATATTACGTAAGATATATAAAAGCATATTTTTATCATATATAAAATTTTAATATACATTTTTATTTATTAATAAATGACTTGTATTATTTACTTTAATAAAATCTAATAAAAATATTTAAATATATAAAACGACTATTTAAGTTATATAATAAACATGTATTGATTTTTAAAGTCATTTTGGTCAAATTGACTTTTGTTGACTTTTGCATGATAATCTCGGGCATTTGGATTGTGATACACTACGACTTGACCTAAATTTTTAGACAGATATTGACCAACATATAAATATATATATACTTAATATAGGTTCATGAATCCGAGGCCAACCTTGCATTTGTCAATGCCATCATATGTATTTTTACTACAAAATACAGTATTGTGAGTTCATTTGATTCCATTTTACTCTTTATATTTTTCGGACTGAGAATACATGCGCTGTTTTTACAACTGTTTTATTTAATGCCTTTGAAATCTATATTTTTGGACTGAGAATACATGAGATGCTTTTATAAATGTTTGACGAGATAAACACAAGCAAAACATTCCTCGAATGAATTATTATACAGACAGAAGTTCTATTGATTATTATTGAATTAGTTGGACGTTATAATTGCTACTAATTGATGTGAATATTTCCCCTTGATTATTATAGCTTGGTAACCTAAGAATTAGGAAACGGATATGGCCCCTAATTCACGTGAATCTTAAAGGTAGCTACCAGGTTTAACACCCCCACCCAGAATGTTCACTAGACAGAAGAGCTAGTGGGCGTGGTGTTTAGTACTTCGAGGTTTATATTTTATTATAGACTGAAAGTTCTGTTTATTTTAGGGATATTTATGATGCGCATTAAATGTTAAGGTCGGTTACCTAGCAAAGAAAGCAAAGTGAATGTTATATATCGAGAGAATGATTTTTATAAACAGGTTATGTGTATGATATTTTGTACACGAGATATGTGTACGTTTATTAAGAATTTTAAAAAAAAATGATTTAGTACACGATATATGTGTACTGTATTTAAAGGGAATCGCATATACATTACAGGTGGGTGTAGGATTCGGGCCCATTTGTACCATGCACATTTAAATCTTGTGGTCTATCAAAATTATGAATTTTATTGTTTATGATAAACCTATGAACTCACCAACCTTTTAGTTGACACTTTTAAGCATGTTTATTCTCAGGTTTGAAAGAAATCGTCCGATGTGCATTTGCTCATGTTAGAGATATTATTTGGAGTCATTTATGGCATATTTCAAAAGACGTTGCATTCAAGTCGTTGAGTTCATCAAGAATATTATTAAGTCATTTATAGTTTGGATATATTATGAAATGCCGTCAACTTTCGATGTAATGAAAGTTTGTCTTTTAAAAATGAATGCAATGTTTGTAAAATGTATCATATAGAGGTCAAATACCTTGCGATGTAATCATATGTTATTGTATTCGTCCTTATGGATTATGACGGGTCGTCTCATGTGGTATCAGAGCGGTGGTCTTAGCGAACCAGGTCTTGCATTAGTGTGTCTAACTGATAGTTGTTAGGATGCATTAGTAAGTCTTGACTTCGACCTTAGCTGCATGTCAAAAAGTTTTGCTTATCATTTCTTGTTGGAAATTACATGCTTATCATTCTTAGTCTAGACACATCTTATTGCATTGATTGCATAAATAGTGTATAGACAAAATTCATATCTTAGCGTATCTGCTAATTCATATCTTAGCGTATCTGTTACTGTAAACTTTGTCTGATATATTCCGTAAATTCCTCCATAATCTACGAAATCTTTTGTTCTATATATATAGATATTCTATGTAATTAGAATACCATCCGATAGCCGGAAATCATTTCATATCGAAAAATCCTTTATTCAATCGTACGAAATGGAATTCGCCACTAGTTCAAGTCCCTCGGATTCCGATATGGAGTTTCACTCAAGCTCCGAAAGCAGTGTGACCGGAATGGATCAACCAATTAGCCATCATCTATTCTGGATGAATTGGGGATAGGTTTGCAGTCTACTTAATCATTGGAGGCAGGAAGAAGGTGATCCCTTCCATCCACCACATTTCCCTCTTGGCAAAGAACCTGAAGCACTTACCGTCGAACCTGTCCGAAACACCATTTTCTCTCTCATTTCCAGAGTATCTCGTCACGATTATATACTATTTCAAATTCTAGATCTTATTCACCCGCTCGTCCGAACCACCGATTATCCCGGTGTAATAGAAGAAGTCAACGAGCTTCGCGCTCGGGTAGTGGCTTTGGAGAATATGGTGCAAAGGTTACAAGCACCAGCAGCATCTCCGGCATCAACAGTACCACCATCATCAACGCCAACAGTACCATTACCACCACCGAAAACAACATCTGCATCCCACACCTCAACATCACAATCTGTACCTCGAGCATCAACATCATACGCCCTGTAGATACCAAGGAATACCAACAACAACAAACGATGAAGTATTAATTCATAACTTTATTGAAGAAATATTTGCGGCGATTATGTAATCTCCAAAGTCTTAGAGATTATTTATTTCTAACCGTAAATCAGATGAATGAATGGATAAAGATAATAAAAGGGAGAATAGAAACTCTGACAAGAATAGTGCGTAATTTACAAGCTAGACTTGTTATACAAATAGCATCAGCAGTACCGTCAGCATCACCAGCATTGTCAACACCAGCAGCATCTACAACATCCCAAGCACCGCTAGTTTCATAATCACTGCGGACATCATCACTAATCAACAACGAGTATATTGTATCAACTAGTTATGAAGTATTAACTCAATTTCTCTGAAGAATTTATATGTATATCTTATATATATAAATTTTGAAACTATAATATATCTTTTCGTACTAAGCTATTATGTATGAATTGAAAAAGGGTAGATACTACTCGGTTAAATTCATATTACTAATATGTTATAATCCTTCGATTAACGACTTAACCATCGTTAATCACAATCTCTGTTTCAACTCAATGAATTTCATTTCATAATAATCCAAGTGTATTAATCAATTACAAGCTTGATTTTACACTTTCATTTTTCGATGTACTCGAAACTTTCTATAAACATCATTCATATCTTGCGAAGTTCACAAGAATTCCACGAGCACCAACAGGATTCACTGAGGAAATATCAATACAAATGAATAATGAAGTATTGATTCATAATTTCATTTACATTGAAGAAATAATTCACGAAGATTACGAAATTTCTCAAGTTTTAAGAGGTTATTCATTTCTAGTTCCAGCCGAAAATCAAATGAGTTTAATTTAATATTAACTCATTAAATCTACATTACATCTGAAGAAAATATACATACATATATATATTCATAGAGACTGTAATAAAAATTCATTTTTACAAAAATGTTACTTGTGAAAAAAAATTTAACGGGTAGGTAATACCCGAGAGATATATAAATTCACAATTAATATGTCACATTCTTCAAATCTGATTCAGCAATCTCGAAACTCGCAGCATTTTCATTTCAACAATTATATGTATACATATAATGTGTAACTCCTGAAAATTTTGACCTTCAATCCTGAAATTCTGAAAAGCACCCAGTCTACGAATCAATACCCTGAATTTTGAAAAAGCTGAATGAAGCAGCAGAAACTATAGACAACTGTAACTGTCAAAAGTTTGATGGTAAAGAATATTGTGTTGGCAAAGCTCAGAAAAAGAGAAGGTTTGGAACTGGAAAACGGATTGAGCAAACTATGAAGGAAGCTGTGGATAAATCACAAAGACTAAATCTGCCTTCAAAGAATCCAAATGATTCAGTATCTGCGGAAGTCTTTAGCGAATACCTTGCTCCTTACTCTAAACCCTTGCTGACAATATTCTTCATCATCCTCTGATCTTAGATATTCTAAGATATCATCATATCTTTCATTAAAAATATCTTCGATATTTCTGAAGATATCTTCATAACTATTGTTATCTGAAATTATTTACCTCTTCGCGCTACCTGTGTTACATCATAAAAGAAACTATTTTAGTTTCTAAATTCTGAAACCTTCGAGTTTAATATAAGAATATGTTTGAAGTAGTGTTGGAAACTGAAGCATGAGTTAGTATAATATAATGACACTTGATCAACGTGATTATATTAAAGTAAGTCATGCTGAGTTTCTAATGGGACATGACAATTCACAGACCATACCGTCATCACGTGTCATGTTACACGACTCTTGTATTCTATTTAACCTCTAAAAATATCAAGAAAATATTTTCTTGATGATTCAGTCATTTTCGGATATTCTGGTAATTTGACAAATCAAATCGTGCTACTACCTTTCCTTTCTACTTTGTATATTATGATAATTCGAAACTCCATACCTACGAATTCTAGACCTTTACTTGCGAAAAGAAAACAAAAGCATGAAGCTCCGAAATAGAAAGGGGGTATAAATCACAGCAAACAGAAAAGATCATTAACCATAGATGTCAATAATTATGGAAAGATAGATGCAAGGAAGGATTATGAAAACCACTACCCCAAGAGCAAAGTAGAAGTAAACAGATTCCTCCGGTGGGAGTTGGAATAGGAGGATGATTGTTGTGATAGTTAAAATAAGGTCAAGGATCATAACTGAATGGAGCATATTGACGAATACTTTAAAGTATGAATTAAGGGAGAAAGAATAGAAGGTATGAGCTGTGAAAATAAGGAAACGAAGAGGGTAGATTTATAGTGAAATATCAGACAGAGCAATCGAAATAAATCATTGCATTTAACCACAGAAGATCCCAATTTCCTTAATCGCCGAAGAATAAAATCTTATTACGAAGATTTTATCTAAATCCCTTGAACTACGGAAATCAATTCTATCTACGTCAAAAGATATGACGAAACTCTACTTTTCTTATTTCATTCTTTTGTGATAGCTTCACTCGTACTCTTCACATAATCAAATTGTTTTATCCATATTTCTCAATAATGATAAAACCCTATTTATCAACTCATATTCATTATGAGAACATTTTTATGGTTAGCCATGACGACCACGATCAAATTTCGGGACGAAATTTCTTTCACGGGTAGGTACTGTGACAACCCGAAAATTTTTGACCAAATTTAAACTTTATCTTTATATTATTCCAACACGATAAGCAAAGTTTGTTAAGTTAAATCTCAAGAATTTTAAACTGTGTTCATACATTCATTTAACCTCGATCAAATTCTGACGATTCACGAACCATTATATAAATGGATATGATTATATATATATATATATATATATATATATATATATATATATATATATATATGTGTGTGTGTGTGTGTGTGTGTGTGTGTGTGTGTGTGTGTGTGTGTGTGTGTATTATAACTTGAGAATGTTAACAAGGTATTAAACGTATAATACTTTACATGAACATATTTGTTGAATATATTTATCGACGGAATTAAAAGATGATATCAAATGATTGACTTATCAAGATTCATTATGATTACAGGTCTCTGTTATGAGGTCCACTGTGATTTAAGAAATCTGTCCGTTTTAACAATATTTGGAAAATGGTAAAGTGATTTACAAGTATGAACAAAAGTGTCAATTATCAGGAACTAGACAAGGGTTAGTGGGAATTCCTGTTTGATTTGCAATACATGCTTTACCATAATTTTCATTGTGACTTTTGATACGGTAATTATTAACTTTCATATATGTGAAAGTGAAATTATGGAATACGGATAACTTAGATAAATAGATATCGACAATCAACAATGATTTCATATGTTTATTTAACCTTTGGACTTTATCCCACGCTTCACCAACAAACTATATTTTAAACACTTGAAACCTATTATGAGTATATATAATTTTACTCTTTTAAAACGTTTTATGATATAACGATTTCCATTATTTTAACCTTTTAACAAAATGACTCTTAAATATATTTAGTTTTGAAAAACTAAATGATATATCGCTAAATAATGATTTCGATTATATATATATATATATATATGTTATACAAATTTCTAAACAATGATGTATACATTTTACTACATAATAAAATATAATTTTAGCAAATATTAATTTAGATATAAAACAATTTGATTTTCTTGTATTAAAGATTGTAAATAATATTATTTAATGTATATTAGTAAATAACGAGACAACGATTTATTGAAGCAAATGACCAAAACACTCAAAAGTATATGTTACATTTCTTATAATATAATTATTGGTGAATTAAGTTTAATTATTGATAAAGGTACACATCATGTATCATTTAACACAAGTTTTCTAAGCATACGAGACGTCGTTTGAAAAACCGAAACTGGAACTTTAGTCGAGTGTTAACATACGAGTCATCGGAACTAAATTTACAATTTAACTATGCATGTAAATATAATATGATATATATATATATATATATATATATATATATATATATATATATATATATATATATATATATATATATATATATATATATATATATATATATATATATATTAAATATATTATATATTTATATATATATATTAAATATATTATATATTAAATAATAATTATAAACGAGTGTCGGCAGCCCTTGTTGGTGGATTGTGAGCTGGAGGAGACTGCCATGCTATCGCATGGCTATGAGGAAGAAACCCATGCGATCGGTGTGGGAAACATTGTTTAAATTGATCGATTTCTGGTTCTGTTTAACTCATAATTCACACACTCTCAATCTCATTCTCTCTTATATATATATTTATTTATTTATATTATTATTATTATTATTAATATTAAATATTATTATTATTATTATTATTATTATTATTATTATTATTATTATTATTATTATTATTATTATTATTATTATTAGTATTATTATACATAAAATATTACGACGAGGTTATAAGCGAATTATTTCAAAACGGGTTTTATGAGCGAAATAGAGCTAAGGAAATTATGGGTTATAGCTATGGAGGTTATGGGTATGCTTCGAGGGTATGATCATGAGTTAAACTAGTGTTTATCATCTCCGTTGCGTCTACGTACTTTCCTGTAATATTGAATCTCAATATTGATACGTGAGCATTCATATCTTCTATTTTATATATTAATAGTGTATTCCTGACTAGTGCTCGAGTATATATGATTATGCATGCTTGAATGTTTATTTTCGTCGTTATATAGTTTATGATAAATCATGAATTTAATATATATATGCTACGGAGATAAGGTATATGATATGCATGTCGTTGAAAAGCTGTCGAAAAATTTATAACTTTTCATTTAGAAGTCGTGTGGTTTCGATGAACGGATTAAAAGATATGACCAACTGAATTTTCATTAATTTTTGTATTATTATTAAAAATGATTATTATTATTATTACTATCATCGTTATTATCATCGTTATTATTATTATTATCTAATAATAATAATAATAATAATAATTATTATTATTATTATTATTATTATTATTATTATTATTATTATTATTATTATTATTATTATTATTATTATTATTATTATTATTATTATTATCATTATCATTATCGTTATTAATATAAGTAATATCATTAAAAATTGTTATTGCTATT
Source organism: Rutidosis leptorrhynchoides (assembly GCF_046630445.1). Lineage (NCBI taxonomy): Eukaryota > Viridiplantae > Streptophyta > Magnoliopsida > Asterales > Asteraceae > Rutidosis > Rutidosis leptorrhynchoides. The sequence continues at coordinate 684,288,407 of NC_092333.1, forward strand.
ATTATTACTATCGTTATTATTATTAAAGTTATTATTAATATTATCGTTATTATTATTATTATTATTATTATTATTATTAATATTATTATAATATTTATTATTATTATTATTGTGACAACCCGGAAATTTTCGACCAAATTTAAACTTAATTTTAATATGATTTCGACACAATAAACAAAGTCTGTAACGTTGAGTCTCAAAATTTTTGAACTGTTTTCTTGCATTCATTTAACTTCGACCATTCCCGACGATTCACGAACGATTATTGTAAATAAAAGATGTTATTATATATATATATATATATATATATATATATATATATATATATATATATATATATATATATATATATATATATATATATATATATATATATATATATATATATATATATATATATATATATATATATATATATATTAATTGTCAAATATGACATATGTAATATTAATGTAATAAATTTAATTACAAATTTAAATATAATGTTATATCAATATTACTATTATCACTCTCATTATTATTATTATTATTATTATTAATATTAATATTATTAGTTGTATTATTAATATTATATTAATATATACTATATAGATATAAAAATTGAAACTTGTAACTTGTTATTACTAGTATTATTATTTCCATTACTATTATTATTCGTATTTTTATCAAAATTATTATTATTATCAATAAACTTATAAATTAGTTATATTAATTAAAAAGGAATTATAATTACAGATGAGTACAAAATTCGTTTCCTATCACAATCATCTGTCTTTTTTTTTTCTTTCTTTCTTGTGAGTTCATGTCGACAAGAGTGATGAGCTGGGAACATCCACTATCTCCTTTCTTTAATATATTCAGATATAAGATAGATATGTAATCACCAAGACCCATGACAATCCTCTCTATCTCTCTTCACTCTCTCTCCCTATCATTTATCTCCCTCTCTATATCTCTTCATCGTAAAACCACAACAAAACCGACCACCTCCACCCTTATAACAATCAACGATACTGCTACTATGACAGTTACAACTTACATCACCTCAAGATTTAATTGCTACAGCTGCTATGCTCTTGATATTTCTCCTTGTTTCATGAACCGTACTCAAAAACCAAACCCATATATTTCTGTTTTCACAACTCTTGCTACTGCGTTTTCCTCCTGTATCTCTGTTAATAGAACCACACCACAACAGCCATCACAATTCCTATTTCTGGTTCGGTTTTTCCAGTTCAACCATCACCTTGAACCCATAACCACCATCAATCGAATCCTTGTTACACTGTTCGAATACCATCGCAAAACAACACCAAAAACCCATTTTTCCTTCTCCATTATACGTATGAACTCTTTATGTTTTTCTGATTCTATCACAACCGAAGCATAATCACCACTTTATTATTACTTGCTGTTGCTGCTATATATCATAACCCAACACAAAACCATCGTAAACTGCTGTACAGGCATAATAATTCAGCGTGTCTATTAACAGACCAAGTTATTGCTACAGTCTTTCTTCTTGTTCGAAAACCATAACAGCCACCTACAATTAATCGAAAGCTACTGCTACAATTCATCCATTCTGTTTCTTGTCTGTTACGGTACTAAACCACCACCAAATGAGCCAACAACCGTGAACCATCAATCCACACATAAACACCACCACACGCACACCACATACCTGCTACTGCTCATTCCTGTTTTCTTACTAGATCAAACAACTACCATCGAACAACCCATCATCATAACTATGGTGAACTTCAAATTTTCTTGTTTCATTCAAAGAACCACAACAACCATTGTGAACTACTACTTGTTTAAACGACTACTGCTATTCGGTTTCCGTTTCAACTAGATGATAAGCATGACAGGCTGTTGCTATCATGTGTTTGTTATTACTCTATATCAATGATGAGTGTTGCACGGTGAGTTGTTTCTGATTAATGTTCGGATAAAAACCCAACCAACAAAACCCTACTTATCAAAATTTCTATTCGCCACTGTATAAACCGTTGCCAAGATTTACTGCTATTGTTTCTCCTTCTGTCCCGGTATTATATATTAACAGGAATAATGATGTTGTAGCGAAAAGATGGGATAATGATGATAGATTAGCGAATATTTTTATGATGATTAACGATGAGATGTAAAGATAAAACTAATAATAGTGGGTATAACTATCCAGCCGGCTGCTATCACTCATTTTTCTTTTCCTATTTTCTTTACAAATCGAACATCCCATTTTGATTTATGGATTACATGAAGTCGGGCTTTTGAGGTGGGCTGCTGCAATTTATCTACGACCCACATGTTTTCTTAATAGTCCGTATTTTATTTGGACATCCAACTTGGACCGATTTCTATCCTTTTTGTTATGTGCCGAGAACTATCAAAATTTTTGTTGGACCGAGGGCCTGCTTAGAGTTTATGATTGGCCGAAACTGTTTTCTGTTTGCTTTCGGTTTAAGTTTAAAACACAAAATGGTGATAGGTGATGAATGATCATGGTGTCACAATGATGATGATACAATAATCATATTATTATGATAATGACAATGATTGTATGATATGATAATGACGATGATTGTATGATATGATAATGATGGTGATTATATGATGATGTTCGATGGCGATAACGATGATCATATACGATGACGAATAAGAGGGTATAACTCTTATTATCATTAATAATATAATTACTATTATTGTTATTATTAATATTATTTTTATCATTATGATTATTAATGTGAATATTAATATTATTATTAATATTATTACTAGAAAATAATATTATGACTATATTATAAAAGAAGTGATTAACATTAGGAAATAATAAGATGAATAAGATTATGGTTATGACCATGAATCTAGTTGAGGTAATTACAACCAAAAAGTATAATTATAAGTGCGTGAATGATTAAGATAATAAAATATACAGTTATAAATATAATTATAATCAAGTCATAATTGAATAAATATTATTATTTTTATTAAAAATTATTATTTTTGTTAAAAGTATTATTATCATTATTATTATTAATACCATTAAACATGATTTTATTTTTACTACTATTATTATTATTATATTAGTATTATCATTATGATTATTTTCATGACAAATAAATATTATGTATATAAAATGTACTTATATTAATACTACCTATAATTATATATTGAACATATTAATTATTTTATATATATTACATATAACAAATTATTGATTTTTGATAAAATACTAATTATATATATATATATATATATATATATATACTCATATGTATAAATATTAATTACTTTAGGTATATATACAAAATAAATGTAGATAATATATAATTTAAGATATAAAATATGTATATATATTAATTAGGGTTTATTATAAATTTCATATAACTACAACACTTAATATATAAATATTATAAGATTAATAAATGAAATTATTTGATTTCAATTATATGTGTTGATATATATAAAAATGATATAGGTTCGTGAATCCGAGGCCAACCTGCATTATTCAGTTCAGTCGTATGCATATTTTTACAACAAAATATCATATTGTGAGTTTCATTTGCTCCCTTTTTAAATGCTTTTGCAATATATATTTTTGGGACTGAGAATACATGCACTTTTATAAATGTTTGACGATATAGACACAAGTAATCGAAATTACATTCTATGGTTGAATTGTTATACCGGATATCGCCCTTGTTGAACTTGGTAGCCTAAGAATTGGTGTTTATTATACTTGCCACCAATTGACGCGAATCCTAAAGATAGATCTATGGGCTTTGACACGCCCCAGTCAGAGAATTTGAACTGCTTTAGTACTTTGATGTTTATATGTTTGGAGATATTCTAGATGCATTTTGTTAATGTCGGTTACCAGGTGTTCAATCCATATGAATGAATTTTTAAACACTTGCGAGTGTATGATTATTGATTAAATGAAATCTTGTGGTCTATTAAAAATTATGGAAATGATTGTTTTTGATAAACTAATGAACTCACCAACCTTTTGGTTGACACTTTAAAGCATGTTCATTCTCAGGTATGAAAGAGATCTTCCACTGTGCATTTGCTCATTTTAGAGATATTACTTGGAGTCATTCATGACATATTTCAAAAGACGTTGCATTCGAGTCATTGGGTTCATCAATATTATTATTAAGTCAATTAGAGTTGGATGTATTATGAAGTGGTATGCATACCGTCAACTTTCGATGTGGTGAAAGTTTGTCTTTCAAAAACGAATGCAATGTTTGTAAAATGTATCATATAGAGGTCAAATACCTCGCAATGTAACCATATGTTATTGTATTCGTCCTTATGGATTAGGACGGGTCGCTTCATGTGGTATCAGAACGGTGGTCTTAGCGAACCAGGTCTGCATTAGTGTGTCTAACTGATAGCCGTTAGGATGCATTAGTGAGTCTGGAATTCGACCTTAGTTGCATGTCAAAAAATTTTGCTTATCATTTCTTGTCAAAAATTAAATGCTTATCATTCCTAGTCTAGACACATCTTACTGCATTGATTGCATGAATAGTGTATAGACAAAATTAATATCTTAGCGTATCTGTTACTGTAAACTATGCCTGAAATATTCCGTAAATTCCTCCGTAATCTACGAAATCTTTTTCTATATATATATATATATATATATATATATATATATATATATATATATATATATATATATATATATATATATATATATATATATATATATATTCTATGTAATTAGAATATCATCTGATAGCCAGAAATCATTTCATATTGTAAAATCCTTTGTTCAATCGTACGAAATGGATTACGCCACGAGTTCAAGTCCCTCGGATTCCGATATGGAATTTCACTCAAGCTCCGAAAGCAGTGTGACCGGAATGGATCAACCAATTAGCCATCATCTATTCTGGATGAATTGGGGATGGGTTCGTAGTCTACTTAATTATTGGAGATAAGAAGAAGGCGATCCATTCCATCCACCACATTGCCCTCTTGGCGAAGAACCTGAAGCACTAACCGGCGAACCTGTCCGAGACACCATTTTCTCTCTCATTTCCAGAGTGTTTCGTCACGATTATATACTATCTCACATTTTAGATCTTATTCATCCACTCGCACGAACCGACAACCACCCTGGTGTAATAGAAGAAGTCAACGAGCTTCGCGCTTGGGTAGTAGCCTTGGAGAATATGGTGCAAAGGTTATAAGTACCAGCAGCAGCACCGGCAGCAATAGTACCACCAACAGCAACATCTGCATCCCACACTTTAACATCACAATCAGTACCTTGAGTAGTAACGTCACACACACCATAGATACCAAGGAGTACTAACAACAACAAACGATGATGTATTGATTCATAACTTCATCGGAGAAATATTCTACGGTGATTATGTAATATCTAAAGTTTTAGAGATTATTTATTCAAATCATAGCCGTAAACCAAGATGAATGGATGGTTAGAAATGATACAGGGAAGAATAGAAACCCTGACAAGGATGGTGCACGAATTACAAGTTAGACTTGTTTACCAACAGCATCAACAGTACCGTCAGCATCACTAACACCGCCAGTACCGCCAGAATCACCGTCAGTATTCCCAACACCAGAAACACCTGTAACACTACAAGCTCCATCAATTACATAACCACCAACGATATCGACAACACAATCACCAATACGTATATCGAAATAAAGAGTTATGAAGTATTAACTCATTCCCACTGAAGGATTTATATGTACATCTTTTACATATAAATTTTTAAACCATAATAAATCTTTCCGTACTAAGCTATTATGTGTGAATCTTAACTATTCGGTTAATTCATATTACTAATATGCTATGATGTACATTCTTCGTTAGCGACTTAATCATCGTTAAATACAATCTCTATTTTTAATTCAATGAATTCCATTTCATAATAAATCAAGTGGATTATTCAAATATATGTTTGATTTTACACTTTCATCATTGATGTACTCGAAACTTTTCAGATAACATCATTCGTACCTTGCAAAGTTCACAAGAATTCCACGAACACCAACATCATGCATCAATAAATAACGAAGTATTGATTCATAATTTCAATTACATTATCAGCAGATGTACTAGCAACTTCATTACCCTTTGACTTTAGCCTCTCCGAAAAGTCATTATATTTATTCATTAAAACCCTATCATATACTCATCCGCATCTTGTAACAAGAATTGTCATACCAATTACTGGGAATCAGCAATCAGTATTTTGAAATCTCGCAGCATTTTTACTTCAACAGTTATATATATATATATATATATATATATATATATATATATATATATATATATATATATATATATATATATATATATACATATACATATACATATACATATATACATATATACATATAACGTCTATCTCCTAAAACTCCATACTTCGAATGTGAAGTTTCTGAAAAACGCCACAATCTACGAATTGAGTTCTCCGAATTTTTGGAAAAGCTGAATGAAGCAGCAAAAAATATAAACGACCTTAACAGTAAAAATTTTGATGATAAAGAGTAGTGTGTTGGCAAGGCTCAGAAAAAGAGAAGATTTGGTACTGAAAAAAACGAATTGAGCAAACCATGAATGAGGCTGTGGACAAATCACAAGGATGAAATCTACCTTCAAAGAATCCAAAAGACTCAGTGTTTGCTGAAGTCGTTAACGAATACCTTGCTCCTGACTCTAAACCCTTACGGACAATATTCTTCATCATCCTCTAATCTTAGATATTCTAAGATATCATCATACCTTTCATTATAAATATCCTTCATATTTATGAAGATATCTTCATAACTATTGTTATTCGAGATCATTTACCCCTTCGCGCTATCTGTGTTACATCATAAAGGAAACTATTTTAGTTTCTAAGTTTTGAAACCTTCGAGTTTAAAATAAGAATGTTTTGAAGTAGTGTTGGGAACTGAAGCATGAGTTAGTATAATATAATGACATTTGATCAACGTGATTATATTATAGTAAGTTATGCTGAGTTTTTAAATGGAACGTGATGATTCACATATCATAACGTCATCATGTGTTATGTTACACGACTCTTATATTCTACTTAACCTCTAAACATATCAAGAAAATATTTTCCTTGATGATTCGGTCTTTTTCGAGTTATTCTGGTAATTTGACAAATCAAGATCTTGCCATTACGATTCCCTTCTGAGAACATTAACTATGTTCATTCCGAAATTCATATCTGTGAATTCTGGACCATTACAAGCGGTGCTTAATCGCAAGAAGAGGAAAAGAAAGAATGAAACTCCGAAATTGAAATGAGAGTATAAATCACAGCAAATAGAAGAGAGCATTAACTGTGGATGACAATGATTATAGAAGACAGAAGCAGGGACTTTGAAATATAAAGGAAGATATAAAGCCCAACGACAACCCAGAAATTACAAACCATATATATCGATACATATAGAAACATAAAGACACGGGAGAACTAAAAACACTATAAAACCAAGAGTATAGTAGAAGTAAATGGATTCTTCCGGCGGTAGATGAAAAAGAAGAATGACAGATATGAAAGTTAGGAATATATCGAGAATCAGCACTGGATGGAGCATATTGACGAATACTTTAAAATATGAGTTAAGGGAGAAAGAATAGAAGGTGTGAGTTGTAAGGAAACGAAGGAGGTGAATTTATAGTGAAATATCCGACAGAGAAATCGAGATGGATTATCGCATTAAATCAAAGAGGATCATAATTTCCTAAATCACCGAAGCATCAAATCCTATATAGATTACAAAGATTTTCTTTAATCCGGAGATCAACCATGATGAAGTCAAAAGATAAGGCAAATCTCTATTTTCCCAATTCACTCTTTTACGATAGCTTCACTCATACGCTTCGAGAAATCGAACTATTTTATCCATATTCCTTAATCATGATAAAATTCTAGGTATCAGCTTATATTCGTCATAATAACATTCTTACAGTTAGTCATGACGACCTCGATCAAATTTCGGGGACGAAATTTCTTTAACGGGTAGGTACTGTGACAACCCGGAAATTTTCGACCAAATTTAAACTTAATTTTAATATGATTTCGACACAATAAGCAAAGTCTGTAATGTTGAGTCTCAAAAATTTTGAACTGTTTTCTTGCATTTATTTAACTTCGACCATTCTCGACGATTCACGAACGATTATTGTAAATAAAACATGTTATTATATATATATATATATATATATATATATATATATATATATATATATATATATATATATATATATATATATATATATATATATATATATATATATATATATTATAATTGTCAAATATGACATATGTAATATTAATGTAATAAATTTAATTACAAATTTAAATATAATGTTATATCAATATTACTATTATCACTCTCATTATTATTATTAATATTAATATTAATATTATTAGTTGTATTATTAATATTATATTAATATATACTATATAAATATAAAAATTGAAACTTGTAACTTGTTATTACTAATATTATTACTTCCATTACTATTATTATTCGTATTTTTATCAGAATTATTATTATTATTATCAATAAACTTATAAATTAGTTATATTAATTAAAAAGGAATTATAATTACAGATGATTACAAAATTCGTTTCCTATCACAATCATCTGTCTTTTTTTTTCTTTCTTTCTTGTGAGTTCATGTCGACAAGAGTGATGAGCTGGGAACATCCACTATCTCCTTTCTTTAATATATTCAGATATAAGATAGATATGTAATCACCAAGACCCATGACAATCCTCTCTATCTCTCTTCACTCTCTCTCCCTATCATTTATCTCCCTCTCTATATCTCTTCATCGTGAAACCACAACAAAACCGACCACCTCCACCCTTATAACAATCAACGATACTGCTACTATGACAGTTACAACTTACATCACCTCAAGATTTAACTGCTACTGCTGCTATGCTCTTGATATTTCTCCTTGTTTCATGAACCGTACTCAAAAACCAAACCCATATATTTCTGTTTTCACAACTCTTGCTACTGCGTTTTCCTCCTGTCTCTCTGTCAATAGAACCACACCACAACCGCCATCACAATTCCTATTTCTGGTTCAGTTTTTCCAGTACAACCATCACCTTGAACCCATAACCACCATCAACCGAATCCTTGTTATACTGTTCGAATACCATCGCAAAACAACACCAAAAACCCATTTTTCCTTCTCCATTATACGTATGAACTCTTTATGTTTTTCTGATTCTATCACAACCGAAGCATAATCACCACTTTCTAATTCCTTGTTGTTGCTGCTATATATCATAACCCAACACAAAACCATCTTAAACTGCTGTACAGGCATAATAATTCAGCGTGTCTATTAACAGACCCAAGTTACTGCTACAGTCTTTCTTCTTGTTCGAAAACCATAACAGCCACCTACAATTATTCGAAAGCTACTGCTACAATTCATCCTTTCTGTTTCTTGTCTACTACGGTACCAAACCACCACCAAATGAGCCAACAACCGTGAACCATCAATACACACATAAACACCACCACACACACACCACATACCTGCTACTGCTCGTTCCTGTTTTCTTACTTAATCAAACAACTACCATCGAACAACCCATCATCATAACTATGGTGGACTTCAAATTTTCTTATTTCATTCAAAGAACCACAACAACCATCATGAACTACTACTTATTTGAACGACTACTGCTATTCGGTTTCTGTTTCAACAAGATGATAAGCATGACAGGCCGCTGCTATCATGTGTTTGTTATTGCTCTATATCGATGATGAGTGCAGCTCGGTGAGTTGTTTCTGATTAATGTTCGGATAAAAACCCAACCAACAAAACCCTACTTATCAAAATTTCTATTCGCCACTGTATAAACCGTTGCCAAGATTTACTGCTATTGTTGCTCCTTCTGTCCCGGTATTATATATTAACAGGAATGATGATGTTGTAGCAAAAAGATGGGATAATGATGATAGATTAGCAAATATTTTTATGATGGTTAACGATGAGCTGTAAAGATAAAAATAATAATAGTGGGTATAACTTTCCAGCCGGCTGCTATCACTCATTTTTCTTTTCCTGTTTTCTTTACAAATCGAACATCCCATTTTGATTTATGGATTACATGAAGTCGGACTTTTGAGGTAGGCTGCTACAATTTATCTACGACCCACATGTTTTCTTAATAGTCCGTATTTTATTTGGACTTTCAACTTGGACCGATTTCTATCCTTTTTGTTATTGGCCGAGAACTATCAAAATTTCTGTTGGACCGAGGGCCTGCTTAGAGTTTATGATGGGCCGAAACTGTTTGCTGTTTGCTTTCGGTTTAAGTTTAAAAAACAAAATGGTGATAGGTGATGAATGATCATGGTGTCACAATGATGATGATACAATAATCATATTATTGTGATAATGACAATGATCGTATGATATGATAATGACGATGATTGTATGATATGATAATGATGGTGATTGTATGATGATGTTCGATGGCGATAACGATGATCATATACGATGACGAATAAAAGGGTATAACTCTTATTATCATTAATAATATAATTACTATTATTGTTATTATTAATATTATTTTTATCATTATGATTATTAATGTGAATATTAATATTATTATTATTATTATTACTAGAAAATAATATTATGACTGTATTATAAAAGAAGTGATTAACATTATGAAATAATAAGATGAATAAGATTATGGTTATGACCATGAATCTAGTTGAGGTAATTACAACCAAAAAGTATAATTATAAGTGTGTGAATGATTAAGATAATAAAATATACAGTTATGAGTATAATTATAATCAAGTCATGATTGAATAAATATTATTATTTTTATTAAAAATTATTTTTTTTGTTAAAAGTATTATTATCATTATTATTATTAATACCATTAAACATGATTTTATTTTTACTACTATTATTATTATTATATTAGTATTATCATTATGATTATTTTCAAGACAAATAAATATTATGTATATAAAATATACTTATATTAATACTACCTATAATTATATATTTTGAACATATTAATTTTTTTATATGTATTACATATAACAAATTATTGTGTTTTGATAAAATACTAATTATATATTATATATATATATATATATATATAATCATATGTATAAATATTAATTACTTTAGGTATATATACAAAACAAATATAGATAATATATAATTTAAGATATAAAATACATATAAAATATGTATATATATTAATTAGGGTTTATTATAAATTTCATATAACTACAACACTTAATATATAAATATTATAAGATTAATAAATGAAATTATTTGATTTCAATTATATGTGTTGATATATATATATATATATATATATATATATATATATATATATATATATATATATATATATATATATATATATATATATATATATATAGGTTCGTGAATCTGAGGCCAACCTGCATTGTTCAGTTCAGTCGTATGCATATTTTTACTACAAAATATCGTATTGTGAGTTTCATTTGCTCTCTTTTTAAATGCTTTTGCAATATATATTTTTGAGACTGAGAATACATGCACTTTTATAAATGTTTGACGAAACAGACACAATTAATCGAAACTACATTCTATGGTTGAATTGTTATACCGGATATCACCCTTGTTGAACTTGGTAGCCTAAGAATTGGTGTTTATTATAATTGTCACCAATTGATGCGAATCCTAAAGATAGATCTATGGGCTTTGACATGCCCCAGTCAGAGAATTTGAACTGCTTTAGTACTTCGATGTTTATATGTTTGGGGATATTCTAGATGCATTTTGTTAATGTCGGTTACCAGGTGTTCAATCCATATGAATGAATTTTTAAACACTTGCGAGTGTATGATTATTGATTAAATAAAATCTTGTGGTCTATTAAAAATTATGGAAATAATCGATTTTGATAAACTAATGAACTCACCAACCTTTTAGTTGACACTTTAAAGCATGTTTATTCTCATGTATGAAAGTGATCTTCCGATGTGCATTTGCTCATTTTAGAGATATTACTTGGAGTCATTCATGACATATTTCAAAAGGCGTTGCATTCGAGTCATTGGGTTCATCAATATTATTATTAAGTCAATTAGAGTTGGATGTATTATGAAGTGGTATGCATGCCATCAACTTTAGATGTGATGAAAGTTTGTCTTTCAAAAACGAATGCAATGTTTGTAAAATGTATCATATAGAGGTCAAATACCTCGCAATGTAACCATATGTTATTGTATTCGTCCTTATGGATTAGGACGGGTCGCTTCAATTATCATTATCATTAAAAATAATATTAGTATCATCTAATTATTATAATTACTATTATTATTATCATTATTATGAATGTGATTTAAAAGAGGACTAAAAGCTATTAAACGAATAGATTAGGAAATAACGAGTATAAATATCATGATGAAATTAAAATATTGTACGATATTGATTTAGATAAAGATATCGTTTTCATTATTTTTATCATTATTATTATTATTAAAAGTATCATTAATATTAAAACTGTCATTTTCATTAAAATTATCATTTTTATTATAAAATATCATTATTATTATCATTTTAGTATTATTATTAAAAATTATCATTTTTAGAATTATTATTGTTATATAAAATTTTATTATTAAAAATTATCATTATTATTAAAATTATCATGATTAGAATCGTCATTTTATCATAATTGTTATCATCATTAGTAAATATAAATATTGTTATTATTATTAGTAGAATAATAATAATTATTATTATTATTACAAAATAATACAACTTTTATTTATTATTATTATCAATATTATCTTATCAAATAAATATGTGATACAAAGATATTTTTACCACACGTAATATAATAATATATACCACTATATTTTTATGATATTAAGTGAACTATATAAACTATATTACGTAAGATATATAAAAGCATATTTTTATCATATACAAAATTTTAATATATATTTTTATTTATTAATAAATGACTTGTATTATTTACTTTAATAAAATCTGATAAAAATATTTAAATATATAAAATGACTATTTAAGTTATATAGTAAACATGTATTGATTTTTAAAGTCATTTTGGTCAAATTGACTTTTGTTGACTTTTGCATGATAATCTCGGGCATTAAGATTGTGATACACTACGACTTGACCTAAATTGTTAGACAGATATTGACCAATATATATATATATATATATATATATATATATATATATATATATATATATATATATATACTTAATATAGGTTCGTGAATCTGAGGCCAACCTTGCATTTGTCAATGCCATCATATGTATTTTTACTCCGAAATACAGTATTGTGAGTTCATTTGATTCCCTTTTACTCTTTATATTTTTGGGACTGAGAATACATGCGTTGCTTTTACAACTGTTTTATTTAATGCCTTTGAAATCTTTATTTTTGGACTGAGAATACATGAGATGCTTTTATAAATGTTTGACGAGATAGACACAAGCAAAACATTCCTCGAATGAATTATTATACAGACAGAAGTTCTGTTGATTATTATTGAATTAGTTGGACGTTATAATTGTCACTAATTGATGTGAATATTTCCCCTTGATTATTATAGCTTGGTAACCTAAAAATTAGGAAACGGGTATGGCCCCTAATTCACGCGAATCCTAAAGGTAGCTACCGGGTTTAACACCCCCACCTAGAATGTTCACTAGACGGAAGAGCTAGTGGGCGTGGTGTTTAGTACTTCGAGGTTTATATTTTATTACAGACTAAAAGTTCTGTTTATTTTGGAGATATTTATGATGCGCATTAAATGTTAAGGTCGGTTACCAAGCAAAGAAAGCAAAGTGAATGTTATATATCGAGAGAATGATTTTTATACACAGGTTATGTGTATGATATTTTGTACACGAGATATGTGTACGGTTATTAAGCATTTAAAAAAAAAATTTAGTACACGAGATATGTGTACTGTATTTAAAGGAAATCGCATGTACATTACAGGTGGGTGTAGGATTCGGGTCCATTTGTACCATGCACATTTAAATCTTGTGGTCTATCAAAATTATGAATTTTATTGTTTGTGATAAACCTATGAACTCACCAGTCTTTTGGTTGACACTTTTAAGCATGTTTATTCTCAGGTTTGAAAGAAATCTTTCGTTGTGCATTTGCTCATGTTAGAGATATTACTTGGAGTCATTCATGACATATTTCAAAAGACGTTGCATTCGAGTCGTTGAGTTCATCAAGAATATTATTAAGTCATTTATAGTTTGAATATATTATGAAATGGTATGCATGCCGTCAACTTTCGATGTAATGAAAGTTTGTATTTTAAAAATGAATGCAATGTTTGTAAAATGTATCATATAGAGGTCAAATACCTCGCGATGTAATCATATGTTATTGTATTCGTCCTTATGGATTAGGACGGGTCGTCTCACCAACCATAACCATTATAGAACAATTAGCCAATCTTAAAGCTTCTCGGGAGAAGTGTAAATTAACAAAACGATTGATACAATCCAAAGCCCTAATCTCGTTAACCCAGATGTATGTTCTAGATGCCACCGAATCATCTAAATCTACCTCCACCAGCTCATGGATATGCTTGACATATGAACATTTGATGAAGGAAAACAATGAACCAATGTTACCAAGGCTAGAAGACGACTTAGCCACCGATAAAACATCACCAACCAGACCCACAACCTTCTTGGTATTGAAACCCGAAGCAAAAGAGGTCGGAATGCCTCTCAACTCAACCCAAGTGAACCGAAAAAAATTCCTGACAATGGAAGAAAAGTGAGAGACGAGCACGAAGTCTTCAGATCCAACATTCAAGAGCCTGGAATAATAGTCCATGTCACAACAACACATCCAAAAACAACAAACATATATATATCGAAAACAATCACTGAATGTTTAACCAAGAAGGCAGAAACCTTATCTTCCGACAAGGGTGAGTCGTCTACCAGCAAAACACAGGTTTCAAGATGTCGAACAACATCCGGATGTGGGGATAACTTACACCGTAGCTTTGAAGAAGACGAGATGCGAGGTTTATTAGCAGCAATGTTAGAGGCGCGAAGAGATGGCCAGTCCACAAACAGAGGTCGACCAAAGATCAAAGAACCGTTGAGGGTAGAGACGTGATAACTCCTAAATTATACAGATTTTGATAACATTTTGAGGAGTTATCTTAGTATTTTAGAGTCATTTTAATACCAAAATACACTAAAATGGGTAAAAAGGGGAAAAGGTATTTCTAATGATTTTATCAAAGTTATGTATCAAACATGATCAAAAATAGAGAAAATTTCAGAAAGGCTAAGGAAGCCGCCGGCAAGGATTAAAGGAAGCCGCCGGCTTGGAGCTGAATATGCCAGAATGTTCAAGAATCTCTGTAAAATTGAAAGAACTTGTTGATCAAGTAAAAAAGCAAATGAAGACGCCGGCTTCATCCTGAAGCCGCCGGCCTAATGGACACGGTTTCTCAACTTGTTGACCAAGTTCAAGTAAAAATGGAAACAAAATCAGGAAGATTTGGCGAATCTTTGAAGCCGCCGGCCTTCCCTGAAGCTGTCGGCCTTCCCTGAAGCCGCAGGCTTAGTTATGACGGTTAAAGATTTGAGCTTGCGGATTAAGTTAAACTTGCAAAAGGAGTCACCGACCTAAGGCAAGCCGTCGGCTTCCCACTAAAGCCGCCGGCTTGGCCACCGTCTCTGAACATTATAAATAAAGGCCTCTGGTCTCAGTTTTCATAAGCAGTTTTCAAAATTCAATAATTCTGTTTAGTTCATTTTTCTTTTTAGGGTTTTCTCTAAACCCTTAGGTTAGATTTATTCATTGTAATCAAGATTCATCCAAGTTTTTAATTCAAGTTTCTTACATCTACCTTTTTAAGGTATGATTCTATCTTTACTTTACTGTTTTATCTATTTTATTTACTGTAATTGTTTCTGTTCGTCTTCTGCTATGAACTAAACGTTCATAGTGGTTACGTGGACGAAAACTGAACTTCATCTGAGAATCAGATGAAGCCACTGGCCTCACCTTCCAAGCCGCCGGCTTGGTTGGAAGGAAGCCGCCGGCTTCGTGTGCTTTATCCGTACAGTTCCTGGTTCTTTTCCAGATCTGTATGATCGAGTTTCTGTAATGATGTTTGAATTCTTTCGAAACTGTTTTGCTTAAATACACTTGTTTGCCATGCTTAATGATTAAATAACATGATTTTAGGATTGATTAGTACTTGATCCGATGATCTATTATTCGATTCATGCTACTTGTTTAGATCTAGTCCATCAAACTTGTTAAATTGGATTGCATGCAACTAAGTTTTTTAGCTTAATAGTGATAAACTTGTTTAAAAGGAATTACGCTTATATAATAGAATTTGATATTGATAGGCTTAATCGAAGAACCTTTGTTTGGATTTGTTTAATTAATGATTGCATGAGAACTTAGTAGTAATTGACTTTCAGCTAGTAACTTGAGTTGATCTACTTGGTGTTTAATAGCTTATATGATTTGTCAGTCTATTTGCATATTGATCCTCATCACAAGATTGGTATGTATCATGTAATTCAATTAAACATGAAGAATTAAGATGTTAGTTATGCACATCACATATCTAGCATATGTTTTAAGTCCTACTTGTTGAATGATATGCAACACTAGCTTAACCTATTAAGGGATAATAATTGGTCTATGATTGTTATTCTGCTTTGTGTTAATATAAGTTATCAAACTTGCCTAATATGATTCACGTATGAGTTGGTTTTTCATGTAACTACTTTTACTTTTATTTGTTTATTTTGAATCTTCAATTCCTTGCTTTATTTTATTGTTTTGTTTATCTTTTAAAGCATTTATTTCCTAAGAGATAAGAATCTATCCTATAAAAAGACATAAAAATATATCTTTAATTCTTTAATAAGAATTAAATAATAAAACAACTCTTATCAGCTTTCACGCTCTCTTGGGACGATAACTTAAAATACTACATCTGATCGGGTTTTGTTGCTCGTTAGGGTGTTAAAGTGTATTAATAAAAGGTTTTATAAATTTAAAAGTTGAAAGATAAGTTAAGCACTATTGCACACACTTTTGACACATCAAGACGGCAGCATCATCGGAGAAAGATACAAAAGCATACCTCCTCCCATGCCAAAATTTAATCTCAGTTATCACACCGGTCTTGTTGAAAGTACTCTCAATCATATGACGAGTAGTCGTCTTCTCCAGACGCCCAATAAAAACCGTACTTCCAAAAGAAGCAGAGCCATCCCCTGAATCTCTCCCCGGAGTGCTCGCCGGAGCACCTTTTGTCACCGCAAGACCATCCGTCGACGGACCAACGGTCGATCTTAACAAATCAGGGAGGTTTAAAGGGTAAGAGGGTAGAGTATTGTTGGAAGTTGGAGGAAGATCGGAAATCGGTGTACCGGAATTTGAAGTGATTTTAGTAATCAGGTGTAATTTGAATTAAAGTTAAAGTTTTTTGGCTGTTGGAGGGAGGAGTCTTGAGAGAGAAAATTTGACATCGTTTATTATCTAAGGACTTATCGCTAAGTAACAAAAAATACATGTATTTTTTAATAAATGTCACATAAAAATCAACATTAATTACTTTGTACAATACCTTAACTATATGTATATTATACAACATAATATACAACAATATAAATTAGTAAAAGTTAGCAAAACCACTTATTGTATTTACATATATGGTTTTTATGTGTATAAATAGACATCGTATTTGTGTTTGTTCCAAATAAAAAGTAAAACGAAATAACTAAATATTTAATGTCTAATAACGTGGAAGGTAACAGCATATTTATGTCGTATTTAGTAAACGCAGATTCTTATTTTAAACTAGTGATTGATTATTTAAGTTTTAGAAAGAAATTAAAAAGTAATAAAGTATAGTAATGAATTAGAGATCTGGGAAGAAACTGGAGTAATACATTATAGGAAGGCAGGTGCTTGTTGATGTAGTATGTCTCTATTTTGAAATTTTGTTAAAAGCTAGAGCCAACAAGATGTATCAGCTATGATTCACAAGTTTCGTTTATACGGAGTACAAAACATTTAACATTTAATGTTTTTTTTATGAGTCCTAGAGACTAACAGAAAAAAAAAAATCACTTAACAAGTAAAAATATCCTTTTTTTTTTTTTTTTTAACGGCAAACAACACAACATTTAATAGAAAACGATCTTTAGCAAGGCACTAAAGGATATTACAACGGAGTAGACAACCACAAGTTCCAATCAGAAACTAAATGGCCTCTACTTTTAATCCAACGAAAAGATAAAGATCTAATAACATCAAATAAACTATATCTATTACAAAAAGAATCATTAAAAACTAAACCGTTCCGAAAGTACCAAATGACCCATAATAAAGTAGCTACTATCCCGATAATCCGATTCTTGTTGATCTTGCCAATCCGGAAACCTTCAATCCAACTAAGAAACGACTCCCACGAACCGAAAGAAGGCATGTTACAATTTAACCAAACACGAATCTTGATCCAAATCTCCTTAGCTACCGAACAACTAAAGAACAGATGATCGACATTTTGAATCCCATTGTTACATACTGGGCACACAATGGAACTAACTAGTGTTCGAACCCTCGCTTCGCGCCGAGGGTTCTGTTTTTAATGTATTTTATTGCGTTTAGTTTGTAAAATTTTTTTTTTGCTAACGATGATGTTGTTGAAGCGCAACTCGAGTCGAACTAAAAGGTATAACCCGTGAAAGATTTAAATGTTATTTAAAATTAACAATATATGTGCATCTCCGCGTTTCGCTATAGAGTTGTCGACTTTTAAAAATTTAACGGACAATTAACGTGTATGAAAAGTACCCCAAATATTTAGCGTTTTTTAAAAAACGTCCGTTTTGCGTATAGTTAGTGACATTGTGTTCCTAAAATTATTTCGAGTTTAACGATGGTGGCAAAAAAATTTAACTCGGTTCGAGTGCGAAGATATGGCCCGTTGGATATTTGGGTGGAGTTTGTTTAAGATTTTTTATGAGAATGGTTAATTGACACTTTACCCCCTGTTTGGGGGGTGGATTTGATTTTTTAGATAAAGTGTGGGGTGGTTTGTGGTTGAATTTGTAAAAAAAAAGGTAAAAAGTGGAAAATACCGCTGGGTACTATTCATTTTCCCTATGTCTTTTAGAATATAGGTATAATATAATAAAAAGTATGAGGTCGATTTATAATGAATGAGAAGTTTTATGGTTAAATTATAAAGTGTGAAAAGATTGTGGTAAGTTTATAAAAACTATAGAGTTAAGTATTAAAAAATGCGGGGTTGAATTGTAATAAATAAAAAGTTAGAGTTAAGTATTAAAAAATGCGGGGTTGAATTGTAATAAATAAAAAGTTTGTTGTAAATTTGTGAAAATTGTGAAGTTCACTATTCATTTCACCTCTCTCTTTTAGATATATAGAGTAATATCAATTCCTTTCGCGGATAGATTCCAACGAAGGGGAAGAGCATCTCGACTCAAACGCCACAAAAAAATGTTCACTTTTCTAGGAATAAATTTAAACCATACCGTGGCCACACTAGACGAAGGTAACATGATGTGGTCTATGTAATCCCTCGCCACTTTTACCGAGAACAAACCATCAGATGAAATACTGAACGTCCAATAATCATCGCGATCAACAGCATGAAACTGAGACACCAACGACTTCAGCTCCTCGAACAAAACGCTGTTTCGACCACCCATGTTAGATCGAGACCAAGTCCAAACCCATTCTCCGTTACACCATTTATTAGCGATAGTGTCTTGTTGGTTTAAATCGAGGTGAAATAAACGATTGAAACGAGTAAATAAACTAGAATTTCAGCACCAAGTATCGAACCAAAAACGAACCGAACTACCATTACCCACCTTCATAAAAAACGCATCATTTGGCAAAAAACCATTCGAGACGGAATCATTGCAAGTCGTGACCAGCGTAGACCAAGTACTATGAGACGAAACATTTACTTTTTCAAATCGATTACCATGAATAGCTTGAATAACGGAGACCCATAGATCACCCGGATGCACGAGATATCTCCATCTCCATTTCTGAAGAAGGGCAATATTAAACGCTTTCAAACTACCAACGTTCAACCCCCCTTTTTCGTAGGATGCTAAAATAGACTTCCACTTAACCCATGCCATTTTCTTATTAGAAGCATTACCTCCCCAAAAGAATCTAGCACGAATGGCCTCCAATTGTTTCATAACAGTTTCGGGGCATTTAAATAAAGACATAAAATAAATGCCAAGACTACCCATTACTGATTTGATGAGTGTTAATCTACCTCCTGACGAAATCAAACTAGCTTTCCAAGATGAAAGTCTAGCTTTATATTTATTAATAAGAGGCTCCCAATTTTTTAATAAATTCATATTAGCACCAATCGGAACACCGAGATAAGTAGTCGGAAACGATCCTGTACGACAACCAACCGCATTGGCAAAAGAATCAACCTCATCGTCTTCGACCCCTATACCAAATACATGAGATTTGACCAAAATTTTCTTTAAACCTGAAACAAGATGAAAAATCTCCAGAATTTGGATAATATTGTGAAGGTCTCTTCTGCTCCATTCTGAAAAAATAATAACGTCATCCGCATACAAAAAATGAGAAAGATGAATTGCTTCATTTCCTACTTTAATACCACGAATAATGTTTCTTTCCATAGCGCGGGAAAGAGATAAATGTAGACCTTCCATAACCATTATGAACAAAAACGGGCTTAACGGGTCTCCATGTCTAAGACCTCTTTCAAGAGGAAATTCCCGGGTCGGACTACCATTTACTAAAACTGAGGTTCGAGCTGTGCTAAGACAACCAATAATCCACCTACACCAATTGGCACCGAAACCAAAAATGCGTAATAAGAATAACAAATACTTCCAACTTACAGTATCGTACGCCTTCTCGAAGTCCACTTTGAATAAAAGCATCTTCCTTTTGGTCTTCTTGAACCAAGACATAATCTCACTAAGCATAATCGGGCCATCGAGAATCTGACGACCTGAAATAAAAGCAGACTGAACAGGACTAACAATTTTATCAATGACAACAAGTAACCTGTTAGTGAGAAACTTGGTGACAATCTTGTAAAAGAAACCGACCAACGAGATCGGTATAAACTCGGAAATAAGCACTGGGTTTTTAACTTTCGGGATGAGTGAAAAAAGGCTGAATTCGCCCCATTTGGAAGAATACCCGTGCTGAAAAAACAACGAATATCTCTACATAAATCAGCTTGTAAAATGTCCCAAAAATCTTTGATAAATTGGAATGAAAAATGTAACGACCCGTCAAAATCGCTATTGACGCGGCACGTTAATCATTGATTCCACAGTGAGGTTTTGACCTCTATATGATACGTTTTGATAAAATATTGCATTCATTAAAATAAGTGACTTTCTAAACATAGAAAGTTATAAACATGTGGGCGAGTGCTTAGGTATAAGCAAAACCCCGAAATACATAAGTCTTTAATTTACAGGTTGACATCACAGTCCAGTTATTTATTACACAACGCAGTTTTATTTTGAATGCAATAAACTTTGTACAAAGCATGAGAGACTCCATGCAGGCAACAAGCACATCACAGCGGAAGCATTCTAAGGACCTGAGAATAAAACATGCTAAAAAGTCAACACGAATGTTGGTGAGTTATAGGTTTAATTGCTCGAGTCATAAACATATATAAAGATAGACCACAAGATTTCATCAAAAGTTTATCAATAGATTCTACGTAACAGAGCACCCTGGTAACTAAACTTAACGCTATAGTGATAATTACCCCATTCGTTTTAATACACGCAAACCAATGTGTCTTAACCTCAAATAACATACGTCCGTTAAAAGGCTAGCGCTCTAGCTCGGACGGGGATGTCAAGCCCTATGGATCCATATACTATTATTAGCGCCCACCAGTCCATACTCTATGTACTGGCAGTTACTAGATACCAAAGCTAAGGGATTTTCGGTTCAAACTCAGTGTAGAATTAAGTATGTACTTGTATCCATTGCGTTTAAAATAAATTGCATGTATTCTCAGCCCAAAAATATTTAAAGTATTTAAAAAGGGAGACTATAACTCACAGTTCAATATTGTGATTCAATATTGTAGGGAAATAGCGTAGACGTAATGATGGTAGACGACTGTATGGTTGGCCTTGGATTCTAGAACAATACCCCGAACAATACCCAATATTACCTTAGCTTGAAACGGTTTGAAACCCGAATTAAAATACCCTCGTAAATACCTTATTATTATTAAACTTAAATTATAATATTAAAATTATAAATATCTTATCGTTTACAGAAGGAAGAAAAGAAATTGGGGTGAGTAACTCGTCGAACAAACTGGCGTATTTATAATACTTTTTCATTTACTGTAGCTCATGCGATCGCATGAGTTTTCAGTGTTTTTGCCATGCGATCGCATGGCGTTTTGTTTCTAGTTCGTCGACATCAAATAGTGCTACTGTAGCAATTCACTGTAGCAAAGTCAATTTTACTGTAGCAATTCACTGTAGCAAAGTCAATTTTACTGTAGCACTGTAGCAAAGTACGATTTCACTGTAGCAAATAGTGTTTTACTGTAGGAAAGTCGTTTTTACTTGTACATATACATATATACATACATATAATTGTTCATGAATCGTCGAGAGTAGTCAAAGGTAATTGAATATATAAAACAGTTCCAAAATTTTGAGACTCAATCTAACAGACTTTGTTTAACGTGTCAAAATAATAAATCGTATAGAGAATTGGTTTAAATAAGTCGAAATTTTCCGGGTCATCACAAAAAACCATCCGGACCAGGAGCTTTTGTTCTACCACAATCCCACACGGCTCTTTTAATTTCCTCATTATCAACTTCTCGTTCTAAAAATTCAGCTTCCGACTCAGAAAGGACATAATTTGGAACGATCGAGTTAAATTCTGCTCCTGAAACGACATTTTCAAATTTGTTTTTGTAGTACTCAAAAAACAAATTCTTTATCACGTTCGGTTCAACGACCCAATTACCATCAACCACCAAACCATTTATTGTTTGTTTGCGACGTTTGTGTTTCAACGAGCAATGAAAAAACTTGGAATTTTCGTCACCCTCGACATCCCATTTAATTCTCGCTTTTTGCATTTTATCGAAACCGGCCAATTTAATGAGCTCTTCTTTTTTCATGAATAATGTATTTCGATTTGTAATAATGTCGTCAGTGGCCTGTCCAGAATCGATGAGAACATCAAGCTCGACTATTTGCTTCTCCACGTCAAACAAAGATTTGGCTTCTGATGTTCTAGTAGCATGTATCCAATTTTTCAACTTAGCCTTTAAAAGTCTGAGTTTATAAGTGATATTGGAGTACTGATGAACAATATTAATTTCATCACATGCTAGTTTAACAAAATCTTTAAAATCGTTCCTTGAAAACCAAGAGGCAAAAATTTTAAAATACGTAGGCCCAAAATCGATCGTGTCTTGAGACATTAAAATCGGGGAATGATCCGAAAAACCGCGTGGGAGAACCGTGCCTGTAAAATCATCAACAATTTGGATAACATTGTTAGAAACGAAAATACGATCAAGTTTACTAAGCTTACTGCCCGCCTTGTTACACCACGTGTATTTAAGGCCGCCAAGAGGAAGTTCGTATAACGCATTATCCTCTATGAAATCACTGAAAAAACGAGCATCAATCGGGCAAAAATCCGAGCCACACCTTTCGCTTTCATATCTCACCGCATTCCAATCGCCAAATAAAACGAACATTCCTTCATTATTAGACATAAAATTCGAGAGTCTCTGCCACAAAAAGGCTTTGCCGTTCACGTTTTGCGGGGCATAAACATTAACCATGAACACCTCGATATTTTTAGCAACCCATCTCCCTTTAACGATAACAAAGTTCACATCACACCATATATCGCTTCTAATGAACGTATTTGGATCCCATAAAGAAATAATACCACCTGAAAAACCTCGAGCCATGCTAACAGCATAGTCGAAGTTATGGTTTCCCCATAATGACCTTAATCGTGTCATTCTCAATCTAGTCATTTTCGATTCTTGTAAACCAAGGAATTGGATGTTTAAAGACGAACATAATTCCCTGATCCATTGACGTTTCACATGAAGTTTGGAACCGCAACTATTTAAGGATAGGAGCTTCATTTAAAACCATAACCTTTCGTCTTTTCGATTCAATAAATTGTGACAACCTTTTACATTGTACCTAGTAAATCACCAATGCCAAATAAATCCTCAAACGAACAAGTAAAAATATCCTAATCACAAGTGTATAAATGAAGCACTACATTGTCTTATGACTTGTTTTGATAAAACATGATAATTAAGCGTTAAATGGTTGAAAATATGAATGATTTAAAGTTTTAATTGAACTTAGTTTTGAACAACGATAATCTATTAATAATCCGTCTGAATGAAATGTATAGATGATGTAAAAATAATGTATAATACTTCGTATAATTGTTTTACAAGTATTCTGGATATAAATTAAAAAGTGCGTAGTACATTAAATAAAATCGAGGTGCTGAATATTTAGATTTTTTTACTTCGTTGGTCCCTGTATTATACTCCATTTTACTAACAGCGTCCCTTGATTATTAATTAGTCTTTAGAATCCTTTGTTTATCAATATTTTGCAATCAGCGTCCCTCGGAGGGACGCTGATTGCAAATTTGCAATATACACAATTTGCTAGCAGCGTCCCTCGAAAAGACGTTGATTGCAAATTTTTGATAAACAAAGGATTCTAAATGTCAAATTAATAATCAAGTGACGCTATTAGCAAAATTGGGTATAATACATGGCCCAACGGAGCAGATAAGTCGAATATTTAATATAGTAATTCAACTATGGATAATTCAACGAAGATTGTTGAATAGTTCCACGTTATTTGTTATTATAAATCTTAGTGACATAGTGAATTGGGTGGTGAATCAACACAATTAACTGAACAGCTATAAAGAAGAAAAATATTAGTCACTTAGATAAATGACCATTTGAAGAATTGTGTTTAATACTATAAAGGATGAAAAATGTATTAGGTCGATTTTAATAAATTCATATAAACATATTAGCCATGTATCCATGAAATTTACTCAAATACATAGTTAAAAATTACTCAATATTATAGTAACATTAATTTAATGAAACTAAGACAATACTATATACGGTTGTTGTTTCTTGTTTTATGGCATGTGAGTTCTTCCGAATCGCACATGTCGATTCTTCCTTTTTCCCCGCCTACATTACAGCTTTGTTCGTGAAACTAATTAGTACTAGTATGATTTTTTTGAAGTGAATTACTTTATTCAATATTTATTTAAATAGCTGCTCGAAATAGTACAACAGTGATGAACGTGAATCTCGTTTTGACTTTTAAAAGTCAAATCCATTAATCATTACTCCCTCCGTCCCACTTAAAGTATCCACATTTCTATTTTGAGACATCTCATTTCAAATGTCCACTTTGTGTTTCAACTAATCACAAGAGGTTATTCTGGAGAGAGAAGATTTCTGATTGGTGGAGAATAAAGTTAGTGGGATTTCCTAAAACTGTGTGCAAAAAGTAAGTGAACACTTGTATTGGAACGGAGGGAGTATTTATTTATCCAAAGGCATAATCTCCATATACCCCTTGTAGCATGTGGCCCGTCATATCAATTTGACTTTGTTTTTAGTTCAAAAGTTTAAATCAATGTTTTTTCTTCTACTATTAACCTTCATTTACAACATTTTAAATACATTTTTGTTCACATACAACAAATTAAACATTTTTTGTTCACATTTATTTTTATTTTTTTACATTTTTAACGATAATCTTTAAGTTGTTAGAGTGCAAAAAATTGTGCTCTATAATTATTGTCATTTAAAAGTCACATATTTATGCAGAGAAGGATGACATTAGGTCGGGTTTGAGCCGGATTTAGGTAATTTCATACCCGAACCCTATTAAAAAAGTCCAACCCTAACCCGAACTCGCCGGATCCCATTTAATTACTAACTAGCGGATAAACGAGTTTCTTCACAAGTATTCGGGTCCCAAAATAAAAAACAATCCCTGGAGCGGGTAATTAAGGTGCTGTTTGTTTTTTAAGATGTTTTTGTCTGAAATCTGCGAACCACGTCTGTAGAGAAGATGTGATCCGAAGGTCTGTGAGCTGAAGGTTGAAGACTGTTTGTTTTTATGTCTGCCAAATTTATTTTTCTTCCTGAATTATTGCAATTCTCAAATTTTAACAAAAAAATGTATTAAAAAGTAATAAAAAAAGTTCTTAACAAGAGACTCAAACTAATATAATTAACTCAAGATTTACAAATGTTAAAATAATAACAAGTTTATTATCTATCTGTTACATTACCAATTACTTACCAAGCACTAATAATAACAACATAACCACCAAAAATACATACCAATCAATACATCAGATCAAATATCATCAAATAAAATAACTAAAGTAACCATGAATTCACTGTATCTCAATCTTTTGACTTTAATATAAAATCTTCAGTAAAAAAAACTCATTACGAGTCCCCTGGAATCAATTAACCAAATTAAATCATAAACTCAAACAAAATTGTTCTTACTCACAATCATAATCATGAGACAACAGATAAAAATGATAAAATTAATGAAATAAAGAGAAAGGAAGGTTACCGGAAGTGATATTGTGGCCGGAGGCGGTGGTGCGGTCGGAAGTGACTGCGTTAAAGGAGGTGATGATTGTTAACATCTTATGAATTCAATCAAGCAAAGAGTACAGATTTTCTCATCAATTTCATCTGATTATTTCAGAACTAAGAGATGTCGCCGGAGATGGTGTCGTCGGAGATGGTACCGTCGGAGATGGTGTCGCCGAAAATGATGGTTACGTGGTGGTGGTTATGTGGCTCTGGAGATGTGGGTGGAGATAGGAATGAGATAAAGGTTATAAAACAATCATATAGATGTGGGTGGAGAAGGATAGAGATAAAAATGTCTTACAAAATTAGAAGCTATATTTTAGAGCTTCCAATTAGAAGATATGAATATTTGCAGATCTTATATTAGCTTATGTCCTTAAAAAAACAAACCATCTTAAATATAAATGTCTTCCCGCCCCTCGCAGACATAAGACCTAATAAGGTGTGCAATGTGAAAAACAAACAACACCTAAGTTTGTGTCTGAAACCATTCCTAGACCCGGACTCGCAAAACAATTAAAAAACATGCCCATACCCAACCCAATACTCATTTACTCGGTCTGAACCCGGCCCATATATACTGGGTTTCGAGTTTGTCTATCGGGTATGAGTTTTTTTTTTCATCCCTATATGCAGCTTAACAACATCTCAAGTTGTTGTGTATAGAAAAATCTTTTAACCACTTTGACGTTTTAATTTATTCCAAAATAAATGTTCCACTTACAAAATTTACTTATTAAATAAAAATACACTTTATCGAGTTAAATAATAGAGTATATGTTTTTAGTCTTGAAAAATAATTTAAATAATTAATTAATTATTGTTATTATTAAATGTTATGTTATTTTATGTTAATTAAGTAAATTTGTTATTTGTTTATTTTAAGTAAAAATCGAAAATTTAATAAACAAAAATTCGGAAGATCAAAAATTACATTTGATGTTTTGTTGTGATAAAATCATTTGGTTCGTTATTTTTAATTTTATATTAATGTATAAATATAAATACAAGTTAACTACTAGTATTAATCAGAGTGTATAACCACCAAAAAATCAAATTAATGCCTATCACTAAACTTAAAAAACAACAAATAATAGTGGATGATTTGACCGATATAGTGTCAGGTAGGGATGGCAATGGATCGGATATGGATTGGGTGATGCCGTATCCATATCCATATCCATTTAGTTTTTATTCATCCATATCCACATCCATATCCATTTAATTTCAGGTCATCCGTCTATATCCATATCCAATGGATTAAGCGGGTTAATGAATATCCATTGAATATTCAAATAATGTTATATTATTTCCTAATATGTGATGGAAACAAAAACGTAGTATAGCAAAAATAAATATAACATGATATAATTAAAGTCTATCCACAAGAAAGTGTAATCTTCATCGAAGATAGAACATAATTTATTAAATTTACTATTAAACATAAATTATGAAAAAATAATATGTAATTTGTATGATTATTTTGTTAGATATATGCGTGTTATACTATAATATATCATAGTTATTTGATTATAAGGTTAAAGCAAAATGTAAATTTAACGGAAAATAAATTAATAATGGTAAATGTGTAAGCATATATCTATATTTATGTATTTGTATATGTATTTCGGGTGTAAATAGATATATTCATGGATGAAATTTTTCATCCATATCCGTATCCATATCCATTTAGGTTCATCCATATCCATATCCGTATCCATATCCATTTAGGTTCATCCATATCCATATCCATATCCATATCCATTTAAGTTCATTCATATCCATCATAAAGCGAGTGGATCGGGTAGATATCTACTGGATCGGGTGGCCATTGCCATCCCTAGTGTCAGGAAGTGTAGAAGGGAGTATATTCATTAACTCCCTATCCAAAAAGAGCTGCTTGCTAAAGATTAAATAAAGAAACTACTTCAAAGAATATATAGTCAACTCCCAAGACTACAAGCAAACTATACATATTTGTGAGGAACTATTTAGTTACAAAATATTACAACCCAAACTCCCAAAGTAATGTTGAAACTCTATAGGTTTTCCAGATTTATGTATAAAACTAGGAAGGTGAGTCATGTTTAAGAGGGCCATAAAAGTCAAACTGAAGGTACGGTAGCTACCTACAAGTGTTATGAAATTTACTGACCTACGTTACATTATTTCCAAATTATTGTAGAGAACAATAACACTAAGAAGAAATTAAACGGGGATGGAAGTGGTGCACAATTCGCTATCGGTAGAAAATTGTGGCAAACGATAGAATGAGTTTGCTGGTATTTCATTTTGAATAATAGAAATTAAAGAGTTTTTCGCAACAAATCGTTCGAGTAGATTGCTAGACTAGCTAAAAATCTCAACATCGAGTGGCATCAATGGCTTGTTAATCCTCGCTATTATCTTGACACAACTTCTCAAAGATCGGGCATTGGATAATACTTCGTTTAAATCTTATGTATCGATCGTGTTTTGTTCAGTCCTTTTAATCCTCTTCTCGCGTTGTTTTGTACATATAATGTGCCCATGCTTCTAAAAATCGGATATATAAGCATGGTGGATGTGTAATTATTTATAGACTTATAGTGCTTTAATAATATCTTGGGTTTTTAAAATATATATATATATATATATATATATATATATATATATATATATATATATATATATATATATATATATATATATATATATATATATATATATATATATATATATATATATATTTATATATATTTATATCTAACAGTTGCCATTAGGGATGGCAATGGTCACCCGATCCGGTGGATATCCACCCGATTCACCCTCTTCGTAATGGATATGGATGAACCTAAATGGATATGGATACGGATATGGATGAACCTAAATGGATATGGATATGGACATGGATGAAAATTTTCATCTATGGATATATCCATTGCCACCCGAAATATAACCACAAACAACAATATGAGATGGGTTTTTTTAGGCGTCAACGTTGTTAACCTCTGGTCCGGCTACCGTGATAACCCGTACCCGAGATGATGATCTCGGGAGGGTGGCTAACGAATTACGCGTCGGTCGATAGTCGGAATCTATCGACGACCAGAGGGAGAAAAACCCTACGAGATCCGTAGGAAAAAACCCTAGATCGTGTAGTCGCCGTAAAGAGGCATTTAGCAAGAGATGGAGAGAGCCGTATGCGATGGGAGGAGTGTGCTTGATGTAGGTTTTTGCCCCATATTTATAGTTGGGAATTAGGGTTTAGATAACTTGTGCGCTAAGTCAATCGTAGGCCCTAATTAATAAAACCCTACATCATCAAGTCCCCCAAGTTCGGTATGATATTTTTGTCAAGTATCGTATCGAACTTCTCGTTAGGCTGCAGAAAACAAGTTCACGAGAGCACGCGCAGACAACTACGCGTAAACCCGCGAACAGATGTGCGCAAAACCGCATGCGTGGTGTGCGTAGAACTGCGGACAACTATGCGAAAAACGCGCGAAAAGAGAGCGCACACACAGTTGCGCAAACGCGCGAATGTCTGCGCGAAAGATACCTGCACCTGAACCACATATAACGAATTAAAAGCTCAATAATTACACATTTGTTTATGCATATATTTTCCGAGGGAAAATATATCAACAAACAACAATATGAGATGGGTTTTTTTAGGCGTCAACGTTGTTAACCTCAGGTCCGGCTACCGTGATAACCCGTACCCGAGATGATGATCTCGGGAGGGTGGCTAACCAATTACCCGTCGGTCGATAGTCGGAAGCTATCAACGACCAGAGGGAGAAAAACCCTACGAGATCCGTAGGAAAAAACCCTAGATCGTGTAGTCACCGTAAAGAGGCATTTAGCATGAGATGGAGAGAGCCGTATGCGATGGGAGGAGTGTGCTTGATGTAGGTTTTTGACCCATATTTATAGTTGGGAATTATGGTTTAGATAACTTGTGCACTAAGTCAATCGTAGGCCCTAATTAATAAAACCCTACGTCATCATATACAAGTACATAAATATAGATATATGTTTACATATTTCCTATTACAAGTTCATTTACCGTTAAATTTACATTATGCTTTCAAACTTATAATGAATTAACTATACGATATGACAATAAAATACGTATATCAAACAAAATAAACTTACAAATTTTGTATTTAATTTTTCATAATTTATGTTTTATAGTAAATTTAACTTATATATTCGACAAAGATTACACATTCTTATGGATAAATTTTAATTATATCATATTATAATTATTTTTACTATACTAAGTTTTCATTTTAATTGCATATTAGAAAATATTATAACATTTTTTTTAACATCCATTGGATATCCATTAACCCGCTTAATCCAATATGGATGGATGACTTGAAACTAAATGGATATGGATGAACAAAAATTAAATGGATATGGATATGAATACAGCGTCACTCGATCCATATCCGATCTATTGACATCCCTAGTTGCCATAAATAACATTAATACAAAAATTATACAAGAAAAGTCGATATTAAAAAAATAAATATTTATGTTTTGCAATTAATTTAACAGAATTTTATAATCTAAATCTTGTATGCTTAAACATCGTCAAAGGCTACGTTTAGCCTTCTCCATGATAATAATAGTTATATGATGACTTCATGAAAGGTTGGAAAGTTATGTACAATAATATGATATTTTGGTATTTACATACAAAGCGCATGAATTATCCTAATAAAACCCAACAAGCAAATGACTGTATATAAAGTGCATAATCTTTTAATTTCAAGATTCATTCACATACATGGAAAATGATAAAATTGGAAACGTCGAAAAAAATACATGCTGATACAAAACAAATGGACCATGCTCAGTAATGTAGAAGTGATATATATGAAAAGAAATAAAAGCTGAAACCTGCATCCTCTACAGATAGTTTACAATACTCGATACAGGAAAAATATATATATTTTTTTCTTTGTGAATTAAGCTTTACGGTACAACTATAACTAGTGCATGAAAAAGCTTACGGCTTTGAGAACATCCCTTGAGTTAATGAGGAGAAGTCGTAGTCTTTGGTAGACTGAGAAGGAGATGCAGATGATAGTGAAGAAGTCGTTGATGGTTTAGAAGCTCCAGTGGGCCCAATGCCGTTGAACGAAGGATTCTGACCCATGCTTCCAGGTGGCATCATGCCATTGGCAGTTGCATTAAGACCCATGCCGTAAATGCTACTATAAGAATATATAGCTTTGAAGTGTTATGAATTTGCACTTTATAAACGCCAGGGAAAAAGTACACTTGAGATAGAAATATACCTGCTGGATGTTGGAACCTGAAATGAATTCCCAGCCGAATTTACTGCTCCCATGTTTCCCATCTAGTTCAAAAATGTAAATTAGTACATAGAAAAAATTTCAATATATAGCATAGTAATAAGACTTGAAGAGTACATTTTTAGCGGGTCAAACGTATTTGTTAAAAAAGTACAATGTCAAACACACAGTTCAGATTATCAAACGGAAATAATAATATAATAGTAGTAACATTCATATTTAGCACTAAATATTTGTTAAATTCTAGATTTTTATGCAAAAATCGCTTCTGTCAAACTAGAACTCATCTAATCCAATGTGCATGCACACAAACAAACAAAAAAAAAACATCCACTATGACACGTTCCCGGACTGCCCATCTGCGACCGCTACATAAACCCAAAAAACTGTAAATCAAAATTTATACCTGCTGCAAATATTTCTCAAGTTGATCTTTTCCAGGAGCTGGCATATGCATTCCTGGGAGTTGAAAGCCAGCATTTGGCCAGTTTTGATTGGACATATTTGTACCACCAGGTACGTTCTGTTGCCCATTTGCAGGAAACTTTGGCAAACCACCTGATTTCGCTGCAGCAGCCATAAGCAGGTACTGCTGCTGAGCTAGCATGGCAAGTTGCTGTTGATGAATAGCATATGGTGATGATGTATTATTACCCTGCTATCATATATAAAAACTTTATTCAGATCCCATTCATGTTGGCCATCAAAGAAAAACAAACATTAATATCATAGGTGATCATAGTGGCATAATGGCTTGTTTGGTAACAGGTCAAAAGATGAAATTTTAGTACAGCCCAAAAGATACCAGGTTAATGCCAAAACAAACAAATATTTTTTCGAATAAACAGTATAAGCGTGAAACATCATTACAAAAGTTAATAGTGTTTGTATAGAAATGGTATTGGTGATTGTATAGACTTTGTCTTTTATTGGTATAGGGATGAATTATGGTGAATGTTTTATTTTCTATGCTTTCTAGTTTGGTAGAAAGTGTAATAGTGTTTCGGATGGTTCACTAAAAATCATCCCCCCATGTACTTTTCGTTTTTTGATGGTATAAAATTCTCCGGGGTACCGTCCCCTTTTTCCAAAAAAAAATCATTACAAAAGTTATATTACTGAAATAATGACATAATTTTTTAAGTGATTGATTTCGAAAGCTCTATGTTTTTAAACCATTAGAGAACATGCCAAATTTGCCACCTCTACAACAAGGCACACAAGAAAAGACGTTTATTCTGGAAATGGTACCTTTTCAAAAAGGCTCATAATATCATTTTTGACATCCTTCTGAGGCGTTTGCGTTTTGGGTTGTTCAAGAGGAGGTGAATCTTTAAATAGATCTTCTATTCCAGAAGTGGTTTTGACCTGGTTGTCAACAGGTTTTGTAACATCAATTGTCCCTGAAGTTGGTACTTCTACAGCAGCTATAAATATAATAGAAGGGTAAGTCAGTAAAGCACGGCTGTAAATATAATACGAGGTACGAAAACACGTATATCTAAGGAAAGTACAGACATACATTGAAATCCTGCCCATAGATCATCTGTAGAAGAAGCCGTTTCTGGAACTTTATCAGTAGGAGCATCGTCCATTGAAAGCATGTCAAAAAGATCAGTAGCAAAATCAACCTTAGGAGGTTGAACAGTTTCAGTAGCCTCCTTTGCCAACTCAGCAGCAGGAGCTACTGGTTCAGCTTTCTGTATTACCTATTGAGTAAAAATATATCAATGAACTTTCTTAATATGTAAGATACAAAATGAACACGTAATGAACCCAAGTATCCATTAACTTGCTTAAAGTAGAAGATATGACAATCACATAAGAAAATACATGGATCTATGCAATATATATATATATATATATATATATATATATATATATATATATATATATATATATATATATATATATATATATATATATATAGGGGCAGGATCAATGGGGAAGTAACCAATCGGGGGGAAGCGGGGGGAAGCAACAAAAAAAAAAATTCCGTTTTTTTTTTTGGAATTTTTTTCCCCGGCATCAAGATCACACGAAAATATGAACATTTAGAAGAGACACTTCGTGATGAATGTTATTATTTAGGCGGGAAAACGATCGACAAAAATAACAACAACAACAACAACAACAATACCCAATCCCGCGCCTGCGAGGTATGGGGGAGGTAAGGTGTAGACAATCCTTCCTCTACCCTAAACTAGAAGAGAAGTCGTTTCTGTTACCACGAGTCGAGAGAATTCTCCACCCACGGTAAAGGAAATTCATCCCCCTCTCTACTCCAGGGTAGAGAGATTGCTTCCGTGAGGACCTCCGGCTAAAAAAAAGACTCTTTTTTTTTTTTTTTAAAACTAGAAAATAGAAATTAAAAAATAAATTAAAACATACAAAGATAAATAAAAAATAATAATAAAAATAATAATAATAATAATAATAATAATAATAATAATAATAATAATAA
The DNA here is from genome assembly GCF_046630445.1 of Rutidosis leptorrhynchoides. NCBI lineage: Eukaryota > Viridiplantae > Streptophyta > Magnoliopsida > Asterales > Asteraceae > Rutidosis > Rutidosis leptorrhynchoides. The sequence goes on from NC_092333.1 coordinate 684,322,995, forward strand.
AATATAGGGGGGACGCCATGAAAATGGTAGAATCAGATTTTCATGGGGTTTAAAGCATGCCTAAGAATCAATTTAGGCTCTGAGCGGCAGTCAAGACGCCACTAAAACGACGCTTGTCGTTGCCTCAATAAATAGAGCCAAAAGACCTTGTGGACAGCAACTCGAGGGCATGCCGGGTGGAAGTTGTTGCGCAAGCAAAGAGCCAACCACCCTTAGCAAACCAAAAACCACTCATGCACCTTTACGGTAGACACCCCCGAAACCACCCAACTAAGAGGAACCAACCAAGTTCTAGAGCAAGGGAAGTCGTCCTCAGCCATAATGGTCCCAAGATGCACCGAGCGATGCGAATCACTTGATCATACATACATGCATACATACGTACATACATACACACATACCTAAACCTACATACACACCAGACATACCTACGTAAATACATGAGACATACCTACGTACAAGTATGAAACATACCTACGTACATACATACATGCATAAAGCCACACATACAACCATACATACATAGCATAAACACCCAGTCCTACATAAACCTATTAGCAAAACATACATACATGAGTGAATATACCACACCTGCAGACAAAGTAAAAAACGAGCATACATACATACCTACCTACAAATATACATACATAAAAAACAAACTCACATATAAAAACGTGTGTAACTGCATCACACCTTCATTACAAAACCTACATGCATGCATACGTACATACAAACATACAAGAACCTACGTGCATACGTACAAACATCCAAGCAAGCATGCATACATCCAAAACCAAAGATACCAAAAACATACTCATTTAATACTATTAGTAACAGTATATAAAACTAATAAAAACGATAGTAATAGTAATAATAATAGTTCATATAAATATTAATAGTAATAAATATTTGTAATACAAATACTAATACACTAATAATTAATAATAGTGATACAAAAAATAATAATAATAACAATAACAATACTAATAATTGTAATAGTAAGAATAATAACAGTAATAGCAGTAATAGCAGTAATAACAGTAATAACAGTAATAACAATAACAATAACAATAACAATAATAATAATAAAAGTAGCCCTACTCAACTATTCTTATTCTAGCCCTCCACGCATCCCTATCAGAATATGAACGGTTTTTTTTCATGTTTTGTGAAGTAAAATTTAGCCCGATTTAGAGTTTAGGGTTTAGGGTTTAGGGTTTAGGGTTTGGTATTTTGGGTTTATTCCATAAACCCAAAACACCAAACCCTAAACCCTAAACCGTTCGTGTTAAAAACTCAATCTAAACCCTAAATCTAAACCCTAAACCCTAAACCCTAAATTTCTAAACCCTAATATCTAAACCCCAATAGCTAAAACCTCAACATACGCTCGAAAAACACGATAATTGTTATATATTACTTCTTCGAGCGTTTTCCCGCCAAAATAAAAACATTTATCACAAAGTCTCTCTACTAAATGTTCATATTTTCATCTCATCTATAATGTTCGTGAACAAAGTTTTTTCAAAAAACGAAAAGAAAAAAAAAAAGTTTTTGCTTCCCCCCGCTTCCCCCCGGTATATATATATATAGAAAAAGGAAGTGTTAGATATCCCTCAGATATCATAGAAGCATGTTGTAACACTAAAATTACTTGTTGAAACTTGAAAGTTCCACCGACATGAGAAATTGGTATCAACGCTTCCATAGTTTAAAAAAACGTACGCCTCATACGCCTCGAGGCGCGCCTCACTACGAAATTGCAATTCACCGTTTCGAAACGAACGCCTCATTGCTGAATAAAAACGGACGCCTCACACTTGGGCCTCACACTGAAAATCGTACGCCTCAATTTTTTAGAAAAAACGTACGCCCCTTAGAAAAAATAGCGGGAAAATTGTGGCGGCTAAATTAGGTGAAGTGGTAGGTGAAGGCTTAGTTTGTTGAATCCGTGAATGAGAAGAAGAGGTAGATGAAGGCTTAGATCTGGTAATTGAAAAGAAGGCTTAGTTTGTTGAATCCGTAATTGAAAAGAAGAAGAGGTAGGTGAAGGCTTAGTTTGTTGAATCCGTAATTGAAAAGAAGAAAGAAGCACAGATCTGATTCTGATCTAATCTTATCTATACTGCGTATATCTTTATATATTTAAATATTTTAATTTATTTTTCTTTTATCAAATTTCAATTACAGCCCCTAAAGTTTTACTAAACTTTAATAATAAGAAAAAACTATATATACACCCTTGAAACTTTAATAAAATGATGATAACAGTCCCTGTTAATTATATATTATATATTATCGATTATATATATCTAATAATTTTTTATGTATTTTTTTAACTCCGCCTCGAACGTACGCCTCGGTTCGCCTCGAGGCATACGCCTCGCCTCACAAAGGGAAAACGCCTCGAGGCACGTTTCCGTTTTTTTAAACCTTGAACGCTTCCAACTAAAAAGTAAGTTAAAAACCAAACTTTACCTTTTCTACTAATAAGCAACAAAAGCAAAATGCAAATTTAACTCAAACACGCCTATAGGCTTGAGCATTTAACTCAAAACAGAGGCAGCACTAGCTAGTCTTAACTTTTACCACACTAAATAGATATGTGCACATCCATCATCTCAATATGATGAAACTATTGCTTATTAGATCATGTGAAATGCTACTTCTTAAAAAACAAACAAATAATTCAAATACAGGAGCTTTCTGGCTGAGGCTTATTTACTAATGGTACATTCAAAAGTTACAAATACATTCTAGCCTAAGACTTTAATCTAAGTCAAGAAGTAAAGTCAGTAAACACAATAACTTGGAAAGAGTCAACCGTAGAAAAAAGAGTCAGAGGGAGCACTTTTGACACATTTACTTACAAATGGGACAACTTATAATATGGCTTATCAATCTAATTTCAAATATCAAATGGGCTATAAAAAAAACATAACCTCTAAGGAGAACATGCCAAATGGGTTGATTAGGCTCATAGTTCAATTTTCAGTATATACATTCATTTACTAAAATCAATATTATTCTATTTTATTGTTGTTATTAGCATTAACATTATATTAACACAATAACACATTGACTTTAAATAATCATAACGCATTCTAAGAAATAAAAAGTAGACGAATAAGTGTTGGCTAGTCATATAAACCTAGACAGCCAGCCACGCATGTAGCTCCATATCGACCAAAACAAAAAAAACAAAAAACAAAACAAAAAAAAAAAAAAAAAAAAAAAAACATGCATAACTCAAACGCATTAAGCAACCTGCCCAAACACGCCCATCTTGTCACCTCTAATCACATGACACATGATGCTGTAATGATAAAATAGAAAGCCGGGGAGTTAAATGATAAAAACTAGACATACAGGTTCAGGTCCTTTTGGAGGCACACGAAGATTGATTCTAGTAACTGGTGTGCTGCTCTTTGTATTATGTGCTTGATAGTTCTTTCTTTCACCCACAGGACTCTCAACAGGTCTCTGCCACTGCACGGGAGCCTTTTCTTCTTGCGCCGCAGGAAGTGAAATTGGTATTCCATCTTTAGCAACCCATCTTTTGTCTTCATACCTTATTATAACATACAAAGAAGATTAGGACTTCACAAATATACAATGAATTAAAGAGGCATCGTGTTATATCATTTATAATTTAGGTACTAAAAGAGGACATACTTGGCCCGAATGAAATTCTCAATGCCAACTCTATCGTAATTTGGTGGCAGGTTTGCTTCCCAATAACTATTTGACCTTTCGTTTCCCATAGCTAATATAAAGAAAAAATAAACATACGAAACATAATTTCAGATTTTCATAAAATACATTCTTGAAGAAAGATAACATGAAAAACATCTGTCTTACATTGGATAAACGCAACCTGCTCAGGAAGCCACGTGTCCAGCGTAGCTGATCTTACCTGGGGATGGGTGCACAATAAATAATGAGAAAACAAATCTTGTTTCTGCTAATAGGCAGTTTAATCCTATAGAAAAGAACATACTTAGAGTAGTGACAACACACATGCCTATATTTAGTAATACACAAGCTGGAACAGGCATCGAAACTGATCCAATAGCTACTACATTGGAAAATCGAAATGAGCTACTTATGCAGTATGCTTGGTGATACCATAGACTCTTATTGGTGCCAAGGGAAGAGAATGTGATCATAATGGTAGCTCCTTTCTAACTAGGAAATGATAAATGTACACAATTGGATTGCAGTAACGTAGTATTTGCAAACAACCTGCAACACTACATTTATAGTTCAATATCATGATGCAAGCTCACTGCAGCCCTTCACTGTTACTAACCTATGGTAACATCGAAGATAAAGCTTCTGCAAGTCTGAACATATGCATACAGTAATCATATTGAGGTAAAAAAGAGTCAGACCCTGGGCCTTGGTAGATGTATACTACTACTCTACTGCATTATGAGCAAGCTATGAAACTTTTATACGTAAACTGTTAAGAAATTGACACTGATGTGGCACTAATAATGTCTCTTAACCTTTGTAAGCAGTTTCTATATTCCAAACCCACCAGTCAGATGGCATCACTCGTGAATGTTCTACTCTCTCTATGCATTCAACTACCCCTTCTCATACTGTCTCTCACACTTTATATTTGCTATTCATAACTAATTTGGTACGGTTCTTTGTCACATTGTTAAATTAATTTTTTTTTTTTAAGATAGGAAGTTTTTCTGCAACCACTTTCACATACAATACTAGTTGGACAATGAAGGTTTAGCAGAAATCAGATTATTACCTTTGATATGTGCACCCCAAGGCTTCTGTGAATACCAGAACATTGCATGCATATAAAGATGCCTAGGTTCACACTAGCCCATCGAGGACCTCTGCCATAAAAAGATCAGTATCGTCAAGTGAGGTACATATATAACAGAATAATATATAATATATATTTTTAACCATAAACATATATGCATCACATACTTGGTTTTACAATCAGCGCACTCCCTATTCTCCGGCAATTTAAGAAGTCCTTCTAGTATCTGGAGACGGATATCACATAAGATCAATTGATATGTAGCATAAGGCCAAAAAGAATCCTCGGTGTACCACATGTAAATGAAAAAAGAAAAAGGAAGAACAACTGATGTGGCAGAGCAGCAAAGAGAGAAGAGGGAAAACAAACGAAATATAAAGCATAGAAAGAACCAGGTCCACACACTTGCACAACATCAACTATAGAACACTGGCATTTGGAAAAAGTAGGAAATCATATTGTTTCATTTATAAAATTTGCATATGCAAACAGTTTAACTTTTAAACCTACGATACTCAATCCTAATGACCAAATCAACCAGAAGATGAAAGTTTGTATGATATGATTCCTATCTTAATTATTCAGTAATCTCACTTTGGTAGCATTAACATCTAGTAGTAATGAAGTTCATCTAATTGTGCATTTTCTAAGCAAAATTTGTGTTTTCAAATCAGATTTTGAATTTACAAATCGGTGTTTTAAAAATCATGTCCCAACTTTCTTTACAAAACTGCGTTTACTTTTCCTCAAAACACATGCATTCACTTTTTTGCCAAACACCATTTTCTAATTACTTGCGTTTTGTGAACACAATAGTCAGATGTATTTTACTAATGCAATTCCAAACACTCCTCAAGTCATAACAAAAACGTCTTCCCTTTCAAGACAACTTCTTGCACTACTTTGTAAGTGGTGTCCACCTTGAGAAAATATTGTTTTATAAGATACACCAACTAATTAGAGCCTAGAATGATAAACAGATTGTAGAAAACAAAATATGAAGATGTGTATTTCTATCTAAATCAATAACTTCCCATAATACCATCAACTTAATGGAACACACTAATGTAATCTGCTTCTTGATCCACCCTTACCTTTTAAAACATTAGTGAATAAATTCAACTTTGATTGATATTACAAGTTTAGGTTTTTTGGTTATAGCATCAGCTGCTAAATTATCAAAAGTGACTTTTATTACAACAATATAATAAGAATTGGTATTGGTATTATCCTCACTATACGCCACGTAATCGTAACCATCGATTTTACAAATCTATCATCTACCATGCCTTATACTTAATAAGAACAGCTTACTATATACACGTCCCATTTGTACAAAATATATCATGTAACGCCACAATTGAAAAAAAATATATTAATAAAAATAGGAAAAATCAGATCTCTGTAATAACTAAAAAGATAACCTCCAGCTAATTACTAAACACAACAAAATATTCACTCATCTTCATTAAAGTAAATAAAAACCAGATCAGTTAGATTGAATTATAGTAAATAATACTTATGAATCATGAGATCAAACGATTAACCTAAAAATTGCGCAAAAGTAATTACAGATCAAGTGGAAGGAGATGGAGAACGGACCTTTCTGTGCCTAGCATTGAGCTCCTTGGAGACGCCTGCTTTCTCGTTCATATTTTCCGATTAATTAAAATAAATAGAATAAATAGATATATACCTCAGCTTCAATTACACGTTGAGATCTATCCGCTAGTATCGCTCCGATGATCACCGGAGACGATCGAAAGTGACAGATCGGTAGTTGCTTTGATATTTTTGCTGTTCTATTTCGTCTACGGATTGGGTCCGCGTTTTTTTAATTCTTTTTTGTGATTGATTGAGCTAGAAAAATTGCAAAGATAAAAGGAATAGGAATATAGATAGATTATTTAAATAGAATAATTCGTAACTGTTGCTTAGAATTTGCTATTTTAGGTTTTACAATTTAGAAATTTTTACGTAATTATTAACTTTCAAAGAATGTAACTACTCCATGTAACTTGCTCCATATTTTATAAGAGAAAAAGCAATTAAAGATGATATTAGTAGATGACTAAAGCATATTAAGTTAATTAAATTTGAACAAGATCCTTATAGTACGATGTATTTAAATGTTAGATAATGATAATGAGGCCACTCACTATCTTATACAATTTCACTCATTCACATGGGAACCAAATCATCACAAAAAACTTTAACATTTCTTTCACTAATCTCTTCATATCTTACACTCCATCTCAAACTTTAACTTTTTTTAAATACAATAAATAAATAAAAATAACTCTTTATTAAATAAAATTAAAAACATTACAGTAATATAAAAACATTACAATAATAAATAAAAAAGTTCACATAAAATAAAAATCATTACATAATTAAATAAAAATAAACAAACAACTCGAGAGGTGTGGTGTCATCGTCTTCGTTGTCTTGATCTTCGTTGTCTTGAATTTCGTTGACTTCGTCTTCGTCCGATAACAAGACCGTTTTCATTTTTTCGCGATATTTTTGAAGAATTGTTGGTTTTTTTGGCAAGTCCGGGTTGACGGTTGTATTGAAATTTCCAAAGGTGCGATTCATTACTTTCATTAACGCAGATTCACGTTTTTGTTTTTGAGTTAAAACAATTTCGTATTGGGATAGCAAGATTTGAGAACGAACATCGTCGGATGAACAATGTGAGGAGGCAGCGTCAGGCGAATTGTAATTGTAGTGGTTGAACAAATTGTAGTTGTTGTTGAAATGGTAGTTGTTGTGATTGAACAAATTGTTGTTGTTGAGAAAAAAACTTGTTTGACTTGCGATGAATTACTTGCTTGATTCGATGACGAATGATTTGGTGACGAGATTGAATGGTTTACCAAATAGTTGAAGAAATCATTGCTTTGAGACATTTTTTTGAAGTAATTGTATGAAATGAGTGTTGAGAGTGTATGAAATGGTAGTGATGATAGAGTCAAATGTGTTGATATATATAGATTATAAATGGTTTATTAATTTGAAAAAAAAAAAAAAAAAAAAGAAGCAAAGTAGCCGTTTGAGTAAAAAGGAATTTCAAAAATTCAACTGGGCCCCACATTTCCGTCCGTTAACACTCGTTGCATGCCCCACTGGCGGAGCGCTGCTTATCTTTAGTGGTGGATGGTGGTCAGTTAACAACTTAACGGGTCCGGTAATCAAAGATAGGGATCGACCTGATAATATGGAGTAAAGCCAAGGATGATCCTACTTAATAAATTTTGACTTTCTATCATCATCATCATCATCATCATCATCATCATCATCATCATTATCATCATCATCATCATCATCATCATCATCATCATCATTATTATTATTATTATTATTATTATTATTATTATAATATATTTATAAACATATATAAATATTTGTTCAACTTAGATGTAGTTGATACATCAATCATTATTATTATTATTATTATTATTATTATTATTATTATTATTATTATTATTATTATTATTATTATTATTATTATTATTATTATTATTATTATATAAAAATTACAATTATGTATAGAAATAGAAAATATAGATGCACAGTATAATACCTATATTAATATTAAAATATATTCGCCACGTACATTTTTAATTTCACATATACAAACATTCTTGTGTTTGTACGAACTCAACAACAAACGGTATAGAAAACAAAGTCATAGTGTAAATTGCATTTTTCATTGTGAACTATTTTAGTTATGTACTACCGTGTAACGGTGACTCATACATCATAGACCATTTTTATTGAAAAATAATTGAAAGGTTTTTTCGTAACTATATTATACGGCTAATCAGTATTAATGTTAACGTTATCGAATACTAATTTATAAAACTGTCGTGAAACGCACGAGCTCATAAAACTAGCATAATATGTTTATAATATAAATATTGTCTTAATTATTACAAAGTAATTTTACTTGTAAATAAAACATATAGCAAGTGTGAAAAATGAAAAATGAGATAACTGTGTTACTAAAGGCACATAAATTAACTATGTTTGGCAAAAAGCTTACCCGACTCTAATGTGGAGTCAGATGTTGCAATTTATGAAGAAAAAGTAGTGTTCTGACTAGCGTAGAAATGTCTTGGAGTAATGGGTGGTTAGTGTTATATTTGTGTGAAAAGTTTTGAATTGTGTGATAAAACATGATTGGAAGTTGAGTGAGGAAAAAAAGAAGTTGATAATATATATAATAGGTGTTAAATTTTGATTGGCTAAAAAGTTATCAAACGCAAAAATATAATTCCGCCAACCTGGTGAATAACGTTCTTATGGCGTCATATTTGACGTCGCGTTAATGACGATAGATTGCGACATTTTGTGCCAAGTTGGAACTTAAGGCGTTACCAAATGTTTTTAACATTGGGTTAGAATTGATCTTATGCCTATGAAATGAAGACAAGATTAATGATTTTTATTATTTTTTTGGTAGAAAGTGATGAACCAGGTAAACATTTGTTGAGACGAAACATATGTGCAAATTACTTGAAGGTAAACTTGCCTGAAGGGGATGTAAAGGATATCCCACCCAAAAATCAACCTTCCTATACTAATTTTACAATCAATAACCATATCTAAACACAAGAAATAATCTCCACCTCTATTAGAAATAGTTGACTGCACATTCCAATCACTACTTTGACTTTTGATAGTCAAATTTTTCCAACATTCATTTCTGTACAGCTTATGATCTTCAATCATTATACCATCCACACATAATATAGACAATGATATCTTCATTCATTCTTCCATTATCCACCAAGGTCAAACCTTTATAGAGATTATCACTTTTATCCATGCTTGGATTGATGTTCAATTTACCACCATTTTTTTTCACTATATTCTCCATGATTACAACCAATTTGATTCTTTACACTCATCACTTGTTCGTTAACTTTTCCATCAAATTATTGCAGCATTCAGAAGACCAACAGAAAGGCCTTGTAATTGGTGTTCATAATACGAACAGATTAATGATTTTTATAAACTGAGAATTTGCAGAAAGTGTTTCGCCAATAGTCAAACACTATTACTGAACTACTAGATGCAAGTCAAACATTGCACTAATTGTGCAGTCGAAACCACCCAGATACACAAGTTTACTCAAGCATACGAAATGGCAAGCATGATCATATCGAACAAACTAATTGATGCATACTCAATCACAGTCTATATGGATACATGCAGTTATAATTACACATAGATCGATTGTTTAAGGAACAACTATAAGGCACTCATTCAATATTTATTATGCCTCAAGTTATCCAAATACAAGCCCCTCAAGTAGGAATAATCATTATTACAATCTCATATATGTTTGTAAGCTAAACACAACAGTTGTACGTAGATTAATAATAACATCCAAAAATCGAATCTTGATCCAAATTCTCAATCACTCTTTCTTCTTTTCTTTCACCTCGTCCACCTTGTATGGTGCAGCAGTGTATGCATACATCTGAAACATGGAAAAAAACACCATCTCCACAATCACAAGTGCGTTTTGCAACGCTTGTTGAATATGCGACACGTCAAGCCAAAAATGTTCTGATTTTATTATGCCCACTGACACAAGACCACTTAGTACAATTCCCTGAAAATAATTGTACATAAAGATTCAAGATTAAGTACAAATGTTTCAAATGAGCATGCCAAACAAGATTTATTACATAAGTTGAAAATTGTACCTGCCAAAAGCAGAAAAAGACGATCCCTTTGACAGTTAAGAATTTGGCAAGAGGCTTATGTGGTGCTAATTCTTTAGCAAATACATGGTAGAAAACGACAAGAGCGTATAATGCCAATGAAACAGATACATTCAAGATCATAGTGATCGTCCAGCTAAGCCAGTCGGGATAGATTTCAAGGAGTTGAAGGACGATCATCAAGACAGAGCACACGGGACGAATCACTACAAACTGCCATGTCCAGTACTTAAGGAGCTTCAGGTTTTGATGGTTCAAGCGAACTGAATGAGGCTGCATTCAATCGTTATACATGTCAATCATATTGTCTGTGAATTTCATAAAAAAAATATAAACATGCCATTTATATATGCTAAAGATGATATCTACGTGACATGAATAATTCTTGTATGAAATTGCATATGATTCAACCATGTGATACATCTGATGGAAATTTGATATGAAACAAATTGAAAATCTAGTCAGGACATTACTGGAACAACTGGATTACATGATGTAGGAGGAGTTAAGAAGCCTATAACCAACTAGAGGTGGCCAAATGGGCGGGTTCACCAATGTTTCAAATTGGGTATTTTTCGAATGGTTGAGTGAGGGTATCTCTTTAAATGGGTGAAGAAGGGTATCTTTTAAGCTGGCTGAGTATGGGTGTCTATACAAATGAGTTAAAATGTGTATCTTTTAGAATAGGTCAAAACGAGTTGGGCTGGCACACACAAAGTCAGACATGTGTCGTCTTTTCCTTCCTTGGACTTCATATGTAATTAATGTTTCGGATATGATGCAAAACAATAAGTTACTACTGTACGATGATGATCGTAAAGAATGATTTAAAAAATTTTATGCATCTTCAATACAGCTTGGGTAACTATCGACCCAGTGAATTCGTACCCATTTATTTGACCCTTGGGACACATAACAGCCCAAATAGATTCAATTACCGAGAAGCACGTTTTAAAAATGTAACCTCTATGAACATTTAAAACTCGTATCAACAATAAAGTTTTATTTCTCTATCAATTTCAACAATCAACAATCAACAATCAACAATAAATAAGTAAAAAAAGGACCAAAAGGGATCAACTTTACTTGGAAGAGAGTCATAGGAAACGAGTGATGAATTTCTCTGCCTTTAATCTCATCCGGGACTATATTCTTGCTTATCGATATATTCAAATAAGTGTACAACAAAGCCAAGAACTTAGCCATCACCTGCATTCGATTAAACCGTTGTTAATTAATTTCTCTTAAAAAAACTAGATTAGATGCATCATCCCACCCTAATACTGATCACAAATATGCAGGGTCATTAAACAAGGATTTAAGACTCACCAGACCCTCGTAGCATTCTTTAATCGAGTCCAAGAACATGAAAAATGTCTCACTACCACGAATATCAAGCAACCCAACATATGAATCAATAGCATAAATTGGTGCCATACATATAATGACTAAAATGGCCTTTTGCTCTTTGGGTCTCTTCCAATTATTAACATGATCGTTAAACAACTTTAACGATAAGATAACCGTAATCGCTACAAGTGTTCCAGAACCGATCAAAATCTCCTCTTTATGAGTCATCACTATAGTACCTCTTCAATGCTCAAACCTACATAAACATAAACAATTAACAATTAATTGTAAATTAAAAACTCACCCTAATTTTCTCGTAATTGGTAGTGATTTGGTAACATAGTAAGTTAAATACAGTTGACCACATATGAACTCTACATAAATGAGAAGAAACACCATCATCAAGATTGAAACAAGTAAATCAAGAAAGTGACCAAAAAGGCAAACTGTAACGTAAATTAATGATCTTTTAAAAAACAAAATAAATAAATTAATGAAAATTAGAAAGATTAAGGGATACCTTGAAGGGAGTGGAGATCAAGAATTATTGATTGAAAAAGTAATCAGTGTGGTGTCTGCTTCACTTGTTACTTTTGCCACGAATTTATCGAGGGTAGGTGTAGTTTTCAGTATACAAGAAAGAAATAAAAAAGAATTATACAAATAAAAATATTATAGATTTTGGGCCACGAGGAAACGTAAAATATTACGTGGGCCCTACATATGACATTTGATCATAACCAGCGCAAATCTCGATATCGGATCCTATCCTTCAATAATTAACTTGGGAATAGTACGTTTGGGAGATCATGACTGGGTCTCATATTCGCATAGAACTGGATTGTTTTAGTTTGGTTTTTACCGTTATTAGGGGTGGTTCAGTTTAGGCTGTTATTCGGTTTGGTTTTTAGTTTTTTTAGTTTATTCAGTTCGGTTTTTTCAGTTTTGAACCTTATAAAACCAAAACCTAAAATCAAACCGAAACCAAATTTAAATATTAAAACCATAACCAAAATCGAATCAAAAATCGAATTTGATTTCGGTTTGATTTCGGTTAAAATCGAAAATCACTAAAAATAAATCATAACCAGCATAAACTTACATATAAATTATGAATAACGCTTGTAGAATTAATTTAAGTATACATGGTATATAACATGTTTATTGTTTAATAAAAATGTAATAATACATCAAATATAATACAAATATATAAATCTTATAATTATAAATATGTTTTAATATGTTATTAATTTGAATTCGGTTTTTAATTTAGTTTTCAGTTAACCGAATTTAAAATTTTCAAAACCAAAAATCAAACAAAAAATCGAATTACGAATTCGGTTTCGGTTTCGATCGATCCGAAACCGTTTAAAAAATTCAGTTTGATTTTTTTTTTTTGTTTGGATTCGATTCGATATTCGGTTTGAAACCAAATGGTGCACACCTCTATTTAACAATGAGGTTAAAACGGGGAAAATCGTTCAGTGTTAAATCTCGGTGTTAAATTCATTATTTAAGTACTTTTAATATTATTAAAACAGAAAAACAAAGAAAGAAAAGAAAAAAAAACAAAACAAAACAAAACAAAACACAGCGTTGCGGTGGTAACGGTGGAGCATAACGGCGGGATTTAACTGTAAGACCCGAATAATTATTGTACAGTGGTGTAAATAGGGTACTTAAAGTGTGGGAAATATTGTGCAGTTAAACCGAGGTCATAGCATGCCCAGACCAGGGTGCGCTCAGCGCACACTTAAGGGTGCGCGTGGCGCACTGCTACTGTAGCCGGATTCTGTTTCTTTTAATTGATATTATGGAAGGGCTTTTTGGTAAATTCACTTAGGGCCGAGTTAAGGGCCACAAGATCAGTGAATGGAGTGTCGTAACTCCACTTTCAACCACCTTCATCTTTATACTTCAAGTTTAGAGAGAGAAACTCATTTGAGAGAGAGAAAAAGCTCAAATCAAGGAGGAAGAAGTTGATTTCGGGTCAAACCGCGTGTGTTAAAGTTGTTCATCTAATCACTAGCTACGTTGTGATTGTGGTGGTAAGCCCTAACTTTGATTTCCTTATTTTAATTTGTTTAAGGATTAGGGTTTGGGTTAGTGATGAATATAAAACCCATATTTGGTGATTTTGGGTGTTCTTGGGTAAAATTGGGTCATGAGAACCCAAGGATGACTAACCTAGGGTTTTGGAAATGTTAAATGGACTTATGAGTCATAACTGGTTAGTTAATTACTAGCACACCTAGTTATTAAGCAAATGGGTGTTAATGGGGTTAGTGGATGATCCGAAATGGGTGTGTGATGTAGTGACCCGACTTTTCCATCTTTATATATATTAAATGAGATTGATATTTACATGATTAAATGTTTCCAACATGATAAGCAATCAAACTTGTATAGACTTGATTATTTGAAATGAGTTTCATATAGACAATTGACCACCCAAGTTGACCGGCGATTCACGAACGTTAAAAACTTGTAAAAACTACATGATGTTATATAAATGGATATATATATATATATATATATATATATATATATATATATATATATATATATATATATATATATATATATATATATATATATATATATATATATATATATATATATATATGGTTAACATGAGATTATGATAAGTAAGTATCTCCATAAATATGTTAACAATGAGTTATATACAAACAAATGTGATTATTGATTTAAGAAACTCGAAAATGATATATATAACGATTATCGTTATAACAACATCTTACTAAATACATATGTATCATATTAAAATATTGTTACACTATATTTAACATGATAAAATGATAATTAAGTAAATCATTAAGTGTGTTAACAATGAACTACATATGTAAAAACAAGACTACTAACTTAAGGATTTCGAAACGAGACATATATGTAACGATGATCGTTGTAATAGTATTTTAACATATATATATATATATATATATATATATATATATATATATATATATATATATATATATATATATGATGTTAAGATATATTTATACACCATGTTATTATGATAACATAACAATTTAACATCTTATCTTATTTAAGTATTATAACAATGGATTAATTACATTTAACAAGATCGTTAACTTAAAGGTTTCAAAACAACACTTACATGTAACGACTAACGGTGACTTAACGACTCAGTTAAAATGTATATACATGTAGTGTATTAATATGTATTAGTACACTTTTGAAAGACTTCAAGGCACATATCAAAGTACTTCTACTCAGAAAAAATGCTCACAATTCATTCTCATTCATTTTCATCAACAATTCTACTCGTATGTACCCGTATTCGTACTCGTACAATACACAGCTTCTAGATGTATTTACTATTGGTATATACACCTTTAATCATTCATTCCTAACAGCCATCTTAGAGTCAAAAACATTTGGAACCATTATTTAACAACTTGTATGACTAATGAGCTAAAAACAAACTTAAGGATCCGATCGAATTGGAAGTCGAAATCGTCATCATTATACTCGCAGCAATTTTCCGAACCTGAGAGTACAACTTTCGCCGACAAACCTCTCTCCACGCGCCGCCACGCGCTGCCTGTCAGGTCGCCGGAATAGTACTCCGGTCACTTTTTTTTTTTTTTTTTTTTTTTTTTTTTTTTTTTTTTTTTTTTGCAGGGAATATTACCGAGCTTGGAGCAAAAGTCCTTGCGAACCAGAAACCTCGCTAATTTGCTATCTGCTCTGCTACCTCTGTGCCGCCGGTAGCCGCCGGTTGCCGGAACTCCCTTGTTCTTACAAGGCCGTGTTTGTTTTCTCTGACCCTTAACTTTTCTGTTCTACTACCTTTTTTGCACCTAACGGTGCTGTTTACACTTCTATTTGATTCTTCATTACATATAACTACTTATTATTTTTAGTTACATTTTTTTCCCATATACCTACTGTTTTTCAACCTGTAGCTTTGATTTTCAACCTGTAGGAATCCTGTTATTCCTGTTACTACTTATTACGGTATTTTTTTTTTTTTTTTTTTTTTTTTTTTTTTTTTTTTGCACTCTTGCTATCGTTAGCGTTTTTGCTAGTTGTTTCTACTGTGTCTTTAGCAACTCTTTTCTACTTAGTGCGCTGTTTATAGGGTAAGATTAACTCGTCACATACGCATGGTTACTTGAGGTCATGTCCTATTAGTTTAGGGGCGGGTAGGTCTAGAGGGAGTAGAGATACTCGCGTTAGGATTAGAGTAGGTAGTTGGAATGTAGGAACTTTGACTAGCAAAGCCCATGAACTTGTAAATACGCTACGTAAGAGTAAAGTGGACATATTGTGTGTTCAAGAGACCAGATGGAGGGGTGAAGAGGCGGTTGACGTGGACGACTACAGGTTGTGGTTCTCGGGTTCTAGAGTAGCTAGAAACGGGGTAGGGATCCTTATAGGACCCCTTTATAAGGATAATATTGTGGGTGTGGATAGGTGTAGCGATAGGATTATGTCGGTTAGGGTAGTTATCCAGGAGGAGACTTACATGGTCATTTGCGCTTACGCACCCCATGCTGGTTTAGGAGATGATGAAAAAGTTCGCTTTTGGGAAGCGTTAGATGAAGTTGTGAGGAGTTGCCCCGCCGACCATCGATTGGTTATTGGGGGAGACCTTAATGGTCATATAGGAACGATCTCGGACGGATATACGGGTGTCCATGGGGGCTTTGGGTACGGAGTTCGGAATGAAGAAGGACGATCTATTCTCGAATTCGCTGTTGCCCACGAACTGGTTGTTGCAAACTCCTTCTTTAGGAAGACGGAAGCACAACTAGCTACTTTCCACAGTGGGGGACATAGTACCCAGATTGACTATTTGCTGCTTCGCAAAGGGGACCTTAGAGCTTGCAGAGACTGTAGAGCCCTGACTACCTGGACTTGTTCCACCCAACACAGATTATTGGTCATGGACTTGGTTCTGCAGAGGCGGGTTACTAAAAGAGTGAGACCCGTCCAACCTAGGATCCTTTGGAAGAATCTGATTGAAGGGAAAGCCGAAACTTTTAAAACTTCAGTGTTGGAAAGAGTAGAGGCAGGAATGGATACCGTTACTCAAATGGACGCAGATCAGATGTGGAATAGGATGGCATCTGCTATTAGGGATGTTGCCAAGGAAACCTTAGGTGTGGCAGTAGGGACATCGAGAGGACATAAGTCTAATAGAGAATCATGGTGGATTAGTGATGAGGTTCAAACCAAAGTCGCACTTAAGCAACAGAGGTTTAAGGAGCTCATTACATGCCGGGACGGGACACGTGAAGATAGAACTAGGGCAGAAGAGAGGTATAAAGAAGCCAACAGAGAAGCTAAGAAGGCCGTTGCCCGTGCAAAAGATAAAGCGTATGAAGACTTGTATAGGAAACTAGACTCCAAAGAAGGAGCAAATGATATTTACAGGATTGCAAAAGCTAGGGAGCGTAGGAGGAGGGATATAGATAACATCAAGTTTATCAAGGATGAAGCCGGTTAAACCTTAGTGAAGGAAGAAGAAATTAGGAAAAGATGGGAAGGGTATTTCTCAACTCTTTTCGTGGGTGAAGGACCTGGGCGCCAAGAAGTTCCGCAGGACTTGGGAATAGGACAATTCCGGAACAACAGTTTCTGTAGGAGAATCAGGAAGGAAGAAGTAAGTTCGGCACTACGAAAGATGGGTAGAAACAAAGCTGTAGGACCTGACCAGATCCCAATAGAGGCGTGGCGGTGCCTGGGCGAGGATGGTGTCAGGTGGTTGACGTGTCTTTTCAATAAGACGCTTAGAAGTTATAAAATGCCTACGGAATGGAGACTCAGCGAGATTATCCCTATTTACAAAAATAAAGGGGATGCCCAAATCTGCGGTAATTATAGAGGCATAAAATTACTTAGTCATACTATGAAGCTTTGGGAGAGAGTGATTGAGACTAGACTTCGACGCGAGACTACGGTTTCAGAAAACCAATTTGGTTTCATGCCAGGGCGCTCTTCGATGGAGGCAATTCATATTTTAAGAAGCGTTATGGAGAAGTATAGGGAGAAACAAAAGGGCCTAGAGATGGTCTTCTTAGACTTAGAAAAGGCCTATGATAGCGTACCGCGAAAGCTGATTTGGAAGACACTTAATGTTAGGGGTATCCCAAGTAGATATATTAGAGCTATTATGGATATGTATGATGGGGCGAAGTCCTGTGTCAGGACGCCTGTGGGAAACACAGAGTATTTCCCGATAGAAGTAGGCTTGCACCAGGGATCGGCCCTTAGTCCTTTCCTTTTCGCTTTGATTCTAGACGAGCTGTCTCGAGGAATACAAGAGAACATCCCTTGGTGTCTGATTTTTGCCGATGATATCGTGCTTGTATCAGAATCAAATGAGGAGCTTAACAGAAGACTAGAACAATGGAGGGAGGCCTTAGAACAAAATGGGTTACGGATCAGCAGACAAAAGACAGAATATCTTAGGTGCGAATTCAGTAGGAGTGAGGATGAACTAAATGGTGGAGGGATTATCAACATTGGGGACCAGATCTTGCACCCACAAGAGTCGTTTAGATATCTAGGTTCGGTCCTCCACAAATCGGGGAGGATAGACGAAGACGTGACTCATCGTATTAAGGTAGGTTGGTTGAAGTGGAGAGCGACGAAAGGGGTCTTGTGCGACAAGAAGATCCCACTCAAATTAAAAGGGAAATTCTTTAAAGTAGCTATTAGACCTGCCATGTTGTACGGATCAGAATGTTGGCCAATGACGAAGGCCCAAGAGAGAAGGATGGAAGTAGCAGAAATGAGGATGCTTAGGTGGACGTGTGGTAAAACCATGTTAGATAGGATCCCAAATGGTGTGTTTAGGGAAAACCTTGGAGTCTGTAGCATCATCGACAAGCTAAGGGAAGAACGGCTTCGATGGTTTGGGCATGTGATGAGGCGACCTCGTATTGCCCCGGTAAGGAGAGTCGAGGCACTCACGGTCGATGGCGTAAGGAGAAGGGGTAGACCTACACGTAGGTGGATGGATAGACTTAGGCTCGACATGAGGGAGCTTTCGCTGACTGAGGACATGACTTCTGATAGGGGTGCGTGGAGGGCTAGAATTAGAATAGTCGAGTAGGGTTACGTCCTTTTATGTTATTTTTTTATTTTTAATAGTATTTCTCATTAGGTTTCTTACTTTTGCTTTTTTTTGCTTTTTATTACTTTTTTTATTATTATTATTACTTTATTTATTATTATTATTATCTCTATATTATTATTGTTAGTTTTTATTATTATTATTATTTTTATTATTATTATTTTTATTATTACTATTATTTTTATTATTATTATTATTATTATTATTATTATTATTATTATTATTATTATTATTACTATTATTATTATTATTATTACTATTACTATTAGTATTATTTTTATTATTGTTACTACTACTATAATACTCTTGGTATTACTAGTACTGGTACTATTACGACTACTACTATTACTTTTATTATTATTATTTTTATTATTATTATTATTATTATTATTATTATTATTATTATTATTATTATTATTATTATTATTATTACTATTATTGTATTATGGGTGTGTTAATATTAATTATTAATATTATTTGTGGTATTAATATTAGTACTATTGCTTTTAACTATTTTTTACTAACACTAGTACTAGTATTAGTATTTTTATTTTTTAGCCGCTTAGAGCCATAATTGATTTTCAGGGAGACTTTTAAACCCATGAAATTTTGATTCTATCATTTTCATGGCGTCTCAATATATATATATATATATATATATATATATTTTTTTTTTTTTTTTTTTTTTTTATTTTACTATTTTTATAAATAAATAAAAAAAAAGGCCGGAGGTCCACTCGGAAGCAATCTCTTTATCCGCCGAATAAAGAGAGGGATGACTTTCTCTACTTTTCTGGGTGGAGAAATGACTTGTTTTTATTCTCGGATAAGGGAAGGATTGTCTACATCTCACCTCCCCCATACACCACTCAAGTGGTATTGGGTACTGTTGTTGTTGTAAGTAATCTCGTTTTTATGATTCACCCCATTTTTCCATTCCATTTTCTCATACTTACACTCCAAATTCTCTCTCAAAATACTTCTAACATCATACTTGATCATCTCCAAGCATTTTCACGATCTTTTAGCTTCAATTACAAGCTTTAATCATCATAAAAACAACCATTCAAGAACACTTCAAGAAATCTTTCAAACTTGCTAGCTTACTTCCAATCTTGCAAATCCATTTTAAGTGATCATTCAATCTCAAGAAATCTTTCTTATTTACAGTAAGATATCTTTCTAATTCAAGGTAATACTCATACTCAAACTTTGATTCAATTTCTATAATTATAACAATCTTATTTCGAGTGGAAATCTTACTTGAACTTGTTTTCGTGTCATGATTCTACTTCAAGAACTTTCAAGCCTTTCAAGGATCCTTTGAAGCTAGATCTATTTTTCCCTTTTTCAGTAGGTTTATCCACAAAACTTAAGATAGTAATGATGTTCATAACATCATTCGATTCATACATATAAAGCTATCTTATTCGAAGATTTAAACTTGTAATCACTAGAACATAGTTTAGTTAATTCTAAACTTGTTCGCAAATAAAGTTAATCCTTCTAACTTGACTTTTAAAATCAACTAAACACATGTTCTATATCTATATGATATGCTAACTTAATGATTTAAAAACTGGAAACACGAAAAACACCGTAAAATCGGACATACGCCGTCATAGTAACACCGCGGGCTGTTTTGGGTTTGATAATTAAAAACTATGATAAACTTTGATTTAAAGTTGTTCTTCTGGGAAAATGATTTTTCTTATGAACATGAAACTATATCTAAAAATCATAGTTAAACTCAAAGTGGAAGTATATTTTTCAAAATGGTCATCAAGATGTCGTTCTTTCGACGGAAATGACTACCTCTTTAAAAATGACTTGTAACCTGTATTTCCGACTATAAACTTATACTTTTTCTATTTAGTTTCATAAATTCCAGTTCATTGTGAAACCATAGCAACTTGAATCACTCAAAACGGATTTGAAACGAAAAAATGACGGGTAAAACAAAATTGGATAAATTTGCTAGTTTTAGCTACGAAAATTTTGTAACAAATCTAGACTAAACATATCCTAACTAATTTATATTGTATTATACATATTATGTAATCTTGGGATAACATAGACACATATACAATGTTTTGACATATCATATCGACCCATCTATATATATATATATTTCGGAACAACCATAGACACTCTATATGCAGTAATGTTTGAGTTAGCTATACAGGGTTAAGGTTGATTCCAAAATAATATATATACTTTGAGTTGTGATCTAGCCTGAGACTTGTATACACTGGGTCGTGGATTGATTCAATATAATATATATTGATTTATTTATGTACATCTAACTGTGGACAACTAGTTGTAGGTTACTAACGAGGACTGCTAACTTAACAAACTTAAATTATAAAAACGTAATAAAAATGTTGTGAATATATTTCAATCATACTTTGATATATATGTACATATTTGTTATAGGTTCGTGAATCGACCCATGGCCAAGTCTTATTTTCTCGACGAAGGAAAAATCTGTGAAAGTGAGTTATAGTCCCATTTTTAATATCTAATATTTTTGGGATGAGAATACATGCAGATTTGAAAATGATTTACAAAATAGACACAAGTAATTGAAACTACATTCTATGTTGAATCGTTATACCGGATATCGCCCTTGTTGAACTTGGTAACCTAAGAATTGGTGTTTATTATAATTGCCACCAGTTGACGCGAATCCTAAAGATAGATCTATGGGCTTTGACACGCCTCAGTCAGAGAATTTGAACTGCTTTAGTACTTCGATATTATTTATGGGGATATTCTAGATGCATTTTGTTAATGTCGGTTACCAGGTGTTCAAACATATGAATGATTTTTATGCAGATTGCATGTCATTGAAAGATGAAATCTTGTGGTCTATTATTACAATTTGATATATAGGTTAAACCTATAACTCACCAACATTTTTTGTTGACGTTTAAAGCATGTTTATTCTCAGGTGATTATTAAGAGCTTCCGTTGTTGCATGCTAATTTATGGACAAAAGTTGGATTCAGCATGTTTGTATAATATTGTTTAAAAACTTCATTCGAAGACATATATTGTTGTGTAATATGATTGTAAACCATTATGTAATGGTCGTGTGAAAACGCTATATTTTAGATTATCATTATTTGATAATCGTCGTAATATTTTAAAGGTTATGGTTTGTTTTAAAAATCGAATGCAGTCTTTGAAAAACGTCTCATATAGAGGTCAAAACCTCGCAACAAAATCAATTAATATGAAACGTTTATAATTATTATGAACGGGACATTTCAGTTGGTATCTGAGCGTTGGTCTTAGAGAACCAGAAATTTACGTTAGTGTATCTTATCGAGTATGTAGGATGCATTAGTGAGTCTGGACTTTGACCGTATATTTTTCTTTAAAAACGATTGCTTAACACTTTTTGTTGAAAACTATATATATTTAACATGTTAATATTATGTGATATATTAATCTCTTAACGTGTTTGATAATGTGTGATAGATGTCTACCTCTAGTACAAATCCGATCGACTCACCTAATAATGAGGAAGAGTCGAATATATTTTGGGAAGATTCACAAGTTCCCGAAGAGGAACCGGAAGAAGAGGAATTGGAAGAGGAGGAACCGGAAGAAGAGGAATCGGAAGAGGAGGAACCTGAAGAAGAGATTCCGGAGGGGGAAATTTTAGGAACCACTGAAAAACAGACAAATAAAAGAAAACCCTCAACTAATGGACCAAAATTAATAATGGTCAATGGTGTTTCCGCCGAGGAAGCAAAATATTGGGAAGATTACCAATTTTCTGATGAATCAGATCCCGATGAGGATTCCGATGATGTTATAGAAATTACCTCGACCCAATTTGAAAAAGCAAAAGAAAATAATAAGGGAAAGGGCAATAAAATAGAGAAACTTGATTCCAACCCCGATGAACTATATATGTATCGTCAACACCCGTATTTTTTAAGTTGTAACAATAACCCGGGAACCTCTAAGCCACTAGGTTTTTCTAAACCATTTGTGAAAAGAACGGCTCGTATTAGGGGATCACCATATATCCCTAGAAAGTTAGCAAAATGAAACAAGTCCGAAGAGGAAGAAACAAGTGAGTCGAAATAAAGAGTTGTAATCATGAGGTGTAAAATATGTAATATAAGTGTGGTTGTACTATTATGTTGTATGTGAAAATTGCTTGTATTATTTGATAATTATCTTTTACAAATCTAACCCTTGTCTATTTTTACAGTATAAAAACAAAATGGATGTTAAGGATAGACAACCAAAAATTTTAGAAGACCTACCCTGGGACATGATTGATGAAATCTTGTCTAAAGTCGGTCAGAATTCGTCGGCACAGTTATTTACGGCAAAATTAGTTTGTAGAATATTTGATGGACGTTCCAGGCATGCCTTAGTTTATAAAAGGCTTTCATTTGAAAGATGGGGTATATCACATTGGGGAGACCGTAAGTTACGCCGTGTTTTCTTTAAAGCGTTAAATACAGGGAACTCAAATGCACTTTTACGCTACGGGTTAAAAACCTATTTTGACTCAACATATCCCAACATAGGACTTCGAACTTTAGAAAGAGCTGCTAACATGCAACATAAAGAAGCATGTTATGCTTACGGGTTAGTGATGTTCGCTTCTCACCAAAGTGAGAAAAAGAACATCGGATTTCAACTTTTAAATAAAACCTTCCCACAAGTGACGGATTCAGTAGTTGGGGTGAGAAACAAGTTCTTTAGATTATTATGGGGCTGTTGGACATTACGAAACCCTCGTCCCTTCGACGATGTTACAACATGCTATCTTGTCAACTGCCACAACGGTTATGTTCCACAAGACCAAGGATGGGAAGTAGTCTTAGTAAAACCAGAATGCATGACTTGTTTCTGGACGTATGAATTACGTGTCTTTATTGCCTTTGTTGAACGACTTGCTTATTAACTAGAATTGTCTTCGCAACTGCTTTGTATCAAAGTTTTTATGTGCTATATTTCATGCTATATGTAAAATAGCGGTATTGTAAGTTTGCAAAATATTGTATATAAGTGTGAATGTGAAATATTATTGTAATCAGTTTTTCATATAGAATTGTAGTAGTTGTATTGTATATTAGCTACTAAGTATGAACTTAACGGCTAGGTACTACCCGAATTAAAACTATAAAATGCTAATATGAAGAAAAAGCTTTTATAAATAAGTTCATATTATGCTACAAAATACTATTGACTACCCTTAATATTCTATATGATTAACTTAATTCTTTTGGCTATTTTTGAAGGAAATGGCACCGACTACTCGTCAGAACTTGAACATGAGCGAGGAAGACTTTCGTGTTTTCCTAGCTGCGAACATAGCTGCGGTGCATGCCGCAATGCAAAATAACAACAATAACTTTGGTTCTAGCAGTGGAACAAATTCCACAAGAACTCGTGTACGATGCTCCTACAAAGAATTCACTGCCTGCAAACCTTTGGAATTCGATGGAATCGAGGGTCCAATCGGATTAAAATGGTGGACTGAAAAGGTTGAATCTATGTTTGCCATAAGTAAATGTACTAAAGAAGACAAAGTAAAATACCCTACGCATACCTTCACAGGCACTGCGTTAACATGGTGGAACACCTATCTCGAGCAGGTGGGACAAGATGCTGCTTACGCATTATCGTGGTCAGCATTCAAGCACTTGATGAACGAGCAGTACCGTCCCAGAAACGAGGTCAATAAGCTCAAGTTAGAGCTTAGAGGGTTAAAAACACAAGGATTTGATATTACCACGTACGAACGACGATTCACAGAGTTGTGCCTATTGTGTTCGGGAGCGTTCGAAGATGAAGAAGAGAAGATCGACGCATTTGTAAAAGGGTTACCAGAAAGGATTCAAGAAGATGTGAGTTCACACGAGTCCGCCTCCATACAAAAGGCAAGTCGAATGGCTCATAAACTCATAAATCAGATTGAGGGAAGAATTAAAGAGCAGGCGGCCGAAGAAGCCAACACGAAACAAGTCAAGAGGAAGTGGGAAGAAAACAGTGACAAGAGTCACCAACAAAACAACAGTAACTATCGCTTCAACAACCAACACAGCAATCACAACTACAATCGCCCCATTTTTTGCAAAAACAAACGCAACAACAACTATCCCAACAACAACAACAACCACAATAACCGTCCTAACAACAATAACAATCGCAACACCAACCAAATCAATAACAACAATGGCAACAACAATCAGAATAATAAATGTCTAAGGTGTGGAGGGTATCATCCAGATAAGTTCTGTGTAGTAGTGTGTACCAAGTGTAACAGATACGGAACGAAGTGTGATGTCTATGGACCAAAGACATATAAAAATAACAGAACAAATAATTCCATTATTTGTTATGGATGCGGAAAGTCGGGCCATTTCAGCAAAGCATGCCCTAATCAAGGGAATAATAATGGGCAAGGCTGTGGACGAGTCTTCAACATTAATTCAGCAGAAGCGCGGGAAGACCCGGAGCTTGTTACGGGTACGTTTCTTATTGACGATAAATCTGCTTATGTTTTATTTGATTCGGGTGCGGATAGAAGCTATATGAGTAGAGATTTTTGTGCCAAATTAAATTGTCCATTAATGCCTTTGGATAGTAATTTTTTACTCGAATTAGCAAACGGTAAACTAATTACAGCAGATAAAGTATATCGGGATAGAGAAATTAAATTGGTTGACGAAACATTTAAGATTGACTTAATACCAGTCGAGTTAGGGAGTTTTGACGTAATAATTGGCATGGACTGGTTGAAAAAGGTGAGAGCAGAGGTCGTTTGTTACAAAAATGCGATTCGCATTGTACGGGAAAAAGGAAAACCCTTAATGGTATACGCAGAAAAGAGCAACGCGAAGCTAAATCTTATTAGTAATTTGAAGGTGCAAAAGCTAATAAGAAAAGGTTGCTATGCTGTGCTAGCACATGTCGAGAAAGTACAAACCGAAGAATAGAACATCAATGATGTTCCCGTTGCAAAAGAATTTCCCGATGTATTTTTGAAAGAATTACCGGGACTACCTCCACACCGATCTGTTGAATTTCAAATAGATCTTATACCAGGAGCTGCACCAATAGCTCGTGCTCCATACAGACTCGTACCCAGCGAAATGAAGGAACTCTAAAGTCAATTATAAGAACTTTTAGAGCGTGGTTTCATTCGACCAAGCACATCACCGTGGGGAGCTCCTGTTTTATTTGTCAAGAAGAAAGATGGTACATTCAGGTTGTGTATCGACTACCGAGAGTTGAACAAGCTTACCATCAAGAATCGACGACTTCTTTGATCAACTACAAGGCTCGTCTATTTATTCAAAGATCGATTTACGTTCTGGATATCATCAAATGCGGGTGAAGGAGGATGATATTCTGAAAACAGCTTTTAGGACGCGTTACGATCATTACGAGTTTATGGTTATGCCGTTTGGATTGACTAACGCACCAGCTATGTTCATGGACCTTATGAACCGAGTGTGTAGACCATATCTTGACAAGTTTGTCGTTGTTTTCATCGTTGACATACTTATCTACTCAAAGAATGATCAAGAGCACGAAGAATATTTGAGAAAAGTGCTAGAGTTGTTGAGGAAAGAAAAACTATATGCTAAGTTTTCAAAGTGTGCATTTTGGTTGGAAGAAGTTCAATTCCTCGGTCACATAGTGAATAAAGAAGGTATTCAGGTGTATCCGGCAAAGATTAAAACCGTTGAAAAATGGGAAACCCCGAAAACTCCGAAACACATAAGCAATTTTTAGGATTAGCTGGTTACTACAGAATATTCATCCAAGATTTTTCCAAAATAGCAAAACCCTTGACTGCATTAACGCATAAAGGAAGAAATTTGAATGGAATAATGAACAAGATAAAGCGTTTCAATTGTTGAAGAAAAAGTTAACTACGGCACCTATATTGTCATTGCCTAAAGGGAATAATGATTTTGTGATATATTGTGATGCCTCAAAGCAAGGTCTTGGTTGTGTATTAATGCAACGAACGAAGGTAATTGCTTATGCGTCTGGACAATTGAAGATTCACGAGCAGAATTATACGACGCATGATTTGGAATTAGGCGCGGTTATTTTTGCATTAAAGACTTGGAGGCACTACTTATATGGGGTCAAAAGTATTATATATACCGATCACAAAAGTCTCCAACACATATTTAATCAGAAACAACTGAACATGAGGCAGCATAGGTGGATTGAGTTATTGAATGATTACGATTTCGAGATTCGTTACCATCCGGGGAAAGCGAATGTGGTAGCCGACGCTTTGAGTAGAAAGGACAGAGAACCTATATGGGTAAAAGCTATGAATATAATTATTCGCACTAACCTTACAACTCAAATAAAGGAGGCGCAACTGGGAGTTGTAAAAGAAGGAAATTTGAAAAATGAAATACCCAAAGGGTCGGAGAAACACCTTAATATTCGGGAAGACGGAACTCGGTATAGAGTCGAAAGGATTTGGGTACCAAAGTTTGGAGATGTGAGAGAAATGGTACTTGGGGAAGCACATAAAACCAGATACTCAATACATCCCGGAGCGGGAAAGATGTACAAGGACCTCAAGAAACATTTTTGGTGGCCGGGTATGAAAGCCGTTATTGCAAGAAATGTTGGGGAATGTTTGACGTGTTCTAAGGTTAAAGTTGAACATCAGAAATCATCAGGTCTACTTCAACAACCTGAAATCCCGGAATGGAAATGGGAAAACATTACCATGGATTCATTACTAAATTGGCAAGGACTACAAGTGGTTATGATACTATTTGGGTAATAGTCGATCGTCTCACCAAATCAGCACATTTTCTGCCAATGAGAGAAGATGATAAAATGGAGAAGTTGGCGTGATTATACTTGAAGGAAGTTGTCTCCAGACATGGAATACCAACCTCTATTATCTCTGATAGGGATCGCAGATTTGTTTCAAGGTTTTGGCAGACATTACAACAAGCATTGGGAACTCGTCTAGACATAAGTACTGCTTATCATCCAAAAACTGATGGGCAGAGTGAAAGGACGATACAGACGTTTGAAGACATGCTACGAGCATGTGTTATTGATTTTGGAAATAGTTAGGATCGACATCTTGTGATGACCCGTCCTAATCCATCTGGACGAATACATTACATTTGGTTACATCGCGAGGTACTTGACCTCTATATGATACATTTTACAAACATTGCATTCGTTTTTAAAAGACAAACTTTTATTACATTGAAAGTTGACGGCATGCATACCATTTCATAGTATGTCCAACTATAATAGACTTAATAACAATCTTGATGAACTCAATGACTCGAATGCAACGTCTTTTGAAATATGTCATGAATGACTCTGATGTGTGCAGCAGCGTATACGAAATAGTTATTATTTTACTACGAAATACGATACAATTTTACACAAGTTATTTATTTATTTATAGAGTGAATATACCTAAACCTTGCTACAACACTATAGGCAGTGTACCTAATCGTAAAGTAGTGTAGTTTTTAGTAAGTTCGGTTCGTTTCACCGGGAGCTAGCTGAGTTTAACGCTATATTTTTAACAACTATATTTATATAAAATATATATAATTATATATAGTAATATTATTATAAAAGGGAGGTTTTACCGTTTAATGACCGGTTTGTCGATTTTATATTTTAAGCGTAAAGATAAATGACGATAATATAAATGACAGAATTTAAATTGCGATAAAATAAATTGCAGTAATTAAAATGACAGTAAATAAAGGTACGATGAAATATGAAATAAAAGAATTATGCTTATTTAAACTTCCGTAACCATGATGTTTGACGTTTTGATCTTAATTTATTTATCTGGGTTAATTGTCTTTTGTCCTGGATTTATTTGATACCTATCTGGTTTTTGTCCATAATAGTCCATCGGTCATAATTATAAAATGCTCGTCAAATTAACCTTATTCCCGAAGTCAAATATTCCAACTAATTAGGGATTCAAACTGTAACAAGGTTTTAATACTTTGTTTAATAATTACACCAGGTTATCGACTGCGCGTAATTCAAGATTTTAATATTTTGTTAACAATTACATCAATTATTCTTGTATGTAATCCACCCCTGTTTTAATGAGATATGAATATTAATTTACCCATTTGATCAGAATGAATATTCAATTACCCAACCCAAATAATTAATTAAATGATCGTAAAAGATGTCGTATAAACGTCACTAAATAGGACATACATAATCATTTTAATAATTATTAGATTAACTAATTTGAAAATAGGTTCGACAGGTTCC
The DNA here is from genome assembly GCF_046630445.1 of Rutidosis leptorrhynchoides. NCBI lineage: Eukaryota > Viridiplantae > Streptophyta > Magnoliopsida > Asterales > Asteraceae > Rutidosis > Rutidosis leptorrhynchoides. The sequence continues at coordinate 684,352,297 of NC_092333.1, forward strand.
AATGAGTTGTCGCTCAATTAGACAATACCCCCTATATATATAATTTTAAGAATTATTTATATATTATATTATATTTATGTGCATAGTTGACTTGTAATTTTAGCTTCGTTGCGTCGTGCGTTGAGAGTTGACTCTGGTCCCGGTTCCGGATTTTCGAACGTCCTTTCGTATAATTTAATATCTTGTACTTTGCGTTTTGCGACTTGTATTATTGTAATTTTGAGACGTTTCTCATCAATATTTCGAACCACTTGGATTGTACTTTGTACTTTTTAGCTTTTTGGTCATTTGTGTCTTCAAATCGTCGTTTTCTTCTTTTGTCTTCGCACTTATTTATTTAAACGAATATTACATAAAAATAGAACAATTACAACTAAAAGCTTTACATATTGGAAGGATATTGTGCCTAAATATATGTTCATTTGGAGCACTATCAAATATCCCCACACTTGAGCGTTGCTTGTCCTCAAGCAATACAGAACTTAAAATAAAATTACACTTCACTCGAATCACTTTTTTTTTATTCTCACACTTTATACATTAGTGATTTTGATACGACGGTATAAACAATGATCAAAATATGAGATCAAAATATTTTCTCGTTCAAGCTCGAGTTTAGATATCATTGAATTCTATGAGTTTGTAATTCTCAATCTTTAAAGTCAATCTCAAGGATTGAGTAATATCAGGCTTAAAAGCTGATTTTTAATCTTTAAGGAGATTATCCTTTCTGGGGGTCCGATTCATTAGTCTTATCAAGCTAATTTGCACGTCGCCCTCCCCATTTTACGAGACAGATCCTCTCATGGTTAGAATAAGTCTGACCACTTGGCGACCCTGTTTGATGCTGAGGTCCGTGGATTTCCTGCTGATTTTAGAGATGACTTTTCTAGATTTTTCGTCAACCTACAGCTGGTCTGGACGACAACTTCCTGACCTAAATCAAGAAGCGCGTGTCTTTTTCGGAAGACTTTACTTCCTTTTAATGATAGAATTGATTCATCGTGCAGATCCATTTTTCTTTCAAATATATTACAGTAAATTAGGTAAAACTGATTAAAATCGTCCAAAACAAAAGTACCTGTAATAATCTTGTACAAACATACGTGATATGTGTTTTAAATAACTTGGTAAATTCTTCCCACACTTAGCTTTTTTTTCCTTTGCCTTTTTATTCTCCTCTATTCCATTTTAAATGAATTTTAACGTTTTGGGTTGTTTTATCGTTCATAAATATGTATAAACATGATTTTGAATACATTTAGTTGAAATTTTTTTAAATTTTCACAAAATTTGGCAATTAAACTAAGTGTAAACCCGAGAGAATTTATAACCCTTCCCCACACTTGAGTTAATGCAATGCCATCATTTGCATAAAATCAGACTATAATTATAAATTCATGAGGGTGATTAGTGTAGAAAAGTGATTAAAAATACCGAGTTTGCAAACATATTATTTTATATCACATTTGATATTTTGCGTCTTGTCGTCAAAATTAGTAGCTTTTGCTGAACTTAATGTCAGTCTTTGAAAGTGCGCTGTTTTATCCTGTTTTGTACATATGATAAACTACAAACATATATATAATATATATAAATATATATTTTTTTATAAAAACCTTTATTAAAACAATTTAAATGAATAATTTTTTTAAAATTTTGTTTCCTTTTACTTTAAGTAGTTTCGGTATGTTTACCTAGTCCGTCCCTCGACAAAATTTAAAATTTGTCGTTTTTAAAGCGATTGTTTTAAAAGCAAAGATTTTTGGGTTTTTTTAATTTTTTTTTGTTTATACTATAGATCAATAAAATTAAAAATAATGATAACAAAATTTTTCGCCCCGCCCTCGGGTAAAGCAATTTCGGTTCCATGACCTAGTCTTCAACTTACGATGAATTTTAGAAATCATTTTTTAAACTTAATGAAATAAAGTAAATTTTGTTTTTAAATTCACACAAAACTTAAATTTAAAAAGCATATTAATTTTATACAAAACCTACAGAACAAAAAATTCAGAATGGGGAGAGAAAACTAGTTCTTTAGTGTCTGCTAGTGAAAAAGACCAATCGGATTCCATTCTCGGAACTACATTAGAACAGAACAACTAACTCTAGACAGCGTTTTCTTTTTAGAACATTTGAATCTCCCCACACTTAGGTAGTTGTGGTGTCGAAATTGTGATTAACCTCATCGTCAATTTCTCTTGGACCATAATCAACTTGCATATCTGTGACTTTTGCTTTAAGCCATTGGTCGGATTCCTGTGTAATATCCACAAATTTAACTAGTTTTGTCTTTTCTTTAGGTGATAGATTGGATACTAACCGGTTACATAACTTAAAGTTACTCTTGGTTCTAGCATCGCGAATCCGTTTAATAAGTTTCTTCATTGAACTATTAATAACGGTGTCATTTAATTTTGTATCAACAATGGGGTTCTTTGTTATCATGTCATCATTAGGTGTTACTTCATCTTCCCCACACTTAGGCGTTTTATTATTATTAAGCACTACCGTTGGAGTTGGCAAAATAATATGGTTCTTACCAATCGTTTTTGTTGGTTCAACGGTTTTGGTTGGTGGAGATTTAGACTTTCAACTCACAAAGGTGATCTATTTTTCATCATCACTAAGTGTCATTCTACCCTCTCTTACATCAAATAACGCCCCGGTGGACGCTAAGAATGGTCGACCTAAAATTAGAGGAATGTTTGAGTCCTCTTCTATGTCAATGACAATAAATTCGACTAAAAAGGTTAAATTACCCACTTGAACGGGTAGGTTGTCAGAAATTCCAGCTGGGTGCCTAATGGTTTGATCAAAGAGTCGAACACTCATTTCCGTTGGACTTAACTCACCTACTCCTAATCTCTTATATAATGAAAGAGGCATAACACTCACACTCGCACCTAAATCTGCTAGTGCATCATACATGACACAATCACTAAGTAGACAAGGAACAATAAATTCACCCAGATCACCCAACCTGGGTGGAACTTTTGGTGGAACTGTCTTCACCGGGTTTATTTTTACGATTTTTGTTTCTTGCACTTTCTTATTCTTCTTCTTCTTCTTTTGTAACACCTTGATTTCTGTTTCAGCTAAGTGAGACGCCGTCCAAGAAGTGGGACGCCGTCCAGTATTAAAGAGTGGGACGCCGTCCAGATTTTGGGACGCCGTCCAAAATACCTGACGGGCCAGCTGTTTTAATTGGTTTTAAAAAGGGGTATTTTAGTAAATTCACTTGGGTGTCGGTTTGGAGCTCTCAAAGCTGATCCATTTGGTCATTGTGGATCACATTTCATCCTCACAAACACTCTCATCCACATCTAGAGAGAGAGGAGAGTTTTAGAGAGAGAGAGAGAGGGGTGGATTTGGAGAAGAAGGAGTCGGGTTCTCACCAAAGCTCGGGTTTTAAAGTTGTTCATCTTGCTCCTAGCTACGTTGTGGTGGTATTGGTAAGCTCAAACTCCGAATTTCATTTGTTAGATTTGATATTCGAGTTAGGGTTTTGAGCTAGTTTGTTGTAAAACCCTTTTAGATGATGAAGTGGGTTCATGGTGACTAGTTAGTCTTGTCACTTGGCGGGTTTTGGGTTGGTTGACGATTTGGCCTTGATTAGGCTTTGAAAATGAGTTTAATCACTAGGGTTAGTGATTATGGAAGTGTTGGAACACTTTTGGGTGTGTTTGGTTACCTAATTTTGAAATGGGTTGAATTAGAGTTTTGGTGTCAAAATGGGCAAGACGAGTGTTTAACACTTGTGTTTGGGTGTATTTGGCGTATTAGGACCATTGCCACTATTGTTAGTGATTATTGGTTAGTTTGGGCACGTTTTGTGCTTGAAAGTGCATTTGGGTCGAATTTGCACTAAGTGTCAAATGGTTTGGTTTGTAAGTCAACCCTAATTGTGTTGTGTGTTTTGTGATAATGGGATAGGTACTTTCCATTGACGGGTTGCGGATTATTTCGGTGGCATTCATCAAGGCGATAAGGTGAGTGTTAATATCCTATGTACATGTGTATGTGTAGGATGGGTGCGGGTCGGGTGAATTGGTTCTCGGTTATAGAGCTCACTTCACATATAGGTGGATTTGATGGACTTGCGTTTAGGTCCAATTGGCACGGTTGTGCATTTTGGTTGACCACCTTTGGCGAGGTACACGTTTTGTGTGTACGTTATCACACGTGTTTGTGATGTGGAGTATATAACCCCAATGGCGAAGGGTTGATATTGTTTTGATGTGGATAACCCCGATGTGGTGGATTTTATAATCCCGTGACCGTGGATTTTGAATTGTGAAAGTGGATCTCGTATAGTTCGGATTCACGATGACGCGTGTAGTTCGGTCATCTTATCGGAAGTGAGTCTCGTGTAGTTCGGATTCACGATGACGCGTGTAGTTCGGTCATCTTATTGAGGTAGTGATCTCGTGTAGTTCGGATTACTAAGGCTCGTGTAGTTCGGCCAACCTCGATGTTGTCTTGTTGAAGATAGTAATCTCGTGTGGTTTCGGATTACTAAGGCTAATGTAGTTCGGCCAATCTTCATTGTGGTGATTGGTATTCGGTAATGGGTTAAGGGGTTAACCTTATTCGTTTATATGTTGTTATATATATATATATATATATATATATATATATATATATATATATATATATATATATATATTGATGCATTGTTGTGATGTAGCTAACCCTCCGGGTGTAGCTTATTGGCGTTGTTCACCTCGTCGTTGGTGAACTTATATTTTGTTGATGTATCTTTAGCATTACTTAGTGATTGTACGGTATGCTTAGACTAGCTTGCCTTTATGCTTGGATGCTCCGGTATGCAGTATTTGATTATTTGTGTGGCGTGTCCATTTTATGCATATATATGTATGTAGTATATTTTCATTCACTAAGCGTTAGCTTACTCTCTCGTTGTTTACATTTTTATAGATTGCATGGATGCGGTGGTTCGGGTAAGCGTGGGGACTAGTGAACTTGCGTAGTTTGCTTTAGAAGACTTGCTTTTGGTTCGATTAGGATTGGGTAGCGTATCCCCAATCCCATGCTCGGTCTATGTTTGTATAAACTAAATTGGGTCGAAATGGTCACCTTGTGGTAATTTGGGTCGATGTGGGCCCGGTGTTGTAAAACTCGATTTTATTATGGAAAACTCTTAGTTTTAATTATTATAACACATTGTGAAAGTGTTTTGGTTTAAAAGTGTCGGGAAGCGGGTTTTTTTCCCGTGTGTAATTATTAAACTGATCAGAACTTTTTAGTGTATTTGGACACCGTCCAAGATGGCTGGACGCCGTCCAGTCCTTCAGAGCTGGACGCCGTCCAGATGAACTGTCCCAGAAAATTTTTTTTAGCACGTTTTTGGATGGATAACGGGTTGGGTTGTTACAAGTGGTATCAGAGCATGGTCTAAGGGATTTAGGTGACTTGAGATAGGTGCCTAGACTTTGACTTTTGTGTGTGCTTAATTTTTTGCGGGACTTGTAGGAGTACGGGTCGGAATGGGTTATAGTTAGTGCCTTGTTTGTAGGAGGACTAACGTTTATATTAATATGTGGATATTATTAATATGTGATTGCGTTGTGTTTTGTTTATGTTTGCGTTTGCATATATCATCGAGCGAGGCGGTCGTTGTACTAACGAGCCGATACGGCATGTATGCGTAATATGGACTTGCAAACCTTATTACGGGTGCAAATCATGTCTAGCAAGTGATGTACGACGAGTGTTTAGCAAGATGGGGCGGTGTTGTGTATGTGCTTTATACGTTCGTGATCTAATCGCTTTTGCATTCCTTAGAATGGCGACGGGAAACGGGATCGAGGCGAACGATCTAGAGTTTAACGCTAGAGTTGCGGCCGCCGTTGCGGAGCAAATGGGTGCATTTCGAGAAGAAATGGATAGGAAGTATTCCGAATCTCGGAGTAGTGGTGAAATGGAGCATTGTCTTAAGAGCTTCATGAGGACTAGACCCCCGATGTACGACGGAGAACCGGATCCTTTGATAAGCACAACTTGGATCTCGGATGTCGAAGGGTGTTTTCGTACTATTGAATGCCCTCATGAGAAGAGGACAAGACTCGCTACTAGTTTGTTGCGGGGTAGGGCGAAGGATTGGTTGGATGGTAAGATTGATCTTGTCGGTGGTGAACCGTTTATGGCGTTATCATGGGACGAGTTTAAGAAGGAATTCTTCGAGGAGTTCCGAACTTCAGCCGATTTGTCGGAAATGCGTAATGAGTTGCGAAATTTGCAACAGGGCTTTATGGATTTGAATACTCTCAAGACGACCTTTATGGCGAAGGCTCGTTTTTGCCCGGAGTATTTGGGGAATGATCATTTGTTGATGCAAGATTTCTATCGGACTTTGAATGATGACTTGAAGAATAAAATTAGACGGGGTCAAGCGAAATCGTTTGCGGAATTATTCGACTTGGTTAGAGGTTTCGAGTCGTAATCGCGATCGAAGAAGGGTGAACCTTCAAGTGAGAGAAGGGTTATTTCGTATGGTGCTCCGAGTAAGAGGACTAAGGGTCGGAGTGTGAGCACGGGTGGTACACGGATGAATATATCATATTCTAGTGCGTCTAGATGTTACAATTGTGGCGTGAGGGGTCACAAGTCTTGGGAATGTTTGGTACCAAAGGGTGATGGCATGGTGTGCTTCAATTGCCAAGAAGAAGGACATCGTAAGTCGGAATGTCCCAAGTTAGCGGGGACGGGTGCGGCAAGGAGACGTTAAGGTACGTTTCGTTTTAATAAATATGTCCTTTGATTATTTATTAAGTGCCATTTGAATTTGAGTTTATTAAATGCATTGTGTTGTGCATGTTATTGATATGGGTGACGTTCCTAATGGAAGTACCCTATGGCGACGTTTTAATTGATGGGCGAAGGGCGTAAGACTTGGTGCAACCAAGCATTCCTTAGTATTGGGAAATGTTTCTACCAAACAATGGAAATGGGTTTTGGTGTTCGGTCGTTAAGCGCGTGTTCGCTTTTGGGTTGAAGTTGATGAACCATGAGGTTCGTCGGGTGGATTGAATTCCTTAAAATCGAGTGTTGATCTCGATGTATGTTGGTAAAGTAGTCTACGTGACGCTATATTAGGTGTCTCTTTCATACCTACTAGCGTGGTGTTCGGCTCCGATTGGGTTGTGGTTACATTGTACTTAGGGTACCGGGAGAAACCCTTAGGTACATGAGTGACTAGGTGAAATTTGAGAAACTAAAGCAATTGGATGATTGCGAGGGTATGGTTTGTGTAATCGTGGTACACTTTTCGTTCAAAGTGTTTAAGGATAGATTAAGATCCTTGGTATGCTCAAGGTTGGAGCAAGATATGGTGATGGGTCGTGTGAACCCAATTGTTGGTAAAGTCTACCTTTGGTAGCATTGTACAGTTGTACAAGGTGCGGTTATGGAACGTAGTTTCAAGTGGGGGAGTTATACTCCCGCACGAGGAGGTTTTGGTGTGAGATTTCGGATGACGCTTTTAGTTGATCCGAAATTCGTGTCGGGACCTAGTTTTGGTCGACTCGTGGTAAAGTACAATTTCGGTTAAATTGTACTTATGGTTTCAGATTTGAATTATCACCGAGGTGGTAATGTGAAAATCTCGTTGAGAGATAATGGACGTGTTTGACGAGTAAGGCGAAATCCCTCGGTTAACTGATGTGCGTGGCGAATTTTCTTTTAGAGAATTATTGTGTTGTACCTATGTTCGATATAGGTGGTTCTTGCTCGATTGTGTTTATGGTTAGTGGTATCCGTTAGGGTTCACTATAGTGTAGCAGTGCGCGATGTTACACTACTCATTGTTCGAGGCCAAAAGAGCGTTGATTGGTGAAGCATGACCGTTGACGTGGTCCACTGACTTCATCATGGGAGTAGTGTTATATCGGTATGGTATAACGTTATCGGGAAATGCGAGTACCGATGGGGAATGGGAGTACCATTTCTGTATTGAGATTTGGGAAGTGGATCACGTGTAGTTACGGATTCACTAAGGCGCGTGTAATTTTCGGCCAACCTTCGTGTTGTGTGATCTATCGGTTGTTTTATACACCGATGGTGGGGTCGTAAGGACCATGATGTTTGATCTATTGGTTGTTTTATACGCCAATGATGGGGTCGCGAGGACCATGTTGTGTGATTAGTGAGATATAGCCGTGCTTCGCTCACATGTTGTTACGGGTGTGACGAATTGTCGATTTTGGTACACCTTTGGATTAGTGTTGCCATAGTCGTTTTGGGCGCTATCGGTTTTAACCGTTTGTTATGATGTTACGGTAGTTGCGTATGGGTCATATTGCGCACTACAAGGGATGTTTAGTGATTGGTGTTATCCGTAAGGATTCGTTTGGTTCGGTCTCCATCGTTTCGTGTTATTGACCTTAGGTTGACTTGGTTACTTTTAGCATTGTACTCAGTAAGGGTACGCTAGGGGATAGATATCTCGGTTCGAGATTGGTTGAGTTCTTCCCAATGTGAGAGATTGAGTAAGGTTTTAGCTCTCGGATTGTGATTTGATAAATCGCGTGTGACAATTTTAGTTGCTAAAGGTGATTGATTGGGAAGAGTTGCCTTGGAAAGTCGGTTTGGGACTTATGTTTGAGGACCGTGGAGTGTGGTCTGTTTGGTTAAGTGACGAAGATCACGAGGACGTGATCGAGTTCAAGTAGGGGAGAGTTGTAACACCCTGATTTCTGTTTCTGCTAAGTGAGACGTCGTCCAAGAAGTGGGACGCCGTCCAGTATTAAAGAGTAGGTCGAATTTGCACTAAGTGTCAAATGGGTTGGTTTGTAAGTCAACCCTAATTGTGTTGTGTGTTTTGTGATAATGGAATAGGTACTTTCCATTAACGGGTTGCGGATTATTTCGGTGGCATTCATCAAGGCGATAAGGTGAGTGTTAATATCCTATGTACATGTGTATGTGTAGGATGGGTGCGGGTTGGGTGAAGTGGTTCTCGGTTATAGAGCTCACTTCACATATAGGTGGATTTGATGGACTTGCGTTTAGGTCCAATTGGCACGGTTGTGCGTTTTGGTTGACCACCTTTGGCGAGGTACACGTTTTGTGTGTACGTTATCACACGTGTTTGTGATGTGGAGTATATAACCCCAATGGCGAAGGGTTGATATTGTTGTGATGTGGATAACCCCGATGTGGTGGATTTTATAATCCCGTGACCGTGGGTTTTGAATTGTGAAAGTGGATCTCGTGTAGTTCGGATTCACGATGACGCGTGTAGTTCGGTCATCTTATCGGAAGTAAGTCTCGTGTAGTTCGGATTCACGATGACGCGTGTAGTTCGGTCATCTTATTGAGGTAGTGATCTCGTGTAGTTCGGATTACTAAGGCTCGTGTAGTTCGGCCAACCTCGATGTTGTCTTGTTGAAGATAGTAATCTCGTGTGGTTTCGGATTACTAAGGCTCGTGTAGTTCGGCCAATCTTCATTGTGGTGTTTGGTATTCGGTAATGGGTTAAGGGATTAACCTTATTTGTTTATATATTTATATATATATATATATATATATATATATATATATATATATATATATATATATATATATATATATATATATATATATATATATATATATATATTGATGCATTGTTGTGATGTAGCTAACCCTCCGGGTGTAGCTTATTGGCGTTGTTCACCTCGTCGTTGGTGAACTTATATTTTGTTGATGTATCTTTAGCGTTACTTAGTGATTGTACGGTATGCTTAGACTAGCTTGCCTTTTTGCTTGGATGCTCCGGTATGCAGTATTTGATTATTTGTGTGACGTGTCCATTTTATGCATATATATGTATGTAGTATATTTTCATTCACTAAGCGTTAGCTTACTCTCTCGTTGTTTACATTTTTATAGATTGCATGGATGCGGTGGTTCGGGTAAGCGTGGGGACTAGTGAGCTTGCGTAGTTTGCTTTAGAAGACTTGCTTTTGGTTCGATTAGGATTGGGTAGCGTATCCCCAATCCCATGCTCGGTCTATGTTTGTATATACTAAATTGGGTCGAAATGGTCACCTTGTGGTAATTTGGGTCGATGTGGGCCCGGTGTTGTAAAACTCGGTTTTATTATGGAAAACTCTTAGTTTTAATTATTATAACACATTGTGAAAGTGTTTTGGTTTAAAAGTGTAGGGAAGCGGGTTTTTCGCCCGTGTGTAATTGTTAAACTGATCAGAACTTTTTAGTGTATTTGGACGCCGTCCAAGATGGCTGGACGCCGTCCAGTCCTTCAGAGCTGGACGCCGTCCAGATGAACTGTCCCAGAAAATTTTTTTAGCACGTTTTTGGATGGATAACGGGTTGGGTTGTTACATCTTTCCAGAGGTATCACAAACTTTATTACCTATCATTTGCTCATACTCAACTCCTTTTCTTGGAAACGGGATGGGTGGTCTGTATGGTGCCACCACTGGCTTTACATACTTGGGTGGTGGTGGTGTTGTAACTTCTTCATTGTTACTCATATCTAAAACCTTCCCATCTTCTGATGCTGGTTTTTCAGAATTTTTTGACACCATATTAACATTCTCATTTCGAGGATCTACTTCAGTATTACTCGGTAGTTTTCCTTGTTCCCTCTCACTCATCATGCTAGCAAGAGTACCTACGTGTTTTTCTGGATTCAAAATGGAAGCTTGTTGAGTTCTTAATGACTGATTGATAATGCTAAAAACGAACATATATTTCATAGCATTATTCCTCAAGAAAGACAAGCTTTTAGTTGCAATTGTTCTATTTAAAAGTGATATTCGTTTAAATAATAAAAGGTGAAGACAAAAGACAGATTCGACGAATTGAAGACGCAAACGACCAAAAAGCTCAAAAGTACAAAATACAATCAAAGAGGTTCCAATTATTGATAAGAAACGTCTCGAAATTACAAGAGTACAAAATTCAAAACGCAAAGTACAAGATATTAAATTGTACGCAAGGACGTTCGAAAATCCGGAACCGGGACCAGAGTCAACTCTCAACGCTCGACGCAACGGACTAAAAATTACAAGTTAACTATGTATATAAATATAATATATAATTAATTATATAAATTATATATATATATTATATTTATATAATAAACCGTCGGTAAACAAAGAGCCAAAATGGAGTGAGCTGTAATTACAAACTCCGCGACTCGCGGAGTTTGAAGAAGAAAAGGGCCGCGAGTCGCGGAGCCCCAAATTTAGAAACTGCCTATAAAGCTCGCGCATTCTGATCGTAAAAATATAACATATATATCCATCCATCTATCTAAACGTAATATTTATATTTATAATTTATATTTTAATTTTAATTTTAATTTTAATTCTAATAATAAGGGTATGTTAGCGAATGTTGTAAGGGTGTAAGTCGAAATTCTGTCCGTGTAACGCTACGCTGTTTTTAATCATTGTAAGTTATGTTCAACCTTTTTAATTTAATGTCTCGTAGCTAAGTTATTATTATGCTTATTTAATACCGAAGTAATCATGATGTTGGGCTAATTACTAAAATTGGGTAATTGGGCCTTGTACCATAATTGGGGTTTGGATAAAAGAACGACACTTGTGAAAATTAGACTATGGGCTATTAATGGGTTTTATATTAACTAAACAATACCTTGTTAATTTAATATACAAACTTATAATTTGACGTATTTATATATAACCACTTACGCTTGACTGGGTACGGTGGGCGGGATATCTATAAATACCAATAATTATTCATTTTACCGGACACGGAACTGGATTAATAGTTAATAGACTTGTTGAAACAGGGGTGAATTACATTCAAGGGTAATTGGTGTAATTGTTACAAAGTAGTAAAACCTTGGTTTACACGCAGTCGATAACCTGGTGTATTCATTAAACAAAGTATTAAAACCTTGTTACAATTCGAATCCCCAATTAGTTGAAATATTTGACTTAGGGAATAAGAATAATTTGACGAAGGCTTTCGCTCTTTATATTTATGACTGATGGACTATTATGGACAAATCCGTATGGACATATTAAATAATCCAGGACAAAGGACAATTAACCCATGGGCATAAAACTAAAATCAACACGTCAAACATCATGATTACGGAAGTTTAAATAAGCATAATTATTTTATTTCATATTTAATTTCCTTTATTTTATATTTAATTGCACTTCTAATTATCACATTTTTATTTATTGTTATTGTATTTAATTGCACTTTTAATTATCGTACTTTTTAATTATCGCAAGTTTATTTTATCGCACTTTTATTATTCGCAATTTCATTATCGTTATTTACTTTACGATTTAAATTAAAGTCCTTTTAATATTTTACATTTGGTTTTAACTGCGACTAAAGTTTTAAAATTGACAAACCGGTCATTAAACGGTAAAAAACCCCCTTTATAATAATAATGTTACTTATATATATATTTGTATTTTTATAAATTTAAACTAATATAGCGTTAAGCTTTGTGAAAAAGATTCCCTGTGGAACGAACCGGACTTACTAAAAACTACACTACTGTACGATTAGGTACACTGCCTATAAGTGTTGTAGCAAGGTTTAAGTATATCCATTCAATAAATAAATAAATATCTTGTGTAAAATTGTATCGTATTTAATAGTATTTTCTTGTAAAATTTAATAGTATTTTATACCCCTTAGCTTTAACTATCAAGTATTTTTGGCGCCGCTGCCGGGGAACTCTTAAACGCCGAAAGCGCAACGCTAAATATTTAAAAAAAAAATATTTTTATTTTTAGTTTACTTTTATTAAAATTCACTTTTGTAAAAATACGTTTTTTATTATTCGAAAATATAAAAAGAAAACAAAAATTTATATATTTTTTTAAGATTTTGTCAAATATTTAAGTTTTATAAAGTTTCTTTATTTTTATTTTATAAAAATATAAGTTTTATTTAAATATTTTTATTTAAAAAAAATTAATATATATATAAATCTATTTTTAAGATATTTTTAAAATTATAAAGTAGTTCTATTTTTATTTTAGTTTTTAAATATAAGTTTTTATTATATAAATATTTTAGATTTTAAAACAAAAAACAGAATATATAAAAAAAAAAAAACTGAAACGCACGATTTTAGCCTGGTACACGTCTGAAATTTAAAACCCCGCGACTCGCGGAGTTTTCCAGCTTCGAGAACCGCGACTCGCGGAGTTCTCTCTGACACGTGACCAGAAACCCTAATCTGCATCATTACGTAATTATTATTATTATTATTAATAATTAAAAACCCTAATTAGTTTTGTTAATTTATTATTAAGTTTAGTTTATTTATTTAATTTGTAAATTTAGTTTATTTAGTTTAATTAAATTGTAAAATTAATAGTTTTATAAAATAAATAATATAAAAATAATATTTTTATAAAAATTGTAATTTGTACAACTTTTTGTATATTTTTATATTTTGTCCCTTTTTAATTGTCTTAGCGTAATTTTTTGTATTTTTCGCTCGTATTTAGTTTTAATACATAGTTTTTGCCATAGTTATTTTTAGTTCTAGATTTTTAGGCTTTGCCGTAAAATCCCTTAAGTGCTTTTTCTTTAGACTAAGATTTAGGTACTTTAGAATTTTGCGACGCCTTTTTAAGTTTTAGTTTCTTTTTAAGGTATTGCCATTTGGGATATAGTTTTTCTTGTAAGCTTTAATATTTTTAGACACCTTTTACCTATGTATCAATTATCATTCCAATTAGTAATCTCAATTTGCGATTATAATTTTAAGTTAGTAATAGTAATAAGGTTGGGTTAGTCTAGTGTTTTTAAGTTCTATAAGTCACTCTTTTTCTTTCTTATTTTTATTTTTCGATCTTTTTTCGACACGCTCTTTTTCTTTCTTATTTCTCGTCATTCTAGTTTTAGGACATAAATTTTTTATTCTACTTCTTATCTAAATTTCTTAAAATTACGAAAATTTATTTTAAGTGGTTAAATTGATAGACATCAAAATTTTCTGGTTCGTAGTAATAGTTGGATTTGTACGTGGACCGGGTTATTGGAGCCAAACAGTCCTCAATTATATTGAGACCAAACGAATCCTGCCCCTCTGCTGCATCTTTTGGCTATTCGAAACGTGGGCAAAATCAGAAAAGTCTATTGATTGGATAACTTATATAATTTTTCTTTCCTTTTAAAAACTAATAGGATATTCAGTGAATGCACCGAGCAAGACGTTCACCACCTTTTGTACGTTCACCACCTGTAACTAGTTCAAGACATTTAGCAAATATTACCGCCGTTGATTTTTCTTTAGAATCGTCATCCAGTCGACCAAGTACTCCAGTTCAAATTTCCGATAATCCATTTTTTGAACCCGACCTCACAATTGAGAATCCGGAGAATATTCAGGGATGATTCATAGATCCTGAACCACTAAATTTTCCTCCGAAACCACCAATCATTCAAACAGAGATTGTTGAGGAACGAACCATTAAATCAGAATCCTCTAGTGATTCCGATTCAACAAATTCAATTATGGAGAATCTGGAACCTTTAAGTATGGAAGACCGAATGAGAGCTAAACGCACTGGCCAAGGTCACGCAATTACTCATCCTGACATTAATGCGCCAGATTATGAAATCAAAGGACAAATTCTACACATGGTGACTAATCAATGCCAATTTAGTGGTGCACCAAAGGAAGATCCAAATGAACATCTTTGTACCTTTAATAGGATCTGCACTCTATTTAAAATAAGAGAAGTTTAGGATGAACAGATATATCTCATGTTATTTCCCTGGACTTTAAAGGGAGAAGCCAAAGATTGGTTGGAATCGTTACCTGAAGGGGCGATTGATACATGGGATGTTTTAGTTGAAAAATTTCTTAAACAATTCTTTCCTGCATCTAAAGCCGTAAGACTTCAAGGAGAAATTGTTACATTCACACAGAAGCCAAATGAAACTCTATATGAGGCTTGGACAAGATTTGGAAAGTTATTGAGAGGATGTCCGCAACATGGTTTAGATACCTGTCAAATAGTACAAATATTCTACCAAGGATGCGACATCACTACAAGAAAAGACATAGATATAGCAGCTGGTGGTTCCATTATGAAGAAAACTGAAACTGATGCTTACAAAATTATTGATAACACTGCTTCCCACTCACATGAGTGGCACCAAGAAAAAGATATCGTTAGATCATCTAAAGCAGCTAGAGCCGATTCTAGCCATGACTTAGATTCCATTTCCGCAAAGATAGATGCTGTCGAGAGACGAATGGAAAAGATGACTAAAGATATTCACTCAATACGAATTAGTTGTGAGCAGTGTGGAGGACCACATTTGACAAAAGATTGTCTCAGTATTGAATTAACAATGGAACAAAGAGAGAATATTTCATACATAAACCAAAGGCCTGGAAATAATTATCAGAATAATTATCAACCGCCAAGACCTATTTACAATCAAAACCAGAATTATAACCGAAATATTCCATACAACAACCAACAAGGTCCTAGCAATCAACAAGTATCCAATAATACTTACAATCAGCAAAGACCTAATTTTCAAAACAAACCACCACAACCCGATAATAAAAATCCGAATTTAGAAGATATGATGACGAAGCTAGTTGAAACTCAAACGCAGTTTTTCACATCTCAAAAACAAACCAATGAACAAAATGCTCAAGCATTTAGAAATCAACAAGCTTCTATTCAAAATCTGGAACAAGAAGTAAGTAACCTAGCAAGGTTAATAGGTGAAAGAAAACCGGAAAGTCTACCTAGTGATACAAATGCTAACCCCCGGAATGAAACAGCTAAAGCCATTACCACAAGAAGTGGTACAACACTTAAACCACCTAAAATACCTGTAACTTCTGATGAAGCTATTCCTACTCCACAAGAACCACAACCTGATCAAGATAAGGAAAAAGAACCGGTAGTTAAAAAGGTTAATGAAGATAACACAATTAAGGATACACCTTATGTTAAACCATACCAACCACCACTTCCTTACCCAAGTAAAATGAAGAAAGAGAAACTTGAAGCCGAGCAATCCAAATTCTTGGATATGTTTAAACAGATAAATGTAAATCTTCCTTTCATTGATGTGATTTCAGGAATGCCTAGATATGCTAAATTCTTGAAAGATCTAATCTCGAATAGAAAGAAAATGGAAGAACTCTCGACTGTTACTATGAATGCTAATTGTTCAGCAGTGCTGTTGAATAAGATACCAGAAAAATTATCTGATCCAGGAAGTTTCACAATTCCATGTTTTCTGGGTAGTCTTAGTTCAATAGAAGCATTGGCAGACTTAGGTGCTAGTATAAATTTAATGTCGTTTTCACTATACACTAAACTAGACCTTGGAGAATTGAAACCAACAAGAATAAGCATACAACTAGCCGATCGATCAATAAAATATCCTAGAGGGATAATGGAGAACATGCTAGTTAAAGTTGGTACTTTAGTATTTCCAGTAGATTTTGTTGTTCTGGACATGGAAGAAGATTCTCAAGTTCCTCTCATATTAGGAAGACCATTCTTAAACACGGCTAAAGCAATGATAGACGTGTTCGGTAAGAAATTGACCCTAAGTATAGAAGACGAAAGTGTTACCTTTTCAGTTGATAGAGCAATGCAACAACCGCAATCTACAGATGATACATGTTATTATATTCAAACTATAGACTCACATGCAGAATTGTTAGAAGAATTTCCAGAATTACAAGGAACAGGAGAATATTCTTTAGGAGAAGGTAATGAACCAATTGATGAAGCTGAAATATTAGCTACACTTATAGCTAATGGATATGAACCAACAACAGAAGAAATTCAAATGCTAAAAGAAGAAGACAGATGTCGATATAAATCATCGATAGAAGAACCTCCGAAATTAGAGTTAAAGCCACTTCCAAACCATTTGGAATACGCATATTTACATGGTGAATCTGAATTACCTGTAATAATATCGTCTTCTCTTACTGAAAATGAGAAATCACAACTCATTTCTGTGTTGAAAGCTCATAACCCAGCCATTGCATGGAAGATTCATGATATTAAAGGAATAAGTCCTTCATATTGCACACATACAATCCTTATGGAAGAAGGTCATAAAACGTATGTGCAACGCCAACGAAGACTAAATCCTAATATGCAAGATGTAGTTAAGAAAGAGATTATTAAACTGCTAGACGCAGGTTTAATTTATCCAATCTCTGATAGTCCATAGGTAAGCCCAGTTCAATGCGTGCCTAAGAAGGGTGGCATGACTGTCATTACAAATGAGAAAAATGAGCTTATTCCTACTAGGACTGTAACAGGATGGCGTGTGTGTATTGATTATAGAAAATTAAATGACGCCACCAGAAAAGATCACTTTCTCTTACCTTTCATTGATCAAATGTTGGAAAGATTAGCCGGAAATAGTTACTATTGTTTTCTAGATGGATTTTCCGGATATTTTCAAATTCCAATAGCACCCGAAGATCAAGAGAAAACCACATTCACGTGCCCTTATGGTACTTTTGCTTACAAACGCATGCCATTTGGACTTTGCAACGCCCCTGCAACCTTTCAAAGGTGTATGATGGCAATTTTTCACGACATGATAGAAGAATGCATGGAAGTTTTCATGGATGACTTTTCAGTCTTCGGTGATACATTTGAATCATGTCTAGTTAATCTGGAACGAATACTTATTAGATGCGAACAATCAAATCTAGTACTTAATTGGGAGAAATGCCATTTCATGGTTAAAGAAGGCATCGTTCTTGGACATAAAATTTCTAAAGAAGGAATTGAAGTGGATAGAGCTAAAGTAGATGTAATTGCTAAACTTCCACATCCCACCAATGTTAGAGGAGTTAGGAGTTTTCTAGGGCATGCCGGTTTTTACCAACGTTTCATAAAAGATTTTTCTAAAATTGCCACTCCTATGAATAAACTCCTAGAAAAGGATGTTCCATTCATCTTTTCAGATGAATGTATCAAATCTTTTAATATTCTTAAAGAGAAACTTACTAATGCGCCCATCATGATAACACCAAATTGAAATCTACCGTTTGAACTTATGTGCGATGCAAGTGATTTTGCAATGGGAGCCGTTTTAGGACAAAGGATTGAAAAACGATTTCAACCTATATATTATGCTAGTAAGATGTTACAAGGAGCACAAACAAATTACACAACTACTGAAAAAGAACTCCTTGCTATTGTCTTTACTTTTGACAAATTTCGATCATATCTCGTTCTAGCAAAAACGGTGGTCTATACCGACCATTCTGCTCTTAGATACCTATTTTTGAAACAAGATGCCAAACCAAGATTAATCCGTTGGATCTTACTCTTACAAGAGTTTGATATTGAAATCCGAGATAAAAGAGGAGCAGAAAATCTCGCCGCTGATCATCTTTCTCTTCTTGAAAATCCCGAATTAGAAGTTCTAAATGAATCGGCCATACAAGACAACTTTCCTGATGAATATCTATTGAAGATATATTATAATGAAATTCCATGGTTTGCAGACTATGCAAACTACTTAGTTTGTGGATTCCTTGAAAAAGGATTATCGTACCAAAAACGAAAGAAATTCTTCAGTGATATAAAACACTATTTCTGGGAAGATCCACATTTGTTTAAAAGTTGTCCTGATGGAATAATACGCCGATGTGTATTCGGAGATGAAGCTAGTAAAATTTTAAACCATTGTCACACAGGACCAACAGGAGGGCATTATGGGCCTCAACTAACAGCAAGAAAAGTTTATGATGCTGGATTCTATTGGCCTATAATTTACAAAGACGCACACCTTCTTTGCAAATCCTGTGATGCTTGTCAAAGGGCCGGAAAAATAAGTCAACGTGATGAAATACCACAAAATGTCATCCAAGTATGTGAAGTATTTGACATTTGGGGTATTGACTTTATGGGTCCATTTCCAAAATCTCATAATAATCTCTATATTCTCGTAGCCATTGATTATGTATCTAAATGGGCGGAAGCACAAGCTCTCCCAACTAACGATGCACGAGTTGTAGTCAACTTTTTAAAACATTTTTTTGCAAGGTTTGGAACACCGAAAGCTTTAATAAGTGATCGGGGTACTCATTTCTGTAATAATCAACTTGAGAAAGTTCTCAAAAGATATGGAGTAACTCATAAAATCTTCACCGCATATCATCCACAAACAAGTGGACAAGTTGAAAATACAAACCGAGCTTTAAAACGTATTCTAGAGAAAACCGTAGGATCAAATCCGAAGGAATGGTCCATTAAATTGGAGGATGCACTCTGGGATTTTAGAACAGCCTACAAAACTCCAATTGGAACCACACCTTTTAGACTCGTTTACGGAAAAGCATGTCATCTTCCAGTAGAAATTGAACACAAAGCATTTCGGGCTTTGAAGACATGTAATCTTGATTTACATGAAGCTGGACGTCTACGATTAAGTCAACTAAATGAATTAGAAGAATTAAGACATGAAGCATACGAAAATTCATTAATCTATAAAGAAAGAACGAAGAAATGGCATGATAAAAGAATCAGAAGTTCAAAAGAATTTAAAGAAGGAGACAGAGTTCTTCTTTTCAATTCACGATTCAAGCTATTTCCTGGAAAATTGAAATCAAGATGGTCTGGACCATTCATAGTCAAAAGAGTTTTCCCATACGGAACGATAGAATTAATAAATTCAAATGGGATTGAATTTAAAGTTAATGGTCACAGAGTTAAACATTACATACATGGTCCGATGGAAGTTGACAATGAAGTTAATCATAATTTCACCACCAAAGAAAACCTTCAAAATGAAAACATAAATATGTTATCAACAACATATGAAAAATCAAAATTAGAATATAAGGAGAATTCAAATTTGAGTGACGAAGAAGAATTCTTATACAAACCTCCCATTCCAAAAAACGAAGAAAAATGTGAACAAGAAATTCAAATAGAAGTGAAAGAACCAAGGAAAGAACACCCGAAAAAGGTTTACAAACCAACTCGACTTACTAAAGCAGGAGACCCGGGTGAATTTATCATTTCTTGCTTACTTAATGATGGTGCTGTATATAATGGACTCGCAGATTTAGGAGCAAGTGCAAATATTATGCCTCTTTCCTTATACAAAAGATTAGGCATGGGTAAATTAAAACTAACCAAAATAGGTGTTCAATCATTTGACCAAACCATTAAACACCAGGTTGGAATAGCAAATAATTTACTTGTTAACGTGGGAAGTTTGACCTTTTTTGCAAACTTCATAGTGATTAATATGGAGGAAAACCTTGATATTCCTCTAATTCTAGGTCGCCCATTTTTAGCAACCACCGAGGCATTCATTGATGTAAGAGAAGGTAGAATGACACTTAGGGATGGTGATACATCGATCACCTTTGTGAACCGAAAGTTTAGATCTCCACAAACCAAAACTGTTAGACCAATAAAAACGCATAAGTGTGGGGAAGATGACGAAACACTTAATGATGATCCAATCACAAAGAATGCCGTTGATGATACGAAATTAGATGAACCCATTTTTAACAGTTCAACGAAGAAACTTTATAAACGGATTCACGATGCTAAGATTAAAGGAAACTTTAAGTTATATAACCGATTAATATCCAATTTATCGTCAAAAGAAAAGGCAATGTTAGTTGAATTTGTGAAAGTTACGGAGGAAATCAACAAATGGATTGAAGTAAAAGTCAAAGATATACAAGTTGTTGATGATTCAATTGAAAATAATGTTAATCACAATTTCAACTAAGTATAGGGGGTTTATGTATTTCTATTAGAGTTAGATTGTCTGTTTTCGTGTAGTTCTCGAAAATGGAACCCGAATGGTCTTTCCCTAGCAGACCCTAAAGAACTAGTCTTCTCCCCCCATTCTGAATTTTTATTTTTTTAGGTTTTTACGAAATGAAGACTGCCTGTGAACTAAACCATGGTCTAATGCTACACGCTTTGATCACTAAACGTAATAATGACATACTTCCGAGTAAAATAGTATCAGTAATCAGAGAAAGATTGGACGGAGTAAGAAAAGAATCCAGATGCGAAGATAATAAGTTACAATTTGGTAAAGGAAAATCAAAATCTGCAGCGAAAAAAAGAGCACGACACCTAGAAAGATGTCACAAATGCGGAAAATGGTCACATGGAGGTAAATGTTCAAATAATCAAACCTATTCAAACACCGAATTTGTTACTTTATGCAGAGACGGACCGTTCATATGTTTAGAAGAAAAAACACTGAATGCTCGAGGTTACGCCTATGTAGCCATGGAAAACCAATTAAACCGACTATCTTATGAATGGGATAGATCATATAACTAAGAATACTATCTCACAGGTAAGTCTGTACAGTTTTTATTTTTAACCTTTTGATAATAAACGCTAATTTGTTCGCTATAAAGTATTAAATTGGTATTAAATAAAATTAGGTTTGGCGACCGAAATTATTGATATCATACAAAAATTTATTACATCACTGCGAAATTTAACGTTTATTCTTAAGGTATAAATATCTTTAATCAATCAACCCAAAATATTTCAAAAATTCGTCATGAGTTAAATTAGGTCTTGGAACCGAAATTACTTTACCGAAAAGAGGGGCGCATATTTTTGATAATATTTGATTGATTAAAGTGGGATAAAAGCCAAAAAGATTTTTAATTTTATTTTTACCATGTTTTTAAAATTAATATATAAATCTTAAATTAATATTGTAAACTTTGTAAAAACAATATATTTAAAATTGTAAATATTTGAAAAATTAATATAAGTTTGGTGTGAATTTATAATATGAATTTTAAATTAAGTTTGGTGTGAATTTTTAATTTTTAAAATATGAATTTTATTTTTATGCATTTTAAATTTTAAGTTTGGTGTGAATTTTTAATATTAATTTTGAATTTTATGTATTTTTAATTTAAGTTGGTGTGAATTTAAAAACAAAAATTTACTTTATCTCATTAAGTTAAAAATATGATTTTTAAAATTCGTCGTAAGTTGAAGACTAGGTCATTTGAACCGAAATTGCTTTACCCGAGGGAGGGACGAGAACTTTTATTATCATTATTTTAATCTTATTGAATTAAAGTATGCCAAAAACATTAAAAAAAAAAACCAAAAATCTTAGCTTTTAAAACAATCGCTACAAAAAGACAAATTTTAAAATTTTGTCAAAGGACGGACTAGGACATCGATCCGAAACGACCTCGTCCTAAAACAAAGGGAAACAAAATTTTAAAATTAATTACTTAATTGTTTCATAAGTTAAGATTTTATATAAAAAAAAAAACAAACACCGCGACTCACGGAGTTTGATGGGTCAAACACCGCGACTCGCGGAGTTCCAAAAATACAGAAAAAAATATAAGGGACGAACTGATCAGTCCCCAACCCAACACCCACAAATTCTGCGAAAAAAACACCCGAAAATACACACAAAAACACTCCCAAATTCACAATTTTTCACCGTTAATCATCAAATCTTTTACTAAAATCATGTTAAGAAGGATGCTATCAAGGAATTACTCAAGAAAAATGGTAAATTTCTACACCTAAACACCATTTAATCCGAAAATTAGTGTTCTTGAGCAATTTTATACCCAATTTGATTTTGATGCTTTTTATTGTAATTATGCTTAAATTGTTTATGTATTATGCTTGTATAACCTAGATTGATGCTATTTAACATGATTAGAAGCCTTAAACTTCAAATTTTTTAGTAATCTAGGGTTTGTGTTCTTGAGCAAATTTGGGGCTTTTTGATATAAACAGGTTATGGCCGATTTTTGTCATGAATTGTTGCTAAATTAAGTAGTGTAACATGTTTAGGTAGTTAAATGATCCAAACTTTGAGCCTAAACATGATTTTGAGAATTAAAGTGGACTTTTTCAAGTCTAAAATTCATGAACTTGATTTTTGAGAGATAATGCCATTTGAAACTTGTTTAATTGATAGTAATGATTATTTTGACATGTTATTTGAGTTGAATGCTTATGAACTTGGCGAACATTTTCGTATATGCTTATTTGAAAAAGTGTAGATTTGATGAAAATATGAAAATGAGCTTAAGTTTGATATAAATTGATCATGTCATTGTAATTATTTTGATTGATGATTTTGCTGACACTAATGCATATTTGGATGCACAAAAATTGTGTTTGATGTGTTTTGCAGACTGAAAGGGGTGAATCTTCATCCCAAGCTCGCAATGCTCCTGCTGAGAATGCGGAACAACAGGAGGTGGATAAATACTACAAACAAGAAATACCTCATCCAGTCATGACATTTTCTGATATGCACTTGGAAGATTTGCACCCGAACCTGAGATTTGACAGACTTTGGATAGATTATCCAAAATACCAAAGGGGTTTGCATACTCTTCATTCTAAAGCTGTTGAAGTACATAGGGTCATAGAATGGGGACCATTAGAAGCTGTAGAATTGGCCGGGCCAATTAGGGAATTACTTGCACAGAGGTATGGTAATTCTACTTTTAACGATTGGGTACGGTTATTCAACATGCGTAGACCTGTATATAAAGTATGGTGTGAAGAATTGTTGTGTAGTATAGAATTAAATGATCGGGTAGCTAGTTTAACCGATCGATCTTTTATTAGATTTTTGTTAGGAGGTTCGATGCACCACATGTCTTTACTAGACATGGCTCAGGCTTTACGTATATATACGCCTGAGGAGTTAGCATCTGCCGATTGTAGAGGGTTGATATTGAACGGTAGGAAGATAGACAAAAATTTTGATACGCATGGTGTATGGAGTCAAATGACTAGCCATCACCGATTCAAAGGGGGAAATTACTCTTATTTGGATATAGATAGAGCTGAATTAAGAGTAATTCATAGGTTTTTAGCTAATTCGATTACACAAAGAGGTAAGAACAAGGAAAAGGTAAATGAACAGGATTTGTTTTACCACATGTGTATTCGAGACCCACAAAGCGCTGTAAGTATACCTTATTGTGTGGGTTATTATTTATCAGCTATGGTTAGGGGGATGAGACCGCATAGCATAATAGGAGGTGGTATATTTATTACTTTGATTGCTGAATATCTCGGTGTGGATATAAGTCGGGGGGGATTATTAGTCGAAGAACCAGAACCCCGCGATACAATAGGTTTAAATGTATACCATGGTGCGAAAGTTTTGAAGAGGCGAAATAACGCCGCAGTACGATATAATGGTAGACATCCACTGGTTGAGAGAAACCAACAGCAAGGTAATGTAGGAGGGGGAAATGAAATGGCAGAA
This sequence comes from Rutidosis leptorrhynchoides, assembly GCF_046630445.1. NCBI lineage: Eukaryota > Viridiplantae > Streptophyta > Magnoliopsida > Asterales > Asteraceae > Rutidosis > Rutidosis leptorrhynchoides. The sequence goes on from NC_092333.1 coordinate 684,376,558, forward strand.
ATGCAAAGGTTTATAGCTTCACAAGAGTACGAAAATGCTAGACATAGAGCATTTGAAGATTAGCAAGTTCATCAAAACCAAATCATAGCTTATTGCCAACATATAGGTAGAAACTATATTCCTACTCCATCGCCCATATTCCCTCCCTGGTCTATAGAGATTCAACCACCGTATCCTACGTATAACCCAGCCGAAGCATTTTATAGCACCTATGGTTATGCATGGAACCCCTACTGGTATCAGTATCATCCCTAGTCTACTTAGTTTTATTTATTTTGTAATTTGTAATGTTGATACGTTTAATACTTATGTTAATATTGTAATAGTTTTTATAATTTTCTAACTTTTATTCTTAGATTTTAATAATTTTTGAATGTGGGGTAATATACCAAACTTCAAAAATATGTATATATGTTTGCAGTTTATCTTATGTACACAACAGGGTAAAACAACGCATTTTCAAAGACTGGCATTAAGTTCAGCAAAAGCAACTAATTTTGACGACAAGATGCAAAATATATGTGAAATAACAACGAGAAGGAATGAACAAATGATGTGCACCATTTATCATTCAACACAAACACAAATATGTTTGGAAACTTTGGTAAAATTTAATCATTTTCACACAAATCACCCTCAATAATTTAAATTATTACTGATTTCTTGCAAATGAGGGCATTGCAAGATCTTAAGTGTGGGAAGGGGTTAAATTCTTTCGGATTTTTAAAATTTTTTATCTTAAACACTTAGTTACCATTAAAAATACTAGTAAAGCTAGTTGTATTAGAATCTAGTGCTCTCTGATAATAAAGAACAGCCCTAGTCTTATATACTGACTACCCAATTCTAGTAAGATTTTTCAAAATTTTCAATTAAATGAACTCAAAATCATGTTTATACATATTTATGAACGATAAAACTAGGTTTTAACACCGAAATTATTGTTACCTCGAAAAGGACATAAATTGAGAAACAAACCAAAATGTTAAAATTCATTTAAAATGGAATAGAGGACAATAAAAAGGAAAATAAAAGCCAAGTGTGGGAAAATTTACCAAGATATTTTAAACATATGTCACATATTTCTGTAACAAATAACTGAAAATACTTTTGCTTTGGACTAAACTAAACTGTTTTACCCGATGAAAGAAAAGAAGAGATGGATCTACACGATGAATCAATTCCATCATTAAAAGGAAGTAAAGTCTTTCGAAAAAGACACGCGCTTCTTGATTTAGGTCAAGAAGTTGTCGTCCAGACCAGCTGTAGGTTGACGAAAAATCTAGAAAAGTCATCACTAAAATCAGCAGGAAATCCACGAACCTCAGCATTAAACAGGGTCGCCAAGTGGTCAGACTTATCCTAACCATGAGAGGATCTGTCTTGTAAAATGGGGAGGGCACCGTGCAAATTAGCTTGATAAGACTAATGAATCAGATCCCCAGAAAGGATAATCTCCTTAAAGATTAAAAATCAGCTTTTAAGCCTGATATTACTCAATCCTAGAGATTGACCTTAAAGATTGAGAATTCAAACTCATGGAATTCAATGATATCTAAACTCGAGCTTGAACGAGAAAATATTTTGATTAAATTATAAACCGATTTTTTTTTCTGAAAACCCATTTTCAATGCGTTCATTACCATTGAACGTAAAATCTTAGGAATTCACCTGGAGTTCATTAGGTCACCTGAACCAAATCGGGTGTCAACCGTAAGAACAGTGGTTGCATAGCATGGTCAAAGAAAGGACCTTGTGCCAGACCAAAAAATCATAAGGGTGAGCTTTACTATTGCTCCTACAAAGGATAGTAATTACGTTCGACACGTTATAGACCATAATTAAAAGCATGTCAGGGGACATTGCCTTAACAGTTGCTTGTTCAACGCTTTCCTTTACAACCGGACGGTAGTTTACCGAAAGGTAACATACGGGACAAGTAAACTGGACGTGTTGCTTTCCAAATACAAGGTTAGCAAGTGGGTGACACAAAACCATAAGTTTTGAGCTAAAATTTTCAAATCTGAAACCCACCAAACCCACAAAAATATTTTGCAAACACCGGTGAAGGGTTATTCCGGAAAACTTATCTAGGGTAAAAACTAGATTTAATTTTCAAAAGATCAAATGTTTTCATAAAGATCCAATTTCCTTAATGGATCTAAATTTTTATAGTCATGTGGGACTGTAAACCATATCATTACTACCATTGTTTATACCGCCGTATAGAAATCACTGATGTACAAAGTGTGAAGAATAAAGAAGTGATTCTAGTATTTCAAGACGATATTGCTTGAGGACAAGCAACGCTCTAGTGTGGGAATATTTGATAATGCTAAAAACGAACATATATTTCATAGCATTATTCCTCAAGAAAGACAAGCTTTTAGTTGCAATTGTTCTATTTAAAAGTGATATTCGTTTAAATAATAAAAGGTGAAGACAAAAGACAGATTCGACGAATTGAAGACGCAAACGATCAAAAAGCTCAAAAGTACAAAATACAATCAAAGAGGTTCCAATTATTGATAAGAAACGTCTCGAAATTACAAGAGTGCAAAATTCAAAACGCAAAGTACAAGATATTAAATTGTACGCAAGGACGTTCGAAAATCCGGAACCGGGACCAGAGTCAACTCTCAACGCTCGACGCAACGGACTAAAAATTACAAGTTAACTATGTATATAAATATAATATAATATATAATTAATTATATAAATTATATATATATTATATTTATATAATAAACCGTCGGTAAACAAAGAGCCAAAATGGAGTGAGCTGTAATTACAAACTCCGCGACTCGCGGAGTTTGGAGAAGAAAAGGGCCGCGAGTCGCGGAGCCCCAAATTTAGAAACTGCCTATAAAGCTCGCGCATTCTGATCGTAAAAATATAACATATATATCCATCCATCTATCTAAACGTAATATTTATATTTATAATTTATATTTTAATTTTAATTTTAATTTTAATCCTAATAATAAGGGTATGTTAGCGAATGTTGTAAGGGTGTAAGTCGAAATTCTGTCCGTGTAACGCTACACTATTTTTAATCATTGTAAGTAATGTTCAACCTTTTTAATTTAATGTCTCGTAGCTAAGTTATTATTATGCTTATTTAATACCGAAGTAATCATGATGTTGGGCTAATTACTAAAATTGGGTAATTGGGCCTTGTACAATAATTGGGTTTTGGATAAAAGAACGACACTTGTGGAAATTAGACTATAGGCTATTAATGGGTTTTATATTAACTAAACAATACCTTGTTAATTTAATATACAAACTTATAATTCGACGTATTTATATATAACCACTTACGCTTGACTGGGTACGGTGGGCGGGATATCTATAAATACCAATAATTATTCATTTTACCGGACACGGAACTGGATTAATAGTTAATAGACTTGTTGAAACAGGGGTGAATTACATTCAAGGGTAATTGGTGTAATTGTTAACAAAGTAGTAAAACCTTGGTTTACACGCAGTCGATAACCTGGTGTATTCATTAAACAAAGTATTAAAACCTTGTTACAATTCGAATCCCCAATTAGTTGAAATATTTGACTTCGGGAATAAGAATAATTTGACGAAGGCTTTCGCTCTTTATATTTATGACTGATGGACTATTATGGACAAATCCGTATGGACATATTAAATAATCCAGGACAAAGGACAATTAACCCATGGGCATAAAACTAAAATCAACACGCCAAACATCATGATTACGGAAGTTTAAATAAGCATAATTCTTTTATTTCATATTTAATTTCCTTTATTTTATATTTAATTTCACTTCTAATTATTGCATTTTTATTTATTGTTATTGTATTTAATTGCACTTTTAATTATCGTACTTTTTAATTATCGCAAGTTTATTTTATCGCACTTTTATTATTCGCAATTTCATTATCGTTATTTACTTTACGCTTTAAATTAAAGTCCTTTTTAATATTTTACATTTGGTTTTAACTGCGACTAAAGTTTTAAAATCGACAAACCGGTCATTAAACGGTAAAAACCCCCCCCTTATAATAATAATATTACTTATATATATATTTGTATTTTTATAAATTTAAACTAATATAGCGTTAAGCTTTGTGAAAAAGATTCCCTGTGGAACGAACCGGACTTACTAAAAACTACACTACTGTACGATTAGGTACACTGCCTATAAGTGTTGTAGCAAGGTTTAAGTATATCCATTCAATAAATAAATAAATATCTTGTGTAAAATTGTATCGTATTTAATAGTATTTTCTTGTAAAATTTAATAGTATTTTATACCCCTTAGCTTTAACTATCACTGATCAAACCTCTCATTTATTTGGGTTTGAGATGTTATAAATTGTGTTTGAGATTCCATTAGCCTTGCCATCATTTCTTCCAGATTTGGCTTTTTCTCTTCGGTTTGTTGTGGTGGTTTATATAAGCCAGGTCTTTGTTGATTGAAAGTGTTGTTTTGAGTTGGTTGGTTATTCGGACCTTGTTGGTTGTACGAGTTATTGTTGGGTCCATTTGGATTGTAAAGAATGTTTTGATTTCGATTAAAGTTTGGCCTTGGCGGTTGATAATTATTTTGATAATTATTTCCCGACCTTTGGTTCATATAGGAAACATTCTCTCGTTGTTCCATCCTTTATTCAATGTGACAATCTTTTGTTAAGTGTGGTCCACCGCATTGCTCACAATTGATTCGCATTGCGTGAATATCTTTATTCATATTTTCCATTCGTCTCTCGAAAGCATCTATTTTTACGGAAACGGAATCAAAGTCATGGCTAGAATCGGCTCTAGCCGCTTTAGATGAACGAAAGATATCTTTTTCTTGGTGCCACTCATGTGAGTGGGAGGCTGTGTTATCAATGATTTTGTAAGCTTTAGTTGCGTTTTTCTTCATAATGGAACCACCAGCTGCTATGTCGATGTCTTTTCGTGTAGCAACGTTGACACCTTGGTAGAATATTTGTACTATTTGATAAGTGTCTAAACCATATTGTGGACATCCTCTCAATAACTTTCCAAATCTTGTCCACGCCTCATATAGAGTTTCATTTGTCTTCTGTGTGAACGTAACAATTTCTCCTTGAAGTCTCACGGCTTTAGATGCCGGAAAGAATTGTTTAAGAAAATTTTCAACTAAGACATCTCATGTGTCAATCGCCCCTTCAGGTAACGATTCTAACCAATCTTTGGCTTCTCCCTTTAAAGTCCAGGAAAACAACATGAGATAGATCTGTTCATCCTCAACTTCTCTGATTTTGAATAGAGTACATTCTGATCGCGGAGCCCCAAATTTAGAAACTGCCTATAAAGCTCGCGCATTCTGATCGTAAAAATATAACATATATATCCATCCATCTATCTAAATGTAATATTTATATTTATAATTTATATTTTAATTTTAATTTTAATTTTAATCCTAATAATAAGGGTATGTTAGCGAATGTTGTAAGGGTGTAAGTCGAAATTCTGTCCGTGTAACGCTACACTATTTTTAATCATTGTAAGTAATGTTCAACCTTTTTAATTTAATGTCTCGTAGCTAAGTTATTATTATGCTTATTTAATACCGAAGTAATCATGATGTTGGGCTAATTACTAAAATTGGGTAATTGGGCCTTGTACAATAATTGGGTTTTGGATAAAAGAACGACACTTGTGGAAATTAGACTATAGGCTATTAATGGGTTTTATATTAACTAAACAATACCTTGTTAATTTAATATACAAACTTATAATTCGACCTATTTATATATAACCACTTACGCTTGACTGGGTACGGTGGGCGGGATATCTATAAATACCAATAATTATTCATTTTACCGGACACGGAACTGGATTAATAGTTAATAGACTTGTTGAAACAGGGTGAATTACATTCAAGGGTAATTTGTGTAATTGTTAACAAAGTAGTAAAACCTTGGTTTACACGCAGTCGATAACCTGGTGTATTCATTAAACAAAGTATTAAAACCTTGTTACAATTCGAATCCCCAATTAGTTGAAATATTTGACTTCGGGAATAAGAATAATTTGACGAAGGCTTTCGCTCTTTATATTTATGACTGATGGACTATTATGGACAAATCCGTATGGACATATTAAATAATCCAGGACAAAGGACAATTAACCCATGGGCATAAAACTAAAATCAACACGTCAAACATCATGATTACGGAAGTTTAAATAAGCATAATTATTTTATTTCATATTTAATTTCCTTTATTTTATATTTAATTTCACTTCTAATTATTGCATTTTTATTTATTGTTATTGTATTTAATTGCACTTTTAATTATCGTACTTTTTAATTATCGCAAGTTTATTTTATCGCACTTTTATTATTCGCAATTTCATTATCGTTATTTACTTTACGCTTTAAATTAAAGTCCTTTTTAATATTTTACATTTGGTTTTAACTGCGACTAAAGTTTTAAAATCGACAAACCGGTCATTAAACGGTAAAAAACCCCCCTTATAATAATAATATTACTTATATATATATTTGTATTTTTATAAATTTAAACTAATATAGCGTTAAGCTTTGTGAAAAAGATTCCCTGTAGAATGAACCGGACTTACTAAAAACTACACTACTGTACGATTAGGTACACTGCCTATAAGTGTTGTAGCAAGGTTTAAGTATATCCATTCAATAAATAAATAAATATCTTGTGTAAAATTGTATCGTATTTAATAGTATTTTCTTGTAAAATTTAATAGTATTTTATACCCCTTAGCTTTAACTATCACTGATCAAACCTCTCATTTATTTGGGTTTGAGATGTTATAAATTGTGTTTGAGATTCCATTAGCCTTGCCATCATTTCTTCCAGATTTGGCTTTTTCTCTTCGGTTTGTTGTGGTGGTTTATATAAGCCAGGTCTTTGTTGATTGAAAGTGTTGTTTTGAGTTGGTTGGTTATTCGGACCTTGTTGGTTGTACGAGTTATTGTTGGGTCCATTTGGATTGTAAAGAATGTTTTGATTTCGATTAAAGTTTGGCCTTGGCGGTTGATAATTATTTTGATAATTATTTCCCGACCTTTGGTTCATATAGGAAACATTCTCTCGTTGTTCCATCCTTTATTCAATGTGACAATCTTTTGTTAAGTGTGGTCCACCGCATTGCTCATAATTGATTCGCATTGCGTGAATATCTTTATTCATATTTTCCATTCGTCTCTCGAAAGCATCTATTTTTACGGAAACGGAATCAAAGTCATGGCTAGAATCGGCTCTAGCCGCTTTAGATGAACGAAAGATATCTTTTTCTTGGTGCCACTCATGTGAGTGGGAGGCTGTGTTATCAATGATTTTGTAAGCTTTAGTTGCGTTTTTCTTCATAATGGAACCACCAGCTGCTATGTCGATGTCTTTTCGTGTAGCAACGTCGACACCTTGGTAGAATATTTGTACTATTTGATAAGTGTCTAAACCATGTTGTGGACATCCTCTCAATAACTTTCCAAATCTTGTCCACGCCTCATATAGAGTTTCATTTGTCTTCTGTGTGAACGTAACAATTTCTCCTTGAAGTCTCACGGCTTTAGATGCCGGAAAGAATTGTTTAAGAAAATTTTCAACTAAGACATCTCATGTGTCAATCGGCCCTTCAGGTAACGATTCTAACCAATCTTTGGCTTCTCCCTTTAAAGTCCAGGAAAACAACATGAGATAGATCTGTTCATCCTCAACTTCTCTGATTTTGAATAGAGTACAGATCCTATTAAAGGTTCGAAGATGTTCATTTCTTCTTTTGGCGTACCACTATATTGGCATTGATTAGTTACCATGTGTAGGATTTGTTCCTTGATTTCATAATCTGGCGCATTGATGTCTGGTTTAATAATGGCGTGACCTTGGCCAGTGCGTGTAGCTCTCATTCGATCTTCCATACGTAGAGGTTCCGTTACTTCCATAATTGAATTTGTTGAATACCAATCACTAGAGGATTCTGATTTAATGGTTTCTTCCTCGACAATCTCTTGTTGAATGATTTGTGGTTCCGGAGGAAATATTAGTGGTTCAGGATCTCTGAATTGTCCTTGAATATCCCCCGGGTTTTCAATTTTGAAGTCGGGTTCAAAAAAATGGATTATCGGGATTTTGAGTTGGAGTACTTGTTTGACTAGATAATGATTCTAAAGAAAAATCAACAGCGATAATATTGGCTAGATGTCTTGATCGAGTTACAGGTGGTGAACGTATGAAAGGTGGTGAACGTTTTGCTCGGTGCATTCACTGAATATCCTATTAGTTATAAAAGATAAAAATTATATAAGCTATCAAATTAATAGACTTTTCTGATTTTGCCCACGTTTCGAATAGCCAATAGATGCAGCAGGTAGCCAGGACCCTTTAAATCGGAAGCCCACAACTCACCACTAACAAATCCAACTATTACTGTGAACTAGAAAATTTTGGATGTCTATCAATTTAACCGCTTAAAATAATTTTTCGTTTTGAAATTTTAGAGAAGAAATAGAAAATTCTATGTCCTAAAAACTAGAGCGTCGAGAAATAAAAAAAAAAAAAAAAAGAGCGCGTCGAAAAATAAAAATAAGAAAGAAAAACGCCGAAACTTAAAAGTCTAAAAACTAAAAATTAAAAAGTTGCACCTAAAGGTATTAAAGCTTAAAAGGAATTCTATATCCAAAACGGCAATAACTTAAAAAAATACTAAAATCTTAAAACGGCGTCGCAAAATTCTAAAGCGTCTAAGTCTTAGTCTAAAGAAAAAGCACTTAAGGGATTTTACGGCAAAACCTAAAAATCTAGAGCTACTATGGCAAAATACTAAATTTAAAATTAGTTACGAATGATAAATATATAAATTACGAATTAAACGATTAAAATATACAATTTATAAAAAGATATAAAAAATAATAAAATTACTTATTTTAATAAAATTTTTATTTTTATATTATTATATTATAAAAGTATTAATTTATATATTTAATAATAATATTAAAACTTAATATTACAAAATATAAATTAAAACTAGATACAAATTATTACTAGTAATATTTAATGTAAACCCTAATAATAAAAATAATAATAAAAAAAATTAAACCCTAAGTAATTAATGCGTACCAGGTTTGTGGCCTGTCAGGTCGACTCATGCGACCGCATGATTTTTTAGCGTTGGGGTCATGCGATCGCATGGCCCAGTGTAATGACCCGGAAATTTCCGACCAAATTTAAACCTTAAACTTTATATGTTTCCGACACGAAAAGAAAAATCTGTAATGTTGAGTCTCGAAAGTGTTGAAATCTACATTCAAGTAATCTATCACCCTTTAACTATGCCTGATGATTCACGAACAACTACTTGTAATAGATATGTGTGTGTGTGTATATATATATATATATATATATATATATATATATATATATATATATATAACAACTGGAAATATAATTTGAAATATTATATGTTGTTGTTATTAAATGACATTTTGAAAATTATTATTTAAAACGTATCTATGTATGAATTTAGGAGCTATTTGTTAAGTTTTGAATTTTTCTATATTTTACCTGAGATCGGGAGTGGATAGTGAGTTAACTTTTGTTTAATAAATTTTAAATAGTAAATGATCGAATTTTACACCATAATGACCAAAATAAATAAATATAGTTAATCTAAAATTTTGGAATTTTTCTGAGAACCTTTATCCGTCACTAATAATCAATGGAGCACGAATTTCAGTCCACGAATGAAATAGTAGACGATGGCTAATCACACGTTCTAAATTTAAATTATATTATAATTATTATTATATTATATATTCCAATTCACAATTCGTTAAATGAATTCGTGAATGTGAATTATTATCAAGATTACTGTTTTAAATTGGTATACGTGGAAATTCTAGTCAATCATTCTGTTAATCATATCTATCATAGATATATATAAAGGTAAAGATGATTTATGCTAGACAAAAGTGACACCATCAATCTTGTAGATTTTTGAGTAATCAGTTTAAAAATCTAGATATTATTAATGCTATTACTGTGTTTGTTCCCCACTTAACACATAAATGTAATATATATATATACATACATACGTTTACATACAAACCACACATATGCATCTCTTGTTTTCTATATCACAAATTGTAGTCTTGTTCTACTCTCCCACCAAATCAACACACACCCACATCTCCACCATACTCGTACACCGCCACTTCCACAGGCTACCACCGTCAAACGCCACTCCCATAAACCTCATCTCTTCTTCATGATTCTTTACCACCCTCATCAAAACCCATCACCTTTAAGTCACCACTTCCATCACAACATCTAAACACCACCATAAAACCTGCAGATGCTGCTTTTAATCCTCTGATTTAGTTCTTGTTAGGATCAAATGAAAATCATGAAAGATGATGATGACAAATAAAGAATACGATGAATAATTAAAAGAAGATAATAAATACGCGTTTAGTGTAGGAAATCACACGATTCGTGTAATTCAAAGATGATGAAGGTTATTTGCTGCTACTGTACGTTCACTTCTATTTTTGGTTTAACCAAAGGAACCACCTTCATAATCATAATCCAACCAATCACCACTCGTAAACCTGCTACGAATGGTTTCTAATTTTTATTTTTAGTTCTGTCTGAAACAAACCTGTTCGACATACCTACTGCTATCTCAAGTTTAAATCAAAACCCACTTAAACACCACCAAAGTCGCCTACTGCTGCTGCCGTACTGTTTCACCTTCTGTACAAACCAAACAAACCACCATCTCTTCCTCTCTCTTTTATATCTCTCTCTATTCTAAAATCATCTCCAAGAAACTGTTGCTCTTGATTGTTGCTGATGTGATAATCGTTCCTATTTCTTTGAACCATCACCGAACCCATATTTTCTACAGCTCACTTCTATTTCTCTATTCCAATCACAAACACAACCCATTTTTTTCGCTGCAGCTACCCTCTTCCTGTTGATTGACTACTACACCCGTTCGAAGACCCAACAAACCGAACCCACAAGCAATTCATTAACTTTAATCGATTATCAATAAACCTTTCAAAACACCATTTATAACTACTCGAAAATACAGAGTATATAAATGGATGAGGAAAATAAGAATATAAATGAACTAATTATCTACCTGATCAATTGATGAACCGATTTCATGATTTGATCGATGGTGATGATAATCGATACAATCCCTGTCGAGTTCTTCTTCTTGATTCGAACAGACACCAAAACCAAACACCCTTTGTTAAAGATTGCTGCTCACATGTTCGAAATTTGTTGCATCTGCCTTCTTCTAGTCCAGATCGATCGATTGACAAACCAATAATCTGAATCGATTTCTTTGATGCCACTTCAATTGTCTGAGTCGAATAAAATCAACTCACATACACCCATCGGTTAATTTAAAGTAAGGGATGTGAATTGGGCCGATTAAACCTAAAATTAGATTGCAGGTTGGGCTTATATATTTGCTGCTGGGCTAAGATCCATTTCAAATTTATTGTTGGGCCGAAATGAAATTAAAAACGGGTTAAGAAATTTAGTTTGGGTACTAAATCAGATATGAAGTAACAGCGGAGTGGTTTGGTGTGGTGTCTAGTTAACGTGAGGTTGTGGGTTCAAACCTTGGTAGAGGCATTTAGTTCTTTTTAAGGGTTGTTACAATAAGGTAGCTATTTTATAATTTCTATTATTACTATTATTATTATTATTATTATTATTATTATTATTATTATTATTATTATTATTATTATTATTATTATTATTATTATTATTATTATTTTCATTTTTAAAATTAATAACATTCTTATTATTATTATGAGTATAGATAAAAAATATTATTATAGAAACAATTAAGTTACAAATTAAATAAAATTTTAATTTTATTATTACTACCATTACTATAATTATTATTATGACAAACCAATATTTTTATTTATAAGTAACTACATTTAATACATTCAACATAACTATATTAATATTCTTACTAATTATTTATCTAAAGCATATAAAATAGATATATTTAATTAAATTATTTATGACATCTATAAGTTATTAAAATATAACAAATATATCATTAATAATAATATATAAATATGTTCGATTATAATTATATGTGTTAATATATATCGTATTGATATAGGTTCGTGAATCCGAGGCCAACCTTACACTTGTTCAATGATGTTATATGTATTTTTACTACAAAATACAGTATGGTGAGTATATAGTCCTGAAACGACCCGACCCAATCCATAGGGACGAATACAATAACATATGATTACATCACGAGACATTTGACCTCTATATGTTACGTTTTATAAACATTGCATTCTTTTGAAAAGATATACCATAAATGAATATTTAAAATTCAATGTTTTCGACATCTGATGATTTCTACATATAGACAATCACCGTAAATAACAGTGTACAAGAATACTTCCGTTGACAATGCAGTCAAAATAAATACACGGTGATGATTTTGTGAATGCAATGCTTCCTCGAATAAAACATGTATGACTCCATTCACATGGTTTCTCTAACATATATTCAAACAGCGGAAGACTTCTAGGAACATGAGAATAAACATGCTTTAAACGTCAACATAAAGTTGGTGAGATATAGGTTTAATGCTAGCAGCATTATAAATATAGACCACAAGATTTCATATACATAAACGTTTTAATAAAAATATTCTAAGTTGTTGAGCACTTGATAATCATACTTAACATTTAATCAACGTCGCATATTCCATTTATTATGAAATCTTACTACACCGTACCAAGTGTAGTCACCGAAACGAAGTACTGTGCAACCGTTGAATACTGGTCGTCCAGTCCGGTTGGGGTTGGCAGGCCCGATAGATCTATCAACAGGATTCGCGTTTACAATACCACATGTAAATAGTGGTTACCAAGCTACAGGGAAGTATGCCAGTGGTACAACTCAACGTAGAATATATTTTTTTATCACTTGTGTCCATAACGTAAATCATAAAATGCATGTATTCGCATCCCGAAATATTTAGAGTTTAAAAGTGGGACTATATACTCACTTTTGCCTTGAAGGTATTTAACTCGACTTGGTCTCCGATAGATATCACGAACCTAACCATATATATATAATATATCAACATATTTTCTTTTCAAGTAATCGTTACATATATATATATATACTTATAATACTTTTAATATTTTCTTAGTCCGTAGTTAGCAGTCCGATGTTAGTGGTCCACAATTAGTTGCTCAATAAAATAAATAAAGACCCCATCGTATTCGTATTGATCAGAATTAATCTCGACCCATGGTACCATGTTGTCAAATGACGTGTTGCGTACATAAAGTACCGTGTTGTCAAATGACGTGTTGCGTACAATCATGAGGTCTTATGATTAATCTTCTCGTGTTGTTTACGGGTGGTCCTGAAATATATAAAATCAAATCATAAGTAATTATATATAAAATATCATATTAATTAGAAAATATATGATTAATTTACTTTATCTCCAAATATTTTCGTAGCTAAACTAGCTTCGGATACCCAATCTTGTTTTAGTCGTAGTTTCTTCATTACAACTCCGTTTTTGTTGGTTCAACTTGCCACTTCCTTGGATCGAGTCAAATTTTAAGAATATGAACTGAAAATACCTTAGTTTGTATTTGAAATCACAGATTATAGGTCAAACTTTGGTAAAACTTATGAAAGTGATCATTTTCCATCATAAAAACAACATTTAATGATCATTTTTCTAAAAATACTTACACTTTGAGTTAAACCATGAAATTTTTATGTGTTAACATATTCATAAGAAATATCATTTTTTCAGAACATGAACTTCCAATTCAAAGTTCAAGATGGTTTTTAATTATCCAACCCAAAACAGCCCCCGGTTGCACTCCTAGATTCAGTTTTTAAGGTGTTCTTTGTAAAACCAAGTTATATCTTGTTAAGTTAGCATATCATTATGATATATTATAGTTATTGAAGTGTTTTAAAAGTTAAGTTAGAAGGATCTATCTAGTTTACAAACAAGTTTGAAATCATTCAAACTATGTTCTTGTTGTTAAAATTTTACAACATAAAATAAGATAGCTATATAATTATGAATCGAACAAGATTATGAACAAGGTTACTACCTCAAGTTACTTGGACAAAGTTACTGTAAGAGATAAGAAAAAATCTTGGAATCAAAGAGTGGTGGAGTTAGATCAAAAGGTTGGAAGTATACTTCTTCAAGTGGGTGGTTATTTTGATATGTTCTTGAAAGAGTTTTCTTATGATGTTTAAGGCTTGTAATTGAAGCTAAATGATGGGGAAAATGCTTGAAGATGATCAAGTATGAAGTTAGGAGTATTTTGAGAGAGAAATGAGGGTGTAGGTCTGAGAAAATGGAGTGAAGAAATGGTGTTCATTCATAAAAACATTTTTAGTTTATAAAGAAAGAAAAGGATTCCTAATTTTGTTTTCTTACTAATAATTCATGCTACTTGACAAATCCTAGTTACCTCATATCTAGGGTAGTAATAATGTTGATTAGTATATTGATTTGATGTGTATATACCAATAGTAAATACATATAGAAGCTGGGTATGATACGGGTACATATACCCTAGATATACGTATAGAAATCTTGAGGAAACGGAATGAGAATTCAAATATAGCTATCTTTTGTGAATATACTTATATTGTTTTATGTATTTAAGTCCTTAAAAAGTGATTAAATACATTATATATATGATACATGTATAAGCATTATAGGTTATAAGTATATATATCAAAGAATGTTACGTATAGTTATCGTTTTGAAAACTTAAGTTAGTAGTTTCAAAATATACTTATAACTCATTGTCATTAGTACACAATGAGATGTTAAACCATCCTTAGATCATGTTAAATATATATAAATACATATATATACACAAACGTATAATTATCGTATGTTATATAGTTCGTGATATCATCGGTCAAATTGGACGGTCAAACGTTGTGTAAAACTCTTTTCAAAAACACAAGTCTCAACAATTTGGATTGCTTATCATTTTGGTAAGGTTTAATTTATGTAAATATTAATCTCATAAGTATAAAACGATTGGAAAAATCCGGGTCGTTACAGTACCTACCCGTTAAATAAATTTCGTCCCGAAATTTGAATGGGATGGTCATGGCTGACAATAAGTATGTTTTCATGACGTATACGAGTTGGAAATTAGAGTTTTATTATCATCAAGTAATATTGATAAAGTAATTTGATTTTTGTGAAGAGTACGAGTGAGGCTATCACCAAAGGGTGAAATGAGTAGGTATAGATTCGTCATATCTTTTGACGTTGATAGGATTGATTTCCAAGTTAAAGAGATTTGGAGTAAAATCTTCATAATGAGATTTGATTCTTCGATAATCAAGGAAATTAGAATCCGCTTTAAATGCGATCATCTATTTTGATTGCTCTGTCAGATCTTTTACTATAAATCCACCTCCCTTCATTTCCTTACAACTCATACCTTCTATTCTTCCTCCCTCAATTCATACTTTAAAACATTTATCAGTATGCTTCATCCAGTACTGATCCTGGATATACTCTTAACTTTCATCTCTGTCATTCTTCTTTTTCATCTACCTCCGGAGGATTTTATTTATTTCTACTATTACCTTGGGGTTATAGTATTGTTAATTCTCCCGTGCCTTTACGTTGCAATACGTATTGATATACACGATTTGTAATTTATTTGTTGTTGTCGAGCTTTATATTTTCTTTTATATTCAACAGTTCCATACTTCTGTTTCCTCTTCCCGACTTCGAGTCAAGCGAATAATGGTCCGGGATTCGTAGGTATGGATTTTGAAATAAACATAGTTAATGTTCTAAGAAGGAAATAGTAATTGCACGATCTTGATTTGGTAAGTTACCAGAATGTCCGAAAAGATAGAATTATCAAGGAGATATGTTCTTAATATGTTTGGAGATTGGGTATAATGTAAGAGTTGTGTAACATGGCACATGATGACGTTATGATCTGTGAATCATTATGTTCCATTTAGAAACTCAGCATGAATTACTGTAATATAATCACGTTGATCAAGTTTCATTATATTATACTAATTCATGCTTTAGTTTCCAACACTACTTCAAAACATTCATATTTTAAACTCGAATTTTTCAGAATTTAGAAACTAACACAGTTTCTTTTATGTTGTAACGCAAATATTGTGAAGAGATAAATGATTTTTGATGAGGATAGTTGGGAATATATCTTCAGGAATATCGGAGATATTTATAATGAAAAATACGATGATATCTTAGAATATCTAAGATCAGGGAATGACGCAGAAAATCTGTCTGTGGAGGTTTAGAATAAGGAGTAAGGTTCTTACTAACAGTTTCAGCAGACACTGAATCATTTGAATCCTTTGAAGGTAGATTTCGTCATTGTGATTTGTCCACGACCTCCTTTATACTTTGGTCAATCCGTTTTCCAGTACCAAATTTTTCGTTCGAGCTTTTTCAATCTATTATTCTTTATTGTCAAATTTCTGACCGTAATTGTTGTCTACTGTCTTTACCACTTTATCAGTCTTTTCCAAAACTTAATAGCACTAATTCGTAGACTGGAGCATTTTTCAGAAACTTCACATTTGAAATATGTAATTCTTGGGGATAGACGTTGTATATATATATAACTGCCGAAATAGAAATGCTGCGAGATTTCAAAATACCAATTGTTGATTCCGCCAAAGGGCTAACGAGCTGCTGGTACATCTGCTGATAATGTCGTGGAATATAAAAGGTTCCCTGGTAACAAAAGGGTAATCGTATGTATTATAGGTTATAATAAGGCTACTTCGAATGGAAAGTCGAGGTTGACTTGCTGAAACTGTGACAAAATTTGCTATTTTGAAAAGGAATCGCAAAGTTATTTTTGCTAATAAATGCTAAAAGATTTAACGCGGATACGTGTTAAATTATGTCCTTGGTTTCGAGAGCTTTTCAGGTGCAAGACTGCGGGTAATGTGTGGTTGGATCATCATCTTGATTGTCCATTATTTGAAGTGTCTTCAGGAATTTCGAAGGGTTTGATCATAGATTGTAATTGTTAATATACATATGATGTTTTAGGACTTTGAATGATACAAATACTTTTCTGGGTTCCAAGAATCGAATGATGTTCTAGCATAGTTTTGAAGTCAAAGTATAGTTTTGAAAGATGTAAGAGTCCTAAGAGTGATGTCTTCTATTAAGTCTTGACTTGGATTTCGTTTTGTCGTAATCAAATTTGGATGAGAATGGTTGTTTTGATTTCTATGAAAGAATGTATATTATTGTGAAGGTAATGAGTATAGTTGATGATTGTTGAATCAGAGTCGAAGAATATAATCATATTAATTGTGAATTTATATATCTCTCGGGTATTACCTACCCGTTAAAAAAAATTTCCCAAGTAATGTTTTGTACCAGAGAATTTTATTACAATCTTTATGAAAATATATGTACATATATATCTTCTTCAGATGTAATCATGAATTTAATAAGTCAATATAATATTAGACTCATTTGATTTTCGGTTTGAGCTAGAATAAGTAATCTCTAAAACGATTAGGAACCACATATTCTTCACAGAATATTAATGAAGTTATGGATCAATACTTCATTATTTATTCTTATATATATTTCCTTAGTGAATCATGCTGATACTCATTGAACTCTTGCTAACTTCACAAGATATGAATGTTGTTTCCCAGTAAGCTTCGAGTACATTGAAGATGAAAGTGTAAAATCAAACATATTATTGAATAATACACTTGGTTTATTATAAAACGAAATTCATTGAATTGAAACAGGGATTGTAGTTAACGATAATTAAGTTGCTGACAAAGGACGTACATCATTGCATATTTGTAGTATGAATTTAAACGAGTAGTATCTACCCTTTTTCAATTCATACTTAATAGCTTAGTACGAAAAGATTTATTTTGGTTTCCGAATTCATATATATAAAATATTTATATAAATTCTTCAGAAGAATGAGTTAATACTTCATAACTCGTTGATGCAATATACGCGTTATTGATGATGTCCACGGTGATTCTTGAACTGGTGGAGCTTGTGATGTTAAAGTTGCTGAAGATTCTAACGATGTTGACAGCACTGACTGTGTTGGTGAGGCTAAGGGTACTGCTGATGCTGTTGGTAAAACAAGTCTAGCTTGTACCTTACGCATCATTCTTGTCGGGGTTTCTTGTAGTGACCCGAACTTTTCCATGTTTATATATATTAATTGAGATTGATATTTACATGATTAAATGTTTCCAACATGTTAAGTAATCAAACTTGTTAAGACTTGATTAATTGAAATATGTTTCATATAGACAATTGACCACCCAAGTTGACCGGCGATTCACGAACGTTAAAACTTGTAAAAACGACATGACGATATATATATGGATATACATATGGTTAACATGAGATTATGATAAGTAAGTATCTCCATAATTATATTAACAATGAGTTATATACATATAAACAAGACTACTAACTTAAGGATTTCGAAACGAGACATATATTAACAATGAGTAATATGAATTAACCGAGTAGTACCTACCAGTTAAGATTCACACGTAATAACTTGGTACGAAAAGATTTATTTTGATTTCAAAATTCATATATATTAAATATACATAAAATTTCTTCAGGGGAAATAAGTTAATACTTCATCGGTTATTGTTGCTGGTATTTCTTGGTAACTACGATGCGTATGACGTTGATGTTCAAGGTACATATGGTGATGTTGAGGCTTGCGGTGGGGATGTTGTTGGTGGTGGTAATGGTACTGTTGGTGTTGTTGTCGGTGGTACTGTTGATGCCGGAGATTCTGCTGGTGCTTGTAACCTTTGCACCATATTCTCCAATGCCACTACCCGAGCGCGAAGCTCTTTGACTTCTTCTACTACACCGGGATGATTGGCGGTTCGGACGAGCGGATGAATAAGATCCAGAATTTGAGAGAGTATATGATCATGACGAGATATTCTGGAGATGAGAGAGAAAATGGTATTACGAACAGGTTCGCCGGTAAGTGCTTCAGGTTCTTCGCCAAGAGGGCAATGTGGTGGATGGAAGGGATCGCCTTCTTCTTGTCTCCAATAATTAAGTAGGCTATGAACCCATCCCCAATTCATCTAGAATAGGTGATGGCTGATTGGTTGATCCATTCCGGTTACACTGTCTTCGGAATTCAGGTGAATATCTATATCGGAATAGCTGTCGGAATTTAAGGAATTTGAACTAGATACGGGATCCATCTTGTATAATTAGATAGATGATTTTTGATATGAAATAGATTATAGAATTTAGTTTGGTATTCTTCAATACATAATTTACATATGTATATATAATACCAAATTCCATAAATCATGGAGAAATTTTCGGAAGATGTCAGGAAACGTTTACAGTAACAGATACGCTAAGATATGAATTTTTGTCTATACACTATTTATGCAATCAATGCAGTAAAACGTGTCTAGACTTAAGAATGATAAGCATGTAATTTTCGACAAGAAGTAATAAGCAAAACTTTTAACATGCAGACACGGTCGAAGTCCAGACTTACTAATGCATCTTAACAACTATCAGTTAGACACATTCATGCAAGACCTGGTTCGCTAGGACCAACGCTCTGATACCAACTGTGACGATCGCTCCAAATCCATATGAACGAACACGTCATTCATCGATTTCATTGCGAGGTATTTGACCTCTATATGATACGTTTTGTAAACATTGCATTCTTTTGAAAAGGCACACCATAAATGAATATTTAAATCAAAGGTTTTCGACATCTGATGATTTCTACATATAGACAATCACCGTAAATAATAGTTTACAATAGTACTTCCATTGACAATGCAGTCAAAATAAGATACATGGTGATGATTTGGTGAATGCAACGTTTCCTTGATAAATATGCCATGTAAGACTCCATGCACATAGCTTGTCTAACACATAAGCAAACAGCGGAAGACTTCTAGGAACCTGAGAATAAACATGCTAACAAGTGTCAACACAAAGGTTGGTGAGTTCATAGTTTTAATGTTGCGCATAATCTGTATATAAAGGTGGATCACAAGATTTCAGTTGTTCAATCCAGAAACGTTTATCAAAATATTCTACGAAATTGAGCACCCTGGTAACTAAACTTAACGTATATATAATTTATACCCTTTGTATAATCATCTTAATAATACACGCAAACCAACGTGTACGCTTCTCAAATAGCATACGTCCGTTAAAAGGCTAGTGCTCTAGCTCGGACGGGGATATCAAGCCCTATGGATCCATATATAACTACTCGCGCCCACCAGTTCTTATAACTGGCAGTTACTAGTTACCAAAGCTAAGGGATTTTCGGTTCAAACTCGGTGTAGAATTTAGTGTGTACTTGTGTCCATTGTTTTTAAAATAAAGTGCATGTATTCTCAGCCCAAAAATATAGATTGCAAAAGCAATTAAAAAGGGAGCAAATGAAACTCACACATATAAATATTGTATATCGGTTAATAAAGCATTTGCATGTATTCTCAGCCCAAAAATGTAGAGAGTAAAAGGGATCTTATGAAACTCACGCATATAAATATTGTATATCGGTTAATAAAGCATTTGCATGTATTCTCAGCCCAAAAATGTAGATTGCAAAAGCAATTAAAAAGGGAGCAAATGAAACTCACACATATAAATATTGTATATCGGTTAATAAAGCATTTGCATGTATTCTCAGCCCAAAAATGTAGAGAGTAAAAGGGATCTTATGAAACTCACAGTTTAATATTGATATACAATATTGCAGGAAAGCACGTAGACGCATTGGATATAATAAGCACGAGGTTTGATTCACAAAAATACCCCCGAATATTACCCATAACCTCCTTGGCAATAACCCATATTTTCCTTAGCTCTAGCTTTCTCGAAAACTCGTTTTGAAAAATTACTTGGACAGCACTCCGTCGTAATATTTTATGTACATTATTATTTTTGTATCTCAAAAATAATAACACTAATAATAAAAATAATAAGATTAATAATAATCTTATTATTAATAATAATAATAATAATAATAATAATAATAATAATAATAAAATAAATAAATACGGAGTAAAAATAATATATGTGTGTGTGTGATTTATCTGGCCAAAACTCGAGAATTTATAGCACTTGGCCTGAAATTTTGCCTCATGCGATCGCATGGATTTTGGGCATGATGGCCATGCGATCGCATGGCCTCAATTTCCAGCTCAGAATCATTTGTCCATTTGTTTGTCGACATGATAAAATATTAATATAATATATATAATTTAAATAATTAATTATATATTATATTAAATTCACGTGCATAGTTGACTTGTAATTTTTGTTCCGATAAGTCGTACGTCATCACTCGACTTATGTCCCGGTTCCAGTTTTTCGAATGTCCTTTTGTACCTTTAGAAAACTTGCATTTTACGTTTCGTGTCACGTACCTTTGTCAAAATATAGTCTTAAATTATCCATAAACTATACCACTCATAGTATATCTTAAACTTTCAAATGTTTTGGTCATTTACTTCTATAAATCATCGTCTCGCTATTTGTTAATATATATATAATATATACATTTTCAATTTTTACTGTAGCAATTCACTGTAGCAATTCAATTTCACTGTAGAAAATAGTGATTTTTGAAAACACTGTAGCATTTTGGGTACTGTAGCAATTTGAAAATACTCTAGCAAATTAGTATTTTACTTGTTCATCTTAAACGTTTTAGTTAACTTATCTAAATATCAATCGAATCAATAATCGAATGTTACTATCGTTTACTAAATAACTTGAAATCATATATATTCAAATAGATATATAAACCAATAAGTTTAATGTACGGTATCGTGCAATTAAAACTTTATTACGTTTTCAAGTTATAGTATATATATGTATCTATTTACATATAATGGTTCGCGAATCGTTGAGAACAACCGAAGGGTAATTGAATAGTTCAAAATTTTGAGATTCAACTTCATAGGCTTTGCTTATCGTGTCGAAGTCATTAATCATTTAAAATTAAGTTTAAATTTAGTCAAAATTTTCGGGTCATCACAGTACCTACCCGTTAAAGAAATTTCGTCCCGAAATTTGAGTGAGGTCGTCATGGCTAACAATAAAAATGTTTTAATGACGAATATGAGTTGATAATAGAGTTTTATCTATGTTTGAATAATATGGATAAAATAATCCAATTACTCGAAGCGTATGAGAGAAGTTATCGTAATCAAGTGAAATGGAGAATAGAGATGCGTCTTATCTCTTGATGTAGTAACGATTGATTTCCGGATTTTAAGGAATAGAAAATCTTCATAATTTAAATAAGATTTGATTTTTCGGAATTTGCGGAAATTAGGATTTTCTTTGATTAAATGCGTAATCTGACTCTATTACTGCGTCCGATATTTTGCTATAAATTGACCTCTTCCGTTTCATTTATTTTCAACACTCCTATAATTTTCGTTATTATTTCATACATCCCAATAGATTGTGAAAATGCTTAATCCAGTTCTGATTCTTGATATTTTCCTGGCTATCGTATCCTTCATTCTTCTTTTTCATCTGCCACCAGAGGAAGTTATTTTCTTCTACTATTACCTTGGGGTTATAGTGTTTTTCATTCTCCCGTGTCTTTATATTGCTATACGCATTGATATACACGGTTTGTAATTTCGGGGTTGTTTTCGGGCTTTATATTTTCCATTATATTTCGGAGCTTCATGCTTTAGTTTTCTCTTCCCGACTTTAAGTCAAGCGAATAATGGTCCAAAATTCGTAGGTATGGATTTTGAAATGAACATAATTAATGTTCTAAGAAAGAAACGGTAATGGCACAATTTGACTTGTCAAATTACCAGAATACCTCGAAAAAGACCGAATCATCAAGAAAAATATTTTCTTGATATGTTTAGAGGTTAAATAGAATGAAAGAGTTATGTAACCTGGTTCATGATGAGGGTATGATCTGTGAACCTTTATCACGTTCCATTAGAAACTCAGCATGACTTACTATAATATAATCACGTTGATCAAGTGTCATTATATTATACTAACTCATGCTTCAGTTCCCAACACTACTTCAAAAACATCCATTTTTCGAAATTTTCAGAAATTAGAAACTAAAATAGTTTCTTTTATGGTGTAACACAGATATCGTAAAGAGAAAATTGATTTTCGATAAGAATGATTATGAAATTATCTCCAGAAATATGGAGGATATTTATAATGAAAGATACGATGATATCTTAGAATTTCTAATATCAGAGGATGATGAAGAATATTGTCCGCAAGGGTTTAGATTCGGAAGCAAGGTATTCGTTAATGGCTTCAGCAGATACTGAATCATTTGGATTCTTTGAAGGCAGATTTCGTTCTTGTGATTTATCCACAGCCTCTTTCATACTTTGCTCAATCCGTTTTCCAGTTCCAAACTTTCTCTTTTCTCAGCTTTACCACCATACTATTATTTATCATCAAACTTTTGACTGTAGCAATTCACTGTAGCAATTCAATTTCACTGTAGCAAATAGTGATTTTTGAAAACACTGTAGCAATTTGAAAATACTGTAGCAATTTGAAAATACTGTAGCAAATTAGTATTTTACTTGTTCATCTTAAACGTTTTAGTTAACTTATCTAAATATCAATCGAATCAATAATCAAATGTTACTATCGTTTACTAAATAACTTGAAATCATATATATTTAAATAGATATATAAACCAATAAGTTTAATGTACGGTATCATGCAATTAAAACTTTGTTACGTTTTCAAGTTATAGTATATATATGTATCTATTTACATATAATGGTTCGCGAATCGTTGAGAACAACCGAAGGGTAATTGAATAGTTCAAAATTTTGAGATTCAACTTCATAGGCTTTGCTTATCGTGTCGAAGTCATTAATCATTTAAAATTAAGTTTAAATTTAGTCGAAATTTCCGGGTCATCACAATTTCACTTCCAATTCTCTTTCTAATTCTCTCTCAACACACACACACACTATTATGAACGTATTTTTCCAGTAGTTAATCATCATCTTCATCAAAAATCACTTCAAGAATCAAGCTATAATCATCATAGGAAGAACACTTCAAGAACACTTCAAAAATCCCTTCAAGTTTACTAATTTACTTCCAAGCTTTCTAATCCATTCCAAGTAATCATCTAAGATCAAGAAACCTTTGTTATATATAGTAGGTTATCTTTCTTATTCAAGGTAATATTCATATTCAAACTTTGATTCAATTTCTATAACTATAAACTATCTTAATTCGAGTAAAAATCTTACTTGAACTTGTTTTTGTGTCATGATCCTACTTTAAGAACTTTCAAGCCATCCAAGATCCTTTGAAGCTAGATCATTTCTTGTCACTTCCAGTAGGTTTACCTACTAAACTTGAGGTAGTAATGATGTTCATAACATCATTCGATTCATATATATAAAACTATCTTATTCGAAGGTTTAAACTCGTAATCACTAGAACATAGTTTAGTTAATTCTAAACTTGTTCGCAAACAAAAGTTAATCCTTCTAACTTGACTTTTAAAATTAACTACACACATGTTCTATATCTATATGATATGCTAACTTAATGATTTAAAACCTGGAAACATGAAAAACACCGTAAAACCGGATTTACGCCGTCGTAGTAACACCGCGGGCTGTTTTGGGTTAGTTAATTAAAAACTATGATAAACTTTGATTTAAAAGTTGTTATTCTGAGAAAATGATTTTTATTATGAACATGAAACTATATCCAAAAATTATGGTTAAACTCAAAGTGGAAGTATGTTTTCTAAAATGGTCATCTAGACGTCGTTCTTTCGACTGAAATGACTACCTTTACAAAAACAACTTGTAACTTATTTTTCCGACTATAAACCTATACTTTTCTGTTTAGATTCATAAAATAGAGTTCAATATGAAACCATAGCAATTTGATTCACTCAAAACGGATTTAAAATGAAGAAGTTATGGGTAAAACAAGATTGGATAATTTTTCTCATTTTAGCTACGTGAAAATTGGTAACAAATCTATTCCAACCATAACTTAATCAACTTGTATTGTATATTATGTAATCTTGAGATACCATAGACACGTATACAATGTTTCGACCTATCATGTCGACACATCTATATATATTTCGGAACAACCATAGACACTCTATATGTGAATGTTGGAGTTAGCTATACAGGGTTGAGGTTGATTCCAAAATATATATAGTTTGAGTGGTGATCAATACTGAGATACGTATACACTGGGTCGTGGATTGATTCAAGATAATATTTATCGATTTATTTCTGTACATCTAACTGTGGACAACTAGTTGTAGGTTACTAACGAGGACAGCTGACTTAATAAACTTAAAACATCAAAATATATTAAAAGTGTTGTAAATATATTTTGAACATACTTTGATATATATGTATATATTGTTATAGGTTCGTGAATCAACCAGTGGCCAAGTCTTACTTCCCGACGAAGTAAAAATCTGTGAAAGTGAGTTATAGTCCCACTTTTAAAATCTAATATTTTTGAGATGAGAATACATGCAGGTTTTATAAATGATTTACAAAATAGACACAAGTACGTGAAACTACATTCTATGGTTGAATTATCGAAATCGAATATGCCCCTTTTTATTAAGTCTGGTAATCTAAGAATTAGGGAACAGACACCCTAATTAACGCGAATCCTAAAGATAGATCTATTGGGCCTAACAAACCCCATCCAAAGTACCGGATGCTTTAGTACTTCGAAATTTATATCATATCCGAAGGGTGTCCCAGAATGATGGGGATATTCTTATATATATGCATCTTGTTAATGTCGGTTACCAGGTGTTCACCATATGAATGATTTTTATCTCTATGTATGGGGTGTGTATTGAAATATGAAATCTTGTGGTCTATTGTTACGATTTGATATATATAGGTTAAACCTATAACTCACCAACATTTTTGTTGACGTTTAAAGCATGTTTATTCTCAGGTGAATACTAAGAGCTTCCGCTGTTGCATACTAAAATAAGGACAAGATTTGGAGTCCATTTTTGTATGATATTGTGTAAAAACTGCATTCAAGAAACTGATTTCGATGTAACATATTTGTATTGTAAACCATTATGTAATGGTCGTGTGTAAACAGGATATTTTAGATTATCATTATTTGATAATCTACGTAAAGCTTTTTAAACCTTTATTTATGAAATAAAGGTTATGGTTTGTTTTAAAAATGAATGCAGTCTTTGAAAAATGTCTCATATAGAGGTCAAAACCTCGCAACGAAATCAATTAATATGGAACGTTTTTAATCAATAAGAACGGGACATTTTAGTTGGTATCCGAGCGTTGGTCTTAGAGAACCAGAAAATTTGCATTAGTGTGTCTTATCGAGTTTGTTAGGATGCATTAGTGAGTCTGGATTTCGACCGTGTTTTCTTTAAAAATGATTGCTTAACATTTTTGTTGGAAACTATATATTTTTAATATATGAATATTATGTGATATATTAATCTCTTAACGTGTTTGATATTATGTGATAGATGTCTACCTCTAGAACAAGTCCCATTGACTCACCTAATAATAATGAAGAGTCAAATGTAAATTGGAATGATTCGTGGACTGATTCACAAGTTCCCGAAGAGGAACCGGAAGAAGAGTCGGAACCGGAAGAAGAATCGGAACCGGAAGAAGAATCGGAACCGGAAGAAGAAATAGAACCGGTGGGGGAAATAATAAAACGGTTAAGTAAAAGAGAATCCTAAACCAACCAACCAAGGTTAATTATGGTCAATGGTGTTTTCGCCAAGGAAGCAAAATATTGGGAGGATTACCAATTCTCCGATGAATCGGATTCCGACGAGAATTCCGATGATGTTATAGAAATTACCCCAACTGAATTTAAAAAGGCAAAAGAAAATAATAAGGGAAAGTGCATAAAAATAGAGAAATCTAATTCCAACCCCGATGAACTTTATATGTATCGTCAACCCCCGAAGTCCTTAAGTTGTAACAATGACCCGGGAACCTCTAAACCACCAGGTTTTTCTAAACCAATGTGGACAACGATGGCTCGTATTAGGGGAACATCATATATCCCTAGAAACTTGGCAAAACGAACCAAAACCGAACAAGAAGAAACGAGCGAGTCGGAATAAGATAGTTGTATTCGTGTGGTGTAATATATGTAATATAGTGTGCTTATGCTTTATGATATATGTAAAAATTGCTTGTATTAATAAGTATTTTTTTTATGAATCTAACTCTTGTCTATTTTACAGTATAAAAACACAAAATGGATAGACAACCCAATATTTTAAGAGACCTACCCGGAGACATGATTGATGAAATCTTGTCTAGAGTCGGTCAGAATTCCTCGGCACAACTATTTAAGGCGAGATCAGTTTGTAAGACATTCGAAGAATGTTTCAAGAATGCCTTGGTTTATAAAAGGCTTTCGTTCGAAAGATGGGGGATATCACATTGGGAAATCCATAAGTTACGATGTGTTTACTTTGACGCATATATTGCGGGGAACCCAAATGCTATTTTACGCAACGGGTTAAGAAATTATTTTGACTCAGTATATCTGAATATAGGACTTCGTGATTTAGAAAAAGCGGCTAACATGCAACATAAAGAAGCATGTTATGCTTACGGGTTAGTAATGTTCGCTTCTCACCAAAGTGAGAACAAGAACATCTGGCTACAACTATTAAACAAAATGTTCCCGCAAGTGACGGAGTCGGTAATTGGGGTAAGAAATGAGGTTTTTAGGTTATTACGAGACTGTTGGTCATTACGTAACCCTCGTCCCTTTGACGACGTTACAACACGCTGTCTTATCAACGGCCATAACGGTTATGTTCCACAAGACCAAGGATGGGAAGTAGTCCTAGTAAAACCAGAATGCATGACTTGTTTCTGGACGTATGAATTACGTGTCTTTATTGCCTTTGCTGAACGACTTGTGTACTAGCTAGAATTATCTTCACAACTATCTTGTATCAAAGTTATTGTGTGCTATATTTCATGCTTTATGTAAAATAAGCGGTATTGTAAGTTTGTAAAATATTGTATAAAAGTTTGAACGCGAAATATTATTACAATCAGTTTTTCATATAGAATTGTAGTAGTTGAATTGTATATTAGCTACTAAGTATGAACTTAACGGGTAGGTACTACCCGAATTTAAACTTATAAAACGCTAATATGAAGAAAAAGCTTTTATAAATGAGTTCATATTATGCTACGAAATACTATTAACTACTCTTAATATTCTGTATGATTAACTTGTTCCATTTGACTATTTTGAAGGAAATGGCACCGACTACTCGACACACTGTGAATATGAATGAAGAGGAATTCCGTACTTTTCTAGCTTCAAACATAGCCGCAGTACAGGCTGCGCTACATACCAACAATAACCTTGGATCTGGCAGTACAGGAAATCGTGTAGGATGCACCTACAAAGAATTCACTGCCTGCAAACCTTTGGAATTTGATGGAACCGAAGGACCGATCGGATTGAAATGGTGGACCGAGAAGGTCGAATTGGTGTTTTCCATAAGTAAGTGTACTGAAGAGGACAAAGTGAAGTACGCTATGCATACTTTCACAGGTTCTACGTTAACATGGTGGAATACCTATCTAGAGCAAGTGGGACAAGATGATGCGTACGCACTACCGTGGTCAGCATTCAAGCACTTGATGAACGAGAAG
Organism: Rutidosis leptorrhynchoides; assembly: GCF_046630445.1. Taxonomy (NCBI): domain Eukaryota; kingdom Viridiplantae; phylum Streptophyta; class Magnoliopsida; order Asterales; family Asteraceae; genus Rutidosis; species Rutidosis leptorrhynchoides. The sequence goes on from NC_092333.1 coordinate 684,405,351, forward strand.
TACCGTCCCAGAACCGAGGTCAATAAGCTCAAGACAGAACTTAGAGGGTTATGAACCCAAGGATTTGATATTACCACGTACGAATGACGATTCACAGAATTGTGCCTATTGTGTCCGGGAGCATTCGAAGATGAGGAAGAGAAGATCGACGCGTTTGTGAAAGGATTACCGGAAAGAATCCAAGAAGATATAAGTTCACACGAGCCCGCCTCCATACAACAGGCATGTAGAATGGCTCACAAACTAGTGAACCAGATTGAAGAAAGAATTAAAGAACAGACTGCTGAAGAGGCCAATGTGAAGCAAGTCAAAAGAAAGTGGGAGGAAAACGGTGATAAGAATCACCAATACAACAACAACAGCAATTACAACAATAATCGCAACAATTATCCCAACAATCGCAACATCAATCGCAACTACAACATACAGCCCAACAACAACAACAACAACAACAACAACAACAACAACAACAACAACAACAACAACAACAACAACAACTACAACAATCATCCCAACAACAATAATAACCGCAACAACAACAACAATCAGAAGCAGCTATGCCAAAGGTGTGAAAAGTATCACTCGGGGTTCTGCACCAAATTTTGCAACAAGTGTAAAAGAAATGGTCATAGCGCGGCGAAGTGTGAGGTCTACGGACCAGGGGTTAATAGAACGAAAGGAACAAATGGTGTCGGAATGAGTAATGGCGGAGCAAGTAGTGTCGGAGCAAGATATGCCAATGTAGTTTGTTATAAATGTGGAAAACCGGGCCACATTATTAGAAATTGCCCGAACCAGGAGAACACGAATGGACAAGGCCACGGAAGAGTTTTCAATATTAATGCGGCAGAGGCACAGGAAGACCCGGAGCTTGTTACGGGTACGTTTCTTATTGACAATAAATCTGCTTACGTTTTATTTGATTCGGGTGCGGATAGAAGCTATATGAGTAGAGATTTTTGTGCTAAATTAAGTTGTCCATTGACGCCTTTGGATAGTAAATTTTTACTCGAATTAGCAAATGGTAAATTAATTTCAGCAGATAATATATGTCGGAATCGAGAAATTAAACTGGTTAGCGAAACATTTAAGATTGATTTGATACCAGTAGAGTTAGGGAGTTTTGATGTGATAATCGGTATGGACTGGTTGAAAGAAGTGAAAGCAGAGATCGTTTGTTACAAAAATGCAATTCGCATTATACGAGAAAAAGGAAAACCCTTAATGGTGTACGGAGAAAAGGGCAACACGAAGCTACATATTATTAGTAATTTGAAGGCACAAAAACTAATAAGAAAAGGTTGCTATGCTGTTCTAGCACACGTCGAGAAAGTACAAACTGAAGAAAAGAGCATCAATGATGTTCCCATTGCAAAAGAATTTCCCGATGTATTTCCGAAAGAATTACCGGGATTACCCCCACAGCGATCCGTTGAATTTCAAATAGATCTTGTACCAGGAGCTGCACCAATAGCTCGTGCTCCTTACAGACTCGCACCCAGCGAGATGAAAGAACTGCAAAGCCAATTACAAGAACTTTTAGAGCGTGGTTTCATTCGACCAAGCACATCACCGTGGGGAGCTCCTGTTTTGTTTGTCAAGAAGAAAGATGGTACATTCAGGTTGTGTATCGACTACCGAGAGTTGAACAAACTTACCATCAAGAACCGCTACCCACTACCGAGAATCGACGACTTATTTGATCAACTACAAGGCTCGTCTGTTTATTCAAAGATTGACTTACGTTCCGGGTATCATCAAATGCGGGTGAAAGAAGATGATATTCCAAAGACTGCTTTCAGAACACGTTACGGTCATTACGAGTTTATGGTCATGCCGTTTGGTTTAACTAATGCACCAGCTGTGTTCATGGACCTTATGAACCGAGTGTGTGGACCATACCTTGACAACTTTGTCATTGTTTTCATTGATGACATACTTATTTACTCAAAGAATGACCAAGAACACGGTGAACATTTGAGAAAGGTGTTAGAAGTATTGAGGCAGGAAGAATTGTACTCTAAGTTTTCAAAGTGTGCATTTTGGTTGGAAGAAGTTCAATTCCTCGGTCACATAGTGAACAAAGAAGGTATTAAGGTGGATCCGGCAAAGATAGAAACTGTTGAAAAGTGGGAAACCCCGAAAACTCCGAAACACATACGCCAGTTTTTAGGACTAGCTGGTTACTACAGAAGGTTCATCCAAGACTTTTCCAGAATAGCAAAACCCTTGACTACATTAACGCATAAAGGGAAGAAATTTGAATGGAATGATGAACAAGAGAAAGCGTTTCAGTTATTGAAGAAAAAGCTAACTACGGCACCTATATTGTCATTGCCTGAAGGGAATGATGATTTTGTGATTTATTGTGACGCATCAAAGCAAGGTCTCGGTTGTGTATTAATGCAACGAACGAAGGTGATTGCTTATGCGTCTAGACAATTGAAGATTCACGAACAAAATTATACGACGCATGATTTGGAATTAGGCGCGGTTGTTTTTGCATTAAAGACTTGGAGGCACTACTTATATGGGGTCAAAAGTATTATATATACCGACCACAGAAGTCTTCAACACATATTTAATCAGAAACAACTGAATATGAGGCAGCGTAGGTGGATTGAATTATTGAATGATTACGACTTTGAGATTCGTTACCACCCGGGGAAGGCAAATGTGGTAGCCGAAGCCTTGAGCAGGAAGGACAGAGAACCCATTCGAGTAAAATCTATGAATATAATGATTCATAATAACCTTACTACTCAAATAAAGGAGGCGCAACAAGGAGTTTTAAAAGAGAAAAATTTAAAGGATGAAATACCCAAAGGATCGGAGAAACATCTTAATATTCAGGAAGACGGAACCCGGTATAGGGCTGAAAGGATTTGGGTACCAAAATTTGGAGATATGAGAGAAATGGTACTTAGAGAAGCTCATAAAACCAGATACTCAATACATTCAAGGATCTCAGGAAATATTTTTGGTGGCCGAGTATGAAAGCCGATGTTGCTAAATACGTAGGAGAATGTTTGACGTGTTCTAAGGTCAAAGCTGAGCATCAGAAACCATCAGGTCTACTTCAACAACCCAAAATCCCGGAATGGAAATGGGAAAACATTACCATGGATTTCATCACTAAATTGCCAAGGACTGCAAGTGGTTTTGATACTATTTGGGTAATAGTTGATCGTCTCACCAAATCAGCACATTTCCTGCCAATAAGAGAAGATGACAAGATGGAGAAGTTAGCACGACTGTATTTGAAGGAAGTCGTCTCCAGACATGGAATACCAATCTCTATTATCTCTGATAGGGATGGCAGATTTATTTCAAGATTCTGGCAGACATTACAGCAAGCATTAGGAACTCGTCTAGACATGAGTACTGCCTATCATCCACAAACTGATGGGCAGAGCGAAAGGACGATACAAATGCTTGAAGACATGCTACGAGCATGTGTTATTGATTTCGGAAACAGTTGGGATCGACATCTACCAGTAGCAGAATTTTCCTACAACAACAGCTACCATTCAAGCATTGAGATAGCGCCGTTTGAAGCACTTTATGGTAGAAAGTGCAGGTCTCCGATTTGTTGGAGTGAAGTGGGGGATAGACAGATTACGGGTCCGGAGATTATACAAGAAACTACCGAGAAGATCATCCAAATTCAATAACGGTTGAAAACCGCCCAAAGTCGACAAAAGAGATACGCTGACATTAAAAGAAAAGATATAGAATTTGAAATTGGAGAGATGGTCATGCTTAAAGTTGCACCTTGGAAAGGCGTTGTTCGATTTGGTAAACGAGGGAAATTAAATCCAAGGTATATTGGACCATTCAAGATTATTGATCGTGTCGGACCAGTAGCATACCGACTTGAATTACCTCAACAACTCGCGGCTGTACATAACACTTTCCACATCTCGAATTTGAAGAAATGTTTTGCTAAAGAAGATCTCACTATTCTGTTAGATGAAATCCAAATCAACGAAAAACTCCAATTCATCGAAGAACCCGTTGAAATAATGGATCGTGAGGTTAAAAGACTTAAGCAAAACAAGATACCAATTGTTAAGGTTCGATGGAATGCTCGTAGAGGACCCGAGTTCACCTGGGAGCATGAAGATCAGATGAAGAAGAAATACCCGCATCTATTTCCAGAAGATTCGTCAACACCTTCAACAGCTTAAAATTTCGGGACGAAATTTATTTAACGGGTAGGTACTGTAGTGACCCGAACTTTTCCATGTTTATATATATTAATTGAGATTGATATTTACATGATTAAATGTTTCCAACATGTTAAGTAATCAAACTTGTTAAGACTTGATTAATTGAAATATGTTTCATATAGACAATTGACCACCGAAGTTGACCGGCGATTCACGAACGTTAAAACTTGTAAAAATGACATGACGATATATATATGGATATACATATGGTTAACATGAGATTATTATAAGTAAGTATCTCCATAAGTATATTAATAATGAGTTATATACATATAAACAAGACTACTAACTTAAGGATTTCGAAACGAGACATATATGTAACGATTATCGTTGTAACGACATTTAAATGTATATATATCATATTAAGATATATTAATATATCATAATATCATGATAATATAATAATTTAACATCTCATTAGATATAATAAACAATGGGTTAACAACATTAATTGAGATCGTTAACTTAAAGGTTTCAAAAACAACACTTACATGTAACGACTAACGATGACTTAACGACTCAGTTAAAATGTATATACATGTAGTGTATTTAGATGTATTAAAATACTTTTGGAAGACTTCAAGACATATATCAAAACACTCATACTTAATGAAAATGATTATAGTTACTTTTCCATTCTTTTCTTTCATCAAGAATTCTAGTCGTATTCTTATCCGTATTATACACAGCTTCAAAACGTACTTACTATGAGTATATACCAATAGGAACTAGCATGGGATTCCACTCTTGATTATGTCATGTATGACTAATCAATTTTAACTTCTACCATGAGCTAGTCAACTAACTAGAACTCCTTTTAACCCCACTCACCACTCACCAATTACCACTCATCATTCACTCCATTTCACTTATAATTCTCTTTCTAATTCTCTCTCAACACACACACACTATTATGAACGTATTTTTCCAGTAGTTAATCATCATCTTCATCAAAAATCACTTCAAGAATCAAGCTATAATCATCATAGGAAGAACACTTCAAGAACACTTCAAAAATCCCTTCAAGTTTACTAATTTACTTCCAAGCTTTCTAATCCATTCCAAGTAATCATCTAAGATCAAGAAACCTTTGTTATATACAGTAGGTTATCTTTCTTATTCAAGGTAATATTCATATTCAATCTTTGATTCAATTTCTATAACTATAAACTATCTTAATTCGAGTAAAAATCTTACTTGAACTTGTTTTTGTGTCATGATCCTACTTCAAGAACTTTCAAGCCATCCAAGATCCTTTGAAGCTAGATCATTTCTTGTAACTTCCAGTAGGTTTAGCTACTAAACTTGAGGTAGTAATGATGTTCATAACATCATTCGATTCATATATATAAAACTATCTTATTCGAAGGTTTAAACTCGTAATCACTAGAACATAGTTTAGTTAATTCTAAACTTGTTCGCAAACAAAAGTTAATCCTTCTAACTTGACTTTTAAAATTAACTACACACATGTTCTATATCTATATGATATGCTAACTTAATGATTTAAAACCTGGAAACAAGAAAAACACCGTAAAATCGGATTTACGCCGTCGTAGTAACACCGCGGGCTGTTTTGGGTTAGTTAATTAAAAACTATGATAAACTTTGATTTAAAATTTGTTATTCTGAGAAAATGATTTTTATTATGAACATGAAACTATATCCAAAAATTATGGTTAAACTCAAAGTGGAAGTATGTTTTATAAAATGGTCATCTAGACGTCGTTCTTTCGACTGAAATGACTACCTTTACAAAAATGACTTGTAACTTATTTTTCCGACTATAAACCTATACTTTTCTGTTTAGATTCATAAAATAGAGTTCAATATGAAACCATAGCAATTTGATTCACTCAAAACGGATTTAAAATGAAGAAGTTATGGGTAAAACAAGATTGGATAATTTTTCTCATTTTAGCTACGTGAAAATTGGTAACAAATCTATTCCAACCATAACTTAATCAACTTGTATTGTATATTATGTAATCTTGAGATACCATAGACACGTATACAATGTTTCGACCTATCATGTCGACACATCTATATATATTTCGGAACAACCATAGACACTCTATATGTGAATGTTGGAGTTAGCTATACAGGGTTGAGGTTGATTCCAAAATATATATAGTTTGAGTTGTGATCAATACTGAGATACGTATACACTGGGTCGTGGATTGATTCAAGATAATATTTATCGATTTATTTCTGTACATCTAACTGTGGACAACTAGTTGTAGGTTACTAACGAGGACAGCTGACTTAATAAACTTAAAACATCAAAATATATTAAAAGTGTTGTAAATATATTTTAAACATACTTTGATATATATGTATATATTGTTATAGGTTCGTGAATCAACCAGTGACCAAGTCTTACTTCCCGACGAAGTAAAAATCTGTGAAAGTGAGTTATAGTCCCACTTTTAAAATCTAATATTTTTGGGATGGGAATACATGCAGGTTTTATAAATGATTTACAAAATAGACACAAGTACGTGAAACTACATTCTATGGTTGAATTATCGAAATCGAATATGCCCCTTTTTATTAAGTCTGGTAATCTAAGAATTAGGGAACAGACACCCTAATTGACGCGAATCCTAAAGATAGATCTATTGGGCCTAACAAACCCCATCCAAAGTACCGGATGCTTTAGTACTTCGAAATTTATATCATATCCGAAGGGTGTCCCGGAATGATGGGGATATTCTTATATATATGCATCTTGTTAATGTCGGTTACCAGGTGTTCACCATATGAATGATTTTTATCTCTATGTATGGGGTGTGTATTGAAATATGAAATCTTGTGGTCTATTGTTACGATTTGATATATATATGTTAAACCTATAACTCACCAACATTTTTGTTGACGTTTAAAGCATGTTTATTCTCAGGTGAATACTAAGAGCTTCCGCTGTTGCATACTAAAATAAGGACAAGATTTGGAGTCCATGTTTGTATGATATTGTGTAAAAACTGCATTCAAGAAACTGATTTCGATGTAACATATTTGTATTGTAAACCATTATGTAATGGTCGTGTGTAAACAGGATATTTTAGATTATCATTATTTGATAATCTACGTAAAGCTTTTTAAACCTTTATTTATGAAATAAAGGTTATGGTTTGTTTTAAAAATGAATGCAGTCTTTGAAAAACGTCTCATATAGAGGTCAAAACCTCGCAACGAAATCAATTAATATGGAACGTTTTTAATCAATAAGAATGGGACATTTCATTTCTACTCTTCCTTTTATCATTTCTGTCCACTCATCTGATTTATGGTTAAGGCAGAAATAGGTAATCTCTATGTCTTTAGAGATTACATAATCACCATAGAATGTTTCTCCGATAAAGTTATGAATCAATACTTCATCGTTTGTTGTTGTTGGTACCTCTTGGTATCTATAGTGCGTGTAACGTTGATATCCGAGGTACGGATGGTGATATTGAGGCGTGTGATGCGGATGTGATTGTTGGTGGTGGTAATGATCATGTTGATGTTGATGATGGTGATAACGTTGATGCTGGTGATGCTGCTGGTGCTTAGGGTATTGAGGCTTGCGATGTTGATGTTATTGACGGTACTGGTTATGTTGCTGATGCTGCTGATGGTGTTTGTAACCTTCGTACCGTATTCTTCAAAGCCACTACCCGAGTGCGAAGCTCGTTGACTTCTTCTATTACATCGGGGTGATTGTCGGTTCGGACGAGTGGATAAATAAAATCTAGAATTTGATGTAGTATATAATCGTGACGAGATACTCTGGAAATGAGAGAGAAAATGGTTTCTCGAACATGTTCGCCGGTAAGTGCTTCAGGTTCATCGTCAAGAGGGCAATTTGGTGGATAGAAGGGATCACCTTCTTCTTGTCTCCAATGATTGAGGAGGCTACGAACCCATCCCCAATCCATCCAAAATAGATGATGACTGATTGGTTGATCCATTCCGGTCACACTGCTTTCGGAGCTTGAGTGGTATTCCATATCGGAATCCGAGGGACTTCAACTAGTGACGAGTTCCATTTCGTATGATTGAATAAAGGATTTTTCGATATGAAATGATTTTCTAGCTATTGGGTGGTATTCTAATTATATAGAATATCCACATATATAGAACAAAAGATCTCGTAGATTATGGAGGGATTTACGGAATATGTCAGACAAAGTTTGCAGTAACAGATAAGCGTAGATATGAATTAGCAAATACGGTAAGATATGAATTTTGTCTATACACCATTCATGCAATGAATGCAGTAAGACGCGTTTAGACTTAAGATGATAAGTAGGTAATTTCCTACGAATGATAAGTAGATGATTTTCGACACAAAATGATAAGCAAAATTTTGACATGCAGAAACGGTCGAAGTCCAGACTCACTAATGCAAACTAACAACTTATCAGTTAGACACACTAATGCAGACCTGGTTCGCTAAGACCACCGCTCTAATACCACATGAAACGACCCGACCCAATCCATAGGGACGAATACAATAACATATGATTACATCGCGAGGCATTTGACCTCTATATGTTACATTTTATAAACATTGCATTCTTTTGAAAAGATATACCATAAATGAATATTTAAAATTCAATGTTTTCGACATCTGATGATTTCTACATATAGACAATCACCGTAAATAACAGTTTACAAGAATACTTCCGTTGACAATGCAGTCAAAATAAATACACGGTGATGATTTTGTGAATGCAATGCTTCCTCGAATAAAACATGTATGACTCCATTCACATGGTTTCTCTAACATATATTCAAACAGCGGAAGACTTCTAGGAACCTGAGAATAAACATGCTTTAAACGTCAACATAAAGTTGGTGAGATATAGGTTTAATGCTAGCAGCGTTATAAATATAGACCACAAGATTTCATATACATAAACGTTTTAATAAAAATATTCTAAGTTGTTGAGCACTTGATAACCATACTTAACATTTAATCAACGTCGCATATTCCCTTTATTATGAAATCTTACTACACCGTACCAAGTGTAGTCACCGAAACGAAGTACTGTGCAACCGTTGAATACTGGTCGTCCAGTCCGGTTGGGGTTGCCAGGCCCGATAGATCTATCAACAGGATTCGCGTTTATAATACCACATGTAAATAGTAGTTACCAAGCTACAGGGAAGTATGCCAGTGGTACAACTCAACGTAGAATATATTTTTTTATCACTTGTGTCCATAACGTAAATCATAAAATGCATGTATTCTCATCCCGAAATATTTAGAGTTTAAAAGTGGGACTATATACTCACTTTTGCCTTGAAGGTATTTAACTCGACTTGGTCTCCGATAGATATCACGAACCTAACCATATATATATAATATATCAACATATTTTCTTTTCAAGTAATCGTTACATATATATATATATATATATATATATATATATATATATATATATATATATATATATATATATATATATATATATATATATATATATATATATATATACTTATAATACTTTTAATATTTTCTTAGTCCGTAGTTAGCAGTCCGATGTTAGTGTTCCACAATTAGTTGCTCAATAAAATAAATAAAGACCCCATCATATTCGTATTGATCAGAATTAATCTCAACCCATGGTACCATGTTGTCAAATGACGTGTTGCGTACATAAAGTACCGTGTTGTCAAATGACGTGTTGCGTACAATCATGAGGTCTTATGATTAATCTTCTCGTGTTGTTTACGGGTGGTCCTGAAATATATAAAATCAAATCATAAGTAATTATATATAAAATATCATATTAATTAGAAAAGATATGATTAATTTACTTTATCTCCAAATATTTTCGTAGCTAAACTAGCTTCGGATACCCAATCTTGTTTTAGTCGTAGTTTCTTCATTACAACTCCGTTTTTGTTGGTTCAACTTGCCACTTCCTTGGATCGAGTCAAATTTTAAGAATATGAACTGAAAATACCTTAGTTTGTATTCGAAATCACAGGTTATAGGTCAAACTTTGGTAAAACTTATGAAAGTGATCATTTTCCATCATAAAAACAACATTTAATGATCATTTTTCTAAAAATACTTACACTTTGAGTTAAACCATGAAATTTTTATGTGTTAACATATTCATAAGAAATATCATTTTTCCAGAACATGAACTTCCAATTCAAAGTTCAAGATGGTTTTTAATTATCCAACCCAAAACAGCCCCCGGTTGCACTCCGACGACGTAGATTCAGTTTTTAAGGTGTTCTTTGTAAAACCAAGTTATATCTTGTTAAGTTAGCATATCATTATGATATATTATAGTTATTGAAGTGTTTTAAAAGTTAAGTTAGAAGGATCTATCTAGTTTGCAAACAAGTTTGAAATCATTCAAACTATGTTCTTGTTGTTAAAATTTTACAACATAAAATAAGATAGCTATATAATTATGAATCGAACAAGATTATGAACAAGGTTACCACCTCAAGTTACTTGGACAAAGTTACTGTAAGAGATAAGAAAAAATCTTGGAATCAAAGAGTGGTGGAGTTAGATCAAAAGGTTGGAAGTATACTTCTTCAAATGGGTGGTTATTTTGATATGTTCTTGAAAGAGTTTTCTTATGATGTTTAAGGCTTGTAATTGAAGCTAAATGATGGGGAAAATGCTTGGAGATGATCAAGTATGAAGTTAGGAGTATTTTGAGAGAGAAATGAGGGTGTAGGTATGAGAAAATTGAGTGAAGAAATGGTGTTCATTCATAAAAACGTTTTTAGTTTATAAAGAAAGCAAAGGATTCCTAATTTTGTTTTCTTACTAATAATTCATGCTACTTGACAAATCCTAGTTACCTCATATCTAGGGCAGTAATAATATTGATTAGGATGTTGATTTGATGTGTATATACCAATAGTAAATATATATAGAAGCTGGGTATGATACGGGTACATATACCCTAGATATACGTATAGAAATCTTGAGGAAACAGAATGAGAATTCAAATATAGCTATCTTTTGTGAATATACTTATATTTTTTTATGTATTTAAGTCCTTAAAAAGTGATTAAATACATTATATATACGATACATGTATAAGCATTATAGGTTATAAATATATATATCAAAGAATGTTACGTATAGTTATCGTTTTGAAAACTTAAGTTAGTAGTTTCAAAATATACTTATAACTCATTGTCATTAGTACACAATGAGATGTTAAACCATCCTTAGATCATGTTAAATATATATAAATACATATATATACACAAACGTATAATTATCGTATGTTATATAGTTCGTGATATCATCGGTCAAATTGGACGGTCAAACGTTGTGTAAAACTCTTTTCAAAAACACAAGTCTCAACAATTTGGATTGCTTATCATGTTGGTAAGATTTAATTTATGTAAATATTAATCTCATAAGTATAAAACGATTGGAAAAATCCGGGTCGTTACAAGTCCCCTTTTAAACTCTAAATATTTTGGGATGAGAATACATGCATTTTATGATTTACGTTATGGACACAAGTGATCAAAAATAAATTCTACGTTGAGTTGTACCATGGCATATTTCTTTATACTTGGTAGCTAATATTTACATGAGGAATGTAAACGCGAATCCTGTTGATAGATCTATTGGGCCTGACAACCCCAACCGGGCTGGACGACCAGTTTTCAACGGTTGCACAGTACTTCGTTTCTGTATACTACACTTGGTACGGTGTAGTGATTATTTAAGAATATACTGCGATGATTTAAATGTTAAGTATGGTTACCAAGTGCTCAACTACTTTTACATACACTTGCGAGTGTATTATGTTTAATTATATGAAATCTTGTGGTCCATAGTTATAACGCTGCTAGCATCAAACCTATATCTCACCAACTTTATGTTGATGTTTTAAAGCATGTTATTCTCAGGTACGAATTAAGTCTTCCGCTGTGCATTAGCTCATATTAAGGACATCACTTGGAGTCGATCATCGCAATGGGACCAAATGTTGAAGATTTCGGCCGGATGGATAAGGACGGGTCCTTTCAGTTGGTATCAGAGCAGTGGTCTTAGCGAACCAGGTCTTGCATTAGTGTGTGTAACTGGTAGTTGATAGGATACATTAATGGATAAGGACGGGTCCTTTCAGTTGGTGTCAAAAGTTTTGCTTATCATTTCTAGTCAGAAATTATCTGCTTATCATCCTTAGGAAATTACCTGCTTATCATTCTTAAGTCTAGACACGTCTTACTGCACTTACTGCATTGATAGTGTATAGACAAAATTCATATCTTAGCGTATCTGATAATTCATATCTTAGCGCATCCGTAGACTTGCCTGACATATGCCGTAAATTCCTCTGTAATCTACGAAATCTTTAGAATTATATATATAGATATTCTATATAGTTAGAATTTCATCCGATATCTGAAAATCATTTCACATCGAATATCCTTTCCATCCACCAAATTACTCATTTGGCAATGAACCTGAAGCACTTACTGGCGAACCTGTTCGAGAAACCATTTTCTCTCTCATCTCTAGAGTATCTCGTCACGATTATATACTATCCCATATTTTGAATCTTATTCATTCGCTCGCCCCAACCGTCAATCATCCCGGTGTACTAGCAGAAGTTAACAAACTTCGCGTTCGCGTGACGACTTTGGAGAATATGGTGCGAAGGTTACAAACACCAGCAGCAGCGCCAGCAGCATAATCCGTACCACCATCATCAACGCCGACAGTACCCTTATCACCCCAACCACAACCGCGTCGTAAACCTCAACATCATAATCTGTACCTCGGATATCAACATCACACGCCTTAATATCACCATCTATACTTCGAGTATGATCTTCGTTCTACATAACGTTCTACATCGATTATCTTCACTTTACATATCATTCTACCTCATCTATTTTCGCTCGACATGGCGATTATGTAATTTCTAAAGTTTTAGAGATTATGTAACCTAGTATTAACGATGAATCAAATGAGTTTAATATCTTATTGACTCATTAGATCCATGATTACACCCGAAGAAAATATATATGCAAGTATATTTTCATAAAGATTGTAATTAAAAATTCTTTCGTACAAACTGTTAATGATGAAAATATTTTAACGAGTAGGTAGTACCCGAGGAATATTTAGATTTCACATTAATAAGTTACATTGTACATTCTTCGAATCTGATTCAACAAGTCATTTACTATCCTACTTACAACTACCGATATACGTATTCGTTCACCACAGAATAACCATTTCTATTCAAATTTCATATTTGGATTTTGACCTATCAGAATCCAACAAGTGGCATAATGAAGAAAACATTGGATATAATAAAATTTGTTAGAAACAAACGGATTAACTAATTGAAATATTGTTAAGATTCCACGCTAACTGTTCCTAGCTAACTGGTTACATTTTATTTATCGCAATTTAATTATCGCAATTTTATTTATCGTCATTTAGTTTCTGTTATTTACTTTTACGCACTTTAAATCGGGACACATGTACACAATACGTCGGATTAATTCTGAGACAATACATTGTACACGGGTCATGATATATATTTATTTATTTTACGCACTTTAAATAATGGGACACGTATACAAGGTTTCGACTTATCATATCGACCCATCTATATATATATTTCGGAACAACCATAGACACTCTATATGTGAATGTTGGAGTTGGCTATACAGGGTTGGAGTTGATTCCAAAATATATATATGGTTTGAGTTGTGATCAATACTGAGACCGGTACACGGGTAACGATACGTATTAATTAATTCGAATATTATATATTAAATTATATATGAATGCATTGGACTATTGGACATTTGGACTATTGAACTGCTAACTTTGGACAATTAAAAAGAATTAAAATATTGATTATAACATATGAAACTAAACAATTCTTCAAGTTTGCCACTTGAATTCATCTTAAACCTCATTTGTACCTCGACAATTACAATTCGCGTTCAAACTTTTCATGATTCTTGAAAACACCTCGACCGAGAAGTTGAACCAGCCGCACTTCATCTACGGAAGAAAAGATTTATGCACCTGAAAAACTCTCAAACCCAAATTCGTAGTTTAACACGTACCCGTGTTGAATCCTTTACCATTTATTAGCAAAAACAATCTTACGATTCCTTTTTCAAAGTAGCCAACTTTTGGTCACAACTCCAGCAGAGCAACTTCGACCTTCCATTCGAATAAGTCTTATCATAATTTTTATATATACGATTGGCTTTCCTCATCGTTACCGGAGAACCTTTTATATTCCACCATATTACCATCAGCGTTTAATCATCTAAAAACGTAATTCTCCTAAAACCACCAAAAGTTGAAAATGCTAACGAAGTAGCATGTTGTAGATGGTCTTAACGGCCAAAAGTTGATGATAAAGAATGGAGTATTGGAAACACTCAATAGAAAAATTTAGTACTGAAAAGCGGATTATGTAAAACTATGAAGAAAGCCGTGGACAAATCGCAAAGAATAAGTTTGACTTCAAAGAATCCAAATGATTCAGTGCCTGCTGAAACTGTTAGTAAGAACCCTATTCCATATTCTAAACCTTTCCAGATAATATTCTTCATCATCATCTTATCTTAGATATTATAAGATATCTTCATATCTTCCGTTATACATATTCTCCATATTTCTGGAAATATTTTCACAACTATTCTTATCTGATATCATTTATCACTCCGTAATATCTGCGTTACAACATAAAAGAAACTGTGTCAGTTTCTAAATCCTGAAACCTCCGAGTTTAAAATATGAATGTTTTGAAGTAGTGTTGGGAACTGATGCATGTATTAGTATAATATAATGACACTTGATCAACGTCATTATATTACAGTAAGTCATGTTGAGTTTCTAATGGAATGTGATGATTCACAGTACCATCATCATGTGCCATGTTACACGGCTCTTACATTCTATCCAATCTCCAAACATATTAAGAACATATCATCTTGATAGTTCTATCTTTCCGGATATTCTGGTAATTTCATAAATCAAGATCGTGCCAATACCATTTTCTTCTTAGAACATTAACAATGTTCATTCCGAAATCCATATGTGTGAATACCGAACCATTACAAGAGATGCTTAATCGCAAGAAGAGGAAACGAAAGAATGAAGCTCCGAAATAGAAATTGGAGTATAAATCACAGCAAATAAGAGAAAGCATTAACTATGGATGACAATGATAATAGAAGACAGAAGCAGGGACATTGAAATATAAAGGAAAATATAAAACCCAACAACCACCCAGAAATTACAAACCGTGTATATCAATACGTATTACAACGTAAAGACATGGGAGAATTAAAAACATTATAATTCCAAGGAAATAATAGAAGTGAATAGATTCTTCTGGCTGCAGATGAAAGAGAAGAATGACGGATGTGAAAATTAGGAGTATATCAAGAATCAGAATGGGATTGAGCATATTGGCGAATGTCTTAAAGTAGGAATTAAGGAGAAAGAGAAGAAGATGTGAGTTGTGGAAAATAAGGAAACGAAGGGGTGGATTTATAGTGAAATATCCGACAGAGAAATCGAAACAGATTGCCGCATTAGATCAAAGAAGATCCTGATAGCCGAAGAACCAAATCTTATTACGTAAGATTTTTCTTTAAATTCTGAAAATTCTGAAGATTTATCATAACTACGTCATCGGTTAAAACTATTCCATATTTACTCATTTCACTCTTTTGTGATAGCTTCGCTTATACTCTTCGCATTATCAAATTGTTTTATCTATATCTCTCAATAATGATAAAACTACATTATTACCTCATATTCGTCATGAAAACATTCCTATTGTTATCCATGACAACCTCTATCAAATTTCGGGGACGAAATTTCTTTAACGGGTAGGTACTGTAATGACCCGGAAATTTCCGACCAAATTTAAACCTTAAACTTTATATGTTTCCGACACGAAAAGGAAAATCTGTAATGTTGAGTCTCGAAAGTGTTGAAATCTACATTCAAGTAATCTATCACCCTTTAACTATGCCTGATGATTCACGAACAACTACTTGTAATAGATATGTGTGTGTGTATATATATATATATATATATATATATATATATATATATATATATATATATATATATATATATATATATATATATATAACAACTGGAAATATAATTTGAAATATTATATGTTGTTGTTATTAAATGACATTTTGAAAATTATTATTTAAAACGTATCTATGTATGAATTTAGGAGCTATTTGTTAAGTTTTGAATTTTTCTATATTTTACCTGAGATCGGGAGTGGATAGTGAGTTAACTTTTGTTTAATAAATTTTAAATAGTAAATGATCGAATTTTACACCATAATGACCAAAATAAATAAATATAGTTAATCTAAAATTTTGGAATTTTTCTGAGAACCTTTATCCGTCACTAATAATCAACGGAGCACGAATATCAGTCCACGAATGAAATAGTAGACGATGGCTAATCACACGTTCTAAATTTAAATTATATTATAATTATTATTATATTATATATTCCAATTCACAATTCGTTAAATGAATCCGTGAATGTGAATTATTATCAAGATTACTGTTTTAAATTGGTATACGTGGAAATTCTAGTCAATCATTCTGTTAATCATATCTATCATAGATATATATAAAGGTAAAGATGATTTATGCTAGACAAAAGTGACACCATCAATCTTGTAGATTTTTGAGTAATCAGTTTAAAAATCTAGATATTATTAATGCTATTACTGTGTTTGTTCCCCACTTAACACATAAATGTAATATATATACATACATACATTTACATACAAACCACACATATGCATCTCTTGTTTTCTATATCACAAATTGTAGTCTTGTTCTACTCTCCCACCAAATCAACACACACCCACATCTCCACCATACTCGTACACCGCCACTTCCACAGGCTACCACCGTCAAACGCCACTCCCATAAACCTCATCTCTTCTTCATGATTCTTTACCACCCTCATCAAAACCCATCACCTTTAAGTCACCACTTCCGTCACAACATCTAAACACCACCATAAAACCTGCAGATGCTGCTTTTAATCCTCTGATTTAGTTCTTGTTAGGATCAAATGAAAATCATGAAAGATGATGATGACAGATAAAGAATACGATGAATAATTAAAAGAAGATAATAAATACGCGTTTAGTGTAGGAAATCACACGATTCGTGTAATTCAAAGATGATGAAGGTTATTTGCTGCTACTGTACGTTCACTTCTGTTTTTGGTTTAACCAAAGGAACCACCTTCACAATCACAATCCAACCAATCACCACTCGTAAACCTGCTACGAATGGTTTCTAATTTTTGTTTTTAGTTCTGTCTGAAACAAACCTGCTCGACATACCTACTGCTATCTCAAGTTTAAATCAAAACCCACTTAAACACCATCAAAGTTGCCTACTGCTGCTGCCGTACTGTTTCACCTTCTGTACAAACCAAACAAACCACCATCTCTTCCTCTCTCTTTCATATCTCTCTCTATTCTAAAATCATCTCCAAGAAACTGTTGCTCTTGATTGTTGCTGATGTGATAATCGTTCCTATTTCTTTGAACCATCACCGAACCCATATTTTCTACAGCTCACTTCTATTTCTCTATTCCAATCACAAACACAACCCATTTTTTTCGCTGCAGCTACCCTCTTCCTGTTGATTGACTACTACACCCGTTCGAAGACCCAACAAACTGAACCCACAAGCAATTCATTAACTTTAATCGATTATCAATAAACCTTTCAAAACACCATTTATAACTACTCAAAAATACAGAGTATATAAATGGATGAGGAAAATAAGAATATAAATGAACTAATTATCTACTTGATCAATTGATGAACCGATTTCATGATTTGATCGATGGTGATGATAATCGATACAATCCCTGTCGAGTTCTTCTTCTTGATTCGAACAGACACCAAAACCAAACACCCTTTGTTAAAGATTGCTGCTCCCATGTTCGAAATTTGTTGCATCTGCCTTCTTCTAGTCCAGATCGATCGATTGACAAACCAATAATCTGAATCGATTTCTTTGATGCCACTTCAATTGTCTGAGCCGAATAAAATCAACTCACACACACCCATCAGTTAATTTAAAGTAAGGGCTGTGAATTGGGCCAATTAAACCTAAAATTAGATTGCAGGTTGGGCTTATATATTTGCTGCTGGGCCAAGATCCATTTCAAATTTATTGTTGGGCCGAAATGAAATTAAAAACGGGTTAAGAAATTTAGTTTGGGTACTAAATCAGATATGAAGTAACAGCAGAGTGGTTTGGTGTGGTGTCTAGTTAACGTGAGGTTGTGGGTTCAAACCTTGGTAGAGACATTTAGTTCTTTTTAAGGGTTGTTACAATAAGGTAGCTATTTTATAATTTCTATTATTACTATTACTACTACTATTATTATTATTATTATTATTATTATTATTATTATTATTATTATTATTATTATTATTATTATTATTCTTATTATTTTCATTTTTAAAATTAATAACATTCTTATTATTATTATGAGTATAGATAAAAATATTATTATAGAAACAATTAAGTTACAAATTAAATAAAAATTTTAATTTTATTATTACTACCATTACTATAATTATTATTATGACAAACCAATATTTTTATTTATAAGTAACTACATTTAATACATTCAACATAACTATATTAATATTCTTACTAATTATTTATCTAAAGCATATAAAATAGATATATTTAATTAAATTATTTATGACATCTATAAGTTATTAAAATATAACAAATATATCATTAATAATAATATATAAATATGTTCGATTATAATTATATGTGTTAATATATATAGTATTGATATAGGTTCGTGAATCCGAGGCCAACCTTACACTTGTTCAATGATGTTATATGTATTTTTACTACAAAATACAGTATGGTAAGTATATAGTCCCCTTTTAAACTCTAAATATTTTGGGATGAGAATACATGCATTTTATGATTTACGTTATGGACACAAGTGATCAAAAATAAATTCTACGTTGAGTTGTACCATGGCATATTTCTTTATACTTGGTAGCTAATATTTACATGAGGACATGAGGAATGTAAACGCGAATCCTGTTGATAGATCTATCGGGCCTGACAACCCCAACCGGGCTGGACGACCAGTTTTCAACGGTTGCACGGTACTTCGTTTCTGTATACTACACTTGGTACGGTGTAGTGATTATTTAAGAATATGCTGCGATGATTTAAATGTTAAGTATGGTTACCAAGTGCTCAACTACTTTTACATACACTTACGAGTGTATTATGTTTAATTATATGAAATCTTGTGGTCCATAGTTATAACGCTGCTAGCATCAAACCTATATCTCATCAACTTTATGTTGACGTTTTAAAGCATGTTATTCTCATGTACGAATTAAGTCTTCCGCTGTGCATTAGCTCATATTAAGGACATCACTTGGAGTCGATCATCGCAATGGGACCAAATGTTGAAGATTTCGTCCGGATGGATAAGGACGGGTCCTTTCACCCAGGAATTCCAGAACTTATTTGGGCTGGTACCAGTTTCGGCCCAAATTATATTTTTATTTGATTTTTGATTTTATTAAAGAAAATATTTATAGAATATTTATATAAAATATAATTAGCTTATATTTTAAAATCTTAAAAATAAAAGTACTTTTTAATTTAATAAATAAAGTCTTAAATATATATATATATATATATATATATATATATATATATATATATATATATATATATATATACACACACACATATATATATATTTTTTTCTTTTTATTATTTTTAACACTTATTATAAATACAAAATATTTTTATGAAATAAGAAATAAGATATTTTTACAAAAATATAGTTTTACTAAAATATAGCGTAAAGATATAGCGTTTCACCGAGTCCCCGGCAGCGGCGCCAAAAACTTGATGTGTGCAGCGGCGTATACGAAATAGTTCCTATTTTACTACGAAATACGATACAATTTTACACAAGTTATTTATTTATTTATAGAGTGGATATACCTAAACCTTGCTACAACACTATAGGCAGTGTACCTAATCGTAAAGTAGTGTAGTTTTTAGTAAGTCCGGTTCGTTCTACAGGGAGCTAGCTGAGTTTGACGCTATATTTTTAACAACTATATTTATATAAAATATATATAATTATATATAGTAATATTATTATAAAAGGGGGGTTTTTACCGTTTAATGACCAGTTTGTCAATTTTATATTTTAAGCGTAAAGATAAATGACGATAATATAAATGATAGAATTTAAATTGAGATAAAGTAAATTGCAGTAATTAAAATGACAGTAAATAAAGGTACGATGAAATATGAAATAAAAGATTATGCTTATTTAAACTTCCGTAACCATGATGTTTGACGTTTTGATCTTAATTTATTTATCTGGGTTAATTATCCTTTGTCCTGGATTTATTTGATACCTATCTGGTTTTTTTCCATAATAGTCCATCGGTCATAATTATAAAATGCTCGTCAAATTAACCTTATTCCCGAAGTCAAATATTCCAACTAATTTGGGATTCGAACTGTAACAAGGTTTTAATACTTTGTTTAATAATTACACCAGGTTATCGACTGCACGTAATTCAAGGTTTTAATATTTTGTTAACAATTACATCAATTATCCTTGTATGTAATCCACCCCTATTTTAATGAGATATGAATATTAATTTACCCACTTGATCAGAATGAATAATCAATTACCCAACCCAAATAATTAATTAAATGATCTTAAAAGATGTCGTATAAACGTCACTAAATAGGACATACATAATCATTTTAATAATTATTAGATTAACTAATTTGAAAATAGGTTCGACAGGTTCCAATGAGTTGTCGCTCAATTAGACAATACCCCCTATCTATTAATAGTCATAGTCCAATGTCCACAAGTGTCAGTCTTTTATCCAAACCTTAATTATGGTACAAAATCTAATAACCCTTCTTAATATTTGGTCTAACATCACGATTACTTTGGCTTAAATAAGCATAATAATAACTTAGTTACGAGACATTAATTTAAAAAAGAAGAACATAGCTTACAGTGATTATTTATCGCGTAGCGTTACCCGGACAGAGTTCCGACTTAAAACCTGTAAAACATTTCTTACAATAACCCAATTATTATTAAACTTAAATTAAAATTAAAATTATAAATATATATTTATGTTACAGATGAAGAGAAGAGAAAAGGATGTGTTTAATTCGCTGAAAAAACGTTGCAATTTATAGATGTGGCCAGCCATTTGGGCTCATGCGATCGCATGAAATATGGGCATCCTGGCCATGCGATCGCATGGCCAGCTGGATCAGCTCACATGTTTTTCTTTTCTAGTTTGACGACGTTTTATATATATATATATATATATATATATATATATATATATATATATATATATATATATATATATATATATATATAATTTTAAGAATTATTTATATATTATATTATATTTATGTGCATAGTTGACTTGTAATTTTAGCTCCGTTGCATCGCGCGTTGAGAGTTGACTCTGGTCCCGGTTCCGGATTTTCGAACGTCCTTTCGTATAATTTAATATCTTGTACTTTGCGTTTTGCGACTTGTACTATTGTAATTTTGAGACGTTTCTCATCAATATTTTGAACCACTTGGATTGTACTTTGTACTTTTTAGCTTTTTGGTCATTTGTGTCTTCAAATCGTCGTTTTCTTCTTTTGTCTTCGCACTTATTTATTTAAACGAATATTACATAAAAATGGAACAATTACAACTAAAAGCTTTACATATTGGAAGGATATTGTGCCTAAATATATGTTCATTTAGAGCACTATCAAATATCCCCACACTTGAGCGTTGTTTGTCCTCAAGCAATACAGAACTTAAAATAAAATCACACTTTACTCGAATCACTTTTTTTTTTATTCTCACACTTTATACATTAGTGATTTTGATACGGCGGTATAAACAATGATAGTAACGATGTGGTTTACAGTCCCACATGACTATGAAAATTTAGATCCCTTAGGAAATTGGATCTTTATAAAAACATTTGATCTTTTGAAAATTCATTCTAGCTTTTACCCTAGATAAGTTTTTCGGAATAACCCTTCACCGGTGTTTGTAAATTATTTTTGTGGGTTTTGTGGGTTTCAGATTTTAAAATTTTAGCTCAAAACTTGTGGTTTTGTGTCACTCACTTGCTAACCTTGTATTAGGAAAGCACACGTCCAGTATACTTGCTCCGTATATTACCTTTCGGTAAACTACCGTCCGGTTGTAAAGGAAAGCGTTGAACAAGCAACTGTTAAGGCAATGTCTAATGACATGCTTTTGATTATGGTCTATATCGTGTCGGATGCAATTACTATCCTTTGTAGGAGAAATAGTAAAGATCACCCTATAATTTTTTTGGTCTGGCACAAGGTCCTGTCTTCGACCATGCTATGCAACCACCGTTCTTACGGTTGACACTCGATTTGGTTCAGGTGACCTAATGAATTCCGGTGATTTCTTAGGATTTTACGTTCAATGGTAATGAACGCATTGAAAATAGGTTTTCAGAAAACAAATCGGTTTTAATTTGATCAAAATATTTTCTCGTTCAAGCTCGAGTTTAGACCATCGAATTCCATGAGTTTGTAATTCTCAATCTTTAAAGTCAATCTCAAGGATTGAGTAATATCAGGCTTAAAAGCTGATTTTTAATCTTTAAGGAGATTATCCTTTCTGGAGGTCTGATTCATTAGTCTTATCAAGCTAATTTGCACGGCGCCCTCCCCATTTTACAACTAAAAGCTTTACATATTGGAAGGATATTGTGCCTAAATATATGTTCATTTGGAGCACTATCAGCCTCCAAGTAAAATCTCTAAAATGAGCAAATGCACAGCGGAAGATTTCTTTCATACCTGAGAATAAACATGCTTTCAAGTGTCAACTAAAAGGTTAGTGAGTTCATAGGTTTATCGTAATCAATCGTTTCAATATTTTAATATACCACAAGATTTCATATTTCAATTTCTCATAAACATAATCTCATATCAGGCATTTCGCAAACTGCATAGAGATAAAAATCATTCATACGGATTGAACACCTAGTAATCGACCTTAACAAGATGCATATAGAATATCCCCCAGTATACAACGCGCAGCTAATATACTAAATAATACCTCGAAGTACTAAAATATCCATACCCCGGATGGGGCTCATTGGGCCCGATAGATCTACCTTTAGGATTCGCCTCAATTAGGGGTCATTTCCCTAATTCTTAGGTTACCAGACTTGAAGGGGCGATATTCGGTTTAATAATCCAACCATAGAATGTAATTTTGATACTTGTGTATATTTCGTAAAACATTTATAAAATCAGCGCATGTATTCTCAGTCCCAAAAATATATATAAAAAATGGAGTAATGAAACTCACAATACTGTATTTTGTAGTAAAAATACATATGACGAAATTGAACAATGCAGGGTTGGCCTCGGATTCACGAACCTATATCATTCATATATGTATTAACACACATAATCGTAATCGAATAAGTTTTTTTGTATATATAACTTATTAACTATATCATTTTTATATTAATAATATATTTATGTTTCATATATTCCTTTTATATATAAAAATATTTTGTTATGTTATATGTGTTAAATATATTTTTATATATATATATTTCATTTGTTTATCAAAACAGTAGTTCTAATTATGCTAAGTTAATATTAGTGATGATAAATATAATGATAATAGCATTAATAATATGCTTATATTAATAATAATAATTCTATTATTTATAAAATAGTATTAATACTAATATTTATGAAAATACCAATAAATTGTATCATTTATAATAAGATTGATAATACTAATCATAATATCAATAATTAATAATTTTAGTAATACTTATGGTAATAATAATGTTAATGGTATTAATAATACTACTTTTACTAATAATAATATTAGTAATGAATATTATACTAAGATGATAGTTTTAATCATATTGGTACTACTAATATTAACATTAAGGATGTTACTAAATATAACTCTAATAATAATAATACTGATAGTACTATTACTTGGTGATACTTAGTAATATCAATAATAATAATGATAATAATTTTTAATAATAATAATAATACTAATAATGGTGACCATAATAATAATAATGGTGTTAATAATTATAATAGCTAATGATAATACTAATAATAACAATAAAGATAATAATTTTAGTTATATTAATGGTATTAATAATATTTTAACATAATACTAACAATAATGATAATAATAGTAATAATAACAAGAAATACTAGCAATAAAATTAGTTATACCTTCAAAAGAATAGGTTTTAAAAAAAATGACACTGCTGTGGATCGAACCCAGGACCACTTGCTACCCCGTTACCTCCCTTAACCATTCAGCCAGCGTTACTTTTCTGATTTATATCCGTTTTATTTGTTTATAACCCGAAATAATTACGTTTCTATTTTCCTTCTTCTTCATCAAATGGCTTAGTTGACTCAATCCCTTTTAAATCTTAATAATAGTAACAAATCGAATTTAGGAGGTTAAATTGTTCCATAAACAATTTATAACTGAGAGATTAAATTAATAAATACGAAGAAAAAAATAAAAATAAAAAAAATACAGCAGCAAGCTGCTCGTCACTAGTTTTTTTTTAAAAAAAAAATTGATTTCACATTTTATAAAGATTTGGACAATTGTTACAATACGAAATTAGTTTCAAATCACTCATATAATCTATAAAAATCGTCAATTTAACTAAAAACATCGTAACGATTACGAATTTCTCGATGAACATAAACTTTGACTTTTTGAAAATAAACTTTGACTCGATAATTCGAATTCGTTTTAAAGAATTAGAACATGGGATTTTGCAGAAAGATTTCTTGGACGATTCCTAACAACACTGCAATTATAGATTTTTAAATAAAATTTGAATTCGAGGTTTTGCATAATTGAGTTCAAGAACAGGGTAAAAGAGCTGTAATGTTAAATACTTTTGTTTGAATTTGATATTTTGAAATAATTAAAGGCAGTCTATGATTTATAAAGAGGGTGTAACTCAAATGAATCCTTTATAAACTGCAATTAAAGGGATTTATACAAAAAAGGCAGTCGAATATTGAACACAGACAAAGATAAGAAAATAAAAAGTGAGTATGATGGCTAGTTGTTTCTTGTTTTATATCTGATTCGATTTTGACATTCAACAAAGTTAGAGACAGTAGTACAAATTAAGCACAGGTTGAAAATAACTTAAAACTGAATCGTACCCTTTTTTTACATAATTTATATAATTAATTTTTAATAAATACATTAACAATAATGTTAATACTAATTAATAATATTTATATTAAATCTTATTAATAAAATACTGATAATAATAATTTAAAAAAATAATAATGATAATAATATGAGGATATTAATAATAACAAAAAAATGATATTTTTAATAAGTTTATTAATAATAATCTATAAGAATAATAATAATAGTAAAAAGGGTAATAACAACATTTATAAAAATAATAATAATAATATGATAGTATTGTTAATAATCATAATGGTAACAATGATCATAATAATACTGATAATAATATAACAAATTACATGTAACAATTTCTTATTATAATTTTAATAATACTTATAATATTTAATAATAATGAGTAAAGTGATAAAATAATGATAATGATATTATTAAACAAAAATGGTAGAACTTTTAATGCATTATATGTTTCATATCTCCTATCTGGTAATATTAATAATACAGATATTAATATTAACATTAATATTATTATTAATAATAATAATGAAGTAATAATAATAATATTAATATAACAACTATATTTTTATCTTGTAACCACATTATATTAATATACACTTTATTAATTTATGTAATATTTAATAATTACATAATATATTATATGATAACATTCATTGAATATTTAATGTTTATACATTTTATATATTACAAAATAATTTTGATTAGAAATCATATATAGATTTATATTCATGTATATATATATATATATATATATATATATATATATATATATACTACTATATATATACAATTATGTTTTAAATGTTAATTATATATATTAAACAATTAACCTCAAAGTATAACATTATACATTTAATATTTTTTTTTTTGATAACGTTGGCAAATTATGTTTGAACCATTTATATACAATATACTATATATATTCAAAATAACAAGCTTTAGTTATTTAAAGTTATTTTTCATAATAACTAAATTACTTAATAGTTCATTAATATATTTAATATAATTATTTACATATATAATTATTTATATTTACATTTCTGGTTACAATTAGAGGTTCGTGAATCGTCGAGAGCAGTCGAGGGGTAATTAAATATATAAAAGTAGTTAAAAAATTTGAGATTCAACATTACAGACTTTGCTTATCGTGTCGAAACCATATAAAGATTAACTTTAAATTTGGTCGAAAATTTCCGGGTCGTCACAGTACCTACCCGTTAAAGAAATTTCGTCCCGAAATTTGATTGGGATGGTCATGGTTGACAATAAGTATGTCTTCATGACGCATACGAGCTAGAAATTAGAGTTTTATCATCATTGAGTAATATGGATAAAATAATTCGATTACTCAAAGAGTACGAGTGAAGCTATCACAAAATAGTGAACTGTAGAAATAACTGCTCGGCTTAACTTTTGACGTAGTTATAGTTGATTTCCGAAATTCAAGGAATTTAAAGAAAATCTTCATAATAAGATTTGGTTCTGCGGTACTTAAGAAAATTAGTATCCTCTTTGGTTAATTGCGATAATCTGTCTCGATTATTTCGTCTAATATTTCACTATAAATCCACCCTCTTCATTTCCTTTATATTTTGGAGATCCATACTCTTTGTTTTCTTTTCCCGACTTTAAGTCAAGCGAATAATGGTCCAGAATTCATAGGTATGAAGTTTCGAATGAACATAACTAATGTTCTAAGAGAGATTGTAATAGCACGTTCTTGATTGGTTAAATTACCAGAATTCAAGAGAAAAGATAGAACTATCAGGAAGATATGTTCTCGATAGGTTTGGAGATTAGGTAGAATGTAAGAGTCGTGTAACATGGCACATGATGACGTTATGTCTGTGAATCATCACGTTCCATTAGAAACTCAGCATGATTTACTGTAATATAATCACGTTGATCAAGTTTCATTATATTATACTAACTCATGCATCAATTTCCAACACTACTTCAAAATCATTCATAATTCAAATTCGAGTTTTTCAGAATTTTAGAAACTAAAACAGTTTCTTTTATGATATAACACAGATAGAGCGGAGAGGTAATTAATATCGGACGAGAATATTTATGAAGATATCTTCAGAAATATTGAGGATGTTTATAATGAAAGATACCATGATATCTAATAATTTTAGAACCAAAGTGTGATGAAGAAATTCATTCACAATGATTTGGAATGATTAAGGAGCAAGATATTCGCTAAAGATTTCATCAGAAACAGAATCATCAGGATTCTTTAAATACAGGGTTTGGTCCTTGTATTTGTCCTTAGTCTCCTTCATGGTTTGCTCAATTAGTTTTTCAGTACCAAATTTTTTATAGAGCGTTCCCAACATTCCATTCTTTATTATCAAACTTTTGGCTGTTTAGACCATCACAGTTTTGCTGTTTCCTCTGCATTTAATGCTACCATATCTGAATCATCGGTTATCAATTCGAGGTGGTTTCACAAGAATTGTGTTTTTAGATGATTAAACACTGATGGTAATATGGTGGAATATAAAAGGTTCCCTGGTAACAATAAAAGAGCACGGATATATATATCAAAGTTATAATAAGGTTGTTTCGAATGAAAAGTTGAAGTTGACTTGCTGGAGCTGTGACAAAACAAGCTAATTTGGAGAGGGATTATAAAGTTATTTTCGGTAATAACAATGTCAAAAGAGCTAGCACAGATACGTGTTAAACGTTTACTCAGGTTCTGAGTGTTTTCAGGTGTATAACTGTATGCACCAATCTTTTCTTTCGTAGTTGAAGTGCGGTTGGTTCATCCTCTCGATTGAGGTGTTTTCAAGAATCATGAAAGGTTTGAACGCAGATTGTAATCGTTAAGATACAAATGAGGTTTAAGATGAAATCAAGTGGCAAACTAGAAGAATTGTTTAGTTTCATATGTTATATTCAATATCTTAATTCATTTTAATTGTCCAATGTTGGTAGTCCACAGTTGGTAGTCCACAGTTAGTAATTCAACAATTCATATATAGTTTAATATATAATATTCGAATTAATTAATACGTATTCGTGACCCATTGTATACATGTCTCAGACTCGATTACAACTCAAAGTATATATATTATTATAGAATCAACCTCAACCCTGTATATCTAACTCGATCATTATCGCATATAGAGTGTCTATGGTTATTCCAAATAATATATATAGATGCGTCGATATGATATGTCAAGACCTTGTATACGTGTCCCGATTTATACAATGATATTTAAAGTGCGTAAAATAAATAACAGAAATTAAATGACGATAAATAAAATTGTGAGAATTAAAATTGCGAATAATAAATTGCGATAAATGTAATAATGAATTAACAGTTAGCTAGGAACAGTTAGCTAGGATTTTGTTAGCGTGGATTCTTAACATAATTTCTCATAGTTAATTTGTTTGTTTCTAACAAATTTTATTTTGTCCAATGTTTTCTTCATTATGCCACTTGTTAGATTCTGATATGTCAAAATTCAAATATGAAATTGAAAGAAAATAGTTATTCTGCGGTGAACGGATACGTATATCGTGTGGATGTAAGTATGATAGTAAATGACTGTTGAATTAGATTCGAAGAATGTACAGTGTAACTTATTAATGTGAAATCTAAATATTCCCCGGGTATTACCTACCCGTTAAAATATTTTCACCATTAACAATTTGTACAAAAGAATTTTTAATTACAATCTTTATGAAAACATATATACAAATATATTTTCTTCAGATGTAATACAGATTTAATGAGTTTATATCATATTAAGCTCATTTGATTTTAGGCTGGAACTAGAATAAATAATCTCTAAGACTTTAGAGATTACATAATCGCTACCAAATGTTTCTCTAATGATGTTATAGATTGATATTTCATCGGTTGTTGTCGTTGGTACTCCTTGGTATCTATGATGCGTATGACGTTGATACTCGAGATACAGATTGTGATGTTGAATCACGGGATGTGGATGTTATGGATGGTGGTACTGGTTATGTTCCTGGTACTGCTGATGGTGGTACTGTTGCTGCCGGTGTTGTCGCTGGTGCTTGTAATCTTTGCACCATATTCTCCAAAGTCACTACCCGAGCGCGAAGCTAGTTGACTTCTTCTATTACACTGGGATGATTGTCGGTTCGGACGAGTGGTGGAATAAGATCTAGAATCTGAGATAGTATATAATCGTGACGGGATACTCTGGAAATAAGAGAGAAAATGATGTCTCGAACAGGTACGCCAGTAAGTACTTCAGGTTCATCGCCAATAGGTGAATTCGGTTGGTGGAAAGGATCGCCTTCTTTGTGTCTCCATTGATTAAGTCGACTATGAACCCATCCCCAATTCATCCAGAATTGATGATGGCTAATTGGTTGATCCATTTCGGTTACACTGCTTTCGGAGATCGAGTGCAACTCCATATCGAAATCCGAGGGACTTGAACTAGTGGCGAGTTCTATTTCGTACAATTGAATAAAGAATTTTTCGATATGAAGTGATTTTCGACTATTGGATGATATTCTAACTACATAGAATATCCATATATAGAACAAAAGATTTCGTAAATTTCGGAGGAATTTACGAAATATGTCAGGCAAAGTTTACAGTAACAGATATGCTAAGATATGGATTAGCAGATACACTAAGATATGAATTTTGTCTATACACTATTCATGCAATCAATGCAGTAAGATGTGTCTAGACTAAGAATGATAAGCAGGTAATTTTTGACACGAAATGATAAGCAAAACTTTTGACATGCAGACACGGTCGAAGTCCAGACTCACTAATGCATCTAAGCAACTATCAGTTAGACACACTAATACAAGACCTGGTTCGCTAAGACTACCGCTCTGATACCACCTGTGATGACCCGTCCTAATCCATCTGGATGAATACATTACATTTGGTTACATCACGAGGTACTTGACCTCTATATGATACATTTTACAAACATTGCATTCGTTTTTAGAAAACAAACTTTCATTACATCGAAAGTTGACGGCATGCATACCATTTCATAATATGTCCAACTATAATAGACTTAATAACAATCTAGATGAACTCAACGACTCGAATGCAACGTCTTTTGAAATATGTTATGAATGACTCCAAGTAATATCTCTAAAATGAGCAAATGCACAGCGGAAGATTTCTTTCATACCTGAGAATAAACATGCTTTCAAGTGTCAACCAAAAGGTTGGTGAGTTCACAGGTTTATCATAATCAATCATTTCAATATTTTAATAGACCACAAGATTTCATATTTCAATTTCTCATAAACATAATCTCATATCAGGCATTTCGCAAACTGCATAGAGATATAAATCATTCATATGGATTGAACACCTGGTAACCGACCTTAACAAGATGCATATAGAATATCCCCCAGTATACAGCGCGCAGCTAATATACTAAATAATACCTCGAAGTACTAAAGCATCCATACCCTGGATGGGGCTCGTTGGGCCCGATAGATCTACCTTTAGGATTCGCGTCAATTAGGGGCCATTTCCCTAATTCTTAGGTTACCAGACTTGAAGGGGCGATATTCGGTTTAATAATCCAACCATAGAATGTAATTTTGATACTTGTGTCTATTTCGTAAAACATTTATAAAAGCAACGCATGTATTCTCAGTCCCAAAAATATATATAAAAAGGGAGTAATGAAACTCACAATACTGTATTTTGTAGTAAAAATACATATGACGAAACTGAACAATACAGGGTTGGCCTCAGATTCACGAACCTATGTCATTCATATATGTATTAACACACATAATCGTAATCGAATAAGTTTTTTGTATATATAACTTATTAACTATATCATTTTTATATTAATAATATATTTATGTTTCATATATTCCTTTTATATATAAAAATATTTTGTTATGTTATATGTGTTAAATATATTTATTTATATATTTCATTTGTTTATCAAAACAGTAGTTCTAATTATGCTAAGTTAATATTAGTGATGATAAATATAATGATAATAGCATTAATAATATGCTTATATTAATAATAATAATTCTATTATTTATAAAATAGTATTAATACTAATATTTATGAAAGTACCAATAAATTGTATCATTTATAATAAGATTGATAATACTAATCATAATATCAATAATTAATAATTTTAGTAATACTTATAGTAATAATAATGTTAATGGTATTAATAATACTACTTTTAATAATAATAATATTAGTAATGAATATTATACTAAGATGATAGTTTTAATCATATTGGTACTACTAATATTAACATTAAGGATGTTACAAAATATAACTCTAATAATAATAATACTGATAGTACTATTACTTGGTGATACTTAGTAATATCAATAATAATAATGATAATAATTTTAATAACAATAATACTAATAATGGTGACCATAATAATAATAATGGTGTTAATAATTATAATAGCTAATGATAATACTAATAATAACAATAAAGATAAAAATTTTAGTTATATTAATGGTATTAATAATATTTTAACATAATACTAACAATAATGATAATAATAGTAATAATAACAAGAAATACTAGTAATAAAATTAGTTATACCTTCAAAAGAATAGGTTTTTAAAAAAAATGACACTGCTGTGGATCGAACCCAGGACCACTGGCTACCCCGTCATCTCCCTTAACCATTCAGCCAGCGTTACTTTTCTGATTTATATCCATTTTATTTGTTTATAACCCGAAATAATTACGTTTCTATTTTCCTTCTTCTTCATCAAATGGCTTAGTTGACTCAATCCCTTTTAAATCTTAATAATAGTGACAAATCGAATTTAGGAGGTTAAATTGTTCCATAAACAATTTATGACTGAGAGATTAAATTAATAAATGTGAAGAAAAAAATAAAAAAAATATACAGCAGCAAGCTGCTCGTCGCTAGCTTTTTTAAAAAAAAAAATTTGATTTCACATTTTATAAAGATTTGGACAATTGTTACTATACGAAATTATTTTCAAATCACTCCTATAATCTATTAAAATCGTCAATTTAACTGAAAACATCGAAACGATTATCAATTTCTCGATGAACATAAACTTTAACTTTTTGAAAATAAACTTTGACTCGATAATTCGAATTCGTTTTAAAGAATTGGAACATGGGATTTTGCAGAAACATTTCTTGGAGGATTCCTAACAACACTGCAATTATAGATTTTTAAATAAAATTCGAATTCGAGGTTTTGCATAATTGAGTTCAAGAACAGGGTAAAAGAGCTGTAATGTTAAATTCTTTTGTTTGAATTTGATATTTTGAAATAATTAAAGGCGGTCTATGATTTATAAAGAGGGTGTAACTCAAATGAACCCTTTATCAACTGCAATTAAAGGGATTTATACAAAAAAAGCGGTCGAATATTGAACACAGACAAAGATAAGAAAATAAAAAGTGAGTATGATGGCTAGCTGTTTCTTGTTTTATATCTGATTCGATTTTGACATTCAACAAAGTTAGAGACGGTAGTACAAATTAAGCACAGGTTGAAAATAACCTAAAACTGAATCGTACCCTTTTTTACATAATTTATATAATTAATTTTTAATAAATAATAAATACATTAACAATAATGTTAATACTAATTAATAATATTTATATTAAATCTTATTAATAAAATACTGATAATAATAATTTTAAAAAAAATAATAATGATAATAATATGAGGATATTAATAATAACAAAAAAATGATATTTTTAATAAGTTTGTTAATAATAATCTATAAGAATAATAATAGTAAAAAGGGTAATAATAACATTTATAAAAATAATAATAATAATAATAATAATAATAATAATAATAATAATAATAATAATAATAATAATAATATGATAGTATTGTTAATAATCATAATGGTAACAATGATCATAATAATACTGATAATAATATAACAAATACATGTAACAATTTCTTATTATAATTTTAATAATACTTATAATACTTAATAATAATGAGTAAAGTGATAAAATAATGATAATGATATTATTAAACAAAAATGGTAGAACTTTTAACGCATGATATGTATCATATCTCCTATATGGTAATATTAATAATACAGATATTAATATTAACATTAATATTATTATTAATAATAATAATGAAGTAATAATAATAATATTAATATAACAACTATATTTTTATCTTGTAACCACATTATATTAATATACACTTTATTAATTTATGTAATATTTAATAATTACATAATATATTATATGATAACATTCATTGAATATTTAATGTTTATACATTTTATATATTACAAAATAATCTTGATTAGAAATAATATATAAATTTATATTCATGTATATATATATATATATATATATATATATATATATATATATATATATATATATATATATACTACTATATATATACAATTATGTTTTAAATGTTAAATATATATATTAAACAATTAACCTCAAAGTATAACATTATACATTTAATATTTTTTTTTTTGATAACGTTGGCAAATTATGTTTGAACCATTTATATACAATATACTATATATATTCAAAATAACAAGCTTTAGTTATTTAAAGTTATTTTTCATAATAACTAAATTACTTAATAGTTCATTAATATATTTAATATAATTATTTACATATATAATTATTTATATTTACATTTCTGGTTACAATTAGAGGTTCGTGAATCGTCGAGAGCAGTCGAGGGGTAATTAAATATATAAAAGTAGTTAAAAAATTTTGAGATTCAACATTACAGACTTTGCTTATCGTGTCGAAACCATATAAAGATTAACTTTAAATTTGGTCGAAAATTTCTGGGTCATCACACATCTACCATTAGCAGAGTTTTCCTATAACAACAGTTACCACTCGAGTATTGAGATGGCACCGTTTGAGGCACTTTATGGTAGAAAGTGCAGGTCTCCGATTTGTTGGAGTGAAGTGGGGGATAGACAGATTACGGGTCCAGAAATCATCCAAGAAACCACAGAGAAAATCATCCAAATTCAACAACGGTTGAAAACCGCCCAAAGTCGACAAAAGAGCTGCGCGGACATTAAAAGAAAAGATATAGAATTTAAAATTGGAGAGATGGTCATGCTTAAGGTTTCGCCTTGGAAAGGCGTTGTTTGATTTGGTAAACGGGGGAAACTAAATCCAAGGTACATTGGACCATTCAAGATTATTGATCGTGTTGGATCGGTAGCTTACCAACTTGAGTTACCACAACAACTCGTGGATGTACATAACACTTTTCATGTCTCGAATTTGAAGAAATATTTTGCTAAAGAAGATCTCAATATTCCGGTAGACGAAATTCAAATCAATGAAAAACTTCAATTCATCGAAGAACCCGTCGAAATAATGGATCGTGAGGTTAAAAGACTTAAGCAAAATAAAATACCAATCGTTAAGGTGCGATGGAATGCTCGTAGAGGACCCGAGTTCACCTAGGAACGTGAAGATCAGATGAAGAAGAAATACCCGCATCTATTTCCAGAAGATTCGTCAACACCTTCAACAGCTTAAAATTTCGGGACGAAATTTATTTAACGCGTAGGTACTGTAGTGACCCGAACTTTTCCATGTTTATATATATTAAATGAGATTGATATTTACATGATTAAATGTTTCCAACATGATAAGCAATCAAACTTGTTAAGACTTGATTATTTGAAATGAGTTTCATATAGACAATTGACCACCCAAGTTGACCGGCGATTCACGAACGTTAAAAACTTGTAAAAACTACATGATGTTATATAAATGGATATATATATATGGTTAACATGAGATTATGATAAGTAAGTATCTCCATAAATATGTTAACAATGAGTTATATACAAACAAATGAGATTATTGATTTAAGAAACTCGAAAATGATATATATAACGATTATCGTTATAACAACGTCTTAATAAATACATATGTATCATATTAAGATATTGTTACACTATATTTAACATGATAAAATGATAATTAAGTAAATCATTAAGTGTGTTAACAATGAACTACATATGTAAAAACAAGACTACTAACTTAAGGATTTCGAAACGAGACATATATGTAACGATTATCGTTGTAATAGTATTTCAACATATATATATATATATATATATATATATATATATATATATATATGATGTTAAGATATATTTATACACCATGTTATTATGATAACATAACAATTTAACATCTTATTTAAGTATTATAACAATGGATTAATTACATTTAACAAGATCGTTAACTTAAAGGTTTCAAAACAACACTTACATGTAACGACTAACGGTGACTTAATGACTCAGTTAAATGTATATACATGTAGTGTATTAATATGTATTAGTACACTTTTGAAAGACTTCAAGACACATATCAAAGTACTTCTACTTAGCAAAAATGCTCACAATTACATTCTCATTCATTTTCATCCACAATTCTACTCGTATGTACCCGTATTCGTACTCGTACAATACACAGCTTCTATATGTATTTACTATTGGTATATACACCTTTAATAATTCATTCTTAGCAGCCATCTTAGAGTCAAAAACATGTGGAACCATTATTTAACAACTTGTATGACTAATGAGCTAAAAACAAACTTAAGGATCTTTTTTTTTTCTTTATAACAAGTAATCTCGTTTTTATGATTTCACCCCATTTTTCCATTCCATTTTCTCATACTTACACTCCAAATTCTCTCTCAAAATACTCCTAACATCATACTTGATCATCTCCAAGCATTTTCACGATCTTTTAGCTTCAATTACAAGCTTTAATCATCATAAAAACAACCATTCAAGAACACTTCAAGAAATCTTTCAAACTTGCTAGCTTACTTCCAATCTTGCAAATCCATTTTAATTGATCATTCAATCTCAAGAAATCTTTCTTATTTACAGTAAGATATCTTTCTAATTCAAGGTAATACTCATACTTAAACTTTGATTCAATTTCTATAATTATAACAATCTTATTTCGAGTGGAAATCTTACTTGAACTTGTTTTCGTGTCATGATTCTACTTCATGAACTTTCAAGCCTTCCAAGGATCCTTTAAAGCTAGATCTATTTTTCCCTTTTTCAGTAGGTTTATCCACAAAACTTAAGATAGTAATGATGTTCATAACATCATTCGATTCATACATATAAAGCTATCTTATTCGAAGATTTAAACTTGTAATCACTAGAACATAGTTTAGTTAATTCTAAACTTGTTCGCAAATAAAGTTGATCCTTCTAACTTAACTTTTAAAATCAACTAAACACATTATCTATATGATATGCTAACTTAATGATTTAAAAACTGGAAACACGAAAAACACCGTAAAACCGGACATACGCCGTCATAGTAATACCGCGGGCTGTTTTGGGTTTGATAATTAAAAACTATGATAAACTTTGATTTAAAGTTGTTCTTCTGGGAAAATGATTTTTCTTATGAACATGAAACTATATCTAAAAATCATAGTTAAACTCAAAGTGGAAGTATGTTTTTCAAAATGGTCATCAAGATGTCGTTCTTTCGACGGAAATGACTACCTCTTTAAAAATGACTTGTAACCTGTATTTCCGACTATAAACTTATACTTTTTATGTTTAGTTTCATAAATTTCAGTTCATTATGAAACCATAGCAACTTTAATCACTCAAAACGGGTTTGAAACGAAGAAATGACGGGTAAAACAAAATTGGATAAATTTGCTAGTTTTAGCTACGAAAATTTTGTAACAAATCTAGACTAAACATATCCTAACTAATTTATATTGTATTATACATATTATGTAATCTTGGGATACCATAGACACGTATACAATGTTTTGACATATCATATCGACCCATCTATATATATATATATATATATATATATATATATATATATATATATATATATATATATATATATATATATATATATATATATTTCGAAACAACCATAGACACTCTATATGCAGTAATGTTTGAGTTAGGTATACAGGGTTGAGGTTGATTCCAAAATAATATATATACTTTGAGTTGTGATCTAGCCTGAGACTTGTATACACTGGGTCGTGGATTGATTCAAGATAATATATATTGATTTATTTCTGTACATCTAACTGTGGACAACTAGTTGTGGGTTACTAACGAGGACTGCTAACTTAACAAACTTAAATCATAAAAACGTAATAAAAATGTTGTGAATATATTTCAATCATACTTTGATATATATGAACATAATTGTTATAGGTTCGTGAATTGACCCATGGCCAAGTCTTATTTTCCCGACGAAGGAAAAATCTGTGAAAGTGAGTTATAGTCCCATTTTTAATATCTAATATTTTTGGGATGAGAATACATGCAGATTTGAAAGTGATTTACAAAATAGACACAAGTAATGAAACTACATTCTATGTTGAATCGTTATACCGGATATCGCCCTTGTTGAACTTGGTAACCTAAGAATTGGTGTTTATTATAATTGCCACCAGTTGACGCGAATCCTAAAGATAGATCTATGGGCTTTGACACGCCCAGTCAGAGAATTTGAACTACTTTAGTACTTCGATATTATTTATGGGGATATTCTAGATGCATTTTGTTAATGTCGGTTACCAGGTGTTCAAACATATGAATGATTTTTATGCAGATTGCATGTTATTGAAAGATGAAATCTTGTGGTCTATTATTACAATTTGATATATAGGTTAAACCTATAACTCACCAACATTTTTTGTTGACGTTTAAAGCATGTATATTCTCAGGTGATTATTAAGAGCTTCCACTGTTGCATGCTAATTTATGGACAAAAGTTGGATTCAGCATGTTTGTATAATATTGTTTAAAAACTGCATTCGAAGACATATATTGTTATGTAATATGATTGTAAACCATTATGTAATGGTCATGTGAAAACGCTATATTTTAGATTATCATTATTTGATAATCGTCGTAATATTTTAAAGGTTATGGTTTGTTTTAAAAATCTAATGCAGTCTTTGAAAAACGTCTCATATAGACGTCAAAACCTCGCAACGAAATCAATTAATATGAAACGTTTATAATTATTATGAACGGGACATTTCATGTGACTTTAAAATGGTTAAATGGGTAATAATTGACCTAGTTGGGAAAGATGGGTATGAAATCCCCTAATTGTGTATTAGTTAGTGTTGTTGGACCTTAGTCACTAGCTTTTAGTGATATGTGATGGTCTTGACCTTAAATGGACGGTTTTGGTGCAAATGGGGCATTTAATGCATTTAAGTCATTAAATGCACATGAGTGAATGGTTGGTGTTTAGTCCAACTAGTTTGTGGGTTGATTGAGTACTGTAAGACCCTAATATTTATTAAACAGAGACGTATATAGAGTACATGAAGTGTGGGTGACCTTGTATATTTAAACAGAGGTCAGAGAGTGATCTGAGCTTAGTGCGCTCAGCGCACACATAGGGGTGCGCGTGGCACACTCTTCACTGTAGCCGAGTTTAAGGGCTTTTAATCAGATATTTTGAAGGGCTTTTTGGTAATTTCACTTGTGGGCGAGTTTAAGGCCAGTAGGTCAGATCTTGGGGTGTCATTCACTCCATTTCCAACAACCTTATCCTATCCACTTCAATTTTAGAGAGTGCAAGAGTGAGATTCTTGTGTGAGAAAGCTCAAGCAAAGGAAGAAGGAGCTAGTTTTGAGTCTTGGCTTGAGTTATAAAGTTGTTCATCTCCTCTCTAGCTACGTTTTGGTTGTGGTGGTATGTTCTAACTTTGATTTCCTTACTTTGATTTATGTAGGGGTTAGGGTTTGGGTAAATGAAGAACATAAAACCCATATTTGGTGATTTTGGGTGTTCTTGGGTAAGATTGAGTCATGAAGACTCAATAGTAACTAACCTAGGGTTTCAAATGGAATAATTGGGGTTTATGAGCCTAAATTGGTTAGTTAATTACTAGCACACCTAGATGTTTGGTAAATGGGTGTTATGTGGGTTTGTGGATGACCCGAAATGGGTGTGTTGATCTTAAAGTGGTCAAATGGGTGATAATTGACCTAATTGAAATAGATGGGTATGAAACACCCAAATTATGTATTAATTAGTGTTGTTAGACCTAAATCACTAGCTTTTAGTGATATGTGATGGTTTTGACCTTAATGGTCGATTTTGTTGAAAATGGGGCATTTAATGCATTAAGTCATTAAATGCACATGTGTAAGTTGTTGGCTTTTACCCAACTAGTTTGTGTGTTGATCGAGTACTTATTGTATTAGGTACTTTGTTTTGTGGCTTGCGGAAGTTAAAATCGTCACCGAATCGTTAAGGTAAGTGGAATAAGTATACATGTATGTATGTAATGTATTTATTTGTAGGGACGGATATGTGTTGTCCTAGTTAGTGATATATGTTATTGTACACTAACGGTTTCTAAGAACGGATATGTGTTGTCCGAGTTAGTGATATATGTTGTTGTACACTAACGACTTTTATGAACGGATATGTGTTTTCCTAGTTAGTGATATATGTCGTTGTACACTAACGGTTTTATGAACGGATATGTGTTGTCGTTTCGCCAAGGGTTAGTGATATATTTTGTTGTACGCTAACGGTTGTTATGAACACCGATGGGAAATTCGAGTACCATTCCTTTGTACGATTGGTTAACCATGGTTGTGTGAATTTTTGTACTAGCATATTTAATTGTGAACTATATGCTTTTGGAATCGCTAGCTTATTATGATTGCGGATATTGGTATATGCATAATGTTTGCATAGTTGTCGAATTGCTAGCTGGTATGCGGTATTATGTAAGTGATTGCAAGTAAGTAGGTTATATATGTGTATGTAAAATTATTGCATTCACTAATCTTTGCTTACCCTCTCGTTGTTTACCTTTTTATAGGATCGGGCGTTGACAAGGGTAAGGGTGTACGGTTGGATTAGAGATTCCCGCTTGTTTGATAGGGGACGCTTTTGGATGTATTAGCTTTTGAAGTTTGACCGAGAGTTGGGTAGTTTAACCCCCAAACATCATGCTCTAGTGTCTTTTGGAACTTAAACTAATTCGGTTGAAACTTATACTTTTGTACGAAACTCGTATTACGGCATATGTGGGCCCGGTTTCGTTAAACTTATTTTATGATTAAATCATGTGAGTTTTAACTATTATATCATGTTGTGAAAAGCGTTTCGTCCAAATATGTCGGGAAGTGGGAGATCATTAATTGAAAATTTACAAAACCGGACAGAAGCTGT
Organism: Rutidosis leptorrhynchoides; assembly: GCF_046630445.1. NCBI lineage: Eukaryota > Viridiplantae > Streptophyta > Magnoliopsida > Asterales > Asteraceae > Rutidosis > Rutidosis leptorrhynchoides. The sequence continues at coordinate 684,446,134 of NC_092333.1, forward strand.
TTGGGCCTGTGCGCGCCGCGCACCATAGGGTGGTGCGCGTGGCGCACTCTTCTGACATAAAAAAAAAATTATTCCGCGTGTTCGGTTAGTTATTGGTTTGGGTTGTTACAAGTACTTATTGTATTAGGTACTTTGCCTTGAAGCTTGCGGAAGTATAAAACATTCACCGAAGGCGTTAAGGTGAGTGGAGTAATTATGCATGTATGTATATAGTGTATTTATTTGTATGCTATTTTATGAACCACGAAGCCGGTAGTACCATAGTATGTGCGAGGGTGCTATGATGTGAACCACAGAGCCGGTAGCATCATGGCGTGTGTTGTAGTGTGAACCACAGAGCCGGTAGCACTATAGCACGAGTCGTTAAAGTGTGAACCACGGAGCCGGTAGCACTATAAAATGAAGTGTGAACCTCGGAGCCGGTAGCACTATAAAATGAGGTGTGAACCACGGAGCCGGTAACACCAAAGTGTGAACCATGGAGCCGGTAGCACTATAAAAGAGTACGACTCAAATGCGTAGTGACGTGAACCACGAAGCCGGTAGCGTCATAGCATTGCGTATGGTGTGAACCACAGAGCCGGTAGCACCATGACGCGAGAATGGTTAACCATATAGTTTGTGTATGTGTTGTTGTATAGCATAATATATTATTTCGGTGAATATGCTATTAATTATGCTAGTTGCGGTATTTGGAGGTTATTAGCTTATACTCGGAGTTGGTATGCTAATTGTTATTACTAGCGATTATTACGGTGTGTGTAAGTGTATGCAAGTAGGTATATTCACTAAGCGTTTTGCTTACCCTCTTGTTGTTTATCTTTTTATAGGCTCCGACGTGGACAAGGGTAAGGGCGTTCGTTTGGATTAGTGATCCCGCTTTGTTTTGATAGGGGACGCTTTTGGACATATATCTTTTGGAGTTTGACCGATATTTGGGTAGTTTAACCCCCAAAAACCATGCTCATAGTGTCGTTTGGAATTTAAACTAATGTGGTCGAAACTCATGTTTTGTATAAAACTCGTAATTCGGGTCGATGTGGGCCCCGTTTCGTAAAACTTATTTTATTATTGAATCGTGTGAGTTTTTCATATTATAACATGTTGTGAAAAGCATTTCGTCTAAATATGTCGGGAAGTGGGTGATCTTTATTTGAAAAATTGCAAATCCGGACAGAACCTGAATTGGCTTGTGCGCGCCGCGCACATAGAGGGGTTGCGCGCCGCGCACTCCTTTGTTAAAAAAAAAATAAAAAAAATATTGCGTATTCGGTTGGATATTGGGTTGGGTTGTTACAAGTGGTATCAGAACATGGTCTAAGGGATTTAGGCGACTTGAGATAGGTGTCTAGACTTAGACTTGTATTGTGTATGCGCTTTATGCGGGACTTGTAGGAGACGGGTCGGACCGGGAAATGGTTAGTGCCTAGGTTTAGGTGAACTAACTATGCGCTAATTGTTTTGTGTTGTGTTGTAATCATCAAGCGAGATAGACGTTGTACTAGCCAGTTAATGCGACGTGCTCGCGTAACAATGATTAGCTACCATTGTTACGGGTCCAAATCGTGTCAAACAAGCGATGTACGATGATTGTTGAGCAAGATGGGGTAGTGTGGTGTATATGTATATACGTATGTGTTAAGTCATGCTCTAGTGTTGTTTGGAACTTAAACTAATTCGGTTGAAACTTATACTTTTGTACGAAACTCGTACTACGGCATATGTGGGCCCGGTTTCGTAAAACTTATTTAATGATTAAATCATGTGAGTTTTAACTATTATATCATGTTGTGAAAAGCGTTTCGTCCAAATATGTCGGGAAGTGGGAGATCATTAATTGAAAATTTACAAAACCGGACAGAAGCTGTTTGGGCCTGTGCGCGCCGCGCACCATAGGGTGGTGGGCGTGGCGCACTCTTCTGACATAAAAAAAAATATTCCGCGTGTTCGGTTGGTTATTGGTTTGGGTTGTTACAAGTGGTATCAGAGCATGGTCTAAGGGATTTAGGCGACTTGAGATAGGTACCTAGACTTAGACTTTAATGTGTATGCATTTAATGCGGGACTTGTAGGAGACGGGTCGGACCGAGAGTTGATTAGTGTAGGTTTATGTGAACTAACCTTGCACTAATTATTTTGTGTTGTGTTAGCAATCATCAAGCGAGATAGACGTTGTACTAGCAAGTTAATGCGACGTGCTCGCGTAACAATGATTAGCTACCATTGTTACGGGTTCAAATCGTGTCAAACAAGCGATGTACGATGATTGTCGAGTAAGATGGGGTAGTGTGGTGTATATGTATATACGTATGTGTTAAGTCCTTTCGTTTCGTTGTTTAACCTTTTCCGTTTTATAGAATGAAGACGAGAAATGGACCCGAACATGATAATGGAGGTACGAGCGAGGACTCCGAGTTTACGGCCAACGTTGAGGCCATCTATAAACGTCAAAAAGTGGAGTTTCTCGAAGACATTAAGAAGATGTTTCTAGATACGATCGACGAGCAACTAGTTAATGTGGTTAGGGAACAAGTTAAGCTTGTTCTCCAAGAGGATAATGTGGGAAGACGGGACTTCTTTTATAAGAATTTCAAGGACTCCCAACCTCCCACCTTTGATGGTGAACGAGACCCACATAAGAGTGCCCGTTGGATCTCCTATATGGAGGGGGCTTTTCGTACATGTGAATGCCCTCTCGATAAAAAGACGAGGTATGGTTGTAGCATGTTAAGAGGTGATGCTAAATTGTGGTGGGACGCGAAGATCCAACTTTATGGCGAAGAACAATGCATGGAATTCACTTGGGATGAATTCAAGAAGGAGTTTTTCGACGAATACCGAACTTCGGCCGATCTTACAAGGCTTAAGGACGAGTTACGTTCCTTGAGGCAAGGGTCGATGGATTTGAACACTCTCAAATCCGTTTTCTTGTCAAAGACCCAATTTTGCCCGGAGTATGTCGGGAATGATAAGATGTTGAAGGAAGATTTTTACTAAATCTTGAACGATAACTATCAAGAAAAGATTAGTGTAAATGTGGTAAAAAGCTTTGATGAATTGTTCAACATGGCAAAGGGGTTTGAGGCGCTCATTTTGAGAAAGAGTGGCTTTACTTTCGGCAAAAGAAAGTTTGAGGGTCCGAGTCATTCAAACTTTTCAAACAAGAATAGCAAGAAGGGCTCTGAAAGCGTTGGTAGTGTGAAGAGGGGAAATTCTGGTGGTCACGTGGTCACTTGCTACAATTGTGGGCACAAAGGTCACATCTCTCGTGATTGCCCGAAATTATCATCTACACCCAAACTCACTTGTTATAATTGTGGTAAAGAAGGGCACAAGAGGCCAGAATGTCCCGATTTGAATAATGACCATGTTAAGAAGTTAGAGAAGGCGGCGAGTACGGCTAGGGGACGCAATTACTTGATGACCAATGATGAGGCCAAGCAATCCGATGAAGTCGTCTCAGGTACTTTCATGGTTAACTCTAATCCGGCACGGATACTTTGATAGTGGTGCTAATTTGTCCTTTGTGTCGCCTTGATTTGTGCCTAAGTTAAATAAACCGCTAGCTAAGTTAAGTCATCCGGTAGAAGTCGAAATATCGAATGGTAAAATGGTGCTAGGGGTTGATGTTTGTAAAAATTGTAATGTTGTGTTTGGTACCGAAACTTTTGAAATCGATCTCATTCTGATGACTTTGGTTGATTTTGATATTGTCGTTGGTATGGATTGGCTCGATCGTTATATAGCCGATATTGCATGTCATGAAAAATCTATTCGTGTCAAGACCTCAAGTGGGGGAGAGTTAATTATTCATGGCGATAAGCGAAGAAGACTTGTGCCGATATGCACTTTTGCACGGGCACGTCGTTTCCTTGTTAGTGGTGGCATGGATTTTCTTACCCATGTTGTTGATACTCGTGATGAGCCACCACCCATTCGTGAAATTTCGGTGGTAAATGAATTTGAAGACGTTTTTCCGGATGAGTTACCGGGTGTTCCGGCGGAAAGACAAGTTGAATTTCGCATTGAGTTGGTTCCGGGGGCTACTCCCATTGCTAAAACCCCTTATCATTTAGCCCCAATGTAAATGCAAGAGTTGTTAAATCAAACCCAAGAATTACTTGAAAAGGGTTTTATTCGACCGAGCGCTTCTCCATGGGGTGCTTCGGTTTTATTCGTGAAGAAGAAGGATGGTAGTATGCGGATGTGCATCGATTATCGGGAGTTGAACAAAGTGACGATCAAGAATCGTTATCCATTGCCTAGGATTGACGATTTGTTTGACCAACTCCAAGGTGCAACGTATTTCTCTAAGATCGACCTACGGTCCGGCTATCACCAAATGCGGGTCCGTGAGGAAGATATTGAGAAAACAGCTTTTCGAACGCGTTATGGGCATTTTTGAATTCGTAGTTATGCCTTTTGGTCTTACAAATGCACCGGCGGCCTTCATGGATCTTATGAACCGAGTGTGCCAACCTATGTTGGACAAGTCGGTAATTGTGTTCATTGACGACATACTTGTCTATTCTAAGAGTATGAAGGAACATGAACATCATTTGCGAAGTGTGTTAAAGACGTTGCGGAAGGAGAAGTTGTATGCTAAATTCTTCAAATGTGAATTTTGGCTAAGGGAAGTTCAATTCCTTAGCCACATTGTGAACAAAGATGGTATTCAAGTAGATCTGGGGAAGATAGAGACGGTGAAGAGTTGGGGACGACCAACTACGCCTACAGAAATCCGAAGTTTTCTCGGATTGGCCGATTATTATCTTCGGTTTATCCAAGACTTTTCTAAGATTGCTTCCCCATTGACGAAGTTGACGAGAAAGAACACGAGATTTAATTGGGAGAACGAGCAAGAAATTGCTTTTCAATTGTTAAAAGAAAAATTGTGTCGAGCTCCGGTGTTAGTATTGCCGGAAGGGGTGGAAGACATGACGGTTTATTGTGATGCTTCTTTAAATGGGCTCGGGTGTGTTCTAATGCAAAGGGGTAAAGTCATCGCTTATGCCTCTCGACAATTAAAGGAACACGAAACGAGATATCTGACTCATGATCTTGAGTTGGCGGCGGTTGTGCATGCGTTGAAAATTTGGAGCCATTACTTGTATGGTGTCAAGTGTATGATTTATTCGGATCACAAGAGTTTGAAACACCTTTTCGATCAACGAGATTTGAATTATCGTCAACGTAGATGGATGGATGTGGTGAAAGACTATGACTGTGAAATACTTTATCATCCGGGTAAGGCGAATGTGGTCGCGGATGCATTAAGTCGAAAGAGTCAACATCCGGCGATACGAGTAGGATCGTTACGCATGATTATTACTAACGATTTTCTTGTAAAGCTTGGCGAGACTCAAATCGAAGCTTTTGTTACAATAAGCATGAGGAACGAATCGCGGAACAAACGGAGTTTATTACCTTAGGTCCGCATGGTTTGTTATCTTTTCAAGGAAGGGTGTGGGTGCCTAAAATGGGTGATCATCGACGAGTGCTACTTGATGAAGCACATAAGTTAAAGTATTCTATTCATCCGGGCGCGACGAAAATGTATTTTGATTTGAGGAAAGAGTATTGGTGGTCGGGCATGAAACGTGATGTTGTTAAGTATGTCGAACAATGTGTCACGTGTTTACAAGTGAAAGTCGAACACCAAAGTTACCATAGCCGTATGGTAAGTTACAACCGTTAGAAATTCCGAAGTGGAAATGAGAGCACATTACCATGGATTTCATCACAAAGTTACCAAAGACGGCGAGAACCCAATTTAACTCAATTTGGGTAATAGTTGATCGATTGACGAAGAGTTCCTTGTTTCTTCCCATTCGGGAAGCGATATCGTCGGAGACTTTAGCTAAGTTGTTTATCAAGGAAGTGATATCGAGACACGGGGTTCCTATATCTATTATTTCAGATTGAGATGCTCGTTTCACATCTCGGTTTTGGGAGAAGTTTCATGAAGATATGGGTACACAATTGAAATTGAGCAAGGCATATCATCCTCAAACGGACGGTCAAACTGAACGTACGAATCAAACTTTGGAGGATATATTACGGGCGTGTATTATTGATTTCGGTGGTAGTTGGGATAAGCACTTACCTTTGGTGGAATTCTCGTACAATAATAGTTATCATACTAGTATCGGAATGCCACCTTACGAGATGCTTTATGGGCGGAGGTGCCGAACTCCGATTTGTTGGGGTGAAGTTGGTCAAAGAGAAATCAGGAGTACCGATTTGATTTTAGAGAAGAATAGCAAGATTGATATGATTCGAACTCATTTGAAAAAGGCCCAAGATAGACAAAAATCTTATGCCGATAAGCGAAGACGACAAATTGAGTTCCAAGAAGGTGACATGGTGATGCTTAAAGTTTCGCCATGGAAAGGTGTTATTCGGTTTCAAAAACGGGGAAAGTTAGCTCCTCGGTTTTTTGGTCCTTTTAAAATTTTAGCTCGTGTTGGTGAAGTCGCGTATCGTTTGGAATTACCCGAAGAGCTTGTGGGGATCCATAATACATTTCATGTTTCCCATCTCCGTAAGTGTCTTGTGGATGATTCATCTTGGGTACCTTTAGACGAGATTGAGCTAAACAATAAGTTAGAGTATATTGAGGAGCCGATTGCTATACTCGATGAGAAGGTCAAACGGTTGAGAAATAAAGAGGTGAGAACGTTTAAATTACAATGGCGTCATAGTAAAGGTTCTGAGTTTACTTGGGAGCCCGAAGAGTTCGTGTTAGTGTATCTTCCCGGTTGTCATGCGGCTTGGATCGCGAGGACGCGCTCCGATTCAAGTGGGGGAGAGTTGTAAGACCCTAATATTTATTAAACAGAGACGTATATAGAGTACATGAAGTGTGGGTGACCTTGTATATTTAAACAGAGGTCAGAGAGTGATCTGAGCTTGGTGCGCTCAGCGCACACATAGGGGTGCGCGTGGCGCACTCTTCACTGTAGCCGAATTCTGTTCTTTTAATCAGATATTTTGAAGGGATTTTTGGTAATTTCACTTGTGGACGAGTTTAAGGCCAGTAGGTCAGATCTTGGGGTGTCATTCACTCCATTTCGAATAACCTTATCCTATTCACTTCAATTTTAGAGAGAGAGAGTGAGATTCTTGTGTGAGAAAGCTCAAGCAAAGGAAGAAGGAGCTAGTTTTGAGTCTTGGCTCGAGTTATAAAGTTGTTCATCTCCTCTCTAGCTACTTTTTGGTTGTGGTGGTATGTTCTAACTTTGATTTCCTTACTTTGATTTATGTAGTGGTTAGGGTTTGGGTAAATGAAGAACATAAAACCCATATTTGGTGATTTTGGGTGTTCTTGGGTAAGATTGAGTCATGAAGACTCAAGGTTTCAAATGGTTAATTGGGGTTTATGAGCCTAAATTGGTTAGTTAATTACTAGCACACCTAGATGTTTGGTAAATGGGTGTTATGTGGGTTTGTGGATGACCCGAAATGGGTGTGTTGATCTTAAAGTGGTCAAATGGGTGATAATTGACCTAATTGAAATAGATGGGTATGAAACACCCAAATTATGTATTAATTAGTGTTGTTAGACCTAAATCACTAGCTTTTAGTGATATGTGATGGTTTTGACCTTAATGGTCGGTTTTGGTGAAAATGGGGCATTTAATGCATTAAGTCATTAAATGCACATGTGTAAGTTGTTGGCTTTTAGCCCAACTAGTTTGTGTGTTGATCGAGTACTTATTGTATTAGGTACTTTGCTTTGTGGCTTGCGGAAGTTAAAATCGTCACCGAATCGTTAAGGTGAGTGGAATAAGTATATATGTATGTATGTAATGTATTTATTTGTAGGGACGGATATGTGTTGTCCTAGTTAGTGATATATGTTGTTGTACACTAACGGTTTCTAAGAACGGATATGTGTTGTCCGAGTTAGTGATATATGTTGTTGTACACTAACGACTTTTATGAACGAATATGTGTTTTCCTAGTTATTGATATATGTCGTTGAAAACTAACGGTTTTATGAACGGATATGTGTTGTCGTTTCGCCAAGGGTTAGTGATATATTTTGTTGTACGCTAACGGTTGTTATGAACACCGATGGAAAATTCGAGTACCATTCCTTTGTACGATTGGTTAACCATGGTTGTGTGAATTTTTGTACTAGCATATTTAATTGTGAACTATATGCTTTTGGAATCGCTAGCTTATTATGATTGCGGATATTGGTATATGCATAATGTTTGCATAGTTGTCGAATTGCTAGCTGGTATGTGGTATTATGTAAGTGATTGCAAGTAAGTAGGTTATATATGTGTATGTATAATTATTGCATTCACTAATCTTTGCTTACCCTCTCGTTGTTTACCTTTTTATAGGATCGGGCGATGACAAGGGTAAGGGCGTACGGTTGGATTAGAGATTCCCGCTTGTTTGATTGGGGACGCTTTTGGATGTATTAGCTTTTGAAGTTTGACCGAGAGTTGGGTAGTTTAACCCCCAAACATCATGCTCTAGTGTCGTTTGGAACTTAAACTAATTCGGTTAAAACTTATACTTTTGTACGAAACTCGTATTACGGCATATGTGGGCCCGGTTTCGTAAAACTTATTTTATGATTAAATCATGTGAGTTTTAACTATTATATCATGTTGTGAAAAGCGTTTCGTCCAAATATGTCGGGAAGTGGGAGATCATTAATTGAAAATTTACAAAACCGAACAGAAGCTGTTTGGGCCTGTGCGCGCCGCGCACCATAGGGTGGTTCGCGTGGCGCACTCTTCTGACATAAAAAAAAAATTATTCCGCGTGTTCGGTTGGTTATTGGTTTGGGTTGTTACAAGTACTTATTGTATTAGGTACTTTGCCTTGAAGCTTGCGGAAGTATAAAACATTCACCGAAGGCGTTAAGGTGAGTGGAGTAATTATGCATGTATGTATATAGTGTATTTATTTGTATGCTATGGTATGAACCACGGAACTGGTAGTACCATAGTATGTGTGAGGGTGCTATGATGTGAACCACGGAGCCGGTAGCATCATGGTACGTGTGTTGTAGTGTGAACCACGGAGCCGGTAGCACTATAGCACGAGTTGTTAAAGTGTGAACCACGGAGCCGGTAGCACTGTAAAATGAAGTGTGAACCTCGGAGCTGGTAGCACTATAAAATGAGGTGTGAACCACAGAGCCGGTAACACCAAAGTGTGAACCACGGAGCCGGTAGCACTATAAAAGAGTATGACTCAAATGCGTAGTGACGTGAACCACGGAGCTGGTAGCGTCATAGCATTGGGTTGGTGTGAACCACGGAGCCGGCAGCTCCATGACGCGAGAATGGTTAACCATATAGTTTGTGTATGTGTTGTTGTATAGCATAATATATTATTTCGGTGAATATGCTATTGATTATGCTAGTTGCGATATTTGGAGGTTATTAGCTTATACTCGGAGTTGATAAGCTAATTGTTATTACTAGCGATTATTACGGTGTGTGTAAGTGTATGTGTATAATTATTGGATTCACTAAGCGTTTTGCTTACCCTCTCGTTGTTTATCTTTTTATAGGCTCCGGCGTGGACAAGGGTAAGGGCGTTCATTTAGATTAGTGATCCCGCTTTGTTTTGATAGGGGACGCTTTTGGACATATAGCTTTTGGAGTTTGACCGAGATTTGGGTAGTTTAACCCCCAAAAACCATGCTCATAGTGTCGTTTGGAATTTAAACTAATGTGGTCGAAACTCATGTTTTGTATAAAACTCGTAATTTGGGTCGATGTGGGCCCCGTTTCGTAAAACTTATTTTATTATTGAATCGTGTGAGTTTTTCATATTATAACATGTTATGAAAAGCGTTTCGTCTAAATATGTCGGGAAGTGGGTGATCTTTATTTGAAAAATTGCAAATCCGGACAGAACCTGAATTGGCTTGTAAGCGCCGCGCACTCCTTTGTTAAAAAAAAAGTATTGCGTATTCTGTTGGATATTGGGTTGGGTTGTTACAAGTGGTATCAGAACATGGTCTAAGGGATTTAGGCGACATGAGATAGGTGTCTAGACTTAGACTTGTATTGTGTATGCGCTTTATACGGGACTTGTAGGAGACGGGATGGACCGGGAATTGGTTAGTGCCTAGGTTTAGGTGAACTAACTATGCGCTAATTGTTTTGTGTTGTGTTGTAATCATCAAGCGAGATAGACGTTGTACTAGCCAGTTAATGCGACGTGCTCGCGTAACAATGATTAGCTACCATTGTTACGGGTCCAAATCGTGTCAAACAAGTGATGTACGACGATTGTTGAGCAAGATGGGACGGTGAGGTGTATATGTATATATTTGTGTCTTGTCCTCTCGTTTCATTGTTTAACCTATTTTTGTTTTATAGTATGAAGACGAGAAACGGATCCGAGAACAATGATGGAGGTACGAGTGAGGATGTTGAGTTCACGGCCAAAGTTGAGGCCATCTTTAAACATCAAAAAGCGGAGTTTCTCGAAGATGTTAAGAAGATGTTTCTAGATAAGATTGACGAGCAACTAGTCAATGTAGTAAAGGAACAAATTAAGGTTGTCCTTCAAGAGGATAATGTTGGAAGGCGAGACTTTTTCTACAAGAATTTCAAGGATTCTCAACCTCCCACCTTTGAAGGTGAACGAGACCCTCTTAAAAGTGCCCGTTGGATCTCCTATATAGAGGGGGCTTTCCGTACTTGTGAATGCCCTCTCGATAAGAAGATAAGGTACGGGTGTAGTATGTTACGGGGCGATGGTAAATTGTGGTGGGACGCGAAGATCCAACTTTATGGTGAAGAACAATGTATGGATTTCACTTGGGAAGAGTTCAATGCGGAGTTTTTCGACGAGTACCGAACTTCGGCCGATCTTACTAGGCTTAAGGACGAGTTGCGTGCCTTGAGGCAAGGATCGATGGATTTGAACACTCTCAAATCCGTTTTCTTGTCAAAGACCCAATTTTGTCCGGAGTATGTCGGGAATGATAAAATGTTGAACGAAGACTTCTATCGAATCTTGAACGACAGTTATCAAGAAAAGATTAGTGTAAGCGTGGTAAAAAGTTTTGATGAGTTGTTCAATATGGCCAAAGGTTTTGAGGCGCTTGTGTTGAGAAAGAGTGGCTTTACGTTTGGAAAAAGGAAGTTTGAAGCTACTAGTCATTCGAACAAGAAAAGTAAGGGTGTGAGTGAGAGTGTTGGTAGTGTGAAGAAGGGTACGTCCGGGGGTTTTGGACCCAAATGTTATAATTGTGGGCGATAAGGACACATGGCTCGTGATTGCACCAAGCCATCTTCTACAACCAAACTCACTTGTTATAATTGTGGTAAGGAAGGGCACCGAAGGCCGGAGTGTCCCGATTTGAACACCGATCATGTTAAGAAGTTGGAGAAGGCGGCGGGTACGGCTCGGGGACGTAATTATTTGATGACCCATGATGAGGCCAAGCAATCCAATGAAGTTGTATCAGGTACTTTCATAGTTAACTCTAATCCGGCAAGGATACTATTTGATAGCGGTGCAAATTTATCGTTTGTGTTTCCACGATTTGTGTCTAAGCTTGATAAACCACTAGCTAAGTTGAGTCATCCGGTAGAAGTTGAAATAGCGGATGGTAAGACGGTGCTAGGGGTTGATGTTTGTAATGATTGTGATATTGTGTTTGGTTCCAAAGCGTTTAAAATAGATCTTATCCCGATGACCTTGGGTGAATTCTATATTGTCGTTGGTATAGATTGGCTCGATCGCTATAGAGCCGATATTGCATGCCATGAAAAATCTATTCTTGTGAAGTCCCCAAGTGGGGGAGAGTTAATAATTCATGGCGAGAGGCGGAGAAGACTTGTGTCATTATGCACTTATGCACAGGCACGTCGTTTTCTTGTTAGTGGTGGCATGGATTTTCTTGCTCATGTAGTTGATACTCGTGAAGAGCCACCATCCATTTGTGAAATTCTGGTGGTTAGTGAATTCGAAGATGTTTTTCCGAACGAATTATCGGGTGTTCCGGCGGAAAGACAAGTTGAATTTCGCATTGAGTTGGTTCCTGGGGCTACCCCCATTGCTAAAACTCCTTATCGTTTAGCACCAACGGAAATGCAAGAGTTGTTAAATCAAACCCAAGAGTTGCTTGAAAAGGGTTTCATTCGACCGAGTACCTCGCCATGGGGTGCTCCGGTTTTGTTCGTGAAGAAGAAGGATGGTAGTATGCGGATGTGTATTGATTATCGGGAGTTGAAAAAAGTGACGATCAAGAATCGTTATCCATTGCCTCGGATTGACGACTTGTTTGATCAACTCCAAGGCGCGACTTATTTTTCTAAAATTGACTTACGGTTCGGCTATCACCAAATGCCGGTCCGCGAGGAAGATATTGAGAAAACGGCCTTTCGAACGCGTTATGGGCACTTTGAATTTGTAGTTATGCCTTTTGGTCTTACGAATGCACCGGCGACATTAATGGATCTTATGAACCGAGTGTGCCAACCTATGTTGGACAAGTCGGTAATCGTGTTCATTGACGACATACTTGTCTATTCGGAGAGTATGAAGGAACATGAACATCATTTGCGGGATGTGTTGAAGACGTTGCGGAAGGAGAAGTTGTATGCTAAGCTCTCCAAATGTGAATTTTGGCTAAGGGAAGTTCAATTCCTTGGTCATATTGTGAACAAAGATGGTATTCAAGTAGATTCGGGGAAGATTGAGACGGTAAAAAGTTGGGGACGACCGACTACACCTACGGAAATCCGAAGTTTTCTCAGACTGGCCGGTTATTATCGTCGGTTTATCCAAGACTTTTCTAAGATCGCTTCTCCATTGACGAAGTTGAAGAGGAAGAACGCTAGATTTAATTGGGAAAATGAGCAATAGATCATTTTCCAATTGTTAAAAGAGAAGTTGTGTCAAGCTCCTGTGTTAGTATTGCCGGAAGGGGTAGAAGACATGACGGTTTATTGTGATGCGTCTTTAAATAGGCTCGGGTGTGTTTTAATGCAAAGAGGTAAAGTAATCGCTTATGCCTCTCAACAATTAAAGGAACACGAAATGAGATACCTGACTCATGATCTTGAGTTGGCAGCGGTGGTGCATGCGTTGAAAATTTGGCGCCATTACTTTTACGGTGTCAAGTGTACGATTTATTCGGATCACAAGAGCTTAAAACATCTTTTTGATCAACGAGATTTGAATTATCGTCAATGTAGGTGGATGGACGTGGTAAAAGATTACGATTGTGAAATACTTTATCATCCGGGTAAGGCGAACGTGGTTGCGGATGCGTTAAGTCGGAAGAGTCAACATCCGGCTATACGAGTAGGATCATTACGCATGATTATTACTAACGATTTTCTTGTAAAGCTCAGTGAGATACAAAGTGAAGCTTTTGTTAACAACAAACATGAGGAACGAATCGTGGGCCAAATGGAGTTTATTACCTTAAGACCGCATGGTTTGTTGTCCTTTCAAGGACGAGTGTGGGTGCCTAGAATGGGAGATTTCTGACGAGTGCTACTTGATGAAGCACATAAGTCAAAGTATTCCATTCATCCGGGCGCGACGAAAATGTATCTTGATTTAAAGAAGGAGTATTGGTGGCGGGGCATGAAACGTGATGTTGTAAAGTATGTTAAACAATGCGTCACGTGTTTGCAAGTTAAAGCCGAACACCAAAAGCCGTATGGTATGTTACAACCGTTAGAAATTCCGAAATGGAAATGGGAGCACATTACCATGGATTTCATCACAAAGTTACCAAAGACGGCGAGAACCCAATTTGACTCGATTTGGGTAATAGTTGATCGATTGACGAAAAGTGCTTTGTTTCTTCCCATTCGGGAAGCGATATCGTCGGAGACCTTGGCTAAGTTATTTATCAAGGGGGTGATATCGAGACACGGGGTTCCTATATCTATTATTTCGGATCGAGATACTCGTTTCACATCACGGTTTTGGGAAAAGTTTCATGAAGATATGGGTACATAATTGAAATTGAGCACGGCGTATCATCCTCAAACGGATGGTCAAACCGAACGTACGAATCAAACATTGGAGGATATGTTACGGGCGTGTATTATTGATTTCGGCGGTAGTTGGGATGAGCACTTACCATTGGTGGAATTCTCGTACAATTATAGTTATCACACTAGTATCGGGATGCCACCTTACGAGATGCTTTATGGGCGTAGATGTCGAACCCCAATTTGTTGGGGTGAAGTGGGTCAAAGAGAAATCGGGAGTACCGATTTGGTTTTAGAGACGAATAGCAAGATTGATATGATTCGGGCTCATTTGAAAAAAGCTCAAGATAGATAAAAGGCGTATGCCGACAAACGAAGGCGACCGATTGAGTTTCAAGAAGGTGACATGGTGATGCTTAAAGTTTCGCCATGGAAAGGTGTTATTCGGTTTGAAAACGGGGAAAGTTAGCTCCTCGGTTTATTAGGCCATTTAAAATTTTAGCTCGTGTTGGTGAAGTTGCGTATCGTTTGGAATTACCCGAAGAGCTTGCGGGGATCCATAATAGATTTCATGTTTCCCATCTCCGTAAGTGTATTGCGGATGATTCTTTATGGGTGCCATTAGACGAGATTGAGCTAAATAATAAGTTAGAGTATGTTGAGGAGCCGATTGCTATACTCGATGAGAAGGTCAAAAGGTTGAGAAATAAAGAGGTGAGAACTTTTAAAGTTCAATGTCGTCGTAGTATAGGTTCCGAGTTTACTTGGGAGCCCGAAGAGTTTGTGTTGGTTTATCTTCCTTATTGTCATGCAGCTTGGATCGCGAGGACGCGCTCCGATTCAGGTGGGGGAGAGTTGTAAGACCCGAATAATTATTGTACAGTGGTGTAAATAGGGTACTTAAAGTGTGGGAAATATTGTGCAGTTAAACAGAGGTCAGAGCCTGCCCAGACCAGGGTGTGCTCAGCGCACACTTAAGGGTGCGCGTGGCGCACTGCTACTGTAGCCGGATTCTGTTTTTTTTAATTGATATTACGGAAGGGCTTTTTAGTAAATTCACTTAGGGCCGAGTTAAGGGCCACAAGATCAGTGGATGGAGTGTCATAACTCCACTTTCAACCACCTTCATCTTTCTACTTCAAGTTTAGAGAGAGAAACCCATTTGAGAGAGAGGAAGCTCAAATCAAGGAGGAAGAAGTTGATTTCGGGTCAAACCGCGTGTGTTAAAGTTGTTCATCTAATCACTAGCTAAGTTGCGATTGTGGTGGTAAGCTCTAACTTTGATTTCCTTATTTTAATTTGTTTAAGGGTTAGGGTTTGGGTTAGTGATGAACATAAAACCCATATTTGGTGATTTTGGGTGTTCTTGGGTAAGATTGGGTCATGAGGACCCAAGGATGACTAACCTAGGGTTTTGGAAATGTTAAATGGACTTATGAGTTATAATTGGTTAGTTAATTACTAGCACACCTAGTTATTAAGAAAATGGGTGTTAATGGGGTTAGTGGATGACCCTAAATGGGTGTGTGACTTTAAAATGGTTAAATGGGTAATAATTGACCTAGTTGGGAAAGATGGGTATGAAATACCCTAATTGTGTATTAGTTAGTGTTGTTGGACCTTAGTCACTAGCTTTTAGTGATATGTGATGGTCTTGACCTTAAATGGACGGTTTTGGTGAAAATGGGGCATTTAATGCATTTAAGTCATTAAATGCACATGAGTGAATAGTTGGTGTTTAATCCAACTAGTTTGTGGGTTGATTTAGTACTTATTGTATTAGGTACTTTGCCTTGAAGCTTGCGGAAGTATAAAACATTCACCGAAGGCATTAAGGTGAGTGGAGTAATTATGCATATATGTATATAGTGTATTTATTTGTATGCTATGGTATGAACCACTGAGCCGGTAGTACCATAGTATGTGCGAGGGTGCTATGATGTGAACCACGGAGCCGGTAGCATCATGGTACGTGTGTTGTAGTGTGAACCACAGAGCTGGTAGCACTATAGCATGAGTCGTTAAAGTGTGAACCACGGAGCCGGTAGCACTGTAAAATGAAGTGTGAACCACGGAGCCGGTAGCACTGTAAAATGAAGTGTGAACCACGGAGCCGGTAGCACTATAAAATGAGGTGTGAACCACGGAGCCGGTAACACTATAAAAGAGTATGACTCAAATGCGTAGTGACGTGAACCACGGATCCGGTAGCGTCATAGCATTGCGTATGGTGTGAACCACGGAGCCGGTAGCTCCATGACGCGAGAATGGTTAACCATATAGTTTGTGTATGTGTTGTTGTATAGCATAATATATTATTTCGGTGAATATGCTATTAATTATGCTAGTTGCGGTATTTGGAGGTTATTAGCTTATACTCGGAGTTGGTATGCTAATTGTTATTACTAGCGATTATTACGGTGTGTGTAAGTGTATGCAAGTAGGTATATTATATATGTATGTGTATAATTATTGTATTCACTAAGCGTTTTGCTTACCCTCTCGTTGTTTATCTTTTTATAGGCTCCGGCGTGGATAAGGGTAAGGGCGTTCGTTTGGATTAGTGATCCCGCTTTGTTTTGATAGGGGACGCTTTTGGACATATAGCTTTTGGAGTTTGACCGAGATTTGGGTAGTTTAACCACCAAACATGTGATGACCCGTCCAAATCCATTTGGACGAATACATCATTCATCGATTTCACAGTGAGGTACTGACCTCTACATGATACGTTTTGTAAACATTGCATTCTTTTGAAAAGGCACACCATAAATGAATATCAAATTCCAAGGTTTTTGACGTCTGATGATTTCTACATATAGACAATCACCGTAAATAATAGTTTACAATACTACATCCGTTGACAATGCAGCCAAAATAAGATACATGGTGATGAATTTGTGAGTGCAACGTTTTCTCGAATAAAGCATGTATGACTCCATGCACATAGCTTGTATAACATATAAGCAAACAGCGAAAGACTTCTAGGAACCTGAGAATAAACATGCTTAAAAGTGTCAACACAAAGGTTGGTGAGTTCATAGTATTAATGTTACGCATAATCTGTATATAAAGGTGGATCACAAGATTTTAGTTGTTTCATCCAGAAACGTTTATCAAAATATTCTACAAGATTGAGCACTCTAGTAACTAAACTTAATGTATATATAATAAGTACCCCTGTTTTAACATACATGCAACCAACATGTACAATACACGCAAATCAGCATGTACTAAACTCAAATAGCATACGTCCGCTTTATAGTTCAGGCTAGGGTCTCTATACCTGGAACGGACGGGGATGTCAAGCCCTATGGATTCATATACAACTATTCATGCCCACCAGTTCTTATAACTGGCAGTTGCTAGTTACCAAAGCTAAGGGATTTTCGGGTCAAACTCAGTGTAGAATTTAGTATGTACTTGTATCCATTGCGTTTAAAATAAAGTGCACGTATTCTCAGCTCAAAAATATAGATTGCAAAAGCAATTAAAAGGGGATCTATAAACTCACCTTAGCAGCACATAAGGTCATTCACCGAAATGTGACCGAAACTCGGAATGCAAAATAACCGTAGATCTCAACCTAGAGAACATATGTTGGTCAATACATGTCTAACATGCTAGGTCAGGTCATAGTGTATCACAATCCTAATGCTCGAAAATGTTAACAAAAGTCATCTCAAAAGTCAACCTGACCCAATATGATCTTTAAATCTATACATGTTTATTAACATAATATAAGTCTTGATAATTGAACGAATTTTTAGTTTATCAAACTCAAAATATTATTTATTTAAGGAGCTATATTATACTTGAATTATCATGGCAATCGAAAATATTTTATTATTTCACATAGCTTTCCAATACTTGTAAAATCAGATTATAGTGTTTATAAAGCTTTAAAACATGATAAGACAGTCAACTTTGACAATTGTTCAACAAAACGAGACTTGTCTTATATAGAAATTCATTTACTCGATTAGTAATATCTAAAAATTCAATTTATCAATCTCATAGACAAGTTGTTTAAATATTTACAGTTTCAAACACAATTTCAATTAACGTCAAACATAATTCAGTTGACCATATCTTTTAATCCGTTCATCGAAATCACGCGATTTCTAAATGAAAAGTTATTAATTTTTCGATAGCTTTCCAACGACATGCATATCATATACTTTATATCAGTAGCATATGTATCAAATTCGTGATTCATCATAAACTATCTAACGACAAAATTAAAGCATACAAGCATGCATAAACATATATACTCGAGCACTAGACATGGATACACTATTAATATATAAAAGATAAGATATGAATGCTCACGTATCAATATTGTGATTCAATATTACAGGAAAGTACGTAGACGCAACGAAAATGATAAATGCTAGGTTGACCTTTGACTCATGATCATAACCCCCAAGTAATACCCATAACCTCCATAGCTATAACCCATAATTTTCTTAGCTCTATCCCGCTCGAAAAGCTTGTTTTGAAATCATTTGGGCATAACCTCGTCGTAATATTTTATGTATACATAACTAATATAAATAATTATATAAGATTAATAATAATAATAATCTTAATAATAATAATAAAATAATAATAATAATTAGGATGATGAATATGATATGGAGTAATATGTGAAGTTTATGAATGTCTTCGCAGAAATGATCGATCATATATATAGAATAAATATAATAATATAATATAAATATAATATAATAATATAATAAAATAATAAAATAATAATATAGAATCAAACGTGGGATTTAAAAGCCGCCCATGTTTTGTCATTTCTACCGACAGTTTTCACGGACCGGTATTTCGTACTCTGTTGCTAATAATTGACGGGTAAAAGTATAAATAAAAAGGATTTCACTTTTTATAATTGAATACATATATTTATTTTGGTTTTAAGCTTTATAAAACTAGTTGTAAAAAGGTCCATTTATTTATAAAATTACTATATACGTTCGATGTAGAGTGTACGTACTAGTCTGCTGATCATTTTGTGCCACCGTGAATTATTGAATTCGTTTAATTCAAACGAATTAATGAATTTTAATATTTTTAAAAGTCGTATTTATTAAATACTTCAGAGGTATTTTATGTAACTTATAATTAATAATTTCTATCATGCCGCTTTCATGTGAATAGTAAATTAATTAATTTCGTTTCATTTACTATTCATATGAATAGTAAATGAATTAATTTTGATTCAACTATTTAAGTTACTTTGTTGTACGTTGTGCTTTATAGCTTGTACATCTTTGATTTAATTGCGTTTCTTCTTATAAATTAAAAAATTTACATCATAAAAAATAAAACGATCATATACGTAAAAAAAATTTAATTTGAAATTGCATCGTTCAATAGTAAATTTGTATCATTTACTATATAAATATTATTTGCATGTTTCCGTGTATATATATATATATATATATATATATATATATATATATATATATATATATATATATATATATATATATATATATATATATCACAAGTTATGACGTTCGTGAATCGTTAGACAAACAGAGTGGTCAACCGTTATATAAAACTCATTTACAAAAGTTTTAAAACTTGTCAGAATTCATTTATTATCATGACGAAAATATTAAATCATATAAAGATAAGTTTAAATTTGGTCGGAAATTTCCGGGTCGTCACAAAACACCATGCTCATAGTGTCGTTTGGAATTTAAACTAATGTGGTCAAAACTCATGTTTTGTATGAAACTCGTAATTCGGGTCGATGTGAGCCTCGTTTCGTAAAACTTATTTTATTATTGAATCGTGTGAGTTTTTTATATTATAACATGTTGTGAAAAGCGTTTCGTCTAAATATGTCGGGAAGTGGGTGATCTTTATTTGAAAAATTGCAAAATCGGACAGAACCTGAATTGACTTGTGCGCCGCGCACATAGAGGGGCTACGCGCCGCGCACTCCTCTGTTAAAATACATACATACATACATACATACATATATATATATATATATATATATATATATATATATATATATATATATATATATATATATATATATATATATATATATATATATATATATATATATATATATGAGTTGGTTCATCTACAACAAGTGTTAAAATACATAAGGTAGGAAGCAATAGGATTATGACATGTGTCCATCAAGCATAAGGGTAACTTGGTAATTTATTCCTATGCTAAAACTAAAAATGAAAATAATCCATAAACACTTGCCTACTTGCCTACGTTTATTTGTCGAACCAAAACCTACAGTCACTCTTCTTTTTTGATTAAATTAATTATACTTGCACGCTTTTGTTGCCGAACCAAAAATTCATCCTGTATCAACAAAATCTGCATCTTAATTGTACTATGTATCAACAACAGCTATCAAAAATGAATTATTATGTAACAAAGCAACTACTTTATTCTCTAACTTGAAGTCTGTGCCAACCTAACCTATCACCAGAAATTTCATTTTTTCCGGTTGTCTTCCTCGTTTTCTCCACCACCGTCCACCGCAATCTTCATCTACCCTATTTACCTTCACTTAATAACCTCCTCTCTCTTGAAATGTCTAACCTTTCACCCATTAATTTTCCTAACCTTCCTTCCCCAAGCCAATTTTTCCCCAAACCTAACTCTTGCAAAGATTCTGGTAATGGTGTCACAATAGGTTTCTCATCTCCAGCCTCACAAATCACCTCTTTTAACCCTGCGATGTTCACCAACTTTTGTGTATCACTGCTTCTCTTTTTTAGCATCACTTATTTGATGCCATGGTTTAAAATTATCCAAGCATAAAAATATGTCGAGTAACAATGCGTTGAATTTTCCTACGTGACAGTATATGCATCAATTTGCCAACATTCATGTATAAATATATTTATTATGTATCAACATATTATTGTTCTTGCATCAAACTTCAGCATACATGTATCAAATATTTCCGTATCATTAACAGAATAATGTATCAAATATTCATATTGATGTATCAAAACTATAAAAGGTATATGTATCAAATTATGTATCAAACTTTATCTAATTTGTATCAAACTTTAAATCATGTATCAAATTTTAAAAGGTATCAAAATTATGATGTATCTAGATGATGATGATTCATGCCGGAATAATTATATGGAATTTACTTATTAAATATAACAATGGCTAATTAATTAGATGCGACCTTTTTAAATTGTGAAATGTAAATGGAAGAATACACTAGAAGACTATTATACCCCTGAGTGTATTATTTCTAAACAGAATTCACTAAAATATCTCGTTATCTAATTTCTAGATGGACTCGATCTGACGGCCAAACTTTCTTCCTATTTCTATGTAGCATAAAATCATTTGTACCATAACCTCACCCTATATATATATATATATATATATATATATATATATATATATATATATATATATATATATATATATATACTCCCTCCGTCCCAGATTAATTGTCCAGTATTCCTTTTCGGGCTGTCCCAAATTAATTGTCCACTTCCAAAAATGGAAAGTAAATTTAACAAAGTTTACAATATTGTCCCTAATGAATTAATTAAATTACAAAAGATAGAGGGTTTTCTAATTAATTGATTGAGGGTAAAACTGTAAAGTTAGAAAAAAGTACACAGAAAGTACAGTGTGATAATGACATTTCTTAAACTGTGTGTTTTTTGTCTGGGGACAATTAATTTGGGACGGAGGGAGTATATATATATATATATATATATATATATATATATATATATATATATATATATATATATATATATATATATTCGGTTAGATATTGGGTTGAGTTGTTACATTAACATCGTATTAGGTCGACGTCCCCGGCGATAAATGGTTTAACGGTGGCAATTGTTGTCGACTTCCAGAGCTCTAACAAATAAGTTTATTTTTTTTATAAAACCAGAATTAGTTTAGGATTCTATTTTGGTCGACTCAACTTGACAACTAAATTTGATTTGGATTCATTCGCGTTTAGGCTAGAATGTGGACTTATACCAACAACCAGTATTTGTTAGTTTTTTTTATAAATATAAAGTTTCAACCCAACAAACCTAATCTTACAATTTTAAATTTACAAAGCATTTGATTAGCTTGTAGCCCTAGGTATTCAAGTATAATAGTTAGTGGCGGAACTTGAAAATTTGTATTGAAAGGGCTAAAATCAGTGAAATTCTAAATGTCATTCTTGACCGATAGTAAACCTTCAAAATTACACTGACGGGTAAAAGTGAAAATTGTAGCTCTTTGAGTTGCGAATGTTTGAGATTTTGAATCAACTAAATATAAGTTCGTATGAAAAAGATGATAAAAACGGTGACCACTTGCAAATTCTGCAAGCATCGGCCATTTGCGTTATATCTTCTTCATACAGACTCCGATTTAGTTGATTCAAAAACCTAAACGTTCGTAACTCAGAAGACTATAAATCCAAGTACTTACCCAAGTTCTTAAGATGGCCATAGCCCTCCTTTATCCCTTACGAGTTCCGCCCATGACAATAAACAATAGAATGATCGACATTTTAAAGCGTGAAAAAAGATTTTTCTTTCGGGCTAGCACGAAAAGGAGACTATTTTGATTCAAATATACACGACTTACACGACTTTACCGGGTTATCCCGTAATCATTTATGACCTTATTCACTGGCCACCCACAATATGCTGCTAGTGATGTTTGAATCTAAAACTTCTAAAACTTCTAGTACGGAAATCAGAATCCAAACACTACACATTTCATTATAAACCCAACATATCAGATCATACTCCACACCCTTTTACATAGATTGCTTTGCTCTAACCCAAATTTAATACAAGTCTTGGAAGCATGATCTGGAAAAGGGGAAATGCGACAGTATTGGTGTAATAAGGGGTCATTCAAGATATTGGTGTAATAAGGGGTCATTCACATGTATCTAAAAAAAAAAAAAAATTAAGTGTTGAAAATGTAAATAATTTTGTTTTAAAGTTAACATTACCTAAATTATGCAAATACAATCAAAGATGATGTCCCCATCTGCAAGAATAGGATTAAGAGAGTATGTTCCACTGCTAGTCTGCTGTATATGCAAACCATCCAAATATTCAAATAAATCTGATTCTCAATAACAAAACTAATATATGAACATTCGTGTTTTACAAACAAGCTCACACATGCCTTAAAAAGGCTCATCAGCCCAATCTCTATCCTATATATTAACGTCAATCGAATCGAGAAACTCAACAACCAAAGGTTATGTAACAGTAAGCAACTTGTTAATAAAATTTCTGGATACTCTTGGGCTTCATCTCTTTACGTATAACCATTATGATTGTTTACGTGACCTTATTATCAATTCTACAAAGAATTTAACACCTCACCCAGAACTAGTCCCCACTGCGTCCAATGAGTGCCACCCTACATTCAAAAATTTCATTGGAAACTTTTACCTTAGCTGTATAAGCTAGGTTGTTTAAGATATAGTTTTCATAATAGATGTTGTAATTTCGACCCATTTACTTAAAAATGGATCGATTCACGTAATGTTCCATATCTGATATGTCATACAGGTTATATCATATTTAACTTAAAAAGATACAGGCGACTAGGCGAGATGTGTCAAAAGTCACCCAAACTGTATTTTTTATGCACAAAACCTCCAAAATCACTTTTTCTTGGACAAGATTTTTTCCAGGTCCACCCAAACCGACCCATTATGATTCACCTTTAAAGTATCCTCAGGCCATTTTCATTTGAAGCCGTTTTTCCTGTTACCCACCTTCCTATTTTAGCTCAAATAAAGATAGGCCGCCTATAATTACAATTTATATATCTTTAGTAATGGATAACTTGACGAGTGAAGTGAGAACCTGACAGAAGACAGTGAAAGGCTCCCTTAACGGTCCATCACACGAGAGCTCACTCGTGCTGCCATCTATAAACGTCCCATCCGCAAATATCACCTCCGACGCATACCCAGCCGTTAATCCTGCAATCGGCTTAGTATAAGAGCTTACGGGCGAGCTTCTTTGAACAGCTTCACAGAAAGCAAGTAACTTTTCACGGCTTCCAAGTTGTACGGCCTGAAAATCCATACCAAATTACTTAAAATTCTCCTTAAAAACATACACCAGTCACCTTTTTGTGGATGTCACAAATGATACGATCTACATAACAAACCTGTACTATGTCATGACGTGGCACTCGAGGAAGCGGCTGCACTTTGTAACCTTTTGTAGACATAACTTCAGCAATCAATAAACCACCCTTGTAACCAAAAAACAACATAACCGATAATGAATAAGGGTGTGTTTGATTGCCTCTTAATTGAATGGTTTAGCACTTAATGTCAAACCGATCAACGTTCAGTGCATTTGTTTGTGACATCTGAAAGAAAAATGATGTTGAATCGTTCAACATTGTGTGCTAAACCATTCAGAGTTAAAATACTGTTTTAACCATTCAACACCTAAATTTTTTTATATCCACTTTAATTTATATCCATAACACTTATCAAACAATTATATTCTTTATATATTAATTTATAAGGTTAAATACATTGACTTTACATCATTCATAGAGTTCATTCAATGTGATAATCAAACATGTTATTGTCTTTCAAAACCAAATTCAATCAGATACTTTGAATCATTCAAATTTTGAACCATTCAGCACTTAATTATTCCACTTATCAAAAGTTTTTAGATAAAAAAAAATGAAAAAAAAATAATAATTAAAAAGACTAAGAGGGTGTTTAGTTTGCATAAATACCTTCATTGCTTCCCCAACCATTTGAGGTGAGAGGTACAACCCTTGAAAAAACGTCCGCATGATGTCACCAGGTGTCGAGCCACAATCAACCCCGAGTCCCGGGGCAGAGAGACGAGCGGCTGCAGCCTTTACCCATTTTTCTTTACCTGCAACGTAACCGCCGCATGGTGCAATTGTTCCACCGGGATTTTTAATCAAACTTCCTGCAATAAGATCTGCCCCCTGTTTATCCGTTATAAAAAATATCTGATTTTCGGTTCAAAGAATCAAAATAAAAGTTAACGTACCACCATCGGAGGTTCAATGGCTTCTGTGAATTCACCGTAACAATTATCCACCATAACCATACAATCTGGATTTTGCGCCTGCATTAACATTAATTTGTGTATTAATATTAATTTGTGTATTGAAAAGAGTATAATGAAAAGATGAGTATAAGAAGAAATTACAGACCTTGATAATGTGTATTGCCCTTGCTATTTCGTTTACACTTAAACTTTTACGCCATGAATAGCCACATGACCTTTGAATAAGAGCACATTTCGTTTGAGGTTTTAAAGCAACTTCAAGAGCATCCCAATCAAGCCCCCCATCATCTGCAAGCTGAAACAAGGAATGTATGAAATCTGCAGTTAAATTGGCGATTAAAAGTAGATAATTGGTAGATAAAGGCTGAAGACATGTTTGGGTCATAGTTTATAGTTTCTTTATACCAGTCAAAACGGGTTGGGTTGCATTGACCTGATACACATTTGCCCAGATACAATATTGTTTTCCTTACAAGTGATTAGTTAGCCATTTGGAATGTTTTTAAGAATGCTTAACTTTCTTTAATTAGTTTGACCAATTAGAGATAGAATAGAAAGAATAGACCCGTTCATAAGTAAACACACCGATATCGAGCTAAAGAACAACTTACTGCAACTTCTCGATACTTAATTCCAAAATCTTTGAGAGAACCTAATCCATTGCCATCTCTTATTCCTATAACTTCTTCAAGAGTATCATAAGGAGCACCAGCAACTGCCAATAGCTGAAAATCGAATCAATCATTACAATACACAACTCGTAACGAGAAAATGCACAAAATAGATATACCCGTATGACGACTTAAAGTAAGACAATGAAGCGTTACCTCATCACCTGGCCTCAAGAAAGCGAAAAGCGCACATGTAATAGCATGAGTTCCTGAAAAAAACTGAATTTAAACATATTAAGTCAACTGAGCATGTACAAACAATGGTAGAAAGAAGACATGACTTATTATCAATGGAATTGGTGAACCTGTGACCGAACGATTGCAGATTCAGCACCAAAAATTTCTGCAAAAACTTGGTCAAGTGCTTCACGTCCTCCTGCTTCTTCATGGCCATAGCCAGTGCAACCACCAAAGTGCTAAATCAGTAAAAAAACAAATATATGTTGAGAACCTCGTTGCAATATAGTCATAATAGGGCAAAAAGAATCAGTTTGAAGATGATTAAGTCATACATGAGATCCGACCCGCGCAGTCTGAAACGCTTTGAGAACTCTAGATGTATTACGCGCCACAAGATTATCAACTGCCCTGAATTCTGGATACAATGTATCAACTGCACTTTCAACCTGAGTTGAAAAACAACCCCAAATTTACAGCATATATGTAGTTGAGTCAGTTGACAATAAATAATGTATGAAATTGTGTAATATATTTACATATTTTGATACATGTATGTAGGTCTAAACAGTTTACTACATTTTACACATATCTTAACAGTATTACCAATAAATACATATGATATCTATAGTATCTACTAAATCTCTATAATGATGATGTCATAAATAAGGATTATCCTGTTAGAAATAAAATAGAATGTTGGGATCAAGCTCATCATTTCCCATTATTACAAAAGCAACCTTTTACAAAAAGGAGAACATACTTTATTTTCTTAATGATTTAGGCATAGAGCCGTTTGGCTATTTTCTGTATAAGATAGCATTTATCTTCCAAATGTAAATACAACTGAATTCAGTCAAAATATTCATATTCAAAGCAAATACAATTACAATTCTTATTTTGAACATGGTATCAGAGCAAGTGTTGATGATCTAGGATCATTCAAATCACTGCAACTCAATCATTTGCCTTCTCTTTTTCTGTTTTGAGTAGTTATCATGTCTGAAAACGATGACATCCAAACTCAAAACACCCAACTTATCACAGAATTAACTAGTCAATTGGCTAGAATTCTTCAAACCAACAATGAAAATCAATCACAAAGGCATCCTGATTCTTTAAAAATCAGTGTTACCCTTAACAACTCAAATTATTCACTTTGGTCTCGTATGATCAAGGTTGCCATCGGAGGTAAATCCGAGGCCCTCCTCAATCACTTAACAGAAGATCAACCAACAAGCAACAACCAGAAGTGGAACCAGGAAGACTTGGTGGTCTTTTCCTGGATCATTCAAAACATAGAGCCACAGATTGCAAGCAATCTTACTCAGTTTCCAACAGCAAAAACACTATGGAATGCTCTAATAACAACCTACAGTTCTGGAAAAGACAAGCTGCAAACCTTTGATTTACATGTCAAAGCCAACAATATCAGGCAAGATGGTAAATCAACTGAAGAACTGTGGTTGAAATTGCAAGGAATCTGGGGTGAAATCGACATAAGAGATCCAAATCCAATGGAACATCCGAATGATATTGTCAAGTATAATAACATCAGGTCAGAACAAAAACTTTTCCAGTTTTTAAATTCTTTAGATCATAAACATGACAATATCAAACGTGAGCTATTAAGAACCGATCCATTACCCACTGTCGAAGGAGCTTACGCTGCCATTCGAAAAGAAAATGCACACCAATTTATATTTAACAATAAAACGGATGCCCTTATCCAATCTGGCATAGCCACTGGCCTGGTAGCACCGGCATCAAAATCCAAGGATTTCGACGGCCATGGGTTGCTATCAAGAAATCAACAGCGCCGGTCAGACTCCACGTCATCATCCCGGGATAAAGACAACCTTAAATGTATAGAGTGTGGTATGAAACGACATACCAAAGATCAATGCTTCAGAATCGTTGGATATCCCGATTGGTGGCCTGATGGACATAAAAAGGGAAAAGCTTCGATGGTAACGACGGCTACAACCAGAGGCAAACAAGGAGATAACGAAACCGGCACCACCTCTCAAGGTGGTTTTGGTTTACTTGCTGCCGATCCACCATCATCATCATCTGGTGAAGGTAACAAGGGGTTGGGATTAGGGTTTAAATCCCCAAATTTCATACTCACCAACATAAATAAAGTGGGTAGGTTAAAAAGAGATAATGGGACAGATGATGAATCTGGTTCAAAGTCGACACCCACCACCGGAAATAATGCCTCAAATAATAAATATGTGGACCCAAATAATATTTCTTATAAAAATAACAAAACTTTTGTTAATAAAACGTTTTTAAACAAAACTTTTTTAAAACAAAACAATTTTTAAATAAAACTAAAGATTTTAAAGTAAAAATAATGTTTCGTCAACTAATATTGTTTCAAATAAAACCAAAAGTAATGAGTGGATTATTGATTGTGGTGCCACCGATACTATGACTTTTAATAAAAATGATATTATTATAAATACAAAACCAAACAAAACCAAAATTAAAACCGCTAATGGCAGTATTATACAAGTCAAGGGCGGGGGAACAATTGAAATTTCACCAAATTTAAATTTAAAAAACTGTCTTTATGTTCCCGATCTTTCCCATAAATTACTTTCTGTTAGTCACGTGACAAAAGAACTTAATTGTACCGTCTTATTACACCCTACATTCTGTATCTTACAGGACATCAGAACGGGGGAGATAATTGGGCGTGGTACTGAACAGGATGGTCTGTACTATGTGGATGAGGTCACTAAAGATGGTAGGATCATGCTAGCTCACGGGACTCCCGATAGACAAGCATGGTTGTGGCATAGACGTCTTGGTCATCCGTCTGCTGGATATTTGCGCATTTTATTTCCTAATTTATTTTCTTCAAATAATAGTATTGAGTGTGAAACTTGTATTTTGGCCAAAAGCCATCAAAACTCGTTTAAAACTAGTAATACAAAGACCGAACGTCCCTTTGCTTTAGTTCACTCCGATGTATGGGGACCCGTAAGGGTTAATGGGGGGCACAATTTTCGATATTTTCTTTTATTTATTGATGATTGTACTCGTATGACTTGGACATATTTTTTAACTAACAAATCCGAAGTATTTGATAAATTTACTACTTTTTTCAACATGATTCAAACACAATTCCAAAGTAAAATACAAGTTTTAAGATCCGATAATGGTGGTGAATTTGTCAACAGTCAAATGAAACTTTTTTGTGAAGAAAGGGGTATTATTCATCAAACCACGTGTCCACACACACCTCAACAAAACGGGGTGGCTGAAAGGAAAAATCGTATTTTATTAGAAATAACCCGTGCTTTAATGATTGAATCTAATGTTCCAAGGTCTTTTTGGCCTGAAACTCTTGCCACCGCAACTTATCTTGTAAATAGACTCCCAACTAGAGCTTTAGAACTTAAGAACCCTCTTGAAGCCTTAACTAAATTTTATAAACCTCCATCTAATCTCACCCTAAGACCTCGAATATTTGGGTGCACGGTTTTTGTACACATTCCAAAAATAGAACGAACCAAATTAGATGCGTGTGCTGAAAAATGTGTATTTGTGGGATACGGGGTAAATCAAAAGGGGTATAGATGCTATAGTCCAAACAGGAAACACATGTACACTACAATGAATTGTGATTTTTTGGAAACTGAATACTTCTATACCCAACACACAAGTCAGGGGGAGACAGACTCTGGTGACGCTGTGAGTTGGCTAGATATTCCATCATCTGAAGAAGTGACTCATCATACCACTCCACAAAGTCCTCCTCCAGTCAGTACTACGGTTAATGATCTTCCCGACCATACAGAGGTAAACACCGAATCTCCTGATATAACTAATCATGAAAATTTAGAGGAGATTTTACAGGAAAATAGCGATCAAGTATATCCTGAAAATGAAACACAACAACAAGAACGGGAACGATATGTTCTTCCTCCAAGAATCAACCGAGGGATTCCTCCCAGGAGATACTCTCCTGAGAGAACAGTCTCAAAATCAAGATATCCAATGGCAAATATTGCTAGAGGAAATCTATCAAAAGAAGCAACAAAGTTCACTTCCGCATTATACTCTGAAGAAATCCCAACAACGGTTGAACAAGCTCTAAAATCAACATACTGGAGGAAAGCAATGGAAGATGAAATGGAGGCTCTCAAGGTAAATAATACTTGGGAAAAATGTGTCCTTCCAGAATCAAAGAAACCGGTAGGATGTCGATGGGTATTCACAATCAAACACAAAGCCGATGGATCTGTCAAAAGATATAAAGCGCGGCTTGTTGTCAAAGGGTACACTCAAACTTATGGCGTTGATTACTCAGAAACTTTCTCACCAGTTGCAAAAATTGATACTATTAGAATCCTTTTCTCCGTTGCCGCAAACAAAGACTGGCCACTTCACCAATTTGATGTTAAAAATGCCTTCCTACATGGAGAACTCAAAGAAGAAGTCTATATGGAAGATCCTCCCGGTTTCACATCAGAATTCAAAGAAAGGGAAGTTTGTCATCTTAAAAAATCTCTTTATGGTTTAAAACAATCCCCTCGGGCTTGGTTTGGGCGTTTTGCTATGAAAAATTACGATTTTAAACAAAGTAATTCCGACCATACTTTATTTTTTTTAAAAAGAGGAAACCTTATCACATGTCTCATTATTTATGTTGACGACATGATTATCACAGGAAATGATCAAGAGGAAATTACAAACTTAAAAGCTAACCTTTTTAAAGAATTTGAAATGAAAGATCTCGGAGGTCTTAAATATTTTCTGGGAATCGAAGTTTTACATTCAAAAAGAGGGATTTTCATATGTCAAAAGAAATATATACTTGATCTTCTTGAAGAAACAGGAATGGTCGACTGCAAACCCGCGGATACTCCTATGATTCCAAACCTAAGGTTATATATAGAAGATGATTCCAAAGCAGCGGATCGAAGTCAATATCAAAGAATCGTGGGAAAACTTATCTACCTAGCTCACACTCGTCCAGATATATCACATGCTGCTGGAGTTGTTAGTCAATTCATGCATCAACCCCAACAACACCATATGGATGCAGTATGGAGGATTATCAAATATCTAAAAGGCACTGCAGAAGATGGAGTCCTGTTCGAGAAAAACAATCATCTAAAAGCACAAATATTCACCGATGCGGGTTACAGAGGAGAAAAGGGAGATAGAAAATCCTCATCCGGATACTTTGCCCTTGTTGGAGGGAATTTGGTTACCTGGAGAAGCAAGAAACAAAAGGTTGTCGCCCTGTCTAGTGCTGAAGCTGAATTTCGGGGAATTTCACGAGGTGTAACCGAGGCTTTATGGATCAAGAAACTTTTGACAAAAATTGGTTTTCCTCCTAATACTTCGATCAAGATCATGTGTGACAACGAAGCGGCAATTGCAATTTCAGAAAATTTAGTTCAACACGATCGAACCAAACATATAGAAATTGACAGACACTTCATTAAAGAAAAATTAGAAGCCGAAATCATATCTTTACCTCACGTCCGATCAGAAGACCAACTAGCAGATATCTTAACCAAGTCAGTCAACGGAAGACTCTTCAAAGAAATACTCTCCAAGTTGAACATCGGAAACCCCACTATTCAACTTGCGGGGGAGTGTTAGAAATAAAATAGAATGTTGGGATCAAGCTCATCATTTCCCATTATTACAAAAGCAACCTTTTACAAAAAGGAGAACATACTTTATTTTCTTAATGATTTAGGCATAGAGCCGTTTGGCTATTTTCTGTATAAGATAGCATTTATCTTCCAAATGTAAATACAACTGAATTCAGTCAAAATATTCATATTCAAAGCAAATACAATTACAATTCTTATTTTGAACATATCCAATCCTAAAAGAAATTCAAAAATAAAAAGAAAAAATGTTAGCCCCTCATGATGATGTCATTAATATAATATATATTTTTTAATAAAAATATTAACATGTTAATTATACAATCTTCTACAAAACACTTAATGAATACATGTACAAATTTTGAAACATATTGTACAACCATTATATAATAATTGTATTTTGATTTTAAAAAAAAATTCAAGAGACATTTGTTATTACTAATAATTATTAATTATTATTCAAAATATAAATACTCAAGTTTTAAGTAGAGTTTATTATTATTATTTATTTTTATTATCATAATTATAATTATTATTATATTATTAATATTAAAATATGGATTCTTTTTACGGAATTAATTGCATTACATATATATGCGAAAATACATGTCTCAATATGTTTGTAAAACAACGACAAATTTCTTAGTTTAAATCCGTAGTTCCACGGGTTATTAAACTAAATGTCTTTAGCATTTACATTTACATTTACATTCACTTAGTACCTAAAACATATTGTATTAAACTGTTTCATTTAAAAAAACAAACCCGTGATTCAACGGGTCATTTCACTAGTTGAATAACTAAAATACATATGTAAAAATTACAGTCAGCCATGAATATTAAACTGTTGTAACAATATTTCATACTGCAGTAATATATATAACTGAAATTTAAAGCCACTTTAGGATTACAAATATTAAATTAGCAAAATATAAATAGAGAAGATCAGAAGAACGAACCTCTGGAACGAATAAAGGAGCAAAATGTTGTTGACGATGGTAATTAATTGATAGGGAGATCTGAGA
The DNA here is from genome assembly GCF_046630445.1 of Rutidosis leptorrhynchoides. NCBI lineage: Eukaryota > Viridiplantae > Streptophyta > Magnoliopsida > Asterales > Asteraceae > Rutidosis > Rutidosis leptorrhynchoides. The sequence continues at coordinate 684,478,673 of NC_092333.1, forward strand.
GGTTGACTGTAATGAAACAGCAGTTGTTGTTGTTCCGTTTGATGAATTATTATTATTATTATTGTTATTATTGTTAATAAACAGTCTGAATTTTGAGTTGAAGCTTATCGGGGGTGTTCGGAAGTAGGAGGATAACATCGCCGCCATATTTCTTTACAATTGGTTTTGTGCTTTTTTTTTTTTTTTTTTTTCCTTTCCGTTTTATCTTCCACGTATGCCAATAATACTACTCCCTTCTTCCATGTTTATATCGCACTTAACGTAATCAATTATTTTACATCATTCTAAGAGTAGTCCCAATGGTCCGCCCAGACAACCCGCCCACAGCCGCCCTGCCTGGGCGCCGATGGCACGGAGGCCGCGCAGGTCGCGCCCAGCCCATCGCCCAGCCAGTTCGTCCTCGTTTTGGTCTTTTTTCAGCACATTTGTGGACGGAAGTTGCCGTTGAAAAAACAAAAAGAAAAAAATAAAAAAAAAAATTGAATTTAATGGGCAACGGCTAGTAACGGCTACATTTCATTTTTTTTTCTTTCTCTTTTACACTATATATACACACCAAACCTTATTATTTTTACATACACAAACATACACTCTCATTTCATATTTTCTACCCATTTCATCATTTTTATACTCAAATAAACAATATGAGTTCCAATCCCGATCCCGGCGTAAATATGGTATTACCGATCACAAATACGACTACGAATCGAGCACTCGAAGTAATTGACGCGCTAGATGAATTAAGTGATAACGAAGAAGTAGAACAAATACCACGGGCACCTAGAAGATATTTACATAGAGATCGTTAGGGTCGTGCATTGGCTTTATGGAATGATTATTTCTCCGACACTCCCACATTTCCGGACGATTATTTTCGTAATCGTTTTCGAATGAGCAAACCTCTATTTCTTCGTATATGTCAAGGTATATTGAACTTTTCTCAAACTCCGGTTCCTAAATATTTTACTTATTTTATTCAAAAACGTGATGCTACCGGATTACTTGGTTTTAATATTGTTCAAAAAGTAACATCCGCCATACGACAACTAGCTTATGCCGCTTCGTCCGATGTTTTTTTATGAGTATTTGCATATAGGTGAACAAACCTCATATGATTGTTTAAACAATTTTTGCAAATGTATTTTCCACTTGTACGGTCCCGAATATTTGAGAAGATCAACTGCACAAGATGTGCAACGTTTGACCACTAAACATGCTCAAATACATGGTTTTCCGGGGATGGGAAGTATTGATTGTATGCATTGGAGATAGAGAAATTGTCCGGCACGTTGGAAGGGTCATTATACACGAGGTGACCATGGTTACCAGTCAATTATGCTTGAAGCGGTAGCATCGTACGATGGATGGTTTTGGCACTCGTTTTTTGGAACTGCCGGATCAAACAATGATATCAACGTACTAAATCAATCTGATTTGTTTAGTGAGTTATTAGCCGGTGAAGCACCACCATGTACGTATACGGTTAATGGATGTACGTTTGCTAAGAGTTCTTATTTGGCGGATGGAATTTACCCGGAATGGTCTACAATAGTTAAGTCGTTCAAAAATCCGATAGACCCGGAACCAAAAAAATTCAAAAGGTATCAAGAATCGGCAAGAAAAGATATTGAGCGAGCATTTGGAATACTACAAGGCCGATGGCAAATTGTTCAACGTCCGGCACGACCGTATTATATCCGCAAAATTAGAAGGATTTTGTTATCATGTGTGATATTAAATAATATGATAACCGAGGACAACGGCCGTGCATTTTGTGGACTCGAGGAGAATTATTATCCGGTTCGACGAGCACCGAGATCATTCCAAGAAAGGGTTGAAGCGCATATGCGAGTGGACACGGAAATAAGAGATGGGGCATTCATCAACTACTAAAACATATGCTTGTAGAACACATACATAATCTTCCACCAAATTATCGCATACGACATGATCCCACAAGAAATCCAAACAACCAAGATGACGTCGGACCTTCACACATTCCCGATGACGAGGATGAAGAAGATCAAAAAGAAAATCAAGAAGACGACGATGAAGAATAGGTCTTTTAATTAATGTTTTAATGTAATTTTATTTTTAATTATTGTAATGTTTTTTAATTTTTAATAAAAGTTTAGTTTTATTTAAATAATTGTAATTTTTTGATAATATAAAATAATTCAAAAAGAAAATAAAAAAAATGGAAGGAGGAGTGTCTTTGTTAGGAGTGTTTAGTCCTGGGAAGGAAGTGAGATGGAGGTGCTGATGTGGCGCTGAATGGTTGGTTAGTCCTGGAAGACATGTTGTCACCATTGGGAGCACTCTAACAGTGCTCCCAACCAAGGTTGCAAAATTCGCTATTCGGGGATTAATCGGTCGGGACTTTGGATACTGTATACATTTAAATGTTAAATTTTAGAAATTATATGTGTAACTATAGGGGGAAAAAAAAACTATAAATATTAAGATAATTTTTAACATAATTGTCTAAAATTGTTAATTTTGCTTCAAAACTATAAAATTCTAGTTTAAATTCATGTTAAAATGCTAACCAATTTTGACTTTGACTGACTTTGATTACCAAATTTGATTTTGATCTATCGATTGACGTTGACCGTTTAATTAAACGAATTTTTGAAAATCGAAACGGATTGCTCCTAAAAATGATTAATCGGGGATTAATCGGCGAGTAATCGGGTTTTTTTACAACACTGCTCCCAACCATGACAACATTTCCTTCATGACTAACCAATCATTCAGCGCCACATTAGCACTTCCATCTCACTTCCTTTCCGGGACTAAACTCAGAACTAAACACTCTCAACAATGACACTCCTCCTTCCATATTTTTATTTTCTTTTTTAATTTTTTATATTATCAAATATAGTTTTTATTTGTTATTTATATATCATAATCAAATATAATTTCTTTAAACTTAAATATAAAAATATAAAATAATATAACTAATGCTCCCATACTGACCACAATTAAAAAACTACTGAGCACAACGTGAATCATATACTGATCACAAATTTTATGGGACCACAATTAAAATAAAAAAATAAAATATCACCATCTTATTTTCATCTTCTTCACTTCTTCTTTAACACCCTCATCCTCCATTTTATTAAAGCTTCATCCTCCATCTTATTACAATTTCATCATCCATTTATTTTGTGATTATCCTCCATTTCATAAAGAAAAAAAGAAAAAGAAAAAAAAAAGGTCATGTTCCGTCCACAAATATGCTATGAACGGACGAAGCGGGGGACGGAGGAGTTGGGCAAGCCCTTGGGCGGGGGCCTGGGCGAGCTCGTGCCATCGGCGCTCAGGCTGGGCGGAGCTGGACGGCTCACCTGGACGCACCATTGGGACCGCTCTAAGTATTTATTCAAAATAAGTATCAAATAGATTATTATCATTTATGATTGAATTCAATCCAAACTTTATATCTTTTAAATTTTAAATTATTCGGCATTTAAAATGAGCCGGAGTCTACGTGTGAGTCTATCAATATGAGGATGAGCTTGAGTCCGTCTTATTATAGTGTGTCTGGATGAGTTTAAATTTGTCTGAGCATGTATGAGAGGTCAGTTTGTGTGACTGATTGAAAAGTTCTATAAGGCCACATGCTATGGTAATTTGAAAGGGATTGTTAACAACCGCCACTCACTCACCATGATAGTGAGCACCTTGTGAAACACTTAGTCAGTGAAGGTATCTATTTAATAAATTTTAACGAGTTAAAGTTTGAAATGGAGTGTAAGATAGTGAGGGTTTAGTGAAAGGAATATGAAAGAAATGTTAAAGTGTTTGTGCTGATGTGGCGCTGATGTGGCTAAGTGATTAAAGAAATGAGTTACTACTACTATTATATGTTAATGTAAAAAAGCAAGTTATGAGTTTTTTACTACTGTAGTATTTAAATTAGGATTATAACTATTATATATTTTCTTTGGTAATTAGTCAAAAAATGTCAAAAAAGAAACAACAGTTTGGACAGAAAATGTGTACTGATTGTTACTGTTGTTAGAAACTTAGAATATAATAATATTGCACTATCAAATCCAACAAAATGACACTCCTGATAAGTGATAACACTGTTCTAGTACAAAGCAAGTAACGTCGATCATTATCTAGCTACCAAAACCTTCAAACCCGTAAGGGTTTGTCTTTTTCTCGAAAAATCAAGCAAACTTTATATAAAACAGGAATCAATCTATCAAAAGTAAATGAAGGAATCGGAAGACATTCAAAGTGAAAGGAAACATTGCCGGTTATGAGTTATGAACATTTAAGAACAATCACATACTTTCCAACAACACAGATCTAACAAATATGTTCAAGAGATAGGCTTAACCACTCCAAAACAACGGTGGGTACACTAACAGACCGTTAGCCGTTACATCATTACATTCGATTTTGGTGTCATCTTTTCTCACCTACATGATTACACAGAATGCAAAAAATGTAGTTTTACAAGTCATTTACAGTTCATGTTGCCGAAAAATGAAAGAGATGCTAAACTGAACTGATGGACATGAACTACCTTAATTGACATGATTCCTTCATGTCCAAAAAGTATGCATGTTTACAACATGTGTGAAGTCGAGAGCTTTGAAAGCCATAGCGCATCATCACGTGTACGTAACTCGGTTTGCAGGAACCCTCCTATTTCTGACCCTCCCTCTTCGACTAGCAATTTGAGAAATTAAGGTATTAGCTAACAGACCAAAACTATCTAATCCCATAAGCTTCAACCCATAATTTTTAAACAAATATTTCAATCCACTTTCACCGACTCCAATCTGCGATTGCAAATCCTGTGCCTGCGCACGTGTTACAATCATATAAAGCTTCACAGATTGCTCATCCGAATGTTGACCATTGTTGACCCTTCTATTATCATTATCCAACTCACTACTCGAACTATCAATGGTGACCATCATAAGGCCCGTTGACTTAGGGTTTTCATTTGATGGGTCAAATACAAAACTGAAGTTCCCGAAAGCTAAATCTGGATACTTGAACAGATTTGCAAGTGTGTCACTTACTCCAACAATTTTCCGCATGCTCTTCTTAGAATGAGTTTGTTTAGTAGCTTTAGCGACTCTATAGATGCATGAAGCTTCTCTCAAACCGCTTAGATAAGCACCATGCATGGTGGCGGGGTGTTGGCGGGTTGTGGCTTCACCAGCAAAGAAAAGCCGGTTTTCCACATTTTCTGCAAGTATATCATAATCACTACCAGAAGAGTGGACCCTTACATGAGAGTATGAACCATAAGAAAGGGGATCATTTCCCCATTTCGTACAAATTGATTGGATGGGATCAGGTACATCAATACCCTTTGGACCATATATTCCTGCAGAAAATAAAAAGATAAGGTGGAATAAAAACTAAGTGAGAGCTCTAAGGGTGGCCCGAAAGGGGCAATAACAACTCATTTATTCATAGATGGGTCAAATCAGTTTGTGTTATCCCAAATGGCTCAGCTATTAAATTTGATAAATGAACAGGTTGAGCAAGTTGAAGGTGTCCCGGAGTATATTAATGCAACTACCTATTAAATGATCTTATTGAAAGATTAACTATTTATAGTAATAATATCAACTTTGATCTTACAATTAAGCTTAACCAGTTTCTTCACGAGGCTTGCATTTATCAGGTTTGGCGTTCATATAACATTTCATTGCTTTTCGGGGGGAAAAAAATAATAATATTGTTTTACATCACAGCAACACATAATATTTATAAATAAACATAGTAAAATCTCAAAACAAACAAGGCATAAGTGGGTCAGCCCAACCCATCCAGTCTTAACCGGCACTTATCAAAAAATTCCCTTTCAACCCAAAGTCCCAAAACATAATTTTGAGTGGTTTAGCTAACTCAAGGGTTTCCATTCATATTTTTATACAAAATACAATTAATACATTGTCTTTATGGTTGTTAAAATGATTTGCTAATTTTTACAATTTTGTGCAAGATTATTCAGTTTTGAGCAAAAAAAAAATAAAAAAATTTTTGCCAACCTTTTTTATTTTTAATACGAGCATAACAATTTTACAACCTCTATATAGAGGAGTAATAAGTACCTCTAAGGATGCTTAAAACACGGTGAAGTAAAGTGGACGGAGGTGTGAGCTCAAATGATCGAGCAGCCTCACCAGCAACCAATGCAACGAGTACAGAACCCCCAGAAACAGTATGATAACCGTAAAACAAGAAAAACTCTCCCCGTGAATTGCTATTTTTGCTAAGGCAACCAAATGTATCAAGATCTTCCCCCCAAAATACACAGGGAAATACCATAGCAACCTTATTTAGCAACCCAAATCCCAGTTTGTCAATTGCCTCAAGCTTTCTTTCAGGTAACTCGGGTATGAATTTTATGGTCTTTTTCTTTAAACAACCAAGAGGAACTGTGCATAACACCATATCGGCTTGATATGTTTGATCCCCGGCAGTCACCTCAACACCATTGTTACCATATTGAACTGTTTGGACGGTTTTTCCATAGAAAATGGGAACCCCGTCACACAATGCATCAATTAACCTCCAATTACCTCCTGCAAGAAAGCAATGATCACCGCCCATTTCATACGGGTCATCTTGATCCCAATACGCAGCAGAAAGATGTGAAAGGCAACCTGCATTTGCATATTCCAAATTTGCATAATGCCAATCAAGTAATTGTTTTTCTTCCGGACATTTAGCCACAGAATACAACTGCCTAAGCCTCTCGAGAACAGATCCTAAAGAAATATCAGCAGCGGATGCACCCATAATTTTTCTAAATTCAGTAACTTTGTCTAGAAGTCTATTAAAAATAAACTCTACCTTAGAATCAACCTCACTAGAAACGGGTTTCCCTTCCGGGTCATATAACGGACAAACATCTCTCACCTTATGAAGAGGAATAGAAAGCTGTCTAGCCAAAACCCCAAGAGGGTTCGCATGGATGCCTGTAATAACACTACCACCAAGATCCACCGCAGCATAATTACCCTTTTGACCCATCTTTTGTGTATAAACTCTTCCCCCGGGTCTGTTCCTACCTTCCAACACAACCACCTTAAAACCAAAAGCTAACAGCTGGCGGGCAGCAGCTAACCCAGCAAGTCCCGCACCGATAATTATCACAGACCCTTCAGTTGCTTCCTCAGGGATCTGCGCTTTAAACGCTGGTGATACCCCAAAATTGATATACCCATTATGCAAAAGAAAATCATAAGCTGAATTCAGTAATGGGCCGTATTCGTTACTTACAGTTTCTCTTATCTGTCCTTTCGAAAGCCATACCTGTACATCAGCCCTCCATCTCGAAAGTATATGATTCCTCACCACAATATAATCATTCTGTTCCTTTCCATCTAATTCATTTACTACCTTAGCTTTAATTTCTTCTTCAAGAAGTGCATCTATAGGAAACCCTAACGAAAGCGCTATCATAGCCTCCTTTTCTGTTTCTTTCTCTAAATCCTTCTTAGTTTTAAACCTTTTCTTCGAAGAAGCACCTAATTGCTTATCTAAATAATCATCCATCAAATTCTCATCGTAGCTTCTCGAGAGAGATTTCTTTCTCAACAACCTTTTCGATACCGGGGTCTCCATTTTACCCCTATAAAAAACCAGATTTCCAACTCTAAAAACTAGCAAACGACATCAAAATCAAAATGCCCTAATTACTTCTCTCAGTCATTTCATCGAACAGCATGAGTGCAACTCAAATCAATCCCAAAATTAGCTTATAAACACTAATGAATCGAGTTTATGCATGCAGAAAACATTATATTTACAACATCAATAACAAACTAACCTTACGTTGTTATCAGCTTTATAACAATCTGAACATAATAGATGGTCATATCGGAGCCCTAAAATACTATTCAAAAAGGAACTAAAACCAGTACTGAGACGAGGTTTGAAGATATTAAGGGATGTAGAAGACGTACCGTTTTGTTACCAAAAGTTGAATTCGGTGGTATTATCTTTTTGAAAGGTTAAAGGGGGGAAATTAGGGTTCCTTTTTTAGAAAAAACTGAATCTAACGTGAATTTAGTCGATTTGATTTGGAGGGAAATCCCTGGATAATTGGGCTTAAAAATATATGGGTCAAATTTTACGGGTAACCCATCTTGGGAAGAAAAAATCTGTCCGTATAAGAGTTTGTTTGCATCTAGTTTCAAGCAGGAATGACAATGGATCGGGTGATAACGTATTCATATTCATATTCATTTATTTTTCTTCATTCATATTTATATCCATGCCCATTTAATTTTAATTCATCCATCCATATTCATATCCACTAAATTAAGCGGGTTAATGGATATCAATTGAATATTAATAAATGTTATAATATTTCTTAATATGCGATGAAAACAAAAATATAATATAGTGAAAATAAATATAAATGATGTAATTAAAATTTATCCACAAGAATATGTAATATCTGTTAAAAAATAAACATAAACGTAGATTATTAATAATTAAATATGTAATTTGATTGGTTATTTTGTTATATATACGCTTTTTATGGTAATATATCATATCATTTTATTTCATTATAAAGATAAAAACTAAAATGTAAATTTAACGGTAAATGTATTTTTAATAGGAAATGTGCATGCATATATCTACATTTATGTATTTGTATATGTATTTCGGATTTTAATGGATATATCCATGGATGAAACTTTTCATCTATGTCCATATCCGTATTCATTTAGATTCATTTATATATGTATCCATATCCATTTAGGTTCTTCCATATTCATCGCGAAACGGCTGGATCGAATGGATATCCATTGAATCGGGTGGCCATTGTCATCCCTAGTTCGAAGCCATATAACATCAAGCTATAAAATAACACCAATATGAAGTTGCAGCGGGAGAGCGTGTTGCTAAATTCGATTGGAAAAAAATGATATAAAAATAGAATAAAATGACATAAATTAAAATGGGTAAAAAATCTAAAGTTTAAAATAGGAAATAAAATAAAATAATAACAAATATATTAATAATTAATAATAACAACAATAATAATTATTATAGTTGATTTGTAATAAGTGAAAAGTTAAGTAATTAGTTTATAATAAGTTAGAAAACTAAACAATAATAATTATGGTTGATTTGTAATAAGTAAAAAATTTTGATTTGTAATAAGGGAGAACGTAACTTTTAACTATTTTTGTTTTTAATTTATGTTTATTTTGAGAAGAATGAACCATGTGCCCATCAATAAAGTAAGTAAGGATGGCAACGTGCTAGAAAAAATCCGTGACATGCAGGTACTCGATCTGTGATGGGCGGGTACAATCAAAAAATATAACCTGCGGGCACGGGTACAAATAAAAAATTATACTCGTCAACGGGTCGCGGGTACATACTACCTGTCGCGGGTAAAACTCGATCCGCTAATTCATAAAACTTTATTTAATTTATTCGCGAGTTTATACCTACAATTATCAATTTAAAAGGAATTTTACTTGTAATGCAATAATAATTAATATATAATATTACATATAAGTAAAAAAAACTTGACTTTCACGTCATTTTACACATGTTAATTGTACATATTTTTTATAATTAATAAAATTTCTTAACTTTTAAAAAAAATTAACGAAATTGTATATTATTATTATTACCCGAGGATTTACTCGGTAGGTCACGAGTATCCGCGGGTCACAAGCACATGCGAATTTTTTTTACCCGCGGGCAGGTAACGAGTCTTAACGAGAAAAAAAAAATAAAAAACTCGACAGACTGGTCGCGAGTATATAGAACTGGTGCTCGTTGTTCGCGGGAAGCATCCCTAAAAGTGAGACATATATTCACAGTTGGTACAAACCGTTTTAATGAAATATAAAAAATAATAATAATGATAATAATAATAATAAACAATAGTTTTAAAACGTAAAAAGGTATGTGCTTAACTAATAATAACTGAAAATATGATTAATAATAATAAAGTGAAAAGCTACGTAGTTAATTTGTAATAATTGAAAATAATAATAATAATAATAATAATAATAATAATAATAATAATAATAATAATAATAATAATAATAATAATAATAATAATAATACTAATAATAATAATAATAACAATCATAATAATAAGTAGTAATTATTAAGAAGTGAAAATTTATGTGGTTGATCTGTTGTAAGTGAAATTTTTTTGGCTAATTTGTAAAATGTGAGAAAAGTTTTGTGCTTATTTTTAAAAAGTGAAAAGTTTCGTGTTAATTTATAAGAAGTGAAAAGTTTCGTGTTAATTTGTAAAAAGTAAAAAGTTTGTGTTACTATGTAAAAAGTAAAAATTAATGTGTTATTATGTAGCAAATGAAAACCACACTATTTATATGTTTGTGGTTTAGATAAGAGGTATAATATATAAAATAATACTCCAATTTTAAGTAGTTATTAAAAAGTGAAAAGTTGTGTGTTGATTTATAGTAAGTGAAACCTGTTTGGTTAATTTGTAAAAAGTGTGAAAAGTTTTGTGTTAATTTTTAAAAAGTGTGAAAAGTTTTGTGTTAATTTGTTAAACGTGAAAAATTTCGTGTTAATTTGAAAAAGTAAAGAGTTTGTGTTACTGTGTAAAAAGTAAAAATTATTGTGTTAATATGTAAAAAATGAACTCTACTATTTATATTGTGTTTTAGATAAGAGGTATAATATATAAAGATGGATAATTATATATTCAATCATGTTTTTAATAAATTCATCATTTATCATCTATTGACTATTTATACGATATAAATACCTGATGCATAATAATAATATGTGTATCAAAAATATGAGTGGATGCATCATCAGTTCATCACCTTATAAATAAGTATGCTTTCAAACTGAATTTTTTCAATGGCAACATTTATAGTTCATAATTTACATATATACTATTAGCCACACAAATTTTGATAGTTTTAAATGTTGAGATATGTCATTTATTAAAATGTATAAAAAACTACATATGTACTAATATACTACAGTTTTAGCCACACAAGTTTTGATAGTTTTAAATGTTGAGATATGTCGTTTATTAAAATGTATAAAAAACTATGTATAGTGACTAGTTATTTAATTTGAAGTGACGGTGTTTAAAATTTTCTAATGACATCTTTTGAGATTATCGTAAAAAATTTCTTTAATTAAATTGGTCTAGTTTTATTACAACAACAAAATTCAATATCACAATGAGTGGTCTAGGTTTATTATTTTGATAAATGTTTATCCTCCTAAGTAATTATGCAACTTATCATCTCAATCTCAATCAATTAATAATTAACACATGATTAGATTACCAAATCATATTTAATGGGAGGTGAGAGCTTAATTGAATGACACATGTTACGTATTCATAGAGATAAGTAGTACGATTAGCAGAAAGAACAACTATTTTAGTACTCTTTCGTCCAAAAATCATTGTTTCGTTTTATATTTCAAAGTCATTCTTTTAAAATTTTAACTTTAGATATTCTTATTTGCACTATATAGTATTTAATGAATATTATATGAATGATTTCGGTTTTAAAATGTATTTCATTTGTATAACTTTCATTAAATATTATGTAACACAAACAAAAATATTTAAAGATAAAGTTGTACAAGAAAGCTTTAAAAAGTCAAAGCACGGCAATAATTTTGGGATGGAGCTAGTATACTTTATTGGCTAAACTATTAAACACATATATAAGTAATCTTGTATCTTTGTTGGATTATTATCTTTTTAATAGTTAAACTCGCGATTTGATCGTAACAATCTTAATTCAAATTGAAATCCGATAAATTTCTTTACTATTAGCCTTTAGCTGCTAATGAAGAAATTGTTTACATATTTTTAGTGCAACACGTTTGGGTGCAAATAAATTTTATTCATAGGCATGCATGTTAACCTTATGCCAATTTTATAACATACACTCAAGTTGGTAAGCAGCTACAAATTTGTTGATCAACTTTTTCAAATTTCAATAAGCTTGCAATAAGCTAATAACAGTAAAACACTTAAAAAAAATAAGGGCAATATAAAGTTAAGAATTATATTGAAATTATATGTTTACAAACTAAACATGTTTTCTTATAACAGTAAAACACTTAAAAAAAATAAGGGCAATATAAAGTTAAGAATTATATTGAAATTATATGTTTACAAACTAAACATGTTTTCTTGCTTAACTCTTTTATTTATTTCTAGATTAAGAAATGTGCAGGGGTCTTGCAGTCATTACTTCAAAGTTGATTTTGAGGCAGAATCTTGAAAAGGAAAACTTATGTGCTTCAGCTGAAATGAAGACTTGGAGGACCTGGATGCAATTTATCTAAATTATATATATTTAATTTATTTCTTTTAATTTATTATTCATTCATTCATTCATCTGATTTATGTATTCGTTATCTCTCTCAAATTAGGGTTTGATCTTACTGTTTCGATTCTTGTATACTGTGAGTGATCACAAGTTCAAATCTGTTGAACTTGTGTTGTGAGTGATTGTGTGAATCTGTATCGTTGGATTACAATCTTTGATTGTGATTCGGTTTTTTGTTTTTGTAATTTTAGACTTCCTGTGATTGGAAGTTTCACTTCCTGTGATTGGAAGATTATTTCTGTGTGTTTGTTCATGGTATCAGAGCGGCAAGGTTGATTTCATTTGATCTAGTGATTCGTTGTTGTTTAATTTTCAGATCTGAAAATTAGGGTTTATGTTCTTCAATCGTCTCTTTCAAGATTGGTTGAAAGTTTCACTTTATTTCTGTGTTTGGGTTCGACAATGACTAGTGGATTCTGTTTTTGGGTCAATTTTGCTAATCAGAAGTTATTTGGTGAGAAACCCTAATTTTGCAAATTAGGGTTTATTCGTCTTTGATCTTCTTGTTCTTCCGCTGCAGATTTGTCTTTAAAGGGGAGTCTCGTGTTTATTCGTGTTTTTGTTTTACCCTGACCAGATCTCTACGCCCAACTCTTGATCTAGATCCTTTGAGAACTATGAAAACCTGATCAAGCGTAGATTGATCTTGACCACTTATACTGTAAATCATCTCTACAGGTTGCCTGGTTAGTAATCAGTCGATTGGGGTGTAACAACCCTGCTATTTCCATTATGAACTACTATAATTAATATATGATTATATTAGCTGGAAAGTTATTTCATGTTTTGAAATACTGAGAAAACGATACGGTTTTGAAAACTGCAACAGAAGTCCCGTGGGACTGCGAAACGTTCAATTTTTGGTAAATAATTATTTATAATAATTATTAACTTTAAGAAAAACATATATTTAATGAATTAAACTTGGTGGAATGCGTTTTAACGATTAGTTAACGTTCCGGGAACCCGGTACGGTTAACGGCAACTAGAAACGAACCACACTTAGCGTACTAGCAAATCAAAGCATAATGTAATTTAATTTTAATAATTATATTATATAATTATTATGTTTTAAACATACTTTCAATTTATTAGAATTTATATAGATTAAAAATGCGAGAAATTAACATTTATCGATCCGGTTTGCGTTTTCGGCTAACGACGCTTAATGGGTACACTTAGGAAATTTGTCTAGCATCATTTGAGAGCCCAATGACTCCCTTTTTCCAGCCCTTGGTCGAAATCCACTAGAGGGGGGCTTCCCTTACTTTAATTTGGACCTTATTGTTAATTAGACCTTACTTTGGGCCCAAGCTTTAGCCCTTAAACACTTAATCTATCAAAAACACATTCATTATCACTCCCATACCCTAAACCACGACTTGTAGCTGCTCTCCCTCTCTTTTTTCATGTAGACATACAACACACACACAAACATTCTAGTCGACAATTTGCTTCCCCCTCCCCCTTGGAAACCATCGGCCACCATCACCATTAAAACACCATCATCAAGTTGAAATCAGATCAAACGTTGTGCATAAAGGTTGTTCCCTAGATCGTTCTACACACCCTATCATCAATCAGTTTTGTTTTAAAGGTATATTTGCAAACCCTAACTTTTATAATTCAGTTTTTTTGTCAATTACATAGTGTAAATAAGTCTAGTGCTCAATTAATGATGTTCTGTGTTGTCGTTTATCGTTTAATTGATCGATTGATGTTGTTTGCATAAAAAATGAATTTGTATTTGATGAATCTGATAAAATTGACTTGTGATCTGATCTTATAATATGTTTAAATGAATAGATCTCGAAAAGTTATTAATTTTGGACATTGATTTCGTTTGATTTCGTTATTGTATGCTCAAGATATGCTAAATCGAAGTTTTGACTAGGTTATGCTTGTAATCCGAATTTTCTGAGTTGTGTGCTTTATGATTTAGCTAATGAATTGCATACCATTGTATTCTTTGTGAAAAATCATTCATTTTAGACTTAAGAATTGCGTCAAAAGCTTTTGTAATGCTTCCGTTATGTCAAAACGAAGGTTTGGGTTTTAAAGTGTGTTGAATCTGTTTACAAAGTTAAACAAAATTACCTAGAGTAAACTAGAAATTGATTGATGCTTTGATCTTCTGAAATATGTTATTTTATATGTTCCTTGATGTATTTCATTTGTATGATAACTTCTGAAAACGTGAATTGCCATTAAATATAAGCTTGGTCAAATGAGATGTCTGTTTGTTGATTAAAACTGAAGGGTCTGTAAAGATACGATAATTTGTACAAATTGGCTAAATGAATGTCTTTGAATATTTTATCACTAAAACTTTGGAGTGTTTTGAGTCATCTCCAATTGGCCGTTCATTAAAATCTATTTTCAATATTAAACGAAAAATGTTCTAAAACTGATGCGCATGCTGAAACTGATTTGGTAAACGGTAGCTAGACCTTTTCTGAAACCTGACTTGTAGACATCGTATGAGGGTTGAGTTAGAATTTTTGGAATCGATTTTGAGTCTAGTTGTGATCTGGAGTTTGCCATGTTTTCATGAATTACGTGCTAAGAGTTATACTTGTTGCTTTCTGTGATGCTCGTATTCTAAGGACATGCGATAAACTTCGAATGTGCAAATTGTGAACTATGAGCTGTAACATGTTATTTGACTTAGGTTTGACATGTTGACCATGATTTCATGACCTACTGAGATGTTTGAATTTAGTTGACCACTTTGATCGAGTTGACTTTTGAGTTGACTTTGGTTGAATTTTGTTGACTTGCTTGAACTAGTTGACTTTTACATGCGTACTGAGTCAGTCTGAGCACTATGACTATGCGTACACTATGGGTTGACATAGTGTGACCTATATGTATACTTAATATGACCTATTTGACTAGGTTGCGTTGTTCGGTCGTGATTGTTCGACTACTGTACGGTTTTACTAAGAGATTTCAGTGCTTTTGCTAAGGTGAGTCTACAGCCCCTACTACATTTTTACAGGGATGAGATAACATGCTTTTTATAAATGTTTTACATATTAGGCACAAATAACTTAAACAACTATAAATATGAGTTCAGATCAAAAATCCCTTAGCTTGATTATATTAATTACTTTACGTAAGCTCGACTTATAGGGACGGTACCGTTAGGTTTGACAAACCTCACATCAACATAACAGGTGCTTATTTTGTTGTTACGTGTATACTTGATCGGTGTATGCTTAGAAAGGGTAAAGGGAATACGTGTAGCGCTTAGCTATCCGCGGGTTAAAGCTTTATAATCAAGTGCTCATGCTTATGTATAATTTTTACGATGTTTTTCCAGAAATCTTATGGCCTAACTTATGAAATGCTTTAATAAACCTGTAGATTCACTCAACGTTTTTCGTTGACGTTTTGCATGTTTTTATCTCAGGTCCATAGAGGTATAGCTTCCGCTTTGCAGAGTTGTCATGCTTGTTTGCTGCTAGAACTGGAATGTTATCCAGCATATTTTCAATCATGTCTTACTTCAAGAACAAATATTCCCATTGAAACTATTTACTTATCGTAATGTTTTGGGTTCACTTACGTTGGTCGTTTATGTCAACTACTTTTCGGATTCATTTCTTTTAATAAATTACTTTCTTTTTATATTTAATGCGAATACTTTTCGGAAACGTCTCATATAGAGGGCGTGACCGCTAAACTGTGGGACCGGAGTTAATACACCGTTAGTGGATTCTGACGGGGTATTACATGGGGTTTGTTTTCTTTCCTTACAGGTGTCTGACCTGTGGATTTGTTGCGGTTATTGTGTGCTATTTGTTTAAGTTTACTGTTCTAATTGCTTAATCTGTGTATTTAAATCATTGCATGATTATTTGTTTACTGTTTGTCTAGATCTGTTTAAATTTGTGTGTCTATTATTCTTTTATTATTATTTGTTCTCTTCTTGTTACTGCAACCATGTCTGATGATAGTTCTGTTAGTTCAGCTGGTATTACTAAGATTAGTAAGCTTGAATTTAATGATCCTTTGTATCTGCATCCTAGTGACACATCTGGTGCATCTTTAATCACACAAAAGTTAAAAGGAATTGAAAATTATAATGTATGGTCTTGTGCTATGAAACTTGCTTTACAAACTAACAATAAACTAGGTTTCATTGATGGTACATGTGTTAGATATGAATATGAGGATGATGAAGTGTTATTAGGTCAATGTGATAGATGTATTTCCGTTGTTCTAACTTGGATCTTAATGTCATTATCTGAGGGTGTGTATAATGGTCAAATTTTCTGTAGAACTGCTGAATCTGTTTAGAATGAATTGAAAGAAACCTATGACAAAATATATGCTTCTGTTACATTTAATCTATATCAAAAAAAAAAAAAAATTCATATAGTCAATCTGGTAAACCATTATCTGATTATTATCATAGGTTGAATGCTATGTGGAGACAATTTGATGATATGATTAAAATTGATGATATTGTGTATGCTAATAAATCTTTTCAAGAACATAATCAATTTCTAAAGCTTATGCAGTTTTTAATGGGTCTTGATGATGTTTATGTGCTAATTAGAAGTCAAATTCTTACCTCTGATCCCGTTCCTTATGTTAAAACTGCATTTTCTATTATTTCTAGGGATGAGTCTCACATAATGCATACTTCTTCTAACTCATATGTTAATAAAACACAGTCTTCTTCTTTCAATGCTAAAACTGCTAATTTTCTTAATAGTAATAACACTACTAATAACAAGAAAAAATATAGGAATTCACCTTTAAAGTGCACAAAATGTAATATGCTTGGACACACTGTTGATAGATGTTATGAAATAATAGGATATCCTCCAGGCTATATTAAAATATCATTTAATCAAGTTGCTCCAAGATTTAATAGCAATAACTGAGTTTCTGATAATAATGATTGTAGTTCTTCTGTTCAGTTGACTAATGAACAGATTATGAAGTTGTTGAGTCTTATTGATGATAAACCTCTGTCCCATCATACCAATGTCAATATGGTAGGTATTTTTCAAAACAACAATGTGTTTTTCAATTCCAACTTTAATAAATTTTTCTCTTCAAATTGTATTGATATGAATCAACCTTTGTCAAAAGGTTGGATCATTGACTCTGGGGCTAACCAGCTTCAAATTCTCATAAGCTTAATGATGTTATTGATGTGAGTGATTTAAATTTAACTGTTAATCATCCTAATGGTACTGTGGCAAAGATTTTACAAATGGGAAATATGAAAATTTATGATAAAATAGAATTGCATGATGTGCTTGTTATTGTAACACCCGCGTTTTGGGCCTAGTTGAAATAGACTATTTTGCCCTTAAGTGTTATTAAAAGTAATTTTAATAGTTGTATGTTTTGATTATCTGATTGTTTGGTTAAGACCAGTTTGTGACAAGGGTCACAGAACAGGTTCGTTTGTTTAATTTGGACTCCGTTAGGACCTCCTAACAAAGTACGAAAGATATCAGATAACTGATAAATACCCGTGTGTTGTGGAGTATGGGTTTTAATGACCCATTTAGAGTGTAATCTGCTTCACTCTTTCCATTTTCTTGAATGTTCTAAACCAAAACCGTACATAATCTCCTTCACTCTTGAAACCTTAACTTGATCCAAGCTTGAAATTGGTTTGTGGAGCTTTAGGAACTGATTTATATCATCTTTGTAATCATCAAACCAGGTTAGCATGCTTGAATCATTGCTTGAATCTTGTGTAATTTGGGTTTTTGTGTTCTTGAGCAAAAGTGAGTTTTGATGCTTGAATCTTGATGAATTGTGTTTGTTAGTGTTAATTGTTGTTAGATATATGTTCTATATTTGTTATATGATGTTTTTGATGTGGTTTCATGATCAGATTGAGCAAAAATCATATTTTGGGGTAAAAAAACGCGAAAACAGCGAGCTGTAGGTGTTCATCAGCACCCACACTTTTGACAGGTCACTCGTACGAGTGACCACACTTTTGAGGGTCAACCACACATGTGAGGACTCACTCGCACGAGTGAGGCCTCAGTCACACGTGTGAGCACATGGTCAGATTTGTGGAAACTTATTTTGGTCATAACTTTCAAACCGTAACTCCGTTTTTGATGAATCAAGTATCGTTAGAATCGTAATAAAAAATCCTTTCCAATGGTAAACTCTTTAGAAGCTATATCAAAATGTATTTAGGTCAGGAATAGAAGTATTAGCGTGTGTGTCTAGTGTGCATGCGTTAATCTGTTATTATGGGTTAAATTCTTGATATAGGCTTATAAATGAATGAATATAGGTTGGACAATATCTTTACATGTTGCTATTGATGTTCCTTATCACTTGCACAAGTGAGCCTTCACTCGCACGAGTGAGCTTTCACTCGTACGGTTGAGGCGGTCAACCGCATGGTGAACCGCACGAGTGAGTGGTTACTTGAACTATTATATTTGCTAGTTGGATCGTACGGTTGAGATGTGACTCGTACGAGTCATATGTCACCCGTGTGGTCAACCGTATGGATCTACTATTGTGTAATTAGAGATTTGGCCAAGGACCAAACGTACGAGTGAGGTGTCAACCGCACGGTTGAGGTTTCTCAGATGTGCGGATGAGTGTCACTCATATGGTTGATTAGTCAGATTGATTAAGTGTTGGTATTGGTGTTGTTGTTTTGTTGTCGGGTTGTTATCAAGACATGATTACTGACTATGTTATGTATATTCTCAGGTGATAAAGTCGAAGAGAAGGCTCGGTAAGATTAGAATTCTGAGCTCCTTCTGTTGCTGGTAATCGGCGAGTGGGATTATCTCCGGGTGTAGTATAGAGTAGCAAGTTGTGCTACTATGTTATACTGTTATAGTTGCCATGCTTAGTAGATATGTTGTAATAATGATTACTGTAGAGTTGCCATGCTAATCATAGTGACAGTTGTCCATAGTGGTAGTTGCTTAACAGTTGTGTGCACAAGTTTTAGTTGTCAGTTGGAACCTATAGTTGGTAGGTTCAGCTCAAAGAGGTCAACCTAGTTGTGATTGGGTCTAGTTGGCTACTGTTTATTGAATATAGTGCTGAACGACTCATCACCTGCGTGTGGATGACTATACTGGGGATTCAGTAGTAAAGACCATCGGTAGACGCTAGACTGATCAGCTAGTGTTCATGTGCCCGTACAAGCCGCTGATCCTCTAGTTGGAGCATAGTTGCTAGTTGCTAGATGCCAGTTGCCAGTTGATAGTTGCTAATTGTTAGTTGCCAGATGATTAGTTGTTAGTTGCTGGTTGCCTGTTATTGATTGTTGTAGCTACTGTAGTTGTACAAGTTGGTACTGTATGCTAGATCTATTAGATGATTCCATTCACTTAGCCTTGTGCTAACCCCCCTCACCTCCTCCCTTGCAGGTTTTGGATGTTAGCGGGTTTCGGGATAGAAGTGGTTGTTTGAAGATATGTTTGACAAGACGAACTCTGATGTCTTAACTTTCATAAATATGTAACTAGTCGTTTGATGTAACACCGGTGATTTGTAATGGAGTAATTAACAAAGGGTATTTATGTAAATTAAGTCTTCCGCGGTGATTAAAAAAAATCAGGGTGTTAAAACTTGGTATCAGAGCATAAGTTTGGCCGCATGTACATTGTGCTGAATGTCATGTTTCCAAACCTTGTGTTGTGTCACACATATCTGAGGGGACGGGTTAAGTGAATGTAGTGATTACATGCGTTAATTGATAGGTACTAACCTGTTGTGGTAGTGCAGATATGGCAGATAATACAGGAAACGCAACTGGTCCATCAGCCCCCTGAATATTCAGAGCCCCAGATGAAGACGGGTGTGTGTCAGAAGAAAATCCGCAAGAACAAATTCTTGATTTGGAAAGTCGGTTAAAGGAAGCGAATGATCGAATAAGAGAATTAGAACAAAGTCATGTAATAGTGAATCCAAGTGGTAGTGTACCGAATCAGATGTTTAGTGGGTATCCGGTGCAGTCAAATATGTATCAGCAAACTGGAAGTGCTTTCCAACAACAGCAATGGTTACCACCTCAGTATCAGTTTCCTCAACAGTATCAGATGCCACCTCAGTTTAATCAACAGTTCCCAAATCAGATGTGGGGTCCTTATCAGATGTCGATGTTTCAACAACCGAAGAAATGTACCTTCAAACAGTTTCTGAATTGTAATCCACCAGAGTACTCAGGAAGTTCTAACCCAACGGTAACCCTTAACTGGTTAAGAGAGATAGAAAAGGTTTTTGAGGCTTGTCAGTGAGAACCAGAATTGCAGGTTATTTATGCTAGTCGTATGTTGAAAAATAGGGCAATGGTTTGGTGGGATACGATTATTTCTAGTATAGCCGGGTTTAAGGGCCAAAAATTGTATTTACAATTGCCTGCCTAAGCATAGGACTTATGGCGCAAACTATTACAACAACCTAATAATCCTCCTTGAGGAACCTGTCAATCGACATGTTCAGGTCCGCTGCAAACGCATTAATTAGGGGGATCGGGATGGCAGTGATGGCTTCTTTCGCTTCCATGAGCACCGCAGCCGTACCCTCCTTCAATTTTTTCTGCACGACGTCGGGGTACGGCGGTGTGAGCCCGCAGGCTTGGATCACCTCTAGCACTGCCTTGTTGATTTTGTGGTCTTTAACCGCGTCAACATAGGCGTTGAACTTGTCGGACACGGGCCTGGAATCCATCACCTTCTGCGCAATGGTAGGAAGAGCGGTGCGAAGTTTTGTCAAGTCCGCCTCCACTAGCTCGCGGCCAGTCACCGCGTCATCCTTCTCCCTAGTAACCTTTTCCAGCTCCACCCGCAGACGCTCAGTCTCCCCTTTGGACTGGTGATATCGCATATTTTATACACGTTTTCCTTAGCGATATCGATCATAATTTAGTTCGCTCGGATACGATTTGGTGTTTATTTTGATAATATTGAGAATGTTCGAGTTTGAAGAGCTATTTGTAGAAGAGATGCGGTTTTTGAAGTTTTTGAGGCATTTTGTTGATCGGATATTATTGTTAGTGCATTGAGGATTAAAACGTTAAGTACTTATTGGTTAATGAGGTGTTGAGATAGTTAAAGCAAGTAAAAAGAGAAAAATAAACGCGAGAGTCAGATTCAGTGCTTGGTCGCAGCGCGGAGAGTTAGGTCGCGGCGCGACATTTAACGGTTTTCCAGATCAGAACATGGTTTAAAAATGGTCCCAGTTTATGTGTAATGTCGCGGCGCGACAATTTAAGCCACGGCGCGGCGGTTGGTCGGTCCAGATTATTTTGCCAGGTATTTAAGGCCCGAAAAATACCCTAATTTATGATTCTTCCATCCAGACGAATTGTGGCAGCTTTTGGGCGATTTTTGGTGATTTTTGGAGAACTCCAAGATCATTCAATCACTCTAATCATTCCAGATTCAACCTTCAATCCGTTCATCATCCGCGATTGCTTATTTAATTAGGTTGATTTCTTTGTCATAAACAATGAATTCTTTCCTTAATTTATTTGTGATTTTGGTTTTAGCCATGATTGTTGGCTAAGCTTTTAATGTTTGTCTAGATTGAATATTTGCATGTGTTTGGATGATACTTTAATGTTTTATTGATTAATGCATGATAATTATGAGTTTTGATTAAGAACCATTCTTGTGGGTGTTAATTATTGTTACTAGGTCGATTAGTGAATCTTGTTTGAACAAAGGGAACCCTGTTTCAATTTAGTGATCTAATTTCCAATTAATTTGTCTTAACCGATTGGGTGCTTACTGGACCAAGGGGGTAAACCGGGTAACATTGATTGAACAAAATAGGGGGTGAATTGTGTGGAGCGAACGCGTAATCAATTGAATCTTAATCTTATAATTAGCTAATTAATAAGTCACAAACGAAAGAGGTCTTTGGTGAAAAGGAACCCTAAGCCAATAAATCCTAGTTTGAAGTGTTTGCTAAAAGAGAACTGATGTGGTAGCGTGGTGTATATAAAATAGCTATTAATTTTAGCAGGAAATATTATTAAATACGATACAATTTTATACAAGATATTTATTTATTTAGAAAATGGATATACTTAAACCTTGCTACAACACTTATAGGCAGTGTACCTAATCGTACAGTAGTGTAGTTTTTAGTAAGTCCTGGTTCGTTCCACAGGGAAAATCTTAAAACAAAGCTTAACGCTATATTAGTTTACTTTTATAAAAATACAATTATATATATAAGTAATATTATTATTATAAAGGGGGGTTTTTACCGTTTAATGACTGGTTTGTCGATTTTAAAACTTTAGTCGCAGTTAAAACCAAATGTAAAATAATAAATAAAAGACTTAATTTAAAGCGTAAAGTAAATAACGATAATGAAATTGTGATTAATAAAAAATGCGATAAAATAAACTTGCGATAATTAAAAAGTACGATAATTAAAAGTGCAATTAAATACAATAACAATAAAAATGCGATAATTAGAAGTGCAATTAAATATAAAATAAAGGAAATTAAATATGAAATAAAAGAATTATGCTTATTTAAACTTCCGTAATCATGATGTTTGACGTGTTGATTTTAGTTTTATGCCCATGGGTTAATTGTCCTTTGTCCTGGATTATTTAATATGTCCGTCTGGTTTTTGTCCATAACAGTCCATCAGTCATAAATATAAAGTGCGAGTGTCCTCGTCAAATTATTCTTATACCCGAATTTAAATATTTCAACTAATTGGGGACTTAAACTGTAACAAGATTTTAATACTTTGTTTAATAATTGCACCAGGATGTCGACTGAGTGTAACCCAAGGTTTTAATATTTTGTTATCAATTATACCAAGTGTCCTTGTACATAATTTCACCCCTGTTTTAATTATTCTAGTGGCTATTAATCCATTCCCGTGTCCGGTTAAATGAACGATTATTCGTACATATAAATACCCGCCCATCGTGTCCGATCGAGTGTATATGGTAATTTATAGGGACGCCCAATTGTAAATCTTTATATTAACATTAACAAACTATCATTTAGTTAAACAAATATAAAGCCCATTAATAGCCCATAGTCTAATTTCCACAAGTGTCGTTCTTTTGTCCAAATCCCAATTATGGTACAAAGCCCTAATTACCCAATTTTAGTAATTAGCCCAACATCATGATTACTTCGGATTAAATAAGCATAATAATAACTTAGCTACGAGACATTAATATAAAAAGGTTGAACATAACTTACAATGATTAAAAATAGCGTAGCGTTACACGGACAGAATTTCGACTTACACCCTTACAACATTTGCTAACATACCCTTATTATTAGAATTATAATTAAAATTAAAATTAAAATATAAATTATAAATATAAATATTACGTATATAGATAGAGAGATGGATATATATGTTATTTTTACGATCAGAATGCGCGAGCTTTATAGGCAGTTTCAAAATTAGGGGCTCCGTGACTCGCGTAGTTTTTGCACTGCAAACTCCGCAAGTCGCGGAGTTTGTAAATACAGCTCACAAACTTTGGAGTCTTTCTTGCCGACGGATTTTTATTATTTATATAATATATAAATAATTATAAGAATTATTTAAATATTATATTATATTTATGTGCATAGTTGACTTGTAATTTTTAGTCCGTTGCGTCGAGCGTTGAGAGTTGACTCTGGTCCCGGTTCCGGATTTTCGAACGTCCTTGTGTACAATTTAATATCTTGTACTTTGCGTTTTGAATCTTGTACTCTTGTAATTTCGAGACGTTTCTTATCAATAATTGGAACCTCTTTGATTGTATTTTGTACTTTTGAGCTTTTTGGTCGTTTGCGTCTTCAATTCGTCGAATCTGTCTTTTGTCTTCACCTTTTATTATTAAAACGAATATCACTTTTAAATAGAACAATTGCAACTAAAAGCTTGTCTTTCTTGAGGAATAATGCTATGAAATATATGTTCGTTTTTAGCATTATCAAATATTCCCACACTTGAGCGTTGCTTGTCCTCAAGCAATATCATCTTGAAATACTAGAATCACTTCTTTATTCTTCACACTTTGTACATCAGTGATTTCTATACGGCGGTATAAACAATGGTAGTAACGATATGGTTTACAGTCCCACATGACTATAAAAATTTAGATCCATTAAGGAAATTGGATCTTTATGAAAACATTTGATCTTTTGAAAATTAAATCTAGTTTTTACCCTAGATAAGTTTTCCGGAATAACCCTTTACCGGTGTTTGCAAAATATTTTTGTGGGTTTGGTGGGTTTCAGATTTGAAAATTTTAGCTCAAAACTTGCGGTTTTGTGTCACCCACTTGCTAACCTTGTATTTGGAAAGCAACACGTCCAGTTTACTTGTCCCGTATATTACCTTTCGGTAAACTACCGTCCGGTTGTAAAGGAAAGCGTTGAACAAGCAACTGTTAAGGCAATGTCCCCTGACATTCTTTTAATTATGGTCTATAACGTGTCGAACGCAATTACTATCCTTGGTAGGAGCAATAGTAAAGCTCACCCTTATGATTTTTCGGTTTGGCACAAGGTCCTGTCTCCGACCATGCTATGCAACCACCGTTCTTACGGTTGACACCCGATTTGGTTCAGGTGACCTAATGAATTCAAGGTGAATTCCTAGGATTTTACGTTCAATGGTAATGAACGCATTGAAAATAGGGTTTTCAGAAAATAAATCGGTTTGTAATTTTGATCAAAATATTTTCTCGTTCAAGCTCGAGTTTAGATATCATTGAATTCCATGAGTTTGTACTTCTCAATCTTTAAAGTCAATCTCAAGGATTGAGTAATATCAGGCTTAAAAGCTGATTTTTGATCTTTTAAGGAGATTATCCTTTCTGGGGATCTGATTCATTAGTCTTATCCAGCTAATTTGCATGGTGCCCCCCATTTTACGAGATAAATCCTTCTCATGGTTAGGATAAATCTGACCACTTGGCGACCCTGTTTAATGATGAGGTCCGTGGATTTCCTGCTGATTTTAGTGATGACTTTTCTAGATTTTTCGTCAACCTACAGCTGGTCTGGACGACAACTTCTTGACCTAAATCAAGAAGCGCGTGTCTTTTTCGGAAGACTTTACTTCCTTTTAATGATGGAATTGATTCATCGTGTAGATCCATCTTTCTTACAGTAAATAAGGTAAAACTTTTTAGTTTAGTCCAAAGCAAAAGTATTTTCAGTTATTTGTACAAAAATATGTGATATATGTTTTGAATAACTTGGAGAATTTTCCCACACTTGGCTTTTATTTTCCTTTTTATTGTCCTCTATTCCATTTTAAATGAATTTTAACATTTTGGTTTGTTTCTCAATTTATGTCCTTTCTGAGGTAACAATAATTTCGGTGTTAAAACCTAGTTTTATCGTTCATAAATATATATAAACATGATTTTGAGTTCATTTAATTGAAAATTTTGAAAAATTTTATTAGAATTGGGTAGTCAGTATATAAGACTAGGGCTGTTCTTTATTATCAGAGAGCACTAGATTCTAATATAACTACTGCTTTACTAGTATTTTTAATGGTAACCCAGTGTTTAAGATAAAAAATTTAAAATCCGAAAGAATTTAACCCCTTCCCACACTTAAGATCTTGCAATGCCCTCATTTGCAAGAAATCAGTAACAATTTAAATTATTGAGGGTGATTTGTGTGAAAATGATAAAATTTTACCAAAGTTTCCAAATATATTGGCGTTTGTTTGCTGAATGATAAATGGTGCACATCATTTGTTCATTCCGTCTTGTTGTTATTTCACATATATTTTGCATCTTGTCGTCAAAATTAGTTGCTTTTGCTGAACTTAATGCCAGTCTTTGAAAATGCGTTGTTTTACCCTGTTGTGTACATAAGATAAACTGCAAACATATATACATATTTTTGAAGTTTGGTATATTACCCCACATTCAAAAATTATTAAAATCTAAGAATAAAAGTTAGAAAATTATAAAAACTATTACAATATTAACATAATTATTAAACGTATCAACATTACAAATTACAAAATAAATAAAACTAAGTAGATTAGGGATGATACTGATACCAATAGGGGTTCCATGCATAACCATAGGTGCTATAAAATGCTTCGGCTGGGTTATACGTAGGATATGGTGGTTGCATCTCTATAGACCAGGGAGGGAATATGGGTTTTGGAGTAGGAATATAGTTTCTACCTATATGTTGGCAATGAGCTATGATTTGGTTTTGATGAACTTGCCAATCTTCAAATGCTCTCTGTCTAGCATTTTCGTACTCCTGTGAAGCTATAAACCTTTGCATTTCTTGCATTTCATTTCCCCCTCCTACATTACCTTGCTGTTGGTTTCTCTCAACCTGTGGATGTCTACCATGGTATTGTACTGCGGCGTTATTTCACCTCTTCAAAACTTTCGCACCATGGTATACATTTAAACCTATTGTATCGCGGGGTTCTGGTTCTTCGACTAATAATCCCCCCCGACTTATATTCACACCGAGATATTCAGCAATCAAAGTAATAAAAATACCACCTCCTATTATGCTATGCGGTCTCATCCCCTAACCATAGCTGATAAATAATAACCCACACAATAAGGTATACTTACAGCGCTTTGTGGGTCTCGAATACACATATGGTAAAACAAATCCTGTTCATTTACCTTTTCCTTGTTCTTACCTCTTTGTGTAATCGAATTAGCTAAAAACCTATGAGTTACTCTTAATTCAGCTCTATCTATATCCAAATAAGAGTAATTTCCCCCTTTGAATCGGTGATGGCTTGTCATTTAACTCCATACACCATGTGTATCAAAATTTTCATCTATCTTTCTACCATTTAGTATCAACCCTCTACAATCGGCAGATGCTAACTCCTCAGGAGTATATATACATAAAGCCTGAGCCATGTCTAGTAAAGACATGTGGCGCATCGAACCTCCTAACAAAAATCTAATAAAAGATCGATCGGTTAAACTAGCTACCCGATCATTTAATTCTATACTACACAACAATTCTTCACACCATACTTTATATACAGGTCTACGCATAGTGAATAAACGTACCCAGTCGTTAAAAGTAGAATTACCATACCTCTGTGCAAGTAATTCCCTAATTGGCCCGGCCAATTCTACAGCTTCTAATGGTCCCCATTCTATGACCCTAGGTACCTCAACAACTTTAGAATGAAGAGTATGCAAACCCCTTTGGTATTTTGGATAATCTATCCAAAGTCTGTCAAATCTCAGGTTCGGGTGCAAATCTTCCAAGTGCATATCAGAAAATGTCATGACTGGATGAGGTATATCTTGTTTGTAGTAGTTATCCACCTCCTGTTGTTCCGCATTCTCAGCAGGAGCATTGCGAGCTTGGGATGAAGATTCACCCCTTTCAGTCTGCAAAACACATCAAACACAATTTTTGTGCATCCAAATATGCATTAGTGTCAGCAAAATCATCAATCAAAATAATTACAATGACATGATCAATTTATATCAAACTTAAGCTCATTTTCACATTTTTATCAAATCTACACTTTTTCAAATAAGCATATACGAAAATGTTTGCCAAGTTCATAAGAATTCAACTCAAATAACATGTCAAAATAATCATTACTAGCAATTAAACAAATTTCAAATGGCATTATCTCTCAAAAATCAAGTTCATGAATTTTAGACTTAAAAAAATCCACTTTAATTCTCAAAATCATGTTTAGGCTCAAAGTTTGGATCATTTAACTACCTAAACATGTTACACTACTTAATTTAGCAACAATTCATGACAAAAATCGGCCATAACCTATTTATATCAAAAAGCCTCAAATTGCTCAAGAACACAAACCCTAGATTACTCTAAATTTGAAGTTTAAGGCTTCTAATCATGTTAAATAGCATCAATCTAGGTTATACAAGCATAATACATAAACAATTTAAGAATAATTACACTAAAAAGCATCAAAATCAAATTGGGGAAAAAATTGTTCAAGAACACTAATTTTGGATTAAATGGTGTTTAGGTGTAGAAATTTACCGTTTTTCTTGAGTAATTCCTTGATAGCATCCTTCTCAACATGATTTTAGTAAAAGATTTGATGATTAACGGTTAAAAATTGTGATTTTGGGGGTGTTTTTGCGGGTTTTTTTTGGGAGTATTTTCGCTGTATGTTTGAGTAGTGGTGTGGACTGATCAGTTCTTTGCGTTTTATTTTTTTTTCTGTATTTCGGTCCCTCTGCGAGTCGCGGGGTTTTTACTCTTCAAACTCCGCGAGTCGCGGAGTTTGTATATTGTTTTTTTTTTAAATATCTTATACTAATTAAAATAATTAAGTAATTAATTTTAAAATTTTGTTTCCCTTGTTATTTAGGATGAGGTCGTTTCGGATCGATGTCCTAGTCCGTCCTTCGACAAAATTTTAAAATTTGTCTTTTTGTAGCGATTGTTTTAAAAGCTAAGATTTTTGGGGTTTTTTAATGTTTTTGGCATACTTTAATTCAATAAGATTAAAAATAATGATAATAAAAGTTCTCGTCTCTCCCTTGGGTAAAGCAATTTCGGTTTAAAGACCTAGTCTTCAACTTACGACGAATTTTAAAAATCATATTTTTAACTTAATGAGATAAAGTAAATTTTTGTTTTTAAATTCACACAATTTAAATATAAAATTCAAAATTAATATTAAAAATTCACACCAAACTTAAAATTTGAAATGCATAAAATTAAAAATTCATATTTTAAAAATTAAAAATTCACACCAAACTTAATTTAAAAATTCATATTTTAAATTCACACCAAACTTATATTAATTTTTTCAAATATTTACAATTTTAAATATATTGATTTTACAAAATTTACAATTTTAATTTAAGATTTATATATTAATTTTAAAAACATGGTAAAAATAAAATTAAAAATCTTTTTGGTTTTTTATCCCACTTTAATCAATCAAATATTATCAAAAATATGCGCCCCTCTTTTCGGTAAAGTAATTTCGGTTCCAAGACCTAATTTAACTCATGACGAATTTTTGAAATATTTTGGGTTGATTGATTAAAGATATTTATACCTTAAGAATAAACGTTAAATTTCGCAGTGATGTAATAAATTTTTGAATGATATCAATAATTTCGGTCGCCGAACCTAATTTTATTCAATACCAATTTAATACTTTATAGCGAACAAATTAGCGTTTATTATCAAAAGGTTAAAAATAAAAAAAAATAAAATAAAAACTGTACAAACATACCTGTGAAATAGATTTCTTAGTTATATGATCTATCACATTCATAAGATAGTCGGTTTAATTGGTTTTCCATAGCTACATAGGCGTAACCTCGAGCATTCAGTGTCTTTTCTTCTAAACATATGAACGGTCCGTCTCTGCATAAAGTAACAAATTCGGTATTTGAATAGGTTTGATTATTTGAACATTACCTCCATGTGACCATTTTCCGCATTTGTGACATCTTTCTAGGTGTCGTGCTCTTCTTTTCGCTGCGGATTTTGATTTTCCTTTACCAAATTGTAACTTATTATCTTCGCATCTGGATTCTTTTCTAACTCCGTCTAATCTTTCTCTGATTACTGATACTATTTCACTCGGTAGTGTGTCATTATTACGTTTAGTGATCAAAGTGTGTAGCATTAGACCATGGTTTAGTTCACAGGCAGTCTTCATTTTGTAAAAACCTAAAAAAATAAAAATTCAGAATGGGGGGAGAAGACTAGTTCTTTAGGGTCTGCTAGGGAAAGACCATTCGGGTTCCATTTTCGAGAACTACACGAAAACAGACAATCTAACTCTAACAGAAATACATATTATCCTTTAAAGACTTGATTCTCCCCACACTTAGTTAGCTGTGGTGTCGAAATTGTGATTAACTTCGTTGTCGACTTCCATCGGACTATCTATGTAGTGTTTAACTCTGTGACCATTAACTTTAAATTCCATCCCATTTGAATTTATTAATTCTATCGTTCCGTATGGGAAAACTCTTTTGACTATGAATGGTCCAGACCATCTTGATTTCAATTTTCCAGGAAATAGCTTGAATCGTGAATTGAAAAGAAGAACTCTGTCTCCTTCTTTAAATTCTTTTGAACTTCTGATTCTTTTATCATGCCATTTCTTCGTTCTTTCTTTATAGATTAACGAATTTTCGTATGCTTCATGTCTTAATTCTTCTAATTCGTTTAGTTGACTTAATCTTAGACGTCCGGCTTCATGTAAATCAAGATTACATGTCTTCAAAGCCCAAAATGCTTTGTGTTCAATTTCTACTGGAAGATGACATGCTTTTCCATAAACAAGTTTAAAAGGTGTGGTTCCAATTGGAGTTTTGTAGGCTGTTCTAAAAGCCCAGAGTGCATCCTCCAATTTAATGGACCATTCCTTCGGATTTGATCCTACGGTTTTCTCTAGAATACGTTTTAAAGCTCGGTTGGTATTTTCAATTTGTCCACTTGTTTGTGGATGATATGCGGTGGAGATTTTATGAGTTACTCCATATCTTTTAAGAACTTTCTCAAGTTGATTATTACATAAATTAGTACCCCGATCACTTATTAAAGCTTTCAGTGTTCCAAACCTTGCAAAAAGACGTTTTAAAAAGTTTACTACAACTCGTGCATCGTTAGTTGGGAGAGCTTGTGCTTCCGCCCATTTAGATACATAATCAATGGCTACGAGTATATATAGATTATTATGAGATTTTGGAAATGGACCCATAAAGTCAATACCCCAAATGTCAAATACTTCACATACTTATATGACATTTTGTGGCATTTCATCACGTTGACTTATTTTTCCGGCCCTTTGACAAGCATCACAGGATTTGCAAAGAAGGTGTGCGTCTTTGTAAATTGTAGGCCAATAGAATCCAGCATCATAAACTTTTCTTGCTGTTAGTTGAGGCCCATAATACCCTCCTGTTGGTCCTGTGTGACAATGGTTTAATATTTTACTAGCTTCATCTCCAAATACACATCGGTGTATTATTCCATCGGGACAACTTTTAAACAAATGTGGATATTCCCAAAAATAGTGTTTTATATCACTGAAGAATTTCTTTCGTCTTTGGTACGATAATCCTTTTTCAAGGAATCCACAAACTAAGTAGTTTGCATAGTCTGCAAACCATGGAATTTCTTTATAATCTATCTTCAATAGATATTCATCAGGAAAGTTGTCTTGTATGGCCGATTCATTTAGAACTTCTAATTCGGGATTTTCAAGACGAGAAAGATGATCAGCGGCGAGATTTTCTGCTCCTCTTTTATCTCGAATTTCAATATCAAACTCTTATAAGAGTAAGATCCAACGGATTAATCTTGGTTTAGCATCTTGTTTTGAAAATAGGTATCTAAGAGAAGAATGGTCGGTATAGACCACCGTTTTTGCTAGAACGAGATATGATCGAAATTTGTCAAAAGCAAAGACAATAGCAAGGAGTTCTTTTTCAGTAGTTGTATAGTTCGCTTGTGCTCCTTGTAACGTCTTACTAGCATAATATATAGGTTGAAATCGTTTTTCAATCCTTTGTCCTAAAACGGCTCCCATTGCAAAATCACTTACATCGCACATTAGTTCAAATGGTAGATTCCAATTTGGTGTTATCATGATCGGTGCATTAGTGAGTTTCTCTTTAAGAATATTAAAAGATTTGATACACTCATCTGAAAAGATGAATGGAGCATCCTTTTCTAGGAGTTTATTCATAGGAGTGGCAATTTTAGAAAAATCTTTTATGAAACGTCGGTAAAAACTGGCATGCCCTAGAAAACTCCTAACTCCTCTAACATTGGTGGGATGTGGAAGTTTAGCAATTATATCTACTTTAGCTCTATCCACTTCAATTCCTTCTTTTGAAATTTTATGACCAAGAACGATGCCTTCTTTAACCATAAAATGGCATTTCTCCCAATTAAGAACTAGATTTGATTGTTCGCATCTAATAAGCATTCGTTCCAGATTAACTAGACATGATTCAAATGTATCACCGAAGACTGAAAAGTCATCCATGAAAACTTCCATGCATTCTTCTATCATGTCGTGAAAAATCGCCATCATACACCTTTGAAAGGTTGCAGGGGCATTGCAAAGTCCAAATGGCATGCGTTTGTAAGCAAAAGTACCATAAGGGCACGTGAATGTGGTTTTCTCTTGGTCCTCGGGTGCTATTGGAATTTGAAAATATCCGGAAAATCGATCTAGAAAACAATAGTAACTATTTCCGGCTAATCTTTCCAACATTTGATCTATGAAAGGTAAGGGAAAGAGATCTTTTCTGGTGGCGTCATTTAATTTTCTATAATCAATACACACACGCCATCCTGTTACAGTCCTAGTAGGAATAAGCTCATTTTTTTCATTTGTAATGACAGTCATGCCACCCTTCTTAGGTACGCATTGAACTGGGCTTACCCATGGACTATCAGAAATTGGATAAATTAAACCTGCATCTAGCAGTTTAATAATCTCTTTCTTAACTACATCTTGCATATTAGGATTTAGTCTTCGTTGGCGTTGCACATACGTTTTATGACCTTCTTCCATAAGGATTTTATGTGTGCAATACGAAGGACTTATTCCTTTAATATCATGAATCTTCCATGCAATGGCTGGTTTATGAGCTTTCAACACAGAAATGAGTTGTGATTTCTCATTTTCAGTAAGAGAAGACGATATTATTACAGGTAATTCAGATTCACCATGTAAATAAGCGTATTCCAAATGGTTTGGAAGTGGCTTTAACTCTAATTTCGGAGGTTCTTCTATCGATGATTTGTATCGATATCTGTCTTCTTCTTTTAGCATTTGAATTTCTTCTGTTGTTGGTTCATATCCATTAGCTATAAGTGTAGCTAACATTTCAGCTTCATCAATTGGTTCATTACCTTCTCCTAAAGAACATTCTCCTGTTCCTTGTAATTCTGGAAATTCTTCTAATAATTCTGCATGTGCATCTATAGTTTGAATATAATAACATGTATCATCTGCAGATTGTGGTTGTTGCATTGCTCTATCAACTGAAAAGGTAACACTCTCATCCTCTATACTTAGGGTCAATTTCTTACCAAACACGTCTATCATTGCTTTAGCCGTGTTTAAGAATGGTCTTCCTAATATGAGAGGAACTTGAGAATCTTCTTCCATGTCCAAAACAACAAAATCTACTGGGAATACTAAAGTACCAACTTTAACTAGCATGTTCTCCATTATCCCTCTAGGATATTTTATTGATCTATCGGCTAGTTGTATGCTTATTCTGGTTGGTTTCAATTCTCCAAGGTCTAGTTTAGCGTATAGTGAATACGGCATTAGATTTATACTAGCACCTAAGTCTGCTAATGCTTCTATTGAACTAAGACTACCCAGAAAACATGGAATTGTGAAACTTCCTGGATCAGATAATTTTTCTGGTATCTTATTCAACAGCACTGCTGAACAATTAGCATTCATGGTAACAGCCGAGAGTTCTTCCATTTTCTTTCTATTTGAAATTAGATCTTTCAAGAATTTAGCATATCTAGGCATTCCTGAAATCACATCAATGAAAGGAAGATTTACATTTATCTGTTTAAACATATCCAAGAATTTGGATTGCTCGGCTTCAAGTTTCTCTTTCTTCATTTTACTCGGGTAAGGAAGTGGTGGTTGGTATGGTTTAACATAAGGTTTAGCCTTAACTTTGTTATCTTCATTAACCTTCTCAACTACCGGTTCTTTTTCCTTATCTTGATCAGGTTGTGGTTCTTGTGGAGTAAGAATAGCTTCATCAGAAGTTACAGGTATTTCAGGTGGTTTAAGTGTTGTACCACTTCTTGTGGTAATGGCTTTAGCTGTTTCATTTTGGGGGTTAGCATTTGTATCACTAGGTAGACTTCTCGGTTTTCTTTCACCTATTAACCTTGCTAGGTTACTTACTTCTTGTTCCAGATTTTGAATAGAAGCTTGTTGATTTCTAAATGCTTGAGCATTTTGTTCATTGGTTTGTTTCTGAGATGTGAAAAACTGCGTTTGAGTTTCAACTAGCTTCGTCATCATAACTTCTAAATTTGGCTTTTTATCATCGGTTTGTTGTGGTGGTTTGTTTTGAAAATTAGGTCTTTGCTGATTGTAAGTATTATTAGATACTTGTTGATTGCTAGGACCTTGTTGGTTGTTGTATGGAATATTTCTGTTATATTTCTGGTTTTGATTATAAATTGGTCTTGGCGGTTGATAATTATTCTGATAATTATTTCCAGGCCTTTGGTTTATGTATGAAATATTCTCTCTTTGTTCCATTGTTAATTCAATACTGAGACAATCTTTTGTCAAATGTGGTCCTCCACACTGCTCACAACTAATTCGTATTGAGTGAATATCTTTAGTCATCTTTTCCATTCGTCTCTCGACAGCATCTATCTTTGCGGAAATGGAATCTAAGTCATGGCTAGAATCGGCTCTAGCTGCTTTAGATGATCTAACGATATCTTTTTCTTGGTGCCACTCATGTGAGTGGGAAGCAGTGTTATCAATAATTTTGTAAGCATCAGTTTCGGTTTTTTTCATAATAGAACCACCAGCTGCTATATCTATGTCTTTCCTTGTAGTGATGTCGCATCCTTGGTAGAATATTTGTACTATTTAACAGGTGTCTAAACCATGTTGCGGACATCCTCTTAACAACTTTCCAAATCTAGTCTACGCCTCATATAGAGTTTCATTTGGTTTCTGTGTGAACGTAACAATTTCTCCTTGAAGTCTTACGGCTTTAGATGCCGGAAAGAATTGTTTAAGAAATTTTTCAACTAAAACGTCCCATGTATCAATCGCCCCTTCAGGTAACGATTCCAACCAATCTTTGGCTTCTCACTTTAAAGTCCAGGGAAATAACATGAGATATATCTGTTCATCCTCCACTTCTCGGATTTTAAATAGTGTGCAGATCCTATTAAAGGTACGTAGATGTTCATTTGGATCTTCCTTCGGCGCACCACTAAATTGGCATTGATTAGTCACCATGTGTAGAATTTGTCCTTTGATTTCATAATCTGGCGCATTAATGTCTGGATGAGTAATTGCGTGACCTTGGCCAGTGCGTTTAGCTCTCATTCGGTCTTCCATACTTAAAGGTTCCAGATTCTCCATAATTGAATTTGTTGAATCGGAATTACTAGAGGATTCTGATTTAATGGTTCGTTCCTCAACAATCTTTGTTTGAATGATTGGTGGTTCCGGAGGAAAGTTTAGTGGTTCAGGATCTATGAATCGTTCCTGAATATTCTCCGGATTCTCAATTGTGAGGTCGGGTTCAAAAAATGGATTATCGGAAATTTGAACTGGAGTACTTGGTCGACTGGATGACAATTCTAAAGAAAAATCAACGGCGGTAATATTTGCTAAATGTCTTGATCTATTTACAGGTGGTGAACGTACAAAAGGTGGTGAACGTCTTGCTCGGTGCATTCACTGAATATCCTATTAGTTTTTAAAAGGAAAGAAAAATTATATAAGTTATCCAATCAATAGACTTTTCTGATTTTGCCCACGTTTCGAATAGCCAAAAGATGCAGCAGAGGGGCAGGATTCGTTTGGTCTCAATATAATTGAGGACTGTTTGGCTCCAATAACCCGGTCCACGTACAAATCCAACTATTACTACGAACCAGAAAATTTTGATGTCTATCAATTTAACCACTTAAAATAAATTTTCGTAATTTTAAGAAATTTAGATAAGAAGTAGAATAAAAATCTATGTCCTAAAACTAGAATAGCGAGAAATAAGAAAGAAAAAGAGTTCGTCGAAAAAGGTCGAAAAAGAAAAATGGTTGAAAAATAAAAGGTGACGGAAAAATAAAAGAAACTTATAAAACTTAAAAACAATTGACTAACCTAACCTTATTACTACAACTAACTTAAAATTATAATCGCAAATTGAGATTACTAATTGGAATGATAATTGATACATAGGAAAAAATCGTCTAAAAATATTAAAGCTTACAAGAAAAACTATATCCCAAATGGAAATAACTTAAAAAGAAACTAAAACTTAAAAAGGCGTCGCAAAATTCTAAAGCACCTAAATCTTAGTCTAAAGAAAAAGCACTTAAGGAATTCTACGGCAAAGCCTAAAAATTTAGAAGTAAAAATAACTATGCAAAAACTAAGTTTAAAACTAAATATGAGTGAAAAATGCAAAAATTACGCTAAAACGATTAAAAAGGGACAAAATATAAAAATATACAAAAAGTTGTAAAAAGTTACAAATTTTTATAAAAATATTATTTTTATATTATTTATTTTATAAAACTATTACTTTTTATATATTAATAAAACTAAATAAACTTAATATTACAAATTAAATAAATAAAACTAAATTAATTAATATTAATTAACTAAACAAACCCTAATTAGGGTGTTAATAATAAAAATTAAAATATACTCCGTAATTAATGCGATATTAGGGTTCTGTGTGGCCCGTGTCAGACGGCTCCGCGAGTCGCGGTTGTCGAGGCAGCAAACTCCGCGAGTCGCGGGGTTCCAGAATTCAACTCAGGTACAGTTTTTTTTATTCGACGTTTTTTTTTTCTGTTTTATATTTTTCTGTTTTAAAATCTAAATATTTATATAATAAAAACTTATATTTAAAAACTTAAATAAAAATAGAACTACTTTATAATTTTATAAATAAAAATCGTAAAACTAGATTTATAAATATATTTTATTTTTTTTCGGTTTTTTTATGTGTTTTAAATAAAAACAAAATACTTAAGTAAAACTTATATAAAAATAAAGAAACTTTATAAAACTTAAATATTTAACAAAATCTTAAAAATACTTATATTTTTGTTTTTCTTTTTTTATTTTCGAATATTTAAAACGTATTTTTATAAAAACGAATTTTAATAAAAGTAAACTAATTTTTTTTTTTTATATATTAGCGTTGCTTCCGGCTTTTAAGCTAGACTTTTTCCCCGGCAGCGGCGCCAAAAATACTTGATGTGGTAGCGTGGTGTATATAAAATAGCTATTAATTTTAGCAGGAAATACTATTAAATAGTATACAATTTTATACAAGATATTTATTTATTTAGAGAATGGATATACTTAAACCTTGCTACAACACTTATAGGCAGTGTACCTAATCGTACAGTAGTGTAGTTTTTAGTAAGTCCTGGTTCGTTCCACAGGGAAAATCTTAAAACAAAGCTTAACGCTATATTAGTTTACTTTTATAAAAATACAAATATATATATATAAGTAATATTATTATTATAAAGGGGGTTTTTACCGTTTAATGACCGGTTTGTCGATTTTAAAACTTTAGTCGCAGTTAAAACCAAATGTAAAATAATAAATAAAAGACTTAATTTAAAGCGTAAAGTAAATAACGATAATGAAATTGCGATTAATAAAAAATGCGATAAAATAAACTTGCGATAATTAAAAAGTACGATAATTAAAAGTGCAATTAAATACAATAACAATAAAAATGCGATAATTAGAAGTGCAATTAAATATAAAATAAAGGAAATTAAATATGAAATAAAAGAATTATGCTTATTTAAACTTCCATAATCATGATGTTTGACGTGTTGATTTTAGTTTTATGCCCATGGGTTAATTGTCCTTTGTCCTGGATTATTTAATATGTCCGTCTGGTTTTTGTCCATAACAGTCCATCAGTCATAAATATAAAGTGCGAGTGTCCTCGTCAAATTATTCTTATACCCGAAGTTAAATATTCCAACTAATTGGGGACTTAAATTGTAACAAGATTTTAATACTTTATTTAATAATTACACCAGGATGTCGACTGAGTGTAACCCAAGGTTTTAATATTTTGTTATCAATTATACCAAGTGTCCTTGTACATAATTTCACCCCTGTTTTAATTATTCTAGTGGCTATTAATCCATTCCCGTGTCCGGTTAAATGAACGATTATTCGTACATATAAATACCCGCCCATCGTGTCCGATCGAGTGTATATGGTAATTTATAGGGACGCCCAATTGTAAATCTTTATATTAACATTAACAAACTATCATTTAGTTAAACAAATATAAAGCCCATTAATAGCCCATAGTCTAATTTCCACAAGTGTCGTTCTTTTGTCCAAACCCCAATTATGGTACAAAGCCCTAATTACCCAATTTTAGTAATTAGCCCAACATCATGATTACTTCGGATTAAATAAGCATAATAATAACTTAGCTATGAGACATTAATATAAAAAGGTTGAACATAACTTACAATGATTAAAAATAGCGTAGCGTTACACGGACAGAATTTCGACTTACACCCTTACAACATTTGCTAACATACCCTTATTATTAGAATTATAATTAAAATTAAAATTAAAATATAAATTATAAATATAAATATTACGTTTATAGATAGAGAGATGGATATATATGTTATTTTTACGATCAGAATGCGCGAGCTTTATAGGCAGTTTCAAAATTAGGGGCTCCGTGATTCGCGTAGTTTTTGCACTGCAAACTCCGCAAGTCGCGGAGTTTGTAAATACAGCTCACAAACTTTGGAGTCTTTCTTGCCGACGGATTTTTATTATTTATATAATATATAAATAATTATAAGAATTATTTAAATATTATATTATATTTATGTGCATAGTTAACTTGTAATTTTTAGTCCGTTGCGTCGAGCGTTGAGAGTTGACTCTGGTCCCGGTTCCGGATTTTCGAACGTCCTTGCGTACAATTTAATATCTTGTACTTTGCGTTTTGAATCTTGTACTCTTGTAATTTCGAGACGTTTCTTATCAATAATTGGAACCTCTTTGATTGTATTTTGTACTTTTGAGCTTTTTGGTCGTTTGCGTCTTCAATTCGTCGAATCTGTCTTTTGTCTTCACCTTTTATTATTTAAAATAAATATCACTTTTAAATAGAACAATTGCAACTAAAAGCTTGTCTTTCTTGAGGAATAATGCTATGAAATATATGTTCATTTTTAGCATTATCAAGAACTCTGGGTGAACCGACTCTGTAATTGCATGCATTGATAAATAGAACTAGTGCTTAATAACAAATCATCCGACACTGCGAATAGGAGATCTAGGCGAACATTCTTTTATCTATTGAATTCAAACTATCTTTATTTTCCGTTGAGTCTGCAATTTGATTTATTTAAACTTAAAAACCCAAAAATATTGTCTTTTACTTTTGATCTATCTTTGATTTGGCTAATCGTTAAATAGCCACAAAACAAATATTCTCGTACTTTCGATTTTCATAGTTTAACTTAGTTTACTTTTATTAGTTGCAAACTTAATTCTCACTTAATACTGTCCTTGGAACGATCTTGGATTTTACCAATATCTATACTGCTACACGATCGGGTACACTGCCCGTTAGTGTGTAATCTTTTAATAACCGGTATTTTCCATTGATAAATAATATACACGATAATACACATTAAGTTTTTGGCGCCGCTGCCGGGGACAGGTGTGTCGAAAATTAAGATTGTTATCTAATTGTTCTTAGTTTAGTTAGTTATAGTTTATTATTTCTTTTCGTTATTCTCAGTTGAATCGGTGCGTTTAATCAGTTGTTAGTTGTGATTTCGCAGATAACAGGTAGTGCATGCCACATACGCGTTCTTCTAATTCTCCGATTCTTCAACCATTTGCAGAACCCGAAAGAGAGTTATTCAGAGCTTTAAGTCAAGAGCAACAGTCTATAGTGGATTCATCTTTTTCTTCGAGTGCTAATATAATTAATTTGGGAAGTAGTTCTGAGACTGTGGTGCCCGATACACCACCTGAAATCAGAGAAGAAGAAGAATCTTACATTTCATTAGATCTTTTCGAGACTGAAGATATGGCTGACCAAGAACAACCACCTCGTCCTCAGACTATGGCAGAAAAGTTGAAGGCCACACGAGGGGGCCAAGGCAACTCGATTACTCAACCGAACATCACTCAGCCTTTTCAAATTACAGGGCCGATCCTGAGTTTGATTTCTTCTGACTGCCAATTTCATGGCAAGGATAGTGAGGATGCTAACGAGCATCTTCGTATTTTCAATGATGTTTGCAATTTGTTTAAGTTGCATGAGGTTGCCGATGCATCGATCAAGACAAGGCTTTTTCCTTGGACTCTTAAGGGAGAAGCAAAGAGATGGTTAGATAAGCAACCAGAGGGTACGATTACCTCTTAGGAGATTTTGATGGATAAGTTTTTATCGAAGTTTTTCCCTGCGTCTCGAGCTGCTAGACTTCAAGCAGAAATTTCTCAATTCAGACAAAAGAGCAGCGAGACATTATTTGATGCTTGGGACCGTAATTCTAATATGCTACGCTCGTGTCCGCAACACGGGTTGAATGATTTACAGAAGGTCCAGATTTTCTACAAGGGTTGTGATATCCCAACTCGTCAGACTATCGATCAAGCAGCAGGTGGTACGTTAATGGATAAGACCGAAGAAGAGGCGCTAGAGATAATTGAAAAGCAAGCTGCCTACTCTCACGAATGGCATCAAGATCATGAGTCATTCCATTCAGCTTCAGTTAAGAGAACTGAAACCCATGGTGCATATGACGATTTTGGGTCTATAAGTGCTAAGTTGGATTCTTTTGGTAGGAATTTGGAGAAGATAAATAAGGATATTCATGGTATAAAGGTTGGTTGTGAGTATTGTGGGGGATTACATCTGGCAAAAGATTGTGATGCAGGTTTGAATATGAATTAGAAGGAAGAGATAGCTTATATTAGTCAACAGAACAACAATCAGTTTCAGGGACGTGCGCAGTTTAATAGGAATTTCAACAATCCCTATAATCCTCAAGGTAATCAAGGTTCGAGGTTCTAGCCAGGTTCTAGTGGAGGATATCAACAGCAAGCTCCAGGGTATTTTCAGAAACCACAAGCCGAATAGAAAAAGTCTAACCTTGAAGCTATGATCGAAAAGCTTGTGATTTCTCAAACTCAGCTTGTTACTACTATTACTCAGAACAATGAGAAGAATGATCAAATGTTTCGAAATCAACAAGCAGCTATTCAGAATCTGTAGAAACAAATTGGTCAACTTGCTAATCAGAATAATGTGAGGAAACCGGGGGAGTTACCGAGTAAGACAGATACTAACCCGAAGAATGAGCACGTTAATGATATCACTACCCGCAGTGGTTTAGCATATGATTCACCGCGGAAGGCCGATGAGTATGATTTACGAGTGCCGTTGGTTAAGGATAGTGAGCTGGTTGTTGTTAGTGAGCCGGAGGGGGATAAGGAGCCGGAACAGGTGATTGAGAAGGTTGTGAGGGTACCGGAAACTGTTGCTGCTAAACCGGTAGTAAAAGATTATCAACCACCACTCCCATTCCCGAGGAAGCAGAGATTAGAAAAGCTGGAGGCAGAAAAGTCCAAGTTCATGGACTTGATTAAAAAAGTTAACATTAATTTGCCTTTTATTGATGTGATTGCAGGTATGCCCAAGTATGCAAGGTTTCTTAAGGACTTGCTAACTAACAGGAAGAAGCTGGAGAACGTGTCTTCAGTCAGGTTGAATGCCGCATGCTCAGCGGTAGTTGCAAACAAGCTTCCCGAGAAGCTTGAGGATCCTGGGAGTTTTACCATTCCTTGTTTACTGGGT
Organism: Rutidosis leptorrhynchoides; assembly: GCF_046630445.1. NCBI lineage: Eukaryota > Viridiplantae > Streptophyta > Magnoliopsida > Asterales > Asteraceae > Rutidosis > Rutidosis leptorrhynchoides. Next base: position 684,520,604 of record NC_092333.1, read on the forward strand.
AATTTGGACTGTATGAGGGCGTTGGCAGATTTGGGGGCTAGCATAAATTTAATGCCCTACTCTATTTATTTGAAGCTAGACCCCGGGGAGTTGAAACCCACGCGTATGGCCATTCAGCTAGCGGACCGCTCTATTAAATTCCCTCGTGGAATTATCGAGAATATGCTAGTTAAGACCGGGTCATTGGTTTTTCCGGCCGATTTCGTGGTGTTGGATATGGAAGTGGATGAGAGGATTCCACTGATTTTGGGTCGGCCATTTTTGAATACTGCTAGGTGTATCATTGATGTTTATGGCCAACAGTTTACCCTTAGGATAGATGATTTGCATGCGACTTTCTCAATCGACCATGCTTTAAAATACCCTGCCTACACTGATGATACATGTTATTTTCTTAACACTGTGAATGTCCAGTCTGAGTTGTTGCAGGAATTCCCAGAGTTACAGTGTTCAAGAGAATGTTCATTGGTTGAAATTGATGAAGAGTTGCAGGCTGAGGAGGTGGATATTTTGACCACCTTGATGGAAAACGGCTATGAGCCGACTGAGGAGGAGTTCAAAGAACTCGAACGCGATGCGGATTACCGGAGCAAGTCTTCAATTGAAGAACCTCCCGAGTTAGAATTGAAGCCACTTCCTGATCATTTGGAATACGCTTATTTGCAGGAGAAATCTAAGCTCCCAGTAATTATTTCTTCTTCTCTTACTACATGTCAGAAAACTGAGCTTGTAACCATGCTGCAGGCCCATAAACCGGCCATTGCATGGAAAATTCACGACATCAAGGGTATTAGTCCCTCCTATTGCACCCACAAAATCCTAATGGAGGATAACTCCAAACCTTTGGTGCAACGACAAAGGAGGTTGAACCCGCACATGCAAGAAGTCGTGAAGAAAGAGATTATTAAGCTCCTCGATGCAGGTCTGATTTACCCGATCTCTGACAGTCCTTGGATTAGCCCGGTACACTGTGTACCTAAGAAAGGTGGTATGACTGTTATCACCAACGATAAAAATGAGTTAATTTCCACTAGGACTGTCACGGGGTGGCGTGTTTGTATTGACTATCGAAAGTTGAACGACGCCACACGTAAAGACCACTTCTCGTTACCTTTCATGTATCAAATGCTAGAGAGGTTAGCGGGAAACAGCTTTTACTGTTTTCTTGATGGTTTTTCGGGCTATTTCCAGATTCCTATCTCGCCCGAGGACCAAGAGAAAACTACTTTCACATACCCGTATGGCACATTTTCATACCGACGCATGCCCTTTGGCCTTTGCAATGCTCCGGCCACTTTTCAAAGGTGCATGATGGCCATATTCCACGATATGATAGAGGATTGCATGGATGTGTTCATGGATGACTTTTCGGTCTTCGGTGACACTTTTGATTCATGCCTTCTTAATTTGGAACGGATGTTGGAACGGTGTGAGAAGTCTAATCTTGTGCTCAATTGGGAAAAGTGCCATTTCATGGTTCAAGGGGGCATAGTTATCAGGCACAAGATTTCTAGGGATGGTATTGAGGTGGATCCCGCGAAGGTAACTGTAGAGACCCGTCCTAATCCATCTGGACGAAGTCCATACCGATTACAAACGATTCACAACAGTTGATTACATCGCGAGGTAATTAACCTCTATATGATAAATTTTACAAACATTGCATTCATTTTTAAAAGACAAACTTTCGTTACATCGACAGTTGACAGGCATGTAAAGCATTTCATAATATATCCAAATATAATTGACTTAATAATAATCTTGATGAACTCAACGACTTGAATGCAACATCTTTTGAAATATGTCATGAATGACTCCAAGTAATATCTCTAATATGAGCAAATGCACAGCGGAAGATTTCTTTCGTACCTGAGAATAAACATGCTTTAAAGTGTCAACCAAAAGGTTGTTGAGTTCATTAGTTTATCATAAAGAATCATTTCATAATTTTAATAGACCACAAGATTTCATACTTCCATTTCTCATAATCATACGTCCCATGCATAGAGACAAAAATATCATTCATATGGATTGAACACCTGGTAACCGACATTCACAATATGCATATAAGAATATCCCCATCATTCCGGGATCCTCCTTCGGACATGATATAAATTTCAAAGTACTAAAGCATCCGGTACTTTGGATGGGGCTTGTTGGGCCCGATAGATCTATCTTTAGAGTTCGCGTCAATTAGGGTGTCTGTTCCCTAATTCTTAGATTACCAGACTTAATAAAAAAGGGCATATTCAGTTTCGATCATTCAACCATAGAACGTAATTTCGATTACTTGTGTCTATTTCGTAAAACAGTTATAAAAGTTGCGCATGTATTCTCAGCCCAAAAATATAAAGGGTAAAAAGGTAAATGAAACTCACCATACTGTATTTTGTAGTAAAAATACATATAACATCATTGAACAAGTGTAAGGTTGGCCTCGGATTCACGAACCTAAATTAATTATATATATTTATGTGTTGGTCAATATTTGTCTAACAAATTAAGTCAAGTCATAGTGTACCACAATCCTAATGCTCGAGACTAATATGCAGTAGTCAACAAAAGTTTATTTGTCTCAAAAAAAAGATTTCCAAAATGATTATTATATAGATTAAATGTCGTCGTTTTATATTTTAAAGATTTTTAAAAGATTTATTAGCGTAGATAATAAATACAATTTTATATTAGAATTAATATAATCCAATGTACTTTTATATATTTAAGTAATAAAATTTATAGAGTTTATTTAATATCATAAAGATAATATGTTGGGTATTGTTAATGTAAATTTATTACATGTAGTAAAATACGTTTGTATCACATATTTAATTGATAAAATAATGTTGGTAAAAAAAATAATAAGTAAAAGTCGTATTATTTTGTAATAGTAAATCAATATTTATATTTATTAAATTGATATTATGATAAAGTGATAATTCTAATTATAATTTCTTTAATATTTACGACACTTTTTAATATTAATAATAATTTTTATTTAAAAAAAATAATAATAATGCTATTTTATAATAACAATAACATTTCTTATTAAAATGATAATTTTGGTAAAATGCTATTTTTAATATTAACGATACCTTTAATAATATTAGTGGTGATAAAAAATAATAAGAACGATAATTTTATCAAAATCACCATCGTACAATAATTAAATTTCATCATGATACTCATACTCATTATTTCCTAATCAATTTGTTAATAGTTTTTAAATCGTCTTTTATATCATGTTCATTTTAATGATAATAATAGTAATTATAATAATTAAGGATTACTAATATTAGTTTTTAATTATAACAATACTAATAATAATAAATATTATGATGATAATACTAATAACTATTTTAAATGATAAAAATACTAATAATAATTATAACATTAACAATAATAACAATAGTAAAAATAACAATCTTTAATGATAATACATTTTATTGATAATAATAATAATAATAATAATAATAATAATAATAATGATAATAATAATAATAATAATAATAATAATAATAATAATAATAATAATAATAATAATAATAATAATGATAATGATAATGATAATTATAATTATAATCATATTTAGATGAAAACTAGAACGACGATAATAACGACAATAATACTAACCATTTTTAATAATAATGCGAAAATTCATTTGACGATAACTTCTAATCCATCCGTCAAAACCATTCGGTATCTAAAGGAAAAGTTCATAATTTTTCGATAGCTTTCTAAGGACATGCATATCTTATATCTTATTTCATCCCTAGTAATACAACCTTTAAGATTTAACATAACCTATCTACGGGCAATATCAAATATACAAGCATGCATAATCCTATTTTCTCGAGCACTAGTCAAGGATACACTATTAATAAATAAAAGTTAAGTTATGAGTGCTCACGTATCAATATTGGGATTCAATATTGCAGGAAAGGTACGTAAACGCAATGGAGATGATAAATACTAGTTTGACCTTACGAGCATACCCCCAAACATTACCCATAACCTCCTTAGCTATAACCCATAATTTCCTTATCCCCATCCTGCTCCCAAAACGTGTTTTAAATAACTCGCGCGTACCCTTGTCGTAGTATTTTATGTAATATACTACTAATAATAATACCACTCATAATATTAATAATAATAATATTAATCTTTAATAATAATAATAATAATAATAATAATAATAATAATAATAATAATAATAATAATAATAATAATAATAATAATAATAATAATAATAATAATAATAATAATAATAATATAAATATGTAATACCTACGGAGTAATATTTTTGTGTTGTAAAAATGCAGAGTGCTCGAGCCTTTTGTAGCCAGTTTCTGAAACGGGGCCTCCGTGACTTGCCGCACCTCCCCCTTTGTTTCACCGCGACTCGCGGAGAGTGGCTTCCAGCCCACTCTTTGGCTCTATCTTGCCGACACAATTCTTTTATTTATTTAATTTAAATAATTAATTAAATATTATATTATATTTACGTTAATGGTAAAAATATAATTTTTACAAAAATTACTTTTACGTCGTCACTCAGCTAATGTCCCGGTTCCGGTTTTCTAACCCAAGTTTCGTACGCTAAGAAAACTAACACTTTACGTTTTGTGACTCGTACCTTTATTAAAAATTAAACTTAAACTAATGGAAAACTAACCCACTCAAAATGTAACTTAATCTTTTGAGCATTGTGGTCATTTATTTTTATAAATCAAAGTCCCGTTGTCTGTCCAAGTATATTTTAAATCAAAACGTTTTATAACTAAGTTATATATTTAGAATTATAAATTTATATACAATATATATGTTTGAAATATTTATCTCATAAAATAATATTTATCTTTTCAAAACTAAATATATTTCAAAGTATAATTCAAGATCGTTTACATAATCGAAATATTATATCATGTAACGTTTTATACTGTAAACTTAATTTGATAAAATCCTTTTATGCACCAACGTTCATTTTAATTTCCTTAAACTTTCTAACTAATATAACTTAATATCAATTGAATCAATTAACAAGTGTTACTATCGTTTACATATCAAATTTGCAATCATATATACCTAAACACATTTTAATTACACGTTGCACGTTATTTATATATAACAACCAATAATCCAACTTACGTTAATTAAATAAAGACATTTTGATAACCAAGTTATGTTATATCGAAAATCGTTTTCGTACGTTTGAAAATAGATCAATCCAGTATTATGATATTCAATTATCCATTAACCTTTGTCTAATCTTCAATGATAACACTTTTGTCCTTATATGTAATTCACTTTACTAAATTTCCGAATACCGTTAAAAGAAATAATTTCTCAAACCAACGTGGGTCTCATAACAGAGACTCATAATCATAACTCAATGTATCTGATAAATCAATCATTTGATATTATCTTTTAATCTCGTTGATAAACTTACATCGAACAAATACGTTCAAGTAAAGTATTATTCATTCAATACCTTGATAGCATTTCTATGTTTATAAAATAGATCTCATAGCTTATATTCATATCAACTAATCCGTTCAAAGTTTTCAAGTCACCTAATAATCTCATAACTTATTTTTTTTGTATCACCAAACTCCTAAATGTTTTATCAATATTTCTTAGATTAATAATTACACATATGTACATACACATACATTTCTATTTACACAATTTTTGTTCGTGAATCGTCAGACATGGTCAAAGGGTAATTGATTACATGAATATAGTTTTCAAACTTTTCGAGACTCATCATTACAGATTTTGCTTATTGTGTTGGAACATATAAAGATTAAGTTTTAATTTGGTCGGAAATTTCCGGGTCGTCACAGTACCTACCCGTTAAAGAAATTTCGTCCCGAAATTTGAGTGGAATGGTCATGGTTGACAATAAGTATGTTTTCATGACGTATCCGAGCTAGAAATTATAGTTTTATCATCAGTGAGTAATATAGGTAAAAAAAAAATAATTTGATTACGCGAAGAGTATTATCGAAGCTATCGTAAGAGAGGGAACTGATGACGTAGTTATGATTGATTTCCGGAATTCATGGGATTTAAAGAAAATCTTCGTAATAAGATTTGGTTCTTCGGTGATATAGGAAATCAGATCTTCTTTGATTAAATGCAATAATCTGTTTCGATTGCTCTGTCGGATATTTTACTATAAATCCACTCCCTTCGTTTCCTTATTTTCACAGCTCACACCTTCCATTCTTTCTCCTCTGATTCATATTTTTAAAGCATTCATTAATATGCGCCATCCAGTTCTGATCCTTGATATACTCTTAACTTTCATATCTGTCATTCTTCTCTTTCATCTACCACCGGAGGATTATATTTACTTCTACTATTATCTTGGGGTTATAGTGTTTTTAATTTTCCCGTGCCTTTACGTGGCAATACGTATTGATATGCACGGTTTGTAATTTATGTGTTGTTGTCGAGCTTTATATTTTCTTTATATTCAAGAGTTCCATACTTTCGTCTCCTCTTCCCGACTTCAAGTCAAGCGAATAATGGTCCGGAATTCGTAGATATGGATTTTGAAATGAACATAGTTAATGTTCTAGAAGGAAATCGTAATGGCACGATCTTGATTTTTCAAATTACTAGAATATCTGAAAAGATAGAACTATTAAGAATATATGTTCTTGATATACTTGGAGATTGGGTAGAATGTAAGAGTCGTGTAACATGGCACATGATGACGTTATGATCTGTGAATCATCACGTTCCATTAGAAACTCAGCATGACTTACTGTAATATAATCACGTTGATCAAGTGTCATTATATTATACTAACTCATGCATCAGTTCCCAATATTACTTTAATAACATTCATATTTCAAGCTCGAAAGTTTACAGAATATAGAAACTAACAGTTTCAATATGATGTAACACTGATAGCACAAAGAGATTAATGATTTCAGATAAGAATTGTTATGAAAATATTCTCGGAAATATCAAAGATATTTATGATGATATTTTCAGAATTTCTGAGATCGAATGTTGATGAAGAAAATCCTTTCGCAAGGATTTAGAATAAATAAGGAGCAAGATATTCACTAAAGACTTCATCAGAAACAGAATCATCAGGGTTCTTTATGTACAAGTTTAGTCCTTGTGATTTGCTCAGAGTCTCCTTCATGGTTTGCTCAATTCGTTTTTCAGTACCAAACTTCCTTTTGAGCTTTTCCAACGTATCTTTTTTTTATCAAACTTTTGACTGTTAAAATCATCCATAGTTTTTGTTGCTTCATTCAACTTTTCAAAATTTAGAGCATTAATTCACAGACTGGGTGCTTTTCTGAATTTCAGAATGGAAGATCATAGTTCTAAGAGATAAATGTTATATGGATACATATAACTGTTGATGTGGAAACGTTGCGAGACTCAAAATACAAATTTGCTGATTCCCGGTAATTGGTATGGCAGTTCTCGTTACAAGATGCGGATGAGTATATGATAGGGTTTCAATGAATAAATATAATGATTTGTCAGAGAGATTTAAGCCAAAAAAAACAACGAGGCTGCTGGTACGTCTTCTGGTAATATGGTGGAATATAAAAGAATTCTCCGTTATAAAAAGGGTAATTGTATATATCAGGATTATAGTAAGGCTACTTCGAATGAAAAGTCGAAGTTGACTTGCTGGAGCTGTGACAAAATTGGCTACTTTGAAAAGGGATCGCAAAGTTATTTTTGCTAATAAATGTCAAAGGATCTGATGCGGCTACGTGTTAAACTTTTACTCAGTTGCCGAGAGTTTCTCAGGTGCATAACTATATGCATAAACCTTTCCTTCCGTAGATGAAGTGCGGTTGATTCATCCTATCGATTGAGGTGTTTTCAAGAATCATGAAAGGTTTGAACGCAGATTGTAATCGTCAAGATACAGATGAGGTTTAAGATGAGATCAAGTGGCAAACTTGAAGATATGTTTAGTTTCATATGTTATAATCAATATTTTAATTCATTTTAATTATCCAATGTCGACAGTCCATATTTGATAGTCCACAATTAACAGTCCGATAATACATATATAGCTTAATATATAATATCCGAATTAATTAATACGTATCGGGACCCGTGTACATGTCTCAGACTCGATCACAACTCAAAATATATATATTATTATAGAATCAACCTCAACCCTGTATAGAGAACTCGATCATTACTGCATATAGAGTGTCTATGGTGATTCCAAATAATATATATAGATGCATCGATATGATATGTCAAAACCTTGTATACGTGTCCAGATATTTAAAGTGCGTAAAATAAATAACAGGAATTAAATAACTATAACTAAAGTGCGTAAAGTAAATAACAGAAATTAGATGACAATAAATAAAATTGCGGGAATGTAAATTAAGATAATTAAATTGCAATAAATAAAATGCGATAAATAGAATGTAATCAGTTAGCTAGGAATAGTTAGCTGGAACAGTTAGCATGGTTTCTTAACAAAATTCCATATTGTTAATTAGTCTGTTTCTAATCAATTTTTATTGTGTCCATTATTTCTTCATTATACCACTTGTTGGATTCTGGTAAGTAAAAATCCAAATATGAAATTGAATTTGAATGAAAATGGTTATTCTGTGGTGAACGGATTCGTATATTGATAGATGTAGGTAGGATGGTAATCGACAGTTGAATCAGATTCGAAGACTGTACAATGTAACTTATTAATGTGAAATCTTAAATATTTCTCGGGTATTACCTACCCGTTAAAATATTTTTACCATTAACAGTTTGTACGAAAGAATTTTTAATCACAATCTTTATGAAAATATATTTACATATATATTTTCTTCAGATGTAATTATGGATTTAATGAGTCAATGTGATATTAAACTCATCAGATTTACGATTAGAACTATGATACATAATCTCTAAAACATTAGAGTTTACATAATCGTCATGTCGAACGATGATAAATGATGTAGAATGATTTGTGGAACGATAATTATACTCGAGGTACAGAATGAGATGTTGAGGCATGGATTGTTGAAACTTGGGTTGTTGGTGGTACTGGTGCCATTGGTGCTAAGGCTGGTGATGTTACTGGTGTTGGTGATATTGTTGATGATTGCAAATTGTATACCGTGCTCTCTAAAGTTAATACTCGAGCTCGGAGTTTTCTAACTTCTTCTACTAACCCGAGTTGTTTATCAATGTGAGGTAGAGGTTGGATATCTTCTCTAGTTCCATTAATGGTAGTTTCAAGACGAAAAATTCTTGCAAATAGGGTATAAACGGTATTGCGAACGGGTTCGCCGGTGAGCGGGTCAAGTACTCCAAGGTTAGGTGGTAGATTTGATTCATGATATGGAGTACCTTCTTCCTTTCTCCATAGGGTGAGTATGTCGCGAACCCATCCCCATTTTCTCCAGTAATCACGGTAGTTGATTGGTTGGTGTGCTCCTGTCACGCTGTCTTCAGAGTCAGAGGAACTTGGTCGATTCGTAGAGGCCATCTTAAACGATCTCAGGAAAGATTTTTGGTATGAAGAGTTTAGTGGCATCAATTGATAGTTAGATGGTATTCTCAATGCATAATTTGCATAGATATATATATAGTACCAGGATCCCTTAAATTAAGGAGAAATTTACGAGAGATATCAGGCAAGGTCTACAGTAACAGATACACTAAGATATGAATTGTCAGATACGCTAAGATATGAATTTTGTCTATACACTATTCATGCAGTCAATGCAGTAAAATGTGTCTAGACTAAGAATAATGAGTAGGTAATTTCCTAAGGATGATAAGCAGATGTTTTCCGATAAAAATGATAAGCAAAACGTTTGACATGCAGACACGGTCGAAGTCCAGACTCACTAATGCATCCTAACGACTATCAGTTAGGCACGCTAATGCAAGACCTGGTTCGCTAAGACCACCGCTCTGATACCAACTGTAGAGACCCGTCCTAATCCATCCGGACGAAGTCCATATCGATTACAAACGATTCACAACAGTTGATTACATCGCGAGGTAATTAACCTCTATATGATAAATTTTACAAACATTGCATTCGTTTTTAAAAGACAAACTTTCGTTACATCGACAGTTGACAGGCATGTAAAGCATTTCATAATATGTCCAAATATAATTGACTTAATAATAATCTTGATGAACTCAACGACTCGAATGCAACATCTTTTGAAATATGTCATGAATGACTCCAAGTAATATCTCTAATATGAGCAAATGCACAGCGGAAGATTTCTTTCGTACCTGAGAATAAACATGCTTTAAAGTGTCAACCAAAAGGTTGGTGAGTTCATTAGTTTATCATAAAGAATCATTTCATAATTTTAATAGACCACAAGATTTCATACTTCCATTTCTCATAATCATACGTCCCATGCATAGAGACAAAAATATCATTCATATGGATTGAACACCTGGTAACCGACATTCACAATATGCATATAAGAATATCCCCATCATTTCGGGATCCTCCTTCGGACATGATATAAATTTCGAAGTACTAAAGCATCCGGTACTTTGGATGGGGCTTGTTGGGCCCGATAGATCTATCTTTAGAGTTCGCGTCAATTAGGGTGTCTGTTCCCTAATTCTTAGATTACCAGACTTAATAAAAAGGGGCATATTCAGTTTCGATCATTCAACCATAGAACGTAATTTCGATTACTTGTGTCTATTTTGTAAAACAGTTATAAAAGTTGCGCATGTATTCTCAGCCCAAAAATATAAAGGGTAAAAAGGTAAATGAAACTCACCATACTGTATTTTGTAGTAAAAATACATATAACATCATTGAACAAGTGTAAGGTTGGCCTCGGATTCACGAACCTAAATTAATTATATATATTTATGTGTTGGTCAATATTTGTCTAACAAATTAAGTCAAGTCATAGTGTACCACAATCCTAATGCTCGAGACTAATATGCAATAGTCAACAAAAGTTTATTTGTCTCAAAAAAAAGATTTCCAAAATGATTATTATATAGATTAAATGTCGTCGTTTTATATTTTAAAGATTTTTAAAAGATTTATTAGCGTAGATAATAAATACAATTTTATATTAGAATTAATATAATCCAATGTACTTTTATATATTTAAGTAATAAAATTTATAGAGTTTATTTAATATCATAAAGATAATATGTTGGGTATTGTTAATGTAAATTTATTACATGTAGTAAAATACGTTTGTATCACATATTTAATTGATAAAATAATGTTGGTAAAAAAAATAATAAGTAAAAGTCGTATTATTTTGTAATAGTAAATCAATATTTATATTTATTAAATTGATATTATGATAAAGTGATAATTCTAATTATAATTTCTTTAATATTTACGACACTTTTTAATATTAATAATAATTTTTATTTAAAAAAAATAATAATAATGCTATTTTATAATAACAATAACATTTCTTATTAAAATGATAATTTTGGTAAAATGCTATTTTTAATATTAACGATACCTTTAATAATATTAGTGGTGATAAAAAATAATAAGAACGATAATTTTATCAAAATCACCATCGTACAATAATTAAATTTCATCATGATACTCATACTCATTATTTCCTAATCAATTTGTTAATAGTTTTTAAATTGTCTTTTATATCATGTTCATTTTAATGATAATAATAGTAATTATAATAATTAAGGATTACTAATATTAGTTTTTAATTATAATAATACTAATAATAATAAATATTATGATGATAATACTAATAACTATTTTAAATGATAAAAATACTAATAATAATTATAACATTAACAATAATAACAATAGTAAAAATAACAATCTTTAATGATAATACATTTTATTGATAATAAGAATAATAATAATAATAATAATGATAATAATAATAATAATAATAATAATAATAATAATAATAATAATAATAATAATAATAATAATAATAATAATAATAATAATAATAATAATAATGATAATGATAATGATAATGATAATGATAATTATAATTATAATCATATTTAGATGAAAACTAGAACGACGATAATAACGACAATAATACTAACCATTTTTAATAATAATGCGAAAATTCATTTGACGATAACTTCTAATCCATCCGTCAAAACCATTCGGTATCTAAAGGAAAAGTTCATAATTTTTTGATAGCTTTCTAAGGACATGCATATCTTATATCTTATTTCATCCCTAGTAATACAACCTTTAAGATTTAACATAACCTATCTACGGGCAATATCAAATATACAAGCATGCATAATCCTATTTTCTCGAGCACTAGTCAAGGATACACTATTAATAAATAAAAGTTAAGTTATGAGTGCTCACGTATCAATATTGGGATTCAATATTGCAGGAAAGGTACGTAAACGCAACGGAGATGATAAACACTAGTTTGACCTTACGAGCATACCCCCGAACATTACCCATAACCTCCTTAGCTATAACCCATAATTTCCTTATCCCCATCCTGCTCCCAAAACGTGTTTTAAATAACTCGCGCGTACCCTTGTCGTAGTATTTTATGTAATATACTACTAATAATAATACCACTCATAATATTAATAATAATAATATTAATCTTTATTAATAATAATAATAATAATAATAATAATAATAATAATAATAATAATAATAATAATAATAATAATAATAATAATAATAATAATAATAATAATATAAATATGTAATACCTACGGAGTAATATTTTTGTGTTGTAAAAATGCAGAGTGCTCGAGCCTTTTGTAGCCAGTTTCTGAAACGAGGCCTCCGTGACTTGCGGCACCTCCCCCTTTGTTTCACCGCGACTCGCGGAGAGTGGCTTCCAGCCCACTCTTTGGCTCTATCTTGCCGACACAATTCTTTTATTTATTTATTTATTTAATTTAAATAATTAATTAAATATTATATTATATTTACGTTAATGGTAAAAATATAATTTTTACAAAAATTACTTTTACGTCGTCACTCAGCTAATGTCCCGGTTCCGGTTTTCTAACCCAAGTTTCGTACGCTAAGAAAACTAACACTTTACGTTTTGTGACTCGTACCTTTATTAAAAATTAAACTTAAACTAATGGAAAACTAACCCACTCAAAATGTAACTTAATCTTTTGAGCATTGTGGTCATTTATTTTTATAAATCAAAGTCCCGTTGTCTGTCCAAGTATATTTTAAATCAAAACGTTTTATAACTAAGTTATATATTTAGAATTATAAATTTATATACAATATATATGTTTGAAATATTTATCTCATAAAATAATATTTATCTTTTCAAAACTAAATATATTTCAAAGTATAATTCAAGATCGTTTACATAATCGAAATATTATATCATGTAATGTTTTATACTGTAAACTTAATTTGATAAAATCCTTTTATGCACCAACGTTCATTTTAATTTCCTTAAACTTTCTAACTAATATAACTTAATATCAATTGAATCAATTAACAAGTGTTACTATCGTTTACATATCAAATTTGCAATCATATATACCTAAACACATTTTAATTACACGTTGCACGTTATTTATATATAACAACCAATAATCCAACTTACGTTAATTAAATAAAGACATTTTGATAACCAAGTTATGTTATATCGAAAATCATTTTCGTACGTTTGAAAATAGATCAATCCAGTATTATGATATTCAGTTATCCATTAACCTTTGTCTAATCTTCAATGATAACACTTTTGTCCTTATATGTAATTCACTTTACTAAATTTCCGAATACCGTTAAAAGAAATAATTTCTCAAACCAACGTGGGTCTCATAACAGAGACTCATAATCATAACTCAAGGTATCTGATAAATCAATCATTTGATATTATCTTTTAATCTCGTTGATAAACTTACATCGAACAAATACGTTCAAGTAAAGTATTATTCATTCAATACCTTGATAGCATTTCTATGTTTATAAAATAGATCTCATAGCTTATATTCATATCAACTAATCCGTTCAAAGTTTTCAAGTCACCTAATAATCTCATAACTTATTTTTTTTGTATCACCAAACTCCTAAATGTTTTATCAATATTTCTTAGATTAATAATTACACATATGTACATACACATACATTTCTATTTACACAATTTTTGTTCGTGAATCGTCAGACATGGTCAAAGGGTAATTAATTACATGAATATAGTTTTCAAACTTTTCGAGACTCATCATTACAGATTTTGCTTATTGTGTTGGAACATATAAAGATTAAGTTTTAATTTGGTCGGAAATTTTCGGGTCGTCACAGTAACGGCTATTAAGAACCTTCCACCTCCCACCGATGTTAAGGGTGTTCGGAGTTTTCTCGGGCATTAAGGATTTTTCTAAAATTGCTAACCCGATGAACAAACTCCTCGAAAAGGACACACCGTTGAATTTCTCCGATGGGTGTCTTAAGGCATTCAATCTTCTTAAGGAGAAACTGATCAATGCACCAATCATAATTGCTCCGAATTGGTCCCTTTCATTCGAGCTTATGTGCGATGCTTCTGATTTTGCTGTTGGCTCTGTTTTGGGTCAAAGGGTCGAGAAACATTTCCGACCCATCTACTATGCAAGAAAGACCTTGCAGGGAGCACAATTGAATTATACTACCACTAAAAAGGAGCTCCTTGCGGTGGTCTTTTCGTTTGATAAGTTCAGGTCCTACTTAGTCTTGTTTAAGACTATAGTTTTCACGGACCATTCTGCTCTGAAGTACCTATTTTCGAAACCGGATGCAAAACCTCGACTGCTTAGATGGATTTTGCTTTTGCAAGAATTCAACATCGAGATCTGGGATAAGAAGGGTGCTGAAAATCTAGCGGCTGACCACTTGTCTAGACTCGAGAATCCGAATCTCGAAGTCCTTCACGAATCGAGTATCCATGATGATTTTTCCGATGAATATCTCATGGCGATGGACAAGGTGGACGAGCCATGGTACGTGGACATTGCTAATTATCTCGTTGGGGGATTCTTGGAAAAAGGGTGGTCGCATCAAAAGAGGAAGAAATTCTTCAGTGACCTTAAGTACTATTTCTGGGAGGCTCCTTATCTTTTTCATTGTTGTCCCGATGGGGTTATCCGCCGGTGTGTTTCCGGTGAGGAGTGTAGGCATATTTTGACTAAGTGCCATAGTGGGCCTACTGGTGGGCATTTTGGACCCCAAATCACGGGGCGTAAAGTCTATGATGCCGGCTTCTTTTGGCCGACAATTTTCAACGATGCTCACCGAATTTGCAAATCGTGCGATTCTTGTCAAAGGGCCAGTAAAGTCACCAAACGGGATGAGATGCCTCAATAAAGCATCCAAGTTTGTGAAGTATTTGACGTTTGGGGAATTGACTTTATGGGGCCATTTCCGAAATCTCAGAATTATAGTTACATACTCGTTGCCATTGACTACGTGTCTAAATGGGCTGAAGCGCAAGCTTTACCCACAAACGATGCACGAGTTGTGATTTCCTTCCTTAAGCGTTTATTTTCTCGATTTGGAACTCCTAAAACTTTGATTAGCGATAGGGGTACTCATTTTTGTAACGCCCAAGTGGAGAAGGTATTGAAGCTATATGGAGTTCTCCATAAAGTTTCTACTTCATACCAACCCCAAACGAGCGGACAAGTTGAGAACACCAATCAAGCTCTTATAGGGATTCTTGAGAAAACTGTAGGGTCGAATCCGAAGGAGTGGGCGAATAAACTCGATGAAGCTTTGTGGGCGTTTAGAACCGCCTTCAAAATGCCAATTAGTACCACTCCTTATCGGTTGGTTTATGGGAAAGCGTGCCATCTCCCGTTGGAGATTGAGTATAAGGCTATGTGGGCGCTTAAAAAGTGCAATTTAGATTTGAAGGAAGCCGGACGTCTAAGGGCAGGGCAATTGAATGAGCTTGGTGAATTACGCCTTGATGCGTATGAAAATTCATTGATTTATAAGGAGAAAACCAAGTGATGGCATGATAGGAAGTTAAAGGGTCCAAAAGAGTTTAATGAAGGCGATCGAGTGCTTTTGTTTAACTCTAGATTAAAGCTTTTACCTGGAAAACTTAAGTCCCGGTGGACGGGACCATTTGAGGTTGTTAAGATGTACCCATACGGTACGATTGAGTTGAAAAATGCAAACGGTACTACTTTTAAGGTTAACGGACATCGTGTAAAGAAATATTTTGATGGTCCGATGGAGATTGATGACGGGGTTCACGTTGAACTCGATCCTAAGGTTACTTGAAGTTGGAACGAGTTTTGTAAACGACTCTTTAAACATGGTTCACATTGTTGTATAGTTTGTATTAATATGTAGGTGATCACGGGTTTGCTGCGTCTTAAATGCTAAATGATTAATTATGATAGATTACTTGTTGTTTTTGTTGGTTGTTTTGGGGGTTTAAAGGTGATTTGAAGGTGCTGCATACTTAAAAACGTCAGGAATCAGGATAAGTGTAATGCCGCGGCGCGATAAACATAGCCGCGGTGCGAGTTAACAAGGGTTTTGGTAACAGAAAGCCATTTAAAAATGGGTTTTAAACACGTTCATCTCCGCGTCGCGAGGAATGTGGTCGCGGCGCGAGGTTTCATAGGTTTTGAGGTTCACGAGTTTTTAAAGAATTAGTATCAGGTATAGCATATGGCCGCGGCGCGACCACTAATGTCGCGGCGCGACGTGTCTGTCGCACAGATTCTAACCCGTCGGTCAATGATTTAAATCAAATGAGTCATCCCGACCCACTATGTAACCTGACGGGATTTCACCCTTTTTAGGGGGTTTTGAATCTGTTTTCACCCACCATTCTCACACTTACCTCTCAAACATACTTTGAGCTCTCAAACCCTAATTTCAATTATCACTAATCCTTGTCTAATTTCTTCGATTCCTTGTTCAATCATGCCGGTTAAGGTCCGATTTTGCTATTCTCTTGCTTTTTCTCTCATGTTTCTTGATTAATTTTATTAATTCTAGGGTTCATATTAGAAATTTTAAGGGGTTTGTTTAATTGAAACTTTTATGCCTTAATATGTGATGAATTGTTGATAAATATGATATTATTGTGTTTTCTTCATGAATTCTTGTGTAGTTTATGCATAATATTGATTCTTGAAATTAGGGTAGTGATAAATCTGAATTTGATGTTGAATGTTTGGGGATTTTGTTTGTGAGGGAGATGTTTGCTAATTGATACATGTTTTAAGATAGTGTGGGGTGATTTGGGCGGGTTATATGTGATTTTGGAATTTGGTAAAGCATGATGATTTTTGTGATTTGTGAGATGTTTATTTGGTTGTTGGAATGGTTTATTCTTCTAGGAATTGGTTAATTAACTAGATGAGTTTGTGAAATTGAGTTAAATGGAGGTTGTTTAATGGGGCACTTACATGATATAGTGTTTTGAGAATTGGTTTGAATTTGATACCATGGAACACAAACATATGTTGTGAATACTTGCTTTTGTCTAAATGCCTAATTAAAGTTGAGACGAGTATTAATGGTAGTTGATGCAAGTATGTGGAACATGTTGATTTTCCTAACGCTAACTTTTCAATGTTTTGTGTTTGGTTTGGTTTTTGTTTCATGTGTGTAGAGAAGCAGAGTTGATGCTCCATCATCCTCCACGGCTCAATCCCGAAGGGATGAAGAGCGAAGAACTAATCCGGAGATTTGGTTACAAAAAGTTGAGGAACAATTCTCGGAACATTTTGGATACATTTCAGCTCGGAATATTCAAGCGACCTGGTATTTTAGTTGGGATGAGTTGAATAGTGCATCTAGTGAGATAAAGGAGGATATTGCTTATATGTTGGTGATGTCGAGATAAGGGGTCGATCTTGGCACTTGGGAACGTGCTTTTTCTTTGAGAGACGATCTTTATCGTGAGTTAATTGTTGAGTTTTTCTCCTCTTTAAGTTTCCGTTCTCGAAGGGATGGGACGGATTAAGTCTTTTTGACATTTCATTTAGGAGGAGAAAGTCGAGCCATGAGTCGAATTGATTTGTCTCGAGCACTAAATTTGTATGAAGAATTGGATGAGAAGTCTTTAATACGCTATTTGAAAAAAGAAACTGAGTTCATCGGGAATCAGGATGATTATAACGAGCGTGACTTTTGGTTTGAAATTTCGAGTTTGACTCCATTTGTGTCTAATGAGTCGAAAGGGTCCGATATTCGAAGCAGAGATCTACGGTTACTCCAGAAACTGTTGTCGTGTACTTTTTGTGGACGAAGAAATGGGAACGATAAAGTTAATTCTACCGAGTTATGGATAATGCATCGATTTCGGGCTAATGCACATGTTGATTTGTGTATGTTAATTGCTACGTATTTATCTAATCAGTCGAGGGAGACACGCTCTTCGAGGCCACTGCTGGGTGGTCATTTTGTTACAAAAATTGCACGATTTTTCAACATTAATTTTAGCAGGTGTACAAAATTGACCGACCCATTGCAAGTAATGAAACCTTTCAATTTAAGGTTTTATCTTAATGTGCGTTTTGTAATGTGGGATGCAAATCGAGTCGGCTTGGTCGCATATGTTGAGCCACAAGAGCTCGAAGCCGGTGGTAATGTTCAAGGAGGTGATGAGGCGGAGCCGGTTGCTTCGAATGTGCCAGCGGGGGGTCAGCCTTGGGGTATTTCCCAAGAAATTTGGGATAACTTAGTCTCGCGGGTTGATAACGTGCAAATCGGTGTGTCAGACAGCTTTGATGAGTTTCGGGGAGAACAACGGTCGCATAATGATTGTATGTGGGAAAGTCAGCAGAGGGTCGATGAGAGGTCGGCTGAGTCTTTGCATGACCAGCAATGGATGGCATATGGAAGCGATTGGCAAAGGCACAATGCTCGTCTTTTCTACTACAACCCAGAAAATTATTATGGTACTACTGCTCAGCCACCCGTGTATTATCGCAGTCCAGTTCGGCCACGAGTGCAGGCCCCAATTTACAGTGAGCAGGAAAGGTTGGAGGATGCACATCAAAGGTTTCAGCAGCAGTATCCGCACGGCAACTGGCCGTATGATGGTTTTCAGTGAGGAGGGCCTGCGAGCCCGTGATTATGTTGTAATTTGTTTTAAACTATTTCCGTTTCGTTGGTTTGTACTTGTATAATTTTATATTCTGTTGTTGTACCTTGAAACTTATTTGGGGGACAAGGCGTTTCGGCATCGGGTGGTGCCACCTTGTCCCATTTATGTAGTTCTTGTGTTTTTCTTTTCTTAGGTATGTTGGTGAAACGATTTTTCAAGTCTGGCATTAAGTTCAGCAAAACTACTTGATTGATGATATTGGTGTGAGGATCGGGAATGGACGATGTTCTTATGCTGGCAGTCAGTTCAGCGCCATCTGTCACTGTCATTCCACGATTAGTGGTTAACTTGATAAGTTTTTATTTTTCTTACCCTTTCGATTTTCATCTATTTTTGATCTCAAGTAATGGGGACATTGCTTGATCTCAAGTGTGGGGTGGGGATATAAAATCTCTCGGGTTGGTTGTTAATGAAATCATCATCATACTAGTTTTGATATTAAAAGACTTGACGTTTCACGGGGTTTTGGTCGTAAAAAAAAACTTGAAAAAATTAAGGGGAAAAAAAATGAGAAAAGTTAGTTTAAAAAGAAAAAAAAAGAAAAATAATTAAAAATTCGACCAAAACCCTTGTTTTTGATATGGCTTGGTATTTTATATTATATTTCATGATTTCAAAGAAGCCAAAAGTGTTCCACATGTTCATTACCATTGGACATAAAATCCTACGAGTTCGGGGAACTCAATAGTAGGTCACCTGTACCAAAACGGGTGTAAACCGTGAGAGAGCGGTGATTGCATAGCGTGATTGTGACCGAATCACGTGCCTGATCACAAACTTTTGGTTACTTGGTATAGCAGACTTCCGAAACTATATCATTTTATTATTACATCATTTAATGGTGTGATACTGTGGGAAGAGGAGCCTAGAGCTTCACCAGTGTTGTCCTTTTTAGGAATAATAGCTACGTGCTTGTGTTTGCTTAGACAACACAACCCATAGTCAAAAGCTATGACACCCAAAGGTTTTTGGGATATAAACCGAGTGTCGATTGAAATAGATTGGCATTCCCGAGTGATTCAGATCCACTCATTAAGGAAGTAAAGTCTTCCGACCGTTTCACTTGGTACGTATACCTCTTAAGCGATACCATTTCATTACCCATCATTTCACAATGAGGTACTGTTAGAGGAGAAAGTCTTGAACTTTCAAAACATGTTCATTATTTTGAATGTGAAATCTTACATGAAAATTTAAATTCATACGTAGGTCATCTGCACTAAGGCGGGTGTCAACCCTATGAACGGTGATAGTGGCGTGTGGTCAAAACCTGACCATTTGCTAGATCGAACACTTTAACAGGGCGATCCTCATTGTTTCTCCTAACAAGGACAATGTTGCACCCGACCACCTTATTTAACCACACAGGATGTATCTTTTCCATCCTTAAGGGAGTCAAGTCTCCCGAACGACACACTTGCTGATTTGTTTCAGAAGATGTAGTCCAAACCAGTTGTAGGGTGACGAAAAATCTTGAAAAGTCATTGCTAAAATCGACTGAAAATCTACCAGGCCTCAACGTCAAACAGGGAAACTGGTAGTCAAAGCTTATCTCAATGAGGGAGATTTGCTAGCCAAATGGGAAGCGCACCATGATACACAAATTGTCAGTGATTGATCAGATTCCCAGTGGATAGCCGCCGGAAAGGTAAGATATTAGCTTTTAATCCTGATGAACCTCAATCTTTATGATTGACTTAACAGATTAGATGATCACCTCATGATTATCGATGATATCTGGACGTAATGTGTATCCTCCTAAGCACATTATTTTCTTACCGACATCTCGCGATGTTAGGTACTGTGGGAGGCTTGGCTTGACCAATTGCGGGGTAGCCCGTGCACTCTTTTGGCACACATGTTCGATTGCTATATCTTTGGTGCTCGGTTCCCACTTGATTCCCGTTTCCTTTGAAGACTTATTTTGTGATTCGAGATTCTCTACTTCATCAGTATGGTACGTTACTCGAGAATATCTTTGGTTACTATATTCATTACATATTAATTGCGGTTTGGGAAGTTACTTCAGGGGAATGCAAGTGGGAACCATGGTTGTTATTTATGCCAAATCGTGTCCACGCTAGTTGTTTGTTTGGTTTCTTGTTCGTTTGGTTCTACATATATGTTTGAAGACGTTATTATATGGTAGAAGATTATTATCGAGCTTAATTGCTTGAGGACAAGCAAAACTCTAGTGTGGGGTGGTTTGATATCGCATATGTTATACACGTTTTCCTTAGCGATATCGCTCATAATTTAGTCCGCTCGGATACGATTTGGTGTTTATTTTGATAATATTGAGAATGTTCGAGTTTGAAGAGCTATTTACAGAAGAGATGCGGTTTTTGAGGCATTTTGTTGATCGGATATTATTGTTAGTGCATCTAGGATTAAAACGTTAAGTAATTATTGGTTAATGAGGTGTTGAGATAGTTAATTCAAGTAAAAAGAGAAAAATAAACGCGAGAGTCAGATTCAGTGCTTGGTCGCGGCGCGGAGAGTTAGGTCGCGGCGCGACATTTAACGGTTTTCCAGATCAGAACATGGTTTAAAAATGGTCCCAGTTTATGTGTAATGTCGCGGCGCGACAATTTAAGCCGCGGCGCGGCGGTTGGTCGGTCCAGATTATTTTGCCAGGTATTTAAGGCCCGAAAAATACCCTAATTTATTATTCTTCCATCCAGACGAATTGTGGCAGCTTTTGGGCTATTTTTGGTGATTTTTGGAGAACTCTAAGATCATTCAATCACTCTAATCATTCCAGATTCAACCTTCAATCCGTTCATCATCCGCGATTGCTTATTTAATTAGGTTGATTTCTTTGTCATAAACAATGAATTCTTTCCTTAATTTATTTGTGATTTTGGTTTTAGCCATGATTGTTGGCTAAGCTTTTAATGTTTGTCTAGATTGAATATTTGCATGTGTTTGGATGATACATTAATGTTTTATTGATTAATGCATGATAATTATGAGTTTTGATTAAGAACCATTCTTGTGGGTGTTAATTATTGTTACTAGGTCGATTAGTGAATCTTGTTTGAACAAAGGGAACCCTGTTTCAATTTACTGATCTAATTTCCAATTGATTTGTCTTAACCGATTGGGTGCTTACTGGACCAAGGGGTAAACCGGGTAACATTGATTGAACAAAATAGGGGTGAATTGTGTGGAGCGAACGCGTAATCAATTGAATCTTAATCTTATAATTAGCTAATTACTAAGTCACAAACGAAAGAGGTATTTGGTGAAAAGGAACCCTAAGCCAATAAATCCTAGTTTGAAGTGTTTGCTAAAAGAGAACTCTGGGTGAACCGACTCTGTAATTGCATGCATTGATAAATAGAACTAGTGCTTAATAACAAATCATCCGACACTACGAATAGGAGATCTAGGCGAACATTCTTTTATCTATTGAATTCAAACTATCTTTATTTTCCGTTGAGTCTGCAATTTGATTTATTTAAACTTAAAAACCCAAAAATATTGTCTTTTACTTTTGATCTATCTTTGATTTGGCTAATCGTTAAATAGCCACAAAACAAATATTCTCGTACTTTCGATTTTCATAGTTTAACTTAGTTTACTTTTATTAGTTGCAAACTTAATTCTCACTTAATACTGTCCTTGGAACGATCTTGGATTTTACCAATATCTATACTGCTACACGATCGGGTACACAGCTCGATAGTGTGTAATCTTTTAATAACCGGTATTTTCCATTGATAAATAATATACACGATAATACACATCAACTGGTCAACCGCCCCAACCAGCTCGCGGTTTTTCTTTCTCTCTTCAATCAATGCGGTTTTGGTTTCCGCCGCAGTTAACTCTACCGCCTTGCGCGCTTCTTTCGCGGCGTCCCTGTCTTTCTTAACCTGCTCAACTCCCGCTTGCAGCAGCCCTAATTCTATCTCTTTCCGCACGGCCACTTGATACAAGTTAGTGGAACGGTGGGCTTGATCCGCAACCATGCCAAAAAAGACAAGGCCATTTTGAACGAAGGCGTTGAGCGCCTGATTAAAAGGCAGTGCGGCTAGTTGGTTACGGAACTCAGCCGGGAAGATTTGTTGGAGGAAGGCGGATTGCTCTGCTGCGTTTTCCGCCGATGACTGGGTGAGCTGCACCAGGTTCACCAATCGGAAGCTACCGTGTGGCGGGGTTGGTGTAGACTCGGAGTCCAGGTGTATCGTCTTGTCCTTTGACTCGGCGGTAGCTTCAAGGTCCGGATTGACCCGTGGTGGGGTGTGATGCGTCTCTTCAGCATGCTCTGCGTATTATACCGTATGGTTAGATAAATATAAACTTAAGTATGCGGTATGCGCGAAAGCAGAACTCTTACCAGATGGGGGATGTAGATCCACAGAACGGGGTTCGATGGGAACGAAGTTGTCGTTCCGCTTGTCCTTCCTCTGTTTGGGAGTGAGTTTATTCTTCTTCTGTTGGGATTGGGAGGCTTCGGCGGCCTTGCACTTATTATCGGAGGTGGCAGGTGCATTCTCGCCAGTTTTCTCCTGCTCTAGCTGCTGGTTCACATTCTGCTTGCAGAAGGCGATGCCTGCAATCTCCTCCACAGTCAGTACTTTCTTCATCTTCATCTCTGCAAACATGCACGCATGTGTTAGCACATATAAAATAGCACTCTGTTATGTTAGTACGTGATTATACTATTCCTACCCTTTCCATCCGGTTCGACTATGGCTGGACGCACATCTTCCCATGGCCAGTGTGCGGAGATCTTCCCTAACCGTAACATTACGTTCCCGTATAACCGGTGCACCAGCTGTGTGTTAGCGCACTCCGCCAATAGCTTTGTTTCCTCGTCATCGAGGACCGGGGTTTTGTTCACATCCTTCTCCACCTTCTTGCACCATATAAGCGTTTGCGGAAAATTGGTACCAACTACAGTTTGGTCAATGTAAAAGAAAGTTTCTTTCCAGTTACCCACATTCGACTTTGGGGTTTTTGTGAAATTTTGTCGGGCGAAGAAGGTGAACCAGGATTTGTGGTGATTGGCTAAGTGGTATAGATGACAGAAAACTTTAACCAGCAGTACCTTGTTGAGTGCGACGCACCACATCTCAAACAGTACTATTTTACCTATGGCATACGGGTGTAGCTGCCCTAATCCCACCCTGAAGTGGTCTAGTACGCCTAGGAAGAAGTCATAGGGGGGAACCCTAAAGTTGCCGTGCTTGAACGCATGTTCGTAGATGGCCACCTTCTTCTCCGGTGGCTCGTGAGCACGCTGATTAGACAGGGGTGGCACCGGATTGTACTTTGCTAACGGTGGGTATTGTTTGACTAAGTAATCAATGTGTTTCTGCTCTATAACCGATCTAACACTATCTACATAGGTCTCGTTAGCCTTAGTCATTTTCTATAGAGTGGTTGGAGAATTACTAACCTTTAGACGGTGGCCGGAGTATTTAGGATTTGATCGGAATTGAATATAGCAGCGTATTGGGGAAGCTTGGAGCAGAAAAATGGAAATGTGTGTGAATTGGGGCTATTTATAGTGACAATTTGGAGTCATGGGGTGGAATGCGTTGATCATGGATGTACACGTGTTACGCGATCAACGAGTGGCATTTTAAGTGCGCGCGTGGATTTCAGTTGGGTATGGTTACCTATGAGCGTGTGGCTGACACGCGCCTGCCAACTGCCACTTTACGTCTTGTCAGCCGAATGGTCTTCTGCGACAGTGACAGGTATTAAATGACCTCGAAACGCACGCGGAACATTGAATGCTAGCCGTTTTCTTGTTTTTTCCGCTTAATAGTTTGATGTCATATGTCTTGCACCATATAACATCAAACTGGGGGACATAATGATACCGCAATCCGCATGCGCACCCCATATCTATGCGGGCACCCTCTAGGGTGCGTATGCGTGTGCTCATGTGCGTTATGCGGTATGCGGATTCGTATCTAATGTCTTTGTTCCCGGAACAGCGATTACTTGGCTATCAAGTAAATATCTTTTCCATAATTACATCCGTGATTCGGGGGAGTTTGTTATGGAAAGGATTGCCATTATCTCGGATGGTTCTAGAATTAGGGTTTGCCTATATATACAAACCCTAACTATCATTCTAAACATCATCACGTTACGTAACTATCATCTGCTATACGTCTTACGTAACAACATCATCTTGCATCTTCTCAAGGTTAACAGGTTAGTTTCTTGATTAACTAGCACCTACGACCTTATTTGGGGCCTTTTAATCTACGATCGTCATTAAAAGGTGGACTTAATCACTTGGCCACCCCGCCGACATCATCATGTCGGCCCGGTTATTCACGGTAGCCAGACCGGAGAGCCTCGTTCTAAGATCCTTAAACCCCAATAACGTATTGAGCAGGCATGTTAAACCCTATGGTAAAAATACGCATGATCACTTGGGAACAATTTTATAGTAAAGTTTGTGAACAGTATTTTTCGTCCTATGATCTCAATCGAATTAAGACAGAATTTTTGGTAATGAAAATGACTCATCAGATGACGATAGATGAGGTGATTGAGTAGTATATGGATAAATTAAGGTTTGTGCAATAGTGGGTTCCAGATGAGCAGTCCAGAATTCAGCACTTTGTTAATATAATTTTACCAGAGTACAGAACGAAGGTTAGGATGGCGACGACGCTATCACAAGCGTTTGTTATGGCCAAGATGGTAGAAGATGATGATAAAGCAGCAAGAAATAGAATGGTAGGTTATGTGGTACCACAACAAGATCAGGTGATGAGTCATTCGAACTCTAGGTCAAAGAAGTCTGTTAAGTTGAAACAGAAAAGTGGGTCAGAACAGAGTGGGACAGCATCAAGTCAGAATTCTTGGTGTTATAGTTGTAGATCATCTCATAGTGGTCCTTGTTCAGATTCAACCAAAAGATGTTTGAGATGTGGTATTGTGGGGCACGAGATTCGGATGTGTTCGTTTCAAGAGGATGTATGTTGGAAATGTCATCAAGTGGGGCATAGGTCAGCTCAGTGTCCGTATGTAAGAGGATCAAGTTCTGGGGCGGGGCCAGGGGAGTGCAGTCGGGATCAGTAGGTGGATCTTCTGGTTCTCCAGTTGGGAAGAAAAGAAAGAATCCACCTACGGCAACAGTAAGAGCTTATCAGATGGTTGCAGATGCAGATGTTGAATATGATGTGAATACATGTATGTTTAAAAATTCTCATACTATTTAGTTATATATATATATATATATATATATATATATATATATATATATATATATGTATATGATTGTGTGTATATATATATGTGTGTGTTAGATTGGTAGATCTTGATAGTAGTGCGAGATTTATTTGTTGCATTATGTTGCTTATGTATTGGTTGTGACCCTTGTGTGTTATGTGGGGTAAAGGGTGATCCTTAGGTTGACTTTTTGAGATTGAGAATTGCGACTTTGATAGAGATGCGTTGAGTATGTTTGTATAGTGGACTTTTGGATGACAGGAAGTTGTTGGATAGTGGCATGAGTATGATTGTTATGACGGTAGTGAACTATATTGACCATATATTTTCTATGCTTGTTGGATGTATGATCTAGTTGATAGATTATATTTGGGTGATTGATAGACAAGGTTTGAGTAACTGTGATTGGATAGATGTTATGATTGATTAGTCATAAAGTTGTTAAATTAATTACCGATGCTTATTGAGGAGATTGATTGGACATAAGTTAGTGAATGAGACAAGTAGAATTTTTCCGTTTCGAGCAACTCAGAATGAAGGTATGATTTAGGATAATATGCTTGTGTCCGGCCAACGGAAGTATATTATGATAAATCATACAGAATTTCTGGGAAGCTGAAGGAAAATTAGGTGGCCTGTGCTATATTGGATTGTGATGTGACTGGACATGAGACAAATAACCTATGAAGTTCTGTTGACTTAATAGATAATTTCGTGGACATATGTATAGATTTTAGCATGATAACTAATTCAATTGCCTAAGCTTTGGATAATTGGGAAAAGTGGACTGTATAAAGAGTTGAATTGGATGACAGATCGTGAAATTTGTGATACAGAATGGCGTAGAAACATGAATTTGACTCTGATTATTTGACTTGATCGTGTAATTTGTGGGCTTAAGTGGATTAACGGACGTTGATCGATGAAGATTGTGACAACTTATTTTGTATCAAGAGTGTATTGACGTTAAGAATCTCATTTCCCTATGCAATTGTGGTGGATATTGTCGGTATCGGGGATAAGATCGATAAAGTTGACCGTGTATTTTGGCGGTTTGAGTAACAATTTTGGGTTTGTTGACCATAGTTGACCCAATTCTGAGGACGAAATCTCTTTTAAGGAGGGTAGATTTATAACACCCGCGTTTTGCACCTAGTTGAAATAGACTATTTTGCCCTTAAGTGTTATTAAAAGTAATTTTAATAGCTGTATGTTTTGATTATCTGATTGTTTGGTTAAGACCAGTTTGTGACAAGGGTCACAGAACAGGTTAGTTTGTTTAATTTGGACTCCGTTAGGACCTCCTAACGAAGTACGAAAGATATCAGATAACTGATAAATACCCGTGTGTTGTGGAGTATGGGTTTTAATAACCCATTTAGAGTGTAGTCTGCTTCACTCTTTCCATTTTCATGAATGTTCTAAACCAAAACCGTACCTAATCTCCTTCACTCTTGAAACCCTAACTTGATCCAAGCTTGAAATTGGTTTGTGGAGCTTTAGGAACTGATTTATATCATCTTTGTAATCATCAAACCAGGTTAGCATGCTTGAATCATTGCTTGAATCTTGTGTAATTTGGGTTTTTGTGTTCTTGAGCAAAAGTGAGTTTTGATGCTTGAATCTTGATGAATTGTGTTTGTTAGTGTTAATTGTTGTTAGATATATGTTCTATAGTTGTTATATGATGTTTTTGATGTGGTTTCATGATCAGATTGAGCAAAAATCATGTTTTGGGGTCAAAAAAGGCAAAAACAGCTAGCTGTCGGTGTTCATCAGCACCCACACTTTTGACAGGTCACTCGTACGAGTGACCTCGCTTTTGAGGGTTAACCACACATGTGAGGACTCACTCGCACGATTTGTGGAAACTTGTTTTGGTCATAACTTTCAAACCGTAACTCTGTTTTTGATGAATCAAGTATTGTTGGAATTGTAATGAAAAATCCTTTCCAATGGTAAACTCTTTAGAAGCTATATAAAAATTTATTTGGGTCAGGAATAGAAGTATTAGTGTGTGTGTCTAGTGTGCATGCGTTAATCTGTTATTATGGGTTGAATTCTTGATATAGGCTTATGAATGAATGAATGTATGATGAATATAGGTTGGAAAATATCTTTACATATTGCTATTGATGTTCCTTATCACTTTCACAAGTAAGCCTTCACTCGCACGAGTGAGCTTTCACTCGTACGGTTGAGGCGGTCAACCGCATGGTGAACCGCACGAGTGAGTGGTTACTTGAATTGTTATATTTGCTAGTTGGATCGTATGGTTGAGATGTAACTTGTACGAGTCATATGTCACCCGTGTGGTCAACCGTATGGATCTACTATTGTGTAATTAGAGATTTGGCCAAGGACCAAACGTACGAGTGAGGTATCAACCGCACGGTTGAAGTTTCTCAGACGTGCGGATGAGTGTCACTTGTACGGTTGATTGGTCAGATTGATTAAGTGTTGGTATTGGTGTTGTTGTTTTGTTATCGGGTTGTTATCAAGACATGATTACTGACTATGTTATGTCTATTCTCAGGTGATAAAGACGAAGAGAAGGCTCGGTAAGATTAGAATTCTGAGTTCCTTCTGTTGCTGGTAATCGGTGAGTGGGATTATCTCCGGGTGTAGTATAGAGTAGCAAGTTGTGCTACTATGTTATACTGTTATAGTTGCCATGCTTAGTAGATATGATGTAATAATGATCACTGTAGAGTTGCCATGCTAGTCATAGTGAAATGCCCCATCCTAATCCATCTGGACGAAGTCTTCAACAGTTGGTCCCATTGCGAGGTTCTGACCTCTATAGCCATAAACGACTCCATGTAATATGAGCAAATGCACAGCGGAAGATTTCTTTCATACCTGAGAATAAACATTCTTTAAAGTGTCAACCAAAAGGTTGGTGAGTTCATAAGTTTATCATAAAACAATAAAAATTCTGTAATGTTGATAGACCACAAGATTTAAATCCTGCATGGTACAAATGGGCCCGAATCCTATACCCACCTGTAATGTACATGCGATATCTTTTAAATACAGTACACCTTTCTCGTGTACGAAATCATCTTTCATAAATCTTAGTAACCGTACACATATCTTATGCACAAAAATAACATACACATAACCTGTGTATAAAATCATTCTCTCGATACATAACATTCATATCAATTGGTGGCAATTATCATGTCCACATAATTCAATTGTGGCAATTATCATGTCCACATAATTCAATGGTGGCAATTATCATGTCCACATAATTCAATGGTGGCAATTATCATATCCACATAATTCAATGGTGGCAATTATCATATCTACATAATTCAACGGTGGCAATTATCATGTCCACATAATTCAATAATAATCCGCAGAACTTCTGTCTGCATAATAATTCATTCGAGGAATGTTTTGCTTGTGTCTATCTCGTCAAACATTTATAAAAGCATTTCATGTATTCGCAGTTCAAAACATATTTCAAGAGCATTTAATAAAACAGTTGTAAAAGCAGCGCATGTATTCTCAGTCCTAAAAATGTAAAGAGTAAAAGGGAATCAAATAAACTCACCTAATGTATTTTGTAGTAAAAAATACATATGACGACATTTAACAAGTGTATGGTTGACCTCGAATTCACGAACCTATATTATTCATATATTTATTAAAACATATACTTGTAATCGAACGAATTTACATATTATTAGTGATATAATTGTTATTTTAATAAATTATATGTTTCATTACTAACTTACTTAGATTTATTTATTTTTTATATACTTTAAATAGATAATTAATATTTATTACAAAAATATTAATATGGTTATGTTTTATGTTATAAATATATTTTTGTATAGAAAATCTTTATTTGATATATTAATAATACTAATAATAAATAATGATAAAAATAATACTAAAATCTTGATAAATCTAATAATAATAGTAATGTTGATAAAAAAAATGAAAATACTTTTAATATTAATAGTAATGATAATACTACTAAAAATAAATAAAAATGTTATATGTTAATAACAATAATAATATTTGTTATAATAATAATGTTAATGATATTAATAATAATAATATTTTTACTAATAATAATACTAATAATTACAATAATGACAATAATAATAATAATAATAATAATAGTAATAATAATAAAAATAATAATAATAATAATAATAAAAATAATAATAATAATAATAATAATAATGAGTAATATGTAAATTACCTCTTTGAGCTCTTAAAAAATAATGCCAAGTCCGGGTTTGACCCCGCGACGTCCCGCTAACCCAAAAATATCCTTAACCAGTCAAGCTATTATGTTTTTCTTAATTAACTCCCACAGTTAACTTATTTAACGCGTATTGACAGTTTTCTTCTTCACCTTCTTAAATCAAAACTCATGTTAACCTCTTCATCATAATTATCCATCATCATATCATTATCATTATCTTATCTAATCTTCACAGAATCATCTCCAAATCTTCTCATTAATATTATCCTACGGTTCCCAGTCATTCACCAATTCGTTTTTATCATAACATCATTTAATATAATCGTTATATTTCAACGGGTTCTTGCTATGTCCCAAAATAAAACCCAAATGAAAACTCGTTTGTATAAAAGGAATCCCCAATCTAAAAGTCCCACTATATGATGCAACCCATCACTCGTCAAAAATAATTCAGCCCAACATGAGGTATCCGGCCCAACATGCATGTTTTTATTGGGTTCAAGTGTCACAGCCCAACTAATAAGTCCACTACAATTAATGAAACCCATTTATATGGCCATAAATACAACAGAGACAAGGTGGCCTAACGGTTGGTTTTAGGATTCGGTGTTAAAGATTTGTAACAAGAAAAAAAGAAAGTTGCAGTAGCCCCACACGTCCACTCCTATTTTCTTTAAGGTTTTAACTTTTGTCAAACGAGTGGGTAGACAGAAACATTAGGTGGGTCTTCGACTCATTAAAAAAATTATCCAACTAAAACCTCATCATCATTATTCTCTTTTCTAATATAGTGATGAATATAAAAGAACACAACAGGTGACGGTAAGATTTGAGGGTTTACATAACTGTCGGTTTAGGAAGATTGTTCCGGGTTCTTTCGATTGGAACAGAAAAGAGTTATTAATTCAAATAGTTGCACACTAGGTTGCAAGTTTCGTAGGTGTTCATTGGGGGGTTTAATGGTATGATGAAGATGTTGTTTTGGTTGAATCGAATAAAAATAAGGGGTTCTGTAAATGTTGGAACAAACAAACAGAAGCAACATGAATAATGGTGTTTGATTAACAGAAAAATAGAAGCTGAAGTAGGTGGCGGTGATGGTTTGTTATGGGTCGTGTATGAATCGAAAAGAGTAAACAACAGTTGCAGGTTGTTTGATTCCGTTTGAAGTAGAAACATAAAGCGAGCATTATTAATATTTGTTGGGTGGTGTTGTTTAAAGGAAAGAAAACAGTTTGATGATAGTTCGAAGGTGGTGATTGTTCTTTCAATTGCAACAGTTAAATTGAGGATTGAAAATAGAAACGTTATAAGATGTAGCAGTAGGGTTTGCACATAATATATAAAGGCAACGAAATAATATGTGCAGCAGAATTCTTACGTGGTGTTT